>NC_140591.1:720251865-721706322 GCF_964204655.1 Triturus cristatus | reverse complement strand
GACATCAGCTGATGTCAAAGAAGTAGCCCATTATATCCAATGGGGATGTAATGCCTTAGAGTTTGGCACACTCGCCTTAGTCATTGCTTCTAAAGCAGGGAGAGGCGTGACCATAAGAGTGCGTTTTCCCTGCGCCAACATGCGTTCTTTCAGAATAGTCATTTGGACTGCTGTCAAAACTTTTTCAACATTTGAAAAGCGCATTTCAGCTGATGTGTATAAATGTGATTTGTATGCAATAGGTACTGTGTCCCCCTCATTGAACGTGAAGTAAGTGAAACCCACTGACCCAGGTACTATACGTATCAGCAGGTTGGTGGTGTTGTCACGTGTCAACAAGTAGTTAGTTGAAAGCAAATCTGTTTGCAAAGATTGCAGAATTGAGGTGTGTTCCGGGAGCCAGCTGGCAGAAGAATATGTTAGTTGTTTCAACGCATAAAGCGGTTGGATACGCTGAGCATAATCAGGGATGTAAGTCCTCCAGAAATTCAAAAATACCAGCAAAGACTGAAGCTTTTTCAGTGTAGATGGAGGTCACCAATGTGTACATTTCTCCAGAAAGTGGGGGGCTAACCCCCTTCCTTCATTGTTGAGCTCAGCAAAATGTGTGATGTGTGATTTTGCAAAATTGAATTTGTATCCATAGTCAGTAAAGGAGAGGATAATGCGGTTGACTCGGACTAGATGTGGCATCAGTTCATCGTCCGTCAGATAAATATCATCAACGTACGAGAATGCATCAGATTCTATGCTGTCCAACAAAGAGACAACACATGCAGCGAATGCCCCGGGGCTATTCTTATAACCCATAGGCAAACGCGTACATTTTTTCTGATTCCCAACGGCAGTAAATGCTGTCAAGTCACTGCTCCCCGGAGCCAAATTGTGACTATAGAAACCATTGGAAATATCCAGTGTAGTTTTGTATTTCTTACAAACAAGGTTGTTCAAAGCACAGAGCAATGTGTGTTTTGTACTGCAAATGTACGACAACGACTATTCAAATTTCGATAATCTAATACAATGCGATATGACCCATTGGGTTTTGATAGAGTAAAGAGCGGATTATTCATCAGTGATATAAAGGATTCAATCACTCCTTGATACTCCAACTGTGTCAGAATATCACAAACAGGAGCTTTAGCTTCTTGTCTGATTGGATATTGGGGCTGTTGCTGTGGCATAGATCGTAATGATATCTCATGTGCCGGTGAATCTCTATCCCAGCCCACCTGATTATGGTACACCGCCAGGGCAAGGGCCAAAGCCCACTCAGATGCGTAATCCTTTGTATGTTCCTCAGGGACATAACGTGAAAAACTCGGAAGTATCACGTCCTCCCCTCTTGAAGCTGCTAGCACAAACTGTGGAGGCCAATCTTCCTCTGCCAATAAATTTCGTATGAAGAGGTGAGATTTTCCCCAAAAATCCCCTTGATTGTATGCTGTATATCACATTCAATTTGGAAGACAATTTCATGGAGTCTATCCGGGGGTGCAACACGTGTATCTGCTGTTTCTACTGTAATAAGCGTATCAGTTTCTATCGCCTCCAGACAAGGACCTTATGGCAGTACATAGATAACTGGTGTTCTAGGGTGGGGATTATTTAGGAAAGCATGTTCTTTTTTGGAGATGATCTCAGACAGTGGGGCCTGATTGGTAACAGTTTGTAGTTTTTTTTTTGTTTCAGGCTTGTCCGGTTCCAATCAACCCCTGGCAGTGGTAATTCTTTACCCGCATGCCCACCCTGATTCATTCCGCTCCACGCCGGGCAGCATCCCTTCAGTGCCCAGGTAAGACCCCCACTGTTCTCTGCTCCTCGTGCCATCACCTGAGCTCTAGGATGCTCTCTCATCTCTACCCTGCTTTATTTCTAGGTCAAGCTTGTATCCTGCTTCTTATTGATTACCCCCTGGATCCATATACTGCCTCCCTCTCCAGAGTGCTTTCAGGTACTTATCACCCTTGCCCCTGTCGTCTCTCATTTTCATTCCAGCACGACTACCGAGGACCCAATTTGATATCCTCCTTTCCTACTCTTTAGTTGCCCCCTTGCCACACTGCAACGTCCTTCAACCCTGCTGTCTGGATTACTGCACTATTTACACAGCTAGCTTTATATCACTTACCTGACTTTTCTATACCCTTCTACTACTTACACTTGTATCCTGGGCCTCCCAATTCTCACTTTCACATTATCCCACTCCCTTTTATTCAGCACTATCCATGATTTAGTAACTATCGTCATGAAGATGCCCTGATATCGATTAGGTCGTGACTCCGTCGACTACTCAGCGCAAATCATGGTTCCCAGGGGGTCAATCAAATCTGCCTAAATCATAATACTTGACTTATTTTGATCTGTCTTGTATCATTGACCTCCTTCCTACTTGTTTTTACATTTTTTTCCTCCGTTCACGCTGTTTTTCATCTTTTGTGTCCACTGCACCGTTCACTCACACTAACACGTTCAGTGCACACCTGGTTGCTATGGTTACTTCAAGTTGCATTGTACTGTAGTGCTGCTATAACTACTTACTAATAACAACATATATTTTATAAACCTGCTTCTGGTCTCCCTTCCTTTCTTTCCCTTCCTCATGTGATGTATACACTGTTTGTAATTGTCTTTGCTAATGATAACTGGTTGAGACTGGCTCCTCCAGGGCATCCAAGAACTCCTGTTCTGTTGGGCTTCCTCCTCCTTACTGCAATGCTGCCTTGCAGTTTGCCAATAGCTTTTCCTATGTTCTGCGCTTGCAGTCATGCCAGCACTTTTTACAGTCAGCGATAGTCCTCTTTGTTTGTCCTACTCTGTTTATTTTCTGGAAAACTGTCTACCATATCGCCTTCCTTTTGGCAAGTGGCAACTTTGAACTCATGAAGAGCTGGTGCTGATAATTGGTCACCTCAGTAACCAGTATTTCATTCTCCTCTTGACTGAAGTTAGATTTGCACTTCCTCTTTGTCAGGGTCTCTGCACGTGCATCAGGACTTTTGCTGCGGTTGGTTGCTTGAGGGTCCTTCCTGACAACTGCAGTGTCCTTTCTGGTTCATTGCAGACTCCTCTATGGTCCCTAAACAGTTTTTTTTGTTGCATTATTTTTTGGGTTCATACTTGCCTCTTCATGCAGTGGGGAGTGTCGCAGAGTTCTCGGACTGGTGTTGCATGATGCAAATCTGACTTACATCACTTTTTCAGCAGTTGCATCAGGCTGACTTGCGGCAGTCTTGTGGCACCTACATCAATTTTTCTGACCCAGGATGAAGCGTTGCACTTCAGTCCGCCAAGATGTAAAATGGCACAACCATGGCGATTTGCATTGCCGTTGTTGTTGACGCATCGCGGCGTTGCGGCAGAAATGCGTTACTTCTTGTAAATCTACCCCTGAATATCAATGTTTGCATTCCACATCTTCAAAATGAGTGGATTATAGTCATTAATGTTATTAATGTACTTTGAAGCTTCCGTTCTTCTTAAGTTGTATGTGAAATAGATCTGATAATATTTTACCTGGGGTATGATAGAAGTTAGGGTCATCAGGTGCACCATACGTGTCAGACTAAACATAGAAGTGCAGACATACATAACACATGGTAGCAGTTAGACATTCAAATTTTACAAAGTATACTTTTAGTTTAAAGCACACACCTCACTATGTAAAATCCTCTTGCAGTGCAGTATTGCAGAGTGTTATATGGACTAGGATACAGGTTAATAGATCTAGCAACACGTTTTATAGCTGACTTTTCTCAACCACTTTCATTAGAGGCAAGGAACACACAGTGCCAGGCCTGACCCAGAATAAAAGACCATGTCCTCTCATGCCAATCTTTTGAATATCAACATGTTTCTAAACACCTAAATGACTTTTTCAGTGGTGTTTAGGAGTGAGATAGCACATGCAAAGTAGCCTATAGCTAGTAGTCTACATTTGTTTCAAACCGCATGGTCTGTAAATATGTGTAGAAGAAGCTTTATAGATCACTTTCTGCTTATTATACAGGGCAGCCAAGGATGAAGCTGTTTGTTCAAGTGCCTCCTATAGACCTGCCTATCAAACAGATGTGCGCTTCTGGGACCGTAAGTTAAAGTAGGTCTGACAGTACATGTCTAGGGATATGATCAAACATATACTTTTTAAATTAGAGTCATCAGCTGCACCACACATGTCAGATTACATGTACAAGTACAGATATATCTAAGACATAACAGTAGTCAGACATTCAAATTTGACATATTATACTTTCAGTATCAAACACAGATATCACTGAATACTGTGTACTTGCACTATATTTTTGTGTGAAGCTATATACACTAGGATAGAAGTTAATGCAGTTGGCAACATGTTTTAAAGCTTACATTTCTCTACCAGTTTCATTACAGAGACAGCTCACAATCCCAGGCCTCACCCAAAACAAAACGTTGTCTCATATCACGCCACTCTTATTAATGTCAGTGTATAAGAAGCTGCATAGATATCTTTCTACTTATTATACACAGCATCCAGATATGAGCCTGTATGTTTAAGTGCTTCTAGGATGTCTGCTTAGCAAACAGATGTGTGCTTGCGGGACAGAATGATGAACTAGGTCTATCAATATTTGCCTATAATAGACTATATACTTTGCAAGTTAGTCATCAAGTGCACCACAGCTGTAAGACTACATATAGAAGTAAAGACATGAGTGAAAGATGGTAGAGGTCAGACATGATAGAAAACAGTGAGGTGTGAAGTTGTGTGTTCAAGTGCTCTCAGAAGGACTGCTTAGAAAACACATTTCTGCTTCTGGGGCAAGTTAGGGTCATCTGCTGCACCACACATGTCAGACTACATGTAAAAGTACAAAGTTACCTGAAACTATCAACAGTTTGCTTGCAGTGTATCTTTCAGAGACTTACATGGACTACACAAGAAGTAAATACTTCTGCCAACATGTTTTAAAGCTCACTTTGCTTTACCAGTTTCATTGGAGACACACAGCTCGCAATGCCAGGCCTAAACCAAAATGAAAGGCCAACTCCTGTTATGCCACTCACCATCTTTCTAAAGGCCACAATAACTGTGTCTGTACCTTTTAGGGTTGAGATGACAAATATAAACTATCTTTTAATGACTATATTAACTATGTTTCACACCGCATGCTCTCTAAATGTGTGTAGAAGAGGGTCCCTGGATCACTTTTTGCTTAATATACAGAGTAACCGGGAATGCACCTCTGTGTTCAAAGGTTTCCATGAGAGACAAACCTTACAGAGTGAGACTTAACCCAAAATGAAAGCCAAAGCCTTGCATGCCACTCTCACTAGTATCAGTATCTTTCAACACATCAGACAAAGCTTGCAATGTCAGGCAGTATCTTTCCATCTTTGTAAAGAAGCCTATAGGTACTAGACAACTTCTGTTTCATACTGCATGCTCTGTAAATATGTGTAGAAGAAGTTACATGGGTCACTTTTTGCTCATTATACAGAGCAGCCAGACATGAATCTGTCTGTTCAAGTGCTGCCTTGATGCCTGCCTAGCTAAACGATCTGCGCTTCTGGGACTGAATGTTGAATTAGCTATGATGATATTTGTCAAGGGTAATGATATACTGTATACTTTTAAAGTTAGGGTCATCAGTTGCAGCACACATGTCAGACTACACGTCCAAGTAGAGACATACCTCAGACATTGTAGCAGTCATACATTGAGACTTCACAGAGTACGCTTTCAGTTTATGCACAAACCTCACTATATACAGATGTCTTGGAGTGTACCTATGCAGAGACTTATGTGGGCTTGGATTGAGGGTAATACATCTGGCAATATTTTTTAAACCTCACTTTTCTACATCAGTCTCATTACAAAGGCAGAGCGTGCAATGTCAGGCCTAAGCCAAAATTAAAGGCAGGCAGGCAGACACTCTTCTGAGTGACATTGTCTTTCTACAGACCTCAATGAGTGTGTCAGTGCCTTTTAGGGGTAAGATAACACATATAAAGTAAGCTATAGCTACACCACTCCCTCTGTTTCACATCACATCCTCTGTAAATAAGTGTAAAAAAACTGCATTGATCATTTATTGCTTACTATACAGGGTAGCTGGAGATTAAGTTGTGCATTCCAAAGCTTTTAAGAGGCCTGCCTAGCTAAAAGATCTGGGCTTCTTGGACTGAATGCTGAAGTAGCTCTGACAAGATTTATTCAGCGGTATGATAAACTGTATAGTTTTTAAGTTAGGGTTATCAACTGCACCACACGTATCAGATTACAAGTTGAAGTACAGACATACCTGCTACATGTCACACATTTAAACTAGGCAGAGCACGCTTATAGTTTAAAACACACACCTCGCTATCTACGGTCTACTCCCAGTGTACTTTACAGAGACTTATATGGACTGAGATAGATGTTACTACCTCTGGCAACATCTTTTAAACCTCAGTTTTCTCTACCAGTTTCATTAGAGGTAGAAGTTGCAATGCCAGGCCAAAGCCAAAATGAAAGGCCGACTCCTGTCATGCCACTCTTGTAAGTGTCAAAAGACTAACAATTGATGGACAGAATGCAGAACAAATCAAAACCTTCACCCCCAGTCAAGATGTGTGGGTTAAATCCATCATTCTTTTGCTCACCATGCCACCCCAGTTTAGACCTGGCCATATGCAAATCAGTCTTGACCCTGTGCCTCATAGGAACAGTCCAGCCCGAACTGCAAAGCCAGGTCCTCCCTAGACCGGAAACAAGCATCCTAGGACCGGTTTCAGGGTTTCACCCCTCATCAGTCAGGATAGCCTGAATTCAGTGGCACAGTGATCCCGGGACCCACGTCTGGGCATACCCAGCGCACTTAGGGTGAGAAAGCAAAAGACACACAATGTATGGACAGAATGCAGAACAAATCAAACCATTTGACCCCAGTCAAGAGATCTGGGTTCATTCCATCATTCTTTTGCCCACCGTACCACCCCATTTAAAACCTGGCCAAATGCAAATCAGTCTTGACCCTGTGCCTCATGGGAACAGTCCAGCCCGAACTGCCAAGCCAGGCACTTACTGGACCGAAAACAAGCATCCGAGGACCAGTTTTGGGGTTTCACCCCTCATCAGCCAGGATAGCTTGAAACCAGTGGCACAGTGAGCCCAGGACCCACGTCTGGACATACCCAGCGCACTTAGGGCAAGAAAGCAAAAGACACAGAATTGATGGACGAAATGCTGAAGAAGCTCTGACAAGATTTATCCACAGATATAATATAATGTAGGGTTATCAGCTGCACCACACTTATCAGAGTACACTTTGAAGTGCAGACATACTTGAGACATAGTAGAAGTCACACATTCAAACTTGACAGAATATGCGTTCTGTTTAAAGCACACACCTCACTATCTACAGCCTACTCCCAGTGTACATATACAGAGACTTATATGGACTTGGATGGAGGTTAACACATCTGACAACATGTTATTAACCTCATATTTCTCTACCAGTTTCATTAGAGAGACAAAGCTCACATTGCAAGCCCTAACACAAAATAAAAGCCTGTCTCTTCCCATAGCCCTCTTGTTACTTTCAGCATGTTTCCAGACACCCCAATATTTGTCTCACTATCTTTAGATGGGACATAAGTCAAGTCAAAGAGATTTATTGAGTGCACATTTCACCTGAGGGTCTCAGTGCGCTAGTGAAACTCCATTGAAGGCTGGAAGCCAACTGACAAACAGGGGAAGGCAATCAGAAGAGCCATGCTTTTAATTTCCTACAAAACTTCTTGTGGTCTGTGATCATGCAGAGCTGTAATGGAAGTTGATTCCAAAAAGCAGGAGCCAAATGAGAAAAGGATCATTCCCGGTAGTACAAATCCTGAGGGGGTGAGGAGAAATTTGGTTCCTGACCTGAGCCTCCTGTTGGGTTGATACCAGTTATGTTTTTTAGCAAGGTAACTTGGCCCGTTTCCATACATGGTCTTGTTTACCAGTCAAATGTAAACAAATGTAAACTACACTATACATACTAGACTACCTCTGATTCATTCCCTAGCTGCATGGACTCATTTTACTTACTTAACAGAACATCCAGAGATCAAACTGTGTGTTGAAGTGCTTTCACAAGCCCTGCCTAACTATCTTTTCTTTTGAAACAGAATGCTGAAGTAGCACTGGCATTATTTGTCATGGGGTATCATGGACTGTATATTTTTTAAGTAATGATCATCACATATGTCAAATAACACGGAGAAGTAATAACAAATCTGAGACATGACAGCACTCTGACATTGAAATTTGATAGAATATGATTTTAGTTTCAAGCACACGTTTGACTATGTACAACCTATGTGCAATCTATAATTTTGTAAAATTACATAAACTAGCATACATATTACTACACTTGGCAACATATTTTAACCTCACATTTCTCTAATACTTCACAACTTTTATAAATACTTCATCTCATTGTTATAAACATACTTACAATCACTAAAGCACTCCTACACCATACATTACACTCCTTACACATTTGTAATATACCTGTGAAATCCTGTTGTAGATTATGAAAATATCACAAATTCTTCAATAATTTTCTTTTCCACAGAATAAATGTGCTGCACCACTCTCAATAAGGAAAAACCAGTAATGGCAAATTGTCCCTCTCATTTTCCACATAAATGTAAGTAACAAATAGAAAAACTCACTTAATTTTTTTAAATCTAAAACCACTTTCTATTTGAGAGTCATAATAACCCTATCATACTCTCTTCTAAAATAGCCCAATCTGGTTGTGTAACTTAGTGGAGTCTTGCATACTCCAATATATGCGAATGACTAAAATGGAAGTGGTCAAATAAATTCTGTCCACAGATTGATAAAAAGGCAGGAAGCATGTTAATAAAGTTGTTTCTGTTTACCTCAGAGACCATAACATGGGCTCTATCTATATCAACAATCTGCATTTTGACATGGATAACATTGACAGAAGTGATGGAGTTCACTTCACAGATGAAAGAAACAGGGTGTTTCTCAACCACCTCAAACTGTACATTTGCAGTTACATGGAGCTGCAACAAAATCATAATGAACATAAAGGCTCTTCTAAGAGCCACCCTATAACCCAACAGTGAAAATTATATTAATATATATATATATATATTCCTCTTAAATATTTTCAGGATTTGTGAACCCATCGTGGATCCACAAAGCAAAAGCACAAACTCATGGGACAACAACAATACCTTTTACATTTTTTAATATAATTTTAACTCTAAACCTATTAAAATGCTTTCTAAATCTGTAAATTTCAATGTAAGTGTGTACTTCACTGTAAGTAGCTACATGATAGGCTTCACACGTCTGTGAGTGCGTCTGTCACACAATGCATCACACTATGAGTGGGTCTCTGACTAGGTGTATCAGTGTCTAAATAAAATTCTACATGAATGCAACAATGTCTGAGTCAGTGACAGGCCATGTCAGTAACTGAAAGGGTCTGTGAATGGATGAATCAGTGCATGAATGAAAATGCACATGGGGCATCAATGTAGAAGTAGGTCTATGAGTAGCTGAACCATTATCTAAATGGGTTTCTCTGTGGGTGATTTAATGTCTCACTAACACTGTGACTATGTGTGTCACTGTTTAACTAGATTTCTAAGCGCATGCATCAGTGTCTGTGTTGGTCAGTGTCAGACTGTTTCAGTTTCTGACTGTGTACGTTAGTGGGTACATCAATATCTGAGTGGGTTCACTATATAAGTGAATCTCTGGGTGCATCTCTCTGTGTCTGTGTAAGTCAGTAACTGGGTATGTCAGTGTCTAAGAGGGTCTGTGAGAGAGTGCGTCAGTGCCTGTCTGAGTCTACGAGTGGGTACATCAGTGTATGAGTGGATCTCTAACTTGGTGCATAAATATCTAAGCAGGTTTGACAGTGGGTGGATAATAGTCAAAATGGGTGTGTTAGTGTCTAAGTGTGTGTGTGAGTAAGTGCATTAGTATCTCTTTGAATCTCGGACTGGTCACATCAGTAACTCTGTGAAAGGGTATCTCAGTATCTGTATGGATCTGTGAGTAGGTGCATCAGTATGTGAATGGGTCTGTCACTAGGTGTTTTAGTGTCTGATTGGATTGGTGAGTGGATGTGTCTATGTGGGTCAGTTAATGGACGTCTCAGTGTCTGACCAGGCCTGTGACTGGGTGCATCAGCATCTGCAAGTGGGGGAACACTGTCTAATTTGATCTGTAAGTAGGTGCACATGTGTGCCTTTGGTTCTGTGAGTGGGTATATAAGTATATAAATTACTCCATAAGGACATGTGTGACTATTTGTATAAGTGTGTAAGTCAATAAATTACTGAGTAAATTAATGTGTGATTAATTTTTATTTATTTATTTTTGGGCAGATCCATGACTCCGCCATGACTTTACATGGGGGGGGCCTCACTGAGCACCCCGATGGGGTCACAACTCCGATCACGTGGAAAAAAGTATATTTATTTGTGGCCCCCCTTTCTCTGGGGCCAATTTTGGCACTGGGGACCCCATTCCCTAAGGCCAGCCCTTTATTTTATTTTATTAGTTTACATGCAAAAGGGAGTGCGCTGTCCCCTCCTCAGGCCAATTTCTGCCCTTGGGATCCCATCCCCCTTGGCCAGGCTTTCATCATTTTTTTTTCAAGGCCCCTGTGGTCTCTGCCAGCTCTTAGTCTCCTGCGGGAGCTGGCATTGGTTTTGGACAGGGGGAACTGCAAACATGCAGCTCCTTCTGTCCAAAAGCAATTCTGCTCCGCTTCATGGAAGCAAGAACCTTTTCAATGATCTCGCTTCCATGAAGTGGACCAGAGTTCGCTATGGCTTAAGCCATAGCGAACTGCAATGTCCCGGGGATGGGCACCCTGGGACATTGCTGGAGCTGGCCCTCGGGGTGGTGATACCCAGGGCCATCTATGGCCCACAAGGGGGGCCACACAGACCCTCCAACAAACATTAAGCCCAGGGATGTGGTGGTCCCAGGAGCTGTGGGGGGCTGCCTAGCACCTCCTGCAATTAAGTGAAATTGCCAGGGGGAAGTGGCAGTCCCCAGAGCTGCATGGGGGTGCTGGATCCCCCCCTGCTTGTCCCCAGGGCTGCGGGGTAGTCACATGGCTCCCCGCATTTACTTTGTGTTTAGCCTCGTGAGGTGGTGATCCATGGGGCTCTGGGGGCTTATTTGCCTCAGGACCTGGTACACCCAGGGGCCTAAATTAAACGAAGCACAGAAGTCCACGCTTTGGTTTTTTTTTTCATTTCCAGGGGGAATCGTGAATCCAACGTGACTCCTGCCTAATTTTATTTTTGGCCTGGTCCCATCTAGTGTGCTAGGGGGTCAGGGTATTTCTACCCTGCCCTCTTTTCTTTTTTCTAAATGGCTTCCAACACTTCCTGTTTTGAAGTGTTGGGAGCCAATCAGATCTCAGCCATGAGATCAGGAAGGTTTGCGGGTCTACAGCGGCCAAAGTTGCATATCTGAGAAATCTTCAAATTTCTCAGCAACTACTAAACGGATTTACACTATTTAACAAAAAGAGTGCTTTCTGGACCAAGAGCTACCTTTTTGGCAAATTTGGTGTAATTCCATACAGCAGTTCCAGTGGTAACTGTGTTTAAAGTTTCATATAGAAATTAACATGGAGAAAAAGAGTTTTGGGACCCCCTTTTTCTCAGCCCCCGCTAGACAGATCACCTCGAAACATTCACAACAGCAGCTGAAGTGGCTGGTCTATTCGTTTTGAAATAGTTTTGAAGATTCTTCCAACAACGCTCAAGTTATTTGCAAATGAAAACAGTTTTTCAATAGAAATCAGGTCATAACTATAACAACCCGCTGGCAAGTAGGTTTTATATATGTGTACATATATATATATATATATATATATTCACTTAAAAAACCATAGGTTTCACACATGTTATAGTTAGCTGGACATTTCACTCGCAAAAAACCAATGAAATTCCCCCGTTATAGTTAGTTCAGATAACTATAACTCGCGCGCCCACAATCCACTGCTCATGACGTCACATATTACATCACTCATGACATGTTCAGTGGCATCACTCATGACATCACTGATGACATCCTCCTTGTGATAGAGTGGCGGTCGCGCGAGTTATAGTTATCTGAACTAACTATAACGGGGGAATTTCATTGGTTTTTTACGAGTGAAATGTCCAGCTAACTATAACATGTGTGAAACCTATGGTTTTTTAAGTGAATTTGCAAGGTTTTTTAAATGCTAATTCCTAATTATAACGCGTATGAAACCTATGGTTTTTAAGTAAATTTGTACATTTTTTTAAATGCTAAGTTATGTATTTATGAATTTTTTTTTTTTTCAAGGTTTTTCACCGTGCGCGCGCTTTGGGCGCATGGTGCGCTGCACGCACCGTGCGCGCACTCCGCGATTTTTTTCAAAAATAATAAAATGTTTTTTTCCCCCTTGGGGGTCCTTCTGCGACCCCCTGACAAAGGCTAGGGGGTCAGGAACTCTCTTCCCTGCCCCCTTTTCACGTTTTCCACCTTTTTTCCACCTTTCCTTTTCAGTGCGACACACAAAATGGCGGCCGACACTTCCTGATTTCGACCGATTCGAATGTTTACTGACATCTATCAACCAATCAGAATTTCGCTCGCGCACGGCACCGTGCACACACATTGCGCGCACGTTCCGCGCGTATAGATATTTATATGCTTTTAAATGCTATTTTCTCAGGAAATACAGAACAGATTGACACCAGACCTGCAAAAGGCACTTCCCTGACCTGAGGACTACCTCTCTGCCAAATTTCAAGTAATTCTGTTCAGCCGTTCGGGCTGTACCTTCGACTAAAGGTCCTATGGAAAAATGCATGGGAAAAACGCGTTTTGGGACCCCCCTTTTTTCTTGGCCCCCCTTGATGAATCACCCCGAGACTTTCAGGGTAGGAGCTGAGCGGAGCGCCCCATTAGTTTTGAAAATTTCGCGAGGATTTGACAACCGGCGCCAAAGTTATTCAAAATAGAATTTTGAGATTTCCTATGGAAACACGATCCTAACTATAACTATCTACTGGCGACCGCCAGTAGATTATATATATATATATATATATATATATATATATATATATATATATATATATATATTCAATATATTCTCTGAAAAAACCATAGGTTTCGGGGTTGTTATAGTTAGCTGAACATTTCACTCGTACAAAACCATTGAAATTCCTCCGTTATAGTTAGTTCTGCTAACTATAACTCGTGCGCCCGCAATCCACTGCTGATGATGTCACATATTACATCATTTATGACATGGTCAGTGACATCACTAATGACATCACTGATGACATCTCAAATGACATCACTGATGACATCACTGATGACATCATCCAGTGAATGTGATTTGGTTCATCATTTAAATATGTATTATATATATAGCAATCTGCATTGAAGAATGAGTGGATATATAAATATCTGGATGGAGGATTTAGTAGCAGTGTGATTGACTGTTTACTTGACTAATTTATAGTGTCTTACTAAATATATTGGATAGTGACTAAAATGTGTGAATATCTGTATCACTTTGTCAGTTGTTGTGTAAACTGCTGCACCAGTTGGTTACTAGCTACGTGAAAGTCTATATTAGCTATTAGTTAACTGAGTATTTGTATGGGAGAGTGAATGTGTGTGTGGTTCGGTGGGGGTGTGTGACTGCCCAAAGATGTGTGAATAGTTGATTCAGTAGGTATATGAGGTTAAGACTGCATGTTATAACAGTTGCTTGGGTGAATGAATATCTTTATGGGTGTGGTGATGAGCAAATATATTTCTCAATGGTACATGTCCACAAACTAGAAAAATAAAAGGCAGTGTATGTGACAGTTGTTGTATATAAATAGGTATACATAAGACTCAGTGATTGTATGAGTGACTGTATGGATAACTGTATACTTGTAATAGTGATTTTATAACACACTAGGTATGAGTTACTATCGATATAAATAAATGAAGTGGTGTTTGTATAAGTGTGTAGCTGACTAAATGGAAGTATGATCCATTGTTTGCATAAGTGAGTAGGATGACTGCATAAGTGAATAGGATGTGTGCTGGTGTGTAATGTTGATATAGGTGCATAAGTATATTTGATAGCGTTCTACTGATCATTGACGCATGTATGAGAGAATCTATAGGTAAGTGATTAGATGTGTGTGTAGATCTAGGAATCACTGAGTGGATTTTTAGAAACTTGTATTGGTGTGTCAATGAATTCAAATATGGTACTCTGTATTTTACAGTGAGTGATGAAAGGTTATACTACTGTATGATGAGGTGTATCTGATTGTCACATGGATGATGTCATCAGTGATGTCATCAGTGATGTCATTTGAGATGTCATCAGTGATGTCATCAGTGATGTCACTGACCATGTCATGAATGATGTAATATATGACATCATCAGCAGTGGATTGCGGGCGCGCAAGTTATAGTTAGCAGAACTAATTATAACGGAGGAATTTCAATGGTTTTGTACGAGTGAAATGTCCAGCTAATTATAACAGCCCTGTGAAACCTATGGTTTTTTCAGTGAATTTCTAAGGTTTTTTAAATGTTAATTTTTAAATGTAATAATAGTAATATGTATTTTTTTGATACTGATTTTTTACAGTTTTTTAACTGTTTATTTTTACATATTTTATTTTTTAAATTACATTATATATTTTTAATATTAATGGGAAAAAAATGTTTTTTACAATATTGAAACAGATTTTTTTTTTCAAATATTTTTATTTTAATATATTTATATTATTTTCTTAATTTTTTTTCAGTTGGAATTACCAATGTTATCCGATGGAAGCAAATTCAATTTGCAGGTAAAGTATGTTCATGTTACTTTTGTAATCCAGTGCTGGACTCCTAGGTTCAGCACTGGGACCTCTATCTAAAGCAGGCAATTATATCCCATGGAAGGAAATTCAAGTTACTGGTAAGTACGGTTAGAATTACTTTTCAGGATCAGTACTGGGCTCAAAGATGCAGCACTGAGGTCTCTCCTGATAACAGGTGAGTAAATCGGAATTCATTGTTCGGCTGATTTTAGAGGAATATTTGCGCAATGGTGAAGGAAGGGGGCGGGGCCTGAGGTGAAATGTCTGCAAACACTCCCTGTGGCGCGTTTTAAGTTGGAGAATTAATTCCTCCTTAATCCCGAGGGTCACTAGGGGCCAACTAGCCCACCAGGGACTTCCAGTGTGCACCAGATAGCTGCGTTGCAGAGAGGTGTTCAGAGGCCACGCCCCTTTTTACAACACTCTGCAACGCAGCTCCGTGGCGCTTACTGGAGGCACCTGGTGGGCTAGTTGGCCCCCAGAGACCCTCAGGATTGAAGAGGAATTAATTACTGAACTTAAAACGCCCCACAGGGTGTGTTTGCACACATTTCACCTCAGGCCACACCCCCTCCTTTCACCACTGTGCAAACGCGCTCCGTGGCACGTTTTAAATTGGGGGATTAACTCTCCTTGAATCCTGAGGGTCCCTAGGGCACAACTAGCCCACCAGCTACCACCATTAAGCGCCACAAAGCTGCGTTGCAGAGAGGTGTAAAAAGGTGCGTGGCCTCAGAACACCTCTCTGCAACGCAGCCCCCTGGCGCATACTGGAGGTTCCTGGTGGGCTAGTTGGCCACCAGGGACCCCCAGAGTGCTGAAAGGAGGGGGCGTGGCCTCCGGCCCGATGCCGGCCTTTTTTTTTTTAAGAAGGGGGCTGTGTAGCCCCCCCTTCTTTTTCAAATTTTTGGGCCCTGGGGACACCATCCCCCAGGGCCTGCCCCCTAATTTTTTACTAAAAAATAAAAAAAAATTGGAAGGGGTCCACGTGGCCCCCCTTCCAAGGCCTTAATCGGCCCCAGGGACCCCATCCCCCGGGGCATGGTCTTTTAAATGTTTTTCCTTTCTTTTGGAGGGGGGCTGCGTTGCCCCCCTCCTCTGGCCACTTATGGCCCCGGGGACCCCATCCCGGTCCCACAGCTTTATTCGATCTTTGTAAACAGACCATAAAAGCACATAAGTACATATAAAAAATTTCAAGTCAATAAATATAAATATATACAGTAGTTAAAATAAGTATTAAACAAATAATAATCATAATAATAATAATAATAATAATAAAGAAACTTATAAAGCGCACAGCTACCCCGGATGGGGTGTCCCGGTAATAACACAGACATTGATAGAGATAGTGGTCAATATACCTTAGCCATTATGACTAAAGAGACAAGTTTTCATGGCCTTTCTAAATTCTTTGTTCAGACTACAATGTACATAGTTGAAGAGGAAGTTTATTCCAGCGTTTAGAGGTCCCCACCTCGAAAGTCCTTCCCCCAATTCTGGCTTTCGCGAAACGTGTGGTGGTAAGGTATCGTTTGTGGTTAGACCTAAGAGATCTGTTATGCTGGTAAGGTCAAGTCTCTTCCTCAAATAGTTGGGCCTCCTTCCTTGAAGTGCCCGGAAAGCAAATGTAAGAACCTTGAATTCAATGCGCTTGGCCACCGGCAGCCAATGCAGTTGTATCAGGTAAGGAGAGATACGTTTGTGAAGGGGAACCTTGCAGACCAGTCTGGCCGCTGAATTCTCAAGCCTACGGATCAGACGAATTGACAGACCCATATAGAGACCGTTAGCATAATAAAGATGGGAAGTGATTATGGCGTGCACAACGATTTTACGTGCTGACTCAGTCAAGTAATCAATACATTTCCTAATGATTTTTATCTTGCCGAAGCAGGCCGCAGATACCTGTTGAACCTGGGTAGCGAGGGACAGATCTTTATCCCACCTAATTCCTAGATTCTTAACTGAGTCCTTAGGAGTGGGGGGTCCTAAGTCAGCTGGCCACCATAATGCTGAGGAGGGTATTACTGCTTGATTAAAAAACAAGACCTCCGTCTTGTCAGCATTAAGTTTAAGAAAGTTAGTGCTCATCCAGGCAGAGGTGTTTTGTAGGCATAGTTTCAGAGAGTCAAAGGAAGGTGCGGACACCACTGAAAGTAGACATCAGTTGTGTGTCGTTGGCATAAGATGTCACTTTGATCCCAGTGTCGGCGATGAGCTCCACGAGCGGAGTCAAGTAGATGTTGAAAAGTGGCAGGCTCAAGGCCGACCCCTGTGGTACCCCCCACTTGAGTGGTTTTACAGTAGAGGTGTAAGGGGGGATCGAGACCTGCTGTACTCGGCCATGTAGGTAAGACATGATCCAGTCAAGCTCTGACCCCTGGAATGGGACACCGTGTCAAACGCTGCTGACAGGTCGAGTAGTATCAACTTGACCACCGAGCCCCAATCTACCGCCCATCGGATGGCATCTGCCATCTCAATCAATGCTGTTTCTGTGCTAAAACCAGGGAGAAATTCAGACTGGAAATCATGGAGTATGCCGTTTGACTCAATAAAAGCCGCCAACTGCTGGTGCGCTAGCTTTTCAAGAATTTAGCAGGGGCAGGCAGTAGAGAAATGGGCATATAATTACTGGTGACTGTAGGGTCAGCATTAACTTTCTTTAAAATAGGGAAAAGAAATGCCACTGGAAAGATCCCCTTGTCTCAGCGAAGAATTCCAGATGGCATTCAGGGGAGGATTGAGCAGCTCAGCCAAGGCGCGATATTGTTTTGCTGGCCAGGAATCGCCAGGTGATCCAGATTTGCATTTCTGGAGTTCCCCCAAACAGGCTTCTAATGAGATAGTAGCAAATTCCAAGAACACTGGCTGAGTGTCACTGGAGCTACTAATAATGCCCTCTCCAAAGTGAGGATGTGCTGCTGGGAAAGTTGTATAGATCTGGGATATTTTCTCCTCAAATAAACTGATAATTTATTACAAAATTCCCGTGATGAAGTGATAGAGTGAGTTTGGGTAAATCACCCGTAGCACCTTGTCCTGCCTAGAGTCAACTTTGGAGTTAAAGCAGAACTTGCAGGCATGGCAAGAATAGATCACATCAGGGACACAGAGCTCAGGATGTGTCAGGTTCTAGCAAGCGGGTAGCCTGAGAGACAGAAGCTCATCGCAAGTCCAACAAAGTGTATGTTCCCCAAACTTTTGGGCAGCATGGCTGGCCCTGGACGATGTTCGGGCACGGATGGGCATAGATGTGCTTGCATTTGGCACGCCTTTGGCGCCGCCGGCGCACCGCTGCACGTTGGCGCCATCAGCCCCTAAAATAGGCAGGTTCCAGAGAGCAACCCGGGAGACTAAAGCGTCACCCTTACAAGATGGCGGCTCGAAAAGGCACACAGGAAGTGAGGGAAATGAGAGGATCTTCCCCTGAACCAGACTGACACCCTCCACACAATCAGCACAGGCAGCTGCGGTGGACCGGGGCGCAGGCGGTGAAAATGCAATAAAGATCAAAAGCAGAGTAAGTAAAGTTCAGTTATTTTAAAAGCAAGGTTAAAAACTGGAGTAATATTTCACTTTCATGCACTAGATTTGCATAATACAAATAGAGTTGAAAGTTCAGCACAAAGCACCACCTTACAAAGAAAGTGAGGTATGGGAGCACCTGTCACCATGTGTGCTTGCCACTAGCTCCCTGTCACAAACTTGCTGTGATCCAAATAAGACCTTTAAAATAATTTATATGAAAAGGAAAATGTATGATTAAAATTACACAATACTACTAAGATGAGAGCCCACCTTTTTCCTCTTCCTAAAACAGGCCTATAAAAATGAAGCAACACAGAAACATACAAATGGGTCCAGTAAAGCTTTTAGAAGGTACATGGCGACCCGACATTGCCTAAATTTATGGTGCCTCAAAATTGGAAGTATAAATATTTTCCTTTCCTCTGAATCGTTTTTAAAAAAGATCTGACTGCACGGCATGGTTAATGCAAGGGCAGTGCTGTCATCAGTGATGTCACTGACCATGTCATGAATGATGTAATATGTGACGTCTTCAGCAGTGCATTGCAGGGGCGCGAGTGATAGTTAGCTGAACTAACTATAACGGCCGAATTTCTCTGGTTTTGTACGAGTGAAATGCCCAACTAAATATAATGTCCCTGAAACCTATGGTTTTTCCAGTGAATTTCAAAGGTTTTTTAAATGCTAATTTCTAACTATAACGTGGCTGAAACCTATAGTTTTTTCAGTGAATTTCTAAGGTTTTTTCAATCCTAATTTCTAACTATAACGTCCCTGAAACCTGTGGTTTTTTCAGAGAATCTAAAAGTTTTTGTAAATGCTAATTTCTAACTACAACGTCCCTGAAACCTATGGTTTTTTCAGTGAATTTCAAAGGTTTTTTCAATGCTAATTTCTAACTATGCCTACAGAGGTAGGGCATGTGCAGAAAGAGGAAGAAAGGCGCATAAAGAAGCAAGAGAAATGCAGAAAGGGGCAACAGAAGTCCAGAAAGACGAAGAAAAGTGCAGAAAGAAGCAAGAGATATGCAGAAAGAACCAACAGAGGTGCAGAGAGATACCTTGTTGCAAAGTCATCCTTTGTCCCAAACTTTTTGCTGACTGGTACTGGTGGTAACTGACTCTGACTAACAAGGCCCGGAGCCAGTGCTATGATGAAAGACACTTGGAATACAGTGAAAACACCTACATACACTAGGGTACACTATGGGTTGGGGTACCCCAGTGATTGGCATGACCTCCTCTGTAAGACCCTAGTACATAATAGGGCAGGGGGATTAAAACTACCTCAATCTCAGAGGTGCAGAAAGAGGCAAGCGAAGTGCAGAAAGAAGCAACAGAGGTGCAGAAAGAGGCAAGAGAGGTGCAGAAAGAAGCAAGTGAGGAGCAGAAAGAGGCAAGAGAGGCACAGAAAGAGGCAGGAAGGGTGCAGAAAGAAGGAAGAGATATGCAGAAAGAGGCAAGAGAATTGCTGAAAGAAGCAACAGAGCTGTAGAAAGAAGCAAGAGAAGTGCAGAAGGAGGCAAGTGAGGTGCAGAAAGAAGCTAGTGCAGCGCAAAAAGAACCTACAGAGGTGCAAAAAGAGGCAAGAGGGGTGCAGAAAAAGGTAATAGAGGTGCCAAAGAGGCAATAGAAGTACAGAAAAAGGCAGGAGGGGTGTAGAAAGAAGACAAATAAGTGCAGAAAGAAGCAACAGAGGTGCTGAAAGAGACGCGAATGATGCAGAAAGAGCAAGAGAAGTGCAGAAAAAAGCAACAGAGGTACAGAAAGAGGCATGAGAGGTACAGAAACAGGAAGGAAAGGTGCATAAAGAGGGAACAGGGGTACATAAAGAGGCAAGAGGGATGCAGGAAGAGTCAAGAGGGATACAGAAAGAAGCAAGAGCAATGCAGAAAGAAGCAACAGGGGTGCACAAAGAGGCAAGAGAACTGCAGAATGAACCAACAAAAGTGCAAAAAGAGGCAAGAGGGATGCAGAAAGAGGTAGGAGAGGTGAACAAAGAGGCAACAGAGGTACAGAAAGAGGCAGGAGGGATGCAGAAAGAAGGAAGAGAAGCACAGAAAGAGGCAAGAGAATTGCTGCAAGAAGCAACAGAGGTGTAGAAAGAAGCAAGAGAAGGATAGAAAGAAAAGAGGCAAGTGAGGTGCAGAAAGATGTAAGAGCAGTGCAGAAAGATCCAATAGAGGTGCTGAAAGAGGCACGAAGGGTGCAGAAACAGGCAGGAAAGGTGCAGAAACAGGGAACAGGGGTGCAGAAAGAGGCAAGAAAGGTACAGAAAGAGAAAAGAGGGGTGCAGAAAGAGGCAAGATATATGCATAAAAAGCAACAGAGGTGCTGAAAGAGGCAAGTGAGGTGCAGAAAGAAGCGAGAGATGTGCAGAAAGAGGCAATAAAAGTGCAGAAAGAAGCAACAGAGCTGCAGAAAGAGGCAAAAGGGATACAGAAAGAGGCACGAAAAGTGCAGAAAGAGGCAGCAGAGTTACAGAAAGAGGTAAGAGAGGTTCAGAAAGAGGCAGGAAAGGTGCAGATAGCATGATAGTACTCTGTCATTGAAATTTGACAGAATATGATTTTAGTTTCAAGCACACGTATGACTATGTACAACCTATGTGCAATCTATATTTTTGTAAAATTAAATAAACTAGTATACAGATTACTACACTAGGCCACATATTTTAAACTCACATTTCTCTAATACTTCAAAACTTTTATAAATACTTCATCTCATAGTTAAAAAAAAAATTACAATCACTAAAGCACTCCTCCACCATACATTACATTCCTTACACATTTGCAGGCACATGCATCAACCAAACCAAAAGCGATTCCTTAATAGCGAGAAATAAGGAATCGTCATTAAGGAATCGCTTTTGAGCATGCATCAACAGATTCGGTAAATTTTAGCGATTCCTTAAAAATCGCTATATTTACCGATTAATCAATAGCGGGGCATGCAAACTCCGATAAGCTATTAGCGAGTTCGGTAATACCGAATTAGCTATTAGCGAGTTCGGTAATACCGAATTAGCTATTAGCGAATTCGGTATTAGCGAAATCGCAAATGACCGCGTCGCTCCGGGAACGTGCAGATGACATCACCAACCAGGAAATACTGCAGCCCCACCCTCATTGCCTCGACAGAGGAGCAAACAGGAGCTGTGAGTGAAGACTGCCTGTGCAGAGTGAAGCCACACCGACTGTGCAATTCGCTAAACCCATTCATCATGGAGAAGGAAGTACCATCCAGCGCTGAGTCAGCACGCAAGCGCAAGCGCAAGTTCTCTGACAGGGAGCTGGAGTACCTTATAGAGGGAGTCAGCAGCAAGCACGATCGCCTATTCGGTAAGCTGTCCCTCAAGGTGCCTGAGCAAGAGAAGCGGCGCATATGGCTGCGCATCCGGGAGAGGGTGAATGCAGTTGGTGTAACGCCCCGCAGCATCGACGACCTCAAGAAAAGGTGGTACGACCTGCGGAAGCGTGCCAAGGAGAGGATTGCGGAGAGGCTCCGGGAGGCGAGCAGGACCGGAGGCGGCCCTTCAACGGTACAAGCCAACACTGCCCTGGAGGACCTGGTGGAAGGGACGATCGAGCGGGAAGCCGTCGTGGGAGTGACCCAGATGGACACGTCCGGCGCAGCCACAAGTGCCCAAGGTAAGATGCATGCCTGTGCCCATACCCAGCATAGCGTAAATCCATACCCATGCCCCCAGCACGACCTGAGTGTGTATGCAGCTTTGGGCCACACAGTTTAACTCTCAACACCAGTGCATCATGGGAGTTGTAGTCTAGTCTGGCCAGTGTGCATGTACAGGCGTAAATACAATTACGGATCACCACATCAGTTGAACATGGATATAGACTGTTTATTTAGTGGCTCACAGAGGGACATGTATGTGTACAACACTACGGAGGTGTAACTATCCCACTAACCGTGCACTGTTTCACACACAGATGCATCTCCTGGGGAATCGGACGATAGCAGCCGGCTGATCATATCCGAGACACCGGTGGATTCCGACATGGAGACAGCGCAGGATGCGCATCCATCACCTCCACCTGCCACCCCACCACCACCAGCACCAGCACCACCACCACCAGCACCACCAGCACCAGCACCAGCACCACCAGCACCAGCACCAGCCACACCAGCTGCAGCATCAACAGCCACTAAAGCGCCGAGGCGCAGGTCCCAAGTAGCGCCCTTGCAGGTGATGGAAACACCCTCCACACAATTGGGACAAAGTCTGCGCACCATCACACCGCCTGCTGCACCACCTGGACGCGCCAGACTCCAACAGCGGCGCAGGGCTCGGCCAAGTTCTGTCTCCTCAGGCGACCTTGATCTCCCACACACTTCTGCCATCGAGGAGAGGATGCTGCGTGTACAGCACCTGCAGGGACGACACATGGCAACAATTAGCTCTAATATCGTGCGCCTTGCTGGGGAAATGCGTGCCATGACTGCGGCGGTTACAGAGGTGGCAGAGGGCAATGGGCACCTCAGGGAGGACATCCATGAGCTCACCCGTGCCATGAGGGAGGGCCATGAGTGCGAGAGGAGGAGGCACCGTCAGCAATTGTTGCGGTCCGCGGCCTCTACAAAGGCCATCATGTGTCTCAGCAACAGCACCACTGTGTTGGCACGCTGCTCTGTGTCCTTGCAGGTGGACCTTGGGCACTTTTGCGGGGATGTAGCTAAGGCACTAGGGCAGATGACCGCTGCTGTCGAACACCTACAGAGCGGCACATTCAGTGCTGGTGCATTGGGAGGGGAAGATGGCAGTGAGGCTGCCTCGAGTGTCAGCAGTGTGTCAGTGGCAGAGGCCAGCACCAGGCGCCGCAGTTCGCAGGACTCCACGGGGACAGGCCGTGGTGAGGCGTCGGAGACACCTGAGCGGAGGCTTGGTGTACGTGGCAAGCGGCACTAGACAGAATTACAGGCCTACCTGTCCGTGGTGGGGCAACCATGGTCCTCCCCTTCCTGAGTCTGCACAGCCGTGACTTTAACGCACATTTGTTTTAACTTTTTACATGTGGAGCATTATTTCCATAGCTTGTTTTGTTGCACATACCGCAGTGCTACTGTGCATTAAACAGTTGCACCCCCAACAAATTAGTTATGTGTCATTCTCACCTGATTCAGAAATGATGTTGCATGATGTATGTACGCCTCCTATGGCCCTCTGCTGTGTTAGGGACGTGTGCCTGTCGGTGTTGGGCGGGTGGTTGGTCATCCCGGTGGTCCCCATTCCTGTCCACCTCTATGGGTATCCCCCTTCTGGTCGCAATGTTGTGCAGCATTGCACATACGGCAATAATCCGGCAGCAGGTTTCAGGTTTGTATAGCATGGCACCGCCAGTCTTGTGTAGGATTCGAAAGTGACTCTTCAGAATCCCAAATGTCCTCTCTATTACATTCCTGGTGCTTATGTGTGCTGTGTTGTAGCGTTGCTCCTGTGGGGTTGCTGGATTGATGTATGGGGTGAGTATGAAATCACGCAGGGCGTAAGCACTGTCACCTAGAAGATAGAAGCAAAGACTTAGCAATGATGAAGTTCATACATGTGTGGTGTTCATGTTGGGAAGCGGAATTTGTACGTACCAAGCAGGAGCCCCTCTACAAATTCTCCGTTGAGTAGATGCCTGTGGATTCCACTGTTGCGGAATATGTAGGAGTCGTGTGTGCTGCCTGGGAATTGTGCCAATAGGTCCGTTATGATGTGATTGGCATCGCACACAACCTGCATGTTGATTGAGTGGTATGACTTGCGGTTACGGAATATGTACTCATTTGCTGCCGGTGGACATATGGCGATATGCGTACAGTCGATGCATCCAATTACATGGGGGAATTGTGCCACCTGGTAGAATGCCTGTTTGTTGCGGTCCAACTGCTGTGGGGTTTTGGGGAAGCTGATGTGGGTGTGTAGCATTGTCAGCATGGCATCTAGGAATTTCTTGAAGAAGCGGGCTACCGCAATTACCCCCTGGAAACTTCCTGAGGCCAGTAGGTTCAGACTGCATAGGACCTGGACGTGCGCAGGGATTGCATTGGTCCGGTGTGTCTGGTGCTGCAGTAATGGATCCAGGTCTGCAATGAGGCGCATGATCATGGCACGATTGAGTCGATACTTCTCGTACACCTCGTCCTCATTCTGGCCGAGCAAGGTGATGCGCAGTCTGAAAACTCTCTCCTGGACCCTTCTCCTGCGCTGTCCGGCTGCATTGATACGCATCCTCCTTGCAAGCACGTAGAGGGCTGCCATTTTGTGGTAGCCAACAGGGTCTCCTTGGCCACATTTAAGGGTTTGGTGATTACCACAATCAGTTGCACCTGTAGAATCATTTTTTTTTCTTCACAAATTTTATTTTTTAACTTTACCTCCAGGTTCTGATTCCCCTTATTTAGCTCATGCTAAATAGCGATTTTTGGGATTTTCGGTATTTGCGACTGTTGTTGCATTGGGTAGCGATTCGTTATTAGCCATTGGCACTTGCCGGGAGCTATTAGTGATTTCGGTGATTGCTAATTCGGTATTTAGCGATTCGGTATTTTTGCTTGTTGGTTAATTGCGATTCGGTATTTTAACGGATTTCATTTAGCGATTCGTTATTTGCTCACAGTTTTGGTTAATGCATTGGGATTCGGTTTTTTTTAATCGCTAACGGGTGTTTTTAGCGATTCGGTATTTTACCGACTGGATTTTGGCTTGATGCATGAGGCTGTTGGTAACTTACCTGTGAAATCCTGTGGTAGATTATGAAAATATCAGAAATTCTTAAATCATTTTCTTTTACACACAATAAATGTGCTGCACCACTCTCCATAAGGAAAAACCAGTAATGGCAAATTGTCCCGCTCATTTTCCACATAAATGTAAGTAACAAATAAAAATGCTCACTCAATTTTTTAAAATCTAAAACCACTTTCTATTGGAGAGTCATAATAACCCTTTATTAATCTCTTCTAAAATAGCCAAATCTGGTTCTGTAACTTAGTGGAGTCTTGCGTAAAGACTGTGCCAAAGACTGAAATGGAAGCGGTCAAATAAATGCTGTCCATAGATTGACAAAGCCAGGAAGCATGTTAATAAAGCTGTTTCTGTTTACCTCAGAGACCATAACATGGGCTTTATCTATATCAACAATCTGCATTTTGACATGGATAACATCGTCAGAAGTGATGGAGTTCACTTCACAGATAAAGGAAACAAGGTGTTTCTCAACAACCTCAAACTGTGCATTTGCACTTACATGTAGCTGCAACAAAATCATAATGAACATAAAGGCTCTTCTAAGAGCCACCCTATAACCCAACAGTGAAAATTATATTAAAATATATATATATATATATATATATATATATATATTCCTCATAAATATTTTCAGGATTCGTGAACCCATCGCAGATCCACAAAGCAAAAGCACAAACTCAATGGACAACAACAATACATTTTACATTTTTTAACTCTATACCTATTAAAATGTTTTCTAAATCTGCACATTTCAATATAAGTGTCTACTTCACTCTAAGTAGCTGTATGATAGGCTTCACAAGTCTGTGAGTGTGTCTGTCACACAATGCATCACACTCTGAGTGGGTCTCTGACTAGGTGTATCAGTGTCTAAATAAAATTCTACATTAATGCAACAATGTCTGAGTCAGTGACTGGCCATGTCATTAACTGAAAGGTCTGTGAATGGATGAATCAGTGCATGAACAAAAATGCACATGGGGCATCAATGTAGAAGTAGCTCTATGAGTAACTGAACCTTTATCTAAATGGGTTTCTCTGTGGGTGATTTAATGTCTCACTAACACTGTGACTAGGCGTGTCACTGTTTGACTAGATCTCTAAGTGCATGCATCAGTGTCTGTGTTGGTTAGTGTCAGACTGTTTCAGTGTCTGACTGTGTACGTTAGTGGGTACATCAATATCTGAGTGGGTTCACTCTATAAGTGAATCTCTGGGTGTATCTCTCTGTGTCTGTGTCAGTCAGTAACTGGGTATGCCAGTGTCTAAGATGGTCTGTGAGAGAGTGTGTCAGTGCCTGTCTGAGTCTAAGAGTGGGTACATCAGTGTATGAGTGGATCTCTCACTTAGTGCATAAATATCTAAGCAGGTTTGACAGGGGGTGCATCATAGTCGAAGTGGGTGTGTTAGTGTCTAAGTGGTTTTATATATGTGTATATGTGTAACTGCGTTATTTGCACTGTGATATTCATCACAGTACTGTTATGCATATTGGCACATATTACATTGCAGTGTTCATGCTGACAACAATGTTTTGAATTGGTTGTCTATGTCCATGATTACCTATGGGTGTGTTATCATGTGTTCTAGCACTAGCACTTTAAATAGTTGAAAAAATTCTCCATAGGCGTATCATGTGATCAAGGCCTCTGCGAGGCTGAAACGCATAATGGCGGCGGTGCAGGGCATCTGTTAATAAAATCTTATTGCACCGATACCTCGGTCTGCCTTCGTCCTTCCAGGTGATTGTGGCGGAGAAGTATTGTGGAGAAATATACCGAGTCAGCTTCCTCGGTAGTGGCAGACCCCTCCTTCCCAAAGGGCCGGACGGCAAGAAGCAGCGTCTCTGGTGGTGACCGGAAACTTTCAAAACTCCAGAGAAAGGAGCAGCCGTGGAAGCCCCTGGCCAGCGGGAAAGCCTTTGCTGCGAAGTGCCTAACGGAGCCCATGTTGGAGGACTCGAGCGGCGGGAGTGACTCTCCATAGGTAACGGCATGCCAAGAGGCCGGTGAAGGAGTGTGAGTGAGTTAGGCACGGGCATTGTCTTTAGCGCCTGCTCCGAGTTGTGAAGTTTGCCCATACAAGCACAATATGTCCGACGATGCGCTGAGGAGTCGGGAGGCAGCAGCGGACGAACTGTTTGACAATTCTCCCAGTGGGAAGACAGTGATGAGTGCGCAGGATCATGCAGCGCAACCTGTTAATCACAGCATTAAAGACCTGTTAAAAAAACTTGAAAAATTGATGGGAACGGAACAGGCTAAATGGTGGGAGTGTAAGTCCTTAACTCATTACCTGGAAGTGGGAAGAATCCCCAGAGGACTGCGTATATTACTGGCTCCGAGCTATGAAAACCCAGACCCCTGCATGTTGGCTGAGTGGGCAGATTGTAATTTAGAATCCTCTCACAAACTGGTGGTGAAAGTGACCGAGCAGCCCTCCAGATCAAAATCGATTAAATGAATGCAGAAATAGAAAAGCTGCGAGTCACGGCTGTGACTCAAAAACATAGAGATGATATGATGTCTCGTTTACAGAGGGACGAGGAAATAATTAAAAAACGGAAAGCCTTTAAATTTCCAAGTGACAAGGTGGACTACGAGCAGGGTCCTGTGTTCACCTTTGCAAAAAAATATGATGCGGTGAAAGCAGCAAACATATCAGGTGCCCCCAAACCTGTACAGTCGAG
This sequence comes from Triturus cristatus, assembly GCF_964204655.1. Classification (NCBI taxonomy): domain Eukaryota; kingdom Metazoa; phylum Chordata; class Amphibia; order Caudata; family Salamandridae; genus Triturus; species Triturus cristatus. The sequence continues at coordinate 721,678,469 of NC_140591.1, read as the reverse complement.
CACCAGTGGCAATGCACCAGCATCTACTTCTGCTTCTGATATGAGTTCTGCCATAGACAGTGAATCAGATAATAAACAACTGGCAGTAGCATGGAGATTGGGGTTTCCAAAGCTAAGTCTTGCCCAGGAACTGGACTATGTGAGGCAGGACAGAATAAGAACATTACAACCTCGTGCCCAAAATGGAAACATCAACAAGGACGCAATCAAAAAAGACGGGCCAGGCGTAAACGGCGGAGCCAACGGCAAGAACAACAACAAAAAACAAACAAACAAAAGATGGAATCGCAAGTAATGACAAACATTAAAGGGCCAGACCCACAGACAGTGATTAACCTAACTGAATGCATTCTCAGCGAGGATGACAGAAAGATGCTGGCCTTGGGACTCTCTTTCAGTCCACCTAGCGATTTTAAGTACACCCAAACCCGGATTGACATTTTTAAATTTGCCCGAAAATTAAAACTGCAAAAACATCACCTGATTCAGAGCACAGAGAATCAAGGAAGTTCAGTGAATGTCCTGAACGAGAAGGAAAAAGAAGATGCTCTTATGGCAGGGGATGTAGGTCTCCTAAGAGTAATGCAACAACTTCAGGATGAAAACTACGAAGCTGCCACTGCTACAGGCATGGCGCCCTTACATCTAGGGGGCAGGATTCAGACAAAATTCAAAGCCAAATCTACTTTCTGTCCCATTATGCTACGTGACAATGTGGACTTATTTCATGACAAAGTAACATCTGAATTAAAAAAACTTTATTGTTCCACTACACAGGCCCCAAGAAAATATACAAAACAAGATAATGTGTACTTTCAATTGATGAACAAACTACAGGCTGATGACAATGTCAACATTCGTCAATCGGATAAAGGGGGCAATGTAGTGTTATGGCCACGCAAGCTCTACATGAAAGAGGCCCTTATCCATCTAAATGACAGAGACTGCTACAGGCAAAGAGACATGCAAGCGATAAAAGTGTCCTGGAAGGACTTTTATACAAAGTTGATGGCATGGAAATTAGCAGGATTGTTGGCCATGGAAGAATTCAATTTTTTTAAAATTGAACACCCCATCATTCCTGTCATATATTTAATTCCCAAAATACACAAGGACGCATGTAAACCCCCGGGTAGGCCCATCATCTCTACCCAGGGTAGCATCATGGAAAATACATCAAATTTGTGGACTTTTTCCTTCAAGAACATGTGAAGAAATTGCCCTCATATATACAAGACACCGGGGACTTTTTACGTAAAATCAAAAATGGGAAATGGGAAACCTGGATGTGTGCTCATCTCTCTAGATGTAGCATCATTATATACGAGCATCCACCACCAGGATGGCTTAAAGGCTGCGGAATACTTTTTAAATACTCGCCCCATGAGCTGGTATTTGCATAACAAAATGCTTTTGACAATGATTTCAACATGTCTGGAAAATAACTTTTTTCTCTTCAAAAAATCAGGTCTTTCAACAGGTCAGGGGTGTTGCCATGGGGGCCTGCTTCTCTTCAAGCTCAGCTTGTTTACATTTGGGACTTTGGGAGGAGCAGGTCCTGATGGCAGGCCATGGTGACACCTTGAATACACATGTCATATGCTGGTATAGGTATATAGACGACCTGTTTTTAATTTGGCAAGGTACATAGCAGTCTGCACAGCACTTCATTGAACAACTTAACATCAACAATCTCAATCTTAAATTCACTGCCCAAATGAGCAAGGAGAGCATTTTTTATCTTGATGTGGAAGTCTTTGTAAGTAATAATAGACTGGAAACAAGACTCCACAGAAAATCCACGGCAGGTAATACAGTCCTACATGCCCATAGCCACCATCCGCCACACTTAATCAAGAGCATCCCCTTTGGGGAGATGCTGCGGATACGCAGGGTATGTAGTTCTGACAGGGAATGCAGACAGGCGCAATATGAGTGTAGAAAGAGATTCCTGGAAAGGGGTTATTCCGAAGATATACTCAACACCCCCATGACCAAAGCAAACAAGATACAGAGGTCTGCTGCACTTACTAATAGAGTAGCTATAAAAGACAGTCAGTTACATCAGGATTAATCCACGCGCCTTATACTGACATTTAGCAAGCAGCATAAAATCTTACGCAGGATCATAAATAAAAGCTGGCCCTTAGTGTGCAATGATCCTGTCCTGGGGAGCCAACTGGTCAAATCCCCCAGCATTACCTTCAGAAAGGCCCGCTCTATGAGTAACTCTCTTATCAGAAGCAGCCCTGAAGTTAGACAAACCAAAACCTGACTCAACAGTAGGATGGGGTTCTAGAAATGTGCAACCTGTAAAAGCATGCAAATACGGTAAAAGTACGTCCTCCTACCATACACCATTTCAGCCCAAACCAGTGAAAATCACTAAATCGCTCAATTGCACGACTGAATATGCGGTGTATGTGCTGGAGTGCTCATGTGGCCTGCAGTACGTGGGCAGCACGAAGCTGCAGGTGCACAAGCGAGTGCTCAAGCACATCAGAGCCATCATCAACAATGACGCCACATATCCGTGGCAAGGCACTTCGAGGAGACACATGACAATAACTTGCTACATCTGAAGTACTTTGTCATTGATGCGGTATTGCCATTGAGAAGGGGCGGTAATCGTGAACAACTACTAAGACAAATGGAAACTAGATACATCTTAGAGTTGGACAGTAAAACACCCCACGGGCTAAATTCAAGCGAGGATTTTTTCACCAGTCTCTAACATATTCAAATCCACCCGCATCACACTGTTTAGAATAGTTGTACTGCCGCCTCCCAATATGTTTTTAACATAATATTCTTTTAGGATTTCTTTTTTTTAGTATTGCACATCCAATCACGGCTGTGATTTGGAACAGTGTAAGCACTTGCAGTCTATGCACTAGCACTTTGCACTTTTTCTTCCACAGGTAAATCTCACGGCCCACTTGGGCAGGACGTTTGTTTATATTTTTGCAATGCAATATTTTTGTCATAACCATTTTTGCTGTAACTAATATGAATCAGTATTTTACCTCGATTTTAGTTCCGTGCAATAGACCTTCTTATAGTGACCAATTTTATTTCTGATGGAAAGTTTAGAATTGCAATTTTGCTGCTAACTTATAGGTCATTTATATTGTTTTTTATATGAATTCTTAGCTCTGTTTTTAGTATTTATATTGCATTTTATTTATGCTATAGTTGTTCTCTAAATATTTATTTATTTAATATTAATTTATTGACTTTGCGTTATTTACACTGTGATATTCATCACAGTACTATTATGCATATTGGCACATATTACATTGCAGTAGTTCATGCCGACAACAATGTTTTGAATTGGTTGTCTATGTCCATGATTACCTATGGATGTGTTATCACGTGTTCTGAGCACTAGCACTTTAAATAGTTCGAAAGATTCTCCATTGGCGTATCATGTGATCAAGGCCTCTGTGAGGCTGAAACGCGTGATGGCAGTGGTGCAGGGCACCTGTTAATAAAATCGTATTGCACCGATACCTGGGTCTGCCTCTGTCCTTCCAGGTGATTGTGGCGTCGAAGTATTGTGGATATATATATATATATATTCACTGAAAAAACCATAGGTTTCACACACGTTATAGTTAGGAATTATCATTTACAAAACCTTGCAAATTCACTTAAAAAACCATAGGTTTCACACATGTTATAGTTAGCTGTACATTTCACTCGTAAAAAACCAATGAAATTCCACGTTATAGTTAGATCAGGTAACTATAACTTGCGCGCCCACAATAAACTGCTGATGACGTCACATAGTACATCACTCATGACATGGTCAGTGACATCACTCATGACATCAATGATGACATCTGAAATTACACATTGTGGATTGCGGTCGCGCAAGTTATAGTTACCTGATCTAACTATAACGTGGAATTTCATTGTTTTTTTACGAGTGAAATGTACAGCTAACTATAACATGTGTGAAACCTATGGTTTTTTAAGTGAATTTGCAAGGTTTTGTAAATGATAATTCCTAACTATAACGTGTGTGAAACCTATGGTTTTTTCAGTGAATTTGTACGGTTTTTTAAATGTTATGTATTTATTTATTTTATTTTTTTCTGGTTTTTCACTATGCGCACACCCTGCGCGCACGGTGCGCTTCGCGCAACCTGCGCGCGCTGTGGGCGCTCGGTGCGCTTCGCGCACCGAGCACCCATGTTGCGCAGTCCATGCCGTGCGCGCCTCGCCTTTTTTTATGCAGTAACATTTGTTTTTTTCTCCCTTGTGGGTCCTTTAATTTATTTAATAAATGTGATTGTTACTTCTTTATTTTTTTTTTTTATTTTTTTTTGCCGTGCGCGTACGGTAAGCTTACCGTACGCGTACCCCGCGATTTTTTTTAAAAATTATTACATTTATTTTTCGTACTTTTGGGTCCTTCTTGGACCCCCTGACAAACACTAGGGGGTCTGCAACTCTCTTCGTTGCCCCCGTTTCACGTTCCCCACCTTTGTTTCTCAGTGCGAGAGACAGAAAATGGCGGCCGACACTTCCTGATTTCGACCGATTCTAATGTTTACAGTCATGTAACCACCAATCAGAATTGAGCTCGCGCACGGCACCGTACGCGTACGGTAAGCTTACGGTAAGCGCACGGAGCGCGCTTACAGATATATATATTGATTTAAATGCTATTTTCTCAGGACCTACTGAACAGATTTACACCAGACCTACAAAAGGCACATCCTTGACCTGAGGACTACCTCTCTGCCAAATTTCAAGTAAATCTGTTCAGCCGTTCGGGCTGTAGCTGTGTCTAAAGGTCCTATGGAAAAATGCATGGGGAAAATGCGTTTTGGGACCCCCCTTTTTTCTCAGCCCCCGCTTGACGAATCCCCCCGAGACTTTCAGGGTAGGAGCGTAGCGTAGCGCCCCATTAGTTTTGAAAATTTCGCGAGGATTCGTCGACCGGCGCCAAAGTTATTCTAAATAGAATGTTGCGGATTTCCTATGGAAACACGGTCCTAACTATAACTATCTACTGGCGACCGCCAGTAGATAATATATATATATATATATATATATATATTCACTGAAAAAAACATGGGTTTCACACATGTTATAGTTAGGAATTAGCATTTAAAAAACCTTAGAAATTCAATGAAAAAACCAAAGGTTTCACACATGTTATAGTTAGCTGGACATTTCACTCGTAAAAAACCAATGAAATTCTCCCGTTATAGTTAGTTCAGCTAACTATAACTCGCGCGCCCGCAATGCACTGCTGATGACGTCACATATTACATCACTCATGACATGGTCAGTGACATCACTCATGACATCACTGATGACATCTCAAATGACATCACTGATGACATCACTGATGACATCATCCAGTGAATGTGTGTTTTTCTGAAAATTAAATATGTTTTATATATGTATATCTCAAGTTCGATGGAAGAATAAATGGTTATATAAGTGTCTAAATGGATGATTTGTTTTTGAAAAATTGATTGTGTAACTGACTGATTAAGTGTATCTTAGTGAATACATGGCTTAGTGAGTAATGTTTAAATATGTAAATATCTGTATCGGTTTCTCACTTTGTGTATAAGTGGCTGCATGGGTTGGTGAGTAGCTACATGGGTGTCTGTAAATGTGTTAGTTGGTTTTTTGAGTATCAGTCTGAGTGTCTGCATGGTTCGGCGGGGGGTATTACGTAGTGCATAGGTGCATGAATGAGTGACTCACTGTTTGTATGTGTTGAAGACAGCATGTGTGCAGGACTCTATGGGTGGATGAGTGTGTGTACGGGTGTGTTAGTGAGTGAATGACTGTCTCAATAGTGTCTTTATGAGTAACTACATATGTTTTAAACTAGTATATGTGACTATTGGTGTATATAAGTGAGTATATGTGAGAGAGAGAGATTGAAAGAGTTCCTGTATGAATAAGTATGTGGTTCTATAAGTGATTGTTTAATAGTCTAAGTATGTGTAAGTTTCCGTAGAAGTAAGTGTGGTGGTGTGTGTATAAATGTATATGCAAGTAAATGTATGTTTGATTCTTTATTAGCATGAGTGACTATGTGTGTGAGTAACTCTATGGATGAGTGGCATTGTGTAACAGGATGTATAGGTGCATGAGTACATATGATGAGTGAGTACATGTATGAGTGACTGTATAGGACTGTTGGTGAAGGAGTGGATGTGTATGTGGATCTTAGAATTACTGAAGAGGTTGTTGTAACTGGTATTGGTATGTCCATTGTTTTGAAATTTTTAGTCTCTATTTTTGAATGTGTGTATCAAAGGATATATTAGGGTGAGAGGAGGTCTGCCACTCTATCACAAGGATGATGTCATCAGTGATGTCATCAGTGATGTCATTTGAGATGTCATCAGTGATGTCATGAGTGATGTCACTGACCATGTCATGAGTGATGTAATATGTGACGTCATCAGCAGTGCATTGCGGGCGCGCGAGTTATAGTTAGCTGAACTAACTATAACGGGGGAATTTCATTGGTTTTTTACGAGTGAAATGTCCAGCTAACTATAACATGTGTGAAACCTTTGGTTTTTTCATTGAATTTCTAAGGTTTTTTAAATGCTAATTCCTAACTATAACATGTGTGAAACCCATGGTTTTTTCAGTGAATTTGCAAGGTTTTTTAAATGCTAATTCTTTTTTTTACCTTTTTTTTTGTTTTTGTTTTTTTTTGCAATGTTTTTTACATATTTTTTTAAAAATTTTATATCCTCTTTAAAGACTATGGTTAAACTTTAAAAATTCTACAATATATTTTTTTTTTTACCTTTTTTTTAAACTATACAGGTAAGATTTAGTAGTATAACATAGTGAATCTTTTTTTCCCTTTTTTTTTTATTAGTATTTTTTTAACGTGCGCGTACGGTAAGCGTACGTCTTGCTTTTAGTACGTTAGATTTCTACGCTGTTTGCGTTCAGTTACGCAATTTGCGTAGACGTGCGTCACGCGCACGTGGCGCGTAACGCGTACGTTGCACGCGCATGTTACGCGGAAATGAAGGGGCGTGCCTGTTTTGCGCATGCGCGCGTGTCTTTTTACGCGCATGCGTACTTTTACCGTAAGCGCTCCGTAAGCGCACCGTAAGCGTAACGTACGCGCACGTTGGGTCATGTGATCAAGAAACAACACTTTTGATTGGTTTTTACTACTTTCAGTTCTAGAACTCTCCTACACCACACCCATTCCCCTCATTTCTGCTTGTGATCCCTTTGGAGAAGGAGCTGAGTTGTCTTTGTGATACGATGGCAGAACAGCAGACCTCTTCAGAGAGTGAGGCTAGCAGCACTACCTTGAGGCAGAGAAGGAGGAAACAAAAGAGCTCTTTCATATGGGAGTATTTTTCTTTTTCTGAGGGCAAGAAAAAGGTAAATGCTGCTTTGGTGACTTGTAAGCTGTGTGACCGTGTACTTTCAAGAGGGAATCCTAACAAGAAGTATTCCTTCGGGAATCACACCATGTTGAGACACCTTCATGATGTACACGGTAGGACATATGCTCGACATACTGGTGGTAACCCTTCAGTAAGTCAACCAAGCACATCCACAGCAGCTCAGCCTGGTCCATCATCTGCAGGGCCGAGTCCATCTTCGGCAGGTCAGCTGAGCCCTTCATCTGTGGGGGGAGCATCTCCTTTTTCTGGTCCTCAGGAAACTAACCATCGGTTTGCGAGGGTTACTATGCGGTGCGCCACTTGTTATGGTCTAATTGTTCATAGGGAGACCAGTGTTGCCCTAGTTAACAATAAAATAGACCAGCATATTTGTCCTACCGACTAATATTCCCATTCTTTCTTTCCTCTGTCCCTGTACGAACACAATGGCTCTTTTAAGAGCCAACATTACTTTTCAACTTTTTTTTATATATTTTTTTTAACTTTTTTTTAATTTTTTTTTTACCGTACGCGTACGGTACGCGTAATTTTTTTTTTTTTGTTTAAAAAACACAAAAAATCAATTATCACATTACAAGGTCCTTGAAAGATTACAATGAAAAACTGAAAATGTGATTGTGGAGAAGTGGAAAAAAGGGACCATAAAATTTCTGACTTACCATACCCACTCAAAAAATTATTTATTAATTAAAATTTAATTATAATTGCGATAAAAATGGTTCAAGTTTTCGTAAATTTTCTTTCTTAATCTGAAAAAAAAGAAAAAAGTATTAATATTTAATAAAACATTTTATAATACAGTACACATATTTACATATTTTCCGAAAACAATTTTTTGCCTTTTTTTTGCTGTTTTCAGAATATATTGCATTTCACTATAAATCGTGAAAGCAATTGCATTCATCACTTAACAGCGGGCAAAAAAAAAATAACAATCTCAAAGATTGTTTAAAAAAAGCCCAGAATCAATTCTCAGTTAAACATAACATTATAGAAATGCAAAATATTATTCATTTAAAATATCATCTAATAACAAAAACTATTTCTAAAAAATACCGTCTGACAATTTTTTTTCAGAAGCATAATCTCAAAAAAAATATATCTCAAATAAATCCACAATACATCTAGTTTCCTTTCCTTTAGGCCAAATGTTAATTTTTGAAATTATTTTTTGATTAAATTTCCAACGATAATCCAATAAAATTCCAAAATTTAAATTGTACAGATGTTACCAATTCTCTCTAAAATTTTGGTTTCCGAAAAATTAATTTGGATTTAATTAAGTCCATAATACAATTGGATACCTTTCCTTTAGGCCAAATGGTAATTTTAATAATCTTTTTTGATTAAATTTCCAACGGTAATCCAATAAAATACAAAAATTTAAATTGTACAGATGTTACCGATTCTCTCTAAAATGTTGATTTCCGAAACATTAATTAAGAATTATATAAGTCCACAATACAATTGGATACCTTTCCTTTAGGCCAAATGGTAATTTTAAAAATCTTTTAATTTGTAAATTCCAATGGTAATCCAATAAAATGGTAAAATTGTTTTGTACAGATGTTGCCAATTCTCTCTAAAATTTAGGTTTCAGGAAGATTAGATAGGAATTTGCTAAATCAAACGGCAAACGTTGCTTAAAAGCCAATTGACAATCATTACACATTGTCCAGCCTTTTTTACATTTTAGATAAACTGTGTAATGACCAGAAGTTACAGTAGGTCCATCATGGAAAATTATTGCAACTGTTACAAAAGTTTTTCCTGAAATTGATAATTGCTGTCCTGTAAAGTTCTTTATTAAAGTATCCAATTTTGAACCATCAGCTCTACATCGTTGCATCATTAAAATTACATACTGTCCGTATTCCTTTAAAATTAACGTTGAAAACATGTCAGATTTACACTCACCGCATTGCATGCTATGATTAGCATCTTTAACTAATTTAGCAAAAGTGACTGTTTTACTCTCTGGCAATCTTAAATAAATAAACCTTTCAGAATCAACATTAGAGCCACATGTATTGTAACAGTTTACACAACTATGTTCCCATTTATAAGAGAGACCAAACAAATTTTCAATGTGTACACCTTCTTCTTCCAGTACCTGAAGAAAATACAACAAGAATTCCTGTGCGTCTTGCTGTACATTTTGAGAAAACTGTGTACATCCTGAACATACATCTAAAAGTTTTCTAATTTCAGTAGCACTTTCTATTTGAGTTTTATCATTACTCAGCTTTTGAAAAAGGAGACTCAACTCAGAACAGAATCTTTTTCTCTGATTTACTATTATCTGCTCTTGCAAACTTTCCAGATAAAATGCAACATTCAGCACTACATTAGCATAACAGTTGACACCAGAGCTACTTTCAAAATGACATCCTACAACCTCTTCTTCATTTTCCTTTTTCTTTTTGCTTGCAATTACATCACTCCTCTTTTTTTTCCTCCTCTCTACATCCTCATTACAGATATTCTCATTTCTCCTTTTACGAGAAACTACACGTTTCTCTTACACAGGATACTGACCTAAATGAGGAGCATAGGTTCTTCTTAATCTATTGTACTCCTTTACCCAATTTGCATCAGCACTAACTTTTGAATCATCAAAGTCTATCATGAATAAACCAGATAATGTTTTCACTCGTGACAAAGCTACATAAGCCATACCTTCTTTGAACACAGTTGAACCAATGTTTACAAATGCACAATCTACAGTCAATCCTTGAGACTTGTGAATAGTTACAGCATATGCTAGAGAAAACGGAAACTGTTTCCTTTGTACATATAAGTCTTTCACAAGCATGAAACGAACTGTACAACGACAAATGTCTATAACTTCTTCTATCTGATCAAATTTTATTTTTAAACATTCAATTCCATCTTTTTTCTGATAATTAATATAACCCACAACTCTTCCCATAGCTCCATTAACTAAACCTTTTTCAACATCCAAATTTCTCCTTAAAAATACTCTACAGTTCATGCAAACATATAGATTTTTTTCTAATCCAGCAGTTTTGGAAATGTTCTTCTCTAGTGAATCCAATTTATTTTTCAGTTTGCCTGTTAATGTGATAGTAATTCTTCCATCCTGAATTTTGTCCACTGCTTCCAATTTCCTGATATCTTCCTTTTCCAATTTCAAAAGCTCCTCATTGAATATTGAGCATTCACGTAGAGTTGGCATTAAGCAGATGACACTTTTCTTTTCTGCAATGTTCTTGTATATCTTCTCTGCAACTATTTCTTCCTTTGGAAATAAATTATGTAGCAACCGACTCTGTAATGCTTTCGTGCCAGCTTCAGTGAGTAGTCCAATTCTGATATCTTTCAGAATACTTCCATATTCTTCATCGTTTGCTTGCCTCATATTAGTAGTAAGTTCCTTGTACTCAAAGAAGGACCAAATATTTGCATTACCGATGCTTCCCAATGACTTCTTTGTGTCTTCATGTGTCACAGTATTAAACACTGGTTGTCCTTTAACTGGAGTAAGCTGTAGAAGATCCCCAAAAACTATGACATGTTTTCCACCAAATAACACGTCATAGTCTGTCCTTAGAGTTTGCTGCATTCTTAAATGCACAAAGGCAAGCATTAAGTTTGATACCATGCTCACCTCATCAATAATGAGAACTTGCATCTTCTTCAATACTCTTGAAACTTCCAAGCATGCTTCTCCAGTTAGCTTGTGGTATTGTATTTTGTTCTCATGCTCCACTGGTAACATTAGCAAACGATGTAAGGTGATTCCTTTTATGTTATATACTGCTAACCCAGTTGGAGCAGTAACCACACAAGACAAAGTAGAATCCGTTTTTTGCTGTAGGTAGCTTCTGATGACTTTTATTAGGAAACTTTTTCCAGTTCCAGCTTGTCCGCTCACATACATCCTGATTGGATGAAATGATGTGCATGAGCACTCTTTTTTTTCATGTAGTAATCCGTGATCAATTTTGTTTCTGATTTCTTCATAAATTTGTTGCTGCTCTTCATTCAGTTGTCTTTCCAAATTTGGTAAGTCTATAAATTCTTCTTGAGCTTGATTCATAGCCGTTTCCACTTCATTCATGGCTATTGCAGCTTCATTTTCAACGATTGGTTGTCCTAGGGGATCTTGACTGAGTGTTCCTGAACTTTGGCTGTCTTGAGAACTGTCTCTAGCTACTTCAGCTGCAATTGTAGTTTCCTGTTCAATTTCTTCATTTAACATTTGCACATAAGTTGTGAATGTACTGCATTGTATGCTGTCTTTGCAAGCATTAAATGAATCTTCATAGCTTTGAAATTCTCCCAGTAGTTCATCCTCTGTACGCCATGGTTTAAATAGCTGTAAAAGAGCCAAGTAGTAAAATTCCTTTTTGTCAGTAGTGTCGCAACTCAGCTTCCTGTGATTTATCAAACTTCCTTTTGTTTGCTTCACTAAACATCCTTCCTCACCAATGACTTTATATTTTCCATTGTTGATGTCTTCTGCAGCTTTCCGTGAATAAATGTAGTTCTGCAGCACTTCATAGAGACACATGTTCTCCAGATGATGACTTCTCTTGGGATAATATGTGTCCAACATGTTTGATTTCAAAATATCTGTACTTTCTGGGTCATTCTCGGCCAAATATTCAATTTCTCCAACAGATTTCAGTACCCGATTTCTCATTGCTGCAAGGCCTAAATTTGCCCAAATTATTCTTCTTGATTTCGAGTAGAGACTTGCAGAAGATAACCTATCTGAACATTCGTAGGATCCAATTTCTCGATGCGATAACATCTTTAAACTGAAACTGTACAGCTTCTTACTGACAGTCTTCTCGTGAGAAATCTCTTCCCACATTTCTTTCAATTCAGTTTTTTCTGATTTAGTAATGTAAGACGTTACATATCGAGCAATGGAATTGTCAGCTACATACTGTATATCCATGTTAGCATTCCACATGGATAAAATGACTGGGTTGTAGTCATTTATATTTTTTGATTCTTCTTTTAAGGTTGTAGGTATTCTTAGGTGATTTTCTTGTAATAGTATGTCTCACAGAAGACATAAAACTGTTTACTCTTCCATTTGAAAGAACAGGTCGAGGAAATCCAAATCGACATTTAATGTAGTATTTATCTTTGCTCTTGTATTTCCGTCGACAGTATTTTCCACACCGATGACTTTGGAAACGTAAAACTTGCTCCTTTAACTTTTTCTCTTCTGTGCTTTTTGGTATAGCACATGTTGCATATTCTTCAATGAAAGATAACACTGCTTCATCAGTATCTGTTCCAAACTTTGGGGCATCCTTGATCCACAACAGCATATGAATATGAGGAGCACCTCTTGCCTGGTACTCTTTTCTCCAAAAGAAATCCTCTACTTCTCCAAGAGGTGGATTTTTTTTATTGCAGATGAAGGACATCATAGCCTCAAATCTATGATTGAAATATCTGCAAACATTAACCGGATCCAATGAGCACAGTTCTCCAGCTGTCTTGTATTCAATGTTTTTAATGTTTGAGTTTGCCTCTCATAGAAAATCCAGTAAATCATCCCAAGCGTACTCAGCACAGCTTAGGGTAAGGAACCATGTTGGTGTTCCTAAATTTCGTAACATGCATTTTAATTCACCATGGCGTTGGTACCAATATTCATTTGTCCCACGCTGACAAGCCATCAGATTGATCAGTTGTGTTTCCAAATGATCATCTCGGTGCTGCACTTTCTCCATAAAATCCTTAGCAGACACATTTTGTAAATGTACTCCACTTTTTAAAATGTGATTTACTGCATATGATAATGCAGACAAGTCGCTTTCAAATAAAAGATGGAACAAATAAGGAATACTTTGTCGAAATCTTGGATCTTCTGCATATAGTCTTGTAGTCCGATACTCAGAAGCTGGAATCTGTTCTGGACGTTCATCGTATCGTCCTCCTTTTCCTGTAGGAAACAGCTGGGGAAAACATTGAGCTTCCAAGCTCTCCTCCCATACACTCACGGGAGTTCCTTTTGCTTTCTTCATCTGAAAGAGATCAATATTGTCTCCCATAACTTCTTTTGAATGAAGAGGATGTATGCTAAAATGTTCATAAATTTCTTCTTCCTTTGACTTGTCCACTTTTTCAATTTGTCCAGTTGGTGTTTCTGTGTCTTCTTGTAAATCTTCTTCTTCTTCTTCTTCTATATAAATTGATTCATACCATTTGTTATTCCTTTTCAAATACAAATTTGCTCTTTGTACTTTCCGTACATCTACCAGCTCCTGCCAAATCTTCTTATTCTTTGTAGGTACACCATTAACCAGAATAACTAATGGTTCAGTTTCCAAAGTATCTGCATCAATAGTTTCCATATTTTTTTTCAAATCCAAGGGCAAATACACCACTCTACCTTTTAAACCTCTCAGTAAATCTGAAGGAGGTAATTTACCAGTTTTGGGCTCCATACGTACTATGGTCTGGAACGGATGAACACATTGAATAAGTATAGACTCATATGTATTTAATTCAGAAAGTTCGGCAGGAATAACATCCAATTCTAAATTATTATGTACAGCTCTGGTCGGCATTCTATTTTCCTCTAACTTGTTGTAACAGTATTTACAAATACGCTGATCTTCACCCAATTCAAAACAATTTTCAAGAAATATATATGTGGCAAAATCCTTCCACTTATAATTATCTTCATTTTCACTTTTTCTGTAGAGATCAACATTCCTGGTTTGTTTTCTATAATGAGTTCTGCGGCAACAAATACAAGTAACATTTGGTCTTTCATTAGAGATTATTGCAAATTTTGTTATGTGATCATTAAATGTCTTACTTACAGAGGGTTCTACATTCTCTTCCACTTCTTCCTCATTTACTGTGTCCTTTTCTGCACTGTCTTGTTCAGGACCAAAATAACAAAACTGAATTTCATCAATAACCTTCTCTACATCTGATACCGTTCCACGGAACAGAGCCCTATTCAATTCATCTAACTTTATTGCTGGACTTTTAGCAAAATACAACCGTCTCACAAACTTTCTCATTTCAGTATGATGAACAGCCAGCATCCTAAAATGATGAAAAACACTTTTACACACTTTTCTAGATAGACAAGCCAGAGAATGACCCTGCAAACCAGTATTCTCTCTCACTCTGCATGGATCTAGACTTTGAAGCACCTTAATCTTCTGTTTCACACTTTTTTTACTATATTCTCTTAGAAACTCACGAAATTTATCAATAGATTCCTGACGCACAGTGCAAATACTACTACAATTCCAAGTGTACACTGGGGCTTTAGGACGTCTCCCCATAGCCTCATCCGCCATCACTTATACTTCATCTCTAGGAACCATTTTCTCCTTCTCCATTATGCAACCATTTTTCACTTCGTAAGCACGACCTCTGGTGTCAACTGCATGCAGCAAACTATTACTTTGAAAATAACTCTCTTCATTAAAAAAAGGTTCACTACTTGACCTATGCATCCATTCTCCTAAAAACACTTTACAAAAGTTTGTTCTTTTCACTACTCTTTTCCTTTTGCTTTGTGATTTCAGTACATTGACCATTTTATCTAATGTACGCATCCTATTCAAAATTAAAATGAATAGTTTCCTTTTTAATTCTAATCCCTTAGCTGCAATGGCTTCAATTTCTTTTTTTCTCTTATAAAATTTAGCCTTTTGCTTATATTTCTTCACATCCTTTATCAAATTGGACATAACTCTTCTCTGAAACATTTTTCTACGTATCTCTTTAAACGCTGTTTTTCTGTTTAAGTTAATTTTTATTGTTTCTGAAGGTATATTTGCATTAACTAAATGCTCAATTTTTTCCTGTTCTTTTCTATTTAAAACATTCTTTCCAGTACAGACATTTTGTACATTTTTCCTTTTTTTGAAGATGTTCTTTAAAAAATCTTTTGTCTGCTTACCAGAAGACTTTCTCTTTTTCCCAACATGAGCATCTCCAACTAACTTTGGTCCTCCAGTTGTCTTCAAATATAGTTTTTTTTGTGGTTTTTCCTTCGTCTGGATTTTGTAGGCATCTTAAATTTTGTTCACTGCTCTTCAGCAATACCTGAAAAAAACTAAAAAAAAATTCCTTAATTTTATTTAAATATATTACTACATTTTTTATGATCTTTTCAAATCTTAAAATACTAAGTACCCCTTTCCTACAAGTAAAAATCACAATAACACCTTCACAAATTAAATATCTAAAAACAATTCCTGTGTGCACACAGAGTCATGGATTGAAATTAGGCAGAAAACGAAATTTCTTTGCCAATTTGAAAGCACACTTACTACTCTTTTTTTTGGCAAGTGATAAGTACTTTTACAGTCTGTCACATTTTGAATCCACTTTTCAGATTCTTAAAAAAGCACATGTCCAAACAGCTTTCTGAGACCAGCAACATGTATAACCTGGGTGACTGACTACACTCCAGCAAGGGCACCCAGCCTTAGTGATGCTAAATGTATTTGCATTACTGACTGCAACTTCAAACCCCACTCGGTTGTGAATACTGTGCATGATTCCACAGGATAAGCAGCTGGCTGTGTGCTAAGAGTCTGCTTCTGCAGAAAAAAATAGCTCCCCCTTTCCATCTAATGCAAATGTAAAATCACCAGAGGAATACGCAATAAATCTCTGCCTGTAATTCCTCTTTCCACACAGAGTCATGTTTTCATATTAGTCAGAATACGAAATTTCTTTGCCAATTTAAAAGCACACTTACTACTCTTTTTTTTGGGCAAGTGATAAGTACTTTTACAGTCTGTCACATTTTGAATCCACTTTTCAGATTCTTAAAAAAGCACATGTCCAAACAGCTTTCTGAGACCAGCAACATGTGTAACCTGGGTGACTGACTACACTCCAGCAAGGGCAACCAGCCTTAGTGATGCTAAATGTATTTGCATTACTGACTGTAACCTCAAACCCCACTCGGTTGTGAATACTGTGCATAATTCC
The DNA here is from genome assembly GCF_964204655.1 of Triturus cristatus. NCBI lineage: Eukaryota > Metazoa > Chordata > Amphibia > Caudata > Salamandridae > Triturus > Triturus cristatus. Next base: position 721,662,084 of record NC_140591.1, on the reverse strand, counting down.
ACAGGATAAGCAGCTGGCTGTGTGCTAAGAGTCTGCTTCTGCAGAAAAAAATAGCTCCCCCTTTCCATCTAATGCAAATGTAAAATCACCAGAGCAATACGCAATAAATCTCTGCCTGTAATTCCTCTTTCCACACAGAGTCATGTTTTCATATTAGTCAGAAAACGACATTTCTTTGCCAATTTGAAAGCACACTTACTACTCTTTTTTTTTGGCAAGTGATAAGTACTTTTACAGTCTGACACATTTTGAATCCACTTCTCAGATTCTTAAAAAAGCAAATGTCCAAACTGCTTTCTGAGACCAGCAACATGTGTAACCTGGGTGACTGACTACACTCCAGCAAGGGCAACCAGCCTTAGTGATGCTAAATGTATTTGCATTACTGACTGCAACCTCAAACCCCACTCGGTTGTGAATACTGTGCATGATTCCACAGGATAAGCAGCTGGCTGTGTGCTAAGAGTCTGCTTCTGCAGAAAAAAATAGCTCCCCCTTTCCATCTAATGCAAATGTAAAATCACCAGAGCAATACGCAATAAATCTCTGCCTGTAATTCCTCTTTCCACACAAAGTCATGTTTTCATATTAGTTAGAAAACAAAATTTCTTTGCCAATTTGAAAGCACACTTACTACTCTTTTTTTGGCAAGTGATAAGTACTTTTACAGTCTGTCACATTTTGAATCCACTTTTCAGATTCTTATAAAATCACATGTCCAAACAGCTTTTTCAGACCAGCAACATGTGTAACCTGGGTGACTGACTACACTCCAGCAAGGGCAACCAGCCTTAGTGATGCTAAATGTATTTGCATTACTGACTGCAACCTCAAACCCCACTCGGTTGTGAATACTGTGCATGATACCACAGGATAAGCAGCTGGCTGTGTGCTAAGAGTCTGCTTCTGCATAAAAAAATAGCTCCCCCTTTCCATCTAATGCAAATGTAAAATCACCAGAGCAATACGCAATAAATCTCTGCCTGTAATTCCTCTTTCCACACAGAGTCATGTTTTCATATTAGTCAGAAAACAAAATTTCTTTGCCAATTTAAAAACACACTTACTACTCTTTTTTTTTTGCCAATTGATAAGTACTTTTACAGTCTGACACATTTTGAATCCACTTTTCAGATTCTTATAAAAGCACATGTCCAAACAGCTTTCTGAGACCAGCAACATGTGTAACCTGGGTGACTGACTACACTCCAGCAAGGGCAACCAGCCTTAGTGATGCTAAATGTATTTGCATTACTGACTGCAACCTCAAACCCCACTCAGTTGTGAATACTGGCATGATTCCACAGGATAAGCAGCTGGCTGTGTGCTAAGAGTCTGCTTCTGCATAAAAAAACAGCTCCCCCTTTCCATCTAATGCAAATGTAAAATCACCAGAGCAATACCAAAAAGCTTTCTGAGACCAGCAACATGTGTAACCTGGGTGACTGACTACACTCCAGCAAGGGCAACCAGCCTTAGTGATGCTGAATGTATTTGCATTACTGACTGGAACCTCAAACCCTAAAAGTATTCCTTATTTATACCAGTACACCTTAATTTATCGTAAAAACATAGTCCATATTATTTTACATGTTCCTCACATTTAAATTTCTCCCAAAACACAAAATAATAAACACAACTTCAACAAAAGGAATTCCAATTCTATTATTCATTTCTTAATTTACCATATACATCCACTCTCAAACTCTTAACTCACCTTTAAAATTAGTTAGTTGTGAAAGAAATGTGGCACTCAAACAGCAGATTATCAGAGCCAGGATCTCTGTTCTGTACACCTCTCTCCTCTCAGCAGAACCAGATAATGGCAAAGTTTCCCTCTCTTTTTCCACACATATACATGTAAGTTTCAAATCTCAGTGCTTCCCCCTTTTTTCAAATGTAATCACACATTTCTATTGGTTGAAAACCAACCCTTTTCCAAAAGTACCCTTCCCCCAACTTGACTTCTGCCTAGTACCCTTCCCCCAACTTGACTTCTGCCTGCTACCATAGCAACAGCTCTTGAAACACTTCTGTGTAGAGTTAGGTCAGAAGTTCACCAAACAATGTTTCATTTCCAAAGAGCAGGAGTGCTTGACTTTTCAAACCTAACAGCAAATCCATAGTACTGTTCTTTGGTAACACATTTTTCTGTACCAATACAAAACATGCTTCTATAAATTTACACATACAGCCTAGTTTTTAGTGTAGAATGGTATGAAACAGCCAATGAGTTCATTTTATTTTTAAAAAATATGTATGCCTCCATTTCCAAACTGTCTTTCATTTCTTTTTCCCATTCTACTGAAATACACCTCCTGAGTGCATCCAGATCTCCTTGGAAGATGTTCACAGTGTGGATTGTAGGACACAGCTATGTCTTCTGGAGGGAAAAGTATGCAGAGAAAACAGGTATGGTGAGAGACCTTGCTTTGCCAAATGGAGACATTAAATGGATTGGTCAGAGAGGGTTAAAGTGGCACCAATTGATGCCATTGGTGAAATCCTTCATGCAAATCCAACACCCTGACCTCATAATAGTGCACTGTGGTGGCAATGACCTAGGCACTTTGACTGGGGTAGGTCTGGAAATGCTTATGAAGGAGACCTTTGCACAACTGTTTTCACTTTTCCCTAAAACTGCCTTTGTGTATTCTAACATATGCCAAAGGCAAAAATGGAACTGGTCCAATCATTTTTGTCCGCAGATTGACAAAGCAAGGAAGCACGTCAACAAATCTGTTTCTGCTTTCCTCCGTGACTATGGTATGGGTTCCATTTACCACAACAACTTGCGTTACGACATGCAAGACATTTATAGAGGAGATGGTGTACACTTCAAATATGAAGGGAACAGAGTCTTCCTCTTGAACCTTAGACTCTGCATCGGTACTTACTTGTAGGTACCACTAAAAAATCACTTAATAAACACAACGGCTCTTTTTAGAGCCCCCTAATATCTAAACACTTAAATCTGCATTTCATTTAATTTTTTATTTTTTTTTCCTACCGTACGCGTACGGTAAGCTTACCGTACGCGTACCCCGCGATTTTTTTTTAAAATTAATAAATGTTTTTTTTGTACTTTTCTGTCCTTCTTTGACCCCCTTTCAAATGTTAGGGGGTCTGTAACTCTCTTCCTTGCCCCCTTTTCAAGTTATCTCCCTTTTTTTTCTGACTGAAACACACGAAATGGCGGCCGCCGCTTCCTGGTTTCGACCGATTCGAATGTTTACTAAGATCTATCAGCCAATCAGAATCGCGCTCGCGCACGTCACCGTACGCGTACGGTAAGCGCACCGTAAGCGCACCGTAAGCTGGATCAGATATATATATTGATTTAAAGGCTATTTTCTCAGGAACTACTGAACAGATTTACACCAGACCTACCAAAGGCACTTCCTTGACCTGAGGACTACCTCTCTGCCAAATTTCAAGGAACTCTGTTCAGCCGTTCGGGCTGTAGCTGTGTCTAAAGGTCCTATGGAAAAATGCATGGGAAAAACGCGTTTTGGGACCCCCCTTTTATCTCAGCCCCCGCTTGACGAATCCCCCCGAGACATTCAGGGTAGGAGCGGAGCGTAGCGCCCCACCTATTTTGAAAATTTCGCGAGGATTCGTCGTCCGGCGCCAAAGTTATTCAAAATAGAATGTTGCGCTTTTCCTATGGAAACAGGGTCCTAACTATAACTACCTACTGGCGACCGCCAGTAGGTAATATATATATATATATATTCACTGAAAAAAACCATAGGTTTCATGCACGTTATAGTTAGGAATTGGCATTTCAAAAACCTTTGAAACGCTCAGGCACCCATACAGATACTCAGACAACCAATCAATAACCCATATAGACACTCATATAGCTATTCACAAAACCATGCAGCCACTTATACACCAACACACAGACACATACAGACATTCACACTGTTTAGTCACTAGTCTGCAGTAAGACTCACTTATAGAGTCAGTTACCCACCTAGAAAATCATTCATTCACACACTTGTACACCCACTCATTCTTCAACAGGCCTTTCCCTATATATATTAAACATATTAAAACTTTACAGAAACACAGACTCACTTGATGACGTCATTAGTGATGTCATCAGTGATGTCATTTGAGATGTCATCAGTGATGTCTTCAGTGATGTCACTGACCATGTCATGAGTGATGTAATATGTGACGTCATCAGCAGTGCATTGCGGGGGCGCGAGTTATAGTTAGCTGAACTAACTATAACAGGGGAATTTCTAGGGTTTTGTACGAGGGAAATGTCCAGCTAACTATAACGCCCCTGAAACCTATGGTTTTTTCAGTGAATTTGAAAGGTTTTTTAAATGCCAATTCCTAACTATAACGTGCATGAAACCTATGGTTTTTTCAGTGAATTTCAAAGGTTTTTTAAACGCTAATTCCTATCTATAACTTATCTCTAAAGATATCATGTTTAATGATTTTCATTGGATTTCTATATTTTTCAAATTCAGTGTGTCAATTTCATTAATTATGTTTTTTTGAAATTCTTTTTTAACACTTATTTTTCATTTAAATATTTTCAAAATTAAAAAATATTATTTGGTTTTATTGGCTTTTTCAAACAGATTTTTTTATATTTTTAAAAATATTTTTTAACTATATGTTCAAAACTTTATTTTATATATTTTGTTTCCATGTTTTTTGGATCCACGCACCCTATGCGCACTGTTCTCGATCCCTACGCGATAGCATCCGTGCATGGTATGCGTTGGGTACGTGTTTAGTGCGCGATCGCAATGCGACCAGTACGCGACTCCCAGCCTATACGCGACACGTTCGATGTACGTAACGCGACGTTTACACGCTTCCGCAATGCGTCATCTGTGTCTATGACGAGGTAGGTGCGCGGATCCCGCGAAATATTTAACATTTAAAAAACATATATATGTATTTCATGTGAATATTAATTGAAGACAAACTCTAAACTAGTCTTAAAAGTAATAAAGTAATATATTTTTACATCTAATCCTATATTTCTTTTTAATTCAATTTCGCGGATGTGCGCTGGGTGCGTGATGCGTAAGCATGAGGAACTTCAATTTTCGATTGTGATCGTATCGACCCGCCATTTTGTGCTCCGCCGCCATCTTGTGTTGCCCTCACTCAGGCAGCACGACGGTCGAAGTCTTTTTCTGCTTTTTCTGCAGCTTTGTGTCAAAATTAACCTTCTGCCTCTATTTGCAAAGCTGGTGTTAGGTTTGGCCGAGTACACTAATCCCTGTCTGGTTTTTGTAATCCCCGTCTCAACTATCTGTTGGTTCACACTATTCTCCTCTGACTTTATCTTATCATCTGGCCTTCGCTGTCCTCTGCTAGCATTCTCTCGTTTCACAACTGTCCTCCAATACACACAAACGTATCTCGCCACCTGCAAGTTAGTTGTGGATCTGTTAATGAATTCGTTTGAAGGAGGGGTGACAAACACAGTTGAAGGAAAGGCTTCTTCGAGTCATCTGATGCTTTATTTTTAAACCTTTCCTATTGGTTCTGTCCTGTTTTCCTACTTTCATTATCGGCTCTTTCTTATGTATTCTGGGTGTGTATTTGTTTAATGTATATTTCACATATATGCTATAAAAGATTGTGCGCCACGGAGTGAAGTGGCAATCTCCTGAGAACCTACCTCGTGTACTTCTGGGACAACTGTACTAGCTGCAGCTAATAAATCCGATCTTTTACGCCGACAGAGTGTCCCCGTGTCTCTGTGTACCTATGCAGGAGAACCCAGGAGATTAAGGCATACCCTGCGCCGCCAGGTCCAAAAGGTTCTGGTTCTTCAAGCGCAGGGTGCGCGGATCCCATGTGACCTGCAAAAAAAGAGATTTGATTGGTCCATTACACTTCCTGTTCTAACTATTGAAAGACCCCACCCAATTCAATCATTCTTCTTTGACCTTCTTTGGAGGAGCATCTCTTTGCAGAGAAGAAGATTTTTTTAGACTAAGTTTACACTTAGCTCTAACTTTTTTCATCCAAAAATGGCTTCAGGGCAGCAGGCATCACCTGCATCTCCTCATACATCTGAGGATGAATTTTTCGAGGAGACAACACACACACCACGTTTTTCATCTGTGGTGTGGAAATTTTTTACTTTTCCCGAGGGGCAAACGAAGACCAAAGCCACCTTGGTCACATGCAAGATTTGCAAAAGAGTGCTGTCTCGAGGGGATCCTAACAAGAAATACTCTTGCGGGACGGCTAGTATGATGAAGCACCTGAGGACCCTTAATCCTTACAATCTTGCACGAGAAGAATGCCGATGGATGAGAGACACTCCTGCTCCTGCGCCTTCCACCTCATCGCAGCCGAGCACTTCAAGAGGGAATCCATCAGCCCAAAATTTGGACATCCGTCCTCAATTTCAATTTTTAAAAGTGCTCTGCACTAAGTGCAATGCGACTTTGTGCTACGGTGAGCAGTCGATCGATCTGATCTGCCGCCGGCAAGAAAGTCACAATTGCTAGTTTGTTTTTTTGTTCCGTGAAGTTCATTGTTTGGTTCCTCCTGTTTTTTTGGGTTTTTTTGCATAAAAACCAAAAAAAAATAAAAATTGTTCAGAAAACCCCCCAAAAATATAAAAGAAGAAAGAAGAAAAAAAAAAGTTCTTCTAAGAACTAACTTTCCTGGTTTAAAAAAAGAGCTACATTTCTTTGTTAGTGTGTGAAAGTTTAGATGAATGTATGTGTAGTACGTAAGTGACTGAATGAATGCATTAGTAGAGTATGGTGAATGTATAAGTGCAGAACTATGAGGAAGTGCTGCAGCATCACACAGTAACCTCTTTAACTGCAGTGTGCTGTAGTACTTCCGAAGTACAGGGATGCAACATATGTACATAAATATATTGCAAATCTATGCTTCTCTCTGCACGGCTGCTTAAACTGCAGCCATGTGGTGACACAGGCACCCTTGCACCATAGTGCAAGGATATCTGTGCCATGTGCTGTTTGTTTTTCTGCAGGAAGACACACCTTCCTGCACAAAAACAATCAGAAAACACATTTTTCTCCTTCAATGTATGCTGAACATTTTAGCATGCATTGAAGATGTAAAAATGTGGAGAAATGAAAATAATTCTCCTTGTTGTGCTTTCCTAGACCAATTTTAGAATGGTGCAGCATTCACACGCATATCGAGATTTATGATTTCTGATAAATCTAGAGATGTGTCTTGTTCTGAGTATTTAGTGCAATCATGCACAACAACACTTATAGAACACCCTTTCAACGCAAAGTGGTGTGTATGATGACGTTGTATTTACATGGAGTAGAAAATGTGCACAGAGTGCCTTTTCCTCTCTTTGTAAATATGAAAGACTGTCTTGCGCAATAACTATGTTACAAAAAGTGACATATTTCTGTTTTTAAAATTGTTTGCGAATGATAGAAGGTAAGCACAGAGTTTTGTCTGCAAAGATGCTCCAAGAAGAATGATTTAAATGATTGCGGTCCTTCAATAGGTACAATGGGAAATAATATGAACCCCTCAAATCTCTTTTTTTGCAGGTCACATGATATCTGATTATGGTCAGATTTTAAAACTACATAGGTATAAACAGAGTGTTTTTAGAAACGTGTTTCAACTTTGTAGCTTCTTGCAGACCTCATCAGTCTGCATATTGAGACTTAGTTAAACTTACTTTCACAGTAATAGGAATAAAAAATGGTATACATTTTTTCCAGATTTTCATTGCAATCTAAATTGATATAAATTGCTTATTTTAAAATTTGGATCTGTGAAAGAAAAGAAAAAAAAATTATAACATGTAATAATAAATTTTTTACAACACAGCTTAATTTCCACAAAGTAATTTATTTGCCTTTTTTGCTGTTCTCAGAATATATTGAATTTCACTAGAAATAGTGATTTCAATCGTACTCATCACTTAAGAGCAGGCAAAAAAAAACAATCAGAAAGATTGTTAAAAAAAAGATCATGCTATTCTCAGTAAAATACCAGAAAATACAAATCACACAAATATGAAATGCTTACGGCTTACAAAATTTTATAACTTTAACTTATAAAAACTGTAAATATTGCCGCTTTAAACTATTCACCGAATCAATGACCACCAAAAAGTCCATAATTCAAAAATATACCTTTTCTTGAGGCCAAATGGTATTTTTTTACTCCTTCTTTATGTAAATTGTCCAATGGTAGTCCTATTAAATTATAATATTAAATTCCTCAGAGAATGAATTATCTTCCTAAAACTTTGACTTTAAAAATATTAGGTAGGAATTTTGTAATTCCCTAGGCAAACGTTGTTTAAAAACCAACTGAGAATCATTACAAAGTGTCCAGCCTTTGTCACATTTTAGATAGGCAGTGTAATGTCGAGATGTGGTGGAAGGACCATCATGGAAAATTATAGCAATTGCTACAAAAGTCCTTCCAGATATTGATAGTTGTGCTGCTACAAATTGCTTTATTAAAGTATCCAATTTTCTTCCGTCAGCTGTACAACGTTGCATCATCAAAATCATGTATTTTCCATATTTTGTTAAGAATAATGTGGATAACATTTCTGATTTACATTGCCTACACTCCATGTTTTGATTTGCACCTTTAACTAATTTATTGAAAGACACTGATTGTCTGGTAATAATAAATACAGAAATCTCTCAGTGTCTACATTGGTGCTACATGTATACATGCAATTTTCACAATCATGTTCCCATTTGTAAGAAAGGCCAAAAATATTTTCTATATCTACACCTTCATTTTCAAAAATGGTAAGCATATACATTAAGAATTCCTGAGCATCTTGTTGGATATTTTGTGAAAATTGTGTAGAACCAGAACACACATCCAAAACACTACGAACATCTGAAACAGATTGTATTTTACTTGTATCTGTTGTCAATTCTTCATAAACAGAATGCAACAGAGAACAACATTTTTTTTGCCGATTCTACATAATTTGTTCTCGCAAACCTTCCAGATAAAAAACAACATTGACCACTACATAGCATAGCAGTTGACACCTGACCTATTTTCAAACTGATTACCAACAACCTCTTCAACAGTGTCCAATTTCTTTTTACCTGCAATCACTACATTATCTTGTTCTTTTCCCTTCTTGACATCTTCAGTACAGATATTCTCAAACCTTCTTTTTCGACCAACCACACGCTTTTCAAATACAGAATATTGACCTAAATTGGGAGCATACACCCTTCTTAACCTATTATACTCTTTTACACAGTTTGCATCTGCAGTAACCTTCGTCTCATCAAAATCAATGAAAAACAAACAAGATAATGTTCTGACTCATGACAAAGCAACATATGCCATACCCTCTTTAAATACGGTAGATCCAATGTTCACCAATGCACTGTCTACACTTAATCCTTGAGATGGGGAACAACCTTTACAACGCAACTTTTACAACACACTACACTTACAACGCAATTTTTACAACGCAACATCCACTACAACGCATTCCATTACATCGCATGACACTACAACGCATTTTTAAAAACTACCTTTACAATGCATTCCATTACATCGCATACTACCTTTACAACGCATACCATTGCAACGCATAATATTACATTGCATTTAAGGTAAGTATTGGATAGTATAGGGGTAAAACCCCTACACTATCCAACACTTACCCTACTGTTGCACCCCCTGGAGTTAGAATAGTAATTTTTACCCCTACACTATCCAACACTTACCCTACTGTTGCACCCCCTGGAGTTAGAATAGTAATTTTTACCCCTATACTATCCAACACTTACCCTACTGTTGCACCCCCTGGAGTTAGACTAGTCATTTTTACCTCTACACTATCCAACACTTACCCTACTATTGCACCCCCTGGAGTTAGAATAGTAATTTTTACCCCTACACTATCCAACACTTACCCTACTGTTGCACCCCCTGGAGTTAGAATAGTAATTTTTACCCCTACACTATCCAACACTTACCCTACTGTTGCACCCCCTGGAGTTAGAATAGTAATTTTTACCCCTACACTATCCAACACTTACCCTACTGTTGTACCCCCTGGAGTTAGAATAGTAATTTTTACCCCTACACTATCCAACACTTACCCTACTATTGCACCCCCTGGAGTTAGAATAGTAATTTTTACCCCTACACTATCCAACACTTACCCTACTGTTGCACCCCCTGGAGTTAGAATAGTAATTTTTACCCCTATACTATCCAACACTTACCCTACTGTTGCACCCCCTGGAGTTAGAATAGTAATTTTTACCCCTACACTATCCAACACTTACCCTACTGTTGCACCCCCTGGAGTTAGAATAGTAATTTTTACCCCTATACTATCCAACACTTACCCTACTGTTGCACCCCATGGAGTTAGAATAGTAATTTTTACCCCTATACTATCCAACACTTACCTTAAATGCAATGTAATATTATGCATTGTAATGGAATGCGTTGTAAAGGTAGTTTTTAAAAAATTGCGTTGTAAGTGCATGCGTTGTAAAAGTATGCGTTGTAACGTCATACATCCCTTGAGATATATGAATAGTCACTGCGTATGCCAGAGAAAATGGAAATTGTTTCCTACGGACATATAAATCTTTAACAAGCAAAAAATGAACTGAACAACGACCAATTTCTTTAACTTCATCAATCAGTAAAATTCAATTCCTTCTTTTTTCTGATAATTCCCCAAATCCACCACTTTACCCATTGCACCATTAACTAAACCTTTCTCTACATCCAAATTACGCCTTAAAATTACCCGACAGTTTACACACGCATATAGTGTATTTTCTAAACCAGCAGTTTTAAATATTTGTTTTTCTATACAATCCAGTTTTGATCTCAACTTTCCCATCAAAATAATAGTAATTCCTTCATGCTCTATTTTATCGATGGCTTCCATTTTTACAATTTCTTCATTTTCCAATTTCAATAGTTCTTCTTTGAATATGGAACACTCGTGCAGTGTTGGCATTAAGCAAATCACTGATTTATTTTTAGCAATTTCCACGTACACTTTTGCAGGAACTGCATTTTCATTTGGAAAGACATTGCAAAGTAATCGACTCTCCAAAGCTTGTTTGCCTTGTTTTGAAAGAATTCCAATTCTTATATCTTGAAGAATACTTCCATATTCAGCATCATTTGCCTGTCGCATATTTCTTGTCAGTTCTTTGTATTCAAAAGGAGTCCAAATGTTCACATTACCAACACTGCCAAGAGACTTTCTGGTATCTTCATGGGCTAGTGTTTTAAATACCGGTTGTCCTTTTACCGGAGTCAGTTGCAGTAGATCTCCAAAAACTATGACGTGTTTTTCTCCAAATAACACATCACACTCTGTTTTAAGAATTTGCTGCATTCCGAAATGCACAAAGGCAAGCATCAAGTTTGAGACCATGCTCAACTCATCAATAATGAGAAGTTTCATTTTCTTCAGGACTCTTGAAACTTCACAACAAGCTTCTCCAGATAGCTTGTGGTATTCCAATTTGTTCTCAAGCTCTACTGGCAGCATTAGTAAACGATGTAAAGTAATTCCTTTAATGTTATGTGCTGCCAACCCAGTTGGAGCAGTGACAACACAAGACAAATGCGACTCAGTGTTTTTTTGCAGATAACTTGTAATTACTTTAATTAAGAAATGTTTTCCTGTTCCAGCTTGACCACTCACATACATTTGGATAGGTTGAAATGATGTACATGAGCACCCTTTCTTTTCATGAAGTAATCCATGGTCAATCTGCTCTTTCACTTGCTGATATATTTGTTTCTGTTCAACATTTAGTTGTTCTTCCAAGTTTCCTAACTGTAGTGCATCTTCTTGAGCTTGATACATTGCTGTTTCCACCTCATTCATTGCAATCGCTGCTTCATTTTCAACAATTGGTTGTCCTAGTGGATCTTGACTCAGTGCAGCAGAACTTTGACTGTCTTGAGAACTGTCTCTAGCAATCTCAGCTGCAATTGTAGCTTCTTGATCAATTTCATCATTCAACATTTTGACATAATTTGCGAAAGCACTGCATTGTATGCTATCTTTACAAGCATTAAATGAATCTTCATAGCTGGGAAAATCTCCAAGTAATTCCAGTTCTGAACGCCATGGTTTGAACATTTGCAAAAGGGCTAAAAAGTAAAATTCCCTTTTGTCAGTAGTGTCGCAACTCAGTTTCCTGTGATTAATTAAATTTCCTTTCCTTTGTTTCACCAGACATCCTTTGGAACCAATAACTGCATATTTTCCATCTTTGATGTTCTATGTAGTATTCCGTTTAAAAGTATAGTTTTGCAGCACTTCATAGAGACACATGTTCTCAAGATGATGACTTCTATTTGGGTAGTATGTGTCCAACATATTCGTTTTCAAAATATCTGTACTTTCTGGTTCATTTTCTGATAAATATTCAATTTCTTGAACAGATTTCAGTACCCAATTTCGCATTCCTGCAAGACCTAGACTCACCAAATGATTCTTCTACTTTTGGAATATAGACTTGCAGACGATAACCGATCTGAACATTCATATGCTCCAATTTCACGATGCGATAACATCTTCAAACTGAAACTGTATAATTTCTTACTTAGAGTCTTCTCGTGAGAAATCTCTTCTCACATTTCTTTCAATTCAGTCTTTTCTGATTTAGTAATGTAGGATGTTACATACCAAGCGACAGCAATGGAATTGTCCGCAACATACTGAATATCTATGTTAGCGTTCCACATAGATAAAATAACTGGATTGTAGTCATTTATGTATTTCGATTCTTCGCTTCTTCTTAAGTTGTAGGTGTTTTTTGGAGACTTTCTTGTGATGGTATGTCGCATAGCTGACATAAAACTGTTCACTCTTCCTTTGGATAATACAGGACGTGGAAATCCAAAACGACATTTGGTATAGAACTTATCCTTTGACTTGTACTTTTGTCTACAGTATTTTCCACATCGATGGCTTTAGAATCGTAAGACTTGTAGTTTTAAGTTTTTATGTTCTTTGCTATTGGGTACAGCACATGTGGCATAATCTTCAATGAAAGACAAAACAGTTTCTTCTGAATCTGTTTCAAATTTGGGGGCGTCCTTGATCCATAATAACATATGCATATGAGGAGCACCTCTTGCTTGATACTCCTTTCTCCAAAAAAAATCCATAACTTCTCCAGGAGGAGGATTCTTTTTATTGCAGATGAAAGACATCATAGCTTCAAATCTATGATTGAAATATCTGCATACATTAACAGGATCCAATGTGCACAATTCTCCAGGTGTCTTGTATTCAATATTTTTTATATTGGAATTTGCCTCTCTAAGAAATTCAAGTAAATCATCCAAAGTGTACTCAGCACAGCTTAGTGTAACAAACCATGTAGGAGTTCCCAAGTTCTGTAGCATACATTTCAGTTCTCCATGACGACGGTACCAATATTCATTAGTCCCACGCTGACATGCCATCAGATTAATCAACTGAGATTCTAAATGATCATCTCTCTGATGCACTTTATCCATAAAATCCATTGCAGTTACATTTTGCAGATGCATTCCAGTTTTTAAAATGTGATTTACTGCATATGAAAGTCCAGACAAGTCACTTTCAAACAGAAGATGAAACATATAAGGGATACATTGTCGAAATCTTGGATCTTCTGCATATAATCTTGTTGTCCGATTTTCAGATGCAGGAATCTGCACAGGACGTTCATCATATCGTCCACCTTTTCCTGTTGGAAACAACTGTGGGAAACAATGAGCTTCCAAGCTCTCTTCCCATACACTCATGGGACTTCCTGTTGCTTTTTTCATTTGAAACAACTCAATTGTATTCCCCATCACCTCTTTGGAATGAAGTGGATGTACACTGTAATGTTCATAGATTTCTTCACATCTGGACATGTCCACTTTTTCTATTTGTCCACGTAATGTTTCAGTATCTTCTGCTAAATCTATTTCTTCCTCTCCTACAAACACATTTCTATAGTACTCATAATTTGTTAACAGATACAATGATGCCTTTTGCACTTTTCTAACATCCACTAACTCTTGCCAAATTTTCTTATTCTTAGTAGGAACTCCATTAACTAGAATGACTAGTGGCTTGTTTTCTGCATGGTCTACACCAATAGTTTCAATATTTTTCCTCAAATCTAACGGTAAATACACAACTCTTCCTTTCAATCCTCTTTGCAACTCTGATGGAGGTAATTTACCTGTTTTGGGCTTCATACGAACAATAGCCTGAAACGGGTGAACACATTGTATGAGAATAGACTCATACGTATTTAAATCTATCAGCTCTGGAGGAATAGCAACCAACTCTAGATTATTATGAACAGCTCTAGCATGCATTTTATTCTCATCTAATTTGTTATAGCAATATTTGCAAATACGCTGCTCAGATCCCAAATCAAAACAATCCTCTACCAACAAATAAGTTGCAAATTCCATCCACTTATCATTATCTTCTATTTCACTTTTTAAATACAGATTGACACCCCTAGTTTGATTTTTATAGTGACTTCGCCGACAACAAATACAAGAAACATTTAGTCTTTCACCTGAAATTACCTTAAACTTTGTGATTTCATCCTCAAAGTTTTCTCTAATTACGGGTTGTACAATGTCTTCAACATTTTGTTCTACTAATGTGTCAGTTTTTTCACTCTCTTGCTGAGGACCAAAGCAACAAAACTCAATCTCATCACAGACCTGCTTCACATCTGATACTGACCCACACAAAAGAGCACTGTTCAACTCACTTAACTTTAGTGCTGGACTTTTTGCACAATACAACCTTCTCACTAACTTCCGCATTTGAGTATGATGTACTGCCAGCATTCTGAAATGGTGAAAAACACTTTGACAAACTTTCCTAGAAAGACAAGCCAGAGAATGACCTTGCAAACCAGTATGTTTTCTCACTCTGCAAGGGTCTAGTCCTTGCAACAGCTTAATCTTTTGTTTTACACTTTTTTTAGTATAGGCTCGTAAAAAACTACATAATTTTTCAATAGATTCCTGTCGTACACTGCAAACACTACTGCAATCCCAAGTGTACACAGGGTTTTTAGCACGTCTCCCTAAAACTTCATCAGCTATCACTTCTTCTGCATTTCTTTCAACCATTTCCTCTTTCTCAATTGGACAACCGTCGCTAACCTCATAACCTCTACCACTGGTGTCAACTGCATACAATAATTTTTCGCTCAGTGAATAACTCTCTTCGTTAAAAAAAGGCTTTGAACTGGAACTGTGTTTCCATTCTCCCAAAAAAAATCACAATTTGTTTTTTATTAATTACTCTTTTCCTCCTACTTTTGGCCTTCAATACATGGATTGGTTTATCTAGTGATCGAATTCTGTTTAATACTAAAATAAACAGTTTCCTTTTTATTTCAAAAGCCTTTTCCACAATGTTTTCAATATGCTTCTTCTTTTTATAAAATAAAGCTCTCTTTTTATATTTCTTCACATCTTTCAGCAAATTATGTACTACTCTCTTGTAAAATATTTTTTTTGCGTAATTCCTTATACTGATTTTGCCTTCTTTTACCATACTTTATCTCCTTTGACTGACCATTTGCTTTTTTTAAATTTCCTCTTATTTTGAATTTTTTTCTTACTTGAAGAATTCTCAGTAGTTCCAGCATTATCTACATTCTGTTTGCTCCTGCAAACATTTTTAATAAATTGCTTTGTGATCATAGCAGAAGATTTTTTTCTTTTAGCCACATTATCTTGTACATTCAATACTTGTGGTTGATGTTTCTTCAAATATTCCTCCTGTCTCTGTTCTTTTCTTTTTCTGGCATGATTTCTCTATTTTAACGTTGAAAAACAGTATGTGTAAAAAAGAATCACAAATAAATGTATATTAATAACTTTCAAATTTATACTATTCCATTGCTGTACAAACACATTTTAAATAAAAACTGACTAAGAAACTATAGCCCTGAACCACAAGTGTGACGATGGTTAAAACACTACATGCATAGTGCATACTACTTTGAAGCAGTTCATGCCCTGAAACCTACCTCACTAAAAGACTACATGATAACTGACTGAATGATTACAGTACTATAAGGAGACACACTGGGTGAGTAACAGGGTGTTTGCTAGAAGTGTATGAATACTGACTGGGGAATTGAAGGTGTGAAAGAAAACTGTGTAGGTGGTTAGAGGACTGCATGCATACTGGATAGGCATTTGAAGCAGTCCATGTGCTAAGGCCTGGCTCACTGCATGAGTACTTGGGTACTGACTGAATGATTAGAGTACAGCAAGGAGAGTGCCTGGGTGAATTTATAAGTGTTTGGGTTTTAGCACAGTGAATGCATTAGTACTTGGTACTGAATGGGTCACTAGAGGAGTGCAAAGGGAGTGACACGATGTTTGCTGGACTGTATGGATACTGACTAGGGAATTAAAGGTGTGAAAGACAAGTGTGTAGGTGGTTAGAAGACTGCATGCATAGTGGATAGGGGTTTGAAGCAGTCCATGTGCTAAGACCTGGGTCGCTGAATGAGTACCTGGGTACTGACTGAATGATTACAGTACTGCAAGGAGAGTGCATAGATGAATTTATAAGTGTTTGGGTTTTGGCGCAGTGAATGGATTAGTACATGGTACTGAATGGGTCACTAGAGAAGTGCAAGGGGAGTGACAGGGTGTTTGCTGGAGTGTATATATACTGACTGGGGAATTGAAGGTATGAAAAACAAGTATGTAGGTGGTTAGAGGACTGCATCCATATTGGATAGGCGTTTGAAGCAGTCCATGTGCTAAGGCCTGGCTCAGTGCATGAATACTTGGGCACTGACTCAATGATTACAGTACTGCAAGGAGAGTGCCTTGGTGAATTTATACGTGTTTGGGTTTTAGCACAGTGTATGGATTAGTACATGGTGCTGAATGGGTCACTAGAGGAGTACAAAAGGAGTGACAGGGTGTTTGCTGGAAGTGAATGAATACTGACTGGGGAATTGAAGGTGTGCAAAACAACTGTGTAGGTGGTTAGAGGACAGCATGCATAGTCAATAGGCGTTTGAAGCAGTCTATGCGCTAAGGCATGTGTCGCTGCATGAGTACTTGGATACTGACTGAATGATTACAGTACAGCAAGGAGAGTGCCTGGGTGAATTTATAAGTGGTTGGCTTTTGGCACAGTGAGTGGATTAGTACTTGGTACTGAATGGGTCACTAGAGGAGTACAAAGGGAGTGACAGGATGTTTGCTGGACTGCATGGATACTGACTAGGGAATTGAAGGTGTGAAAGACAAGTGTGTAAGTGGTTAGAGGACTGCATGCATAGCGGATAGGGGTTTGAAGCAGTCCATGTGCTAAGACCTGGGTCGCTGAATGAGTACTTGGGTACTGACTGAATGATTACAGTACTGCAAGGAGAGTGCATGGGTGAATTTATAAGTGTTTGGTTTTTGGCACAGTGAATGGATTAGTACATGGTACTGAATAGGTCACTAGAGAAGTGCAAGGGGAGTGACAGGGTGTTTGCTGGAGTGTATATATACTGACTGGGGAATTGAAGGTGTGAAAGACAATTATGTTGGTAGTTACAGGCCTCCATGCATAGTGGAAACACGTTTGATTCAAACTATGTGCAAAGGCCTGTCTCACTCCATTAGTACTTGGGTACTGACTGAATGATTATACTATTGCAAGAAGAGTGCCTGGGTGAATTTATAAGTGTATCAGTTTTGGCACACTAAATGCATTACTACATAGTGCTGAATGGGTCACTGGAACAGTGCAAGGGGAGTGACAGAAGGTTTGCTGGAAGTACATGGATGCTGACTGGGGAATTGAAGCTGTTAAAGACAAGTGTATAGTATGTTAGAAGACTGCATGCATACTGCACAGACATTTGAAGCAGTCTATGTGGTAATGCATAGTTCACAACATGAGTAATTGGAAACTGACTAAATCATCAGACTACTGCTAGGACAGTACCTGGGTAAAACTTTTACATTTTCGGTTCTGGCACAGTGAAGAGAATAGTATATGGTACTGAATCAGTCACTAAATGAGTGCAGGATGACTGACAAGCTGTTTCTTGAAATATATAGATACTGACTAGTTAATTAAAGAAGTGAAAGACAAGTGTGTAGGTGACTAAAAGCCTGTATGCATACTGTATAGGATTTAAACCAGTCCATTTTGAAAGGCCTGACTCACACCATGAGTACTTAGACACTGACTGAATGATTAAAGTACTGCAAACAGAGTGCATGGGAGAATTTATAAGTTTTGGGGTTTTTGCGCAGTGAATGGATTAGTACATGGTGCTGAATGGGTCACTAGAGGAGTACATGGGGAGTGACAGGGTGTTTACTTGAAGTGTATGGATACTGACTGTGGAATTAAAGGTATGAACAAGAACTATGTTGATGGTTAAAGAACTGCATGCATAGTAGATAAGCATTTGAATCAATGCATGTGCAAAGGCCTGCCTCACTCCATTACTACTTGAATATTAACTGAATGTTTACAGTATTGCAAGGACAGTTCCTCGGTGAATACATAAGGAATGAATCTCTTTTAATTCTACCTCAAATTGACAACAGGACATTTTTTAATCAGTTATGCATATTCAAAGAAATTAACTACTCAAATGCTTCTCTCACAGTGGTTACACAAATGCACACAGACTCACCGTGTGATTCTAGACAACAACCACTATCTCTAGGAGTTTACCAAAACTCATTCACTACTGTGGAAGTGGTAAGGGAACTGCACACAATCTACATATTTCAGAACTGCACTTTTGAGTCAAAGCCTGACTCATTTAATCAAAGCATAAGCAAAAACTGCCTTCTAATGCTACTAAAACTTGACAACAAGACAGGTTTTAAAACAGTTATCTGTCAGCAAATACACGATGTAACCAAATGCTTCTCTCACAGTGGTTCCCAAATGCACACAGATTCACAGTGTGATTCTAGACAACAACCACTATCCCTAGGAGTTTTCCAAAACTCATTCACTACTGTGGAAGTTGTAAGGGAACTGCACACAATCTACATATTTCAGGACTGCACTTTTGTGTCAAAGCCTGACTCATTTAATCAACGCATTAGCAAAGACTGGCTTCTAATGCTACTAAAACTTGACAACATGACAGGTTTTAAAAGAGTTATCTGTCAGAAAATACATGATGTTACCAAATGCTTCTCTCACAGTGATTCCCAAAAGCACACACACTCACAGTGTGATTCTAGACAAGCACAACTATCCCTAGGAGTTTACCAAAACTCATTCACTACAGTGGAAGAGGTAAGGGGACTGCACACAAACCACATATTTCAGAACTGCACTTTAGTGTCAAACCTGACTCACTTAATCAAAGCATAAGCAAAAACTGCCTTCTAATGCTACTGAAACTTGACAACAAGACAGGTTTTAAAACAGTTATCTGTCAGCAAATACACGATGTTACCAAATGCTTCTCTCACAGTGGTTCCAAAATGCACACAGATTCACAGTGTAATTCTAGACAAGCACCACTATCCCTAGGAGTTTACCAAAACTCATTCACTACAGTGGAAGAGGTAAGGGGAATGCACACAAACTACATATTTCAGAACTGCACTTTAGAGTCAAAGCCTGACTAATTTAATCAAAGCATAAGCAAAAATGCCTTCTAATGCTACTAAAACTTGCCAACAAGACAGGTTTTAAAACAGTTACCTGTCAGCAAATACACAATGTTACCAAATGCTTCTCTCACAGTGGTTCCCAAATGCACACAGACTCACTGTGTGATTCTAGACAAACAACACTATCCCTTGCACATTTCTTCATCTAGAAGGAGTACTACATTTTAGTGTAGAAACATAACTCATTTCACAAATTCATAAACAATGACTGGTTTCTAATTCTACCAAAATATAAAAACAGCACAGTTATCTGTCTGCAAACACATGAAAAACACAAATGTTTATCACAGAATTGTTTCTACGTGCACACACACTGTCAATAAGATTGTAGACAAAAAAGTACTCCCTACACTTTAGCTGGAGAAATACATTAGTCTGATTAAAATCAAAATAGTCTACATACATCCCCTCACAATTAAATAAGTCACCTTTCAAGTTGTTTTGTAGATTAAGAAGTATATCAGTCACACACCAGATATCAGTCACACACCATATTTTCTTATACAGAATCTCTGCACTGTGCACCTCTCAGCAAAACCAAAGAATGTCAAAGTTTCCCTCTCATTTTCCACACATATACATGTAAACATCAAATCACATTCCTTCCCACATAAATTCAAAAGCAAACACACATTTCTATTGGTTAAACATTTCAACCCTTTCCAAATGACATAAATTTGAACCCTTCCCCCAATCTGCCTTCTGCCTGTTACCATAGAAACAGGTCATGGAACACTGTACTGAGCACACAGGTCACAAGTTCAGCACACGATGTTGCTAATCAAGACAGCAAGTGTGCTTGACTTTTCAACATATCAGCTTCTCATATATAATGTTCCTTACAATCAGTTTTTGTTAACCAATAAGAATCATGCGTTTAAAAAACAGAAATATACACCCTACCTTTCAGTGTAGAAGGTTGTCAAACAACCAATGATTTCTTGTCTTTTTTCAAAACTCCATCTTAGCCACCATTTTAGAAAATCTTACTTTCCAAACTGCCATTTCATTTACAGAGACCATCTGAGTGCATCCAGACCTCCCTTCAAGATGCTTAGAGTGTGGATTGTGGGACACAGCTATATTTTCTGGAGCCAAAGGTATGCAGAAAACAAAGGCATTCACAAAGACCTAGGTTTGCCAAATGTAGACATTAAATGGATTGGACAGAGAGGGTAAAGTGGCACCAATTGATGCCATTGGTGATATCCTTCATGCATATCCAACACCCTGACCTCATCATAGTGCACTGTGGTGGCAATGACCTAGGCACTTTGACTGGGGTAGGCCTGGAAATGCTTATGAAGGACACCTTTGCAGAACTGATTTCACTTTCCCAAAACTGCCTTTGTGTATTCTAACATATGCCAAAGGCAGATCATTTTTGTCCACAAATTGAGAAAGCTAGGAAACATGTGAATAAATCTGTTTCTGATTTTCTCCGAGACTATAGAACGGGGTCAATTTACAATAACAATCTGCGCTTTTATATGCAAGAGATGTATAGGAGATATGGAGTACACTTTACTGATGAAGGAAACAGAGTCTTCCTCAACAACTTTAGACTCTGTATAGGTACTTACTTATGAGTACCAAAAACTCTCAATGAACACAACGGCTCTTTTTAGAGTCACTCAAGAACAAAACACTTAAGCCTGATGTTTATCTCCCAAAAATGTAATTTTTTTTCCTTGGATCCGCGCACCCAACGCAAGAGAATCCTTGCACCCAACACGATAGGATGCGCGCACCCTGCGCGCATTTCGCCGTTTTTTTTTTTAAAGGGGGGCCCCAGGGGGTCCTTCTGGGACCCCCTAAGCAGATCTAGAGAGTCAGAATATTTCCACACTGCCCCCTTTATATGTTTTACACACTTATTCCCCTTGCTTCTTCAGCCTCGCTTCTACCGAGGCAGAAAACGGCCGCCAACAGTTCCTGGTTTCGAATGTAGACAGACACTTGACAGCCAATTAGCATTCAGTGCGTAATCGTCAGGGTGCGCGCTCGGTTCGGGGAGGGTGCGCTTGTGGTGCGGGTAGGGTGCGCGGATCCTCCCCAGCCATAGATATCACTAACTTTTTTACCCTAATTTTCTCAGGAACTACTGAACAGATTCACACCATTTATGCAAAAGGCACGAGTCTGAACTGAGGACTACCTCTTTGCCAAATTTGGTGTCATTCCGTTCAACGGTTTGGGCTGTAGCTGCGACAACAGATCCTATGGGAAATTGCATGGGGAAAATGTGTTTTGGGACCCCCCTTTTTTCTCGGCCCCCGCTTGACGAATCACCACAAAACTTTCAGGGTAGGAGCGGAGCGGAGCTGGCCAAAGATTTGGAAAATTTCGCGAGGATTCATCAACCGGCGCCAGACTTATTGGGAATAGAATGTTGCAGATTTCCTATGGAAAATAGGTCCTAACTATAACTGTGGTAACATTTGTTTTTAATATGGACTGTATCCCGCGCCAACTAACTGTAGTTTAATAGTGCCAAACTACAGATTCCAGAAGGCCGTGCGAGCGGCCACACCCACTGAGGACTGCATATCGTTAATTAGAGTAGTGGCACCTGTGGCAGCGTGATGTCAGAAAACCGAGCCTCTGAAGAAGTGATATAATCATAAAACACGTCAGGCTTTCAACACTGCTGTTTTCCTGGTTGAACTCTGTTTGCTGCAGCAATCGTGAATAAAGATATGAGCTATACATACCTGCGTGAGGATTCTTCTTTGGAGGCATCTCTTTAGATTGGATTAATACGGCTGTGCCTAGCCGTGGAGTAGACCCGCCGTGTTACTATAGACCTCTGCGACGCCAAACAGATGTGAGCAAAGAGGGCCAGGTGCTCGATCACGGTTGCAGTGAAGTGCAGCATTTCAAGAGGCAGCACAGCAAAGCAACCCACTGTGGTAACATTTGTTTTTAATATGGACTGTATCCCGCGCCAGCTCACTGTAGTTTAATAGTGCCAAACTACAGATTCCAGAAGGCCGTGCGAGCGGCCACACCCACTGAGGACTGGATATTGTTAATTAGAGTAGTGGCACCTGTGGCAGCGTGATGTCAGAAAACCGAGCCTCTGAAGAAGTGATATAATCAAGAAACGCGTCAGGCTTTCAACACTGCTGTTTTCCTGGTTGAACTCTGTTTGCTGCAGCAATCGTGAATAAAGATATGAGCTATACATACCTGCGTGAGGTTTCTTCTTTGGAGGCATCTCTTTTGATTGGATTAATACGGCTGTGCCTAGCCGTGGAGGAGACCCGCCGTGTTACTATGGACCTCTGCGACGCCAAACAGATGTGAGCAAAGAGGGCCAGGTGCTCAATCACGGTTGCAGTGAAGTGCAGCATTTCAAGAGGCAGCACAGCAAAGCAACCCACTGTGGTAACATTTGTTTTTAATATGGACTGTATCCCGCGCCAGCTCACTGTAGTTTAATAGTGCCAAACTACAGATTCCAGAAGGCCGTGCGAGCGGCCACACCCACTGAGGACTGGATATTGTTAATTAGAGTAGGGGCACCTGTGGCAGCGTGATGTCAGAAAACCGAGCCTCTGAAGAAGTGATATAATCAAGAAACACGTCAGGCTTTCAACACTGCTGTTTTCCTGGTTGAACTCTGTTTGCTGCAGCAATCGTGAATAAAGATACGAGCTATACATACCTGCGTGAGGTTTCTTCTTTGGAGGCAACTCTTTTGATTGGATTAATACGGCTGTGCCTAGCCGTGGAGAAGACCCGCCGTGTTACTACAGACCCCTGCGACGCCAAACAGACGTGAGCAAAGAGGGCCAGGTGCTCGATCACGGTTGCAGTGAAGTGCAGCATTTCAAGAGGCAGCACAGCAAAGCAACCCACTGTGGTAACATTTGTTTTTAATATGGACTGAATCCCGCGCCAGCTCACTGTAGTTTAATAGTGCCAAACTACAGATTCCAGAAGGCCGTGCGAGCGGCCCCACCCACTGAGGACTGGATATAGTTAATTAGAGTAGTGGCACCTGTGGCAGCGTGATGTCAGAAAACCTCTTTTGATTGTAATATATACATATATATATATATATATATATATATATATATATATATTACCTACTGGCGGTCGCCAGTAGGTAGTTATAGTTAGGACCCCTTTTCCATAGGAAATCCGCAACATTCTATTTTGAATAACTTTGGCGCCGGTCGATGAATCCTCGCGAATTTCTCAAAATAGGTGGGGCGCTACGCTCCGCTCCTACCCTGAAAGTCTCGGGGGGATACGTCAAGCGGGGGCTGAGATAAAAGGGGGGTCCCAAAACGCGTTTTTCCCATGCATTTTTCCATAGGACCTTTAGAACGAGCTACAGCCCGAACGGCTGAACAGAATTACTAGAAATTTGGCAGAGAGGTAGTCCCTATGTCAAGGAAGTGCCTTTTGTAGGTTTGGTGTAAATCTGTTCAGTAGATTCTGAGAAAATAGCCTTTAAATCAATATATATATCTGAGCCCGCTTACGGTACGCTTACCGTACGCTTACGGTAAGCTTACGGTACGCGTACGGTGGCGTGCGCGAGCGCGATTCTGATTGGCTGTTAGATCTTAGTAAACAATCGAATCGGCCGAAACCAGGAAGCGGCGGCCGCCATTTTGTGTGTTTCACTCAGAAAAAAAAGAGTGAAAACAAGAAAAGGGGGCAATGAGGAGAGTTACAGACCCCCTTACATTTGTGAGGGGGTCAAAGAAGGACTGTAAAGTACAAAGAAAACATTTTTTGATTTTTTAAAAAAATCATGGGGTACGCGTACGGTAAGCTTACGGTAAGCGTACGGTAGAAAAAAAAATAAAAAAATAAATGAAATTCAGATTTAAGTGTTTAGATATTAGGGGGCTCTAAAAAGAGCCGTTGTGTTTATGAAATGATTTTTTAGTGGTACCTACAAGTAAGTACCGATGCAGAGTCTAAGTTTAAGAGGAAGACTCTGTTCCCTTTATCATTGAAGTGCACACCATCTCCTCTATAAATGTCTTGCATGTCAAAACGCAAGTTGTTGTGGTAAATGGCACCCATACCATAGTCACGGAGGAAAGCAGAAACAGATTTGTTGACGTGCTTTCTTGCTTTGTCAATCTGCGGACAGAAATGATTGGACCAGTTCCATTTTTGCCTTTGGCATATGTTGGAAAACACAAAGGCAGTTTTAGGGAAAAGTGAAAACAGTTGTGCAAAGGTGTCCTTCATAAGCATTTCCAGACCTACCCCAGTCAAAGTGCCTAGGTCATTGCCACCACAGTGCACTATTATGAGGTCAGGGTGTTGGATTTGCATGAAGGATTTCACCAATGGCATCAATTGGTGCCACTTTAACCCTCTCTGACCAATCCATTTAATGTCTACATTTGGCAAAGCAAGGTCTCTCACCATATCTGTTTTCTCTGCAAACTTTTCACTCCAGAAGACATAGCTGTGCCCTACAATCCACACTGTGAACATCTTCAAAGGAGAACTGGATGCACTCAGGAGGTGTCTTTCAGTAGAATGGCAATATGAAAAGAAAGACAGTTTGGAAATGGAGGCATACATATTTTTTTCAAAACAAAAAGAACTGATTGGCTGTTTCATACCATTCTAGAATAAAAACTAGGCTGTATGTGTAAACTAATAGAAGCATGTTTTGTATTGGTACAAAAAAATGTGTTACCAAAGAACAGTACTATGGATTTGCTGTTAGGTTTGAAAAGTCAAGCACTCTTGCTCTGTGGAATTGAAACATTGTGTGGCAAACTTCTGACCTAACTCCACACAGCAGTGTTCCATGAGCTGTTGCTATGGTAGCAGGCAGAAGTCAAGTTGGGGGAAGGGTACTAGGCAGAAGTCAAGTTGGGGGCAGGGTACTTTTGGAAAAGGGTTGGTTTTCAACCAATAGAAATGTGTGATTACATTTGAAAAAAAGGGGGAAGCACTGAGATTTGAAACTTACATGTATATGTGTGGAAAAATAGAGGGAAAGTTTGCCATTATCTGGTTCTGCTGAGAGGAGAGAGGTGAACACAACAGAGATCCTGGCTCTGATAATCTGCTGTTTGAGTGTCACATTTCTTTCACAACTAACTAATTTTAAAGGTGAGTTTAGAGTTTGAGAGGGGATGTATGTGGTAACTTAAGAAATGAATAATAGAAATGGAAATTCTTTTTGTTGTAGTTGCGTTTATCATTTTCTGTTTTGGGAGAAATTTAAATGTGAGGAACATGTAAAATAATATGGAGTATGTTTTCACAATAAATTAAGGTGTACTGGAAAAAAAAAGAATAGTTTAAGGGTTTGAGGTTGGACTCAGTAATGCAAATACATTCAGCATCACTAAGGCTGGTTGCCCTTGCTGGAGTGTAGGCAGCCACCCAGGTTACACATGGAGGTGGTCTGAAAAAGAAGTTTGGACATGTGCATTTAAGAAAATCGAAAAAAGTGGTTTCATAATGTGTCAGTCTGTAAAAGTGATTTTCACTTGCCCAAAAAAAAAGAGCAGTAAGTGTGCTTTCAAATTGGCAAAGAAATTTCGTTTTGGGACTAATGTGAAAACATGACTCTGTGTGCAGAGAGGAATTATAGGAAGAGATTTATTGCGTATTGCTCTGGTGATTTCACAGTTGCATTAGATGGAAAGGGGGAGCGATTTTTTGGGGGAAGAAGCAGACTCTTAGCACACACCCATGTGCTTGCCATGTATAATCATGCACAGTATTTACAAGCGAGTGGGGTTTTCAGGTTTCAGTCTGTAATGCAAATACATTCAGCATCACTAAGGCTGGTTGCCCTTGCTGGAGTGTAGGCAGCCACCCAGGTTACACATGGAGGTGGTCTGAAAAAGAAGTTTGGACATGTGCATTTAAGAAAATCGAAAAAAGTGGTTTCATAATGTGACAGTCTGTAAAAGTGATTTTCACTTGCCCCCAAAAAAAAGAGCAGTAAGTGTGCTTTCAAATTGGCAAAGAAATTTCGTTTTGGGACTAATGTGAAAACATGACTCTGTGTGCAGAGAGGAATTATAGGCAGAGATTTATTGCGTATTGCTCTGGTGATTTCACAGTTGCATTAGATGGAAAGGGGGAGCGATTTTTTGGGGGAAGAAGCAGACTCTTAGCACACACCCATGTGCTTGCCATGTATAATCATGCACAGTATTTACAAGCGAGTGGGGTTTTCAGGTTTCAGTCTGTAATGCAAATACATTCAGCATCACTAAGGCTGGTTGCCCTTGCTGGAGTGTAGGCAGCCACCCAGGTTACACATGGAGGTGGTCTGAAAAAGAAGTTTGGACATGTGCATTTTAGAAAATCGAAAAAAGTGGTTTCATAATGTGTCAGTCTGTAAAAGTGATTTTCACTTGCCCAAAAAAAAAGAGCAGTAAGTGTGCTTTCAAATTGGCAAAGAAATTTCGTTTTGGGACTAATGTGAAAACATGACTCTGTGTGCAGAGAGGAATTATAGGCAGAGATTTATTGCGTATTGCTCTGGTGATTTCACAGTTGCATTAGATGGAAAGGGGGAGCGATTTTTTGGGGGAAGAAGCAGACTCTTAGCACACACCCATGTGCTTGCCATGTATAATCATGCACAGTATTTACAAGCGAGTGGGGTTTTCAGGTTTCAGTCTGTAATGCAAATACATTCAGCATCACTAAGGCTGGTTGCCCTTGCTGGAGTGTAGGCAGCCACCCAGGTTACACATGGAGGTGGTCTGAAAAAGAAGTTTGGACATGTGCATTTAAGAAAATCGAAAAAAGTGGTTTCATAATGTGTCAGTCTGTAAAAGTGATTTTCACTTGCCCAAAAAAAAAAGAGCAGTAAGTGTGCTTTCAAATTGGCAAAGAAATTTCGTTTTGGGACTAATGTGAAAACATGACTCTGTGTGCAGAGAGGAATTATAGGCAGAGATTTATTGCGTTTTGCTCTGGTGATTTCACAGTTGCATTAGATGGAAAGGGGGAGCGATTTTTTGGGGGAAGAAGCAGACTCTTAGCACACACCCATGTGCTTACCATGTATAATCATGCACAGTATTTACAAGCGAGTGGGGTTTTCAGGTTTCAGTCTGTAATGCAAATACATTCAGCATCACTAAGGCTGGTTGCCCTTGCTGGAGTGTAGGCAGCCACCCAGGTTACACATGGAGGTGGTCTTAAAAAGAAGTTTGGACATGTGCATTTAAGAAAATCGAAAAAAGTGGTTTCATAATGTGTCAGTCTGTAAAAGTGATTTTCACTTGCCCAAAAAAAAAAAGAGCAGTAAGTGTGCTTTCAAATTGGCAAAGAAATTTCGTTTTGGGACTAATGTGAAAACATGACTCTGTGTGCAGAGAGGAATTATAGGCAGAGATTTATTGCGTATTGCTCTGGTGATTTCACAGTTGCATTAGATGGAAAGGGGGAGCGATTTTTTGGGGGAAGAAGCAGACTCTTAGCACACACCCATGTGCTTGCCATGTATAATCATGCACAGTATTTACAAGCGAGTGGGGTTTTCAGGTTTCAGTCTGTAATGCAAATACATTCAGCATCACTAAGGCTGGTTGCCCTTGCTGGAGTGTAGGCAGCCACCCAGGTTACACATGGAGGTGGTCTGAAAACGAAGTTTGGACATGTGCATTTAAGAAAATCGAAAAAAGTGGTTTCATAATGTGACAGTCTGTAAAAGTGATTTTCACTTGCCCCAAAAAAAAAGAGCAGTAAGTGTGCTTTCAAATTGGCAAAGAAATTTCGTTTTGGGACTAATGTGAAAACATGACTCTGTGTGCAGAGAGGAATTATAGGCAGAGATTTATTGCGTATTGCTCTGGTGATTTCACAGTTGCATTAGATGGAAAGGGGGAGCGATTTTTTGGGGGAAGAAGCAGACTCTTAGCACACACCCATGTGCTTGCCATGTATAATCATGCACAGTATTTACAAGCGAGTGGGGTTTTCAGGTTTCAGTCTGTAATGCAAATACATTCAGCATCACTAAGGCTGGTTGCCCTTGCTGGAGTGTAGGCAGCCACCCAGGTTACACATGGAGGTGGTCTGAAAAAGAAGTTTGGACATGTGCATTTAAGAAAATCAAAAAAGTGGTTTCATAATGTGTCAGTCTGTAAAAGTGATTTTCACTTGCCCAAAAAAAAAAGAGCAGTAAGTGTGCTTTCAAATTGGCAAAGAAATTTCGTTTTGGGACTAATGTGAAAACATGACTCTGTGTGCAGAGAGGAATTATAGGCAGAGATTTATTGCGTATTGCTCTGGTGATTTCACAGTTGCATTAGATGGAAAGGGGGAGCGATTTTTTGGGGGAAGAAGCAGACTCTTAGCACACACCCATGTGCTTGCCATGTATAATCATGCACAGTATTTACAAGCGAGTGGGGTTTTCAGGTTTCAGTCTGTAATGCAAATACATTCAGCATCACTAAGGCTGGTTGCCCTTGCTGGAGTGTAGCAGTCTGGATATGGGCTTTTTAAAAAATCTGAAAAGTGGTTTCATAATGTGACAGTTTGTAAAAGTGATTTTCACTTGCCCAAAAAAAAGAGCAGTTAGTGTGCATTCAAATTGGCAAAGAAATTTCGTTTTGTGACTATTGTGAAAAGAAATGTAGTAATATATTTAAATAAAATAAAGGAATTTTTTTTTAGTTTTTTTCAGGTATTGCTGAAGAGCAGTGAACAAAATTAAAGATGCCTACAAAATCCAGAGTTCAAAAAACGCAAAAAAAAAAACTATATTTGAAGACAACTAGAGGATCAAAGTTAGTAGAAGATGCTGATGTTGGAAGGAAGAAAAAATCTTCTGGTAAGCAAAAAAAAGATTTTCTAAGGAATATATTCAAAAAAAGGAAAAATGTACAAAATGTCTGTACAGGAAAGAATGATTTCAAACAAAAAGGACAAGAAAAAATTGAGAATTTGGTTAATGCAAATATACCTTCTGCAACTAAAAAGTTAAACTTAAACAGAAAAACAGCGTTTAAAGAGATACGTAGAAAAATGTTTCAGAGAAGAGTTATGTCCAATTTGATAAAGGATGTGAAGAAATATAAGCAAAAGGCTAAGTTTTTTAAGAGAAAAAAAGAAATTGAAGCCATTGCAGCAAAGGCATTAGAATTAAAAAGGAAACTATTCATTTTAATTTTGAATAGGATGCGTACATTAGACAAAATGGTTAATGTACTGAAATCACATAGCAAAAGGAAAAGAGTAGTGAACAGAACAAACTTTTGTAAAGTGTTTTTAGGAAAGTGGATGCATAGTTCAAGTAGTGAACCTTTTTTTAATGAAGAGAGCTATTTTCAAAGTAATAGTTTGCTGCATGCAGTTGACACCAGAGGTCGTTCATACGAAGTAAAAAATGGTTGCATAATGGAGAAGGAGATAATGGTTCCAAGAGATGAGGTACAAGTGATGGCAGATGAGGCAATGGGGAGACGTCCTAAAGCCCCAGTGTACACTTGGAATTGTAGTAGTATTTGCACTGTGCGTCAGGAATCTATTGACAAATTTCGAGAGTTTCTAAGAGAATATAGTAAAAAAAGTGTAAAACAGAAGATTAAGGTGCTTCAAAGTCTGGATCCATGCAGAGTGAGAGAGAATACTGGTTTGCAGGGTCATTCTCTGGCTTGTCTATCTAGAAAAGTGTGCAATAGTGTTTTCCATCATTTTAGGATGCTGGCTGTTCATCATACTGAAATGAGAAAGTTTGTGAGACGGTTGTATTTTGCCAAAAGTCCAGCAATAAAGTTAAATGAATTGAATAGGGCTCTGTTCCGAGGAACGGTATCAGATGTAGAGAAGGTTGTTGATGAAATTCAGTTTTGTTACTTTGGTCCTGAACAAAACAGTGCAGAGAAGGACACAGTAAATGAGGAAGAAGTGGAAGAGAATGTAGAACCCTCTGTAAGTAACACATTTAATGATCACATAACAAAATTTGCAATAGTCTCTAATGAAAGACCAAATTTTACTTGTATTTGTTGCCGCAGAACTCATTATAGAAAACAAACTAGGAATGTTGATCTCTACAGAAAGAGTGAAAATGAAGATAATTATAAGTGGAAGGATTTTGCCACATATATATTTCTAGAAAATTGTTTTGAATTGGGTGAAGATCAGCGTATTTGTAAATACTGTTACAACAAGTTAGAGGAAAATAGAATGCCGACCAGAGCTGTACATAATAATTTAGAATTGGATGCTATTCCTGCTGAACTTTCTGAATTAAATACATATGAGTCTATACTCATTCAATGTGTTCATCCGTTCCAGACCATAGTACGTATGGAGCCGAAAACTGGTAAATTACCTCCTTCAGATTTACTGAGAGGTTTAAAAGGTAGAGTGGTGTATTTGCCCTTGGATTTGAAAAAAAATATGGAAACTATTGATGCGGATACTTTGGAAACTGAACCATTAATTATTCTGGTTAATGGTGTACCTACAAAGAATAAGAAGATTTGGCAGGAGCTGGTAGATGTGCGGAAAGTACAAAGAGCAAATTTGTATTTGAAAAAGAATAACAAATGGTATGAATCAATTTATATAGAAGAAGAAGAAGAAGAAGATTTACAAGAAGACACAGAAACACCAACTGGACAAATTGAAAAAGTGGACAAGTCAAAGGAAGAAGAAATTTATGAACATTTTAGCATACATCCTCTTCATTCGAAAGAAGTTATGGGAGACAATATTGATCTCTTTCAGATGAAGAAAGCAAAAGGAACTCCCGTGAGTGTATGGGAGGAGAGCTTGGAAGCTCGATGTTTTCCCCAGCTGTTTCCTAAAGGAAAAGGAGGACGATACGATGAACGTCCAGAACAGATTCCAGCTTCTGAGTATCGGACTACAAGACTATATGCTGAAGATCCCAGATTTCGACAAAGTATTCCTTATTTGTTCCATCTTTTATTTGAAAGCGACTTGTCTGCACTGTCTTATGCAGTAAATCACATTTTAAAAAGTGGAGTACATTTACAAAATGTGTCTGCTAAGGATTTTATGGAGAAAGTGCAGCACCGAGATGATCATTTGGAAACACAACTGATCAATCTGATGGCTTGTCAGCGTGGGACAAATGAATATTGGTACAGACGCCATGGTGAACTAAAATGCATGTTCCGGAATTTAGGAACACCAACATGGTTCCTTACCCTAAGCTGTGCCGAGTACGCTTGGGATGATTTACTGGATTTTCTACGAGAGGCCAATTCAAACATTAAAGACATCGAATACAAGACAGCAGGAGAACTGTGCTCATTGGATCCGGTTAATGTTTGCAGATATTTCAATCATAGATTTGAGGCTATGATGTCCTTCATCTGCAATAAAAAAAATCCACCCCTTGGAGAAGTAGTGGATTTCTTTTGGAGAAAAGAGTACCAGGCAAGAGGTGCTCCTCATATTCATATGCTGTTGTGGATCAAGGATGCCCCAAAGTTTGGAACAGATACTGATGAAGCAGTGTTATCTTACATTGAAGAATATGCAACATGTGCTATACCAAAAAGCACAGAAGAGAACAAGTTAAAGGAGCAAGTTTTACGTTTCCAAAGTCATCGGTGTGGAAAATACTGTCGACGGAAATACAAGAGCAAAGAAAAATACTACACTAAATGTCGATTTGGATTTCCTAGACCTGTTCTTTCAAATGGAAGAGTAAACAGTTTTATGTCAGCTGTGAGACATACTATCACAAGAAAATCACCTAAGAATACCTACAACCTTAAAAGAAAAGAAGAATCAAAAAATATAAATGACTACAACCCAGTCATTTTATCCATGTGGAACGCTAACATGGATATACAGTATGTTGCTGACAATTCCATTGCTGTTGCTCGATATGTAACGTCTTACATTACAAAATCAGAAAAAACAGAATTGAAGGAAATGTGGGAAGAGATTTCTCACGAGAAGACTGTCAGTAAGAAGCTGTACAGTTTCAGTTTGAAGATGTTATCGCATCGAGAAATTGGATCCTACGAATGTTCAGATAGGTTATCTTCTGCAAGTCTCTACTCGAAGTCAAGAAGAATAATTTGGGCAAGTTTAGGCCTTGCAGCAATGAGAAATCGGGTACTGAAATCTGTAGGAGAAATTGAATATTTGGCCGAGAATGACCCAGAAAGTACAGATATTTTGAAATCAAACATGTTGGACACATATTATCCCAAGAGAAGTCATCATCTGGAGAACATGTGTCTCTATGAAGTGCTGCAGAACTACATTTATTCACGGAAAGCTGCAGAAGACATCAACAATGGAAAATATAAAGTCGTTGGTGAAGAAGGATGTTTGGTGAAGCAAACAAAAGGAAGTTTGATAAATCACCGGAAGCTGAGTTGCGACACTACTGACAAGAAGGAATTTTACTACTTGGCTCTTTTACAGTTGTTTAAACCATGGCGTACAGAGGATGAACTACTGGGAGAATTCCAGAGCTATGAAGATTCTTTTAATGCTTGCAAAGACAGCATACAATGCAGTACATTCTCAACTTATCTGCAAATGTTAAATGAAGAAATTGAACAGGAAACTACAATTGCAGCAGAAATAGCTAGAGATAGTTCTCAGGACAGCCAAAGTTCAGGAACACTCAGTCAAGATCCCCTAGGACAACCAATCGTTGAAAATGAAGCATCAATAGCCATGAATGAAGTGGAAACGGCTATGAATCAAGCTCAAGAAGAATTTATAGACTTAGAAAATTTGGAAAGACAACTGAATCAAGAGCAGCAACAAATTTATGAAGAGATCAAAAACAAAATTGATCACGGATTTCTACATGAAAAAAAGAGTGCTCATGCACATCATTTCATCCAATCAGGATGTATGTAAGCGGACAAGCTGGAACTGGAAAAAGTTTCCTAATAAAAGTCATCAGAAGCTACCTAAAGCAAAAAACGGATTCTACTTTGTCTTGTGTGGTTACTGCTCCAACTGGGTTAGCAGCATATAACATAAAAGGAATCACTTTACATCGTTTGCTAATGTTACCAGTGGAGCATGAGAACAAAATACAATTCAACAAGCTAACTGGAGAAGCATCCTTGGAAGTTTCAAGAGTATTGAAGAAGATGCAAGTTCTCATTATTGATGAGGTGAGCATGGTATCAAACTTAATGCTTGCCTTTGTGCATTTAAGAATGCAGCAAATTTTGAAGACAGACTATGACATGTTATTTGGTGGAAAACACGTCATAGTTTTTGGAGATCTTTTGCAACTTACTCCAGTTAAAGGACAACCAGTGTTTAATACTGTCACACATGAAGACACGAAGAAGTCATTGGGAAGCATCGGAAATACAAATATTTGGTCCTTCTTTGAGTACAAGGAACTTACTACTAATATGAGGCAAGCAAACGATGAAGAATATGGAAGTATTCTGAAAGATATCAGGATTGGACTACTCACAGAAGTTGGAAAAAAAGCATTACAGAGTCGGCTGCTACATAATTTATTTCCAAAGGAAGAAATAGTTGCAGAGAAGATATACAAGAACATTGCAGAAAACAAAAGTGTCATCTGCTTAATGCCAACTCTACGTGAATGCTCAATATTCAATGAGGAGCTTTTGAAATTGGAAAAGGAAGAGATCAGGAAATTGGAAGCAGTGGACAAAATTGAGGATGGAAGAATTACTGTCACAGTAACAGGCAAAATGAAAAATAAATTGGACTCACTAGAGAAGAACATCTCCAAAACAGCTGGATTCGAAAAAAATCTATATGTTTGCATGAACTGTAGAGTATTTTTAAGAAGAAATTTGGATGTTGAAAAAGGTTTAGTTAATGGAGCGATGGGAAGAGTTGTGGGTTTTATTAATTATCAGAAAAAAGAAGGAGTTGAATGTTTAAAAATAAAATTTGATCAGTTAGAAGAAGTTAAAGATATTTGTCGTTGTACAGTTCGTTTCATGCTTGTGAAAGACTTATATGTACGTAGGAAGCAGTTTCCGTTTTCTCTAGCATATGCTGTAACTATTCACAAGTCTCAAGGATTGACTGTAGATTGTGCATTTGTGAACATTGGTTCAACTGTGTTCAAAGAGGGTATGGCATATGTTGCTTTGTCACGAGTGAAAACATTATCAGGTTTATTCATGATAGACTTTGATGACTCAAAAGTTAGTGCTGATACAAACTGTGTAAAGGAGTATAATAGATTAAGAAGAAGCTATGCTCCTCATTTAGGTCAGTATCCTGTGTTAGAGAAACGTGTAGTTTCTCGTAAAAGAAAAAATGAGAATATCTGTAATGAAGATGTAGAGAAGAGGAAAAAAAAGAGGAGTGATGTAATTGTAAGCAAAAAGAAAAAGGAAAATGAAGAACAGGTTGTAGGATGTCATTTTGAAAATAGCTCTGGTGTCAACTGCTACGCAAATGTAGTGCTGAATGTTGCATTTTATCTGGAAAGTTTGCAAGAGCAGATAATAGTAAATCAGGGAAAAAGATTCTGTTCAGAGCTGACTCTCCTTTTTCAAAAGCTAAGTAAAGATAAAACTCAAATAGAAAGTGCTACTGAAATTAGAAAACTTTTAGATGTATGTTCAGGACGAACACAGTTTTCTCAAAATGTACAGCAAGACGCACAGGAATTCTTGTTGTATTTTCTTCAGGTAGTGGAAGAAGAAGGAGTTCCCATTGAAATTTTTTTTGGTCTCTCTTATAAATGGGAACATAGTTGTGAAATTGTTATAATATATGTGGCTCTAATGTTGATAATGAAAGGTTTATTTATTTGACATTGCCAGAGAGTAAAACAGTTACTTTTGCAAAATTAGTTAAAGATGCTAATCATAGCATGAAATGTGGTGAGTGTAAATCTGACATGTTTTCAACATTAATTTTAAAGGAATACGGACAGTATGTAATTTTAATGATGCAACGATGTAGAGCTGATGGTTCAAAATTGGATACTTTAATAAAGAAGTTTACAGGACAGCAATTATCAATTTCAGGAAAAACTTTTGTAACTGTTGCAATAATTTTCCATGATGGACCTACTGTTACTTCTGGACATTACACAGTTTATCTTAAATGTGAAAAAGGCTGGACACTGTGTAATGATTCCCAATTGATTTTCAAGCAACGTTTGCCTTTTGATTTAGCAAATTCCTATCTAATCTTCCTGAACCCTAAATTTTAGACAGATTTGGCAAGATCTCGACAAAATAATTTTACCATTTTACTGGATTACCATTGCAATTTTATAGAAAAAAGATTTTTTAAATTATCATTTGGCCTAATGGAAAGATAACCAATTGTAATGTGGACTTTTTAAATTTTAAATGAAACTTTGAAAAACCAATAATTTAGAGATAATCGGTAACATCTGCACAATTTAAATTTTGGAATGTTATTGGACTGCCATTGGAAATTTTTTCAAAAAAGATTTTAAAAATTACTATTTGGCCATGCGGAAAAGTAACCAATTCTATTGTGGACTTAATAAATTATTCAAAAAATTTTCGTGAACCAAAATGTTACAGAGAATCGGTGAGATCTGGACAAATTAAACTTTAGAATTTTATTGGATTACCGTTTGAAATTTATTCCCAAAAAAAATTTAAAATTACTATTTGGCCTGAAGGAAATGGAATCAGATGTATTTTGGAGTTATTTGAGATATAATATTGTGATTATACTTCTGAAACAAACATATCAGACGGTATTTTAAAGAAATAACTATTGGTATTAGATGATATTTTTTTAGAATATTATGCATTTCTATAATGTTAAGTTTAAGTAAAAAGAGATTCTGGGCTTTTTTATTACAATCTTTGTGATTGTTATTTTTTTTTGCCCGCTGTAAAATGATGAATGCAATTGCTTTCACAATTTATAGTGAAATGCAATATATTCTGAAAACAGCAAAAATAAGGCAAAAATATTTTTGGGAAAAAAATGTAAATATGTGTACTGTATTATAAATTGTTTTAAAAATATTAATACTTTTTTCTTTTTTTTCAGATTGATATAGAAAATTTTCGAAAACTAGAACCATTTTTAAAACTATTTTTTAAAAAAACAAATGAATAAATATTTTTTTGAGTGAGTATGGTAAGTCAATAATAATAATTGTAGTCTCTCAAGGACCTTGTAATGTGATAATTGATTTTTAGTGTTTTTTTTAAAAAATAAAAAAAAAGTACGCGCACCGTACGCGTACGGTAAAAAAAAAAAAAAAAGTTTTTAAAAACATATGTAAAAAAAAGATGAAAGATAAGGTTGGCTCTTAAAAGAACCGTTGTGTTCATGCAGGGACAGAGGAAAGAAAGCATGGAAAAATTAGTCTCTGTGACAAGTGTGCTGATCTATTTTGTTGTTCACTAGGGAAACACTGGTCTCCCTATGACAAATTAGATCATGACAAGAGGCACATCGAATATCAACCCTCAGAAAACGAGGGTTAATTTCCAGAGGGCCAGCAGAAGGAGATGCTCCCCCCACAGATGAAGGGCTCACCTGACCTGCAGAAGAAGGAGTCAGCCCTGCAGATGATGGTCCAGGCTGAGCTGCTGTGGATGTACTTGCTTGTCTTTCTGAAGAGTTACCTCCAAAAAGATGACCATGTGTCCTTCTGTGTACATCCTGGAGGTGTCTCTTCATGGTGTGATTCCCAAAGGAATACTTCCTGTCAGGATTACCTCTAGAAAGTACACGCTGACACAGCCTGCAAGTTACTAAGGGTGCATTCACCTTTTGCTGGCCTTCAGGAAAAGTAAAATAATCCCATACATAAGAGGGCTTTTGTTTCCTCGATCTCTGCCTCAAGACAGTGCTGCTAGTGCTAGCCTCACTCTCAGAAGAGCTCTGCTGTTCTGCCATCGTATCCCAAAGACAAACCAGCTCCTTCTCCCAAGGGATCACAAGCAGAAATGAGGGGAATGGGTGTGGTGTAGGAGAGTTCTAGAACTGAAAGTAGTTTCAACCAATCAAAAGTTGTGTTTCATGATCACATGACCTACCGTACGCTTACGGTACGCTTACGGTACGCTTACGGCAAAAGTGCGCATGCGCGTAAAAAAGACACGCGCTTGCGCGCATGCGCATAACAGTCACTACCCGACACTTCCGCGTAACGTGCGCGTGTAGCGTACACGCGTACGCGTCCCACGCGGAGGACGCGCGGCTACGCAAATTGCGTAACTATACGCAAACAGCGTAGATAAATTACGGACGTTGCGTAAACCGTACGCTTACCGTAAGCTTACGGTACGCGTACTAAAAAAAAAATTAAAAAAAAGGAAAAAATGTATTGCTAATAAATTTTACATGTTTATTTTATAAAATATATTAAAAAAAACATATTATAGAATTTTAAAAATTTAACCATAGTCTTTAAAAAAGGATAGAAAATTAAAATAAAAATATCTTTAAAAAAATAGAAGAAAAAAAACAAAATTAGCATTTAAAAAACCTTGCAAATTCACTGAAAAAACCATGGGTTTCACACACGTTATAGTTAGGACTTAGCATTTAAAAAACCTTAGAAATTCAGTGAAAAAACCATAGGTTTCACACACGTTATAGTTAGGAATTAGCATTTAAAAAACCTTAGAAATTCAGTGAAAAAAACCATAGGTTTCACACATGTTATAGTTAACTGGACATTTTACTCGTAAAAAACCATTGAAATTGCCCCGTTATAGTTAGTTCAGCTAACTATAACTCGCGCGCCCGCAATGCACTGCTGATGACGTCACATATTACATCACTCATGACATGGTCAGTGACATCACTCATGACATCACTGATGACATCTCAAATGACATCACTAATGACATCACTGATGACATCATCCTTGTGATAGAGTGGCAGACCTCCTCTTCCCCTAATATAACCTTTGATACACACAATCAAAAATAGAAATTAAAATTTTAAAAACAATGGACATACCAATACCAGTTACAACAACCTATACAGTAATTCTAAGATCCAAATACACATCCACTCATTCACCAACAGTCCTATACAGTCACTCATACATGTACTCACTCATCATATGTACTCATACACGTATACATCCTGTTACACAATGCCACTCATCCATAGAGGTACTCACACACATAGTTAGTCATGCTAATAAAGAATCAAACATACATTTACTTGCATATACAGTTATACACACACCACCACACTTACTTCTACGGAAACTTATACATACTTAGTCTTTTAAAACAATCACTTATAGAAACACATACTTATTCATACAGGAACTCTTTCAATCTCTCACTCTCACATATACTCACATATATACACCAATAGTCACATATACTAGTTTAAAACATATGTAGTTACACATAAAGACACTATTGAGACAGTCATTCACTCACTAACACACCCATACATACACTCATCCACCCATACAGTCCTGCACACATGCTGTCTTCAACACATACAAACAATGAGTCACTCATTCATGCACCCATGCACTACGTAATACCCCTCACCGAACCAGACACTCACACTCATACTGATACTCAAAAAACCAACTAATAACCTATTTAGACACTCATGTAGCTACACACCAACCCATGCAGCCACTTATACACAAAGTGAGAGACTGATACAGATATTTACATATTTAAACATTACTCACTAAGCCATGTATTCACTAAGATACACTTAATCAGTCAGTAATACAATCAATTTTTCAAAAACAATTCATCCATTTAGACACTTATATACCCATTTATTCTTCCATCGACCTTGAGATATACATATATAAAACATATTTAATTTTCAGAAAAACACACATTCACTGGATGATGTCATCAGTGATGTCATCAGTGATGTCATTTGAGATGTCATCAGTGATGTCATGAGTGATGTCACTGACCATGTCATGAGTGATGTAATATGTGACGTCATCAGCAGTGCATTGCGGGCGCGCGAGTTATAGTTAGCTGAACTAACTATAACGGGGCAATTTCAATGGTTTTTTACGAGTAAAATGTCCAGTTAACTATAACATGTGTGAAACCTATGGTTTTTTTCACTGAATTTCTAAGGTTTTTTAAATGCTAATTCCTAACTATAACGTGTGTGAAACCTATGGTTTTTTCACTGAATATATATATATATATATATATATATATATATATATATATATATATATATATAAATTCACTGAAAAACCATAGGTTTCAGGCACGTTATAGTTAGGAGTTAGCATTTAAAACACATTAGAAATTCACTGAAAAAACCATAGGTTTCAGGGGCGTTATAGTTAGCTGGACTTTTCACTCGTACAAAACCATTGAAATTCCCCCGTTATAGTTAGTTCAGCTAACTATAACTCGCGCACCCGCAATGCACTGCTGATGACGTCACATATTACATCACTCATGACATGGTCAGTGACATCACTCATGACATCACTGATGACATCTCAAATGACATCACTGATGACATCATCCAGTGAATGTGTGTTTTTCTGAAAATTACATATGTTTTATATATGTATATCTCAAGGTCGATGGAAGAATAAATGGGTATATATGTGTCTAAATGGATGATTTGTTTTTGAAAAATTGATTGTATAACTGACTGATTAAGTGTATCTTAGTGAATACATGGCTTAGTGAGTAATGTTTAAATGTGTAAATATCTGTATCAATCTCTCACTTTGTGTATAAGTGGCTGCATGGGTTGGTGAGTAGCTACATGAGTGTCTATATAGGTTATTAGTTGTTTTTTTGAGTATCAGTATGAGTGTCTGAGTGTCTGTATGGTTCGGTGGGGGGTATTACGTAGTGCATAGGTGCATGAATGAGTGACTCACTGTTTGTATGTGTTGAAGACAGCATGTGTGAAGGACTGTATGGGTGGATGAGTGTGTGCATGGGTGTGTTAGTGAGTGATAGACTGTCTCAATAGTGTCTTTATGAGTAACTACATATGTTTTAAACTAGTATATGTGACTATTGGTGTATATAAGTGAGTATATGTGAGAGTGAGAGATTGAAAGAGTTCCTGTATGAATAAGTATGTGTTTCTAAAAGTGATTGTTTAAAAGACTAAGTATGTGTAAGTTTCTGTAGAAGTAAGTGTAGTGGTGTGTGTATAACTGTATATGCAAGTAAATGGATGTTTGATTCTTTATTAGCATGAGTGACTATGTGTGTGAGTAACTCTATGGATGAGTGGCGTTGTGTAACAGGATGTATAGGTGTGTGAGTGCATATGATGAGTGAATACATGTATGAGTGACTGTATAGGACTGTTGGTGAATGAGAGGATGTGTATGTGGATCTTAGAATTACTGAATAGGTTGTTGTAACTGGTATTGGTATGTCCATTTTTTTGAACATTGTAGTTTCTATTTTTGAAAGTGTGTATCAAAGGTTATATTAGGGGAAGAGGAGGTCTGCCACTCTATCACAAGGATGATGTCATCAGTGATGTCATTAGTGATGTCATTTGAGATGTCATCAGTGATGTCATGAGTGATGTCACTGACCATGTCATGAGTGATGTAATATGTGACGTCATCAGCAGTGCATTGCGGGCGCGCGAGTTATAGTTAGCTGAACTAACTATAACGGGGAAATTTCAATGGTTTTGTACGAGTGAAAAGTCCAGCTAACTATAACGCCCCTGAAACCTATGTTTTTTTCAGTGAATTTCTAAGGTGTTTTAAATGCTAATTCCTAACTATAACGTGCCTGAAACCTATGGTTTTTTCAGTGAATTTCAAAGGTTTTTTAAATGCTAATTTCTAACTATGCCTACAGAGATAGGACATGTGAAGAAAGAAGAAAAAACGCACAGAAAGAAAAAAAAGAAATGCAAAAAGAAGCAACAGAAGTCCTCAAAGACGAAGAAAACTGCAGGAAGAAGGATAACGTGCAGAAAGAACAAACAGAAGAGCAGAAAGAAGCCTTGTTGCAAAATCATCCTGTACCCTCAACTTTTTCAGACGGATACTGGTGGTAACTGAGTCTGACTAACCAGTCCTAGAGCCAGTTGCTATGTTAAAAGACACTCAGAATACAGTGAAAACACCTACATACACTAGGGAACACTATGCGTTGGGGTCCCCCTGTGATCAGCATGACCTCCTCTGTAAGCCCCTAGTATATAATAGGGCAGGGGATTAAAACTACCTCTTAAAACGCGCCACAGGGCGTGTTTGCACACGTCACCTCAGGCCCCGTCCCCTCACTTCCCCACTGTGTAAACACGCCCTGTGGCCGTTTTAAGTTGGGAGATTAAGTACCCTTGAATCCTGAGGGTCCCTAGGGTCCAACTAGACCACTAGGTACCTCCAGTAAGCGCCACAGAGCTGCGTTGCAGAGAGATGTAAAAAGGGGCACGGCCTAGACCACCTCTCTGCAAAGCAGCGGAGTGGTGCTTGCTGGAAGCACCTGGTGGGCTAGTTGGCCCCCAGGGTCCCTCAGGATTGAAGGGGAATTATTTCCCCAACTTAAAACGCGCCACAGGGCTTGTTTGCACACGTTAACTCAGGCCCCATCCCCTCCCTTCACCACTGTGTAAGCAAGCCCTGTGGCCGTTTTTAGTTGGGAGATTAAGTTCATTTGAATCCTGAGGGTCCCTAGGGTCCAACTAGCCCACTAGGTACCTCCAGTATGCGCCACAGAGCTGCGTTGCAGAGAGGTGTAAAAAGTGGCACGGCCTGGACCACCTCTCTGCAACGCAGCTCAGTGGCGCTTACTGGAAGCACCTGGTGGGCTAGTTAGCCCCCAGGGGCCCTCAGGATTGAAGGGGAATTATTTCCCCAACTTAAAACGCGCCACAGGGCTTGTTTGCACACGTTAACTCAGGCCCCGTCCCCTCCCTTCACCACTGTGTAAACACGCCCTGTGGCCGTTTTTAGTTGGGAGATTAAGTTAATTTGAATCCTGAGGGTCCCTAGGGTCCAACTAGCCCACTAGGTACCGCCAGTATGCGCCACAGAGCTGCGTTGCAGAGAGGTGTAAAAAGGGGCACGGCCTGGACCACCTCTCTGCAACGCAGCTCAGTGGCGCTTACTGGAAGCACCTGGTGGGCTAGTTATTCCCCAGGGGCCCTCAGGATTGAAGGGGAATTATTTCCCCAACTTAAAATGCGCCATAGGGCGTGTTTTCACACGTCACCTCAGGCCCCGTCCCCTTCCTTCCCCACTGTGTAAACAAGCCCTGTGGCCGCTTTTTAAGTTTGGAGATTAAGTCCCCTTGAATCCTGAGGATCCCTAGGGGCAAAATAGCCCACTAGGTACGTCCAGTAAGCGCCATTGCAGAGAGGTGTAAAAAGGGGCACGGCCTGCACCACCTCTATGCAACGCAGAGCAGTGGCACTTACTGGAAGCACCTGGTGGGCTAGTTGGCCCCCAGGGTCCCTCAGGATTGAAAGGGAATTATTTCCCCAATTTAAAACGCGCCACAGGGCGTGTTTGCACACGTCACCTCAGGCCCCGTCCCCTCTCCACACCACTGTGTAAACGCGCCCTGTGGCCGTTCTAAGTTGAGAGATTAAGTCCCCTTGAATCCTAAGGGTCCCTAGGGTCAAACAAGCCCACTAGGTAACTCCAGTAAGCGCCACAGAGCTGCGTTGCATAGAGGTGTAAAAAGGGGCGTGGCCTCAGAACACCTGTCTGCAATGCAGCTCCCTGGCGCACACTGGAGATACCTGTTGGGCTAGTTGGCCCTCAGGGACCCTCAGTATTGAAGGGGAATTAATTCCCCAACTTACAACTGGCCAGGCTGCGCGTTTGCAGAGTGCTGCAAGGAGGGGGCGTGGCCTCCAGTGCGATGCCGGTCTTTAATTTATTTTATTTTTTTAAGAAGGAGGGCTGTGTGGCCCCCCTTCTTTTTCTAATTTACTGGCCCTGGGGACCCCATCCCCCAGGGCCTGCACCCTAATTTTTTTTGTTGAAAAAAATTAATTTGGCCGTCCCAAGGCCTTAATCGGCCCCGGGGACTCCAACCCCCAGGTCATGGCCTTTTTTTTATTTAAATTCTTTAGGAGGGGGCTGCGTTGCCCCCCTCCTCAGGCCACTTATGGCTCCGGGGACCCCATCCCCTGGGGCCGGCCTTTGTTTTTTATTATTTTAAAAATATATATATTTATAGAAACACCTAGAACATGCTGGACAAACCGTATGAACCTATCACCATGACGATTTGCGTGATATTCATTAAAAGGTGACTATGCATAGAATGAATCCACATGGAAAGTATTTACACCGCTAGTGAAGCTCTGACGTGTCTGACACCCTACCGTGCCTAATCCCGGGGCCCCCGCCGGTGGATACTCTCCAAGTAGACATCCTTGTCGTTTATTTATACAAACACGGGTAGCTATTGACGGGCACATTTAATATACACGCACACCAAGCCATTCAAAGGGGATTCGACAAAAATTCGACCAAACTATGCAAGAAACCCCCCTCACGGTTAATAAAAAACACATCCATCGCCGGATGTGTAATACTTTTTATTTTACTCTCTGGAAAGGAGACAAACCTCACTTGAGAGTCACAGCATGCTCCTGGCTGAGCCCAATGCTGTGTTACAATGCTGTGTTACACCCACCAGTGCCTGCCGATTGCCTCACACCTCTGTGTTGTATTCCACCAGCTAGTGCGTATGCTATGACACTCTCTAGCCCATGTGCACTGTAACACCACCCCGTGAATATGTCATGCCACACTTGCGTTCGCACGGGTTATATTGCCCCATCTAAAGTGCCTTCCTCGATGTGTATGTTATAACGCACAGCGCTATGCCATACATATTACAATCTGGGATCCATATCTTTGTCACAGTGCATATGCAACGTTACACTCCCCAGCACATATTTTATATTACAACTTTAGAGACTAGTTATGTTACACAACACTGCCCTGTGCATATTACACTCCAAGGCGCATATCGCATAGCACGCGCTAGTGCCTGTGCTATCTCGCGCTCTCCAATGAATCTGTCATTGCGCACAATGTATTGCATATTATATTTCATGCCCCGGTTCATCTTATATCACACTTTTTGGTGCACAGTTTATACCATATACTACATCTACTTTTCATTTTCAATCGTGCTCTCAGGACTATGTCCTATATAACACTGCGTCCACCTACCCTTTTCACGGGCATTACATTTTGCGACGGGGTGGAGGGTTCGGGGGTGTTTCTGCCAAGTGAGCCCGGAGTCACAGTCACAAACGTCCTCTTCTTCCTGAATAAAAGTGAGATTATGCTGCATACTTGGTCATATTTTAAGTAGTTCGCACAGACACACATTTTAAAAACAATAAAG
The DNA here is from genome assembly GCF_964204655.1 of Triturus cristatus. NCBI lineage: Eukaryota > Metazoa > Chordata > Amphibia > Caudata > Salamandridae > Triturus > Triturus cristatus. Next base: position 721,617,151 of record NC_140591.1, on the reverse strand, counting down.
TTCCTAATACCCACCTTCTCTGAACAGTTAGCTTGCTGCCCCATCCCCCTCCTCCCTATCCTCTGTTGTCTGAATCCATGGACTAGCCTCCTCCCTCCTGCCATGCATGGTCTGATGTGCTGCCACTGCCCTCCATTTAGCATGATGTACCAGTCCACTCCTCCTGCCCTCCATTGCCCAATTCTATGGCCCATCATTGACCTCCTGCTTAGCCTATGTGCTTAGCTTGCTGCCCCTATTCTCCTTCCCCCTGCCCTCCAAAGTCTTTGTGCATGCCCCTGCTGCATCCTTTTTGCCCACTATGTTCCATGGACCTGCCACTCCTATCTACTCTGAGTGTTCTGTTGAGCTGCCACTCTCCTCCCACCTGCCTAGCATTGTCAGATGACTGTAACCTGTCCCTGCCACCTCCACCCTGCCTGTCCACATGCCATGCCCCTATCCCCTTCCTCCTGTCCTCCATGGTCCATTTTACTGCCACACCCTTCTGCCCTCCCTGATCTGTTGTGCTGCAACTGCTCCTCCTGCCTGCCCCGCGTGGTCTGTTGTGAGGCCCCTTTCCCTGAACTCTCTTGTCTGTGCCCAGGTCCTGACCCTCCCTTCTATCCTCCATGGTCCCATGTGCATGCCCCTGCACCCTCCTTCTTGCCCATCATAGCAATTGTGCTGCCACTAACCCTCCGGCTTGCCATGCACAGTCTTCTGTGCTGCCATGGCCCCTCCCACCTTCCCTGTGTGGTCAGCTATCTGCCCCTGACCCCCTCCCACCTTCCCTCCATGGTCTGTGTGTATGCCACCATAGTCTCATTGTTGCTCTCCATGGTGTGTCTTGTTTCTAGTGCCCATCCTGCCTGACCTCCATGGTCATCTTGCTGCTCCTACCCTGCCACCTCGCCCCCAGCCCTCTGTTTCCATGTGCAGACCCCCTTTTCCCTCCCTCCTGGCTTGTCTGTTCCATTGTAATGCCCCTGATCCGCCCCTCCTGCCCTTTATGGTCTGTTATGCTGCAGCTTTCTCTCCTGCCTGTCCATTATGGTCAGCTAGCTACCATTGCCTCTTTCCCATCTGTTCTCTGTTGTCCATGTGCCTCCCTATTGCTTTCTATGGATTGTTGTGCTGCACTCCCGTCCCGCATGCGCTGTGTGGTGTATTGTGCTGCTGCAAACCCTGATGCCTGCCCTGTAGGGTCAGTTTGGAGCACCTCTCCATGTCCCTCCTGTCCTCTGTTATCTGAGTCCATGTCCCTACCCCAATTCCTCCTGCCTACCATGATTCAATGTACCATACTTGCGAACATTATGAACTTGGTAAGAGGGAGATTTTGAAAAAAAACTGGGGTATTGATTTTCCCCTTTGAGTTACATTGAAAAAGAGGAGATTGTAGACAGGAGACAGATCAAATAAAGCCCATTTGAGCTTAAAAACATTGGACGTTTCCTGGCTGAAATGGGTCTTGGCATGTATGGTTGTACTACCACTGCCTCTTCCTTCTGCCCATAATGGTCTATTATATTGCTGCAGCCTCTCTTGCCAGTCCTGTATTGTTGGTTTGTTGCCCCTGCCCCCCTTTCCACTGCCCTCCATAGTCTGTTGTGCTGCCACTGCCCTTCCTGCCTGCCCAGTGTGGTCAAATTGTTGCCTCTGCACTCTCCTACCTGCCTTCAATTTGTACGTGCCCCTGGCCTCTGCCTCTCAACAGTATCCCAATGAACAACTAGATTGCTAACATTCTATATTCATTACAAAGGTGTGGAACGCCTGACGTCATCTTGATCTAATCAAAACTGTAATACCTAGAGTATTTCCTTTAGAAATTACATATATGAGAGGGTCTTATTTGCATCAAAATTATGGTTAGTGCTCTAAAAAACTAAAATGAGGACATATTTTCTGAGTTTTCAAATAGCGACAAAGAACTTTTAAATTATTTGTAATCTTTATGTTTTTTTATCCAGTTGACCACTTGATTAAATGTTGCACCTTGGTGAGAGGATGTGGTGTTACTTCCAGAGCTGCAGACTTTGCAACTGGGGAACCAGGATGGAGTTTCTGCTTCAGCTCAACATTCTGTGATTGTGGTCAAATCACTTAATCTCCCCAAGTCTGCACTATATAAAACTGCAAATACACAAAAAATAAGTGTTTTGCACACTTCTGTCATTGGGCTACATGTGGGCTACATCTGGGTGATATTTGTGCTGCATTTAGGCTCTTTTGTGTCTGGTGGCCATCTTGGGAGATTTATTTGTTATGAAGTTTCCTAATTTCCTCATTTACTGCAGTCTCCTCAGTAGGAAATGCTTTCAGTTTTGTACTTTGATTCCATCAAGAAGGTATTCAGATATGTCACACATTCGCCATAAATTCTGAATGTTAGCACTCTAGTTGCTCATTAGATCACTGTTTTAAAGCTACTGCTCACCACGGAAGTCTGCTGCTGGTATTAAAAGTGCATGTTTCAGTCTGCATATCAGAATTTTTTAATGAAATAGAAGAGGATTTGAGCAGTCACTCAAAATGTGCCCTAATTTTTCTTTCTTCAGCACTACTCATAATTTCTATGGCAAAATGAACCCCCTCATTGTGTTCTTTTTTAAATTAAATGTTTTAAGTGTTACCAGTTTATTCCAATCAAGATGGCTTCAGGTGTGCCATACTTTTGTCATAAGTAAGACAGTAAGTGCTCTAGTTGTTCTTAAGAACACTCTGGGACATTCTGTCATTAGGCTATACTTGGGCTACATCTGGGTGATATTTGGGCTACATTTGGGCTCTTTTGTCTCTGGTGGCCATCTTGGGAGATTTATTTGTTATGAAGTTTCCTAATTTCCTCATTTACTGCAGTCTCCTCAGTGGGAATACTGTCAGTTTTTTTGTTTTGGTTCCATCAAGAAGGCATTCAGATGTGTCATACATTTGCAATAAATTCTGAATGTTAGCACTCTAGTTGCTCATTATATCACTGTAGTAAAACTACTGCTCACCAGGGAAGTCTGCTGCTGGTATTCAAAGTGCATGTTTCAGTCTGCATGTCAGAATGTGTTTATGCAATAGAAGAGGATTTGAGAAGTCAAAATGTGCCCTAATTTTTCTTTCTGCAGAACTAATCATAATTTCTATGGCAAAATGAACCCCCTCATTTTGTTCCTTTGTAAATTAAATGTTTTAAGTGTTACCACTTTATTCCAATCAAGATGGCTTCAGGTGTGCCATACTTTTGTCATAAGTAAGACTGTTAGCGCTCTAGTTGTTCGTTAGAACACTCTGGGACATTCTGTCATTGGGCTATACTTGGGCTACATGTGGGTGATATTTGGGCTACATTTGGGCTCTTTTGTCTCTGGAGGCCATTTTGGGAGACTTATTTGTTATGATGTTTCCTAATTTCCTCATTTACTACAGTCTCCTCAGTAGGAAATACTTTCAGTTTTTTACTTTGATTCCATCAAGAAGGCATTCAGATGTGTCACAAATTTGCCATAAATTCAGAATATTAGCACTCTAGTTGCTTATTAGATCACTGTAGTAAAGCTACTGCTCACCAGGGAAGCCTGCTGCCGGTATTGAAAGTGCATGTTTCAGTCTGCATGTCAGAATTTTTTAATGAAATAGAAGAGGATTTGAGAAGTCACTCAAAATGTGCCCTAATTGTTCTTTCTGCAGCACTAATCATACTGTCTATGGCAAAATGAGCCCCCTCATTTTGTTCCTTTTTAAATTAAATGTTTTAAGAATTACCACTTTATTCCAACCAAGATGGCTTCAGGTGTGCCATACGTTTGTCATAAGTAGGACTGTTAGCGCTCTAGTTGTTCTTTAGAACACTCTGGGAAGCTGCAGTAGAACACAAAGGAATCAACTGACAGTCTCTGCCCTTGTTGGATGTACATGTTTTACTGAGAATGTCAGACTTCACTCTCACATGACTGAGAAAGATAATGTGATTTTACAGAAAATATGCTCTCAGTTAGCTTATAGATCACCTTCCAAACCTCTGTGGGAAAAGCATGAGAAAATAGGTTTCTCTCAAACATGATTCATGATATTACAGCAGAAGGCTTTTTCACACGGTAAAATCACCTTAGAACACACCACAATTCCTAAAATGAGTATGGTACCATCAACAAATGATTTATAATGTAACTAAAGTCTTAAAACCTTCTATTAACTGCAATGCTTTTTAATGAGGTGCTATCATGTATATTGGTCCCAAGATGGCTGCCAACACTTCTTGGAAGAAGTGCTGACAGCCAGTCAGATCTCACGATGAGATGTGTGGTTAGGCTCCGCCCAGATATGTATGTGATTTTACTTTTGATTTTCTCAGGAACTACTGAACGGATTTACACCATTTCAGCAAAAGGCACATGCCTGACCTGAGGACTACCTCTTTGCCAAATTTCAAGTAATTCTGTTCAGCCGTTCGGGCTGTACCTTCGACTAAAGGTCCTATGGGAAAATGCATGGGGAAAACGTGTTTTGGGACCCCCCTTTTTTCTCAGCCCCCGCTTGACGAATCACCCCCGAGACTTTCAGGGTAGGAGCTGAGCGGAGCGCCCCATTAGTTTTGAAAATTTCACGAAGATAAGTCAACCGGCACCAAAGTTATTCAAAATAGATTTTCAGATTTTCTATGGGAACCTGGTCCTAACTATAACTATCTACTGGCGACCGCCAGTAGATAATATATATAACAAGCACAATCCTGATGCAACAACGCCCTTTCTCCTCCCTCAGCGAAGAGCGACCAGGAAAGAACCACCAAAACAGCAAGTATTTTCAAATTTCGTGCTTTATTCCAGAATCAGCAGACATGAAGCGTTTCGACCGGGGAACCTGGTCTTGATCACATATATATATCCATATCTATATCTATATCCATATCTATATATATAGATATATATATATATATAGATATATATATATATATATAAACAGTTTGGACCGCCGGCCCCCCCGTACCGAACACTAAGGAGGTGCAGGCGTGCACCCCGGCGTGGGATTCCAGGGACTGTGCCAGGAGCTATGAGGTCGAGTCTGGCGGGGTGGCCTACCAACGCTGGACACCAGTGGCATACCAGGTACGAATTCCCTTGTATATCGGTAACGGGAAGAGGGGAAGTCAGCGACGTACCTAGGAACTGCAAGCAAGTGTGCTGTGTAGTGGCTGACGGTTCTGGGCTCGCAGCGACCAGCTGTACATTGAATGCTAACATGTCAGCCGAGGAAATGAAAGAGAGGGAGGAGGCTGCACTTGCCATTTTTGATGACGCATGTGTAATATCGGCAAAATCTGGCACATATGCAACCAGTGACAAAAGTACGGATGTACAAACACGCTTGAAGCGCTTGGAAAAACTCTCAAAGTGGTGGGAATCGAAGTCCCTCCAACGTTATCTGGAGGTCAAAAGAATCCCCCGGGGGCTTCGCATTATGGTGGCCCCGACATATGAAGATCCGAACCCATTAATGCTAAATGAATGGGCGCAAAACAACTTTGAGTCCTCATGCAGGATGCTGGCTATCTTGGTGAAATATGCGGATATAGATCGATGCAAAATTCTAGAAGAAATTTCCCAAATTTCTGAAATGCTGGCCAAGGAAAGCAACCACGAACCGATTGAGAAGTTCATGAAGGAAATGAAAGAACGACTTCTCAAATTGGAGACAACGATTAAAGAGAGAAAAGCGCAAAAATTCATCAGAGACAAGAATGACTACGAACGTGGTCAAATATACATCTTTGCGAGGAAATTCGACACGTTACGTAGACAGAGGATGAACCCGAAAGGCCATATACAGACAGACGCCCGGGCAGAACTCAGTAGTATCCAAAGCTCCGAGGTGGATATGGATATTGAGGAAATCCAAACCGCCCTAATGGGGCAATAGTACCATCAATAATAGATGAATTTAGTTTTTTAGAGCAAGAAAGGAGATTCAATCTCCGTCCACGCCCGCTCCAGACAAACGAAGGCACACGAAGAGGAAGAGGCAGAGGCAACAGAGGCGCAAGGGGGCAAAGCTCTGGCAGAGGAAAAATCAACAAGAAATAATGGATGCTTTGGCCGAGAATGATAATCAAATAATTAACATGACCAACATCGAATTAACGAAACAAGAGGAGAATATTCTAAGTCTTGGTCTATCCTACTGCCCGCCGGCAGATTTTGACTATGTCAAGACGAGAGTAGATGTTTTCAAATTCGTGAGAACATTGAAATTAAAAAAACACTTTGCCTCAAATCTAGACAAAAGAGCACAACCGACGCAGCCCAATACATCGGATGAAGTCCACCCTGCGGGTTTAGCGGTGAATGACATGGACCTGCTCATGAACTTAAGACCAATGGATGAGGCATCTGACACTATGGATATGGGGGGTGTAACTACTAATACAACAAATGAACTAGTATCGATTTCCCAGGCTCAGGAGATAGCCATGGAACAAGAAGTGGATATTGGGGGCAGTGATCCCACCAGGTTCAAACCACCCTCGAGATTCATTCCGCTAACCACCAGAGATGCCGTGGATGTCTACAATGAACTTGTTGTGAATGACTTGAAAAATTTAGAAAAATGCACAAGTGTCAAATATAAAGCATTGACCAAACATCAACAAGAATACTCTGCTTTGGTGAATAGAGTTGCAACAGACGACACCTGTATAGTTCGCAACGCTGATAAAGGTGGCAATATTGTCCTGTGGGACAGGAGTAGCTACCTTGCAGAGGCACATAAACAACTGAATAATTCCAATAATTATGTTAAGATCAAAGAGAATGCCATGCAGTCGAGCTATAAAATGTTCAATGACCAACTATACGCTTGGTACAGTCAATGTCTGCTCACACGCGATGAATTAGCGTTTTTGAAAATTGTCAATCCGGTTGTACCAGTTTTTTACCTGATCCCCAAGGTGCATAAGAGTAAACAGAACCCCCCTTGTCGGCCGATTATCTCTGCCATAGGGGGGGCGTTTGAGAATACATCTAGATTTATAGATTCTTTCTTATGTCCTTTGGTGCGAAATTTACCAGCTTTTATTCAGGATACTGGTGATTTTTTGAAAAAGATCTATGATCTTCCCTGGGAGGAAGATCTTTTGCTGGTTACAATAGATGTGGCTGCATTGTATACCAGCATTAGACATGAGGACGGCCTCAAAGCTGTCAAGCATTTTTTGGGCAATCGACCAATTAAACTATGGTCACACACACAGATGCTGCTCTCCATGATCTCTACCTGTTTGAAGAATAATTTTTTCCTCTTTAATGACCAGCTGTACCATCAGATCTGCGGTACAGCGATGGGCACCTGCTTCGCCCCCAGCTATGCCAATTTGCATATGGGCTGGTGGGAGGAGCAGGTGGTAACGGTCAGTCATCAGAGTGAATGGGAGGAAAATGTGCTACTTTGGAGTCGCTATATCGACGACCTTTTTATTATATGGAAGGGGTCGGAGATAGCAGCCCTAGACTTCATTAAGAGGCTGCAAATTAATAACCTGAACCTTAGCTTTACTAGTTCTATCAGCAAAACCGAAGTAAATTTTCTAGACCTCACGATTTACATCAGCGAGGGTAAAGTACAAACCAAATTGTTCAGAAAACCTACCTCGACTAACACACTACTACACGCTAAGAGTTTTCATCCTTATAGCCTTATTAAAAGCATCCCATACGGGGAGAGTATCAGAACTATCCGGAATTGCAGCGAGGGGACAGTTATTGAACAAGAGCTTTCTTGTTTGCATAACCGTTTTAAAGCAAGAGGTTACACAGATGAGGTGATTGAGCAAGCGATTACAAGAGCCAAAAAGAGGACTAGAGAGGATATACTGTTTAATGAGAGCCGTAGTCAGATCAATCGTAAAAGAGGCAACAATAATGAAATACGGATGATCACTACGTTCAATAAAAGCCATAGACAGATTAGGGGTATTCTCTCTAAACACTGGCACTTAATTCGCAATGACCCATTATTGGGGAAACTTGTTCAGAAAAGACCATTGCTGTCCTTTAGAAAGGCTCGTTCTTTCAAATAGATGCTGGTGTCAAATATTATTACACCTAAAAAGCAAATGCTTATAGGCAGTGCCTGGCTGACGAGAAGAGCAGGCTTTATGAAATGCAACAAATGTAAGGCCTGCAGCCACGGTAAAAACACTACTTCTTACACATTAGGCCTCTCGAAAAGAACTAAAAAAATCAAGGGAAGCCTCTCATGTAAGACGGATTATGCTGTCTACGTTCTGCAATGCCCTTGTGGCTTGCAGTACGTGGGCAGCACAATCCACCCTGCCCATAAGAGGATTTTACAGCATCTGAGGGCCATCAAGAATGGGGACAGGTCATATCCTGTGGCCCGCCACTTTGAATCTCACCATGAGAAGAATGAGAAAGGACTTTCTTACTTTGTCATTGATTGTGTACCGCTAAATGTTAGAGGGGGCAATCGAGAAAGGAGACTGAGGAGACTTGAGTCAACTTACATTCTTGCACTCAATACACGAACCCCCACAGGTCTTAATATTGAGGAAGATCTTATCACACATCTGTAATAGGACCTGTAGAATAGTCACATGGAACAGTAGCAGCAATCCCCCCCGACAGTGTTTTAAACTTTTGTGTTGTTTTCTGGTTATGTTTTTTTATGTATTGTACACACACAATCTTTTTATGAAAAAATCTTGTTACAGTTTACAGTTTATAGCAAGACATGTCCAATGGGTTATTTTGTTAGAAGTTTAATCAATGATTGCCCACTTGGGCTTAATTGTTAATCTGGTTAATCATGTCAAAATGTAATGTATGAGCCATTGAAGAGTGACAGGCTATTGATGTTAATGACAACCTCAGGGTTAATGATTGCCCACTTGGGCTTAATTGTTAATCTGGTTAATCATGTCAAAATGTAATGTATGAGCCATTGAAGAATGACAGGCTATTGATGTTAATGACAACCTCAGGGTTATGCATAGTATACGTGTTGTTGACGTTATGATTATTTCTGCCATTACTATTGAACTAATCAGGAATGATCAGGGCACCTGCCCGTTCTTATTTCCTTGAGGAGGCACGATATGAAATGTGCCATCATGTTGCTTCCATTGAATAACATTTCGATCTGTATGTTTATTTGGGTATTAGCGAGCTAAGAGTTTCTTTACCGTTGGACTACGAGTCTGTTTTCTAATGCACTGGTGTTGTAGTCATATCATGTGACGTGTCACGAGTACGAGAAATTATGTAAATAGGGAGCTTGAGTTTAAATGAATTGTTGGTGATCAAGCCTGCTGGGCAGGTGAAACGCGTACAAATCGGCTGATTTAATAAAACTTTTTCGAGCCTAGACACGGCGTCGTCATCCTTTGGCTGCTGGCAGAGGACTGGTTGATATATATATATATATATATATATATATATATATATATATATACCTACTGGCGGTCGCCAGTAGGTAGTTATAGTTAGGACCAAGTTTCCATTGGAAGAGCATTTTTTTTTGCTTATAACTTTGGCGTCGTTTGATCAATCTTCATGAACTTTTGCAAACTAATTCTTTGTTCATATCAGCTCCTATGTGGGAAGTTTAGGGGTGATTCGTCAAGGGGGGGCTGAGAAAAAAGGGGGGTCCCAAAACGTGTTTTCTCCATGTCAATTTTAATAGGAAACTTTAGACAAGGCTACAAGTCGAACGGGTGAACGGAATTACCCCAAATTTGGCAGGGAGAAGGGGCTTGGTTTAGAAAGCATGCTTTTTTTATGTGGTGTAAATCCGTTCAGTAGTTTTTGAGAAATTTTGAAATTTACAGATATCGATATTTGGGAATTGTGCCATCTGATTGGCTGAGGCGTTACGAGCACGAGCTTGCTGCTTATTGGCTGTGAGCGGTGCGAGCGGTTACAACTAGGAAGTGTTGGCTGCCATTTTGTGATTCCGTTGAAACTAGTAAGGGGAAAAAGGGGAAAAAAAGTAGGAAAGGAGAGGGTAGGAGCACTGTAACGTCTGTGAGGTGTTTAGGGTGTGCTATACAGGGAGTGTGAAGCGAAGTATTTAGTCCTACTGGTGTGAAAGTGCTGTTTTGCGCAGAGTGAGATGGTGTTGAGGAAAGGTGCCGGTACACTCTGGGATGAAAGCGTGCGCCTAAACCGTGAGCTAAGTGGTATAAACTGATGTGGTCTTGGCGCTGTAGCATACTGGCTGCTGTAGGATAGCTGTGCAGGTGGTGTTGGTATGCGTTTAGAGTATAGCGGGAGTGGGAAGCAAACTACTCACTGGCACTGGTCCGAAGAATCGGGGATAAAACCGTGAGCGTAAGACATGAGCTGATTGCTATAAAGTGTAAATGACTCGAAATTCTATAATAAAAATAAAGGTAGGATACGATTAGCACATGTATCCTTAAAGAAAAGAAACAAAACAAAAATGTACCCTGGTCAGGGCCGGACTGACTATCGGGCGTTTTGGAATTCTGCCGAGCAGGGGGCTGATTTCACTGCGGTGTGGGCTGATTTCGTTCATGGAGACCTGCGTGTACTTCGAAATAATTAAAGCGAAATGAATTTCGTTCAGTACACGCAGGTCTCCATCAACGAAATCAGCCCCCAGGCCCGGTAGTCAGTCCGGCCTTGACCCTGGTAGTCCTGTGTTGTAACACAAAATTATTAACAGTAGAACAGTCAGCAATCTCTTGTACGGTAGATTCAATCTGGTGCGTGTCAGAATTGGTAATAGTTCTAGTCACATCGGAACTTTGAGGAACACAAAATTGTGCTTCTGAGAAGCACATAAGGTACCCTTCTCGTCAAACCATACATTATTGTCTTCAGCTCTTTCACAAAAAAAATTCTTGTGCAAAGAGCTAAAGCACCAAGCTGAGGCAAACTCCAAACGATTCTGTTATATTCAAATCTGAAGCTGCTGCATTAGTGAATTCAACATTACATGTAACAGTTCCATGTGACATAAACAATAGCTATTAGACACGAATGACTCAATTCTATAATGAAAATAAAGGTAGGATACGATTAGCACACTGTGCCAACCAGTTCCTAAACAATGTCGTGTTTTTTTATGTTGATCGCCAGCTTGTGAGTAGAGGCTAAGGATGAGTAAATTTGTGTGAAAGGGTTTTGTGGATAACAGGCAGGCAGGGAGACGTGTGCATAAAGAATAGAGATGATTTCAAAATGGATGTCGGGTTTAGGCTAATTTAGGAAGTAAATTTGGATAGGCCATACATCACCCATCCCTTGTTAGACTGGAGACGTAAGGGGCAATAATGAAAACAGAGTTCAAATGCCTGAGCATGCTTAGAAAGTTATTATATGAAATTAGTTCAATTGAAGTGTATTAACAAAATTGAAAGGAAAAACTCAAAAAAATTGGTAAAGATCAATCCAAGAAGAACGTGAATTTCTTACAAGTCTTGGAGATTGCAGTCCGGAAGTTCTTCAGCGGCTTGAGATGCGTAATGCTCCAAGAGGTCATTGTTGCCATCGTGTGAGAAAATCAAAGCGATCCAATTCATATCTTCGAAGGGACAGTAATGTTCCTCGAATGTTGGGGCGGCAATTTGAATTGGCAGGCAATCTGCGATGTTGTCAAAGGTCGTAGGTTGCAGTAGATCTATCGCGGCTGTGCAGAAATCCCATTCCGCCACGATACCTTTTTGCGTTGCACTACTACTTATACTATCAGTGATGTCATCAGTGATGTCATCAGTGATGTCACGGACCATGTCATGAATGATGTAATATGTGACGTCATCAGCAGTGCATTGCGAGGCGCGAGTTATAGTTAGCTCAATTAACTATAACAGGCAAATTTCTCTGGTTTTCTCTGGTTTTCTCTGTTTTTTTTTTTCAAATGTCCAACTAACTATAACGTCCCTGAAACCTATAGTTTTTTCAGTGAATTTCTAAGGTTTTTTAAATGCTAATTCCGAACTATAACGTCTGTAAAACCTATGTTTTTTTCAGTGAATATATATATAAGTCAGTCACACAGCTTTATTCGATCTTTGTAAACAGACCATAAAAGCACATAAGTACATATAAAAAAAATTCAAGTCAATAAATATACATATATACATTAGTTAAAATAAGTATTAAACAAATATTAATAATAATAAAGAAACTTATGAAGCGCACAGCTACCCCGAATGGGGTGTTCTGGTGCTAACATGGACATTGATAGAGATAGTGGTCAATATACCTTAGTCATTACGACTAAAGAGCCAAGTTTTCAGGGCCTTTCTAAATTCTTGTTCAGACTGCAATGTGCGTAGTTGAAGAAGAAGTTTATTCTAACATTTAGAGGTCACCACCTCGAAAGTCGAAATTCTGGCTTTCACAAAACGGGGGGTGGTAAGGTATCATTTGTGGTTAGACCTAAAAGATCTGTTCTGCTGGTAAGGACGAAGTCTCTTCCTCAAATAGTTGGGCCCTTTTCCTTGAAATGCCCGGTAAGCAAACGTAAGAACCTTGAATTCAATGCGCTTGGCCACCGGCAGCCAATGCAGTTGTCTCAGGTAAGGAGAGATATGTTTGTGAAGGGGAACCTTGCAGACCAGTCTGGCCACTGAATTCTGCACTGTCTGAAGCCTACAGATCAGACCAACTGGCAGACCCATATAGAGACCGTTAGCATAATCAAGGTGGGAAGTGATTATGGCGTGCACAACGATTTTATGTGTCGACTCCGGCAAGTAATTAATACATTTCTTAATGATTTTGATCTGGCGAAGCATGCCGCTGATACCTGTTAAACCTGGGTGGCAAGGGACAGATCTTTATCCCACCTAACTCCTAGACTCTTAACTGAGTCCTTAGGAGTGGGGGGGCCCTAAGTCATCTGCCCACCATAATGCTGAGGAGGGTATTACCGCTTGATTAAAAAACAAGACCTCCGTCTTGTCAGCATTAAGTTTAAGAAAGTTAGTGCTCATGCAGGCAGAGTTGTTTTTTAGGCATAGTTTGAGAGAGTCAAAGGAAGGTGCGGACATTCCACTGAAAGTAAACATCAGTTGTGTGTCGTCGGCATAAGATGTCACTTTGACCCTAGTGTCGGCGATGAGCTCCGTGAGCGGAGTCAAGTAGATGTTGAAAGTAGCGGGCTCGAGGTCGACCCCTGTGGTACCCCCCACTTGAGTGGTTTTACGGTGGAGGTGTAAGGGGGGATCGAGACCTGTTGTACACGGCCATGTAGATAAGACGCGATCTAGTCAAGCGCTGACCGGTGGATGCCGATTTGCTTTAGGCGATCAAGTAAGATGGAATGGGACACCATGTCAAACGCTGCTGACAGATCGAGCAGTATCAACTTGACCGCTGAGCCCCCATCTACCTCCCATCGGATGGCATCTGTCATCTCAATCAGCGCTGTTTCTGTGCTGAAACCAGGGCGAAATCCGGACTGGGAATCATGAAGTATGCCATTTGACTCAATAAATGCTGCCAATTGCTGGTGCGCTATCTTTTCAATAATTTTAGCAGGGGCAGGCAACAGAGAAATGGGCCAGGGATCGCCAGGTGACCCAGATTTGCATTTCTGGAGTTCCCCCAAAGAGGCTTCTAATGAGATAGTAGCAAATTCCGAGAACACTGGCTGAGTGTCACAGGGGCTACTAAAAATGCCCTCTCCAGAGTGAGGATGTGCTGCTGGGAAAGTTGTAAAGATCTGGGATATTTTCTCCTCAAATAAATCTGATAATTTATTACAAAATTCCCGTGATGGAGTGATAGAGTGGGTAAGTGGTGTTGGGTTAGTGAAGGACTTCACAACCTTAAAAACCTCTCATGAAGAGTTCTTGGCACTGGCAATACATTTAGTAAAGAAATCTCTTTTAGCTCCGCAGAGTAGTTTGTGCTATTCTTTAAGTGCTGCCCAATAACAGATTTTATCCTCTGGAGAGTACAGTAATCTCCATTTGCGCTCCAGGATTTTACATTCACTTTTCTTGGCTCTAACATTTGCTGAGAACCAAGGGCCGGAAGGGGAGGTTCTTGCGGAGGTAACCGGTCTCCGGGGTGCAATTATATTGAGGGCGTCACTAACCCATGCATTAAGGTTCATGATGTTGTTCTCGAGATTAGTAGATGAGGAGGGCTCTGAGTCAGGGACTCTAGGGATACCCTACTCCAATTCCTTCTTAATTCCTTTGGCCTGGACGTGACCCTTAATTCCCCCGTCAGGTCTACATGAAAAGGGATCAAGAAATGGTTCGAACAGATGACCGGCTCAAGGGGAAGGACCAAGGGGTCTGATATATTCGAGCAAATCAAATCTAGTATATGACCAGCTTTATGAGTAGGGGATGTGACTAGTTGGATCAAGTTGCAGCCTGCAAGTGCAGAGATAAAATTAGCACTATGAGAGCAAGACGGATCATCCACATGAAGGTATTGATCACCCAGGATGGTGAATCTAGAGTAGCGTATGCTAGCCTGTGCACTGTGATCCACAAGGGAGAGAGAGGCACTATGACAACAATTCGGGGGTCTATGAAGGAGAAGCCCCGAAAAGGAGGTAGAGGCTGATAATTTAATACAGAAAGGAAGTCCTTCAATACTGCCTATCTGGTCAAATTTGGAAAACTCGATTTCTAAAGGGTTTTTATAAATGATCGCCAATTCACCACCTGGTTTATTGTCATGTCTATTTGTGCATATTATACCATAGCCCTGGGGAATAGCTAAAGCTACCGCAGTATTAGCATCTTCCCGAAGCCAAGTCTCCGTCAGGAACATGAGATCCCATTTGTTATCTATTAGAGATTGATGGATGTCTAATACATGTTTCGGTAGAGATCTACAATTAATAAGGCAGGCTTTTAATTTGACGGACCAAGAAGGCTTTGGGTAAATCACCCGTAGCAACTTGTCCTGCTTGAAATCAACTTTGGAGTTAAAGCAGAACTTGCAAGCATGGAAAGAATAGATCACATCAGGGTCACAGAGCTCAGGATGTGTCAGGTTCTGGCAAGTGGGTAGCCTGAGAGACAGAAGCTCATCACGAGTCCAACAAAGTGTGTGTTTCCCAAAATGTGGGCAGCATGGCTGGCCCTGGTCACTGTTCGGGGCGGACGGGCGCAGACGGGCTTGCCTTTGGTGCACCACCAGCACGCCCGCTGCCCACATCCGCTCCGCATCGGCGCCATCAGCCCCTCAAGTAGGCAGGTTCCTGAGAGCAATCCAGGAGACTGTAGCGTCACCCTTACAAGATGGCGGCTCGAAAAGGCACACTGGAAGTGAGGGAAACGAGAGGATCTTCCCCTGAACCAGACTGACACCCTCCACACAATCAGCACAGGCAGCTGCGGTGGACCGGGGCGCAGGCGGTAAAAATGCAATAAAGATCAAAAGCAGAGTAAGTAAATTTCAGCTATTTTAAAAGCAAGGTTAAAATGGGAGTAATATTTCACTAGTGTGCACTAGATTGCTATAATACAAATAGTGTTGAAAGTTAAGCACAAAGCAGCACCTTACAAAGAAAGCGAGGTATGGCAGCACCTGTCACCATGTGTGCTTGCCACTAGCTCCCTGTTACAAACTTGCTGTTATCCAAATAAGACCTTTAAAATCATTTATATAAAAAAATGGAAGGAAAATGTATGATTAAAATTACACAATACTACTAAGATGAGAGCCCACCTTTTTCCTCTTCCTAAAACAGGCCCATAAAAATGAAGCGACACAGAAACATACAAATGGGTCCAGTAAAGCTTTTAGAAAGTACATGGCGACCCGACATTACCTAAATTTATGGTGCCTCAAAATTGAAAGCATAAATATTATCCTTTCCTCTGAACAGTTTTTACAAAATAGTATGATATGTAGATCTGACTGCACGGCATGGTTATTGCAAGGGCAGTGATGTCACTGACCATGTCATGAATGATGTAATATGTGACGTCATCAGCAGTGCATTGCGGGGGCGCGAGTTATAGTTAGTTGAACTATCTATAACGGCCGAATTTCTCTGGTTTTGTACGAGTGAAATGTCCAACTAACTATAATGTCCTTGAAACCTATGGTTTTTCCAGTGAATTTCAAAGGTTTTTTAAATGCTAATTTCTAACTATAACATGGCAGAAACCTATGGTTTTTTCAGTGAATTTCTAAGGTTTTTTCAATTCTAATTTCTAACTATAACATCCCTGAAACCTATTGTTTTTTCAGTGAATTTCAATGTTTTTTTAAATGCTAATTTCTAACTATAACGTCCCTGAAACCTATGGTTTTTCAGTGAATTTCAAAGGTTTTTTCAATGCTAATTTCTAACTATACCTACAGTGGTAGGACATATGCAGAAAGCAGAAGAAAGATGCAGAAAGAAGCAAGAGAAATGCAGAAGAAGCCAACAGAGGTGCAGAAAGATGCCTTGTTGCAAAGTCATCCTGTGCCTCCAACGTTTTGCTGACTGGTATTGGTGGTAACTGACTCTGACTAACAAGGTCCAGAGCCAGTGCTATGATGAAAGACACTTAGAATACAGTGAAAACAACTACATACACTAGGGTACACTATGGGTTGGGGTACCCCAGTGATCGGCATGACCTCCTCTGTAAGGCCCTAGTACATAATAGGGCAGGTGGATTAAAACTACCTCAATCTCAGAGGTGCAGAAAGAGGCAAGAGAAGAGCAGAAAGAAGCAACAGAGGTGCAGAAAGAGGCAATAGAGATGCAGAAAGAAGCAAGTGAAGTGAAGAAAGAGGCAAGAGAGGAGCACAAAGAGGCAACAGAGGTACAGAAAGAGGCAGGAAGGGTACAGAAAGAAGGAAGAGAAGTGCAGAAAGAAGCAAGAGAATTGCTGAAAGAAGCAACAGTGATGTAGAAAGAAGCAAGAGAAGTGCAGAAGGAGGCAAGTGAGGTGCAGAAAGAAGCTAGAGCAGCGCAGAAAGAACCAACAGAGGTGCAAAAAGAGGAAAGAGGGGGGCAGAAAAAGGTAGAAGAGGTGCCAAAGAGACAATAGAAGTACAGAAAATGGTAGGAGTGGTGCAGAAAGAAGAAAGAGAAGTGCAGAATGAAGTAACAGAGGTGCTGAAAGAGGCGTGAATGGTGCATAAAGAGCCACAGAAGTGCAGAAAAAAGCAACAGAGGTACAGAAAGAGTCTAGAGAGATGCAGAAATAGGCAGGCAAGGTGTAGAAAGAGGGAACAGGGGTACATAAAGAGGCAAGAGGGGTGCAGAAAGAGGGGTGCAGAAAGAGGCAAGAGGGGTGCCGAAAGAAGCAAGAGCAATGCAGAAAGAATCAAAAGAGGTGCAAAAAGAGGCAAGAGAACTGCAAAATGAACCAACAGAAGTGCAAAAAGAGGCAAGAGGGGTGCAGAAAGAGGTAGGAGAGGTGCACAAAGAGGCAACAGAGGTACAGAAAGAGGCAGGAGGGATGCAGAAAGAAGGAAGAGAAGCGCAGAAAGAAGGAAGAGAAGCGCAGAAAGAGGCAAGAGAATTGCTGAAAGAAGCAACAGAGGTGTAAAAAGAAGCAAGAGAAGGACAGAAAGAGGCAAGTGAGGTACAGAAAGAAGCAAGTCCAGTGCAGAAAGATCCAACAGAGGTGCTGAAAGAGGCGCACAGGGTGCAGAAACAGGGAACAGGGGTGCAGAAAGAGGCATGAAAAGTGCACTGCTACTATTGAGCATGTGTAAAAGTGCACATGGTATTCTGAAAGGGTATTAAGTCTAGAATGAACAAACTTACATCCTTTCATAACCTACATGAGATATATAAATATGAATAAATAAATATATAAATAAATTATTAACTATATATGAGTATAAGGAACATAGCATCAGAGTTAAATGAATTAAAACCTTGCATTCCTACTTTATATACCATTAATTTATTTATCCAAAAATACAGAAAATAAAGATTAATGACAGCATAATGCTTATATAATCCTCTTGTCTGATGATTGTCACTCCTATAAGGTTTCTAACTGCATAAATGCTCTATGAAATGCTATTTATGTGCATCTGCTTTTTTTTACATGTTTTTTACATTCTAAATGTGCCATCCCATTTTAAATGTGCAAAATCAACCTAAAGTGCTTAGTGCTTACAGTAATTGTAATATGTGCCTGTGTGCTCATATGAACATGGTGTATAAAACGCATACAAAAACATAAATTAAATTTGTTTTGTAGGCAGCTCTGCCATTGTTTCTCAAATGAAGCTAATGGACACTAATTGTATCTCATAATGTCCATATCCTTGATTACAGCGCTGTCAAGGTACAGTTATATTCTCAGACCAGGTCTAGTGCAAAAAACCAATCATGTTTAACAGGGACTGGATTTAAGGTGCAAACAGGCAACCAGGAGTATAGTGAAGAAGAGATGATGACATATGTGGGACTCTCCCTACTTGTGTACACCAATGCCCTAATGTTAAAACACCTATATAATAATAAATACACATAGTAAAATGCAGATTGTAAATAAAGGAATTATCATTTCAAGATTATAAAAGTATATTAGTTGTCAATAAAAGCATGTCTGTTACATAAATAAAACATGTTTAAAATGTCATCCATTAAAAATCTAATTAAAACATCCTAAAACCACTAAAATTCCCTTAAACCATCTTATATATGTTCAATGATCTTGGTGTATATCTTACTATAAGAAACTGCACATCTCATCACTATTATTCAATCCATTTGGCACCTTAGAATCTAGTTCTATAATCATGCACAATTCCAACCTTCTCAATTGTTTTTCTCTATTGCCTCCTCGGCGTAATGGTGGTATAGAACCTGTTACAAAATAAGTGAGGCATTCTAGGTTGTTCTGGTGCATGCATTTAAAGTGTCTAGCCACAGGGTACGTTTGGTCTTAATTTACTATTGCCCTAAGATGTTACAGGATCCTGACATGCACCTGTAGTTTTGTGCTGCCCACATACTGTAGGCCACAGGTGCATGTCAGCACATACACAGCATAATCCGTGCGGCAACTGTAATTATCCTTTAGGGCAATTGGCTCAGAACTGAATGGAGTACTGCACTCTGTGGTATTGATGCCAAATTTGCATGCTCTACAAGTCCTGCACTTTAAAAAACCCTTATTTTGGTTTCAACCAAGAAGTGGTAGTAGAGATTTCAGGGCTGTTCTTTACTAAAGTTGTTGTCAGGGAGGGTGCCCTTCTAAAGTGAGAGTGGGTCTGTTAGCGAGTTTTTCTGCCCTTATCATGTCTGTTCAAATGATAGGCCAATTGCTGTTAATCAAACTGCTGATTTTATTCTCTTGTCTGCTATAAGTGGTGATAAGTCTAATAGCAGGCTCCTCTATTTCATTAGTAGTGGCATTTGCAGTAGATGCCTGTACTATGTCAGTCTTGGGTAATGTCAGAGTTACTGTTTCTTTTATTCTGTGTGCAGTTATTTCCTCTATTGCTTGGGCTAAGGTTTTTTTACTATAGCCTCGCTGTCTGAATCTAGCTAAAATTTCCCTTTGACACTTGGTGCTTTCTTCCTCAGTGCTGCAAATTATTTCAAGTCTCAAAAGTTCTCCATACGGTATACTTTGAATAGGATGTTTTGGATGGAAGCTTCTAGCATGTAATGTGGAGTTTCCTGCTGTTATTTTGCGATGTGGTGTTGTTTCCAATTTGCCTTCTGCTACAAACACTGTCACATCTAAAAAATTCACATTATTGGCACTGACATTGGCTGTAAATTCAAGATTAAAATCATTTACATTAACATTTTTACAAATTGTTCAGCACTCTCAATGTCACCCTGCCAGATCACAAAGACATCGTCTATATAACGCATCCATTGTACTACATGCTTGTTCATTACGCTAGAGTGTGTTTTTCTGAGGACCTGCTCCTCCCACCAACCTACATGCAAACATGCATAGCTGGGAGAGAAACAGGCCCCCATTGCTACACCCCTTATCTGTTTTTAGAGATCCTTACCAAAAAGAAAAAAGTTGTACAGACACCAAGTGACGAGACTCAGTAACATCTGATTGTTACTAAGCAAGCTCATTGATCGCCTGTTAATGCTTGACCGCATTCAAGCCCACTTTGTGTTCAATACTCATGATGTCCATCGTTACCAGTATGTAATTTTCTCTCCATTCTCTGTCATGCAATTTCTTGATGAAGTCTCCGGTGTCTTTGATGTACGAGGGTAATGATTTCATAAAATCTTGCAGGAAAAAGTCAACATAGAGTGATATGTTCTCTGATACGCTATTGCAGGCTGAAATGATGGGCCTGCCCGGTACTAGAAAAGTTTCTGTGTGTATTTTTGGCCATAGATACAAAATGGGGAGTGCAGTATGTTCTTGATGCAAGAAGTTGAGTTCTTCCTTTGTGATGAGTCCCTCTCTCTTCCATTGCCATAAGTCCTTTTTCAATTTCTCCTTTGCAATGTTATAGATTATATTTTATGTCCATTCATCATTTAGCTGCCTGTAGGCTTCCACCAAGTATTGTTCCTTAGGCCAGATGACGACATTTCCGCCTTTGTCAGATTTATTAATGATGATATTTTGATTTTCTTTTAGTTTTTTCATTAATTACTCACACTGAATCTGATTATATTGACGTTTCTTCACATGTTTGTTTCCTTTTGTGTGTTTTTTTTTTCAAATCATTAACGACACAATCATGAAAAATGTCTATGGCATCACGCGGCATGAGTGGACATATATATATATATATATATATTTATTTATATATCTATATATACACACACACACACACACACACATATACACATATATATATATATTTTTTGGTTTTGTTTTTTCACTGAAAAACTAAAGGCTGAAGTGACGTTATAGTTAAGTGCTGAGATAAGAAAAACAAATGTTTACAAAACAATTATAGTTTACTGAGCTAACTGTAACCTGCTTCCCTACATACACTGATTATGATATCACATATTACATCACTCACGACATGTTAAATTACATAATTGATGCCAAAAGCATAAACCTTATATGCAGATACACAGAATATATTGTGCTATTTATTACCATTTTTGAAGGAGGTAAGGGGCATTCTGACCCACTTGAGGTCCATGGTTCTGCCCAACACTCAACAATGGTAATAGATAGCATATTGCACTCTGCTCATTTGCCTATAATATAAATATATGTACAGCTGGAAACCACCAGTTGCTCTTTTCCTTTTTAACAAAAATAATAACTGTCACTACCACCCATATTGAAGTTACTCCGATCAACCAGTTGGTCACAACTAAAGCAGAGCACTGTTGTCATTCGGCCCTTCTGCAGAGAAAACACTTGATGCTGGCAAAAATTGAAAGAGCGCATGTAAGCTGATTTCATCACCATAGGGAAGCAGTGAATGCCAACAAGGTCCATGTTAGCCAATTTTGTAGCTGCTCGCCTTCGGCTCCTCTCTGGTGTGGCATTTTATCCTAAAAAACATATTATCACCTGAAATGAGATGTCATGATCTTTTTGAAATTAGGTTTAATTTTCCACCACAGTTGTTTTCATAGTCATACAATCTAGAGAAAAACCTCTGTGTTGGAAACATTTTATTAAATCATTGTTTTTACCTTAGATTTAGCTGGTGAGGTAAATTGGCAGCTCCAGATGAGATCTATGCTAGAAATATGTTTAGGTAATCTTTTTATTCCAAAATATGTTCTACACGCCTTGTTTGAAATCTGTTGTGAGCATGGCTAATGTCATTATAATGTCTTAACTAAAGCAGTATTGTGATGGCATATTTAATGTTATTAGTCATTGAAGAATTTCTTGTCTCATCAATTTGTTAATGTTAGAGGTGGGTGAGTCACTAAAAGCTCGAGCCAGACTTGAGCCTGAAGCCTGGATCTTGCTCAGCTTGAAGTCCTGTTGGAACCTCGAGCTCATAAGGAGCCGACCTTTGATGTGCCTCCTGCCTGTCTGTCCCTCCCATTAGTCAGGACGTCACATTAATGTCAGAGCTGCTGACTGTGTAACTGGAGGAACCAAGTTCAAGTCTGGAGTCAATTCAACATCTTTTGATTCTGGCCAAATTTAATTTCCCCTTGCCTTCAAACAATGCATGTGACCTTGTGTAATGTGACTGGTGCTCACCCCAGAGCTCTGCCCTCTGTTTGTCTTTCCTTACCTCAAATGCAGGGACAGTGGGATCCTTGGATAGGACAGAGCGGACGTGACTCCACACAGGGAGTGTGGGCCACACAAGCGACAGAGGCCTTCCCAGAGAGATGTCACTTTTCTCTGTAGTACAACTTCTGTGACATCAGTTCGCTTTATACGGAACAGAAGAACGAGGGCACCCGAAGCATTCTGAGCCTGTAGAGTGGAAAAGACTGAATTTAAGGCAGTCTGTTATGTGAGACCCCAGCCATACTGGATTGCTGGAGTGCTGGAAGTTCCTGTCGGGGGGAAACTGAGCCCTCCCCTATCTCGGCAGCTACATGACGTGGTTCTCAGCGGGAACCGCAAAGGAAAGCTAAGCAGTCATAGGCGTCCGTATCGGCTGCCTGATTCTCTCCTGCACGGAGCAGCGAAGCTTCTGCCCTGAAGGATTAGGTGTCCGTGTTGTCTGCCTGATTCAATGCTGCACGGAGCAGCGAAGCACTTGTCTGGAAGCCTTACGGGTATGCCGACTGACCTGTAGGGAGGACTTGGGCCCTCCTACCTTGGTACATTCTCTGACTGCAAGTTGGTAGTCACCGCTAAAGGTATTGTCGCGGTTTGGGAGGCGATGGTGGCGGTTGCTTGAATGTATGCGGCACGGAGTAGCGGCGTGGACACGAGAACTTAGAGCATCCTACACTCCGCAGCCGCCTGTGGGAAGACCTTGTTCGGCAACCTCTAGCGGAGCTGCGCTAGGAACATTGAGGGCAGTCTTCGCTCCAACGCGTCCTGGTTGTTCTAAATCCTGGCCTCGCTCACTGAGGGAATCAGAGGCATCGCTGACCTTCGAGCCAGTGGTTTGGAGCGTGACGTAACACTTCATTCCGTTGAGGACTCTGCACGGTAAAGGCCGGGTCGGGCCACCCCCCTGCATCAATCTTACACATCCAAGGTTAGTGAGTGGCTGCTTATACTCCTTTGTGATATTCATTACCTTCACCAGTTAGTTGCCCTTATCCGGACATTATGTCTGCCTCTCCATTGACTGGAAGGGATACTAGAAAATTAACGGGAGGGGCGATAATGGGCACTCTGGATAATTTTTTAGTTAGAGTGTCCTCAGTTTTGGCAAAGGATATCGAGTTAACAGAGAAAAGACTATCTTTGGACATTGCCCTGGATAAAAGATCTTCTATGGGTGGGCTAGCCGAAGCCCGGTCTCCAGTCTCACAACGGACCAATACCTTTGCCTCAAGGATATCTATGGAGGAGGGGGGGAGGAGTCGATCACCAGATATAGCTGGATTATTGATCAATCAGCTACTCTGTGCTGTCACTTCACCGGATAAGAGTTTGGATATAAATACCTTTACTCTGTCAGGGGCCACACGTTCACCTAATATTAAAACCCGGTCAGCTAGTAGTGTCAAGGTGGGGTCGGTCCAATGTGTACAGGGTCTGTCAGCAAAACGGACTCATAATGGCGCTAAAGTACAGATTCCTAGGAAGAAGTCAAAACCTGGAAAAGCTTTGTTGCCTAACAAGCCCTTAACCCAAGGTCCCTCTCAAATCTCTGAAGGCTCACAGCCTGTAAGTGATGAAAGGATCTCTCATCTCCGGGATGATGACAAAGGCCTGATCGAGATGGGACCATCATTTTGGACAAAGCTGGAATGCCTTCTCAAGAAGGCGTGTGCCCCTTTAAGAGAGAGATTGGATTTAATTGAAACCAGATTAGTGTGCCTTGAACAGTCGCTTGCCTCATCTCGGGTCAGAGAGGGAAAGCAGGTCAAAGGGACAATTAGCAATCAAGCAGGCGACGAGGGGTCAAATGTAATCAAGGTATCTGTCGTAGATATTCCCCCTAAAGTTCTGAATAAAGAGAGCGATAGTGGTACCTTGGCAGATCCCCGGGTACATTGCCCTACATCGGCCCTCAGTCAGTCGTTATTTGCCGAACGACTGAGAGAAAGGGATAGGTCGCAACAAAGAGATACCAGCAGGCCTGCAACCCACCAGCAAGCCATGCATAAAAAGACGACTGCTCATAGCGAAACTACCCTACCGAATATTCAGCTCCCCCCCGAGTCTTCTCCTTATGTGGTGGTTCTGGTGGGGGTTCCTTCCCTAAGTCAGGATAAGAAGGAATCATATTTGGAGTTAAAAAACAAATGCATTTTCTGGCTTAACAAGAACCGCCCTTTGCCTTCCCATGTATCTGCAGAAATTCTTTTCGCTAGAAGAGTGGGATGGGTGGGGAATAAACCAAAGTCTGTGGAAGGGGACTGCATAGTTATTAATTTTAGGAACAGAAGGGCGGTGGATTATATCTGCGAATGATACCAAAGAGACTCAGAATAAATAATTCATTTTTTCCCCTGTCCTATTTCTACGCAATTGAGTATCCTTGGCGGGGGAAAAAACATCTAATTGGGGGGCAAAAGGATTGGAGTGTTCCGGGGAATATAACGCTTTCTAACAGGTTTGACGGGCTAATTGGTTTGGAAGATTGCGATTGACTGCAAGATGACAATTGTTTTCGGAGGGCTAGTAATGTAGACCATAATGAGGGTGATGTCGTCAAGAGCATAAATGAAACAGAAAGCTCTGACGCAAACATTGATCCCCAAGTGCCTACATGTAAAATTCTGAGCTGGAATATAGCTGGGTTGAGAAGCAAGAGCAGGGATAGGACTTGGCTTGGTGAGTTAAAGTCATATGATATAATAGCACTCCAAGAAGCCTGGGACATAAACAATAATTTCACCATAGATGGGTATTCGCATTTTTTCACTCCTGCGATACAGGCCCAGTCTGGAAGAGCGAAGGGAGGTTAAGCAATATTTTTCTCCCTGAAATTAAATGGCTCATTAAAACAGCTTGTTGCGGCCTGCAATAATTGTCTGATAGTGGAGCTATCACTGCCACAATTTGAGAAACTGCTATTGGTTAACTTTTATAATTCTCCTGAGAGTGAGAGTCTAAATCAATTTTTAACCTGCCTAGAGGATTTCCTAGTAACATATAAAGCTAAATACCCGAGCTCTGAGGTTATCCTCATGGGTGATTTTAATATTCATCCATGTGCTCAAGCGTGTGTTTTCGATAATCTTGAAGGTCCCCCACATTCAGTTCACACGCATTTTGAACACACTAAGCAAGGGGAGGCACTTGAGAATCTCTTGGCCTCCGCGAACCTTTACGAATCTGGGTGTGTCATGAGAGGTCCAAGGGCACCTACTTATAAAGGTACGGACCCGGGCACAGTTATAGATTATATATTTGTGACAGCGTTAGTTTTGCCTAGAGTGTTAATATACAAGGTGGGGACCTCTGCTTTTAGTGATCATAATCCCGTGACTTTAGAAGTGGCCTCGGGGCCTATTTAAGCTTTATTAAAACAGGGATCACGGGTACTAGGCGTGAGATAATACCAACTGACTAAGGCAGGAAGCTAAAATGGACAAAAGTAATCCCAGATACTTTTATGGAGGAAGTCCTGTCCAAAGTAGCGAGTGAGGTTACCATTTGCCTGGACACTGCTGCAGCAAGTACAACAATTGTGGGGGATTTTGATGCTATCTGTAACCAAATTAACAGCAATTTGACCATGAAAGTTCATCCTACAATTAATAAAGGTAGAAGATGGTTTGATAACTCCTGTTCTAGGGCACACTCAGCTCTTCTTAAAGCATTGAAAGAGTGCCCTAGAAACAGGGAGCTAGTTAAGGATTAAGGAAGTCCTATAAACAGGCCATCAGGGTTAGGAAAAATCAGATCAAAGAAGAGGCATGGGATAAACTCTTGTCCCCGGAGATCCTGAGGGATAGCGGGAAATTCTGGTTAACCATTAATGAGCCCTTCTTCTCGGGAGTAGATAATTCCCCACTTGATTGTAACATTCCTGATGTCCAGTGGATAGCCCACTTTGAAAAGATCTATGGGAGTCAGATGGCAGAGAGTCCGCAAGATGCGATCCTTAATTTAGATTCAGTCCCAGCAGTGGTTTTTCAGGAGACTGAAGTGACAAGAGCAATTGAGGAGACTAGGAAAAACAAGGCGCCAGGACCGGATGGGGTCCCAGCGGACCTATTTAAAAGTTTTCCTAGATTTTGGGCCAGGATATTGACAAATGTCTTTAATGCTTCGGGTTTGAATTCATTTCCCGCTTCTTGGTCTAACTCTATTATTATCCCGGTCTTTAAAAAGGGCCAAAGAGATGATCCATCATGCTCTAGGCCTATCTCCTTGATAGACTCTGCAGTGAAAATATTAGGCAGAGTTATTCTGGTGAGGCTGTCAGACTGCCTTGAGGGGAGAGGGATCTTGTCTAATGCTCTGTACGGATTTAGAACCAAAAGGAGTACGTTAAACCAATGTCTTAACCTACAGCTCCTCATCAGTAAATATACCATAGCAAAAAAGGGTTCCCTTTATATGGGGTTTATGGACCTCTCAACGGCATTCGACCTAGTAAATAGGTCGAAGCTGTGGCAAATTTTACTGAATATTGGTATTGACCATGCTTTAGTTAAATTCCTGGCCGACCTTCATTGTGGCTTATTAGCCACTATTCGAGTCACCCAGGAAGGGAGATGTACAAGGTATTTTAAATCGGAAAGAGGGGTCAGGCAGGGGTGCATATTGGCACCCCTACTTTTTACGCTTTATATAAATGCACTAGAACCTGCCCTGAAGGGAGCAACATTGGATATCCCACGTGTAGGAGAAACAATTATACCAGTTCTCCTCTACGCGGATGACGCGGTTTTACTGGCACGTACTGGTGTTGGACTAAATAAACTGCTGGATAAGTTTGGCACATTCATGGAGTCTTTAGATCTGAAAATAAATGCTAAAAAATCTCATGTAATGATAGTGGGGGATCAAAGTAGGAAGAAAAGAATGATGTCCTTTTTCTGTGGGGGAGATGAGGTTAAAAGGGTCCCTGTTTTTACTTATTTAGGGCTCCTATTTGATGAAAAAGGGTCCTGGGGTCCCCAACTGAAACATAAAAGAAATGTATTTGCTAGATCTATGTCAGCCCTTATGGGCTTTTCAAAACGTCTTGGGGCTAGACTCATAGAAGCTATTTTGAAGGTGTACAAGGCTAAGTGCCTTGCAATAGCTACATATGGCTCAGAGATTTGGGGGTATAGCTCACAGGATCATCAAATTCAAGTGGTAGAAAATATATTTCTAAGAACCTTATTATCTGTACCACAGTCAACCCCTACTTATTCGATCCATGCAGAGATGGGGTTGGGATATGTTTCAGATATACTGAAAATAGCCCCGCTAATATGTTGGCTTAAGACCTGGCTTAATCAGGAGATTACATTGAATCATATGATTCTAAAAGACTGTCTAGCTCTAGAGAAGGCTGGTAAAATTCCATGGATAGCATATATCGAATCCACTTTTAAAAAACTTGGACGTCCTGGGCTCTTTCTGGCCCCGGAAACTATTAAGAAAGAAGATGTGGATTTGATAAAAACCGCCATGGCTAACCTTTTATCTTTTGAAAGGGAGGAAAGAGAGTTGAAAAAACCTATGGTAAGACTGAATTTTGGGTTAGTGAGCTCACCAGGATTGGAGCCTTACCTGAAGTTAGTTACACGTCCTTTCCATCGGTTAACCAGATTTCCATTTAACATAATTCACCTCACTCTGGGAGATTTCCCTAAATGGGGAATACCGGACAATGCTGAGCCTTGTAAGTGTGACAAATTTTCATTACAAGATACCCTGCATTTTGGTATGTTCTGTGAGTATTATGCAGACATTAGGAAGAAGTATTTGATTCCAGTATTAAGGGGAGCAGGGTTTGTTCAGGTTAGGCCGGCACTTATTTATTTGCAATTGTTGAGTAGTGCCCGGATTATTTTCCATGTTGCAGACTTCCTAGTGGCAGCCGTGCGGATTAATAATACGAAGAACAGAGTAGATCCTATGGACGCTGTAGTTTGTTCATGATTGATGATGTGGTTTATTTCTAGTCTTTTGTATATGGATCTGTCTGCTATTTTTATGCGCAGTATTTTAGAATGGACTTTTAAGGAATTTTAATGTACATTTTAATTTTGGATTTGCACAAATGTGTTAAATATTGTATCTGTGTCTTTTTATGATCTTAAATTATCGAATAAAAGTATGTGACTGACTGACTGACTGGTGCTCATGTAAAGTGCTCAGCGTAAAACTTCTGAAAATGAGCTGTGGGGTAAATCCTTAATATAAGAAGAAAGAAAGAAAAACCCATTTCCTGGCTGACTTGTACAAAGTGAAACCAGAAAACCTGGATAAATCATGGCTTCCCTGCTTAAACTGTATGATCTTAAGCAAATACTTTATGTCACCAAAACTCCATGCGAATGAATGCACTTTCAAAAATATGTGAGTTCAGACTGCCAGTTGTACAAAACCATCACCGTTATTAGGCACTTCTCAGTACTGTGCTATAATGTGGCTTATTAATGTTAAAACTTCCACATGTTAAAGAAATACACTTTTTTGAATTTTGATAACACTTTAACATATTTTACATGATGTTTGCTGTATGATGGACATAGCAAATATTTTCAGGGCTTGGCTAGTGAACGGACTCTAAGATCCGAGCCAGACACTGTTAATTTGTTGGCTCGCTCACCTCTGGGTAATGTGGCTTTCATGAATTGCAATTCTATATTAGATATTTATTGTATGTATTTGGCAATTTAAAAAAATGTTTGGTGTGGCAGATAAAACATAAATGATCCTCTTGTAAATATAGTGGACCCAATGCTATAGTAAATTGCTAGAGTCACCTTCACTCCTCTGTAGTATAATGAGTGCTTTGTGTTTGTTACTTTTTTTTGATGTTGTGCATGGATGACATGTGTGAGAAAGAGACTGTGTGAGTGTATATGTGCATGTGTATGGGAGTGTGTACACATGCAGGGGCATATTTACAAAAAATGTTGGAGCGCAGACCTGTGCCATATTTGACAGTACCAAGCTCCAACAGTTTCAAAACACAGGAATGGGCCGTATTTACAAGAATATGGTGCACACCTGTGTTTTTCCTAGTGCTGGTGCTAAATTTAGATGCTTAGCGCCAGCGCAGGCGCCCTTGCGTGACTGTGTTGCAGGGATGTATTGTTTGTGTGCTGGAAGGTGTCCATTCCTGCACATAAACAATCATTAATGGCAATTTGTTACTTCTATGTGTGCTGTAGAATGCAGCACACATAGATGAACCAGGATGCATTCAGCAGCACACATAGAAGTAGCAAATCACCATTATTTAATGATTGTTTATGTGCAGGAAAGGACACCTTCCTGCACATAAACAATCATTAATGGCATTTTGCTCTTTCTATGTTTGCAGCAGAATGCATACTGCTTCATCCTTTTCTAACCATCAGTTTCATGGATAAACCCTGTTACTGCGCTGACTTAAAAGTACCACTTGCTTCACGTGATAGATCTTTGCCATCCTGTTTTGAACCAGAAACTATTTCATCATGATATATTAAATCACAATAACAGTTCTAATGTTCAGTCATTTAAGAGACTTTAAAATAATTTAAAAAGTTTTATTCCTCATTAAGAGATTAGTTAGTACTTTTTTATTCTTCTTATTCAAATGAGTGAATACATTGAGTAAGTTTACAGAAATCTCATCAAACAGAATAGTTGTAACCAATGTTCCCTCTAATTTCTTTCCTCTGTGTGCGGCAGTGGAGGGTCTCGGTGTGCTGCAACCATGGCTATGTGCGCCAGGAACCAGACCGCATGTGTACGCGGCGCCAAATGTCACTCAAAACTTTTACTTTAAAAAGTGAAAAGATGGTGCATTTTCACACATACAGTGCCACAATAAGGGTCTTAAGGGCAGTTTCCAAATTGGATAAACATGCCAGGACATGAATTTGTTACACAGGCAAGTACACTTCAAGTTTAGAAAAGCACAAGACTTCAACGGTGGTACCATCATAAGATTTTAATAAATACTCTTAACTTGCACACTGTTCATTGGGTGGGGAAATGTTGAGAGCCTATACAATATCACATATAAACAATAAGGGAGACATGTCAAGTGGCATCACTAGAGGGGTGACAGGGTTGCTTTTCACGGCGATCTTTGGCATTTTTCCAGTGGTGATAAACTCTATCTAGGTCAACTTTCCCATTCAGGAGGTAGGCCTTTGCCGTCATCAGCATATTCAAATGCTGATGCTCTAGTCTATTCCTCAATTTACTCTTGATAGTATTCATGATGCTGAATCCTCGTTCACAATCTGCACTAGATGCTTGAAACGTTGCGCAGACATCAACAAGCTGAGACACCACACTATACTGAGCAGCATTGCGTACAGTGAAATTCACCATGTCTTGAAAGGTGGTAAATAACCCACCCTTTACATGTTCTGCCACCACATATTTATAGTCTCTGTATTGTCGAACAACATCTTCTGGTGTTTCGCAATCACCCAGTCTTTGTATATTCTCAGTCCCAAAATCAAAATGTGATTGTGTTGCCATTGCCTGGATTTCAAAACTTGCCCATTCTTTCAGCTCATCTTCAGGGAACCTTTTTTGCATGTGCTCACAAAGAAGAGAAACAAAAGACAAAACAGGCCCACTGTCAAACTCTTGCCTTTCCTTGTACAACACCATCAGATCTCTTACATTGCTTCTCCAAAAGACAGTGTCCCCCAAATACTGTTGCTTAACTTGGCCAATCTTTGCTCTTCCATACTGTACAGCTTCAACAGTAGTCAAAGAACTTTTTTGGACTAGTTTGCACAAAGATGCAAATTCACCCAGAATGTCATTAAGTATTGCAAGTGAAATGTGGTAGTTGGAGTTTGATAGCTTTTTGTAACAATATTTAGCAACTGGATCATTCTCCTCAACTTTCTCATGCTCAAAGTACTTAAGAACAGTCTCGTAATTACGAATTAGTGCACCAACAGCAAAATGCCGTGAAAGCCACCGGACTTCAGTCAGTGGTCAAAAAGAGACCACTTCACATTCAATGACCGATGCAATTTCATCCAGCTTGGACTTCCATACAGGAGATCTGGAGAACACAGTGTAGACAGTCCTCAATAATGTCTCCATCTCTTTAACCATTGGAACCCTTTTCCAGGCATCATCAACTCCCAAATCTTCTCGATGGGCGACATAATGCTGCTCAACTAGATGAGGTATGGATTGTTTAAGGCGAGTAGCAACACCATTATTCTTACCCAGCATCACGGACGCACCATCAGATGTGAACATGACCATTTTCATAAGGTCCAGTTCATTGGCAGTGTAGAATTATTTCACAGCAGTAGTGATAGCCTCAGCATTACAACTAGTCAGCTTCACTATGCCCCCAAACTGTGTTTTGTGCTCTGTTGATGTTACAGGTCGGAACTTGAAGTACAGGATGAGCATTTTTGTAACAGAAATATCTGTGCTCTCATCAATTATCAATGTGTGATACAAAGCGTGCCGAAGTTCTGCCATAGCTTCACAGTGTATTATGCTATTGATGGCCTCAAGGAACTCAAAGGTATAGTTCTTGCTCCTTCAGCTGTCTGGTATCTTGACATACAAAGCTAGGTGGTCATGGATGTCTTGTACAGATAAAATTGAAGTATTCATCTTGACTGCCAGCAACACGTTGTCGATGAGAATATTTATCTCCTCAGGCATAGATCTTTGGCGTTCAACTACTTCCATGCTATTTGCTTTGTCAGTGGCAGTTTCTGTCAGCATTGCCCGCACTCCATAACCAAACCTGGCAGCAGCACTTCTGTTTCTCAATATCACCATGGCAGACTCGTGTACTTTGCTAACTAGATGGTGTTTCATGTAATCCAGTTTCCAGCCATCACTCCATTTCTTCCCTGTGGAAAAGTCCCCAACAATCTTGGCTTTGGCACATGCTTTGCAAATCAAGCCCATGTCTGGACTGTATTGAAAAAGTTCCCCGAGTTGCACGCGAACCTTGCTTCGTGATTTCTGCATTTCAGCCTCCACAATTTCTTTCATCCACTCTTCCTTGAATACAAGGCAACATTTCTTCCATTGTGGTGAAGCACTGCACTCTCCCTAAGTTACAGCTTTGCGCTTGAACATTTCCGTGCCCGCCGGTTTGAACCTGCTGTGCCACAAAGCCTGCAAAATAAGGGAACATGGCTTACGTTGACGCCTAGCTCATGAATGCAATCTGTTATACTACAATGTACAAGATGCACCACAGTTTAACTCTACCAAACAATTACCTCTTCTGCTTGTACTCATGTACGCCCGTTTAAATGTATGGGGTTCTGACTGCGAAACCTGCAACAGAAGAAAACATGGGTAAGTATATTATACTACAATGTTCAAGACGCACCACAGTTCAACTCTACCAAACAATTCCCTCTTCTGCTTGTACTCACGTATGCCCGTTTAAATGTTTGGGGTTCTGGCTGCGAAACCTGAAACAGAAGAAAACATGGGTAGGTATATTTTACTACAATGTTCAAGACGCACCACAGTTCAACTCTACCAAACAATTACCTCTTCTGCTTGTACTCACGAATGCCCGTTTAAATGTATGGGGTTCTGGCTGCGAAACCTGCAACAGAAGAAAACATGGGTAAGTATATTATACTACAATGTTCAAGACGCACCACAGTTCAACTCTAACAAACAATTACCTCTTCTGCTTGTACTCACGTAAGCCCGTTTAAATGTGTGGGGTTCTGGCAGCGAAACCTGCAACAGAAGATGCACTACTTTAACTCTACCAAACAATTACCTGTTTGTTCTGCCTGTACTCCCGTCTGCCTGTGCAATTGTATTCGTAGTATGGTCTCACGAACCTGCAAAAGAAAAGGGGTGCAGATTGTGAATCTATTTACCCAACAACCCCCAACCCAACGAGGAACGTAAACAGAATTACCTTGTCTTTGTGGGTACTCGCACCTGACCACTCATATCCAAATACCTTACAGACTGGACATTGGAGGTGATAGTTTAGCAATATTTTCTCTTTTTTTAAAGCATTGAGAATTTACTCCTAATCTGTCTAGATAGTCTTTCTAGAGCATCTAGAGAGGAAACAGAGAAACTAAAACCATTTTTAGTGTTCATCAGAACAAAGTCCCAGCACAGTTTCCAAGAAACATGCATCCTTTTGATCTCAAATATATCCAACTACTTCCGTATCATACAACTTTTTTATGCTCCATCAGTGTAGTACTTACTTATACAAAATCACACTAGATTTCTGGGTCATTCACTTCCTGTGCTGTGTTTTAAGTGCTGCTCTGTGAAATTTGGGGAGTTGGCTATTCCCTCCTTTGTCGATTTATTTTAAAAACATATTTTTAATCTCAAGTTAGATTTTGGCCTTTTGTTATATTATGTTACACAAAACTGAGCTGAAGTTGTAAACCAATGCATATTATGCTGCTAACATAATGTTGCAAACGAATTAGATTTAGCATTCGAAAACTGTTTTCCTTTTATGGCATTAATAGCCTGGGAATAGACTCGAAAAGCATAATATTGAGGATTCTCAGCCTTGACAGCTGTCAAGTGCTGTTAATAGCCCTTAAATGCTTTCTTGTCTGCCATAGCATAGAATACTTTTTAGTTTTATGTTTTGCATTTAATTTGCTTTCTCAAAATTCCGTTGAGTCTTTGGCTGAATAACATATTTACTCAACTCCCACTGTATTAGGGTTATGCTGGTTTTCACGTGGCAATACATGTATTCCAAGTTTTCTCACATCAAACAGAGCTGGAAGAAAGTAGGATGTTTCTAAGGCAGGTAGAGGAAAACATGAACATGACAGTGGGCTAGCTAACTTAGATGGAGTTGTGCTGGATATTGAGGATAAGAAGTGGGGATAAAAATAATGCAAGCACAAGGAATGAGGTTGCACTTCAACTGGGCATAAGGAGGGAAAGCTAAGGGACAATGTGGGGGATCAAACTCTGAAACGTTATGTTGTTTGTATAGTGCACTAATCACCCAAGAGGGTTTCCGGTCACTTGGGCAAGTGTGTAGGTGCTTGGTCCCAAAGGTCATTATATGAGGGGCCAGGACTTCAGCTTCTTGCATAACTTAAGAATTGAGGTGTAGGCTTTGATGTATTGAGGGAGGTCGGTCAATGACTTGGGTGCGCACACAAGCTGCAATGGCAGGCCTGAGACATTTTTTAAAAGCCTACTTATGTGGGTGGCACAATAAATGCTGCATGCCCACTAGCAGTTTTTAATTTACAGGACCTCGGTACATGAAGTACCACTTTACTAGGGACTTACAAGTAAATTAAATGTGCCAGTTGAGTGAGAGCAAATGTTACCATGTTTAATCGAGGGAGCTGAAGTATTTTAGCACTGCTTAGCAGTAGTAAAGTGCACACAGTTCTAAAGCTAGTAGAAACAGGAGTATGGAAGGCAAAAGGTTTGGGGAAAACCAACGTAAGAATGTCAAGTCTAACAGAGAGAATATGCTGGTGGTGAGTTGGCCTTGTAGATTTTTTCATATTTGCTTAGAGCAAAGAATAGTAAACATCTTGCATTCTACCTTATGACATAGTTTAAAATGTGGCTGGTCTAATGCTCTCTGCACATTACCACTGCACTTGCACATCCTCTTTTATCAGTCATAATATAGATGACAAACAATCAATTCTTTTGAGGTCACGTTTGCAGATTAGTATCTTCCAACAAAATAGCACAATTATGTCAATGTAACGGGGTACAATAAACTGCTTTAGCAGTTGTTGTGGAAGTTCTAAATGTATCCTTCACAAGATGATTAAGTTGTAGCATTATTATTTTGTGACCCTTCAACAGCACAATACTCTATCAACTTCAATATAAGATGCCACATAATACAATGAACAGTAATTAAACATTTGAATATTAGGAATTATCATTACTCATCTCAATAGTATTTATTTTCCCATTCTTATAGAGGTGAAAGGTTGTGTTGGCCGTCCACACATTAAAACCTTTGATCTGATGGTTCTACTGCCTGGTGGTGGCATCACTCCAAGAAATATTGTGGACTTCCAAGATGATCTTTTATCTGAGAGGAGTTT
This sequence comes from Triturus cristatus, assembly GCF_964204655.1. Lineage (NCBI taxonomy): Eukaryota > Metazoa > Chordata > Amphibia > Caudata > Salamandridae > Triturus > Triturus cristatus. The sequence continues at coordinate 721,581,985 of NC_140591.1, read as the reverse complement.
GAGAGGTCTGTACTAAACTGCAGGTGCTTGGTCTAGATACCAACTATTGATTGAACTGTATGGTGCATCTCACCCCTGTGCATCTCTCCTTCAGTACTGACCGCATATGCCCACATGCATCCCCCTGGCTCCAGACACTTGCAATATTTTTGATTTGTGGGTGCTGCTTCAATTAATAAAAATGTATAAGCTGTGAATTTCTGTGTCTGACAGAGCATAATTATATGCAACCTGGCATATAGCACTGATTCAGTCACATTAACATGTTGTGTACTGCATAATTAATGTCATATCCTCCAACATAACTGCCTCAGAAATGTGAATCAACTGCTACTATCATTTGAGATTCCCCTATACCTCCCCATTTGTCTGTCTACCCCTCCGCCCCCACTTACTTTCTGTTACTGTCCCACTGTTTTTCGGTTTTTTTTGCATCTTTTATATAGCGCGAACTCGACCCGAAGGTATTGGAGCGCTTCACATGAGCACCGTATTTACATTACATATTCAGGCACAGGGAGATTAAGTGATTTGCCCACAATCACAGGATGTGGACGCGTCCTCGAGGCTTGAACTCTGGTTCCCAGCACCAAAGTTCATCAGAGCAAAATGCCACAATAGTCCCCGCACCGCGCTTTACTAACAAAAAGAGTAGAGCCAGTTTCAAAATACAGCGTGTACTTTCTGAAAGTACACGCTGTGTTTTTAAACTGGCTCTACTCTTTTGTTAGTAAAGCGCGGTGCGGGGATGATTGTGGCATTTTGTTTAAGTATTGATGGTAATCACAGCCCGTGAAGGGGCTTTGATTGCCATCAATACTTAAATAAAAGGCCACAATCATCCCGCATCGCGCTTTACTAACAAAAGAGTAGAGCCAGTTTAAAAAACAGGGTGTACCAAAGTACACCCTGTGTTTTGAAACTGGCTCTACTCTTTTGTTAGTAAAGCGCGGGGACGATTGTGGCCTTTTGTTTAAGTATTGATGGTAATCAGAGCCCCTTCACGGGCTGTGATTACCATCAATACTTAAACAAAAGGCCACAATCTGCCCCGCGCTCTGCAGCCACATGCCCACAAGCCCCCAAGGCAACAAGCCCCCTTACCTGTACTCCGTCACGACGACTCCTCCGGCACCGCAGTCAAAAGTACCTGCTTTTCACGCCGCTTGCTTCTTTAAAGCGGCGGCGCGACTCTCGCGACATCCTGGCTGTGTTGTGCACGCTCCACAGACGGCAGTGCGCGCTGACATCAGGGGAGGTGCACGCGCCTTAAAGGGAACGTTGGTTGTAACAATCAAATAATGCATAAAACACGTTCCATAAATGACCGAAATTCATAATCTAAAAACAGGATTCGAATTTGAAGTTAGTAGAACTCATGAATTGTTTAAGTTCAAAGGAAAAGCATAAGATAAAGAGAGCTTAAAGCTCAAAAATAAAATTGGAGCAGCAGAACTTCCTATTAAGTACTTCAGAAATTTGAGAAATCAATCACACAGTTGCAGTAGCAATCTGTAAAAAGTCAAGCTTCAAAGTAAAGTAAGGGATGAACAGAGCGGCAGTAGCCTGTCGGCAAAGGGAAAGGAAACAGCAGGCAGGATAAAGTCCTCAAACTAATGGCATTAACTCTAACTAGGAACACACACTAATATAAAAGGCAAAAATAATGTTGTAAAAGGTGTAGCGTGTCTATCCGCCTTAGATCTAATCGGGTAACAGCATTTGTCTAAGAGCAAGTTCAGCTCTTCCTTTCCCACAAAATAATATGCAGCCTGCAAAGTTGTATCACAAAGTTAGTTACAGACATCTTACATGTATGTCTTCTTCATTCATAAATCCCTGTTCCCATAGGCATCGAATACTGATTAAACCTTCAAATTCTAATGTTTCATCGTGTAAACAATGAAATATGCTAAAGAAGAGAAACATCAATGTGCAAAATACAGTTTAGTAATGCATTTCATTAATACAAACAAGAAATACTATTTTAAAATGTGAAACTATTAGATTCAAGCATTCTGTGAAATATGATGAGAATAGGACGTTTAATCATTACAAATAATATGCTGCTTAGTAAAAAGCACATTTATTAAAACCAGAACATTCTGCAGTTATGATGAACTTTTCTAAGCATGTCGCGTTAAGGTCAAGTTTCTTATTTGCAGTGTGCCTATTTCAGCAATATCAAGGTCACTTCAAGTCAAAAGATAACATGTATTTAAGAATTTATTTAGGCCTATACTAATAACTATGGCTGTCTAGTGCAGCTTGTACATTTCAATTGCATATAATTTTCTCTTTAAATTGCACTTTAATCATAGCACATGTAGCTATTAGTTAGAGAAAATTGCACTTAATCAATTAACCATTCTCAACCATTCTCAATCCCCCATCTGATGGTTATCCTAACCATCACACTATCTTGATTTCACATTTGAGTTCTACTGATAGGGCACTTTCATTCTCAGTCTAATCTTGCTTTTTCTGTTTTAAACGTTGACATTTTAATGACTTTCTATAGTCATCATTCATGAGATTATTTAGTTCTAATTCTCTTTCAAATCTTTTAGTTCTTTCTCTGCCCTTTCTTTTGTGTGAATAATAGCTACAGCCTTTGAATAAAGCAAATAGAAAAAATAAGCAATGCCCTATGATTAACAGTGGCAAGTATAGCTTTCAAAATACCTCCTCCTGCTGTAATCCAGTTTCCAATTGTGCAGAATCCTTTTCCAAAATTTTATAAAATGCTACGTGTTTTCAACTCTTCAAATTCAGGTTTCAAGTGTGAAATGTTCATTTATTTTTTTTACTATCATCAGGGGTATACAAACAACGAGTTAATGTGAGCATCGTCTAGACTCCGCATTTTTCTGCGAGTAAAATGTCAAATGCTAAGCATTTATTCCAAACCATGGATCTTATTGCAATAAGATCAGTGTTTACAACTAATAAAGTTCCAGAAGAACTGGTTGAAAGCTTTTCGGCAACTGAAGACATCTCTCTAATTTTTTCAGCGTTATGATGACTCCTACAGGTGAAATGATTGCACCACAAATGCCTCCCACTAATTCACCTTCACTTTCTGCACTATGTGTGAGTCTATCTGCTGGTGTGATTGTTAATGCATCTCTACTATACACATGGCACATTTAGGAAACAATACAGCTAAGTAACAAATACCTTTCCAATCAGCAGGTAACTGGAATTAAGCTTCCTGTCCACAAACAAAATAAACTCCTTGAATTGCAGATTCTTCAACATGTGTTTTAGTTATGCTTGTTGACTTAATGTATTTCTCAGGTGTTAAATAAAATACTACTATCACTATTGGAATCATTATTACTGATATTGCAAAACTTGAACCCATATTACACTTGCTTGTATTTCTAAGGCAACACATGTTTCTCTAGAACCAAATTATATACAGCAAAATTTTTATTTCAGTGCAGGTTTCTGTAAGTGGCTTTTTACTGGTTAGCTCTACGAACAAGTTTTTTTTCCAGCAAAGAAATTTTCATCTAGACAATCCCAAATTGGTATCCCTACTCTTCTAAAGCAAGACTCAGACCTCGGCAAATCTTCTTTAGAATGAAAAATGTGAATTTGTTAGTGTCAGTCTCTTTTATACATTTCAAACAACACTGTTTAGGGGTTTCAAATGTCTCTTTATAATTGCAAGCTTCGTTTTATTTTTCTAGTATCTTTATCCAACAATGCTCACTGTGGTGATGTCATGGAGGTTCAAACAGTTTGGATTTCACATCACACAACTCATCTATTGTGACATTCAGTACTATGTCCACGTTATAAGACCCCTCAGGCGCTGAACACCTTCGACAAGGCAATCTTGGTCTTTCGATCTTCTCAGTTTTGGTGGATCTCCTTCTGTATCACTTTCATCACTTGACTTTGTCTCTTTATGGATGGTTGATGGAATCCGATCAAATGATATGCTCAGTCTTTCTTGATTACAGTTCTGTGGCCATTCACCTCTACGGGTGACTCTTCTTTTTTCAGTGCTTGTTCCTTTACCCAGATAATTTAGCTGTACTGATGTTGTTCCTGTAATGTTTCCAAGTTGAGGATCAGTCTCTGCTTCTTCTTCATTAGGTACTAGAGTGCCACTTTGTCAAACACCAGGCACTTCGATTTGTGTTACACTCTTCCAATTTTCACCCTTTTCTTCTTGTTGCTGCTGTTGTGATCTTGATACTACTGCTCTTTGTGGTCTCACACCTGGTGGTGGTTCAGTCACTAATAATCTTCGCTCAGGTTCAAAGAGCACAATTTCTATTTCTGGATTTCTCGCTTTCTTGGTGTGTGCGGCGTGCACCCGATTTGGAACTCTGGCACATTTAACAGCAGTGTTGGTCACCAAAATTATTTGGAAGGGGCCTTTCCATCTCGGCTCCAAACAACTCTTCTGAACGTGCTTCTTGATCACAACCCAATCACCAGGATTGAGGTTGTGGCACTGTTCTTGATGCTGATCTTTAGTTGAAGCTGCAACCTGGTAAGAAACAGAATGTAACACATCAGCCAATCCTTTGTAGTAATTGAGGATCATATCATCTGTGATGTCCACAAGTGCATTTGTAGGTACAGAAGCCAATCTCATGTTCATCTTCAGTGGTGGTAGACCGGTCTTTCTATCAGGAATACTTGAATACCCATCAGCATCAATGGTACACCATTTGGCTATTTCAGTGATGTTGTAGCACAAGCTCTGGATAATTGAGACTTCATAGTCCCATTCAACTGTTCAACTACACCTGAAGTCTCATGTTGACAGCTGCAATTCAGTCTGTAATGCTGTGCAAATCATCTTCAGGGCCTCATTGTTGAAGTGGGTATCTCTATCTGATTCCAGAGAAACTTGCATTCCATACCTGGGTATCAATTCTTGCAATGACATTATTGATACATTGGGGCCGTCACTTCTTCTGGTTAGATGGGCTTCCACTCATCTTGAGAAGAGACATACTATGACCAGGACATTTCTCAGCCCATTACAAACAGGCATTTTGATAAAGTTAATTTGCATTCTGTTGAAAGAACCACCTGATCTTCCTATATGACTCAATGTAACTTGTGTTCTTTTCCCTGCTTTAATTTGTTGACATGACACACATCGATGACACACTGCATCTACAAGTGTCCTAAACTTTGGTTTGTACCAGTTCTGTCTAAATAATCATATCATGGAGTCTCTCCCTAGATGTGTGTATCCGTTAAAAGTTTTTTGTCATTGGAAACAACAAACTATCAGGTAACGGTGCTCTCACATCAACTGACACCCAGATGTCATTTGCATTTTTCTGGCAACCTGCTCTGATCCAACTTTGGGGTTATTTATGGGCCCTTGCGTCACTTTTACGCCAAAGGTGGGTAACTTTTTGTGACGCACCGGCAGAGTAACAAATGCGCCATGTTGCTCCCTATTTACATTGTGACACATCTAGGCAGATGCGTCACTTAGTAAAGCCCTGCACTACATTATACCTGTGTCAGGTATAATGTATGCAGGGTGGACATTCTCCCGCAAGAAGCCTCGTAGAAGTGACGCATTGAAATCTATGAGATTTTAGTGCGGCACTTCTAGGATGGCATTGCACCAATATCTTATGCCTGCCTCACACCAGGCATAAAACTGATGCAGGCCCTTTCACACGGTGCTTGCTCCATGTGAAAGGACACATTGCTGGAGTTGCGTGTTTTCAGACACACCACAGCAATGCGTCACTTTTGCGGCTACAAATACATCAGAATTACTGATGTATCTGTAACTCCTTGTGACATGATGCATCATATAGTAAATATGACACATCCATTATGATGTAAGGAAGGCGCAGTGAAAACTGTTGCATCGCTGTTTTCACACAGTGATGTGTCAGTTTTCATAAATAAGCCCCTTTGTTTTTCTGCTTCTGAAACTTTTTCTTGTACTCTTTTCAATTCAGTCCAAGTATCTGTCACTGTCATCAACATACTCAGTGAAGTGTCAGCCTCAGACTAACACGTGAAAATTCCATTCAATGTAAAAGCTATGAGGGCAAAATATCTTGCAACTGAATCAGCATATCTATTTTCCATAGCAATGTAGCCATCACAACTTTGATGGATTGCACATTTAACAACTGCAATTTCTTTAGGCAACTGTAGAGCTTCTAACACATCTCGCATTTGCACCCCATTCCTAATTGGGTTCCTGAAGAGGTCATGAAACCTCTTTGTGACCATAATTGCCCAAAATCATGGACAAGGCTAAAGCCATACTGACTATTTGTAAATATAATCACTCTCCTTTGAGCAGTTAAACTGCATGCTCTGGTGAGGCAACTAATTCTACAACTTGTGCTGAGGTAACCCTTCGAAGTAATAGAACTTTAACAACATCATTTATTTTACACACAGCGTAAGCTGCTCTCACTGTACCTTTTTTGTTGCTCAGACATGAGCCATCTACAAAAATCACATAATCTGGCTCATTCTGGGCTTCATTCATAATATCAGGCTTAGGCTTTGTACATAAATCCGTGACATCTAAGCAATCATTTTAAACTTCATCACAAACAGTATCATTTATAGGCAGTAAAGTCTTCCTTAAAACACAACATTTTCAGAAGAAAAAAACTTCTGTTCATATTTTGTGAGCCTATTATGAGTCATATATTTAGTCTTGGTTCGTCACAATAGTAATTCAAGTGAGGGACCACTACAGTTAAAGGGGATCCCATCACTGTGCTCTCATTCTTTTCTAGAGCAGTGCTCACTAGCACAGCAGCTTGAAGATAGCCTGGCAGTCCTACGACAACAGGGTCGAGAAATAGGCCACAGGCTTCTGAGTATCACCATGCATTTGAGTTAGCACTGAGAGATCGCAGCCCTCCCTCTCACTGCAAATTAAGGTAAAGTCTTTACTGTAACCTGGCATTCCTTGTGCTGGGGGCACAACAACGTTATTCTTTAATCTCTAGGTAGGCTTTCAAACATTTGCTGTCCCAAGGAAGCAGGTCAGGCACACCCTTGAATGTCATCCTCAGTAAGGGCTTTGCCACTAGGGAAACGTATTATATCCATTATAAACAGTAGCCAATCATTCCCATAAATATTCTGACTTCTTTCTGAGTTCAAAGGGGGATTCTTCTGAAGAAATGCTTCCCCTCTATCTGATGACACCTTTCTAGCTTCTTTCTCAATGATGTGTCCCAGATATTGAACTTCTTTCTGACAGTACTTCAGTTTACCTGGAGACACTTTCTGTCCATTCTCACGCAGGTTATTCAATAACACAATGATATCCTGCTTACAACCCGTCAAGTCACCAATAGGTAATTAATGTATTGCCTGAGTACTGATCTGTGAAGCATCTGTAGTGATTCTAAATTATTTTTCAAGATCTAATTAAATATAGATGGACTCTCCGTATAACCTTCTGGGACTCTGCATCCATGCCAAAACTCACTGTTGAAACAAAAAAGAAAAAAAACTATGTTCATGCAATGACGCTGAAGAGAAAGCCTGACAAAGATCAATGACTGTAAAACCATTCTGCAGTAAATGGAATTGGGAAAAGTATTGTGGCTCGATTTGGTGCCACAGGACAACATGTGACAACTATCTCATTAATCTTCCTAAGATCTTGGATGATCCTATACTTTCCATTGGGTTTATGTTATCTCATGATAGGAGGGTAACATGGACTCCCAATCAGTTCCCTCAGAATTCCTTTCTGTATCATGTCTTCCAATATAGGTCTTATTCCTGCAATTGTTCTGGGGCCAAGTGATATGGTAGTGTTCTTGGATACACTGCATTTGCCTTTAGACTCATTCAGACTGGTTCTATACCTTTAATCAATCTGATATCTTTCCCTGTGATATCCCATACTTCTGGGTTTACAGTTTCTCTCAAATCAGAGGGTAGTTCTTCTATTGTCATTAATGGGAGCAACCCTACAGTGGTCTTTTGTTGAGTCATTTTAAATTCCACATCCTCATCATGATTCTGGGATTCTACACTTTCCAGTGTATGGTAAATTGTACAATTTAACTGGCATAATAAATTTCTCCCTAACAGATTCACAGGACTTGTATCACATACATCAAACTGGTGATTTTCCTCAAATTAGCCTATTTTTACATGGACCATTTCTGAGTATGGATTTGTAATTTGTTTATTTGAAACTCCTACAACTTGGATCTTCTTTCCCAAAAGGGAAGGTCTGGGAATTCCACAGTTTTAACAGACAATCTGGTAGCACCATACAGCGTGGTCATTCACCTCACCTTCTTTGAATTGACCACTTTGGTCTACCTCTAAACCTGCGCCAAACACGCAAACTTGCTTCTCCCTCAGGCACCATCATTGAGAAATGTTAGAACCTTAACTGTCAATATCAAAAACTGGAAACTCCTATAATGTATTTTGATTTTGGTTCTGGAAGAGGTTGAAATTTTCTTTCGGTGGTTGGTTTAAATTAAATCTGGGATTTCCCATATTTTGCTGGATCGTTTGGGCGTGTAGGATTTGTTTTTGCCTGGGTATTTGCATCTATTGTACTGGCATGGCCTGCCTCTGAATTCCTCTCTGCAGCAGTACATTTCCATGGGCATTATCAGGATCAAACCAACTCTCCCTCTTCCAATGCCGGACCCTGTTACAAATGTGACAAGGGGTCATCTTCTTCAGCATTGAAACATCCTTTCCTGAATCTGAATCACTTGGAATACCTCTGCCTCTTCCTTGTGAAACACCAAAACCTCCTCGTGGATCACCCTGAAAACCTACTTGCGGAACAAGAATCCTTGCATACCTCCTTGATTTCCTGCAAATGAACGATTCTGAAAACCTTTCTGGGCACATTTTGTTTGAGCTAACATGAATTTCTCTTTAATCTTTTTCTGCTTTATCTCTTGTTCATCACTGCAATATTTTGCATACCTCAGGATCTCATCAAGTGACGTATTCTGCCAGCAGATTACCCTTTGTTGTATATGCCCACTAATCTCTGGTCTCAATCCTAGTACAAACTGAGATACAAAATCAACAAGCCTTTTTCATCTGGATATTCTCCTCCACTGTGCTGCTGAAACACCTGCAACAACTGTTCATAGAACTCATGTACTGATTGTTCTGTTTCTTGGGTAGTTTGTTTGATTTTTAACCAATCAATATCTTTCAAAGGCACTTTGCCTTTCAGGAAAGTCATTACTGCTTCATATTTCTCTATTACTACTGGTGAGGGTGCATTAGTGCATACTCACTGGCTCTTCGCGTGGCCAGCAGGTTTACATTCAGCCCCCAAATTGCTTGGCACCACAATGCCAAAGAACATATTCAAATCAATCCACAGCACTTTTAAAATCTACATAAATCGATCAACTTCCACTGCACAGGCTTATTTTTTAATTTCAGGAAATTGTTCGTAAAAGCTGCAAGATCACCTCTACTCCATGGTACTTTGACATACACTCTGCCTGCTATTTCTCCCAATGGATAGGCTGAAGCACCTTCCTCATCCTGTTCATTGTTATCCCCTACTGACTCAGGTTGTTTCTTTTTCTTGTCATGTTTTCTTGCCCATTTGTTTTCTAGTTTTTCAAATTTGCTCCATTTGCATATGCATTTTTATTAATTCTGCAATATATAACCACATTTCTGAACATTGCATTGTTTCAATTGCTTCATCATCTAAATGAACCCTGTAACTTCTCTGCAAATGATAACTTTTAGAAAGATCAATCTCATATTTCCAAGTAAACTTGGTCAACTTATCATGTGCAATTGCTGATCATTTTTTAATTTCTTTACACAGATAAATTAATTATTTCTCTTCATATAGATTTAAATGCTCCAAATCCAGACATCCACTAATGATTTCCTTTAACTTAATTTTTCATTTGGGAATATTTAGTGGCCTCTCTTTCTTAGGCTCTATGCTAGTTATATGTATAGTGTTCTCTTTCTTTTTAATCCCTGCAGCTTCCTCAAATCATTGTGAAAAAATCCCACCTTCAAACAAACTTGTTTCTCCTGGGGCTATGGATATTGTAAAAATATTCCTTCCCCCATCTCCTAATTCTTGGACTGTCTGAGGTGGTCTCCATGCAACAATCTGCGAAACCTGAGAAGTTGGAATAATTCCTTATGTAGGTAAACCTCCTACCGCTCCTTAAGCATTTGGAGTCAGGTTTACATTTATTGGGGCATTTGCAATTGGCCTAGGCACTGTCTGCACAAATGCTGGTTGTGGTATTTGCACTGGGCCAGTCCTAACAGATGTATTCATCACATGCGAAGAACACATGGTGGGGAAAACTGAAGTTTTGAAGGGTTCTCTCAACTTGTATTATACTGGCTCCTACATGGACAATAACTATTGTACTCCTCATAATGGCATAATTTCCAACACTAACATTTGGTGTTGTGCTGCTAACATTTCCTCTAAAATATCCTCCACTGAATCACAATCTATCTTGTTTCCTTTTTACTTTTTCTGTTTGTCTTCTACCTAGTTCTTTGTCTTCTTCTCTTTCTCTGGCATTTCTTTAGAACTAGCTGGATATAATTTAGACCCTTCTATTATGGCTTTCCTCCATCTCTGCTGTTCTTCATCCCACCGAGCATCTGCATATTTACACATTGCACTTTTCGTCCTTTTTATGATATTTTTCCCTTTCTTTCTCTCATGCAACTTTTTCCCACATGTTCAAAGCTTCATATTGATTGGGAACATGAGGCGGTTTCATTTTGTATCATTTTTATTTCAATTTCTCAATAATTTTAATCTCAAAGCTACCGTATTTTGGACATTTTAATGGTCCTTTGTTCTCAGTAATCTTGCAAAATTGATGAAGCCTTAAACATGTATGTAATCCCAATTCAGTCATCATGTAATGTGCAGGCATTCCTTCAGGAGGTGCCACTTCCCCTATCAGAATTGTAACATCACCCTTCACAAAACTCTTAAATGCTTTTAAGCATCTCAAGATTTTCGCAAATTTGCAAGGAAAAATAAATGCAATTCAATATTTTGATTTGGTTCCATAAACGTCAGATTTCTTTTACTCCAATACTATCACGGTTGTTATTTATCAAAATCCTCTTAACAAATCCCATTGCGATATTCACGCAACCACTGGACTATCACAGTGCAACACCCTGACATCACCAACCAATGACAGCATGAATGTACAACCAACCATTCCCACCGTAAAACACTTTGACCTATGATCTCACTCCTTGCAGCAGCTCACGCTCCTTTACAATTTCCTCTCATACTTGCAAAATTCAACCAAAATCTTTGAAATGACAATAATGAAACATGTAACATTTCTTGTTTGCGCTACTAAAAAAAATAGTAGTACTGCAACAACTGGAATATTAAGGTTTTTGCACCCGCCAACTTTTGCCACACTAAAAGAATTTCACATTTGCAACTGAAATCTTGAACAGTGTAAAATCACTCTAATCAATGCAGCTTCACCCTTTGTGCAATTCGGTTCTGCTAAAATCAATCAATATTAAAACAGTCACAACAATCCATTAGTGTTCCTATCTCAATTGTGTGGGTGATGGTACATCACACTCTATATCACAAAAACCTGCAAACATTCTACACTTGTCTCAATATGACTATCTCTTTAGCTTTATCACAGGATCTTATGATATGCCCAGCTTAAAACTCTTCAACTTCTTTACAAATCAATTTTAAACATTTCCGTTCATCCAATCATACACTCTCAACTCAGTAACACACCAGTAAACACAAATACATTAAACAACGCATCACCCTATTAATACTCACACCTCCAAAACTGCAACTGCCTTCGAAAATCACACCTTGTCAGGTTTCATATTCCAGGCATCAGATTTCAGGATTTAATTATTTTATTCTAACTTGGGTAATTATTTTATAGCTCCTTATTCGAAGTGTTAAACAATATCTCTTTTACCAGAAAACTGATAGCACTGAGATGGGGCAAAATGTAAACTATAGGGTTCAACATTTTCTTACCATCAGTTTCAGAGTTAAGCCCAGTTACAGTGTGGGCTTCAAAGTACCAATTGCTTCAGGTGATGGATCTGTGCCACTGGGTTTTGAACCAAGAACTATTTCATCATCATAAATTATATGACAATAACAATTCTAATGTTCAGTTAATGATGAGAGTTTGACATAGTTGTAAATATTTTATTTCTTATTAAGAGATTAGTTAGTAACATTTTATTCTTTTTATTCAAATTAGTTAATAAATTGAGTATGTTTACAGAAATCTTATCAAAAAGAATGGTTAGAGTAAACAATTAAATAATGCATAAAACACGTTCCATGAAGGACCAAAATCCCTAATCTAAAAACAGGATCAGAATTTGAAGTTAGTAGAACTCATAAAGAGTTCAAGTTCAAAGGAGAAGAGTGAGATAAAGAGAGCATAAATCTCAAAAATCTAATTGGAGCAGCAGAACTTCCCATGAAGAGTACTTCATGAAACTCAGCCGAGTCTCAATAATTTGAGCAATCAATCATACAGTTGCAGTAGCAATTTGTCAATAGTCAAGCTTTAACCCCTTCAGCGCTGCGCGGATTCCCCCGCGGTGCTGAAGGGTTCGAGCGCGGGCGGGGCCATGACGGAACGGTTCCGTCATGAGCACAGCTCAACCGATGCTCATGACGGAACCGTTCCGTCATGAGCATGGAAGGGGTTAAAGTAAAGTAAGGAATAAACAGACGAAGCAGAAGCCACAGCTGTCAGCAAGGGGCAAGGAAACAGTGAGCATGATAAAGTCAACAAGCTAATGACAATAGCTAGGAACACACACTAATGTAAAAGGCAAAAATGATGTTGCAAGATATGTAGCAGGTCTCTCCTCCTCGGATTGAATCGGGTAACTGCATTAGTCTGAGAGAGAGTTCAGCTATTCCTTTCCAATTAAATACCATGCTGCTTGCAAAGATTTATCACAAAATTTGTTACAAACATTCTACTTGTGTTTCTTCTTTATTCACAAATCCTCGATCTCATAAGCATCGAATACAGTTTTAACCTTTGAATTCTAATGTTTTATTAAAACAATGAGCTATGCTGAAGAAGAGAAACATCAACTTGCAAAATACTGTTTAATAATGCCTTTTTTTTAATACGAACAAGAAATACAGTTTTAAAATGTACAGTTATTCTTTTCAAGCATTATGTGTAATATGGTTAGAATAGGAAGTTTAATCATTACAAATAATAAGTTGTTTAGTAAAAAATACATTTAGTAAAACCGGAACATTCTGCAGTTATGATGAATATTTCTATGCATGTCATAAATAAGGTCAAATTTCTAATGTGCATGCTGCATATTTCAGCAATATCGAGTTTACTTCTAGTCAAAAGAAAACTTGAATGTATGCATTTCTTGAGGCCTATACTAATAACTGTGGCTGCCTAGTGCAGTTTACACATTTTACCCCTTTGGTGCCATGGACGTAACCGTTACGTCCAAGGGACACCACCGCCTAATCCCTCTGCTGAAACCAACAGAGGGTTTTCCTTTTCTTTTTGCCTCAGGAGGTGGGGAAGAGCGTCCCCCAACCTCCCGAGGCATTTTTTTTCAATGTAATGACAATTGCACGCGTGGTGCACTGACGTAATTACATTGAAACTGAAACTGAAGTGAGCCGATCGGCTTGTTTCAGTTTCACTGATTCGGTGCTCCCGAGCACCGAAACACATGGGAGAGGTATCATTGGAAAGGGGAGAATCTCCCCTTTCCAATGATACCCTTCCTGATTGGATCCCTGCTTGAGGATCGCCACAGTAGGGTGATCGTAATGCACGGATCCACTACTAGACACTAGGAAGGGAGGTGAGGCCCCTTGGGCAAGGGCCTTTGTTCCCCCTATTACTATATGGCCATATTAAGTCTTTCTGCTCCCCCTGGAAAGGAAGATGGGGCAGTAGTCCCCAATCAACCCCTCCAACTAGACACCAGGGATTATGTTTTTTAATACTTAGAGGTGGGGGCTACCCTAAATGGGCACTATAATGCCCACATCCCTCCCAAACATTTGCCACTGTCTTTCTGCCCCCTCTGGGTGAAGATGGGGGCAATTTCCCACCATGGGCTTACCAATGCCCCCACCCCCAACACAAAAGGGCAGTCTTTCTGCCCCCCCCCCCCCCGGGAGTCAGATCAGGGTTGTTACTCCCGATCTGCCCCCCATTGGAGGCAGACAGCCCACAAGACACCAGGGATTTTTTTTTAATACTTAGGGGTGGGGGCTGCCCTAAATGGGCACTATAAAGTCTGCATCCCTCCCAAACATTTGCCACTGTCTTTCTGCCCCCCTGAGGTGAAGATGGGTCAATAGCCCCCAATCTGCTCCCCCGTGGGGGGCAGAAAGTCCACTTGGCACCAAGGATGATAGTTTTTTTATGAAAGAGGGGTTGGGGCCACCTACAATGGGCATGCCAATGCCTCCAACCCCAAACACATAAGGGACAGTCTTTTTCCCCCGGGTTCATATGGGGGCAATAGTACCCAATCTGACCCCTGGAGGAAGCAGAAAGCCTACTTGACACCAGAGTTATCTTCATGGGCATGTAAGGGAGCAGACCCTTAGGCAAGGGTTTCACCCCTTTTTTTGTAAACACATTTTGACTTCTTCTGCCCCCTTTGGGGCAGATCAACGATATTTTTAGGCACATCTGCTCCCAAGGGGCAGAAAACCACTAGACACTAGCAAATCTTTTGTGTGTGTGTGAACTGGATTTTGGCTGACGGTCTGTGTTTACAGGAGTTTGGCTGTTTGTGTGTGATCCTGCATTGCACTGGCAGTGTGGGTGTCTAGTTTTCAGAAATGTCTGGGTTTGGGAAGTTTTCCTAGATGGCCACTGAACCTCAGACCAAAAATGCAGGTGCCCCCTATCTGTCACAACAACCTGTTTTTGCAAGGGGGGCACCTGCATTTTTGGTCCTGGGCTCAGCAGCCATGTAGGGAAACCTACCAAACTCAGACATTTCTGAAAAGAAGAAATCTGTAGGAGTCCAAGGAAGTGTGGCTTGCATGGATACGCCAACTTTCTTTACCCAGAATCCCCTGCAAACCTCAATTTTAGCTAAAAGAATCACGTTTTCCTCACAGTTCTGTACGGGAAAGTGATGGAATCACTGGGCCCACACAAATTTCCTACCACCCAGCCTTCCCACAGGTCTCCCAATAAAAATGCTACCTCACTTGTGTGGGTGGGCCAAGTGCCCGTGACAGGGGCAGGCCCAAAACGTATTGTGGAGGCATCAAAATTATAGATCACAAGACAACCTGGCTTTGCAAGGGGATCCCCTGCTTTTTTTGTCACGGGCTCTGCAGCAATTTAGGGAAACCTACCAAACCCAAACATTTCAGAAAACTAGACACCCGGAGGAGTTCAGGAAGGTGTGAATCACCTGCAAACCTCAAATTGAACTAAAGAAATCACACGTTCCTCCCTTTTCTATGTGGGAATGTTGTGGAATCAATTTGGGCGACACCAATTTCCTACCACTCAGCATTCCCCAAGGTCCCCCGATAAAATTGGTATCTCAATTGTGTGGGTGGTCCAAGTACCCGCAGCAGGAAAGGGCCCAAAACATATTGTGGTGACATCATAATTATATATCACAAAATGACCTAGTTTTGCAAAGGGGGGAAACCAGCATTTTTGGTCCCGGTTTAGGGGACCATCTAAGGAAACCTACAAAACCAGACATTTCTGCAAAACTAGACTCCCAGGGGAGTTCAGGGAGGTGAGCCTTGAATGGATCCCCCAACAGTTTCCTACCCAGAATCCCCTGCCAACCTCAATTTGGCCAAAACATTTAATTTTCTTCACATTTCTGTCTGGAATCACCGTGCCAGCACAAATTTCCAACCACCCAGCATTCCCCTTAGTCTTTTGAGTAAAATGATACCTCACATGTGCAGGTGGGCCAAGGGGCTGCGACTGGGAAGGGCCAAAAACATAGTGATTGTGGTGATGGTATTGCGAGAAAATGTGAGTTTTTTTTAGCTTAATTTGAGGTTTGCAGGGTAAGAAAACTTTGGGGGAGGCACACAAGCTACACCTCCCTTGATTCCCCCAGGTGCCTAGTTTTCAGAAAATTCTGGGTTTGGTAGGACTCCCTAGATGACCGTAGAGCCCGAGACCAAAAACGCAGGTGACTTCCCCGCAAAACCAGGTCGTTTAGTGAAAAATAATTTTGATATCTCCACAATAAAGTTTGGGCCCATCTCTGTCATTGGTTATTGGCACACCCACACAAATGAAGTGCCATTTCTATTGGCAGACTTGGGGGAATACTGGGTGAGTGAAAGCTTTGGCTCCCCCAGACTCCAGAATATTCCATCACAGAAATGTAAGGAAAATGTGTTTTTTTTTACAAGGTTTGAGCTTTGCAAGGGATTCTAGGTAACATAACCTGGTGAGAGCCACACAAGTCTCCCAATCCTGGATTTCCCTGGATGTTTAGGTTTAAAAAAATGTACAGGTTTGGTAGGTTTCCCTAGGTCCCAGCTAAGCTAACGACCAAAATCCCCAGCTAGGCGCATTGCAAAAAAAGGGTCAGTGTTCACTAGGCCTAGCTACCCAAGTGAGGTACCATTCTTATCGTAAGATTTGGTGGAATGCTAGATGGGAGGAGGTTTGGGACTCCCTGCATATTCCAGCACTTTCCATGGGAGAAATGTGAGGAAAATGTGTTTTATTTAATTAAAGTTTGAGCTTTGTAAGGGATTCTGGGTAACAGACCCTGGTGAGAGCCACACAAGTCACACCATACTAGATTCCCTTGAGTGTCTAGTTTATTACATTGTACAGGTTTTCTAGGTTTCCCTAGGTGCTGGCTGAGCTAGGGCTTCAAAATCTACAGCTAGACACATTACAAAAAAATGGTCCGTTTTCACTGGAAAAATGTGATGTGTCCAAGTGGCATTTTATGTCATTTCCTGTTGTGGGCACTAGGCCTATCCATACAAGTGAGGTACCATTTTTATCGGCAGACTTAGGGGAATGCTAGGTGGGTGGCAGTTTATGGCTCTCCACAGATTCCAGAACTTTCCATCATAGAAATGTGATGAAAATGTGTTCCTTTTTTACAATGTTTGAGGTTTGCAAGGGATTCTGGGGAACAGAACCTGGTAAAAGCCACACAAGTCACCTCATCCTGAATTTCCCTGAGTGTCTAGTTTTAAACAATGTACAGTTTTTCCTGGTTTCCCTAGGTGCCAGCTGAGCTACGACCCTATATCCACAGCTAGGTACATTGCAATAAAAGAGTCGGTTTTCACTGGAAAAATGTGGTGTCCTCGTTGAACTTTGGGCCATTTCCTGTTCCAGGCACTAAACTTATCCACAAAAGTGAGGTACCATTTTTATCAGCAGGCTTGGGGAAATGCTGGTTGGGTGGAAGTTTGTGGTCCCCCCACAGATCCCAAAACCTTCCATCACAGAAATGTGAGTAAATGTGTTTTTTTATACAAAGTTTGAGGTTTGCAAGGGATTCTGGGTAAGAGATTCTGGTGAGTGCCAAACAAGTCCCCCCATCCCAGATTCCCCTCAGTATCTAGCATTCATATATGTACAGATTTGCTAGATTTCCCTAGGTACCGGTTGAGCTAGGGTCCAAAATCCACAGCTAGGCACATTGCAAAAAAATTATCCTTTTTCTGTGGAAAAAGTGGTTTGTCCATGTTGCATTTTGGGGTGTTTCCTGACACAGGCACTAGACTTACCCACACAAGTCAGGTACCATTTTTATCGGTAGACTTAGGGGAATGCTGGGTGGATGGGAGTGTTTGACTTCCCGCAGATTCTAGAACTTTCCATCACAGAAATGTGAGGAACATTTGTTTTTTTTACCAAGTTTAGGTGTTGCAAGGGATTCTGGGTAAGAAAACCTGGTTAGAGCCACACAAGTCACCCCATCCTGGATTCCCCTGGGTGTCTAGTTTTAGAAATGTACAGGTTTGCTCAGTGTCCCCATGTGCTGGCTGAGCTAGGGCCCAAAATCCACAGCTAGACACATTACGAAAAAGGGTCCGTTTTCAGTGGAAAAATGTGATGTGTCCACATTGCGTTTTGGGCCATTTCATGTCACAGACACTAGGCCTTCCCACACAAGTTAGGTATCATTTTTATCAGGAGACTTACAAGAACACAGAATAGAAGAACAAGTGTTATTACCATTTGTCTTTCCTTGCATTTTTGCCTTCCAAATGAAAGACAGTGTGTGAAAAATAAGTCATTTTGAACAATACCATCTAATTCACAAGATGACATAGGTACCCACAAATTCAGAGATTCACATATAACGACTGATTCTAAACTCCATATCTTCTTCCCATTTCAGATATACATAGGTTTCTTTGATACCTATTTTTCACTCTCTATATTTTACCAAATGAATCACTACATACTAGGTACACAATAAAAAACATTACAAGGTGCAACTCAATTATTGGCTCTGGGTACCGTAGGTTGTTGATGAACCTACAAGCCTCATATATCCCCGCAACCGGAAGGGTCCCGCAGACGTAACAGTATATAGATTTCTATATAATTAGTAGAAGTTACAAGTAAAAATGTATGCACAAATGGCTGTTTTTTTAAACTAAATTTCAATATTCTTTTATTTCAACTATTCTTTTCTATAAGAAAACATTGAACGATCTACACAAATGACCCCTTGTTAAATCCAGAATTATGTCAACTTTTTAGATATGTATAGCTTCATGGGATCCATTATAGGTATCACACCCATTTCAACCACTAACTGGAAGGAGGTTGAAAGCAGAAAAAATAGGAAAAATAGGCTATGTCCCAGTAAAATGCCAAAGCTGTTTAGAAAATTTGGGTTTTCTGACAAACGTTTTCCTGTTGCTTCAAGCTGGGAAAATGATCATTTTAGCACCATGAACCCTTCATTGATACCATTTGCAGGGAAGAAAACAGATGCTTTCTTCTGCAGGACTTTTTTCCAATTTTTCGCTAACAAACCCAGGTTTTGCTGTATTTTGCCTACATTCTTGGTGCCCTCCAGGGGAATCTGCACACATGGAAAAAGCAAAAAGCAGGAGAAATAATGCATTTCTCCTCATTTCGCCAACTTAAGACGAGGATTTTCCTGGTCTTAATTTTGGCACTGCCTCCTATGTACGCCATGTTTGTACATAGGGAGCAGCATCAAATACAATGAGTGTTGCGGTGGAACACCCACCAAAAGACTCACTGCACGCCCCTTTCACGCTAACCATAGCGTGAAAGGGGGCCTTATGTACAAGACACGTTAAGTGGCTTAACGCTGCCCTGTTCATAAGGCAAAGCCCCTATCACCATCGGAACGTCACAAAAAGTGATGTTCCCGTGGCGATAGGGGCTTGGATATATGTCCCGTAGGGTCATATTTACTAATAGTTCACACAGTGTTGCAAGGCACGTTGCTGAACTGCGTTGTGTGGATGTGGAAGTGCTGAACAGCTCCATATTAAATAAGATATGGTGCTGTTTAGCTCCCTCTATGTGCTTGCACATTTCCAGTTTCCTAGTGCTAACTCCAGCACCCTTGCACCATGATGCAAATGTGCTTGTTTTACGGGCTGGATAGATTTTGTGCTTGAAGGTACACCTTACTGCACAAAAACAATCCTTAACCCCTTGCATGCTTCTGACGGAACCACTCCGTCATGAGCCACGGGCGCTGTGTGCTCATGACGGAGTGGTTCCGTCATGCTGCGGCCGTTGGCGGCCGCTCCGCCCACGCGGCGCTGTTTCCCCGCCTGTGCGGGCGATCAGCGCAAGTGGGTGGAGTCATGACGGAACCACGCCGTCATGAGCACAGCTCGCCCGTGACTCATGACGGCGTGGTTCCGTCATGAGCAGGGTGGCGCCGCGCTCACCCCAAACCCCCCCAGCGCTGCGGCCGAATTCGTGCCGCAGCGAAGGGGTTAAGAGGCCTATTCCTCTTTCTATGTGTGCTGCAGTGCACATGCAAAGAGGAAGTAACAAGGAGAAATTAATAATGTTGCCACTCTAGGGTAGGCGCACCATTTTGGCGCAATCCCATGTTTACAAGTCTATGTAAATCCGGTTTTGAGTCACAATACATGAAGGTGAATGCACAGGAACACCCATGCTCCACCCATGTAACTAGGGGTGGGCGGAGAACTCCTCTCTGCCCGCGGAGTTTGCGGAGATTTGCCTACTCCGCGTTCCGCAGAGAACGCAGAGTATAGGGCAAACCTTCGACTCCGGAGTTGGCCAGCCCCGCCTCCACCCTTCCTATTAAAAATTAATTATGCATTAATAAAAACAAAAAAATAAACACTTACCTGTACTGCGGCTTCCCCAGGCTGCTGTCCTCCTCTTCCTCCTCACCGTCTCCCTCCTACTTGGGTCGATCATTTTGTGAAAACTGTACATGCTTGGGCACGCGCTTAAGCGCAGTTTTCGCAAGATGATCGAACCAAGTACGAGAGAGATGGCGAGGAAGAGAAGGAGGGCAGCTCAGGGAAGCCGCAGTACAGGTAAGTGTGTATTTTGTTGTTTTTATTCATGTATAATTAATTTTTAATAGGGGGGGTGGAGGCAGATGGCGGAGCGGAGTTCCACGGAGTTTGTTCCCAACTCCGTGGACCTCCGCGTCGTCCCGCTACGCCAGCTACACCCGGGGATACATGTAACTCCTACCTGAGGTGGTATGCCCTGCCTTGCATTATTTTGTACCTACCAAACCACACAAAGCCAGCATATTGACTTTACATGGCTTAGTAAATGCAAAAAATTTAGATTTTGCAACGGGCTGCGTCATAAAAGGGAATCAACCCAGAAGCAAAATCTTAGTAATTCTGGGCCAATGTAGAGAAAATTGTATTGAAACCTTTTTCAATCTCAATGTTTTTATAAAGTTACACCATATAAGCGATTTTACGACTTAGCTGTTTAAGGATATCTTAAACTATAAATTGGCCTTACATAAAAAATGTTTTGTATAAATGTACGGGTTAGCATGTTCAAATGATTAAAATGGAGGATTATTGTAGTCATTAATATTGATATTTAGATGAAAATAAACTAACACACACATACAATAATAATTTGCTGTGCACACTTCATAGGCAGCAAGTCTCTTTATTCATATTTATCATACTGCTCAAGCTCTTTTTCAGCATCAACGCTATTTTGATTGCCACTAAAAATTCCAGCTATCCATTTGCCCAGCTTTTTAGTTCCCAGTGCCTGATGCACAGCACCCTTTGCGAGTTTGCCTAAGTCAGCTGGTTTCCTAGCTTATGCCCTCTGGACCATAGCATTCCAGCTGCAAAAGCAGAACATCTCATTATTTCTGAAATATCAAGCTTGTATCTTCTTGATAAATAATTCCTACTAGTATAATGTATCAGACTAAAACATATTTTCTGAGGCCAGGAAGGTTAAAACGGCAATCTCACCTTTTTTAATTTTTTTACCCTGGAGACAGTGATTTCCATATATAGAGTGACCTCAGTTTGTGTTGAACATGGGGAATGAGGCTGAAGCATGAAACGGCACATATTGCTGTCAGAGATTTGAAATGAGGCCTGCTAACCTGTAGGCAGCCTTACAGGACTAATCAGGACCTCACATTACCAATATATTCAGATTGCCACGCCGACCAGCCAGCAGTGGAGGCTACAGAAGATAGTTTGTATTATTTTTTTGTTAATACCACAATCGACGAGCATTACATTTTAATGCAGTTTTCGCACGGAAAAATAGCCTTTAAAATTATATCACAGAGAAATTTGTCCTTTCTGGTCACCTTGGTGCTTGCAAAAGTGGGGGACACAGTGCTGCTTTGCCTTCAGAATATATATGAGTAGAGCTTAAACGAATGAAAAAAGACGCCACATAACAGTGAAACAACCGTATGCTTTTTATTTATTTATTCATTTATGTTTTTTTTCTTTAAGTCTATTTACTTAGTTTTCTACTTGGCGTTTGTGTGGAGCAAGATAATATTAAGGACTCGAGGCTATGCGTTATCCACAGTTAGTCAATTACACATAACATTCCCTCCTAATATGATTCTTGCATCTTTTTATGGCACAGGCTAATCCATGCCAGTGGCATTCCTCTGTGAGAATGTGCATACTCAATGCCTCAGATTACTCTCTCCGCCTTAATTTCGGGAGGAATCTCTCGAAGTGCATCACTGTGACAGCATAAGTGTTACAATAACAATAGTAACAGAAATACTATTTGTTAATATTATTAATATTATTACTATTTTCCTATGCACCTTCAGCTAGTAATAATACAATAATCACAAATAAGGGACAGTCAAGCCTCAATAAATTCATTCTTGCTCAATCCTTGGCAGCTTGGCAGATAGGCAGTCAGGCTTAGCTTAGGAAACAGGTGTGTAAAGCATTTAATATCACCAAAACAGTAAATAAGTAAAAGACACAACACAATAAAAATTCAATACTAATTTATAAAAATAGAGAATAGTTCTATCTTTAAAATGACACCAAAACAACAAAATTCCAATTTAGGAAACCAGAGCTATGAATTTCTCTAATTTAAATAAAAATGTGCATTCTAGCGCCTCCAAGAGAAAAGCGCCACTCACAGCTATCTGGTCGCGCTGGACTGGGACAAAGTCAATGTCTTAGGCCCATCACAATGGAGCGCGAGTTGGATAGGTTGAGTGCTAGGTCCCGGTCAAGATTTTACATTCTCCCTTGGGCCTGATTGCAACTATGGCAGTCTGGGGGTGGGCCACCATGCCAAAGCCCTGCTCCCAGACCACAAAAGTTGACTGCCGCCTGCCCGCCAGTTTACGAATTTCCTTGTTGTCTGGCGGGTAGTCAGTGTGGCGGTCCCATTGCGGTGCCTATTGAAAAGGCACCGCAATGGGAGTGCCTAAGGCCATTCCTGCACGGCATGGACTGTGCAGTCCAGGCCATGCAGGAAAAGGGGTGCATGCGGACAGGAGGAACAACATGTGCCTCCCTGCATGCATCCCTGTGCACAAGGGGTTTTGTTTCCCCTCTGCCAGCCTTTTCATGGCAGGCTTACACCAAACATAATGCTTCCCAAGACCACTTTAAGACCAGCAGGGATCTGGGATCCCTGGTGATTGCGGTGGTCCTCTGGAGGTCTTACCACCGTAGTCGTAATATGGTGGTCAGACCGCTACTGCAGCGGTCCCCAACTGCCACCACGAGGATGGCAGTCCTATGGACCGCAAAACTCATAATCAGGCTCTTAGTAATTTTTTTGCAGCTTTTTGTCTCAACGACGAGCCCTCAGTTTCCTCGGATCCAGAGTTGGCCTCGATGACAGCAGCCTGCTGCAGCACAGTGCCTTGGTAAGCTCCTGGAAGTCTTTGTCCTCAGCTTCAATGGAGAGGAGATCTAGAGATTTCAATGAGACAAACCAGCGTGGTCAGGCAGATTCTCGAGTCAACAACAGCAGCTTGACTCTTAACATCGAGTCGGTCTTCTTCTGGAGCTTTTTGCCAAAACTTTGCAAAAAGTTTCCAAACTTTCAGAACTTCTTCTGAGTAGCTTCCTTTGTGTTGAAAAGTGTCCAGCGCACCAGCCACGTGTTCAGATACTCTGGATAGCCTCTTGGGGGTCTGGAGCTCAATCTCCCACAATGCACCTGGAAAATCCAGTTGTAGCTGGTTAGCTGGAGTAGTCCTTTTTTTGGATGTTGCAGGGGTTTTCTTCCAGCACTTTTCTACCTGTTGCTGCTCAGAAAGTCCACTCCTTTTCCTTGAACCAGACACAGTCCTTTTTTTGTTGAGCCTTAAAAGTGCTGCAGTCCTTCTGAGTGCACGCCTACTGTGGTGTAATCCAAGGGTCGAGAAAGGCAGTCCTTCTCCTTCAGATGTTCCAAGCAGTGAACCGAAGGACTCTTGCACATCTCACATATTTACTCTCCATTCTGGGCTGTCAAGAGGGGTGGACACCCCAATCAATAGGGGCAAAGTTGCTTCTCTCTGCCATGACCACTTTCTGCGAAGTGTGGCAAATATTTGACTCTTCACAAACTGCACTCTTCACAAAAAATCAAACTGGAGAAGTTCTCTTTTTGGAGTGTGTGTATGGCTAACTCAAGCCACGGTGTTGCTAACAATTCCCTACACTCCCCTTCCAGACCCTCTGCTAATCTAATTTGGGGGCTCCCATCTGACTGAGTATCAATGAACTGGGTCTGGCCTGGGCCCTGTGACATCTGTTCTCCTGCCTTTGAAGTCCAGCTTATCTCCTCAGCACCAAACATCTCACTGGCTTCTCCAGGAAGCAAATCTCTTCCCACCAAACAGCTGTATTGTTTCATCCCCAGGGCTCTTCACACCTACTCATGGAGCAGCTTGGTTCAGGCTGTCCAAGGCTGGCCAATCAGGCGAGGCTGCCACAGGGCTGTTTTAGGTACCTTCAGGATAGTAAGTTCTAAAACTACCTTCCTGTAATAGATATAATAAATCTATCTGGCCTGGTCAAGTTGTTGGATTTATTGTAAGTATTATTTTGATACTTTGAATTAAGTTGCTAGCTGACTCAATCAAAAGGTAGACTTTATTAAAGTTTAATAAAGCCTTGCCATGATAGCCTGTCCCTGCCCACTGGCCATCAGCCTGTTCTTAACTGATTGGTCATCTAACTCCAAAGCAACCCTCAGCCCTCTACTCCTGCAGACCCTTAAGGTCTGTGTAGCAAAACCCAAGACAACCATGTCTATCTTGTAGCCCAGCTCTCTGTACCCTTAACAGCCCAGAGAGCAAGCAACAGCAAAGGTGGTACGAACATAGACTTTTACTGTGTATTCTTGATACTTAAAACTGCTTGTTTTTTTCTATCCATGACTGCTTAAATTGAACTCTTTGTTTCTGTGCAATCTGTACTTTTAAAACTGCTAGTTTTGCTACCTGTGACTGTTGAATTTCTCTCCTAGTTTTTCTGTACTGTGCTTAGGCCAGCAGGGGCAACTCCCCAGCCCCAATCCCTTTGTGTCTTGATATATTTTTTTAAAGGCAAAGTACACCCTCAGAAGATAAGCAGAGTGTGTTTGAGAGACTGCTTAATCTGCAGCATGGTTTGAACTGTGTTTGGAAAGTGTGTGTAGCACTCATTTTTGACAAAAAAAAGTGATTTGTTATGTGCTTCAAAAGTAGTATTTTCAGTGGATTTAGGTTCAGATTTGGGTCTTACCTGCTGACTAAAACAGGACCTGAAAAGTGTGGATTGAGCCTGTCTGTATCCAAGGAGATTCTGCCCTCAGGAGCAGCTGTCCCTGCTCCCTGGCCATCAGCCTGTGCTTGAGGTCACACGCTCCTTATATAAGTTTGCTATTGGATGTTACATCTGTGCTCTGATTGGCTGCTGTATGTGCTGTTTCTAATTGGGCTTAGGGTTAGTGTTCTGAGTGGCTGATAGGTCTAGGGTTCTGATTAGTCCCAGGGTTAGTGGTTCTATTGGATGTTGGTTTAGGGTTAGTGTTCTGATTGGCAGATAAGTCTAGGGCTTTTGATTGGTTCCTGGGGCTAGGGTTTCTATTGGGCCAAGGACTTGGGTTTTGTTTCTGACTGGCTGCTATCACTAGGGCTATGATTGGCTGTAAGGGCCTGGTCTCCTATTGGTCCTGGGGTTTAGGACTAGTTGTGTGAATGGTTAGGATTAGGGCTAGGGTTCCCATTGGCTGAAGGTGTCACCTGACCACTAGGGCTATTAAAGCTTAGAGCTCAGGGCATCAAGACTAAGGGCGGACAGGACAAGGGCAGTTGCCTGTTTGGGCCTGTTCAGGACTGATCCGGCCAAGGGCCAGAGATGCTGCCTATTTTCAAATTCACCAGCACCAACCCCATCCACCACCAGATTAACACACTCACAGCAAATGTACTCTACTCATTTACCTTAAACATCTCCTACACATATTTCAGTGTCTCAGCACTCACAACAAAACTCCACACACCACACCTTTACACCCTTCTACCCCAACCACCACACATGTGCACCTTCAATCACACACAAAACACCACTCTATCCTATACCACTAACCAATCCACTCATCACAAACACACCCCAAATCCACACCATACATAATTATATCTCAACCAGACACACACTCCCTGCTCTAATTACTCATAACAGACCTCTTTCTGTCACCAACAAACCTATATTCAGCCTCACATCTTTTCATCCATCTCCTCTTCTTTTTACCCAAAACAACAGTAACACAACCCTTACACTGCACTCCACCCCACCACACATATTACCTTTTTTAGTAATCAAATCTAGCACAAACACTGTTAACTCTTGTTTAGCCCCTCTCACACACCACCTGTACTCTTTTCCAAAACACATCACCACCCCCTTTACCTTGCAGCTTCCACTCACCTACAATACTTTACATACAAGTACTTTTCAGAAAGCAAAGACATCATCACCTCCTATCACTACTCCTCAAAAACAAAACATAACACACACACCAGCACAACAAAATCTCACACACGCATCAGCTCATAATACTTTCGTGCACAAATTAGAAACATACACCCACCCCCACCTTCCTGACTACACAAATAATACACACCATAAACCAACTCAACTTCCAAGCGTTCTCTCTTCCTCTTCACCTAACACATATACAGTAACATAGCAACTCTCTTTTAACCACCTCTAATCCATTGGACTATTTAGAACCTTACAAGACGACCCACACGCTACATCACCACCACCCCTATCTCACCTTCAACCCTAAGCAGACGCAAACAAAATAAGCAACATGCCACTCTTCACAACTTCACATCTCCATGTCTACTGCACAACAAGGCTACTCAATATAAAATAACACAGCTCACCAACTCACTCTCAACCACCATCTCCAGCACCTACACACGCAGACCCATCAAAATGCCTTCTTAGCCTGCTGGTCGAGGTACACAATACAGAACAGCTACTCTATTGCTATCCTCATACAGCTAACACCATCATTAAGGAAACACCTACTACAAGCCCACAAAACACTTCTCACTCGTGTACAAAACAAAGTCACACCATCAACAAAGCACATTCTCTAAACTGCCTACTAATAAATGCTTGATCACTTTAAAAAAACAAGCATTACATCTACGACTTTTTCACTGACACACAACCTGACTATCTCTTCATATCTAAATCATGGTCGGGAGATGACATGGCTCCAGTGTTGCAAACTATCACACAAAATTGTATAGGGAAAAGAGGATGTAGCCTAGCTGTTGTATTCAAGCAAACATTAAATATCACTAAAGCTGGCAATGTCTCCATACAAGGTTGTGAGGCCCTCTTCTCTAGATGCAACCCTACACCATCTTCCTCCGATAACGTTCTGCTCCTTTACAGATCTCCACCTAGCAATATAACATTCCCAGACACACTTCTAGACACAGGAGCATATTTATAAGCCCCTATCGCCACAGGAACGTCCCTTGCAATGGCATTCCTGTGGCGATAGGGGCTTTGCTTATTTACACGGTGGCATTAAGCCACTTAACGTGGTTTAATCCCAACTTGTAAATAAGGCACCTTTTCACACTACACTTAGTGTTAATGGGGTGGGCAAGGGTGTTGTGGTGGGCTTTCTGCCGCAACACCCTTTGGTTTTGATGCTACGGTGGCGTAAATAGGAGGCAGCTCCAAAATTAAGATCAGGGAAAAACCTGGTCTTATCATGGCAAAAAGAGGGGAAATGCTTTATTTCTCCTTGTTTTTGGTGTTTCTGTGTGCTGCAGTGTGCAGCACACATATAAACAACAAATGCACATAAACAATCATTTAAAAAAAATTATGATTTTCAACTTCTATGTTTGCTGCACAATGCAGCACACAGAAGTTTGAAATCACCATTTGTGATTGGTTATGTGCAGGAAGGGACACCTTTCTGCACATAAACAATCATTTCTTCAACGCAGGCACCTTAGCACTATGGTGCAAGGGTGCCTGTGTTGGCGCTAGGGAAAACGCAGGGATGTGCTGTATCTTTGTAAATACGTCTCATCCCTGTGTTTTCGGAATGGTGGAGCGTGGCATTGGCATTTTGTGCTTAAAGCCACTGTCCTCCATTCCCTTGAAAATATGCCCCACAATTTCAAACCTTATAACACTACACTCCAACCTATGCATTCTTGGTGACCTAAACATTTGCTTTGACAAACCCAATACGCCCCATCTAAAAACAATCACCACTGGCCTAGACTCACTGAACCTAAATCAGATCGTCCACAAACCCACACACATTGCTGGACACATCCTAGGTGTCATTTTTGCAAATCCAGAACTTTTTACCTTTAAAACAAATACTCCAGTCACATGGTCAAACCATCATTTGCTTGCTTTCAAACATAAATAACACAAAGCAACACACCTACAACCCCCTTACATGCATCCACCTATCGACTGTGGAACAAAATCAGTTTTGAACACTTAGAAATACAACTAACATCCAGTACAGTTCTAGACACAAACAATTCAGTTCAAAAAGTATATGAGTGACTACAGAAAGCTTTTGATATCCTGATACCACTAAGAACGACACACCATAACAAAAGAAAAAAGGCACTTTGGACAAACACAGAGCTAAAACAGC
Source organism: Triturus cristatus (assembly GCF_964204655.1). Classification (NCBI taxonomy): domain Eukaryota; kingdom Metazoa; phylum Chordata; class Amphibia; order Caudata; family Salamandridae; genus Triturus; species Triturus cristatus. The sequence continues at coordinate 721,553,342 of NC_140591.1, read as the reverse complement.
AAATTAGAAAGCTGCAACATACCTGACTCAAAACATACACCAATCATGGCAAACTTCACTTACAGAAACTTAACAGATCATATGTCAGCAATCAAAAAGGCCAAGAAAAAATACTATTCAGACAGAATTCCAATTGCTGCATGTGCAAATAAAGAATTCTATCAAATTCTCACTGAATTTCGCAAGCCAAATTGCCTAGAAGGAGCTCATCCCATTACTCAATAATTCACAGATAAACTGGCAAATCATTAAATAACCAAAGCAGATATATTGAAAAAAAAACAAAGAAGCAAAGAAAAACCACCAGCACCAAACCTTTTCCAAAAGAACCCTACAAGAGCAGGCAAACCCAGCCTCTGCATTCCTTCCAACAAATATCACATATTGAATTTATGGATATGGCCAAAGCAAGCAGGAATGCCGGCAGCCCTTCTGACCCATGTCTATCCCAAACCTTCAAGAAAATTCTTCTACCTCTGCTGCCACACCAGTAAAAAGAATCATCAACAATTGCTTAACTACAGGAATATTTCCAGAAGATCGATATAAGTTATACACACACCCATTACTAAAGAAAATAAGCCTGGACCCACTTAGCCCCGACAACTACAGACCAACTACAAATGCACCTTTACTGGGAAAACTGATAGAAAGAGCAGCATTTGTCCAGATGTCACAAATAATTGAAGATAATTCCATACTTTCAGACTTATAAACAGGATTCCGTCCAGAAGAAGCAAGGAATCTGCCCTCATTGCCGTCTGGGATGACCTGAGGAACACAGTGGACCCGAACGGGGTTGATGGGCTACTTCTCTTGGACCTCTCAGCTGCCTTTGACACGATTGACCATGACACTCTAATACAAAGACTCTACAAAGCAGGCATAGAGGGGGCTGCTCTTTAATCCTACCTTCAAAACAGAACTAATGTCATCCATACCCCCCTTTCTCATCCAAAATAAACTTCACACAAGCAGCAGTCCATCAAGGCTCTATCATCTCACCAATGCTTCTCAACATCTACATGAAGTTATTAAATGCACTGATCTATCAATTTCACCTCACATGCTATAACAATGCGGACGACACACAAATACTCCTTAAACTAGAAAGCCCCAAAGACATTGGAAACTCAAAAAGTTTCAGTTGCCTCTTGCCTCGGAGCCGTTTATCAGTGGATGATATGGAGCCATCTCAAATTGAATACTCACATGTGGAAATTGGAAAAATTATGACCCTCTCACTGCATGGTCTGACGATATGGGAACACTGCATAAAGTATTAACGGAAGTAAGAAACCTCAAAATTACCATGGACTTCAAGCTATCAATGAATGTACAAGTGGACAAACTAGTAAGATCAAGCTTTGTTACTATAAAAACTCTGCAACACATCTTACCCCACTATACAATGTAATCCTGTGCACACATACAATTCAAATTGCATAGATGCAAGTTCAACACACTAGTAATGTATACAGAGTTCTTGAGTAATACTGTAGTTTCTTTTATTCTTAACAAACAATACAGCCAGCCGACACGTGTTTCATCGGGTAAAAGTGATCCCACGACTCTTCAGGGCTGAGAAAAGTAGAATGGAACAATGTAATCCCATAACCGGTGATAATTCCAACCCGGCTGGGTATATAGTCACAACGGACAAAAATGGAGCAGTGAAGTAAGTCTGTATGTGAACTCATAAATGGGGTAGAGCGGCGTACCGGTGAAAATTCCAAACCGGCAGTCCGTGTAAATCAAAAGTAGGGGGAATGGGTCTGAAACGAGGAACTTGGTTACAAATGAATAGAGTATAAGCGTGCCGCAAGTGAGTGATGACACACACTCCCAAAAGTTGTCAAATTGAAAATTAAGGAAGACGTGATTCAACCGAAATACTAAGTTCCTGGATGGTGATGTCAAAAAAGGGCAGAACACGGGTGTGTGTTATCAGTGGTTCGTGTAGAGTGAAATGCGATCGCGTCTCCTGGCAGCACTAATGCATCGCATATACAGAGCCGTTAATCAGTGGATGATGTGGACCCATCGCAAATTGAATACTCACATGTGGCAATTGGAAAAATTATTAACAGAAGTAAGAAACCTCAAAATTACCATGGACTTCAAGCTATCAATGAATGTACAAGTGGACAAACTAGTAAGATCAAGCTCTTTTACTCTAAAAACTCTGCAACGCATCTTACCCCACTTGAGATTTCCACACAAGGTCCAGGCTACTATCTCTCTTGTTCCTTCTAATCTTGATTACGCCAATAGCCTCTACAACGGATCTTTAACAACTATGAAAAGACTACAATGGATTCATAACTCTGTTACCATACTACTCTACATATAAGCCACAAACCTACATCTTCCCTGCCTTGAAGGCCCTCCATTGGGTACCGGTTGCCAGAAGATCCTTATTCAAGCTGCTTTGCATCACCTACAAAGCGATACATGGAAAAAGACCACTCTTCATCAGGAATAAAATCACCAACTGCATTCAACAAAGGACCATTCACTCTAGATTGGCACCTCGCCTCAAAATCCCACCATACACAAAAAAATACATAGGCAGCACATCCTTCTCTGCTCAAGCAGCCAAACTATGGAACTCTTTACCCCCAAAAATAAGATCCACAGATTACTACCTTATCTTCAGAAGACTACTCAAGAGTTGGCTCTACTCCATATAACCATCAAACTCAAACATAAATATACAGTATATCCCTGTGTATGTAACCATTTATTTGGACTATATATGTGTACCTACATATGTGTATTGCTTTGTATAAACGTGTATAATAATTCTGCGTATAGATATTCATTAGTTCTGCTTAGCAAATGTACATATTACTTATGGTTATATTATTCTATGTTTTCTACATTTATTATAGGTCACTGCATAAATATGCAAATCTTTATCATAACTATTTGTTTACAATTGCTTCACTATTGAATCGCAGATATATATATATATAAAAAACAAATAAATTAACTTAAAGTACAGCAACACTTGAAAGTCTGAGTTTAATAAATACAACTTAAATCTACATATCTTATCTTCCTTATGATATATACCTTCCATGTATCTATTAATCTTTATATTTATTACTTTACTTCTAATTCAGCATCTCCAATGCACTGCCCTATACCTCACCCAAAGAAGTCTTTCAGAACCCTTCCCTCTGACTCTTGCCCCCTTCACCTCCCCTTTACTCATCCCAAACCTCCTCCTACTGCTTTGAGCTCCAAATAAAAACACTTTCTAGATAGACCCTTCCCTCTTCTATCACGCCACTGTTCTTTTCAATCTAACAGTCTAACGTCCACCGCTCAAATTTATTTCATATTTCTCTATACTAATTCCCCACTAATTCTGTTTGGGTTCTGGAGTAGCATGCTACTCAGCAAAAGCCCTTCAACATCTCATCAAGTGAAGCAAGCGCTATATAAATGCAACTGTTTCCCTCTTCTATCCCTCCACTATCCTTTTTCAATCCAAATAACAAACTCACAACTCCTCTGCTCAAATTATTTTCATATTTCCCTATACTAATTCACCACTAATTCTCTTGTGGTTCCAGAGTAGCCTGCTCCTCACCGACACCTCACCAGGGTGGCAAGTGCTATGTAAATGCAATTACAATTACAATTGCAATGGGGAAAAACTACTTTGGCTGGTTTTCCTTACCAGGGTATATGAAGACCTTAGGAATGACATATGTAATTAAAAGATAGTTTTGGACTTTGGAACTACTTCTAATTTGAAAGTCATATTTGGACATTGTTTTATCTTAATACCAGCCTTCAAGGCAAGTCTGGCTTTAAAACAACACCAAACACAACAGCAGTGCACACTTAAGTGCATTAAGTCCACTGGGGTGTCAAAAATTACATGCCGACTATATATTAGGGACTTACAGGCAGGTTGTCGTCACCAATTATAATTATATCAATTACCATATAACTTTTAAGGACAGAGCACTAGCCCTGGGCCTGGTTAGCAGAGCCCAGGGCACTTTCAGATTCAGTAACCACTAGAATCAGGGCTAAAAGTATGACTTTCCTTCAATTATTAGTTTGTAATCTCCTATAAATAACTGTACTTTATTTTCCTACTATAAGTGCAGGCAGAAAATTACATCACTATTTGATTTTAATAACAATACAATAGAATAGTGGCGGACACTTCGTAGAAATGATTCAGATCACATGCATGATCATTATGTGTGCTAAGGTGGGGGTCAACAACAATAAAAGTTGCTATGGTAAACTCGAGGCAGGGGTGCATGTTCTTCAGGGCCATGCAAAGAACCCTTCTCTTTCCCAACACTACCCTATACTTCCATCACAATAGAAGATAGAATGGCCAATAGATATCAATGGCACTTATCAACGCTCAGAGATACTTCATGATGAAAACTGGTACAAACATCAGTGGCCATCGCATAGCTCCAAAACTCTGCTAACCTATGCAATGGGAATGTAATGAAGTGAGAACAGTCCAGGCCGAACTGCCAGGCCAGGTCCTCCCTGCACCGGAAACAAGCATCCTGGGACCGGTTTCGGGGTAACCCCTTCATTAACCAGGCTAGCTTGAATCCAGTGGCAAAGTGAGCTTGGGGCCCACGTCTGGGCATACCCTGCCAACTGAGGGCGAACAAAGCATACACAAGGGGATGATGGATGGAGCACTGAAACTTTTCAAACACTCACCCCCAGTAACAGATCTGGGTTGAATCCATCATCGTTCACTTCACCACCCCAGTTCAGACCCAGCAATATGCAAATCAGTCTTGACCCTGAGCCTCATGGGAACGGCCCAGCCCGAAATGATAAGCCAGGTCCTCCCTGGACAGGAAACAAGAATCCTGGGACCGGTTTTGGGGTAATAGCTCTCATCAGCTAGGCTAGCTTGAATTTAGTGGCGAAGTGAGCAAGGGACCTATGTCTGGGCAAACCCTGCCAACTTAGGGCGAACAAAGAAAACATAAGGAGATGATGAACGGATCACTGAAACTTTTCAGACACTCACCCCCATAACAGATCTGAGTTGAATCTATCATCGATCCATAGCTCACAACGCCACCCCAGTTCAAACTCAGCCTTTTGCAAGTCAGTCTTGACCCAATGCCTCACGGAAACAGTCCAGTCTGAACTGCGAGGCCAGGTCCTCCCTGGACCAGAAACAAGCATCCTAAGCGAGGTTTTGGGGTAACACCCCTCATCAGCAAGGCTAGCTTGAATCCGGTGGCAAAATGAGCAAGGGACCCATGTATGGGCATACGCTGCTAACATAGGGCGAACAAAGTAAATACAAGGAGATGATGGACAGAGCACTGAAGCTTTTTAGACACTCATCTCCAGTCACTAACATGGGTTGAATCCATCATCATCCTTTATCTCAATTCATCACCCCACTTCAGACCCAGCCATATGCATCAGTCTTGACCCTGTGCCTCATGGGAACAGTCTAGCCCGATCTGCCAGGCCAGGTCCTCCCTGGACCGGAAACAAGCATCCTGGGACCGGTTTTGGGGTAACACCCCTCATCAGCCAGGCAAGCGTGAATCCAGAAGCAAAGTGAGCAAGGGACCCACGTTTGGGCATACCCTGCAACATTAGGGCAAACAAAGCTAAAACAAGGAGATGAAGGACAAAGCACTGAAACCTTTCAGATGCTCACCCCCATTCACAGATCTGGATTGAATCCATCATCATTCTTTAGCTCACTTCATCACCCCAGTTCAGACACAGCCATATGCAAATCAGTCTTGACCCTGTGACTTATTGAAACAATCCAGCCCGAACAGCTAGGCCTGGACCTCCCTGGACCAGAAACAAGCATCCTGGAACCGGTTTCGGGGTAACACCCCTTATAAGCCAGGCAAGGTTGAATCCAGTGGCAAAGTGAGCAAGGAACCCACATCTGGGCATACCCTGCCAACTAAGGGAGAACAAACCAAACACAAGGAGATGATGAACGGAGCACTTAAACTTTTCAGACACTCACCCCCAGTCAAGGATCTGGGTTGAATCAATCATTCTTTAGCTCACTTCACCACCACAGTTCAGATCCAGGCATATGCAAATCAGTCTTGACCCTGTGCCTCATGGAAACAGTCCAGCCCGAACTGCAAGGCCAGGCCCTCCCTGGATTGGAAACAAGCATCCTGGGAACAGTTTCGGGGTAACACACCTTATCAGCCAGGCTAGCTTGAATCCAGAGTCAAAGTGAGTGAGACTCACATCAGGGCATACCCTGCCAACTTAGGGTGAACAAAACAAACACAAGGAGATGATGGACAGAGCACTGAAACTTTTTAGACACTCACCCCCAGTCACTGATATGGGTTGAATCCATCATCATCCTTTATCTCAATTCGTCACCCCAGTTCAGACCCAGCCATATGCATCAATCTTGACCTTGAGCCTCATGGGAACAGTCTAGCCCGATCTGCCAGGCTAGGACCTCCCTGGACCGGAAACAAGCATCCTGGGACCGGTTTTGGGGTAACACCCCTCATCGGCCAGGCTAGCTTGAATCCAGAGGCAAAGTGACCAAGGGACCTACGTCTGGGCATACCGTGCACACTTAGGGCAAACAAAGCAAACACATGGGGATGATGGATGGAGCACTGAAACTTTTCAGAAGGACTCCCCCAGTGGCAGACCTGGGTTCAATCCATCATCGTGCTTTAGCTCACTTCGCCACCCCAGTTCAGACCCAGCCATATGCGAATCAATACCTGACCCTGTGCCTCATGAGAACAATACAGCCCAAACAGCCAGCCCAGATCATCCCTGGACAGGAAACAAGCATCACAGGACCAGTTTCGGGGTAAAACCCCTCATCAGCCAGACTAGCTTGAATCCAGAGGCAAAGTGAGCAAGGGACCCATATCTGGGCATACCCTGCAAACTTAGGGCAAACAAAGCAAACACAAGAAGATGATAGTCGACTGAAACTTTTCAGACACTCACCCCCAGTCACAGATTTAGGTTGAATGCATCATCATTGTTCAGCTCGCTTTGCCATCCCAGTTCAGACCCAGCGATATGTAAATCAGTCTTGACCCTGTGCCTCATGGGAACAATCCAGCCCGAACTGCCAGGACAGATACTCCCTGGACCGGAAACAAGCATCCTGGGACCGGTTCTAGGGTAACACCCCTCATCAGCCAGGCTAGCTTGAATCGAGAGGCAAAGTGAGCAAGGGACCCACGTCTGGGCATACCCTTCAAACTTAGGGAGAACAAAGCAAACACAAGGAGAAGATGAATGGAGCACTAAATCTTTTCAGACACTCATCCCCAGTCAAGGATTTGGGTTGAATCAATCATCATTCTTTAGCTCACTTCACCACCGCAGTTCAGCCAAAGGCATATGCCAATACATTTTGACCCTGTGCCTTATTGAAACAATCCAGCCCACACAGCTGGGCCAGGACCTCCCTGGACCGGAAACAAGCAACCAGGAACCAGTTTCAGGGTAACACCCCTCATAAGCCAGCCTAGGTTGAATCCAGTGGCAAAGTGAGCAAGGGACCCACGTCTGGGCATACCTTACCAACTAAGGGGGGACAAAGCAAACACAAGGAGATGATGGATGGAGCACTGAAACCTTTCAGACACTCACCCCCATTCACAGATCTGGGTTGAATCCATCATCGTTCTTTAGCTCACCAAGCCACCCCAGTTCAGAACCAGCCATATGCAAATCAGTTGTGATCCTGTGCCTCATGGGAACAATTCAGCCAGAACAGCCAGGCCAGGTCCTCCCTGGACCAGAAACATGCATCATGGGACCTGTTTCGGGGTCCAACTCCTTGTAAGCCAGGCTAGCTTAAATCCAGTGGCAAAGTGAGCAAGGGACCCACGTATGGGCATACCATGCCAACTTAGGGCGAGCAAAGCAAACACAATGAGATGATGGATGGAGCACTGAAACCTTTCAGACACTCTTTATTAGTCACAGATCTGGGTTGAATCTGTCATCATTCTTTAGCTCACTTCGCCACCCCAATTCAGACCCAGCCATTTGCAAATCAATCTTGACCATGTGCCTCAAGGGAACAGCCCAGCCCAAACTGCAAGGCCAGGTCCTCCCTGACCTGGAAACAAGCATCCTGGGACCGGTTCCAGGGTAACACCCCTCATCAGCCAGGCTAGCTTGAATCGAGAGGCAAAGTGAGCAAGGGACCCACGTCTGGGCATGCACTTCAAACTTAGGGAGAACAAAGCAAACACAAGGAGAACATGAATGGAGCACTAAATCTTTTCAGACACTCATCCCCAGTCAAGGATTTGGGTTGAATCAATCATCATTCTGTAGCTCACTTCACCACCGCAGTTCAGACCCAGGCATATGCAAATAAGTCTTAACCCTGTGCCTTATTGAAACAATCCAGCCCAAACAGCTAGGCCAGGACCTCCCTGGACCAGAAACAAGTATCCAGGAACATGCTTCGGGGTAACACCCCTCATAAGCCAGCCTAGGTTGAATCCAGTGGCAAAGTGAGCAAAGGACCCACGTCTGGGCATACCTTACCAACTAAGGGAGAACAAAGCAAACACAAGGAGATGATGGACGGAGCACTGAAACCTTTCAAACACTCACCCCCATTCACAGATCTGGGTTGAATCCATCATCATTCTTTAGCTCACTTCATCACCCCAGTTCAGACACAGCCATATGCAAATCAGTCTTGACCCTGTGCCTTATTGAAACAATCCAGCCCATACAGCTGGGCCAGGTCCTCCCTGGACCGGAAACAAGCATCCAGGAACGAGTTCTGGGGTAACACCCCTCATAAGCCAGGCTAGGTTGAATCCAGTGGCAAAATGAGCAAGGGACCCACGTCTGGGTATACCTTACCATCTGGGCATACCCTGCCAACTAAGGGACAACAAAGCAAACACAAGGAGATGATGAACGGAGCACTGAAACTTTTCAGACACTCACCCCCAGTCAAGGATCTGGGTTGAATCAATCATTCTTTAGCTCACTTCACCACCACAGTTCAGATCCAGGCATATGCAAATCAGTCTTGACCCTGTGCCTAATGGAAACAGTCCAGCCCGAACTACCAGGCCAGGTCCTCCCTGGACCGGAAACAAGCGTCCTGGAACCGGTTTTGGGGTAACACCCCATTTCAGCTAGGCTAGGTTGAATCCAGTGGCAAAGTGAGCAAGGGGCCCATGTCTGAGATACCCTGACAACTTAGGGAGAACAAAGCAAACACAAGAAGATGATGAATGGAACACTGAAACTTTTCAGACACTCATCCCCAGTCAAGGATTTGGGTTGAATCAATCATCATTCTTTAGCTCATTTCACCAATCCAGTTCGGACCCATGCATATGAAAATTAGTCTTGACCCTGTGCCTCATGGAAACAGTGCAGCCCGAACTGCCAGGCCAGGTCCTCCCTGGATGGGAAACAAGCATCCTGGATCCAGTTTCGGGGTAACACCCCTCATCAGCAAGGCTAGCTTGAATCCAGAAGCAAAGTGAGCAAGGGACCTACGTCTGAGCATACCCTGCAAACGTTGGGCAAACAAAAATAAAACAAGGAGATAATGCACAGAGCACTGAAACCTTTCGGACACTCATCGCCAGTCACAGATCTGGGTTGAATCCATCATCGTTCTTTAGCTCACCTAGCCACCCCAGTTCAGAACCAGCCATATGCAAATCAGTTTTGATCCTGTGCCTCATGGGAACAATTCAGCTAGAACAGTCAGGCCAGGTCCTCCCTGGACCGGAAACATGCATCATGGGACCGGTTTCGGGGTAACACGCCTTGTGAGCCAGGCTAGCTTGAATCCAGTGGCAAAGTGAGCAAGGGACTCACATCAGGGCATACCATGCCAAGTTAGGGTGAACAAAGCAAACACAAGGAGATTATGGCCGGAGCACTGAAACTTTTCAGACACTCACCGCCAGTCAAGGATTTAGGTTGAATCAATCATCATTCTTTAGCTCATTTTGCCACCCCAGTTCAGACCCAGGCATATGGAAATAAGTCTTGACCCTGTGCCTCATGGAAACACTCCAGCCCAAACTGCCAGGCCAGGTCCTCCCTGGACCGGAAACAAGCATCCTGGGACTGGTTTCAGGGTAACACCCCTTATCAGCCAGGCTAGCTTGAATCCAGAGTCAAAGTGAGCAAGGGACTCACATTAGGGCATACCCTGCCAACTTAGGGTGAAAATAGCAAACACAAGGAGATGATGGACGGAGCACTGAAACATTTCAGACTCTCACCCCCAGTCACAGATCTGGGTTGAATCCATCATCATTCTTTAGCTCATTTCGCCACCCCAGTTCAGACCCAGCCATATGCAAATCAGTCTTGATCCTATGCCTTATTGAAATATTCCAGCCTGAACAGCTAGGCTAGGACCTTCTTGGACAGGAAACAAGCATCCTGGAACCAGTTTCAAGGTAGTACCCCTGATCAGCCAGGCTAGGTTGAATCCAGTGGCAAAGTGAGCAAGGGACCCACATCTGGGCATACCCTGACAACTTAGGGAGAACAAAGAAAACACAAGGAGATGATGAACGGAGCACTGAAACTTTTCAGACACTCACCCCCAGTCAAGGATCTGGGTTGTATCAATCATCATTCTTTAGCTCACTTCACCACCCCAGTTCAGACCCAGGCATAGGCAATCAGTTTTAACCCTGTGCCTCATGGAAACAGTCCAGCCCAAACTGCCAGGCCAGGTCCTCCCTGGACCGGAAACAAGCATCCTGGGACCGGTTTTGGGGTAACACCCCTTATCAGCCAGGCTAGCTTGAATCCAGAGTCAAAGTGAGCAAGGGACTCACATTAGGGCATACCCTGCCAACTTACGGTGAACATAGCAAACACAAGGAGATGATGGACGGAGCACTGAAACATTTCAGACTCTCACCCCCAGTCACAGATCTGGGTTGAATCCATCATCATTCTTTAGCTCATTTCGCCACAACAGTTCAGACCCAGCCGTATGCAAATCAGTCTTGATCCTATGCCTTATTGAAACAATCCAGCCTGAACAGCTAGGCTAGGACCTTCCTGGATGGGAAACAAGCACCAGGGAACTAGTTTTGGGGTAACACTCTTCATCAGCCAGGCTAGGTTGAATCCAGTGGCAAAGTGAGCAAGGGACCCACGTCTGGGCATACACTACCAACTTAGGGAGAACAAAGCAAACACAAGGAGATGATGAACGAAGCACTGAAACCTTTCAGACACTCAACCGCAGTCAAGGATCTGGGTTGAATCAATCATCATTTTATAGCTCACTTCACCACCCCAGTCCAGACCCAGGTATAAGCAACTCCGTCTTGGCCCTTTGCCTGGAAACAAACATCCTGTGACCAGTTTCAGGGTAACATCACTTATCAGCCAGGCTAGCTTGAATCGAGAGGGAAAGTGAGCAAGGGACCCACATCTGGGCATATCCTTCAAACTTAGGGCAAACAAAGCAAACACAAGGAGATGATGGATGGAGCACTGAAACATTTCAGACGCTCGCCCCCAATCACAGATCTGGGTTGAATCCATCATCGTTCTTTAAATCATTTCATCACCCCAGTTCAGACCCAGCCATATGCGAATCAGCCTTGACCCTGTGCTTCATGGTAACAATCCAGCCCGATCAGCCAGGCCAGGTCCTCCCTGGACTGGAAACAAGCATCCTGGAACCAGTTTCAGGGTAACACTACTCATCAGCCATGCTAGCTTGAATCCAGTGGCAATGTGAGCAAGGGACACATGTATGTGCATACCCTGCCAAATTAGGGCGAACAAAGCAAACACAAGGAGGTGATGGACGGAGCACTGAAACTTTTCAAACACTCTCCCTCCTTTGCACAGATCCCAGTTCAGACCCAGCCCAATGCAAATTAGTCTTGAGCTGTGCCTCATGAGAACAGTCCAGCCCGAACTGCTAGGCCAGGTACTCCCCGGACCACAAACAAGCATCCTAGGACTGGTTTCGTGGTAACACCCATCATCAGCCAGGCTAGCTTGAATCCAGAGGCAAAATGAGCATGGGACCCATGTCTGGGCATTCTCTGCAAACTTAGGGCAAACAAACCAAACACAAGGAGATGATGGAGAGAGCACTGAAAATTTTCAGACACACCCCCAGTCACAGATTTGGGTTGCATCCATCATCATTCATCAGCTCGCTCTGCCATCCCAGTTCAGACCCAGCGACATGTAAATCAGTCTTGACCCAGTGCCTCATGGGAACAATCCAGCCCGAACTGCCAGGTCAGGTCCTCCCTGGACCGGAAACAAGCACCGTGGGACTGGTTTTGGGGTAACACCCCTCTTCAGCTCGACTAGCTTGAATCCGGAGTCAAAGTGAGCAAGGGGCCCACATCTGGGCATACCTTGCAAACTTAGGGCAAACAAAGCAAAAGCAAGGAGATGATGGACGGAGCACCACAACTTTTCAGACGCTCCCCCACTGTCACAGATCTGGGTTCAATCCATCATGATTATTTAGCTCAATTCACCACCCCAGTTCAGACCCAGCCTTATGCAAATCAGTCTTGACCCTGTGCCTCCTGGGAACAGTCCGGCCCGAACTGCCAGGCCAGGTCCTCCCTGGACCGGAAACAGACTTCCTGGCACCCATTTCAGGGTAACAATATTCATCAGCCATGCTAGCTTGAATCCAGTGACAAAGTGAGCAAGGGACCCACGTCTGGGCATACCCTGCCAACTTAGGGCAAACAAAGCAAACACAAGGACATGATGGACGGAGCACTGGAACTTTTCAGACAGATACCCCCAGTCACAGATCTGGGTTGAATCCATCATCGTTCTTTAGCTCACTTTGCCACCCCAGTTCAGAACCAGCCATATGCAAATCAGTCTTGACTCTGTGCCTCATGGGACCAGTCCAGCCCACACTGCCAGTCCAGTCCCTCCTTGGACCGGAAACAAGCATCTTGGGACTGGTTTTGGGGTAACACCCATCATCAGCCAGTCTAGCTTGAATCCAGTGGATAAGTGAGCAAGTGACTCATGCCTGGACAAACCCTCCCAACCTAGGGCGAACAGATCAAACACAAGGAGACGATGGACTCATTGATGCTAGATGTTATGAAAATGGTAAACAAATTATGTAAAAATAAAAAACAAATATAAATTAAAAATTAAAATATGTAAACTCAAATGCATAAAAATACATAAAACATTTATAAATACGTTACATTATCCTCAAGCATATCATTTGTTTTGAATATTAAATTGCTATCTCATTGCTCAACTATCCATGCAAGCATATGGCAAATGGCCAGACTGGCTGGACCCACAAAATGGCTGCCTGTCATTTCCACAGGGTAATCAACAACAACACAGAGCAAATAGGCATTGGGAATGGGAGCAAAGAGTAGAAGACATGCAAGCGTATGGCAAAAGCACACTGGCTACCTATACAAAATGACCACATGGTAAACCAGCAAGAAAGGAGGCATGGCCACAACATAACGATAGAAGAACAACACACGCAAGCCTATGGCAAAAGCATAATGAACACCTACGCAAAATGGCCACCAGCCACATGGTCAAACAGCAAGCAAGGAGGCATGGGGAACAAAGAGAAGATATGCAGGCCTATGGGGAAAGCAGTAGCACACTGGCTGGCTACACAAAATGACTGCCAGCCACATGATCAGAACAACAACAGTCAGCAACGAGGCATAGCCACAAACCAAGAAGATTTGCAAGCCTATGGGGAAAGCACACTGGCTGGCTACACTAAATGGCCGCCAGCCACATGATCACAACAACTAGCAAGGAGACATGGCCCCAAACAGAGAAGACATGCAGGCCTATAGGGAAAGCACACTGAATGGCTACACAAAATGAGCACCGGCCACATAGTCAGACAACAACAACCAGCAAGGAGGCATGCTCACAACCAGAGAAGACATGCAGGCCTATGGCAAAAGCTCACTGGCTGGCTACACAAAATGGTCACCATCCACATAGTGAGACAACAACAACAACCAGCAAGGAGGCATGGTCACAAACAGAGAAGACATGCAAGCCTATGGCAAAAGCACACTGGCTGGCTACACAAAATGGCCGCCAGCTACATGGTCACAACAACAACAACCAGCTAGGGGGCATGGCCACAATGAAAAAAATGCAGGCCTAAGGCAAAAGCACACTGGCAGGCTACACAAAATGGCCACCAGCACATGGTCACAACCACAACAAACAGGAGGTCTGGAAAACAAAGAACGCATGCAGGCCTAAGTTGACACCGACTATACAAAATGGTCCCTGGTCAAATAATGATTCTTGAACAACAAAGGCAAATGGTGGCCTATGACAAACACACATACACACACACACAGACGCCAGACAAAAGAGGCATGGTAACACAGAGAACACAGCATTAATTCAGCAATGCCAAAAATGAAAATCAAGAGGGCTAAAAATGTTCACAACAACACAAATCCTCCAAAGGCATTACCCCACCTAAACACTGTTTGCAGGGGAATTTTTTTTGAAAAAACACAAAAAAAACTTCTTGTATTTTAATCCAATGCCATGCAGGGCTAAATGATGTTTCAATTCTACAGACACCACAGAAACAGCTGTTTCATACACCAATGAATAGTACAGGGCCTACTGGCTGGAAGGCCCATTGGCAGACTAGGCCACATAGTGAAATAAATCAATCAATATTGTAAACTTATCAAAAAAAATTGAGATATTTTACCTGAACTGTGCAACATTTTTCCTTTACAAAAGAAGATAAATTACATGCACACAAAAACTAGGCCTCTACTAAAACTGCAGGCCACCCACCACAATAGATTTTTAAAATTGAACACAAGTACAAATAAATCCAGGTGCATGCCGTCATGCAAGCAAACAACACTCTTATACACCAGTTTTTCAACTTACTTGTGATATCTCAAAAACAAAGTCCTTACATCCAATGGTATATATGCTTCAGACAAGGAAAATGATCCTTCCATCTCCAAATCCCCAATGAAAAGTGACCAGGAGAGGGACAAAGCACTGGGAGGAGCCTGCTGGACAGGCACAGGAAGTTGGAGTCTATGGGGCACTTCGTTCTGGTTGGAATTTTCTTTTTTTTTTAAATGGCTTCTCGCACACAAAAACCAACTTCAACAGTCAGTTTGAGAAGAAAATCTACTCCAAATGCCTCTTAGCTGCATTCACAAGCAGAAAAGCTGCTCGACCACTCCAATTGCGATCACAATCGGCTTTAAGAATGCTAGATTGGTGCTGTCACGGCTTGAAGCCATGTGAGAGAGCTTGAAGTCTGGTGGGAGCTCACTAGTGGTGTGAGAAGTCTCTTGCACGCTAGCAAGTGGCCTGAAAGTCTTGGCACTCGCGGTTGAGCGCCAAAAAGAACACTTGAGCACACAAACGGAAATAAAACTCTGCTTCGGGCCCAAATGCGGAATTCAGGAATCCCGCGTTCCTCAGCGAAGTGCAGCGTGCCCAAATTCCGCAAACTACGCGAGCGGAGCGAAGGTTACCGCCCGGGCTTAGTAATTAATTCACTAGTAGAATCCAACATAGTGCCGCAACTCCTAGATCATTTTTATCCCCCTCTTACCCAGCAGCATTCTAAATCTCCACAGTAAGCATGTAGGGAGTATCCATCCCTCCCATTGGCAGTGTCCTGTTTCACCCAAAGGAGGCAATATAACACTTTTTCCTTACCCATACACAACAGTTTTGACTGCCTGGCAGGGGTGGATTGACCACTAGGAGAAAGGCAGTGGATAGTCCCCGGTTACAATCCCAAAAGATTAGAAACTGAGAGTTCCAGCCTCCCCAGTGTAGAGAGAGACTCCAGTTGGGACCTTGTGCTCCATAGAGATCTCACTAGGTGTGAAAAGGCCCGATACTGTAACGTTGGGACCAGGCCTCTGGCGTGAAAGGGTTTGAGTCAAGGGGGGCACCTGATTATAGAACCCCGTGAGGACAAAATGAATGCTCATACCACAGAATTGACAACAGTGGTAGGACAGCAGCCTGATAATTATGAGAGTAGAAAAACTCCTGTAGATGGTCACAGCTTTAGATAGGATGACTTAAATATCATGGGGGCACTAATGCCATTGAATTACCAACCAGCACGGGAGAAACCAATGGGGGGATTGATGTGGGAAGGGAGATTACACCCGCAGTTCAGGACACGGAAGCTCATTTCTTGGAATGTAGCAGGCCTGGCTGACAAACTAGTCCGTCCGGATTGGTGCTAGTATATAGAACAGTTTGATTTATGTCTATTCCAAGAGACCTGGTCCCTGCAACCCCAGTATCATGCAGGTTCTGTAAACTTTTCCAAGGAAGAAGTTACAGCAGGAAGGGGTAGACCTTCTGTGGGCTTACAAGTTGGGTAAGGACAACAGTGAGGGGTGTGTTAAGAGAGGTTGCGGTGGATTCCCTAGACTTATTGTGTGTATGCGTAGCAGTCCCTCTGGGTGAAACTTATTATATTTACAATGCATATTGTAGACCTGTTGGGAGCAATGGGGAATCGATTGTCCTAGAACAACTGAATGCACACTTATCCCTACAGTCACCTAATGCTAGGAAAATTGCAGGGGTGACTTTAATTGTCAATTTGAACCATTGAGCCTTGAACCTTCATCCCTGTCGGCTGACGTGGACAACCTAGGGTTGGACCCAGCCCTTGAGATTCCACCTATGAAGAAATGGACACTGACTGCAATTAAAATGAATGCACTTACTTTAAATCAGCAGCTAAGAACCTGCAATGGGAGAACACAATTCTGATTGGACAGGGTCCCATATATTTAAATGCCCTAATTCCACCAGCCTAATTGATTTTTTTTATCCTGGACCTTAAGCTATGGCCTTATCTTGAGGAATATGCAAGTAATACCACGTCAGGATAGTGACCACAATGCCTTGGACCTCAAGCTCAATCTAAATGTCTAAGGTCAGATTGCTCACACTGTAGAGTCATTAGACAGGAGTTTGAGGATCACCAGTAATCGGCATAGGGTTACATGGTGTACCTAGGATGCTTGATTCCTGTCCAGGGAAGACATGTCCTGGCAGTTCAGTCTGGACTGTTCCCATGAGGCACTGGGTCAAGACTGTTTTGTATATGCCTATGTCTGAACTGGGGTGGAGTGGTGAGCAAAATAACGATGGATTAAATGCAGATCTGTGACTGGGGTGAATGTTTGAGAATGTTCAACATTCCGTCCATCATCTTTTTGTGTTGCATTTTCACCCTAAGTGGGAAGGGTATGCCCAGACGTGGGTCCCATGCTCACTACGCCACTGGAGTCAAGCTATCCTGGCTGATGAGGGCTGAAAGCCCGAAACCGGTCCTAGGATGCTTGCTTCCTGTCCAGGGAAGACATGGCCTGGCAGTTCGGTCTGGACTGTTCCCATGAGGCACAGGGTCAAAACTGATTTGTATATGGCTATGTCTGAACTGGGGTGGCGTGGTGAGCAAAATAACGATAGATTAAACCCAGATCTGTGACTGGGGTGACTGTTTGACAATGTTCAACATTCCGTCCATCATCTTTTTGTGTTGCATTTTCACCCTAAGTGGGAAGGGTATACCCAGACGTGGGGCCCGTGCTCACTCCGCCACTGGGGTCAAGCTATCCTGGCTGATGAGGGCTGAAATCCCAAAACCGGTCCTAGGATGTTTGATTCCTGTCCAGAGAAGACATGGCCTGGCAGTTCGGTCTGGACTGTTCCCATGAGGCACAGGGTCAAGACTGATTTGTATATGGCTATGTCTGAACTGGGGTGGCATGGTGAGCAAAATAACTAGGGATTAAACCCAGATCTGTGACTGGGGTGAATGTTTGACAATGTTCAACATTCCGTCCATCATCTTTTTGTGTTGCATTTTCACCCTAAGTGGGAAGGGTATGCCCAGACATGGCTCCCGTGCTCACTACGCCACTGGAGTCAAGCTATCCTGGCTGATGAGGGCTGAAAGCCCGAAACCGGTCCTAGGATGCATGATTCCTTTCCAGGGAAGACATGGCCTGGCAGTTCGGTCTGGACTGTTCCCATGAGGCACAGGGTCAAGACTGATTTGTATATGGCTATGTCTGAACTGGGGTGGCGTGGTGAGCAAAATAACAATGTATTAAACCCAGATCTGTGACTGGGGGTGAATGTTTGAGAATGTTCAACATTCCGTCCATCATCTTTTTGTGTAGCATGGAGAACTCACAAGAGGCTATAAGCCCGATTTTTAGTTTTCTGGCAGAAGAGTTAGAGGGAATAATTAGTAACAAACAATTTTCCCTATCGAGGAAGTGTGGCCTTTGACTTCCACGTCAATAGTCTACCACCAGGGATAGAAGAAAGCCTCTCTATCAAATAAGTTTCAGTAATGCTTTTAGTGCATTTATTGATACATAAATGCACTAAAGACATAACTTCGCTCAGCATTCAGTTTAGTCCCCAGCCCAACTGTGTGGCGGGTACTGCAAGAGCTAGGGGTACCTAGCGACTTACTTGATATTATTTTGAGGTTGCATACAAACAACTACATGTAGGTTAGGTGCTGCCAGGCCGGCAGTTGACTGAGCCATTCCCTGTAAGTAGTGGGGTATGGCAGGGTTGTGTACTGGCCCGACTCTCTTTTCTCTCTATATAAATGGGCTTATAGATGTCCTGGGGAAGAATGATAACTTTGCTTCTCGGCTGGCAAACTTGAGGATCCCTGCCCTCATGTTTGCCGACAAAATCCTTTTATTGTCTAAACCACCCATGGGTCTGCACTTTTGTAGGGTTTGAGGTCACAAAATTAATGTGAGTGAGACAATGTACATGATTCTAAATCCAGGGCCATCGACCAGGGCTAAGCGAGTATTAGCAGGGATTCCCCTAGAAAGAATTCATACTTTTATGTACCTGGGCATCAAGTTAAATGAACACCTGGGGTGGCAGACATTTATTACTCAGGTTAGGCTAAAGTTGGAGCAAGTTGTGGGAGGTATATCAAAGATGGCACACAGCTCACAGTTTTGACCCGCCCACCTGGCCCAACAAGTATGCCAACTGCAAGCCCTAGAGACAGCATTTTATGGTGCAGTGCTGTGGGACCATTTGAATGCATGCCCGCTTGACTTAGTGGAAAACCGGTTAATCCGACAGATAGTAGATGTTCCTACAAATACTCCCCTACTCTCCCTCAGACTTGATCTTGGGGTGAAAGCACTGTTGGACAGAATTGGCATATGCCCCTTTATTGGAGGAGGGTCTGGGCTACCCCAGAGCTTCATCAGTGTCGGGCATGCCTAGTATTTACTCGCAGGTTCCCGTAAATTACCTGGGGTCAAGTACGTAAAAACCAATCTTGGAGAAATTGGGCTCACAACCTTGTGGAGATCTCCCCATGAGATAATGATCCTACATTACACTCCCAGGAAAACTGAGGTTCCTTGAGTAAAGCATTTCTTATAGAGAAAGATTTTTACAGTAGAGAAGATTTCCTGCATGAGATTAAACCTCCCTTAGCTAGGCGTTTGTTCTTGCAATTATGTCATGGGGCCATACCCCTTCATTCCTTCACAGCTAGGTGGGTCAAAGTCCCTAGGACTAAAGGCTGGAGGTACCTGGCCTGTGGCGCTCCCAATGAGACCATAGAACATATTTTGCTCTTCTGCTCGGCCTATGAGATCAGTAAGTGATGCTAGATAATACGGTTGTGTCGACATTTGGGCATCAGAGAATACAAAGTTGCCCTAACGATTCTAAGAACTGATCTCAGCAAGCCACTGATCTTTGTACTAAGCCATTACCTGATGACTATGTGGAGAGTTAGGACAAATATTTCGGCCTTTTTTGATAAGCAACCTACTGTAGGTGTAGTGGCATGATATGTTGTGCAAACTTATGCTCAGGCCCTGGATGTCCACACCTGACTGCCCCTTTCCACCCTTCCCTTCCTTTTCCCTTCAACTTGACCAATAATTGTGTTCTACTCAGTCAAATAACTACTGCTGCATATAAGGCTACCATGCTTATAGGTTGTGATATAATGACTCAGTATTTTTTATCTGTATTAATAAACAAAGTCAAAGTCAATGCTTTATTTCGATAAAAAGTCATTATCATAAAAGCAGCTCAGTGTATAAAAAGTTACAGTTAAGAACAACAGTAATAAATTTAAAAATATTTTATATCTCTGTTCCAACATTTAGGAAGGGCAATAGTTTCAAAAAATGTTTGTTCAGTTAAACTAGCCAACTAGTTGGTTACATTTTTAGAGGTTAAACAATTATGGCAGCATTTTCAGTTTAAGAAATTTTTCTAACAAAGAATTAAAGAGATTGTTTTAGCTTTTTGGCTCGGATAGCCCAAGCCCAGGATAGAAACTTGGCTAGGGCGCAAGCATAGGGTACGCTACTGTCCGAAATAAGTATCCTGATTGCCACATCATGACTCCTAGTCCCCAGCTGACGGCATAGGTTTTTGAGCCAGACCCTCCTTGGAGTAGCATATTCGCCGCACACAAACATAAAATGTGCTAATGTTTCCGGTTTAACAAGACACGATGGGCATAGCTCAGACATTTCCATACAAGATTTCCATCTTTTAGTAAAGGTATTAAGTGGTAAGGTTCCCATTCTAAATCTAAAATACAAGGCCCTATCAAAGGGTTTTCCAATTGCATCCAGGTACAGTTCCCGCCTGGGGCAGTCTTTGAACCTCAGAAAGTCCTCTGTTAACCTATTTATGTTTTGTTGTGTTTTATGGGGAAACAACCTTTACAACGCAGTCATTACAATGCACTACCTTTACAACGCAGTCATTACAACGCAACATCCTTTACATTGCATGCCATTACAACGCTGCCATTACATTGCATGTCACTACAACGCATGTCATTACAACGCATATCACTACAACGCATGCCATTACAACACATTATAAGGTAAATAATGGGGAAAAGTAATTTTTACCCCTACACTATCTAACACTTACCCTACTGTTGCACTTAATGGAGTGGGAATATTAATTTTTACCCATGCACTATCCAACACTTACCCTACTGTGGCCCTAAAACTAATATGCATTGTAATGGTATGCATTGTAATGGTATGCGTTGTAATGGAATGCTTTGGAAATGTAGCTTCTAAAAATGCATTGTGATGGCATGCGTTGTAAAAACATGCATTGAAAAGGATGTTACAATGTAAAAACTGTGTTGTAAAGGCATGCTTTGTAAATGTTTGCGTTGTAACGTCATACATTCTGTTTTATGAGCCTTTATGGCCTTGGAGCCGAAATAAAGATTGTACTGAACAAATATGAATGCTAGCAGAAGTGTTGCAAATGTGAACTGCAGGTTCTTTAAAGTGAGTGGTCAACAAAAGTTTCAGATAGATTTGTTACCTGTGCGGACTGTTCAGGTGATTGTTTAGCGCAAAACTACAAATCTTGAACGTGAGCAAATGGAAATCAACTTGAAATTACATTTTCGAGTTAAACCTTTACAGGCTATAAAAATATGGTGGTGTGATTTTTTTTATTGTGCGCAAGGCAGTGCTGTAGACTGTCATGCCCAACCGCTGGACGGGGGTGGTATTGTGATATCAGTAAGCCCATGATATAAAGCACTTTAAACAGTTAATATTTCTTTAAATTGGGAAGTTATTTTTCAGTAGTGTGTGTATTGTGGCAAAACTTTCCATGCCCATGGGTGCAACCTGTTTTATTTATATTCCAAAAGACACCACAGCTATTGGCTACTTGTAAGTTTACCGTTGTTGAAATTAACTGCAAATTTCCATTCTTCTGTCAGTTTGCGCTTCTTTGTTGTACTGTGCGCCATTTATGTTTAATCGTTGTGGTTTCATTATTTTGTTAATCATATTTCCTGTCTTGTTTTCGGAATTCATATCATGGTTGTTGGACTTGGCTGTTTTCGCAGGGTTATCCCTAAACTTTTTGCCTTCCTCCTGTATTTTTTTCTGACCTGTTGTTGGCTGTTTGATGACTCTGGGCACTTTACCACTGCTGATCAGGGCTAAAGTGCATATGCTCTCTATTGTAAATTGATGTATTGATTAGTGACTCCATGATTGGGTTGTTTGATTTACCTGTCAGATCATAGTAGAGTGCACCATGTGTGCCCAGTGCTTGTAAATCAAATGCTGCTGGTGGGCTTGCAGCACTGGTTGTGCCACCCACCGAAGCAGCTTGTAAAGTGTGTCTCAGGTCTGCCATTGCAGAGCCTATGTGCAGTCTGGTACTGCCATGTTGACTGACCAAGTGCACCCACTTGCCAGTCCCTAAACCTTCCCTTTTCTTCATATCAGCCACCCCTATGGTAGGCCCAAGGGCAGGGTGCATTGTAAGTATAAGGTAGGACATGCCCTGGTGTGTGTGGCATGTCCTAATAGTGAATTACAGCCATTTTCGTGTTTCACTATTGCAAGCCTCCCTGTTCCCCATAGGCCAGAATGGGCAGTTTGATTATTACATATTATAATCCTAACTGATTCAGGGAACTAGGTAGAAATTCGAGTTTAGTATGCCTGATTTCAGAATGATTATATAGATATTTTAGTGAAGTTGGTTTTACCATTCTGTGTTTGAAAATACCACTTGTAGAAAGTAGGTATTTTCTTGCTTAACTGTCCTAGCCTGCCTCTGCTAGGTTGTGTATTGTGTGTCTGGAGTTTGAGCGACAGGGGCTGGGGGATTCCAGGAGACAGGGTGAGTCAGCACAGGGCTGAATAGAGAGATCTGCATCTAGATGGGTGGGAGGAGTTGCACCTGGGACCTGAATAGGGCTGTGCCTTCTCTCCACAATGCTGGCTCCACCTCCTGTGGTGCGTCTGATGTCTCTGCCCTGCACTGTGAAAGGAAAGAAGGAGTCTTGTCAACAAAGTGCTCCAGGACTGACCAGAACTGGTTTGGACTAGGCAAAGGCCTCTCAGCCTTCAGAGAACAAAGAGAAAAGTAGTATAAATATGGGGACCCAGACCCCAAGACTTTAGATCACTTCTGGAACAACAAGAAGAAACCTCTGCCAAGGAGAGGAACCAAAGGAAGCTGTAGGAGTGGACTGCCCCAATGCCAGTGTGCTGTGTTGCTGGGTTGGCCTACAGTGGTATCTTCAGTGCCAAGGAGAGGAGAAGGAACTTACAAAGGACTTTCATCATCTTGCAGAATATTACTCCAAGGGCTTGAACTTGTGCTTGCCTCCTGCTGAAGTCTCAGGGACAAAAGACTTCACCACCAGCTCCCCTCTGAATGTCCTTGCTGGGAATTCTATCTGCAAAAGCCTGCGTTTTGCTGGGAGCTGGAAGCGCGACGCAACAAGAAGAAGCGTGTCGCCACCGCAGCTGTAGTCGTCGCATCGCCGGAGAAGCGTGCCGCCGCATCTCCAGAGAAGCATGTCTTTGTCGCAGCTAGTCTGCCGTCGCATCACCGGAGAAGCGTGTCGCCACCTTGAGGGTCACCGTAGCATCACCAGAGAAGCATGTCGCAGGGCCTGTCGTGGCTCCAAAGTACAGAGTTCGCCGCACGGCTACCAGGGCGTACACGCATCGTCTTCAAGCCTTTTGTTCATTTTGCGTTATGCATCCAGGTAATTTTGTGAGAACCGTGTCACATTTACCATCAATTTGAACTAAGTTAATTCTACCATCTTTAAGTCAATTTTGAGTACAGTATTGTGGATTTTTGTCGTTTGTGGTCTTGTGTTAAGTCTATATAAAGAATACTTATTTTTATAAAACCTGTGTGGTGTCCATCTGTAGTGTTTTCACTGTATTACTCTATGTGTTCAGAAATGCTTAACACACTGCCTCTGAGATAAGCCTGTCTGCTCGTGCCAAGCTACCAAGGGGGTGAGCAGGGGTTATCCAGCAGTGTAAACCCCTATCCCTGACTTAGAAGCAAGGGTCCCTATTTGGTCAAAGGTACCTACCTCTGCCAACTGGAGACCCCTAGTTCTAACATTTGGTGGTCAGCGGTGAGGATTTGAACTTGCATCTGTGACTCATATACAGTGATTGGCGCACACTACTAGTGAGTGCAGAGCAAAAGAGACCACATACTATTTTTGGTAGAATTTTTTTTCCTCGGTCAGTTATTTTTCCTGAGAGCTGCCAATTATTACTGCCATGAGTAGGCCAGCATCTGTTGCATCTATGGATCTTGATTGTGAGGAAGGTAGGTTGGAAACCTACACTTTGAAACAGCTCAAGCATCTCTGCAAGAAAGTGAAAGTTGCTTCACCAGGCATTTCTAAAAAAGAAGACTACCAAAAGGCACTGAGGGCCTGGGTAGAAGCAAGAAATGCCCCTGAGTCAGTGGTGGAGCCAGCTGGGGATGCAGATGGGCAACTGGATAGGCCAGTGTTTCCAGCCAGGGGTACCGTCTCCACCTGGCAGTAGTGTCTCTTCCAAGGACCTGTCTCCCAGAGAGCTGGAAGACAGGGAGAGAAATAGGATGCACAAGCTGGAGATGGCTAAGCTTAAGCGGGGGCATCAGAGGGAAACAGAGAATAACAGGTTGCCCTTGGAGAGAATGAGAATGGAACATGAGTTGAGAATGAGAGAGCTTAAGTTGGAGCTCGAGAGGCTTGAGGCCATGAGTGCCTGAGCCCAGCAACAAGAAATGTGCATAGCTCAGAAAGTGAGCTTTGCTGAGTTGGAGGTGGAATCCAGCTCAAATTGTGGCAGCAAAATTGAATGTTCTAGTGCTGAGAGAGTAGTACACACACCCAGAGATGTAGCGCCTGACTTGGAGGGGGTTAACATACACCAGGAGGTTCAAGGATCTGAGATAGCTCCAGTGGTGCGCAGTGTCCAGGAAGTAGAGTGGGGCACTGGCACAAGGGGTCATGGTCCTAGTGTTGAGAGAGACACTCCACTGACTCTAGATGAGAGGAGCAGGGAGAAGGGTTCCCCCATGGTTGAAGTACTGGTGTGTGAATGTGGAGACCGCCCAGAAGAGTTTGGGTTGATTGACAGAGACAGTCAGATACTGTCTTGCCAATCTCAGGAGAGTGGTGTGGAGTACGTGTGCAAGGCACTGGATGGTGAGGTGAAGGATAGTTTGGTTAACCCCCAGTTCTAACAATGCTGTTGTCCCCAGTTAGTCATTGTAGTTCAACAACTAATGCCTGAACTTTATTGTTGGAGTTGCATTCAATTGTCGTACATGACTACTCATTGTTCATTAATATCCACAATATTGCTCATTGAAGTCAGAGCCCATGAAACCTGTCTTCAACAAACACATACAAGATATTAACTGCATCCTGAGGGGGGGGTGCCTCAGGGCCTCGCTCGCCGCTCCGCTAGGCCGCTGTTGTGCGCAGTAAAGGAACACCACACTTATTCACACTCGGCGTGGGCTGACCCCATGCGGTTACGCCCACCCATTTATTTGCGCGCTCCGCCCTTCCGGCGCATGGGTGTTACATATCCAGCGTGGGCTGGCCGAGTTCAGCTAGACCGCTGACTCATTACATCCCATCCCAACTCAGTCCTTAACTTTTCCTCGGCAACTCCGCTGGTCACTCACCTGGCACGCAAAGTCTCTCAGGCGGGTGCTCGGCCGGGAAGTATTCCTCAGTTCATATCTGGGGTTACAACCTCTGGTGCTTGACTGGGCATGGTAGGTGGTGGTCGTGCTGGTTGACTTTCCCCAGGCGCATCCTGCTCGGCTCGGCTGATCTCTCACCCATCCGGGGCCTTGTCAGTCTCTGCACCAGTGAGAGGTTCAGATACCCTTTTGAACCAGGAGATGTTTCGTGCCACCATCTCTCCTCCCTTCTCAACCATTACCATGGTTCATTTGACACTGACTACTGTCCAGTACCCTGGTTCGTAGCGGGTCCGGAACTTCCCTCCTGGTCTCCTGTCCTTTATTATCACTGTGTCCCCTCTTTGTATCTTGCGGGACCCTACTCTCCTTTCTGACTGGCAGCGAGGTATCGTTTTTCTCTCCTGCTGATGGCGTCTTCTTCATCATAGGGGCTTGGTGCCCATCCCGGAAAGGTAGGGAGGGTGTCACGGTGAACTAAGTTGAACATGAGCGCCCACGGCGCTTGGCGCGTGGTGCTGTGGGGAGTGCTCCGGTACTCTCCGAGGAACATTTGCAGGTGCCGTTCAGGGTCCACGGTCTCGACCACAGCAATACAAAGAGTCTTGTTGAGAGTCCTCATAAACCTTTCAATCTCTCTGTTGGCCTGAGGCCATTGTGGGGTGATGAGACGGTGTCGCATTCCGTGATGTTGTAGGAATTCTCGGAAGTCATTTCCCTGGAACGGGGGTCCATTGTTTCTTTTGATCTTTTGATTTCATTCGGACACCCAAACATTGCGAAGATCTTTTCAAGCACCGGGGCGATTTGGGAGAAAGCGGTAGAGCTGACAACCTTCACGAGGAAATGTTTTGAGTAGCTGTCGATCAGGGCCTGGGTCGTCCGGCCATCTGGAAAACTCCCAAAATAGATGCTCACTTTTTCCCATGGACCCTTCCTGTGTTCTTCTGTCTGAATGGGCGCTGGTCTCTCTGACGCGCTTGTCACTTAACAGGCTGGCCATCTTCTGACAGCCTCTTCAACACAGGCTTCTAGTCCAGGAAACCAGACCTTCTCCCTCATGCGGGCTTTCATCTTTCCCACTCCTTGGTGTCCCCCATGGGCCAACTGTGTCGCCTGGTGTTGGAGGGATGCCGGGATGACAATTCGAGACCCTCTCAATAAGATCCCTCTCTGAGTGACGCTCAGTTTGTTTCGGATCCTCCACATTTGCATGAGGCTTTCCTTCTGAGGCCTGACCAGGAGTTTTTGGACTGCAGGACTTGGTGCCAGGTTCCTCCTTGGACGGCTGCGTGGACTTTGGAGATGACCGGGTCTCCCTCTGCTGCTGCAGTCACATCTTCCAGCATCAGCGCTTTGGGGCACGTGATGGTGGAGATTATATTCAAATGTGCCTCTATTGTCTCTGCGTCTGATTCTTCTCCCCCACCCTCCTGCGGGGCCGGGTACCTCGAGAGGAAGTCGGCGGGGTTTTTGCCACCAGGCCGATAGACCCCTTCCATCTCGTACTGGTAGAGCCCAATGACCCACCATTCAATCCGTGGGGGCGGATGGGGTGCAGAACCCTTGAACAGCGCCACCAATGGCTGACGGTCCGTATGACCCTAAATGGTTGGCCATAAATGGAAACGGTGGCATGCAAAGCAGATGGCTAGGGCCTCCCTCTCGATTTGCGCATAGCACCTTTCCATGGGTGAGAGCGCTTTTCTGGCATAGGCCAGGGCTGCCCATCTCCCTGGTTCCTGTTCTTGAGTGAGGACGGCCCAAGGCCCATAGGGCTTGCATCCACTAGTATCTCGGTTTGCTTGGCGGGGTCAAAGTACAGTAGCATAGTGTGGTCAAGGAGGGCATTCTTGATGGCTTGGAACGCTGCTTCTTCTGCTGTTCCCCATTGCCACATGGCATCAGCACGCGTGAGGTTCCGGAGTGGCAGGCAAAGGTAGCCAGATCAGGGATGAATTGGCCACAGTACGTGGCTATCCCGAGGAAGCTTCGTACTTCTGCTACAGTCAGTGGAGCTGGGGCATCTTTGATCGCCTGGGACTTCCATGGGTCGACCTGAATCCCCTCTTGGTTGAAGGTGTACCCGAAAAATTCTATTTGCTTCTGGAAGAATAGGCACTTTTCTCTGTGGAGAGAGATGCCATGGACCTGGAGCCTCTTCAGCGTGGCTCTTAGGTGTTTGTAATGCTCATCAGCAGTCCATGAGTGGATGAGAATGTCATCACTTACATTCAGTACGCCTGGCAGCCCGATCAGGATCTCCTTCACTGCTTTCTGGAATACTTTGGCTGCCGATGATATCGCAAAGTTGAGATGTTTGTATCTTCGGAGTCCCAGGTGGGACCTGAACGTGGTAATGTAGCAGCTCTCCTTCGTCAGTACCAGTTGGTGGTAACCCGCATTAAAATCCAGCTTAAAAAACCACTGGTACCCGTTGAGGTCGGCCACTATGTCGTCCATCATCGGCGGGAGGTGGTGTTCGCTTTGGATGGATTTGTTGGGGAGGTGCATGTCTATGCACAGTCTGATTTTTCCTGACTGACGGGGTATTTCGGCGATCACCCTGAGGCATACCCATGGTGCGGGCCCGGACACTTTCTCGATATCCCCTTGGTCCTGCAGCTTTTGCAGTTCCTGTTCTACAAGGGAGCTGAGGTGAAAGGGGATTTTCCTGTGTCGCAGTGCCATCGGCGCGACAAACGGGTCGATGTGCAACTTGATGGGAGCCTTTTTTATCCGTCCCAGTCCTTTGAATAGGTTTTTGAATTGGCTAAGTAGTTCCTTCATTTGGTCAGCCTGCACACTCCTAGCGAATGTTACCAACCCCAGGCCTTCCGCGGCATGGCTGCTTAGCAGGGTGTCCGCCTCCTGGTTTATGACTTGAATGTCCGTGGTGATCTCATTGTTTTCAGACCGTATGGGCACGGTCATCTTGCCTCAGAGTGGCAGGGGCGAGTTACTCCCGAATGCGAAGATCTTCGTCTTGGAAGGTCTGAGTTCTGGTTTGGGCTTCAACCGGTTGTACTGCTGAATCCCCATGACGTTAACTAACATGCCGGTGTCAATTACCTCGCTTACTTCTGATCTGGCAATGTGCACCAGGCAAATGGGATGAGGCCTCCTTCACCTTTTGAGTGCTTGCGTGAAAGAGATTAGGTACGTCTCTCCTTCGTCATCTTCTGAAGAGATGTTGTCGGCTTGATAGGCACTCCGCTCATTCTTTCTCCGCCCCTGGGATGATGCAAGGGAAACACTTGATAGCTGTCGCACTAGCTTGCGCACTGGCTTTGTTTGTCTCCCATCCTTCCGCTGTGCCTTCCTCCTGCATACCAATGCATAATGATTCGGGATGTCACAGTTAGTGCACGTCTTCCCTTGGGCTGGGCATGATTGGGGCGGGTGTTCCTCATGCCCACAGTATCCGCACTGACCTTTTGGAGTTTGAGGTGGGTGGTCCCTTGGTTTGTTGCCTCTGTCGTGTGTCCTGACGGCGTCGGCTCATTCCACTTTGATGGTGGCACTCTTCTCGGTCGTGCGTGTCACTGCGAGATCCATCTCGTCAGCCCGAGCGGCTGGCAGGTCGTGTGACCTTGCCATGACCAGTATGTCGTTCATTGGTATAATCGGCTGTTGCAGTGTGAGTCTCCGCAGCACTTTGCTGGGTATTCCTTGGATGAGCTGCGCTCTGATTTTCTTTCATCCACTAGTTGCGTGCCGACTAGCTCCCTCAGCCTTGCATGGAATGTATCAATTGAACTCCCCTATCCTTTGCCTGGCTGTCACAGCTTGAACCGCTTGAAGTCTGGGTTCAATTGGGGGTCGAAATGCGCGTTGAGCGCAGTCAACCGTTGCGTCACAGTCATTTGGGGCTCCGACATTAGGGAGGTGCTTGAAGAGTAAGTAGACTTCTTCTCCAGCATAGTGGAGCAAGAGTGACCGTTTGACAGCCTCATCCATCACTCTGGTGGCGATGAAATAATTTTCAAGATGGCCCAGCCATGTCTTCCACCTGGGAGATGCTGTGGTGGGGTCAGCTGCCTCACTGAACGGGGGTAGGATGCCAGTGGGAGGGTGTTGCGCCATCCGGACTGGGGCCTGGTTCTCCTCTGCATCATCCCCCATGCCGCTTAGTGGTGGTGCCTCTGCCTGGACAAGTTCTGGGTATGCAGGCAGTAGGACTGTGTGGTGGTGTCTTTGCCTGAGCTGGTTATGGGTGAGTAGGCCTTAGAAATGTGTGTCCTCTCTGGCCGTGGGGCCAAGCTGCCAAGTTGTGGAGGCACGCTGTGGATGGATGCATGTGCCTGAACTGGGGGCGTGGCTCTTCTCCTCTGCCCGAGTGGGCGTCTCCTCAAACGGTGAGGAGCCTGACCTGCATGCCGCGTGCCCTGCCAACTCACCGGTCCTTGTCTGGGGCGTGGCGGTATGCAGATTGCAGTCGCCGTGCGGGCCACGGGGAGAATGCCTCTTTGCCGGTGATGCGTGTGGGAGTGCCCGTCACACGCCACTGCCGCAGCCAGTCATGCCCTGCCTGGGCAGTACAGCAGTTCCCCTTGGTCGTAGGGGAAACTGGAGCATGGATTTTGCTCCGCTCCTCATCGCCAGTGTTGTGTCCTGAGGGGCCTGCCTCAGGGGTGCGCCCGCTGCGCCACTAGGCCACTGTTGTGTGCAGTAAATGCACACCACACTTATTCACACTCTGGTGAGGACTGACCCCGTGCGGTCACGCCCACCCATTTATTTGCACGCTCTGCCCTTCCGGCATGAGCGCGTGGGTGTTACTTATCCTGCATGGGCCGGCCAAGTTCAGCTAGACTGCTGACTCATTACACTAACAAAAATAAAGAAAATCAATTACCTCCTGCCTCTTTCCTAGAAGGGATTACATCAACTCCACTGATATGTGTGCATACATTCCGGTCCAGTTACGCAAGCAACAAATTGAGCGTAAAGACACCAATCATGTCCAATGAGTGGGCTTCAGTTGCCTTGGAATCTCTTGAGCATGCATATTGATTTATTGAACAAGAATCAACAGAATTAACTAAGGTTGATATAAGGGTGGAAAGCTCGACCCCTCCTTCAAGTAGTGTTCCACTTAACAAAAGGTTAGCACTTTCCATTGCTGTTGCATTTCTTTTATGTATCACAGTGCATTGAGTCATTCTGTTTTATATTCTGGTTCAATATTGTATGACATTCGAGGTATTGTGTGAGCCAGTTAGGGAGGTGCAGGAGGTGGTGCACACTTATCCAGGGCTGCTTATCAAAGTTACTTCTAGTCATTACCAGAGTGTCGCATTTTGGAAAACTGACAATTTGCTGGCGAACTTATTACTATGCTGCATGCTTGGACAGACAAAGTACTAGGAACATACGCAACTTGAAGATCCTATAGTATCCTTGGGACAACAGAAATTGCTGATACAACTGAACATCAGGTGTACCTTCTATGAAACATGAGCACAGGCCTCAAATGGGACATCACTTTATGTCAGACTGGTAGGAGCTATTATTTTCTGAATTCTTATTCAAACAGGTTATCAGAGCATTTTACAGCTAGAAGAAATATTCCAACAATTCACCCATCTAGAAGATTATGATGCACAGAGCCACTGAGCAGCACAAGGTGCTGAACCAGGTTGGTATAAACTACTCTCATCACCAGATGCTGGGACATGTAAGCGTCATTGCACACAATCACGTCTATTTGCTCCTGTGTGGCAGCCATCTTGTGTGGCCCCAACTTCAAAGTACAACCCATCTGCACAGCAAATTTTCTAAACAACCTCTAGACTACAATTTTGATGAGCCATATTGTGATTTTCATCGGATCACTGTTGGAGAATTTTTTTTGGGGTGAGTAAACAATATATTACTTTAATCTAATCATTGATACTGGCAAAATGAATACTAAAAGGACCAATAAGGAAATACAGTCTATTACAACAGTGGAATGTTGAGTGCTCCATTGAGGATAATGGAGTGCTCCAGGCATCTAATGGCTGGTAGAAGCCCGGAGAGCAACATTCAAATGTTTTTTTCATGTCCCAACTGTTGCCGGTAAGTGATTTTATTGACACGTAAACCAAGGAGCAAGTGGCAGCCCTTGCGGCAACAACCCCTTAAACCTAGTAAGGTAAATAATGGTTTGGGCAACCTCAAAACATCACAACCCTGACTCCCCAAGGAAACGTGGTAACAGATCTAGAAGCTTTTCGCTCAGTCACTCAGACACACTCAGGAAGATGCACAAGAAATACACAAAGGGCCGTTTCAATATTTATTGAACCATTGTGATTCTTGTATAGAAGATATTCGCTGCAATGATTAATAGACAGAAGCAGATTCAAGTGACTAGCGGTATAAGAACAGTAAAAAGGATAAACAATTCCACCATTGTGCTAAGCAGTATATATATATGGGCATATTAGTACTGTGTATAGTGTACTCCTACCATGCACTGCCTAACCTAGGTGCCTAAGGCGGGTGCTCCACCAAGAATTCCCTACTGGATGATCTATCCCCCCCCCCCCTAATATCTGAAGGTAAGTGTATAGAGTTTCCTGTCTTGGCCACAAGTTGGACATCCATCCTCGCAGAGAGTAAACAGGAATCAGTTGGGCTAAAACTCTGACACAGCGACCTCACAATAACAGCAGAGTGCTCCTCTGATTTGAACAAGAAAATGTGTGTGTATTTATAACAGTATCCATACTTCCGTGTTATAGGCTTCAGCCAAGCTGACATTATTCTCTTGTGATAGCCATATAGCCTCATGGACGAATAGCAAACAACATTTTTACAATGTATGTTCAGGCCTTGTACTAAATGCTCAAGGTGTTGTGATAGTGTGCTTACGAAGTGGAATTGTTAGCAATATGGTTTCAAAGAAACGAATCCTGCACTATTAAACAAGCAAATGTGTGAAAATTCATTGTATAGAAAAGAAGGCAACTTGTAAAATGTGTGCATGTAATATGGCAGTGTTTCTTCCCGGGCCTAACCTAGCCACATGACATTCGGCTGTTTGGGTTGTTGTCCTGGCTGCTGCTCTCTTCTCTGCACTCCATGGCTGCCTTAGTGTTGCCTGTAGTGTTGACACCGCAGTCAACACTGAGGGGAGCGCAAATTGTACACTGCATGTACCATGATGCAAAGGAGAAAACTTTTCTGGGTTATGATTTAGTGTCTGACTGTACCCTTTTCCCTGCCCAAACTGTTTTTCATGACCTCCTCTACCATTTATCACACATTCCTAATGTTACTTTTTGTAAAAATTGCAATCTGGCCCATTGATTACCCTTTATACGGCCCCAGTCAGAGATTACGGCTCGAGCCGGAGAGTACGGCCCTAGCCAGAGAGTACGGTCCGGGTGTGGAGAGTACGTTGTGGTTGTGGAGAGTACGGCCCAAGTGCGGACGTAAAGTTAGGAGTCGTAAGTGCATTCTGGGAATACCAACAATCGTAAGTGCCTTCTGTGAATACCAAAAGTAATAAGTTTAGGATTTTGTCTCAGATTGTGTCTTGGCATGCAGTTTCTTTTTATGATTGTCTCTTTTATGTAGACTGCACTTAAAGTTATGTAACATGGAAATTGCACAAATGTGGGATGATACCGAATGAGCTAATGTTTAGGAGTGCAACAGCTATCTTCTTATTACTACTCAAGAAAATTCAAAAAAATAGACATCAATTATAAATAATTAAATTCAGAGCTTCAGGAGACCTTTAAGCAAAGCACATGCAAACCCTATGCTTCTGTAGCCTAGTATGTTATACAGGCAAGCTGATGATGTGTTACTAAGACATTATGTATTATACATTCTCATAATAAAGACCAACAGTCTTATAGTTCAAATAATTCATAAAAACAGTGGCAGTTTGGTATGCAAATAAAGACATCATTCCTAAAGTGAAACTCTTGGGGGGTGTGGCCAAGATGGCGGCCGTGTAGGACGTGTTTTGCAGTCCCTCCGGCTCCGCCATAATAACCTTGCTATCGCCTGCTTCGCACCCTTATCCTTGTCAGGGGGTACAAGATCTGGACCCCAGGACACACCCGGATCCTCTGGGGGTGAATAGAGACACAGAACCAAAATCTGGCACTGCGTCTCCCGACAGAGATGGGCGAGTTGCGGCCTGCGGATTCGAGAGACGAGAGGGGCAGCACCCAGCGAGCCAGCCAGCTCCCCAGCGGACATTGGTGCTAAGCATCGACCCCCTGCCATGTATGCAGAAACTTGCTCTGCGGCTCACAGCGGTTGGAGTCGAAGAAATCCCAGGATCGACTAAGCAAGAGGCTGGAGGGCCTGGTGTCCTCCAAACGGGACCATTCGGCCTGAAGGGGAGGGGCCACAGCTAAGGTGGGCCTCACACGCGGGGTGTGCAGCTTCAAGGGAGTGGCGGTCGTGGTGGAGATTCCCTGGTGCTCACAGCCTGGAGACCTTGGGAGAGAAGAGCGGAGCACCCTGCGGGCTACTGGGAGCATCTCTGCTGGGGTCGCGTGACAAACGGAGAGGACCAGAATCAGACCCGCTGGAGCCACGGAGCCGGAGCACCGGCAGAATAGCCCGGACTGCACTCGCTAACACTGGGAGGCTCTGCTGCAGGCCCCTCGGATGGCAATGATCATTTGACGACCTCAAGGGCTTGCTGGTGAGTGTGAGGTACGAGAACTAACAGAGAAACCCCAGATCCAGAGTCCCCTATAGCGCATAGTGCAGATGACCTACTGGCAGCACTTGGGGAGGCAGGGGTGAGGGCTGCGATCCTGGGTCTCGGTGGAATGAGTAACGGTGGCCTGATTCACGAACTGCCCACCAAAGCAGGACTGCCAAGTGGCCTCAGCTCACTCCTGGACGATCAAATCTCCTGGACAGCATTGGGCCCTTGGATAGTCTGAACGCAGGGTGCACCGTGAAAGTGTGGGGCTGCCAGGAGAGCTAGCCAGAGGGGGACTGCCGGTTTTGAGAAGAGGGCCCTGAGAGCCACGTGCCTGACATAACGGCAGAACGAGGCGTCAGCGCCTGGCCGCTGCAGTCAGGAAGTGAGCTAGCGGGTCGTTGATGCCGGCGTATAAGGTTCTTGGGCTGGCGCCGCACTGAGGGAGCCAGGGTGAACACGATGTCGAGCGCCTGGCTGAAAAAAGAACGCTCTGTCAAAGAAATGCTCCTGAAGCAGTCCACGCAAGGGTCTGACGCCCCTGTAGGCCAAGAGGAAGAGGGACCCCAGGGCCCAGGACGGGGCTGATACCCCAGCAACAAAGGCCTTCATGACCGCTTTCTTCGCAACCTTGCGCGAAGACCTGCAGGAACTTAAGGGGCAACTTGCGGCTGACCTTAGAGAAGTTAGGAGAGATGTTGAAGAGATTGGTGACCGAGTGGCGACACTTGAAGAGCACGAAAATGGACACGACGAGGAGATGGAGATGATGCAGCAGGAGATGCTCAGACTTAAGGAGCAGCACTTTGAGCTCCAGGAGCACGCGGAGGACCTGGAAAACCGATCTCGTCGCAACTACGTGCGCATTCAAGGAGTGAAATCGGGTGCCAAGGGAGGGGACATTAGGGAGTTTGTTCAGACCCTTTTCCGTCAGGTGCTGGGTCCGGACCACACAGCAGAGACCCAGATCGACAAGGTCGACTGAGTGGGGCTGCCGCGGAGAGGGGCAACCCCGCCTCCAGACATCTTGGTGTTTGTGCACAGCTTCCAGCTGAAGGAGCTAATTATCAAGAGGGCAAGAGACGCACATCTCTTGCAATTCCGTGGTCACTCCCCGACCCTTTTCCAGGACTTGGCTGCCACCACCTTGCTAAAAAGAAGGGAATTCCGCCCGATTATGCTACATCTGAGGGAAAAGGGAATTGCCTATGCATAGGGACATCCATTGCGCTTCATCTTCCGCCACGAGGGCAAGTTGCGACAGATTAGATCACTTCAAGAGGCTAGAGAAGTTCTGGGTATGGAGGTGCCTGCCTCCACGGAGGTACAGCTCAAGTCCCCTGAAAGAACTTGACGCAAACAATACCACTGGCAGACGGTGGGAAGGCCTCCCTCTGCCCACAAACCGGACACAGCAACCATCGCAAAAGAAAGGGAAGCGGTTATCTCATCATTGACCACCAGCTCGGTCCACTCGTCCCCCGTCTGAATGCATGGTGAATGCATGTTGAGTACGACACTGTGGCGGGGTCGGAGATCGCCTTGCTCACCGTATAGTGTACGCTTTAGGCTGCTGCCCCTTCACTCACATCTACCGGACAAACTTTTGTCATTAGTGAACTCTTGCTGTTGTTCACTCTTGTTAGTGGAGGGAGTTTCTAATGTTCATATATTTGGTGTTTATTTATGGTGGGGTACCCTGCACCGATCCTCAAGAAACCTGCATTCGATGGTCACTCATTTGCACTCTCAATCGCGCCCCCTCTTGCCCATTAGATCCTGAGGCCACCGCCCTGCTTTTCTTACCAATATCTTTATTACATGGGTAGGGATCTCAAGATTGTTAGCCTCAACGTGAGAGGCCTTAACCACCCGGGAAAACGCTCTGCCATCCTCTCCCTGCTGGGGAACTCTGAAGGCGATGTCTGTATGCTGCAGGAGACCCACCTGCTGTCTAGGGACATGGCCCATATGCGTCCCTGCCAATTTCCGCACCAATATTGGTCCTCAAGCACTGCGAAGAAAAATGGAGTGGCCATTCTACTAGGGGCAAAATTCAAAGGGAAGGTCCTCTCTACTCTATAAGAGGTGAAGGGAAGGGTTCTGGCACTTAGGCTCCAACGGCGTTCCACCCTTTTCATGCTGATCAATATCTATTCACCAAACACGCACCAAGAGCCCTTTCTTATTCGACACCTCTCTGAGGGCCTGGCATCGCCGGATGTTGTGATCCTGGTGGGAGGTGACCTTAATTTGATTATGGACAATGTCAGGGACCGCTCCTGTCAAAAGCTTGCGCAAGTAGGGGCGCTCTCCCTGGATGGTAATCAATGTCTCACAGATAATGGGCTACACGACATTTGGCGGCAATACCACTCCGAGCGCTGGGACTACACCCACTACTCTGCTGCTCACAAATCTGAGGCGCGATTACAATGCTTTTTAGTTTCCACCGCTTTGTTGCCTAGGGTATGGGAAGCCACTATAGAGCAACGATCCCTGTCGGACCATACATTGATCACAATCCCATTCAGCCAGATGCGAACACCCACATACATAAGCGGTGGCGCTTGCGGGAGGGTCTGCTACAATCTCCTAGCACAGTTCAGGGACTACGCACAATGATCACAGACTACCTAC
The DNA here is from genome assembly GCF_964204655.1 of Triturus cristatus. Classification (NCBI taxonomy): domain Eukaryota; kingdom Metazoa; phylum Chordata; class Amphibia; order Caudata; family Salamandridae; genus Triturus; species Triturus cristatus. Next base: position 721,516,456 of record NC_140591.1, on the reverse strand, counting down.
AACACAATGACAAAAGGGACATGCTGCTATCGGCAATTTGGGAGGTGCTTGGTGGTGTGGGAGGAACCTATGGCGGTCTCCTCCGTGGAGAACAGGAGGCAACGCAAAACACGGCAGAGCATTGAGCAGGAGGTGAGCTAGCTAGAGACCATACATAAGCGCACAGGTGCTCTGAGGGTGTGGAGAGACTTAGAGAAGAAAAGTCTCCCCCTAAAGTGCCTTGACCTAGACAGGGCAGAATACGCACTACTCCGCCTGCGCCACAATTTCTGTTTAAGCAGTGACAAATGCGGAAGGCTGCTTGCGCAGAGGCTCTGTGCAAAAACCACGGCGGCTATACCTTCAATTAAGAAACCCTCTGGGGAAGAGGATACTCAGACTCTCAGATTGCCGATACATTAAGCAATTCTACCAGTCTTTCTATGCGGAAGATACCGCAGGGCAGCAGGATGGTTGCTTGTACCTAGAAGCGAGCAAATTCACTTGTTTCCCTGAGGCACAGGAGTCTCAGCTCGTATAGCCCATACGTCCGGAGGAATTCATATCAGCTATTGCTATGCTGAAATTGAATAAAGCTTCTGGTCCGGATGGGTTTCCCGCCTTGTTCTATAAAACCTTTTGCGCAGAGATAACACCACTACTGACGCAGCTTTTCAACTCCTTCCAGGAGAGCGGCTCGATCGCTGACTCCATGGCTGAAGCGGCAATTTCGGTAATTCTCAAACCTCACAAAGATCCTAGCCTATGCGACTCCTACCTCCCCATCTCACTGCTTAACCTAGATGCAAAAAACTTCACTGATATATTAGCTGCCTGTTTGAACTCGCTGATGGCGGGCCTGATTGACCCGGATCAGGCGGGGTTCATCACCACATGCCAGGGAGGTGATAACACAAAATGGGTATTGCACCTCATGGATAGCGTCCATAGATTCCGTAGGGAAGCCCTATTTCTGTCAGTGGATGCCGAGAAAGCGTTCGATAGGGTTCGGTGGAGATACCTATTCACCACCCTACAAGGCTTTGGCCTCGGAGAGCGCTTTTCTAAAATGGATCCGAAGTATCTATGAGTCACCTCGGGCATTTGTAATAGTGAATGGGGTGTCCTCTTCTTTGCTCTCTATTTGGAGACATTTGCACAACAGATCCGAGACCATCCGCGAATAAAGAGACTTCGATTTGGTGGCGATACCCACAAGATGAGCCTCTACGCAGATGACGTGATTTTGTCGCTCTCAGAGCCTCTCTAGTCTTTGTCCGCTCTCTTGTCAGAGCTGGAGACCTTTTGAGAGGTCTCGGGATTTAAGGTAAACCTAAGCAAATCGCAGGTTCTTAACCTTTCCTCCCACCAAGCACACGTGGAACTTCTGCGGGAGAGGTTCCCATTGCATTGGGCCACACAGCCAATAACCGACTTGGGCATTCTTCTGGCTCCTACGCTGTCGCAAACGTTGGGGTTGAACTATTCGGCACTGGTGGATCAAACGACGAAGGCTCTGGACAGGTGATCGAAGTTTAAACTGGCTTGGTTCGGGTACATCGAGGCGGTGGAAATGACGGTACTGCCGAGGATTCTTTATACCTTCAAGACCCTACCCCTTTGTCCCCCCCCCCCTGGAAAGCAATGTGTGCTCTGCAGCTGGCTATCAAAAAATGTATCTGGTGTGTGAAAAAAGTACGACTACCCATGTCCCAAAAGACGCTGCCCAAACGAGAGGGTGGGGTGGGCCTCCCACTGGTGCATAGATATCTTCAGGCCTCACACCTCCGATATATTGTGGCGTGGAATCATCCACTCTCCGTAAAACACTGGAGCTTCATGGACCAAGCAGTGGCTGGTGCAAACATATCGAGGGAGGCCTGGCTACTGCGTAAAATGAGGGCCTGGGGTCTCTACTCTTCACCGATTACAGCGGCAACGCTAAAGTTTTGGGACGCTGTAGCGCTAAAAAGGGAACTAACGGCATTTCCCTCACCACTGACCCCAATAGTGGACAACCCGGACTATCTGCCAGGCTGTGAATCAGAAATCTTCTAGAAATGGAGGGAGGCGGGCTGCAAATGGGTCGGCTCGCTGTTTGATGCGGCACGCATAACACCCTTTTCACAATTGCGTTTGATTACGATCTACCCAAATCTGATGAATTTCACTATATTCAACTGCTGCACTGGGTCACCTCACCGTCCTACCTGTCACAGGCCTCACGGCGGCCAACCCCGTTTGAGAAATGACTAATACACAAAAAAGACAGTAAACACTTGATATCAGAACTGTACACAATGCTGGCTGCAGGACAGAAAAGGGGGCGCACTAAGGGTCAGTTACGCTGGGAAGAAGAGCTGAGAAGGGCCCTATCGGACAAGGAATGCACAAACATTCACTATAGAGCACACCACACAGACCATAATACCACAGGAGCAGAGTCAGCTTACAAGGTCTCCTACTATTGGTACCTCACACAGGCTCGCATTCACAGGTGGGACAAAAACCACACAGAGAAATGTTGGAGAGGCTGCGGGCTTGCCGGCTCTCTGGTGCAGCTACAGTGGCACTGCCCGAGACTGGGGCGTTTTGGGAGGGGGTAATAAACGATATAGATACAGCTTTTGAGATGGAGATCCAACGCTTTGTGTGCTGGTGGGCTCCACCTGCAACCACTGGCTTCAGGTAGGCACTGGTCTTCTCAGCCTTTCTGTCAATGCCTTGCATCGTCAGATAATAGAAAGAGCTCAGCTGATCTGAAAAGAAAACTACTGGCATGGCAACAAAAAATATCCAAAGTTCCATCTCTGGGTGAGTTCCAACCAAACCACCTAGACACTCTATTATTTAGTCAAGCACTGCCTTCAGAAGATATCCGCAAAAAGGATCCAGCTCTACTTTAGTTAGGCCAGGTGCAGAGCCCAAGATGCCTCTGTCAGAAACTTTAACTAAGAGGCATCCATTTTTCAAGGAGGTGGCTGCCCCTGATGCCTGGCAGAGATCCTTCAAGCCCTTTAGTTGGTCCCTCCAGCATGCCACCTTTCCTGTTTGTCTCTTTCTCCAGACGTACCAGCACTCCTGCTGGGTCTCAAGTCCTGCTTTCTTGGTCTCACGGCCCACGTTGGGAGACCACACTTTACCACCAACTTCTTCAGCTCTTCTGAGTCAACACCATCCTTGGGGTAGGTCACAGTTCAGCTCTCTATGTGCCATTTGGTTGGTAGAGTGGCCCAGTCACAGCTTTATCCTATCTCCATAGCAAGGTCAGCAACCCGCCAGGATCCATCATGCTTTCATTTGCCACTCTCAGCCTGTGTAAAGCTGGCAAAATCCAGTCACAGGTGGAGAACTTCTCTAGGCTGAAAGCTTCATGTAGCAGTGATGAATGGAAGGCAGCGACGCCTCCTCAGTTGAGACTCTAGTCTACCCCGCAAAGAACACAGATTCAGTCAAGTAAAGTTGAGCATGAAAATACTATTGCAGGTGTAAGAAATTGGGTTATTAGTTGATTTGGTGGCAGCCCCACATAAATAATAAACACAATATTTGTCAGGGTGAACCACAAAAGTCACTAAATATACCTGTGCTTAACCTTCTGGTAGTTTGGCACACACGCAGTCAGGTTTAACTTAGAGCAATGTGTAAAGTATTTATGTATCAGTCAAACAGTAATAAAGTGAAAACATAACACCAATAAAATCCCAAATCAATTTAGAAAAATAGAGTTATTTTGTAATAAATTAAATGACACCAAAACAACAAAAGTCCAATCATTAGAATAGGAGCTAAGAATTTTTAAAGATCCTAGTATAAATAGGGCTAAAAAGCATTAGGCACCAATTGTGTTTTTTTTTTTTAACTTTCTCTATTTACATGCAGAACTGTCATGATTATACACTAATAATACCCCCATTGGAGGGGGATGGTACACCGAGTATTCAGCTTACATCTACATAACTTACAGAAACATGGCTCCAGGGCCATCCAGTAAACTCATTATTTACCAGCAAATGTATGATTTTTGTCCCCATGACCTGGTCCACTGTAGCATATCAGTTCTCCTTCATTGGAACTACACCCCCCCCATGCCAGCTCCCCCAACCACATCCAACCCCCCCAAAACCTAGGGGAGCTTCCACTCGTAAGCTCTGCACGTTACCTAATAGGCTATAGTAATGTCTATTGTATCTATTCTATCATCTCCCAGTGAGGGGAGCGAGACTCCCACCATCCCATCTACCATGAAGCCCCTATGTTAGGGACATAAAGTCCAACTTGCCAGCCTCCGTTGGCACAGCATCCTTCCCAGCCAGGAAGGGAGAGTCTCACTCAGCCACGTATTTCTCTTCTGACATGGAGGCTAGTGAATGAGTCTGTGCCCCCGAGGAGCGCAAATCATCAGGCAGTTCATCATCTCTCCTTGTAGGCCACATATGAGCCTCCTCCGCACCTGCCCATTCAATCATATCCTTTCTCCAATTTGTATCCGTGGGGGGACCTGCCAAGCCAACCTATTGCTATCCATCTTTTGGTCACTATGAGACTCAGATTCACAAAACACCTGCTCAATTTCTTCTTTGGGTTAATTGAGAGTTAGCCCAGCAGACACTGTTGCACTGTGGCACCTCCCACCTGGTAGCCCCTCACACTCCCCTTGCCATATTTGCTCCAAATTGAGTGGTTTTACTTGGCAGTCAGCTCTGAGGGCCTGGTGCAAGTGTGTTAAATGCCTACAGCCCCCAGCCTGGGACAATTTTGTAACCAATGTAGATGAGGGTCTCGGAGCCTCCGGGAATGTCGGCCACAGTTGTCGGGCCGTTGCTGCTATTTTTGCATATTGTAAAAATTGTATGTGCCCAAGTGCAAATTTCTGTATGGCATCCTGATGCATGATGAATTGGTCCCTCGGATACAGATGCACGATCATTACACACCCTCCTTCTGTCCACTTGTCTGTTGACATGTCTTGTGCAATGCAGAGCATAGGGGCGCACCAACCACAGATCTAAGTCCAGAGCATACCGGGCCCGCCGCAACACCCTTCATATCATCCTCTCCCAGATCCGACACAAAAGTCTAATTATATGGGGAAGCAACTCAGGGGTCCTTGTCCCCCACAAGAACAGTTCTCCCAGTCTAAATACCTCATGTGTTCCCACCAATAATGGCAGTTCTCAGTTTTCGTCCACGCCAAACTCATGTTGCAGGTGGGTTGACAAATAGTACTGCTACAAGTCTGAAATCTCCAGGCTTCCCTGTCCCCACTCCCTCTTCAGGGTTGCCAACCCAATTCTGCAATGTTTCCCTGCCCATAATAAGCGGGTCAAGAGACTGTCTAATTCCTTGAATACCCTATGAGGGATCTCGTACATAGCACTCTGCAGCATATATAGACTTCTTGGTAACACTATCATTTTAACAAGGGCTATATTACTCATAATGGATAGTTGCAGTGAATTCTAGAAATCTATAGATGGTCAAATACCCAGGATCACCCTCCCTAGATTCAGCTCATAAGTTCGCTGCTACCTGTGTGTCACAAATATGTCCAGATACTTGACCGTATCTAGTTTCCATGGTAAGGCGGTCTTTGGCAATTGCTCCAAGGGCAGCTTTGCTAACAGTCCGATTGGGAATATGGCTGACTTGGCGCTATTAATGTACAGAACAGAATACCCGCCAAATTCCTGCATGACCTTTAGTAAAATTGGGATCGAGACATCCGACTGACGCACATAAAGCATCACATTGTCAGCATGCAGTGACACCACATGAGTGGTCTTGCCAACTTGGATACTCCAGCCTTGCATGACATTCCTAAGATGGCACGGCAATGGCTCCTTCGCCATGGTGAAGAGCAGGGGAGACAACGGACGCGCTCATCAGGTGCCCTGCTGCAGGTGTATCTCTACTGAAACACACTGGCCCGCACTCACCCTTGTCATTGGACGTGTATACAGTAATCAAACCCATTTAATAAAATCATTCCCCACTCCCATCTCAGCGAGATCCTGCCAAATATAGTTCTAGCCAACTGAGTCGATCACTTGTTCTATGTCTAGAAAGGCAAGTGCGTATGACTCATCGTCCAGGTGAAGGGCTTGCAACACATAAGCCAACCGCCTTAAATTATTTAGCGTATTGCGGCGGGTAATAAAACCAGACTGAATTGAATATATCAATTGAGGTAAAAAGGACATCATCAACCTTGGCACAAGCACATGACTAAGTAGTTTTTGGTCCACATTTAACATAGAGAATGCTCAATAGGAGCCCGTTGTCATACTGTCCCTTTCTGCACTCAGCAGCAGCACAATTAGTGCCTCCCTCATGGCGGAAGGCACGCTGCCCATGTGCTAGGCCTCTGCATACACCAATCGGAGTTTGTCCAATAAGGGCCCCATGTAGGACTTATAATATTCTGCCAGTAGCCCATCTCCCCCCAGTGCCTTAGCCGTCTTTAATGACTTCACAGCTTGCCACAGGGCTTGCAGGGTTATAGGTTCCCCCGGGGATTTTGCATCTTCGGGGGTAAGTCGAGACCAGTGTAAATCCAGGAGATACCCGGCCAGGGATGGAATATCAACATTGCATGATTTGGCAAATACCTCCTGAAGATACGTTTCAAAAACTTTGTTTACTAACTGTTGAGTCACGACAACCTGCCACTGGAGACCCCTCAATGCCTCTACCGGCTGAGCTGTGGTCTCTGCCCACGTAAGTCTAGCCAGCATTCTACCCGCTCTATCCCCTTCCATATATAGTCTCCTCCGGCTCGCTAGGGGAGTATATTTCTCCAGCCGGTCCCAAGTGTCACAGACCTGGTGTCTTTGCCGGTACCACTGAGCTGTCACCACGGGATCCCCTGGAAGTGAACGTTCTAAGGCTCGCAGCCTCTCTTCCCCTTCAGTGAGTTCCCGTTCCAGCAATTGGCGCATACCCACTGTCGCAGGCAGGCATTTGCTCCTAATAACCCCCTCTAGCATGTCCCATTCGAGAGTCCTACTGCTTGCAATTTCCGAGTTAGATTCAAAATACTACTCAATGGCCCCCACACAGAGTTTTAAGAAAGACAGTATCAATAAGGGCTTCAACTCAAAGTTGCCACAATGGCACCCTGGGCCATGTGCGCTGTAGGGAATTAGTCAATAGCAGGGGTGAGGGACCTGAAATGTATCGTCCCATATAGGCCAAGTCACACACACAGTGTGTAGCATGCAGCTGTATAAAGAAATAATCTAATCTGCTATATGTGTGGGATGCCGGCGTGTAGCAGGAGTACACTCGTGAGTGTGGATTACGCACTCTCCAGATATCTACAAGGCCCACTCCTGCCTATAGCTGCATAAGGGCTTCTGTAATACGGGGCTTGGTGGCTTCGCGGGGTGGAAACCCATCCAATTCCCCATCTAATACACAATTAAAATCCCCGGCCATGACTGTTTCTGACTCAAGGTAGGGGTGCGCCACGGCAAGTACTCCTCCATAAAAACCACCATCATCCACATTAGTTGCATACACATTAATCAGATATATCTTATGGCCATCAGGGACCCAGTCAAGACTACATAACGTCCCTCTTAATCAGCCTGGACAAATGTCTTCCAAAAGGGAACCCTTGAGGCCACCCATATCAAAACCCTGCAGCCATAGCTAGAGTAGGAGGTTGAGTATATTTGACCCCTCCAACATTTCTTCATAGCTCCTATGTAATCACTCCACACATACATCTCTTGGAGAGAGGCAAACTTCACCCCATATCTCAAAGATAGGAGTAGGCTCTATTCCTTTTTTATGGCCTGTTAAGGCCACGAACATTCCAACTGAGGAATTTGTACTTGGTTCCTATGTCTACCATAACACAACTGGGTGGCATTTCTCCTCAGGTGGAGAGTTGTTGTAAATGTAGGATCACATGCAACAGAACTAGCAGCCGTTGAAGCATCTACGCAATACCCAAATAAATACCCACCAGAAATAGATGCAAGTTCCCCAATTGCATTTCCACCCCCCCCCCCACCCCTTAGGCAGAACTAACAGAACCCCAGACACAACCTGTGGTCTAAAGGGTCCTAAACCCCGCCCCACAAGCCCACCCGTCCCTAGAACCCCCTTGCAAAAAATGTATGTGTTGAAACTGTCTAGGGTACTCACATCCACACAAATCGCCCACCCTAGAAGGTGCTCAACGACTCAGTGAAGGTGTGGCCCCCAGATGCCTCCACATGGGGAATACTAACAGAAATTTCAAATAATCCTATTGCTAGCATGGCAGTGATCATAAACATGATCAAACAGACAGTAGCTGGCACAGGGAGAGAGGCTCGGCCAGCAATTATAACAAAGTTGCTGGGCTACATCGGTCGTCAATCTGTCCTCTAAGTCCCTGCATTCATGTCATCACTGAAGGTGTCAAGCACTGTTCTGATTGTAGTAAAAGCGTTTTAGAACTCAGTGAGCGCAGGATCGGGTCAGAGAGTGCCATCAGGACAGACCAGTATGTGAACGCCTTCCTGGTCCATGGGGGTCCGTGAGCAAGCCCTTGGCTGGGTTTTACATCTGCTGAAACGGCAGTAGGTGCAGCGGCGAAGCTCCTCCCACCCCGATGCATGCCCCCTATGTGTCAAACCCATCATTACACACCACTCTACCACCTCCTGAGAAGTCCAAAAAAACTGGACCTGCCTATCACATTGTACACATAGTTTGGCCAGATACATAAGGCCATACTTGATCTTGAGATCCTGAAGAAGTTTTTTAGCCGTCACAAACTTTTTTCGTAGGTCTTGGACCCTTCGTGTATAGTCTGGGAGTATAAGAATCACAGTGTTTTCCCAACGGGGTGGGCCGGCAGGGTCGGATTGGGATGACAATTTTGCCCGGGCACTGAAAAAAATTGGCACACATTCACGGGCCCTGGCCCACATTCGCGGGTGTGCCCTTTCATGAAACACACAAGAATGTAAGTGGGAGGATATTGTTCTTGGGAAGGACATAGGACCAAGGTGTCAATGTCCTAAAAGCTGAGCAACTGAAAAGTAGCGAGGCCCCTATCTATTACAAAATTATTCCCCAGCCCTCCAGCGCAGGAGCACCTGAAAAACAGCGAGGCCCTTTTCTCCTAAAAAATGATTCCCCAGCCCTCCAGGGAAGGAGCCCCTAAAAAACAGTGAGGCCCCTTTCTATTAAAAAATATTCCCCACCCCTACAGGGCAGGAGCACCTGAAAAACAGCAAGGCCCTTTTCTCCTAAAAAATGATTCCCCAGCCCTTCAGGGCAGGAGCACCTGAAAAGCAGCGAGGCCCCTTTCGATTACAAAATTATTCCCCAGTCCTCCAGCGCAGGAGCACCAGAAAAACCGCAAGGCATCTTTCTATTACAAAATTATTCCCCAGCCCTTCAGGGCAGGAGCACCTGAAAAGCAGCGAGGCCCCTTTCGATTACAAAATTATTCCCCAGTCCTCCAGCGCAGGAGCACTAGAAAAACCGCAAGGCCTCTTTCTATTACAAAATTATTCCCCAGCCCTCCAGCGCAGGAGCACCTGAAAAACAGCGAGGCTCCTTTCTATTACAAAATTATTCCTCAGCCCTCCAGCACAGAAGCACCTGAAAAGCAGTGAGGCCCCAACTATTTGGAAATTACTCAGCCCTCCCCAGCCCTTACCTGCCTCAGGCAATGGCCTGGCAGGAGGGGGGATAAAGCAAAAAACACAGCTGCTGGGCAATCCATGGGGATGGGGGGGAGCTAAGGTGAAGATGGTGCCAGTTCCCAACATTACCTGGCCCCCACAGCGAGACCCAATCTTCCTCGCTCACTATGCCCTGAATGAGAAGGGCTATGGGCGAGGTGTTAATGCAAACACTGTTTCAGGGCTGCGTGGACCCCAGGGGGGCCAAGGTGAAAATGGCTCAATGGCCTGAGCAACACCTGGCCCCCTGGGAGGCCAATTCTGGCACACAATCACCCTACCCCAGCCCACCATCAGCGTGATTGCTTGGCAGGGCAGGGGGTGAAGGAGAGGCCACAGCTGATCATCGCTGAACGGCCACACAGCGAGGCTGCTTTCCTCTCCCTGTCCAGTGCTCTCGGTGAACTGGGAAAGTGGAGAACAATGGCCCACAGAGGGCACTGACACACCGCCCCTTCAGCCAATTCCCGAGTGCCCGCAGTACCAATCCGTACCTGTGGGCCGGAGGATTGAGCATGTTGGAGAATTGATTCTTGGTCCCTATAATTAAACAGGCATTCTACGATGGCCCATGGAGGAGCTCCCGGTCGAGCTATAGGTGCCAGGGCCCGGTGTTCTGAATAGCTCCACAGACTGTCCGTCTGCTAGCTACGGAAACCCCACTAGGTGGATGTTATTTTATCGAGAGTACACCTCTGCGTCCTCAATGCACTCTGCCATTTGTGACTCATTATTCTTGAGCTCACCCACAACTGCTCACAAAGTCCCCACTTCCTTCTTTAATGTTGAAAGTTCATCTTCTGCTCCAGCCCCCCTATCTGCCATCCTTCTAAGGTCTATACAGAGGTGGTCAAGGTCAATGGCTATGATATCTATTTTGGCATCTAGTGCCATCCGAATTCCCTGTATAGCCACTAGGATCTCTGCATTAGCCGACGCCTGCGCGCCCTGATCCAATGCCAGGCATGTCTCCTGCATCTGCCCTTGGGATCAGGGGCCTGGCACTGTATATTTGTATATTTTGTTTGTTTGTGCTGATTTCATGTCTTTGTCCCTACCCTTCACCATTGTGGGTAGTAACATGTAACATGTCAGGTACCCCACCAGCAAACTCAACCGTCCAATGAGTGCCTCCAATCCAGCGTTCCTCATGCGGCTTAGTCTCAGCTCCCAGGCCAACCAGGTGACCGTCGCGGGCCCCTCAACATTAACCCACGCCTCGATGAGGAGGGCAGGACCAATCTAGGAATCTCCACTTGGCAGCCCCGCTTCCCCCAGCAACCACCCAGGCTCAGTCACCAGGCTAAGAACCCCAGCAGCTCTCTGCCTTATCTTGCCAGGCCCAACTGGTGGTCATAATTGAATGGCTCTGCATGGGGTATATAAGCAATTATATATTTTCATGGGGCCTCTCCAGGCCTCAGTTATGACAGTGTGCTGCAGCCTCAATTAGCGTCAGCCGAACTGCAGACCAGTCCAGCCGCCAGGAGCTTAACATCCCAGTCCAGCCCTGCCCACGTGGCCAGGGTGCCCGAAATCCAAACACTCCAGGGGCAGCCAGCACTTGGGGGACCTACCCCCAGAAGCACCACCGGGCTTTACCTGCTCTGGGCCCTCCAAACTGGAAGCCTGTCCACGCTAAGTGCCATTGGAGCCTGCACGCTCAATCAGCCACGCGTAGCTCAAGGGACATCAAGACCGGCGGGGGGCTGACCCATATGGTTCAGATCCACTTGGCTATGCACTCAATTCAGGCCAGAAGCGGGTCCACTAACTCTGCTCCTAGCCGCAATAGCACAGCAGCGGTTATTCAGTGGGCCACCAATCCTGGCACAGCCCGGACAGCCATGCTGCAGCACAGAACCCAGGCCCTCCACGGCCACCTCACTCCCCTTGGCACCTCCGAGCCGGTTTGCAGCCGAGCGGGCAGCAGTCACTGATCACAGCCGCTTGTGCGCCCCACTCCGGGTGCCACAGACAGGGCCCTGTGTAGACCATGCCCGTGGCTCCCGTCCTTGCCCATAGGCCCAGCACCGCATTCAGCCTTACCCTAGGCCATATATTCCTCTGGCCTCCCGTCTTCCGTCTCCGGCTGCACTGCCTCTGCTCCAGGAGTCGCCCACTGCTCGAATCACAGTTGGATGAAGTTCAGACCCTGCCAGCAAAATTCAGTATAGTATGGAGTCAGGATATGTAAGGATTATGATTCCCGATGCGGGAGCTGCAAAGGGGCATGTCTAACCAGCTATCTTGTCAGGCCACACCCCTAGCGCCAAGTGTGGTTACCTTGTCTCGCTGGACCGGGTCAAAGCCCACAGTGTTGAAGCGCAGGTCAGATACAGGGACCGGGTTTACCTTTTGAAAATGTTACCTTCTCTAAGTCCAAGTCCACATGGGGAGCTGCTGTGGATCTTTGCGTTGGCAGTCAACTCGAGGAGACCATTGTCAATGTGAGGCGCAGGTTGGGTATCGCAGAATGTCACTGTTCATGGCACTGAGTCAGTTGTTAGTCAACACGGACTGTCAGCATTGGCTCTGGATCTCGGGTTGTTGCAAAGAGCAGGTCATCACTGGAAATCCACATTGACGGGCATCAAGAATGGTCATCGGGCGATGCGGAGAGTCCATTTGTGGTCACGAAGAGCCCAAGAACCTGATTTTGAAGTGGAGGAGTACTCTCTGATGCCAGCCATGGGTCTAGGGCCTAAGGGGTTCCTCTTGGGGATCAGGTCTCACTCCAGCAGAGGCCAGCAGTAGGGCTCACCTCAGGTCCAGGCAGGTTTAGTTTGTGCTGATTAGCTGAGCAGTTGCAGGGTGGAAACTGGAAACTTGTTGTATTACTGTAGCTCAAACAGAAGGTCAGCCAACTCACCCTTGGAGTGACATCTGGGGAGTCTGGGTTCAAGGCAAGCATGTGAAATCTTCCTTCTTCAGACAGCAGGGCAGTCCTTCTCAATCTCCCACAGGTCCAGGAGTTATCTGATGAGAGGTTCTGAAGGAGCAACTTTTATCCCCAGTGCCAGCTGTGGATGGAGGATGCCTCCTTTGTCTAACCATCCCACTTTCTGGGTTTGGCTTCAAGTTGACTAGGCTAACCAAGGGCAGGCAGGCCTATATGTAAGCTACATTTGTCAGTGGCAGGGCAGGCAGCCCTTAGAAGTCAAAAAGGGTGTGGGCAAGCACTGAGGCTACCCGTTGAAAATCACATCCCCTCCCCCAGACATCCCACCCAGGATTTTTTTTTTTACATACAAACTTCGCGGTTAGATCATTAGCAGTAACTGTAATCAGTTATATACTTATTTTACGTCACAGATTGGGTTTTTATTTGTTACTTTACCCTTTGCTGCGAGTAACACTCTGAATGATTTATATCCAATGACGTCCGTCTTAGAATCACGCTTAGTGCGGGTTTCTATTCCAACTTCCGTAGTCCTTCCTTGATAGTTATCACGTCTTGACCTTACGTTCAGGTCACACACAGTTTAACGCATGCGCAGTTACTCTTTAATAAACAGATAGTTTTGGCTCCAAGAATTATCTTCATTTACGGGACGCTGTTGGATCCAAGATAGAAACGTCTGCGGAGAGAGGAGGTGAGTACCATGACACCATTTCACAACGTGGCAGTACTTCTTCGTAACTCCATGCTCATGAATGATTTTTCTGAGTTTCGGACTTTTAATGCGGTGATAGTTTTCCCTCCCATGTCCATGAACAGTAATGTGAGCATTTGTTATGCCCACACATGCATGTATGGGCGCGTGTTGTTAATATTTTTTCGAGCTAGGCACGCCATTATTTATTAGTGACGCTACTATCAGCATTTTTTGGCCACAGCATAGATCTTGGCCACAAGTTCAGCCCGTAATATGGTTTGCCTTTTGAGTATGTGTGACACCTCACAGATATCAAGATTAGATCTCTAGTGTGGTATTGTTAGCCGCAGATATAGACATTATGCCATCCAATATCTTTCTTGATGCTGGTATTATCGTTTGGCTTTTTTGTCAGGTTGTTGATTTAAATTATACCGCATCCTCAATTAGCATATAATTAACTATTACTGCTAGGTTTACCTATGGGGGGTAATATGGCTCATGTAATCTATATAGCAGACCCCATGCTAACCATATTATCGTAAGTTTTACTCCTAGGTTAGAAAATGGAGGCTCTGGCCCGGGGGGGCTAACAAAAAATCTATATAATCATCTACCATTTACACAATCTAATATATGGCTTAGCACATGAGTGCGTGAATTTTTGATCTACATTATATATAAGTGAGTATATAACACCTAATGTCTTTTTTGGCATACATTGGTCATGCTTCAGAACCTATAGAATATAGCTCTGGAGGGTGTCACAACATCAGGATTGCCATATTAAACATTTATATCTGGCATCTTGTTTTTGTGTTTACAGAGGCTTATTGAATTGATGTACAGAAATTGTCCCTCTCTTGAACCAATTCCACAGAAATGAAATTGACCATTCCTTGTTAATAGGTAAAGGTTTTAATTGGGGCATTACCATCGGCACTTTATTATTTTAAGAAATAGTCTGAGAAAAACGTAGTATTCAAAAATGTTTTCCATGGTTGCATTTTTTGCAGAATTCGCAATTGCCCTGTACGAAAAAGAACCAGTTGTTTCAATTCTTCCTAGTTTGATCAACTTGGATTACAGGTATTTTTACCCAACCTCAAATAGTAAGGAACACATTAGCCAGTCATCTAATATTTGTGTTACTCTGTTTAGTCTTGTAAATCTGTATGCTAATTATTTGTTTATACTACATCTTATGGATACATTCTTTCTGGCACAAATAAGGGTTTTTTCTTGGGATATTTTCCCTTTGTATAGTCTTTTCTATAAACACTATTCTTTGTCTTGGAATTATAGGTTGGATAGAAGTTTTATGTTGCACAAGTTTACTTTTAGGTGGATTTCTTCTTAAAGTCAATTACTATAAGATGGTCTGATACACCGCTTGCAGTTATGGTTGAAATAATCGCTGCTTTGAGCGTGGGTTGTTTGATGAATAATTTTTTTTTTATTATTTTTCCTTAGGTACCCCTACCTTGTGTAACTTTGGTGACACTATACCCTAGTTGGGCGAGGTCCTGATGAAGGTGGTCCATGGTTGTGTTATTCCACCGAAACACGCGTAGACCACGTGCGCCCAGACCTATTTAGGTTGCTGTCATCTAAACCGAACATTGGAGATGTCTTTACATCCATATGCTCCTTGAACTCATTGAGTATATGTGTTTTGTATGATTGAGAGTGAGTTAGAGTTATGAATGTATTTGAGAATTGATTGTGTTCATGAGTAGGGTGTTGCTATTTGTATATATTAGATATGTTTGTTTAACTCGTTCCGTGCTCATGACGGAACCACGCCGTCATGAGCCACGGTTGCCGTGTGCTCATGACGGAGTGGTTCCGTCATGCTGCGGCCGTTGGCGGCCGCGCCACCCACGCGGTGCTAATTCCCCGCCTGTGCGGGCAATTAGCGCTGTGGGCGGAGTCATGACGGAACCACTCCGTCATGAGCACAGCCCAACCGTGGCTCATGATGGAGTGGCTCCGTCATGAGCACCGCGCCACCGCGCTGCCCCCCCGCACCACCCAGCGCGGCGGCGGAATTTCCGCCGCAGCCAAGGGGTTAAAAAAAATTTTTTTTTTAAATTGTGTTTCTCTAATGAATGTTATTTCTACAATATATAATGATTTGTACTGTTTTATAAAAAAAAATGGAGATTGATTTATAACAGTTATAAAATAAAATTAATCGGAAATAAATAAATAAAATAAAAAAATATTTTATAA
This sequence comes from Triturus cristatus, assembly GCF_964204655.1. Taxonomy (NCBI): domain Eukaryota; kingdom Metazoa; phylum Chordata; class Amphibia; order Caudata; family Salamandridae; genus Triturus; species Triturus cristatus. Next base: position 721,500,951 of record NC_140591.1, on the reverse strand, counting down.
AAAAGGAAATAGACTTTGTACTCGTGCATTTATATGTTCAAATTATGTACTGACTACATGTAGCTGCTAACCCATGCACATATGTAATCTTAGGTAAAGCAATATTGGTCTAAGGGGAGTTGTTCTTTATTCAGATGTTCAGTTTTCCCCTCTTGCTCCTAGACCTTACACGCCTTTAGAGGGGGTCCCTTTATTTACAAGTGCCTCCTTTGTCTAACCATCCCACTTTCTGGGTTTGGCTTCAAGTTGTCTAGGCTAACCAAGGGCAGGCAGGCTTATATGTAAGCTACATTTGTCAGTGGCAGGGCAGGCAGCCCTTAGAAGTCAAAACGGGGATGGGCAAGCACTGAGGTTACCCGTTGAAGATCACAACCCCTCCCCCAGACATCCCGATCAGGAGAGCAACACTCTGCCCCACACCCAAGGCCCTTTTGTCCCCATGTCCCAAAGGGATACACAAAATACCACAGACGAGCCATTCCCAGTCAAGTGACCCTGGACACTGGCAGAAAGGCATATTTGGCTTAGGCAGAAAAATGCCAACTTTATAAAAGTAACCACAAGGAGATGATGGAAGGAGTGCTGAAACTTTTCAGCCACTCACCCCCAGTCACAGATCTGGGTTGGATACATCATCATTCTTTAGCTCACTTCGCCACTCCAGTTCAGACACAGCTATATGCAAATCAGTCTTGACCCTGTGGCTCATGAGAACAGTCCAGACCGAACTGCCAAGCGATGTCTTACCTGGACCGGAAACAAGATTATACCCAGATCTGTGACTGGGAGTGAGTGTCTGAAAAGTTTCAGCACTCCGTCCATCATCTCCTTGTGTTAGCTTTGTTTGCCCTAAGTTGACAGGGTATGCCCAGATGTGGGTCCCTTGCTCACTTTGCCACTGGATTCAAGCTAGCCTGGCTGATAAGGATTGTTACCACTAAACCGGTCCCAGGATGCTTGTTTTCGGTTCAGGGAAGACCTGGCTTGGCTGTTCGGGCTGGACTGTTCCTATGAGGCACAGGGTCAAGACTGATTTGCATATAGCTGCGTCTGAACTGAGGTGGCGAAGTGAGCTAAAGAACGATGATGGGTTCAACCCAAGTCTGTGACAGGGGGTGAGAGTCTGAAAAGTTTCAGCACTCCGTTCATCATCTCCTTGTGTTAACTTTATAAAAGTGGCATTTTCAACAATAGTAACTTAAAATTTGGCTTTGCCATTAAAATGTATTTTAAATTAGAACTCAAATGAGTGGAAGAAGAATTTCTCTAACTGTTCCTGAACTGAAGTTATCACTTATTTGGTGCAATAAGGTAACCCGATGTAAGAATATGGGACAGAAATCCTTACAACAGTGAAAAAAATTTTTAGGAGTTTTACACTGTTACGACATATTAAAACTTAAACACACGTTCTATATTTTACATTTTGATAAATGTGATAATGAATCCAGAGGGGCTTGCAGCTTGCTAAATAGGCTGCCACCTTGGTCACCTCCAAATGATCAGGAGACCTCTTGGACAGTTCTGGAGATATTAACTACTAGTTAAGATGATGTGTCAGCTCAACATATCCTGGGGCAATGCCCCTACGGCACTTTTACTCTGCCGGAGCATCACTTTAGTGATGCTCCAGAGGCACAGTGTACCGGCCCATATTTATAAGGCCACGCAAAGCCACCCCGCATGACTTTTCATGGCCTTGAAAATATGGAGTAAGGCAATGCCTTATTCTGCGTGGAAGGGGCATTTCATGGGTGTTGCTGTGGTTGTTCCCATGCAACACCCAAGGTTTTTAACACTTCCCCAGATTTACAATATAGCGTAAATCTGGGGCAGTGCCAAAACTAATGCCTTCCCAAAGCAGGCATAACGAGGAGAAATGCCTACATTTCTCCTTGTTTTTCCTCTTTCCACGTGTGCTGGATTCTGCAGCACACATAGAGCAAGGAAAACACCCCCTTTGCTTGTTTGTGTGCAGGACGGTCTCCCTTCCTGCACAAAAACAATCATGTCAAGAACACAGAAACCATTGCACCATGGTGCAAGGGTGCCTGTGGCGGCATACCATGCAGTTTGTGAGCCGCACTGGCAGAAAAGACATGAATGCACTGTATCTCGTACATACGGTGCATTCATGCCCTTTTCTTTTGACGTAGGGCAGCACAGCTAGAAGGCTTACGGCGCTGCCCTATGCCAAAATATTGTAAATATGCCCCTTGTATGTTAGAAGGGTTTTCAAAATGGCCACTAAAATTGGCCTGAGAGATGATGTAGAGTGGTGCAAATTTTAGAAACATCCACGTTACATAACCATTAGTTGTGGTGGAAAGCCTCGAAATGGAACTTAGATGACCCTGTAGCACCTCTTTATTTAAAAGTACAGGGTGGCATACTGGTCCATTTACAGATCCGCTCCCTAAATCTAAACTTATAAGGAAAAACACCCATTTGCTCACCTCTTGAGAATCTGTTCAGACATTATGACAATCTGACCAGCTTGCAAGTCAGTCTTCCAAGAAATGCAGGAAGACAGGGCATTCACCAACCTAAATCGATACACAGTGAACTTAAAAAGAACCGGGGAAATAACTGGTTTATTAGAGAAACAATTTTACCAGATTACCCTTTTTCCCCACAGACAATGTAAAACCAACAAACGTATTGAGGAGTAAATTATTTGTGAACCACGCACAATTGCTTTTTTTGAAAACCCACCATTACATTTTACACAGCACATATAACTGTGATCAATCACAGCAGGATGAAAATCCATTCTAGAGCTTTTGAAAATGAAACTTCATGCTGTGGTGGCGGATGTGGTCTCTGTGGCATGCCACAGACCTCCACTCTCACATTTCAATGGCCACATGTAAAAATACTAGTTCATTTGTGTGCTTGGCCTATGCTGTCAATACATGAAAACCACAAGAAATGATAGAATATGAAACAGCTTGAGAGCTTGAGCCCCTCACTGTGCCAAACAATTTGAAAAATAAGGGGGCATATTTACAAGGGCTTTATCTCCGCTTTTTTGGCTTAAAAAGCCAAAATAGCGGAGATAAAACTATCACCCTATTGACAAGAGGGTGCTAACATGCATAATCGCATGTTAGCACCCTTTTTCCCAACACCTCCCTTTGCATCTCTAATGAGATGCAAAGTGGGCGTCACTGGGCGTACCCCGGATGGACAACCTTGCAAATATCGCTGATGTTCACATCGCGATATTTACAAGGCTGCCCCAGCATTTTAGCACACGTTAGTTTTTGGAGAAACAGCTGTTTTCTCCAAAAACTAACGTCTGCTAAAATGCAGACTTACCTATCCCCAACATTGGGGTGGATTATGCTGATACGACCCTGTGGGTCGTATCAGCAAGGTTATCGCTGGCAAAGTTCCCTGCAAAAGGGTGATAACCTTGCTATCTCTGGAATTTTTATCGCCCTGGAGAAACGCGTTGTTAATAACGCGCTACCAGGGCGATAAATTCCAGAGATAGCTTGCGATAGTAAAATTATCGCTAAGCACGCCCAGCGATAATTATCGCTGGCCGTTGATGATATGTCCCGAGATGTCTCAATTTTGCATGTTTTATTTTCTGGAGGTGTTTCACTAAAAACCTCACATATATTCTCATTTCACTACTCCTATAGTGCCGCAAATAACCTACGGCTATGCCTTTCTTCTGCTTCCTCCTTCCAATCTACTTTCCTACGTAACTCCGACAAGGACTGCCCCATATCTGTCAATGTGCGCATCATCACCTCCATCCACTCCTCCATCCGAGTGGGAACCTGATCTCTCTTCGCCTTAGGTGTCATCACCCAATTCTACACACAAAACCAAGAGTCCAGGAAAATTAAGGCTGCTGGCCTAATGTGCCTGAATGTGGCCTGCCACGCAATCACCACTGTAAGCCCAAACAGGAAAAACACGGAGCCTTATAATGTTAGTGCTCTAAATCACCAAACCACCTGTGGAATAACAGAACTTGAACCTATGACCTTTGCAGCAAGAGCCCAAACCCTAACCACTAAGCCACAGGCCTAAAATACACTCCCTACATCGATGGAGCTGCAGTCCCCGCCCTATGCACCCCCGGGGCCCAAGAAACTACCACAGGTCTAGTTAGGGCTATAACCTAGCCCCTTACTGCCCTTCAAAAAACACCAAGTCCCAATCCCTGTCAACCAAAAGCACTCAAACAGCCAGAGCCACTCCCACAAGTCCAATCAAGTTGGGCAGGTGAGTATTCACTCTAACCCGCGTGGCTCCCGGCTGTGGTGCAGTGCAGGTCAACCGAGAATGATCGAGGGCCGATGCTGCGCCTCAAAAAGCCCCATGTCAGTGTTGCTGCCGGTGACTCACAACGTGCCTTCTCCCACATAAACCTGCTGAAAAAGAGAGAGAGAGGATTAAAATAATCTCCGTCACGTGGACAGAGGTGTGTAGATTCATCAGTGGAGTGGCGAGGAAGAGATTGTGCTGCCGCTCCGTGCTCCTTTTATGGGGGGTGAAGTCCAGAACCAGTTCAAGAAGGTACCGGCAGGATCCGGGACCTGATCTGCCAATGCTGCCCCGGGAGCACTTGTAAGCTTCAAGGGCATCTTCCCCAAGAACCAATCACCACCTGAGGGGGCCGGCGCCGGCCGCGTCATCGGCCGACACTAACCCTGCCCCCCCACGAGAAGCGTCCCGGGGACCGGCACAAACTGCCATATTTGTGGCGTGGCCGAGTTCTCGGTTGGTGCCTATGGAATCTCCCTACATGTGCAGTAAAAGAGACACTAAAAGAGGTTTGAGGAGAGACTCACACACCTCAGGTAAGGCAGGTGAGGTAAGGCAAGGCAGACACTTTGATGACAGCTAGGAAACCAACGGGGTTGAAGTACTGGGAATTTTAAGCCCAGCGGTGCAGGGGAACACACCCTATGACTTCGGGTTCTTCCTGTTTCAGACCTACAGAAACACAGAGTCTTCTGGGTGAAGTCAAAGATCAGTTTATTGGCTGCAGACCAATTACAGGTATCCTAGAAGTACAACAGCGTGTATGTTCTCAGGAGACTGCTAAAAATCACAGAAACGGGCTTCTCCTTAAATACAAAATATCCTGCCTCAGGCATACATTCCTTCTTTTATGGCATGGTCATTCAAATGTATACATTTCAAACGAAAAGGCAGAGTCATGATGACCATCCCACATTCCAGTTAAGCCAGCCCGTAATTATTTACCCAGCAAGGCTCAGATCCCACATCAGATATCGATAGGCCCCAATAAACATGACCATCTCCTGTTTGGTAAACAAGCCATAAAGCAGGAACAGTCAGGTGTGAAAGAGATTAGCTGGAGGCTTGTGTAGGATGAAAAGGTTTTATGGTGTGTCAAGCCCTGATGCTAATCACAGGTGGCCAGAGGACGGGGAGCTCGTGAGACCGGACTGACCTGGGGCAGCGGAGCCAAGCTGCCCAGGTCACAGAAAAGTCAAAGGAAGGCACATGTGCTCTAAAAGGCCCGTATTTGCTTCATGATATGTAGCCTATGTGAGGGCAACCATAAGATGGCCACCGCTCTAAGATGGAACCCACGTAGTGATGTATAATAACGTATACACAGTGCATTCATAGCTAAAACGTTATACAAAGCACTTGTACATACCACATTGACCATTCGCGGTTCGCTAATACCGGGATAGACAGGGGTAGGGCCCTGCCTCCTACGCGGTCCCAAATTGCAAAGTACGACAGGGTGAGGGTGGGAGATACGCAGTGCCTTAGCAGCCCCAACTGCTGCTTACTCACCATAATTAGACTTCTTGAGCTGTCTGACATTTTTTTTAAACGTGCTCCATCACGTACCAGGAGCTCATTTGGCAAAAATGAAAAATATATAATAAGCTCACCATGCCATGGAGACATAACGAAATGACTCGCATAGTTTTCAATTTTCAAAGACAACCACACCTCGCCTCCCAAAGTAGGGGGCTGTTTTTGTAATATGTCCAATTAATGTCACCCACCAGTTTGCAGTTTGCTATACATCTGAACTTTTATCACCTTTCGTGTGCATCTCTCTTGTGCCATCCACAGTGGTCCCTTGCACACAAAATAAAGGTGAACGTGGTTTCAGAAAGCCCACGATCAATAGAGTTGGCCTTCTCACGCTCTGGTTCTGTGGTGGTTGATCCATTAGGCAAATCTTTCTAAAGGCAGAACTGAATGAGGCTCTGCTGTCAGAAACATAGCACATCAGACACCTCTAGATGGGAATGAAGAAGTGAGAGTTGGACGATAGGCCACCTGTCATTTTCGATGACTGCTGCATTACCCTCCAACTCTTAGTAAAGACCTCAGACTATTGCTACCCTAAGGTTTTCAACTGACTCTTCTGGGGTAGGACTCTTTTTTGAAATTTTTATTATTTTTCAGGCCACTGAGAATCTTCCATAACCTGAGACCTCACGAGTCCCTTAAGTTGTCCCAAGTACAGCACCTTAGAGAAACATTGGCCATTGAACCTTGGTTATATAAAATCCAATAGCAAGCACAATAACACAATAAAAGCATTAGAGTCATACCTTTGTCCCAGAAAATGTTTGCACCTTCTGGGTTTTGATGTAAATACTTTTAAGTGCTTTTTTGCTCACCTGCAAGTAAAAGGTTTTTTCTTCTTAGAATGTATTGCACTTACTGGCTTCCGAAGTTAATGAACGTTATTTATTCTAGCATGGTGTATACTTATCACCTTTCAGAGTGCATCTGAACAGCTTGACTTCACTACACCGGAGAGTGAGTGAAGTTTCAAAATAGAGTAACTTGGTTATCCAATTGTAGTGCAATAGTGTTAGTGAGCTAGGACATCAGTGGATAATGACAGCACACAGACAGGACCCTATATCGTATAACTGTGCAGTACCCCAGGAAAAGACCCCAAACCGGCTAAGAAAAACAAAAAAATGGTTGTATAGCTTGAAGGAAATATATTTTATTCACAGTGGAATATGTGATTAAACACATTGTCTCACTCATTGGCAAGAACTGTGACTGATGTAACAAAGATGCTTTAATGTTAACAATTTTTTATTTTGTGGCTTCCGCAGTCACAATACAATCAAAGTTTGTAAGTAATACAAATTTAAACAAAATATCATCAAAGTTAGATAAAAACAGTCAATATATACAAATAGTCAAGCACATTATTTATCCCTACTATTATTCATCATAAGCCTGTCTGGAAGGCAAATAAATGGTGGAATCACATTAAACTAGGGCCCTTATTACTAGTGGCCTGGAGCTGCACCCACCAGGGGATATCTCTTCGGGCCATTTTACCCTTCCCTGTGTGTCTGGGCATGGACTTCTCTGGTCCCCAACCTATTTCAAGCCCAGAGACACCAGACCCAGTCATCTGAGTGGAGCTGTGAGAGCTGAAGGCAGCTGCTGTGCCTGCCGCTCGCCAACTTTCTAACTGCTGTGTAGGAGAGTAGACAACATTGTCTTCTTACACAATCAACCCTCCACCCATGCCTAACCCCCTGTGCCAAGGGCATCAAAAAAGCCCCCACTCATTTTTACCACCTGCACCAAAGAAGGTGGCCAATGTGTGCTGATTTGGGACCATTTATTTGCCAGGAAGGGAGAAAACCATGCAGATTTATATCCAATGGGCCTTAAACTTTTGGTTTAAGTTAACATTTGTTTGCTACTCACAAACTACGAGTGTAGTTTAAAGTGTAGTATATTTACGAATGCTGTGACTCCCCTGTCGGTGCCGAGAAATCTGCACATAAAAAGATAGGCCTGTCCACCCAACTGCTAAGCATCTCCGTCCTTCCATCTTCATGTTACAAAAAAGCACGTATTGGGCTCGAACTGCCCCTTCCTAAACCGCTTTGAGTACACTAGAGTTTACCATGCAAGGTTCACCAGGGCCTCCAGAGGGGTAGCCATAATATTGCATAAATCCTTTCACCTTGCTGTTAATAATATGGCCAAAGACCACCTTGGTTGGTTTGTGGTGGTGGAGGGCCTACTGGAAGGACATCTGTCAAATCCCCTGAGTGTGTACAGCCCGCCTTGTCTGCCCACTCAAATGTTTGCAACCCTCACTGAGACACTACTAGCCTTTCCTGTGGGCAAGACCATTATAGATGGGGAGTTCAATGCCACACTTAACCCCGGCATGGACAGTACTGGAATCCTTTCAAAACACTGTATTACGAGGGCGGATCAATTTGGAGGGCAACTGGACTCCCTTGACTTCTGTGATGTGTGGAGGGTATGCACCTAAATGAGAGAGCCTATGCTCACACGTCAGCAGCACATGGGGCACTTTCGTGCATAGACTTTCTATTAATGCCTGATATGGATGCCCTACAAACCACCAGAGTGGAGATCCTCCCCAAAGGCATCTCAGACCAATTAACTATTGAATTTTATCTTAGTGGTCTGGTGGGTAGAGTGCGTCCTATGTGGCACCTAAATGCCTGGTACCTCCAAGATGAAAGTAGTACAGACCTCCTAACTGCCTACTGCAAGCCTATTTTGAGGCTAACACTGGGTCAGTGGTTAGTAGGCTCAGCTGGTATTCTTTGGGCCGCTGGGAAAGCCCCAATTCGGGGTGTAGCTAAAGGATACGTGTGACACACTGAAAGGTACTGGAGGCAAAAACTGATGGATCTGGAGGTCACTGTGGCCACTCTAGATCGCCATCACACTTCCAACCCCTCCAAGGACATGAAGTGCCAGTAAGCGTACACCAGGTACACTGTCCAGCAGACGGCCCTGGAGGAGGCCAGGCAGTGGTGGAGGACCTCAACACAAGGGGTTATGAAAGTGGGATAAGTCTGGTAGGCTACTATACTGGCTGGCCTCTAGGGACATGGCCAACAGGATAATCCCTGGGGTCTTCGATTTAACAGGCGCTCTCTGCTCCACCTCAGTGCAAATAGTGGTGATGTTCGCCAAGTACTAAGGAACCCTATATAAGACCTAACCTCGTCCTCTGAGTGAACAGAGCCAACTCCTCCTGATGGACATTCCACTCCCACGCCTATCAACCATGGAGCATGTGCATCTGGACGAGCCCATGTCATTGGAGGAAATTCAAGAAGCTGTAGATTACAATCTAGGTTACAATCCAGGAAACCCCCTGGACCAGCCGGGTATCCCTAAGGAATATTACTTTAAATTTCGGGACACACTGTCCCCATACCTCCACAATCTATACCTGGAGGTGGCACAGACAGGGCACTTTCACACAGAACCAGACACAGCCACCAGCATGGTGCTCTCTAAGGAGGGCAGTCCCAGGCCGTGCTGCGATGTCTATAGGCCCATATCTCTCATTAATCATGAGATTAAGATCTTTGCGAAGGTTATTGCCACGAGGCTTCAGCATATCATATCCACCCTGGTCCAGCCGGACCAGTACAGCTTATGCCTAACTGTGGTACCCGGCACTATATACACCTGCTGTAGATAGCACTGGCCTGAACTCAAGAGATACCCGAGCTGTACGCTCTTCCCTATTGATTTTTAAAAAGTCTTTGATACCATTTACTGGAGCTTTATGAGGTGGGTCTTGACCAAGAGAGAATTGTGCTATACGCAGACACGTGCTTCTTTATTTAGCTAAACCACATCTGACAGGGCCACAATGTCTCTACCTCCTTTAGCTCTACGAAGGGATCTCAGTTCTCTGAGTTAATACTATGAAGATGACCTATTCCTAATAAGCCAAAAGTCAGTGGGACTACAGCACCTACTGGATACTACTGAAGATTTTTTGCACGTAAACACTCATCAAATCAATTTAAGCAAAACTAAAACAATGGCAATACATTACACCAAAAAGAAAAAGCTGAACTGGCATCTGGACGCACATCGCCTAGAACCGGTAACTGAATGCAAATACCTTGGAGTCTTACTAGACATCAAAGGCTCCTACAGCCCCCAGATGGAGGCCCTGCTACGGAAGGCACCACAACAACATTAGCCATGAAGCCTCTAAATTGCTGCCTACTGAAAACAGATTAAGTCCTCCCTGCTTGGGTCTTGATATACATGCTTACATTGACCGCCAAAAAAGCCCTACGTGATATATTAGATAATCTGGGGTGCATGAGGAGGAGAGGAACCACATTGGCATGGGCACGATCATTGCCAAAAAGGACATTGCCCACAAGTGGAAGATTGCTGCGGCACCCACGTCAACTGAATGGAGGGCTGGAATTGACTAGTGTGCAGCATTGAAAGAGTCAATTTACAAGGCCTGAGGCTGCCCCCATACACATGAGAGGATATGGGGAAAGTAGCCCGACTACTATGGTCTGCAGTCTCTCAATCTTACTGATTAAGGGCCTGATTTAGATATTGGCGGTACATCCGCCATCCCTCTGTGGCAGCAGTTTCAAGCACTCCCTCGAGTTGACAAAATCCTGCCAGCCGAATTTAAATTTGTGCTGGCTGAACTGCTTCCTACGAGGCGGACTCCTCTGCCGGCTAACAGTTCTGCGTCGCTGTCAGGTCAGCAGTATTGCCCCCGTTGTACTGGCTTTGTCCTAGTGGCGGTCTGCTGATGGAGTGAGTCTGTGGTGGAGTGGAGACTCGTAAGCACTACTCACTAATGTGCCAATACACATATATGTTGTGTTTGCTTTAAAATACATAGGTAGGTAATGTTTATGCCCCTTTTTGGAACATATTACATTGCTGTGTAGTTCCTATAAACCTATATAGAATCTGCTCATTTAGGCAAAATAGACTGTGAGATTGATGTCCGGACTGATTCCCAACATCCCCACCGGCTATGTTAGCTTGTATACCAGCTAGCTCACAGTGCCACTGTAAACTCATCTTACCAAGGACTGAATAGTTCTTGGCAACTATCGAACATTACAACTCTGTTCCATCAGGGATCATGGAAACAGTGCAGTACGTTTTGCTCAGTCAGCCGTGCTCACTTTGTCTCAGAGAGATACACAGAATAAATGGTGGGGACATTTTCAATAAGTATTCAATTGAACCAGCGTCATTCTAGTGTAAAATAGGTGTGCTGAAACAACAATAAGACAGAAGCAAATATAAATGATTATAAGCACCAACAGTGTAAAATGATGGTAGATTCCTACCATAGTGCTAAAACAATTAATACAGGCAGGTATAAAAATACATGACAGTAATAATGTGTACTCCTACAATGCGACCCTAACTATATGTACCTAAGTGTACCTAGCATGTATGTAGGTGTAGAGCCAAGAATCCCTCTAGTATAAATTCAACCCCATTACCGGAAGAGAGAGACTGTGGGACCCCGTCTTGGTCTCGAGATGGACACCCTGCGACGGATGTCAGACCACTGCGAGCTGGAGTGTCTGCATGCAGGAACCTCAGCATCTTGTGTCAGTGTGTCAGCATGGCATGGAAGTCCTTTTTCTCCTCTACCTGCCTTAGCAAAGATATGGTGTTTATATACTCAAAGTAGTACCCTCAGAGGATCTACCTTGCTGTGTCATGTCGGACTAGGATGACGTAAGGAATGACCCTTATACATAGTTATTATGCAGGAGTTGGTAGTCCTACTTTGATTCCAAGAATCCTCATGCATAATGAAAGAAGCTAGTTTTCAGGGAAAACCCCACATCCTTTAAGCAGTACCGTAAGTAGGTAAAAGGTCAGTACCAAGAACCGTTATGTAATGTGATGGAAGGTGAAATACAGGTGAAAGTTTTGGTTACTACCTGAGACTTAATTGGGGTACCTGTATGAAACATAACAGCGTACCACACAAACAACATACACACACTATTGAATGCACACCCACAGACACCACAAGTACAACACCCCCAAGTTACACAACAAATGAATATATTTTTGTACTGTCAATACAGGTGTGTTCGTTTTACCTTGATAAGTTGCAAAACGAACACTAATGCATTACACATGAGAAAAATTGCATATAAGAGTAATGTAAAAATACATGAGGCTACAGCAATTCTCAACACATGATTCATAGTAATACAATTGTAAAAGTAGCTTACCTTAGATCCCGGAGACAACTGAGTCAGTTGGCTTTGTGGTGCTGCCAAAGCAGCAAAAGGGGAACTTGTGCAATGGGGTTCAAGGCGGAAACGGAAGTGAAAAACAGTAAACAATGTCAGTTCCTACCTCATTTCCTTCTAATCCGCCAACTCAAAGTAGGAGGTATTCCTGCCACAGTTGCCTCAATGGAAAGGCACATTTTGGTTAGCTCGGAGGTCATTTTGGCTGGAGTCCCTGCGACAGCTGCTTCTGCCTATGATGCCGTGGACGTTGTTGTAAATTCCTGGCAGAGTCGGCGGGACTCTGGCGGTCTTTCGTCTATGAATCTGCCATCATCTAAGTCGAGCGGGTGGACCACCAAGTCAGGGGGTGGTGTATCCATCAAATAATTGATGGCGGGAGCATTACTGCCAAGATCTAAATCAGGCTCAAGTCTGTATCATCTCAAGGGAGCATGTGGGTGACTACAATTGTTTTGTCGATTGATTTGTGTTTTTGTTTGCACAGCTAAATCAATAAAATTTGTTATAAAAATAATATATATTTATACCACATAAAACACTTTCATTGTGATATTAATCAGATTGAAACACTTTGAATAGATAAAGGAGAATAAACTTGACATCCTCTTTACCTAGGAGAATTCTATAAATTGTAATTCGAACTCAAAATGAAAGAACACTTTTACAATAAGAATAATGGATTGGAGTGGGACAGATTGTTTTGGATTGGGGCAATTTGTTTTGGATTGGAGTGGAGCAGATTGGAGTGGGGTGGTTTGGAAGGATTGGGGTGTGGTGGATGGAGTGGAATTAGATTGGATTGAGTGGTTTGGATTGGAGTGGGGTGGATTGAATTGGTCTGGGGTGGACCGGATTGAGTGGGGTGTATTTGTGTGGGGTGAGGTCGGGTGGATTGGAATGGACTGGAGAGGGGCAGATTAGAGCTGGGGGGATTAGGGTGTACAGCACGAGTATGTGTTAAAGCATCATTTCAGAACTTACAAATAAGAAAGAAACAATGTAGCATTTCAATATTTCGAACAAGGCAATCCTCATCTTTTGAGAACAGCCCCCGTGAGCAAAAAACAAAATAAAACATGAGGGCAAAGTGAGAAAAGAAGACTGGGCAAAATAAAAGAAAGTTAGCTACAGAAAATAAATCTTGCAATTTTGTTTATCCTGCTAGGCACACACCTTCTGTTTGCAGGGCACTAAAAGCTAATCAGAACAAAATAGTACCTCAATCACATCGAGAGCAGAGGACGGGCACTGATTAAGTTGAATAAATCAACGCTTGGTCCCTGCTCCACAGAGAGGAACTGAAATAATGTTAGGCCTGCAGTGATGAATAACGAGGTTGTAAAGAAGAGTGTCATGCAATCCAACAAATGGTAAGCAAGGGGCATGCTCAAAGCCGTCATTCGTTAATAACAGTGTCTCGAAGTGAAACACATGTGCTAGTGCATGCTCTAGCAGACTCGACCCTAAAAAGTCTCTAAAGATCATTTGTGCATTAAGAAGGAACACTTCCAAGGGCATTATCTCATCTTGTGCAATGTTCAGTAACACCACTGTCTTACTACTAAGTTCTGTAGTATTAGTCCCGCCCATGAAGACATGTGAAAGTATAAGTGGGGTTAATTGGTTGACTGATATATTTTTTGTAATTTACTCTTCATTTAAAAGTAAAATTAGATAAAATATGAAAATACTGGAGGAGCCCTATTTCTGTTAAGGACCATTTCAATATTGACATGGTTTGAAGCAAGTTACATTGTGCATTTAGTAATCACACTCCTAACATACTCCAATGATAGCAGATCTTAAATTATTTTATAACAATCACACTTATCTTCATCAACTTTGACACTGGAGATCTTCTTTTGCTCTTGACCCTTCCATTTGAAGCAAAGGAGCAATTTGGAGGTCTGATGCTCTTTAGACATTTGAGCAGAAGCCCCAGCTGTGGAGTTAGAGTTTCCTTATACATTTGTTTATGTTGCTCAGCAAACATCTGTTCAAAATGCCCGGGCTCCATTATGATCCCACATGTATTTTTGGGCATTTGAGTAGGCTTATTTGTCTCCTTATCACTGCTCTTGAGTTGAACATAAATATACAAGATATGCAGGTAGGAACACTATGATCCCAAATTCTAAACAGATAGACAGCAGTGGGATAACATGTGCCCCAGTGTCTGTATTAAAAACAGCACTTTCCTTTGTCTTAAACTAGGAAAATCTGCATTTTATGGCAACTCAGGAGCCTAATGATTACTGAAAACATATTCACTGCCACCAAAGAGGCATAAAGCATTGTGTTGCACTAAAACATCTAGAATATAAACACTCTGGATAAATCTGGGGATCTAAGAATGTCCTCCAATCTCGCTCGTGACCAAAATGTGCTGGAAGGCATTGCCCACATAGTGGAATGAGCTCCAAAAAGCGTGTGTCTACCACCGCCGAAGCAACAAGAAAAGGGGACATTATTTCTGGTTGACTTCTATTTCAAACTGATTAGTGTTCTGTTTTTCACATCATTCTGTGGTTCAAAACCCATTGTTGCTTGGGAGGTATAGTTCTTTGTTTTTGTGACAACTGAAATAGCAGTAGTAAGATGAGAGAAGCCTAAAATGAGTCTCCGGCTTTGCCATAAAATAGTTTTCTCAGGGGCATGTTTGGCATTTGTCCTAGTTGCGATACAAATAATTAATGTTTCCCAAATAAAATCCCAAATTGTTTCGCTAACATCCCAGAAATCATATACCACGTCAATTTTCAGCCTGAAAATAGTGAGGGAATGCAAGCCAAATGGGCATAACAGCAATCTTTTAGTTGTAAGCTTTTTTGGAGCACTGTATTTCACTAGAAAATTTGACTGGTTATTTTTAAAACATCTAAAAAAAATCATATGGAGAGGAACATAGATTGGGAAGAAGACACCCACTGTTGTGTGCCCTAGTATAAAAAAAATACACAATTTAATTAGCTATATAAATTGCACATCACTTGTGCAGCTATTTCCTAGCTGGGTGGAGGCGGCTGTGATGTGTAGATCAGTATAGGGATTATATTTGTCAACTGAACATTTGGGTCTAAACCTGTGAGTGCTCATGTTATTGTCATTATTTCGGTGCTGTTCAATCGATCCTATTTGATACAAGGTATATTACACGGATTTTTATTTGGCATCAGCTAGTGCTTCTACAATTATGTGGCGTTGGCAAATTGTATTTTCCCTCTGAAGGTGAACCACTTCCACAAAATATAATGCCTCAAGTACAAAATGGCGTCAGTCACTCTTAAGCTAGCTGCTTTGTAAACGGCTGCTGTTGACGCTAGTAAGTATTCATGATTTTGAAATTGTTAGCGTGCCGGGCTCCAGGGAGGTCAGAAATCGCGATCAAAGGTTTGAGGCAGCGCGCTGAAACGCCTCCCGTCAATTTGCCTCAATTTGCACACTAATGATATAAGCCCTCCCAATCTGTTTGGGGTCAGCGCCTGTGTATTTGGGATATGCTTGGCTATCAGCGCCAAGGGGTTCATCAGCTGTGCCAGCCCACTCTCCTCCCAGGGTACTGTACCGCCCTCCCTTAATTTCCCTGCAGGTTTCAGAAAAAGGGCCCATTGAATTCAGACCTTTTTACTGCTTTGTAAGCAGCCCATTGTGGCGCGCAATGACTTTTAATGAATGAGAAAGGACGGGGACTGAGACGATTGGGCCTCGCTGGGCTGCTTTTGATCAGCGCCTTGCACAGAGCAAAGCAACACAAATGGCCGATCGAGTGCCTTTCTTGCGTCGTTAATGTGTGTCTGTGTTTCAGCGCATCCCTCACAAAGGATGTCCCGCTCAGTCGAGCGCGTCGCTGCTAACAGCTCCGGGGAAGAAGGTCCCATTGAGAATAGGCTCCCGCCTTTATCGCCCTATGTGTAAAACACATGGCGAGAAGGCCCGCAATGTAAATTAGGAGAAATGTGACCTTCCTGTGCTTGCCCATTCGATTACAGATCGAAGCAACAGCTCTCGCGCCACTAGGGAGACACCTGTAAGGACTGAAGTTTGGCCCAAACCGTGCGTAAAACGAATGATCTGTGCGTAGAGAACTCCCATAGGCTCAAATAGGTTGTCAACTGCAGTTTAATATCAGCAGCATTAGTTAAAAAGCGCTTTACGCAATATGTTAGCATCCCATATTGGTTTTGCCGGGATTCGAACTCGTGACTCGCGACATATAAAACACAGCAATTATCACCCGCTAACATTTAAGTCACTTACCAAGGCTGCTGGGTCGAAAGGCTGGCAGAAACTAAGCGATTAAGGGCCATTTTGCTACAGGCTCCGCGCGCTAGCTGGAAAACACACGTGATCTTCACGCTTTATGACAGCCGGGGAAATTAGTGAAGTCATTTTGTTTATGTGGCTACAGACTACACAACTGGCCACAGTTGATTGCTATGGATTATAAAGGCACATTCATTACCGATAATGACGGTAAAAGAGTCATTTGCCACTTCACATGACAGGTACAACAGAGAGGATGGAAATCAGTGCTTCTTGTGGCGTGTAATTATGGGGTGAGTAACTGATGGGGCACCATATGGCCAAAGCGTGTCAGCATAATTGAAAAGGGCTTTCCATTACTCAGCAACAAACATGAGCTGAGTCAACCTGGGTGGGGTAAAGATGCCACTTGAAAACGAGAGCATTTTGCACAACTAAATTGACCTTCGGTGCATAACAAATCAATTTAAGAGGATAATTTTGCCTCCGGCAAGGTTATTTATCCATGTGGAATTTCAGCCAGTCTGGTGCATTTTCTGCATTCGTAAAGGGTGGGTTTGTATGTGTGCATTTTGGAGTGGGCGCGAGGGCGTTTCCAGTATGAGAAGAGAGAGAAAACACCTCCTTATTAAATGGGCTTTTTCTAAAAAAAAAAAAAAAAGTTAATTGCTAAAATGGACATTACCGTCAAATTTTCAGTGTTGTGCAAATTCTGCGACCATAATGCTTCGATTACTTACCGTTATTGGACGCTTTTGAGGTCTTTATGGCTTCCCTGGACCTAAAGATCAATGCTAAAAAGTCTCAGATAATGATTATGGGCAAGTGTAATAAAAATAAGCTCTCAAAAACTTTCATTTGTGGGAAGCAAGAACTGTGTAGAGTAGCAACATTTCCATATCTGGGGATCACTTTCGACGAGTAAGGCACCTGGGGTCCCCAGATAAAAAACAGAAACGTTGCCCTTGTTAAATCATCTTCTGCTCTTCAGGGATTTATGAATAAACTAGGAGCAAGGCCAATTGTAACTTTATTAAAAATCTATAAAGCAAAATGTCTTGCTGTTGCCACATATGGAAGTGCGATATGGGGTAATTGCTCTATGGAAAGTATACAGATCACGGAGAATACATTCTTAAGATCTGTTCTTTCTCTCCCACAGTCTACTTCCACATATATTGTTCACACTGAACTTGGTGTGGGTTACATTTCAGACCTGATTAGAATGGCCCCCGTTTTGGCCTGGCTAAAGACCTGGTTGAATCAAGAAATTCCCTCAACCATATCATTTTAAAAGACTGCCTGCAGCTGGATAAAGTAAATAAAATAGCTTGGTTAGTCTACATTAAAAATTGCCTTGTTAAAATAGGGAGACGAGACCTTTTCTATTCCCCGGAATTGATAACTGTCAAAGATATTGGTTTGATTAAAGGTATGATGAGAGATTTGTCAAGTTTAGAAAGAGAACAAGTAGAATTTGAGAAACCATCGGTGCGGGCTAGTATTATTTTGAGTACACATGTAGGCCCTGAATTATATTTAACCATTGTAAATCAACCTTTTCACCGTTTTCTCCTCACACGTTTTCGGTTCAATCTGATTCATCTAACCCTTGGCCATTTTCCAACTTGGTGTACTCCCGAAAACGCAATGCCGTGTAATTGTGACAATTTTTGACCCAGAACACACTGCATTTTTTGATGTTCTGTGACCATTACGCGGCATTAAGAAAGAAATACTTGATCCCAATTTTAAAGGAGGCTGGGTTTATGCAGGTTAAGCCTGCCCTCTTGTTTTTACAGTTACTGCAGACCCCTAGGATCATGTTCCATGTCGCTAGTTTTTTAGTGGGTGCTGTTAGGGTTAAGAAGAGGAAGCTCTCTATTAATCCAACTATTACGATGTTATGAATGGCTGAGTATTTAATTTCTCACATGAAATGCCTCCTCTGTGAACCTAAGAGAATATAAACTTAATATGCTAACGATGTTTTTAGGATGTTTTATTCAACTGACCTCTTTTTAAACATTTTAGAAATTATGAACTGTTGATTGTGTGAAATTTATATTGTACTGTTTCTATGCCTTTTTATGATATTTATTTATCGAAATAAAGTATTTTGACTGACTGACTGACTACTTACAGTTAATTGAAGCCTTACCTCCTTGTCCCTCTCGCTGACCCATAAGATGCTTCCAAGACAGAGAAAAGGCAGGACAACTGAGTAGGGTGCCAACACAACACACTTTATTAATCAAAATAGTAACTACAGTTACAAAACTGCAGACAGCACGCTGGACCCAAACAGACCCTCAACCACAGAACCCTGAATGATCTGGTAATGTTTGATAAAGGTAGATTTAGCCAAAGAAGCTCACTGACACTCAGCCAGAGAAGCCGATAATCCTCGCGTAGACCGACCCTGAACCCTCAAAGGAGAAGGAATATGAAACTGGAGTAGTCCAAGGAGATCAAAGAACGAATCCATCTGCTCACAGTTTGGGTGGGTAGCTTTCGACCCTTTTGAGCATGCGCACAACTGGCACAGAGGAGTCCTGGCTGAATTCTTCTACTCTCTCCAGCTGAATCAGGACTGCTCTCCGGAAGTCCAGGTAGTGCAGAACAACTGTCTCAGGAGACTGAGATCAGGACAGAAAATAGGCAAAAGAAGTTTCTGAAAGGAATGAAAGGAAGAGTTCACCTTGGGAACACAACTAGGCCCTGGGCGCAAGACCACCCAATCCTCAAAGATCCTCAGGAACGAAGACCTACAGGAAAGTGAACCTAGTTCACCCACCCTCTTAGCTGAGGTAATGGCCACCAGAAGGCATACTTTCAAAGTAAGAGTCTGTAAATTAATGGAATGGTGATGCTCAAACAGGGGACAACACTAGGCCCGCAAAACTATAGGTAGATCCCAGGCTGGACAAACTGGAGACACTCTAGGGAAAAGATTAGAGAACCTCTTAAACAACTTAGGCACCAGGCCCCAAGGGTCTTTCAAAGAATTCCAAGGAGCACAAAACACCTGAATCAGGGTAGAAGGAATAAGGCCCAAAGAAAACCTGTCTTGCAGAAATCATAACACCTGAGAAGAGAAGCTAAAAGAGGCAACACCCGCTGTCTATCACACCATATCCCTAAAGACCCGCCAATGACGGGCATAGGAAGCCCTAGTGTTGCCCAAAACTAGCCGCGGACCGTTATCGTCTGTTGCGCCCATCACTAAAGGACAAGGGCCTGAGAACGTGCAGGGATGCCTCGGACTGGTGCTTATCGGAAACAACTACTTGCCTTCTTGCTAGAGTCGGCAAGTTCACTCATCAAATAAGAATAGCACTAGACCCCAAGAACTGGTTGCAGACCCCGGGACTTCAACTTCCCAGTAATTAATTCAGCTGGCACTCCAGCCCTGGTGGAAGTTATCTAACTTAGGGGCCCACAGTGTGGTCAAGCAGAGAGAGCGGGTCCTCATACACAGCTCAATTAGAACTGGCAACAATGAATGATGAAAAATATGTAAATAGGGATTTTTACAGCGCAAAGTAATCATTGGTGTGTTCAGGAGTGTCTTCATAATTTTAACTTATTGTAACATAGGCTTTTTCAGGAGCACACTGCTAAAAACTGCACCCATGCAGGCATGGTGCACTTTATTTGGTCTATTATATGTGTTTTACTGTAAAGATTTTAGGTAATCGTACGGTTAATAAAGAATATCTATAGTTTCTCCCTAGTGGGGAATCTCCTTGAAGCATGAATAGAGGAGGAGACAGCAACCGAACAGTCCTGAAATATAATACCAGCCCACTCTCTCTCCAAACCGTCAGCTTGAGACGAACCAGGAACTCCTCCTGGAGAACAGGTAATACCAGAGGAGAAGGAACTGTGGGCAACAGCCACTCCTGACCTCTCTTCATTGTCACTAGAAAAAGAAACCAAGAGTATCCGGCCCATGCCAAACCCACATGAATTACTTAAGCCCCCTCCTTCCTCACCCTGGTCACAAACCTCTGAATTAAAGGGAATGAAGGGAAAGCAAACTGAACACCCTCTGGCCAAGGAAAGCATAATAGAGGATCTATCCCCCAATCTGCTGCTTCCCTCATCCTGGAACTTAGTCGGGTAGACAAGTGTTGAGGGAGGATGCGAAAAGATCCACCACTGGACAACACCACCTGTTGCATATATAACTGAACAACAGGCGAGAGAGAGACAATAATTGCGGGAGGAGGCAATCACCCTGTTCAAAAAATCAGCCGAATAGATAAGGAACCTCTGAATATAAATTGCTGTCATAGAAAGGAAACAGGTCTGGCACTAGGAAAAAATCTGTTCTGAAATGGCTGATCGAGACAAGGCCTTCATATCTACCTGTCGGAGGAGATATGACTTTGCCGTGTGGGGTAAGTATGCACCTACCACTAGCAATAAGACCACCAACACAACATAAGGTCCAGACAAGATCTCAATAAATGATTCCCTTGCTCAACCCTTGGTAGTTGGCAATGAGCAGGCAGGCTCAACTTAGGAGACAGGTGTTGTAAGCATTTAAAAGCACTAATACATTAAATAAGTAAAACACAACACACAATTAAAATCCACTACCAATTTTTAAACATAGAAAATATTTTTATGATTAAAATGATACAGAACAACAAAAATCCTATATAGGGAATCGGAGATATGATTATTTAAATAATAAACACTTTATAGTGCTTAAAAACAAATAGATCGGAAATCAATGAGGTGGGAGAAAGAAGGGCTTAGATCCACTCAGCTTCCTTGTCTCAATATTCACAAAAATCAATGGTAGAGCGGATCACTGGTCCTGGGAAACCAGGGTATTGCATGGACAGTACATTGTACCGTATAAAAAACCCTCATTCACGTCTTTGCTGGGATCGAGATTAGCGGTATATCTTGATTCTCCGCTGACTGTGGTCTTTAACGTGATCGCATAATCATTGGGTCAATCCAATGCTTCCTCCACCCGGAGGCTTTTAACCACTGGTTAATCACAGTAGTGATCGTGAATCAAAAAAGAAGGGTGAGGTGATCGTGATAAAAGGAAAAGTGTATTAAAATTCTCGTAAAACCAGTAGATAATTTATTGGTACTGGGTTCGAGACCAAGATAAAAAAGTATTGTCGTTGTGCACGGGTCTGACTGATTATGGTCAGGTGCACTAGTTAAAAACTGTGTCCAAAAAAGGTCGACATGTTTCAGCCCTCGTCAGCCCAAAAGGGTCTAGCGGGCTTTCTTCAGGACCTGGTGCAGAATGGGGGCCCGTGTTATGGGCTCCCTTGTGGATGTGCAGGGAACTTTATCCTATTCGAATGCACATTCAATCTTGTCTCCTATGTTGCAGGCCACAGCGGGTACTCTAGGGGAGTCGCATCACGCTCTCTTCGGCGTCGGTCTGGGACCTGTGCTGACTCTGCCTCCTAGGACCCGGTGAAGACCCCACCGGGTCCTAGGAGGCAGAGTCAGCACAGGATAAAGTTCCCTGCACATCCACAAGGGAAACATGTCGACCTTTTTTGGACACAGTTTTTAACTAGTGCACCTGACCATAATCAGTCAGACCCGTGCACAACGACAATACTTTTTTATCTTGGTCTCGAACCCAGTACCAATAAATTATCTACTGGTTTTACGAGAATTTTAATACACTTTTCCTTTTATCACGATCACCTCACCCTTCTTTTTTGATTCACGATCACTACTGTGATTAACCAGTGGTTAAAAGCCTCCGGGTGGAGGAAGCATTGGATTGACCCAATGATTATGCGATCACGTTAAAGACCACAGTCAGCGGAGAATCAAGATATACCGCTAATCTCGATCCCAGCAAAGACGTGAATGAGGGTTTTTTATACGGTACAATGTACTGTCCATGCAATACCCTGGTTTCCCAGGACCAGTGATCCGCTCTACCATTGATTTTTGTAAAAACAAATAGAGCCAACTTGGGATATCTGGTCGCGCTTGACCGAGACAAAGTAAAAGTTTGCGGCAGATCGCAATGAAGCTTTGGTCGGATACACTAAGCAGGAGACTCCGGTCAAAATTTTATCTGCACACTTAGAAAAGTTTCTGGAGGATTTTCTCTCATTGTCGAGCAAGGCTCCTCTTCAGACCAGGATTCGAGTTGACAACAGTGGCTTCGCTCAGTGCGAGGCCTCAGTGAAATCCTGGAAGTCTTAAGCTCCAGAGCTTCAGTGGGATGAACCTGAAATCCAGGATGGGTTGCGGTTCGATATCGACGGCCTGAATCTCATCAAACAGTTGGTAACCTGATGGAGCTTTTTCTACAAGTTGCTCAAAACTTCTACAAGCTTCAGTAACTCCTTCCTGAAGTTCCTCTTGAGGGTTCAAAGTGTCCAAAACACAAATTCAAGGATCTAGACGCACTGAAATGGTCCTTGAAAGATTAGGGCTACAATTCCCACAGCGCACCTGGCCAAATCCTTAAAAGTCCACTGGATGCACTCCAGACTGGAGACTTCTTAAAGGAGATGGCGCATGGCAAAGTCCTTAGGGCTGTAGTTCCAAGTGTGCAGCAGGAGCAATCCTTCAGTGGGCAATCCTTTGGGGTGCAGACCATGGTTCCAGCAGGGCAGTCCTTCTTCTCGTTGTAGTTTCAGGCAGCAGATCTGAGTTGCTATACAGCTTCCACATATTTTTCCAATGTCCTGGGGCACCATTGACCAATGGGATACAGAGAGCCACTCGAAAGCATGACAGCTTCCTCCAAAGTGTGGCATTTTCTTGTCTCACAAAGCACTGCACTTTAAAATTCAAGATGGAGAATTTCTCCCCTTGGGAGTAAGAACTGGCTAAGCGAACCTACTGGTGTGGCTCATTTCCCTTAACACCCCCTTTCCAAACCTCCTGCAAAACCCATTCCTGGGGCCCCCATCTGGCTGAGGGAAGATGGGGTAGACCTGGCTGGCATTCCTTACTGTCCTGCTCTTTTTGAAGCCCAGTTTGGTTTTCCCAGCCACCATCCTGGCCTGTTCTGTACAAGCTGCAGAGCCCCCCCAACCAAATAACCTCTGTCTCTATGCAGGCCACTTATCACCTAAGCAAAGCAGTTTGGCTAAGCCTGTTAAGGGCTGGGCAATCAGGAGAGGCTGCTAGAAGGATGGATTTTGACTCACAGAAAAGAAAGTTCTATAACGTATTTATTGTATTAGCTATGATAAAGTCAACAGCAGCAAGATGTTGAATTTATCATTACCAATCTCTTAAGTCCTTGAAATATTTTTTTACCTCCCTCCTGTCAATAGTTACACTGTGTTACAGTATTCCCATGTTAGCCTACGGATCTAAAATGCTACAATGGGGGATAAACTAAATTGGTAATTTTTCCCTCACTAGGGCATATAAAACATCTTTTAAAATGTTCCTACTTATTTAAACATGGCACACTACCAAGTTTGCGCTATATAAAACTCTATACAAAAAATTGCATGTAATTTCAATTTAAAAGCAGCTTGCAAAGCAGCGCTGACTCTTAAAATGACATCAGGCAACACAGCAGTGCACCCATTAGTGCCTCAAGACTTCTGGGCCTCTAAACCTACATGTCCTGCCATATAGTAGGGACTTACAGGTAGGTTGTCAGCACCAACTGTAATTATACCTAATTACCATATACCATTTTAATCAGAGCACTGACCCTAGCCCTACTAAGCAGAGTCCAGGGCACAGTCAGAGTCAGTTAACACCGTTATCAGTCAAAAAATGAGGGTGATCAGGGCAAAAAGTATGACTTTCTTTCGCCATGATATTGTCAGTTCAGAATAAGACCACAGGATGCCCAATCAAAGGGAAAAAAGCTAGGAGAGGCAAATGGATCGCATTGAGCTCCCTCCAGTTGGTAGACTGAAGGCTCAGAATGGATGTCCAAAGACCTTGCAACTGATGGAAAGACATCCGAGCACCCCACCACTTCCTGCTCACATCTTTAGTGATTACCAACGTAGGAGAAGGACACAAAGAGATCCCATCAAGAGATTGAAGGGGTCCAACCTGGAACAAGGGCGCAACTAAACCTGAACTTCAGGGGGGGGTTGCAAGAACTAAACAGTGTTGGTGGGGCTACCATTTTGCACACTGTGATCTGAGATAGCATTAGAAAACAGGTCTATAAGGCCAGAAGGTCAGGTCCTAGGTTTAATGTGCTAATGCATGAGGAAGGCAGCAGTAGCCCATTAAAGTCAGATCTTTTGCAGCTGCCAATGCATTACCCTCAGACACCGAGCACTGCTGGAGCTCAGAGAGGGTCCACCAGACCTGCGAGCATTGAATGTCATCAAGATGGTTGGTACCAAATGAGTCCTGTCCATGTCAGAAATGAAAGCACTGAAGACTTACTGGAAAAGGGTCTTTTCTGATTAAAGGTAGCATGAACTGCATAATGATAACATGCTTCCAGGGAACAATAAGATGTGTGTGGTGGAATCTCCCAATGTGCCCAATAAAGGGCTCCCACAGACATTGAGAAGTTGAGTTGAGGTGTGAAGAATAAACCAGTATAAAGAAAACTTTTGGAGCTTCTATCTAGCTGTCTCAAAATGAAGTGGACTTGCCAAAAGCTCAAAAGGAAAGTGAATCCACAGAGAAAAATAAGTTGTGTAGCTATTCACAATGGAAAAGCATGCATGTGTTGGCATTTCTATAGCATGGACTTATCATGAGACCAACAGAGCGCTGCCCATTATGAACAGTGATAGAAAATGATGCAAGATTGTATTCATCAAGTGATGGCTTATATAGTTTTATTACACATACACTTACACTAATATCGCACAAATTTAAATTTTAGGCACATTATGATAAGTGATTCCCCAGAACTGCACAATTTTCAGTCAGTGCCAAGCTGGATTCAAATCAAGGTCCTGAGATTGACAGCTTAGCCTCTAGACCACATCTCCTTCCTTAGCTGATGACTAGAACTTTCAAAATAGCTTAAAACATTCAATTTCACCACTCCTAGTGAACACTCGTGCTCTGTTGGTGTTTTGACTTAGCCATTAGGCTGCATTCCTCATGCTGTCGAGTGAATGGCCAAATGCAAATTATTTTGGTATTTATGTTATGTACATGGAAAGCACCTAAACAAGTTAATGCTTGTTTAAGGTTGAGGTTTATCTATCTGCATATACACAATGGTTTAAAGTTAACTACATACAGAGCTTGCATAATAGGTTACTGTTGAGGTGTTCTGGTGATATCTTTGGCCTTGTAGCTTGTAAATGTCAACAGAAGTCTGAGATGGCAATGGCAAGGCATCCATTATGTATTGTTTACATTCCAAGCTGTTTTATTCAAAGTGTCTCTAACAATGGGCATTGAGTGTAATTAAAATGTTGAGGTTTTGTTAACCAGTCACAAATACATTCCTAATAAACCAATAGGTAATGGTGAGATCCGTTGATTTATATGACTCTGTGGCTGCAGAGTTTACAGCATAATGATGGATTTTTCTGATTGTGTCACATAATTTCAACAACAGTCACATGCATCAAGAAAAGCTTTTGCGAGTCCTTAATTGCGATTATTAAGGAATCGTAATTAAGGGCTCTCAAAAGCCTATGCATGTAGGAATCGCTATTAAAATAGCGATTCCTAAACATTCCTTAATTGCGACTCGCAAATTGCGAGTCGCAATTAAGGATTGGCTTCCCATTCATTCCTATGGGCCTACAGGCCCATAGGAATGAAAGGGAAATTGCATGCGCAATGTGCTAGTACCAATAGGTACTCGCAAATTGCGCATGCAATTTCAAGGGGGCAAAGGTGCCAAAATGACACCCTGTTGCACCCCTGAAATTGTGATGTGAACCCATGTTGCACACACACGTGCCTCAAGGGCATGTGTGTGTGTAACCTGAAACCTTGAAAAATTAACTTTAGTGCATTTTGCAAGGTTTTTGCAAAATACAGACCCTAGTAATTTCTCTATATTCTGCGGCCCCAAATAGTGAATTCGCTATTTCTAAGGGCTTATCGCATTGCATTTAAGGAATCACAACTTGGGATTCCTTAAATGCAATCACAATTTAAGAAATCGTAATAAATTGCGATTTCTTACATTGCAAGTGCCTAACACTTTAATGCATCGCAAAGGCCTTTTTGCGGGCGCAAACGGCCGATTTTTGCAAATCGCACCTTTGCGCTTGCAAAAACCTTTGATGCATGTGCCCCCAAATGTGTTGTTTCCAGCTCAAGAGGATGTAAATAAAATTGGCAGACAAAGTGCCACATAATTTGCATTTGTTTGTCCCATAATTTCAATAACCTTTGTCATCATAGCTGCATAATCCTAGTAGCCTGGACAATGTAGAACCTTTGTGCAGCAGTGACAAAATCTGTATTTCACATGTAACTGTAAATTATTTTCCTTTTTTCGTGAGAAATTAGGCTATATTGTAAATTACAACAATAGAGCCAGTTCTCAAATTGTTAGCTCTCAATTAATTAATTAAAATACACACGTACATCTAAGCCAAACTTGCACTCAATCACAGTTTCTTTCTCTCTAAATGAAAGGTTAAACAAAGATACACAGATTTAAGTGTGTGCAAGCTGCAACAGAAATTCATCATGGGAAGTAGTGTTGGCAGCCATATTAGTAAGGGAGCTGAAGCCATGTAAAAATTGTATTTGTTCTTCTTATGGTGAGCATCGACAGCATAAGACACATCTGCAGGATTCAATTGATGTAGCTAGAACAAGACCTTGAGTAGGTGCATGCATGTGGGAAAGTGTTTGCAGGCCTATACCTGTGCTGCACCACTCTCAAAGGGTTTCTGTAGCTCCAGCTAGTGCACAGCGCCTGAACTCTCAGCCAGCATGGAGCTCATGTTTCTTTATGTGAATAGATGCATGTTTCCTTATGTGAACAGATGAATGGAGCTCTCTCACAGGAAGATGGAAGGTGCAGTAAGCAATATAGGGAAGTATGCAGAGCTTTTGGTCCACTGAGGGAACATCATTTGAGGACACCATGATTGGAGTCCTTCCCTTTTTGGTGCCACAAAGCCATACATTAACAATGGGTGCACATGCACTAACAGAAGCTTCTGCAAGAAATCCCTCTAATTGCAGCCGTAAAGTTGAGCCACCCTCACAAGCTTTATGCTTTACTCCTCTATCCACTCACTTTGAGGTTTGCCTGCTTCCACCACGCCAGGGAAGTAAATATATAAAATGCCAAATTCCTTCAGTTGTTGAAGGGTTTATGTTTTATGTTTCACATGAAACACAATTTAAAAATTGACTAGACCATCTTGTACAACTCTAAAACATAGCTGCCAAGTGAATCTATCACATCTGCACCACCTTCACTCCAACCCAGTGCTTAGTTAACTAAAACAAAATGTGTGCTAGTGACCAAAATGTTTCTTTTGAGGTTGGTATCGGCAACATTCACAATCAACACTGCCCAGTGGCACAGTAAAAGGAAGACTTCTTATAAAGAAAGCAAAAGGAATGGGTGAAATACGATGTAAAGTTTGCTTTAGTCAACTTAGTCACCAACTCCTGCTTCCACACCCTCAAAATGCTCAATGTAATCTTCAAATGGTTTCAGTCAGCTCATGCAGAATGGTCACCCAAGCCCTCATCACGAGCAAGCTGAACTATGGCAATGCACTCTACGAATCACTGTCTAACTGCTAGAAGACTTCAGACCATACAAAACCCAGCAACCAGACTCACATTTAGGCTTTCTCCCATGTTCACATCACCCCGCCCAACAAAGACCTCAACTGTCACCCCATTCACTAACCCACATGAAGCACACCCACAAGACACTTCTGCTCAGCCAGATTCCTACTTACACACCCCCTACATACAAAAAAGTCAGATGTTGCCATGGGTTCAGCACTAAGGATGCAGAGACTTGGCTGCATCTGTGCTGGAGATCATCTCTATCTTCTGAGGAGTGAGTTTAGGTCAACACGATGATAATGTATGTTTGTGGCAGAGCTCCACTCTCTCTGTACACACAAAAAACCACTTTTCTATGTGCAATATATGCCTTCTAAGTGTTCAACTTATCTCCAGAAGAACAACCAACTTCCTCTCCTTAATAAAATAGGCACCAAATGATCTTCTTGATACCGAGCAGACTTCACCCTTTTGAAAGGTGATTTTTTAATTTACTTTGTGGTGTAAGAGTTTGTACACGTGGAACCAGTGCTTAATTTGTAAAAAATGAAGTCCAGGTGCTCAAATGTTTGTCGGAGGCCACACCTACTTTCCCCCGGCTCCACCCACTTCTTCCACTGGCTCTGCCCACTTACTCTCTTGGTTCCAACCACATCCTCCACTGGCACTGCTAAAAGTCATATGTAATAGCCTACGCCTACTCATAACTGTAAATTAGGTTAGAGGTAAAACTATTGATTTGTTTGGATAGCATTGCATGGATTCTCAGCCATATGACTTGGAAAACCTGCAACAACCTATCCCTCTCTCTCCTCCTTCATCACTTTGGATCTGTATCGGCTGGTCCATGCCCTGGTCACAGTCACTGTAATCTTTTACGAAAGCATGGTCACCAGAAGGCTCAGCCATTTCCGCACCTTCCTGGCATAAGAAGTGTCAGTAATTTTTCACATCCCCTTTCCTGCCTAACGATGCCTACAACTTCCCAGATTGTGCCAGTGTGTGATTTCCAAAGAGACCCACTTCATGTCGATAAAATAATAGTTAAACCATGTAAAAAACAAATATCTGGAAATGGGGGCTTGAGCCTTAATGAAAATGCTAAGTTATCTATTTACCACGTTACCAAACTAGTTACTGTTTTCACGAATTGGCTATATGTCATTTTTAGTATATTGATATTGCATCCCTGGCTGCACAATGTGCACATCGACAACTCTTGCGCGCCCCCAGGTCCCACAGCACCGCAGACAAAGTATTTGGTCACCACAGTACTGCCACTATCTGCTAACTCTGCACAAGCTGTAAACGTCATCAAATATGGTCTCGAGTTACGTGTGTATGAAGTGAACTTTAGACTCTTCAAACACAAGAAAGGCCTCCAACGTGGGTTGATATAGTGTCTTGGGCCTGTCATGGTGTCAGACAGTACCTTGGAGCTGCAGTGACTTGCACCAGTGGATGTAACACAGAGTACAAACATGTAGAGGTCTAGGGTTGTAGGGCCTTTGATGTGGGTCGAGGTAGTAGTGCCTTGCACTTGTCATGGTGTCAGGCTGTGCACGTGTGAGGTTCAGTGACATGCACCAGTGGGATATAAGACAGAGCACACACAGAGGACAAGGGGGAAGGGTACCCTGGATTTGAGGCTTGATGGAGTACCTCAGGCTGTCTTTCTTAGGGCTAAAAAGAGGGATCCTTCTGAACAACCCCTTAACGAAAACATGAGAGCGCAAGGTAATCAAATTCAAACCGGAAAAGTGAAATCTCCTGCCAGAAGCATTCGAGCCACTTCCTCTGAGAGATGCTTCTTTGATTATCTCCGAGTAGCAGAGAATTGAGAAGCAGCTTCCAGGCAGGCTGTGACTTCCTGGACAAGAGCCAGCCGGGCCCCGCTGGGAAGAGGTGAGTGAGAGCAGAGAGAGTGCTGGCAGGGCAGACACACACCTACTTCTGGTAAGGCAGGGCAGGCAGAGCGCTGCAAACCCTTTCACTTTCTTAGGCGCTAGGAATGGTAAGCTTCCTATTGGGTTGTCAGTCGAGAGCGGGCACCTCTCTGGTCTTCATGTGCATTCTGAGCTTCTAAAGAGAGCTGTCTCACGGGAGGGAATCGGGAGGGGGGGTGAGGGTCTCTCCGGTCCACAGGCCTGAGCTCTGCTTGTGCACGCGAGGCTTCGAAAGAGGGCTGTTTCACGAGAGGGGGCAGTGTTGGCTCTCGGGAGGAGGGAGGGGGGATCTGCTCCCACCTACAGTGGTGTGGAATTCTGTGAGGGAGCGGGTGTCTCACTTTTCCTTGCCTAATTTGGGGTCCTGTCAGGGAGAGGGGTCTCTCTTCTCTCTGGTAGTCTGAATTAAGGAGGCGAGGGGGGGGGGTCTCCATTTCCCTTAGCTAGTGTTCAGTCCCGCAAGGAGCCAGCTCTCCCGGCCCCTTGTTAGGATGGGTTCCTGCTGGATGGGCTGGCTCCCTGGAGCAGATGACTTCAGAGATGTAAAGCCTGGTTTTCAATAAATAACAGGGCAACACCTATTATTTGCATACCTGCGTTTTCTTAATTTGGTAATAAAACTCTTATTAAGGGGACTATTTGTCAATGATACAAGGCTGCTACGTAAACGTAGCCACGGTTCTGTGTGTGTGTGGGGGGGATATAGCGCCATGTGAAGTTGGTGAAAGTTCCACATGTCGTGGTGGGTCCACACGACCACCATTAGCAGAAAGCAGTTTAAAGGCAGGGGCTTACTTCACCGTCAGCAAAATGTGGACAAGGCTGAGCAGGTCGAGGATGTGCAGGTGTGAACAGTGCGCTATATGAATGTCATGGCATTCATTGTACTTTCTTGCAGCCTTGCACATGGTACCCAGCGCCGGAGGAGGCATGATTGCTCAGCCTCATGGCAGGCCAGAGGCCTCGGACTCGTCACTCGGTCGGTCCATTCACTTATAAAGCTGTTATCATAGCCAACCGCCACAGTGACCCGCCGTCACAATAGTACACTCAAGGAGAAAGCAGCGTTCGTTTGGGCTACTTACGGTTACTGGTGGTGGTGGTGGGCGCCGGGCAGCACTGCCTTGATTAATAGGCCTGCTGCTACCTGCCCTAAACTCGACGATGTCCAACTGCTGGTGATAACTCGTGGTGTACGGGAACCCCACTTCTATCCCAGTTTCTTATAGGCCTGTGCTTCCAGCACTAGCAACAGGGCCACTGGAAATATGTGATTGCGCTGCTGCAACATTTATCGCATAGCTATGATTTTGCCGCATTTGCCACATAATCCATCTGCTGCTGCATAATCTCATGATTTTGACAAAAATATTTGTTTCTAGCTCAAACAGTTCAAAGGTTACTAAAACCCAGGTACGTTTTACTGATCAGCGGAAGTCCCTTCGGAAAGGTTGACTGGTCACCTTTCTGCTGTTTATTGCAATATTTAGGTGTTACATTGGTACCAATGAGGTGAAACCTATGCCCAGAAAGTGTTAACAAGTGTAACCAGCATTGGCATAGCCAATAGGTCTCGCTTTTGGGACCTTATAAGTATTTAGTTATGCAGCACAATATCCTTTGTGCAACAACATTAACTGTTGCATGGCTAAACACTTATAAGGTCCCAAAGGCGAGACCTATTGGCTATGCCAATGCTTGTTCTCAGTGGAAATAGCCTTCCGCTGCCAAGCTAGAGCAGTCTACTGTGTAGCAGCCCTTGGCCTTCGGGTCCAAAAATATCCAAATCCAACATTAATCTAAGTCTGACAAAGAACTGCTACTTGTATGTACACATTGTGATGACTAAGCATCCAATCAGTAGCAAATAAAAATATAAACAGAGAACTCTCACTTCTCCATTTGCACTTCACTGACTGAAAAAAAGAAACCACTTGTAATCGACAATGACCATGCAGTCAATAAGTAGGAAGTGTGTAACTGCCAGAGTCCGCATCATGCCTGTCATGATATAAATTTGAGTGCTAATACCAACTTCAGAAATGGGTGACTGAACAACTGTTCCGATGAGGAAGCCCTTGGCAGGAGATGGGGGGCTGTCACACACTGCCCGAGGCACGTTGAGTCAAGCCTAAGCCTGATCTTGGTAGGCCAGGCTAGATAACAGGAGACATGGATAAACAAGCACAATACCTATTGGCTTTGCAATGCTAGTTGTATTATGACCATGAGCACGCCATCTCATTTGAAAAGCCTCTCTTTCTGTAGCCTTGAGTGCATAAAAGAGAATGAAAAAAACTTAAGCTATAAACTTGGCCTAAAATACTGGCAAAAAAGAGCATGCATGTTATTTCTGATGGACATACGTTTCTCATCAAAATGAACTATGGCAAAAGTAAAATTAGATAGGGAAAACAATTGTAAGGGGCCATAAATAAAGAGCAAAGTGAAAAAGCAGCACCTGCCAGTGACGCCCAGCATGCAACTGAAACATTATCTCGGTTAAATGGTGTATAGAGCTGCCTATTAGGAGAAATGTGCAGGGGTAGCCAACCAGTGCACAAAAGTAAGATACCACCCTTGCACATTAAGAACTGCCGACAATGCCCTGTGCCGTACCGCATAGATGTCAGAAGTAATTGGGGTGGAACAGTACAAAAACTGAAATGTTCAACAGGATCAATATCTATGTGCCAGGTCACATAGGTAGAAAGTCTAAAATTTGGGGATTATATACTCATTACAGTGCAGCGATCTTCCACTACACACCAGTGTCTTTATTATAACCCCCATGCAACAAAAATAAAAGGTTTGCCTTTGGTTTAAATAAATGGCTTTCCATTTACCAAACTAAGGCGTACTAATTACAAAAGTGTCAGAAATGTGACAGACGAATCATCTTGTTGAGATTTTCACTCCAATTTACCAAAGCTCTGATGCTCATGTTCGCCCTACTGATCTAATTTTCTGTGAGAAAAAAAGCAAGTTTCTCCGCTACTAACCTAATTGGTGAGGAAAATGACCAGCCATGAAGTGCGGAGGTGTATCGACACCCATAGTCATCTAAGTTATACAAGAAAGCACACGTTATTGCTCCAAGCAGAAACCTGAATTAAGCCAACTAAGAGCCTTGTCTCCTGTATAACTGCTGACACCAACCAGACCCTACCCAAAGTAGATTTTTTGACCCACCCGAAACAGCAACTGAAGTCCCACAGTCCAGGTAGTATCAGTATGGATGGTTCAAAAAGCATAGTAGTGTGTTGGCGAGGGTACTGTTTGTAGTTAGTGCTGTTGGTGGATGACAGCGTGTTTGCAGTTAAAGCGAAAGTCATCGCGATCACGATCGCGGTGAAAGCGAAAGTCATCACGATCACGCGCTCTGTGCTCAGCACGCGAGGGATGCGTGCGCAGCAGCGTTGATTGCAGAGGGGGAGCGAGGCGCGCGAGCTTGTGCGCGTAACCGAAAGCTGGTGGCTGTCAACAGCCTTTGGAAGCATTTCCAAAAGCCACTGACTAAATGTCTCACAGAGCAGCGCATGCGCTGACTCAGCGAAACCTAAAAATGACAAAATAGTTCTAGTTCAAATACTTTATTTCAGCTAGAAGCCATAAAAGTACAAAAGACATTTTCATAAATATGAAACATTAAAACTGTGCTAATGCGCACCATAAATACATAAAAGCAACATAAAACAACATCATGAAATATATATTATCAAAACATTTATTAAACTTGATGAATAAAAACACTAGGATGTGCAAAAGCAGTCTTGGTCCATATATACTCAAAGTGCCAGTGCATATAGAAACAGTCAAAGACTCAAAACAAACCCTGAATATTCCCTGTGTGTGCAAATACGGAAGAGATTGCGACTGCTCACAACTGTTTTTTGGACATGTCTAATCTTAAACCACAAAGTCACAGGTATCTGATAGGATTGGGAGAACAGAAACATTGGAAGTCCCTGATGTTATCAATGTATCAAGCCCCGTGTTAGATTTAAGGATCATGGACCTGATTCTCTCCATCGCCAGAAGATGATTAGTAACAGTGAAGACATGGCATTGTTTTGTGTCAGGTCTTAAAATGCAAAGTGCCTCTACATTCTTTCTCACCCCTAATAATTAGCATGCTGGTAGGATCAATTTTATCCTCTCCTTGCCAGAAGCAGGGCAAAAAAATAAAACATGTGCCACAGATTTATTACTGGCACCGCAGGCGGGAAAAAACCCACCTATCCCGCGCATGCGGGTCGACCCAGCCTGAGGTGAAGGAGAACGGAGGGAAAGTGCCATAGCAAAACTGGAGGTACAGTTTCCTGGCTCCTGCAGGTTCAATCTCATCCAGGAACCCTTTCATGTTGAACTCACATTTCACCACAAAAAAAAGCATCAGACAAGGGGCCAAAAGAAGCTTGGGAATGTATTAAATCCAATTTGTACTGACCATAATATGCTTTAATGGCATTCCTGCTTTTAGACCCAGCTGTCAACAGGTCTTCACACATGGTCCTTATACCCAATTTTCCCAGTGTATCCCTAATTTACCTGATCCATGGGATTTTGACAGACCCAGTAAGCCTCAATATTTCTTGTAGCCTGTCAAAGTATGATATGAACTTAAGGGTAACCCAAATGCTCCTCCAATAGAGAATGGGCCTCAATGCTATCCCTTCTGATGCCCTTATCTAACCTAAGAGGGAGTAAAGGGGTACTGGCAGGAGGGCCTGTCAACTGATGTAAAAATCTATTTTCAACTAAAGTGAAGGCCATTGCATCCTTGTAAGACCAGAGCTCCACCCCATAGAAGGCAGCTCCCATAGCCTGTTGTTTGTAAATTTGCAGTTCTAGTGATATTGGGCAAGATTGTGCACTGCTCTGCACTTTCATCAGCCCTCCAGTATTTTGTTCAAGTTTTAGTCTGCAACTGTCAATATGACATCACCAGTTCAATTGCTCTTTAAGAATTATTCCTAAATACTCAACGGTGTGCACATGCTCCAATATAGAGCCTTTGAGCTTGGGACTTAGACTGGTTGTGAAGCAGGGATTAAGGACCATATATTTTGTCTTCGAGAAGTTAATTTCCAAACCCCTCTAAGAATAAACAATCTAAAAACAATCTAAAATCCTCAGTAGCGGCAAGGCCAATTTGGATATTAGTTTAGTGTCATCTGCAAATATTAGTGCTGGGACTCCATATCCTGCAGGTTTTGGGAAGTCGCCCTCACACTCTTTCAGGTGCTCAATCAAATAATTAACATATATTGTAAAAAGGGTGGGTGCTAGAACGCAGCCCTGTCTTACCCCTCTTGTGACAAGGAAGGTATCTGTCAGCTCATCTTGCTGGGCACACCTTACCTGGGCATAGTAGTACCCATGAAGTTTTACCATATTGGCTAATGGGTATTTGGGGACATCCTCATCAGACATTACTTGCCAAAGCTTAGATCTCGGGACGAGCTCGAAGGCTGACCAGAGGTCTACAAATACTATTTACAAACTGCCTCCTCCCAGAACCACCTTCTTCCAAAAAAGCATTTGGAGGTGGAAGACCTGGTCCAGTGTACCTGTGCTGTCCCTGAAACCAGCCAGTAACGGAGTTAGCACTTCCCTGATGGCTAACCATTCTTGAAGCCTTCCCAGCAGGATTCTGCTAAATAACTTCTGTGAGCAGTAAATAAGGCTTATAGACCTATAATTAGACGGGAGAGATGGAGAACCTTTTTAATGCATGTGAACGATTTCTGTCCCCAAACCATGTCGGAGGGATGGGCGCCCCATTCAATATGCCATTTAAAACAACTGTCAGGTATGGACCCCAGATGTCCATCTCACTGTGATAAAGATCTCCTGGAATTTTGTCAGGGCATGGTCCCTTATTAGGAACAATCTTAGAGGTTTCAAATCTAAATTCTGACAGCGTGATACTGGGTGGCTCTTCTCCTTCATGCACATATCTCATGCCCACTGGTATATCACAACTAAATGCTGCCACAGTGGGACTGGCCTCTTCAGTTTCAGAATATAAGCTGGAAAAATGAGTAATCCAGTCAGCCTCTGGGACATTAGACTCCACAATGCGGTAACCATCAGCTGAACCTGAAGAGACCAAGTTCCAGAAAGACAGCTGATTTCCCTTTTGTACGCTTCCAACAGCCCTGCCCACTTTGCTGATTCCCAGTCCCTTTTGGCTTGGCATATAATCTTTTTATAAACAACCCTTTTAGTTTGGAACTCCAACCTGTCTTGCTGCTTGAAAGCTTGTATCATGGCAGCCCTAGCCCGCCTACAGGAAGAGTTATACCATGTTGGGGGACGACAATTCTCTACAGAATGTTTTGCTTCCACTAGAAAAAGAGTATGGTGCTCTACACACATTTGATTTATTTATAAAGTTTTATATAGCGCGAACAAGATCCTGAAAGGTATCACAGCGC
This sequence comes from Triturus cristatus, assembly GCF_964204655.1. Lineage (NCBI taxonomy): Eukaryota > Metazoa > Chordata > Amphibia > Caudata > Salamandridae > Triturus > Triturus cristatus. The sequence continues at coordinate 721,464,552 of NC_140591.1, read as the reverse complement.
TTTACAGTAGTATGAAGGAGAGGACATGAATGAGGTATCAACATTGTTGTCCAGCCCAGACTGACATGAAGAACCACCCAAATATTTTCCTACTATTCTGTAGACTGCCCCCGATCGTTCCTCAGACAGAGTCATTTGGCACCATTTCACTCTGCGAATGTTATTGGTTGACCTCAATCTATTATCAAAAGGATCAAGGGGGATGGCTGACATGCCACAAAGTGGAAGAGCAATAGCAGTGGAGAGTGCATTATGATCGCTATCTTGTCTTTGACAGACCTCATATCAATTAAAATGTAATCAATACGACTAGTGCTAAAAGGACAATTGAAGGTACGTTTACCATCTCTATCGCATGAAGTTTCACCTACCTTTTCTTGTTGCATATTTTAGTCAATCCTGTTGCATAATTTGGCCATCCCCTGACTCATTATTCCAGTGGCCCTGCCTATCAAAATGCTGAGAGGGATATTGAGGTGGGTCTTTCCCTGTTCAATCCTTCCCTTACAGCTCAATCTTGCTCCTCGTTGGGGATCAAGGTTTGCTGGTTCCTACGCCCAGCATCGGATTCCTGCTTTGCTGCTGTCATGGAGCCTCCAAGTTGCCAGATTAGGAAGGCAGGTAAGAAAAACAAAATGTTTATTTCTCTCTGCGTTTGTGTATCTATTTGTGAGTGTGTTTGTGAGTGATTGAGAGTAAATGGGACTGAGTAAAAGCATGTGTGTTTGAGCATGTCAATGAGAGTGAAAGTGAGAATCAGAGTTTGGGAATGTACATGAATAGGTGAAAGAGAGTACGAAGGAGTGAGTGAAGGAGCATGAGTGTGTTACCATGTGTTATTGATTGGAGGTTGTTAGAGGGATTGGAAGTGAATCGTGGGTGTAGCTATCAATGGTGCAACCGATACAGTTACACCAGGGCCCATAGGTAGTGAGTGTGTGTGTAAGTGTGTTAGTGAGAATGAGAATCAGTGAGTATGAGCATGTTTGTGTGTGAGTAACAGTGAGTGGGAGTGAGTATGAATGTGAATGAGCAAGTAAGAGAATGTGAGTTAGAGTGAGTGAGGGAAAATAGTCTAAGGCCCAGATCGTAAGTTTTTTTCACACAGCACAGTTCAGCATCCAAAGTTGCTGCATCGTGTGAGAGGGAGAAAGCAGGAAAGCACCATATCTACAAAGATATGACACCATTGTGCTCTCTCCTGAGGCACAGGGTCAAGACTGATTTGCATATGGCAGGTCTAAACTGGGGTGGCATGGTGAGCAAAAGAATGATGGATTTAACCCAGATCTCTTGACTGGGAGTGAATGTTTTGATTTGTTCTGCATTCCGTCCATCAATTGTGTGTCTTTTGCTCTCTCCTTAGCGCTGGCATATATTTAGGCTAGCGAGCGCCACACACATATCTTTGCTCCATAATGCAAAGGTGTCTGCATGCGTCTAGCATAGGTTTTGTACTGGAAGGGTGTCCTTCCAGTATGAAATACCATGCTTTGACTAACTTTAAAACTTTTCCCACTTCAGACTTGTGCTGTACAGTCCAGTACACATGCAAAGTGGGAAAAGTTGGGAGAAATAAAAGCATTTCTCCTTTTTAATGCCTGCTGTCAAATGGTATTTATTTTTGATGCAAACCATTGTCTACTATTGTTAGTAGATAAGGTTCTACGTTAAAAACCATGGGTGGTTTCATGGGAACACCTATGTATGACCCATGGAATGCCCCCCTGACACAGAGGGGGTGATTACGATGGCAGAAGGCCAGTTACCGCCGGCTGTGAGGTGGCTGGCCCTCCGCCATTGGACAGCAATTTTCCCCCAGCCACATTATGATGGTGGGGGGAATCACTTTCAGACCGCGGCGGTCTCAAAGACAGCCTGCCACGCTTCTGCCACAGGCAATCGTACCGATTGCCTGGTCGAGCGGTCAGCATGCCTAAAATGGTGGTGGTGCCTAGCAGGCACTGTCCGCCAAATTATGATGCTGGCTGTAGCCAGCCTTTCCATGGTGGCAAAACCACCATGGAAAGACTGGGGGGATTGGTTTTGGGGGCCTGTTATGGGCCCCCTTGTGTTGGGGGGAGGTGGTGCTGCACATTTCCAAGCATTAAGTGGCAGGCACCGCGTGGTGCCTGCCACGTAGTGCAGGTAAATGCACTACATGCATTTTTTACCACTATAAACCCCACAACTCGCATCTAAAATTAATTTTAATAATTAATGGGCATTAACTAACAAATAATTATTAATTAATTTAAAAAAATTACTTCCCACCCTTTACCCCATGAACCCCACAACCCGCTTCCAAAAAATGACACAATTAAGATAATTAATTACCAATTCATTAATTAATAATAATTAACAACCAATTATTAATGACTTAATAAATTACTTCCTACAATTAGCACTATAAAATCTAAATTAAATAAATATTAATACATTTAAAAAATCATTCATTTATGATAATTCAATTACTTCCCACCCTTTACCTCTATAAACCCCACAACCCGCTCCTAAAAAAATAACACAAAAAACATCATTAATTACCAATTAATTAATGAATAATAATTAACAACCAATTAATAATTAATTAATAATAAATTACTTCCCACAATGAACATTTTAAAATCTAAATTAAATGAATTTTACTAAATAAAAAATAGTCATTAAGGGTCCGATTCACAGAACTAATCTGAGACAAAATCCTAAACTTACTACTTTTGGTATTCACAGAAGGCATTTAGTAGTAGTAAAGTTAGGATTTTGTCTTAAGGTAGGATTTTGTCTTAAGTTAGGATTTTGTCTTAAGACCAAAACTTTGGACAAACTTAAGTTTAACTTAAGTTTAACTTAAGACAAAATCCTAACTTTTTTTTCGAAAGGAAGGGGGGCCACGTGGCCCCCCTCCTGAGGCCTCTGTTAGCCCCAGGGACCCCATCCCCCGGGGCTCTGCCTCGTTTTTAATTTTTGTAATTTTTTTTATTGGGGATGGGGACCACGTGACCCCCCTCCCAGGCTACTCCTGGCCCCAGGGACCCGAGCCCCCGAGGCCTGGCCTTTCCGTCGGGGAGCTTGGGGGGTCCCCAATTCCCCCACAGTTCTGCCGAGTCCCTGTCTCCAGCGGGAGTCAGCATTGCTTTTCCACATGGGGGAGCTGCTGACATGCAGCTCCCCGTGTGGAAAATCAATCTGGTTTGAATTTTGGAAGAGAGAGCAGGTTTCCTGCTCTCTCTTCCAAAATCCAAACCACAGTTTGCTATGACAGGGCGGGAGCCGCATGGCTCCCGCCTTGCCATAGCAAACAGCAGTGTCCTGGGGGTGGGCACCCCGGGACACTGCAGGAGCCGGCCCTCCCTTAAATTGCACAGCCCCGGGGAGGTGGTGGTCCCCGGGGCTCAGGGGTCCATAACGGACCCCCATATTTGCATTATAGTGCCCCGGGAACTTGCCGGGGGGCTCTAGCCCCCCACGCAGGTATATTTCTTTTAAAAAAAAGAGGCCCCAGGGGCTGGCAGTCCCCGGGGCTTGGGAGGCCATGGAGGCCCCCTAAACCTTTAAAAAACAAGCCCTGGGGGGTGGCGGTCCCCAGGGCTGCAGGAGGACCGTGTGCCCCCAGCAAATATTTTATCAAAGCCCCGGGGGGTGGTGGTCCCCGGGGCTGCGGGGGTCCCCCAGGGCCCCAGCAATTTTATTTCTGCATGCCCCCGGGACCTGGCCCACCCGGGGGCTTAATTAAACAAAGCGCGGGAACCCGCACTTTGTTTATTTTGTTTTTCGTCCGGATTCGTGCACCCAGCATGAATTCGGCTGATTTAAAAAAAAAATAATGCTTTTTTGGGCCCTGGGGGTCCTTGTGGGACTCCCTAATCAGGCCTAGGGGGTCAGGGTGTTTCTACCCTGCCCCCTTTTCTTGATTTCTATCATTTTCTTTACTGTTTTCTTGTGCCTCGATTACCGAGGCACAAGATGGCTGCCAACACTTCCTGGTTTGGAGTGTTGACAGCCAATTAGCATCAAGCTCGTGGTCGTGAGGGTGCGCGGATCTAACTACTGAATGGATTTACACCATTTAAAGAAAGGGTGCTTTCTGAACCAAGCTTTACCTTTTTGCCAAATATGGTGTAATTCCGTTCAGCACTTCAAGCTATAGCCGTGTCTAAAGATTCCCATGGGAAATGCATTTTTTTACCTCTATTTTTTGAATTTCTCTGGGACTACTGAACAAATTTACACCATTTAACAAAACGGTCTCTTTCTGAACCAAGGGCTACCTTTTTGCCAAATTTGGTGTAATTCCTTTCAGCAGTTCGGGCTGTAGTCGTGTCTAAAGTTTCCTATGGGAAATAACATGGAGAAAACATGTTTTGGGACCCCCCTTTTTTCTCTGCCCCGCTTGGCAAATCTGCTAGAATCTTTCAGGATAAGAGCTGACCGGAGCAGGCCATACGTTTTGAAAATTTCGTGAAGATTCGTCAACCGGTGCCAAAGTTATTGGGAAAACAAAAACGAGTTTCCTATGGGAACTAGGTCTTAACTATAACTATCTACTGGCGACCGCCAGTAGATAATATGCACATATATATATATATTGCAGTAAATCACACTGGGTGAACAATTGCAAAGCATTATGGATACTGTGGTCCTCACATTATAATTGGTTAAAGATTTTCAGTGACGATGACTTTTGAAATGGCTACTAAAGCAATATACAAGTGGTCTACTGAAGACCGGGTACTATGAATCAGAACTGTCACTGATTATACAAGTATCTAACCATTGAGCAGTTACTATAACTTTAAGAACAGTAGTGTCGACCCGATCCCTGCAATAGTCCTTCCATAGTGTCCACTAATTAATTGAATATTTAAACAAAGGTACTAAACCACGCAGTGTTACCGCATGATTAAGACCGGAAGGTGTCGAAACGCGTAGCGGAGGTTGTTTTATCGATGGACACTTTCAAATAAAAGAATATTCAAGTAAACCGGCTGGTGGGCTCGATTGCTTTTCTGAAGGTGGAGAGCGTGTCGTTTGGAATATATATATATATATATATATATATATTCACTGAAAAAACCATAGGTTTCACACACGTTATAGTTAGGAATTAGCATTTAAAAAACCTTGCAAATTCACTGAAAAAACCATAGGTTTCACACATGTTATAGTTAGCTGGACATTTCACTCGTAAAAAACCAATGAAATTCCCCCGTTATAGTTAGTTCAGCTAACTATAACTCGCGCGCCCGCAATCCACTGCTGATGACGTCACATATTACATCACTCATGACATGGTCAGTGACATCACTCATGACATCACTGATGACATCTCAAATGACATCACTGACGACATCACTGATGACGTCATCCATGTGATAAATTACCACATCTTCTCACACCCTAATATAACCTTTGATACACCGAAACAAAATTAAAGTTCCATTCTCAAAACCATACATACTGCAATACCAATAACTACATAGCCACTTATTAACTCTTAGGTCTACATACACCTCCACTCATTCACCTGTACAGTCACTCATACTTACAGTCACAACATACAAAACTATCATATGCATGTATACACCTATATAGACACTCACACACTACCAATCATCCATAGAGGTACTCTCACACCTACTCAGTCATGCAAATAATCACACTCCCATTTACTCACCTATGTGGTTATACACACTCAAGTTCACTTACTCATAAAAATAGTATCACATTCTTACACTCTTATAGAATCATTGATGCAAGCACACACTCATCCATACAGTCAGGGGGTCCCTGAAGGACCATGAAGGGTGAAAAAAACATAATTTTTTTTTAAAATCGGATTTTGTTCTAACGGCGGCAGGCGAGGGGATGTTTTTATTGACGGCTTTTCTGCACTGATGACGGCAAGAGCCAGAAACGCGTCTGCGGATGTTTTTTTGCCGACACATACCCCGTGAATGCACCGGACCTTGGGAGTACCATGAACTCCTTGTTTTTGCTGTGTAATAAGTGGTTTCAACCATGACTTCCCGGTTGCACCCGCCGCGAGTTCGGCTGGCCCCAGGTGGAATACTGTGTTTTGGATTCAATTTGGGCTGCTGAACCGCCGCTCACGGACTCTGTTGACCTATTCAGGTTGTGACTTATACAAAGCTAGAGTGCTTCACCATATGTGGGACACTCACAGAGTTTTTGTTCTAACGGCGGCAGGCGAGGGGATGTTTTTATTGACGGCTTTTCCGCACTGATGACGGCAAGAGCCAGAAACGCATCTGCGGATGTTTTATAGCCGACACATACCCCGTGAGTGCACCGGACCTTGGGAGTACCATGAACTCCTTGTTTTTGCTGTGTAATAAGTGGTTCCCACCACCACTTCCCGGTTGCACCCGCCGCGAGTTCGGCTGGCCCCAGGTGGAATACTGTGTTTTGGATTCAATTTGGGCTGCTGAACAGCCGCTCACGAACTCTGTTGACCTATTCAGGTTGTGACTTATAAAAAGCTAGAGTGCTTCACCATATGTGGGACACTCACAGAGTTTTTGTTCTAACGGCGGCAGGCGAGGGGATGTTTTTATTGACGGCTTTTCCGCACTGATGACGGCAAGAGCCAGAAACGCGTCTGCGGATGTTTTATAGCCGACACATACCCCGTGAGTGCACCGGACCTTGGGAGTACCATGAACTCCTTGTTTTTGCTGTGTAATAAGTGGTTTCCACCACCACTTCCCAGTTGCACCCGCCGCGAGTTCGGCTGGCCCCAGGTGGAATACTGTGTTTTGGATTCAATTTGGGCTGCTGAACCGCCGCTCACGGACTCTGTTGACCTATTCAGGTTGTGACTTATACAAAGCTAGAGTGCTTCACCATATGTGGGACACTCACAGAGTTTTTGTTCTAACGGCGGCAGGCGAGGGGATGTTTTTATTGACGGCTTTTCCGCACTGATGACGGCAAGAGCCAGAAACGCGTCTGCGGATGTTTTATAGCCGACACATACCCCGTGAGTGCACCGGACCTTGGGAGTACCATGAACTCCTTGTTTTTGCTTGATATATATATTATATATATATATATATATATATATATATATATATATATATATATATATATATATATATATATATATATATATATATATATATATATATATATATATATATATATATATATATATATATATTACCTACTGGCGGGTAGTTATAGTTAGGACCTAGTTACTATAGAAAAATGGCAACATTCTATTCGCAATAACTTTGGCGCGGATTGATGAATCTTCGTGAAATTTTCAAAACTAATTTTTTGTTGAGATCAGCTCCTATGTTGAAAGTTTGGGGGGGATTCTTCAAGGGGAGGCCGAGAAAAAAGGGGGGTCCCAAAACCTGTTTTTTCAATGTTAATTTCCATAGGAAACTTTAGACAAGGCTACAGGTCGAACGGGTGAACGGAATTACCCCAAATTTGGCAGGGAGAAGGGTCTTGGTCTAGAAAGCATGCTTTTGTTCATTTGGTGTAAATCAGTTCAGTAGTTTTTGAGAAATATCGAAATTTACAGATATCGATATTTGGGAATTCGTTACAAGCACGAGCTTGCTGTTGATTGGCTGCGAGCACTGCGAGCGTTTGCAACTAGGAAGTGTTGGCCGCCATTTTGTGATTCCGTTGAAGCAAGTAAGGGGGAAAAAGGGGGAAAAATGTGGGAAAGAGGAAGGTAGGAGCATTGTAACTTTTGTGGGGTGTTTAGGGTGTGCTATAGAGGGGGTGCGAAGTGAACTAATCATACCTACCGGTGTGAAAGTTCTAGGCTACGAAAATTAAGTGAGGTATTGGCTAGTGTGTGATGTTTCTAAGGTGAGCTTGTGCACGACTCGAGGATTAAAGCGTGAGCCCACACTGTGTGTCTTATGATGTGAAGTCATGTGTCCTGGCCGCTGCAGTACAGTTGTGGAAGTAGTGTCAGCATGTCTTTATACCTACTAGGATGAACTACTGACCCGTAGTGGTGTGAAAGTCCTGGGTACGGAAAATATGTGAGGTATTGTCTAGAGTCTCATGGAAGGAGGAAGTGTTGGACGCCATTTTGTGATTCCGTTGAGGCGAGTAAGGGGAAAAAAGGGCGAAAAAAGTGGGAAATAGGAGGGTTGGAGCACTGTAACATCTGTGGGGTGTTTAGGGTGTGCTATAGAGGGGGTGCGAAGTAAACTAATCATACATACCAGTGTGAAAGTGCTAGGCTACAAAAATTAAGTGAGGTTTTGCCTAGAGTGTGATGCTGCTAAGGTGAGGTGGTGCGGGACTCGGGGATTAGAGCGTGAGTCTAAATTGTGTGTCTTATACTGTGAAATCATGTGCCGTGGCCGCTGCAGTACTGCTGTGGAAGTAGTGTCAGCCTGTGTTTATAACTACTAGGACAAACTACTGACCCGTAGTGGTCTGAAAGATCTGGGGACGGAAAATATGTGAGGTAGTGTGTAGAGTCTCATGCTGCTAAGCTGAGCTGCTGCCGGACTCGGGGATGAAAGCGTGAGCCCAAACTGTGTGTCATATGCTGTGAACTCATGTGTGCTGGCCGCTGTGCAACATCTGTGCAAGTAGTGTCAGCATGTAGTTATAGCTACTTGGAGGAACTTTTGTTTTGAACATTGTAACTTGTGTATGGTGCTTAGGGGGTGTTATATAGGGAGTGCGAAGGTAAATTCATGTGTATGGAATGAATTTGGTATTTGGAAAATGGAAAGCACTGACTCCTACGGGTCTGATGGCGCTGGGGGCATAAGGTGAGGTGCTGCTGGAGTTGGGAATAAAGCTGATGAACTACTAACCACTATTGTGAACTTTTAACTTGCACGTGCCGCTAAATGTTCGATACAATGTTGCAAAAGTATATCGTTAGGTTAAAAAAAAATGATGAACTTTTAACCTGCAGGTGTCGTAGAAGGTTCCAGAAAGTGTGGTGATAAAATAGGTTGAACTTGTGACCTGTATGTGGCGAGGAATAATAAGTAGCTTTTCGGAAGGAAAATTCTAAATTAACCAATGGAGGTAAGGTTTGGAATGTCGTTGAAGGATTGAAGTATTCTGATTTTTTCTTTACATGTATTTATGTGTGGAGCGACAGAGAAATTGTGCCATTCCTGGTTTCATTCTTGATGAAGTTGGAGCTTTACATGTACTATGTGAGAAAGAGAGAATTGTATGCGTGTGTCATTTGAAATCTGGATAACAACTACAAAGGTGAGTTAGAAATGAACAATTTGTGTTATGTGTTTTATAGTATTGATTCAGTATTTGAGGTGATGTTTTTAATTTTTAAAGTATTTTTTATTTCAAAGTAATATAGTGTTAGTAAAGTGTGGTGTTTGATATTGGTTATGAAATATGCATAAAATTTGAGCTGTTGTTATATAAGTATTTTCTATATGTTTAGGAATTTTCACAGAGAAGAAGTGTAGTTTGTCATCTTTATAGGACTGTATTGTTTTGAAAATGAGGTACAGCGTTAATTTGAGTTTGTAATGTATTTGGGGAGATAAAGAAAATGTCGCACGTTTGCAACTGATACTTTTTGTGGAAATAGTGGGGTGGGGGGGTGGTGGTAGGAGACGTATGTGTTATTAAGTTAAAAGCGATAAAACGAAATGCAGAAATGTTATGTGGGCAGGTTGTGGTCTTATTTTTTACACTGAGAGGTAGGTTTGAATGTAAGTCAGGGTAGGTTGTTGTACAGTGGGGCCGTGTACAGTATTTGGAGATTACGTGAAGAGGAGATGGAGATAGGAAAAGTGATACGTTCCTTTTATATGTACGCATAGTTTGAATCATGTGATCCTAAGTTGAGACATAATAAGAAAATGGTTTCTGGTTTGCATTTGGGTATAGTTAAAGGTTTTTGTAGTTTCTGACTAGTGAATAATAACAAGGTAGATATACTAAAATATATGGTAGTAAACGTATTAATTATTGTCTGTTCTTATGGAATAGAAGTTGTTGGGGAGTGCTTCTTTAGAAGAGATGTTTTATAAATGTGTGAGAGATAAAAAAATATGTAAATGTGTGGTATATTTTCTGTATGACTTTGTTGACATTAGAGAACTACATGTGATAATAAATACTATTTGTCAGGCTGTGTTGCTGTGGCGGATATATGTATGTGTTGAAGTGGTTCGTGTTTTACTGATGGTGAGCCTCACTATCCCTTTTGAGACACTCGTCAATTTATTCATTCTATTTAATATCTTTAATATAGATACAGTAAAGGGACTGTATATCAAAAGTTTGGGAATTAGAACTTTGTTTACTCTCCCCATGCCCTGCTATACACTCTGCAGAGTGTTTAACCGACTTTCACAACATATAGATGTCTAGCTAGTAAAGGTGGAGTGGTTTGACTGGCCCCATTTATAAACCGTGCCATGGGATGGTTTATGTTTTACCCGGCAATTTGCATGTTTGAATACTTTTTGCTGATAAGTGTTCCGCCAGACACTTGTTAAAATTAACGTTGTTTATGGGTATAGTGGCGCTACTAGGAATGGGGAGGTTCCTGTTTGATTTCGTACTGTTAAGCACGGACGGAGGTGGGTGTGGGGGAGGTAGTTATGTTGCTGTTTGAAACACAGAATATAGTAACATGGAGATGTGGAGGTACTAAAGGTGATGTAGTACCACTGGGAGCACTTATAAAGTGCCATATGGCATGGTATATCCTTTACCCGCAAATTTGCATGTTTTCATACGTTTTGCTGATGAGCTTTTCGGGAGACATCTGTTGAAATTAAGCCTCTGTATGGCTATAGTGGCGCTTCTACGTTTGTAGGGCTCTTTCTTTTATTGCGTAAAGTTAAGCAAGGGCGGGTGTTGAGGTGGTGTAGTGGTACTGTGACTATTTATAAACCATCTTATGGTATGGTGTATGTGTGAGTTGCAAAATTGCAGGTTTTAATAGCTTTTGCTGATGAGCATTCCGGCAGACACCTGTTGACATTAAGTCTATGTATGGCTATAGTGGCGGTAACGGGAGTGCTGGGGCTCATTGTTTGATTTCGTAAGGTTAAGCAAGGGATGGGTGTGAGTGGGGGAGGTGCCTATGTTGCTGATTATAAGACGGATATTGGTAACGTGGGCATGTGTATTTACTAAAGGTAATGTAGTTTCACTGGGCCCATTTATAAACAGTGCTATGGGATGGTTTATGTTTTACCCGCCAGTTTGCATGTTTGAATAGTTTTTGCTGATAAGTGTTCCGGTAGACACATGTTAAAATTAAGCTTCTGTATGGGTATAGTGGCACTACTAGGAATGGGGTGTTTCTGTTTGATTTCGTACTGTTAACCAAGGGCGGGGGTGGGTGTGGGGGAGGTATTATGTTGATGTTTGAAATACAGAATATAGTAACTTGGAGATGTGGAGCTACTAAAGGTGATGTAGTACCACTGGGAGCACTTATAAAGTGCCCTATGGCATGGTATATGTTTTACCCGCAAATATGTATGTTTTAATACGGTTTGCTGATGAGCTTTCCAGGAGACATCTGTTGAAGTTAAGGCTGTGTATGGCTATAGTGGCGCTTCTACGTTTGCTTGGGCTCTTTCTTTTATTACGTAAAGTTAAGCAAGGGCGGGTGTTGAGGTGGTGTAGTGATACTGTGACTATTTATAAACCGTCTTATGGTATGGTGTATGTTTGAGTTGCAAAATTGTAAGTTTTAATAGCTTTTGCTGATGAGCGTTCCGGCAGACACCTGTTGACATTAAGTCTATCTATGGCTATAGTGCAGGGGCTCATTGTATATGTTTTACTCGCAAATTTGCATGTTTTAATACGATTTTGCTTATGAGCATTTCAGAAAGTGGGGGTGCTCTAAAAGGGGGGGGGCAAAGCTCTTAAAGGGGTGTGGGCTATGCAAGTTGGGCCATGGTCTAAATCAAGATAAGTATCATTGTGTGCTTTAGAAAATCCTCTCCAATTATACTACGTTTGGAAAAAAAACATTCTTTAAAGGATTTCCCTTCCTTCTACAACGTGGGTAACGTAGCATGATGTCTCCAGTTCTCAGTAGTGAGCAAAATAAGCATGCGTACATCGATGTGCATGCTCTCACTGCAGTGAAGTTAAAAAAAATGTAAAAAATTGACTATGTTTGCGAGGGCCGAAAATTTGCGAGGGCTGAAAATAGAGCCTGATAGAGACCCTTTTGGAGGCTCCTTGAAAATAAGTGCTGGTCCTCAGATCCGGCCCAATTAAAGCCCAGCATTCATCTATCCTAAGCACTGCGCCATCCAACCGTCTTTTAATTGATGCATACATTCCTAGTTATATACATAAATACATATGTTCCTGCACTTATCTTAAGCATCTATGAGCGCACTCGCCTATTGTAAGCACTGTATCATTCATGCAGCAATACGCCTATATATCCATAGATACATCTGTCCCATAACCAATCCTAAGCATCTATCAGTCCACCATTCTATCGAAAGTACTGGTCCCTGTATTCATTTATCCTTTCATTCATACATTGATACATCCATCTATGTATATATGCATTGATGCATCTGGCCATGCATCCACTTGCCTTTTATTCAACTATACGTTCTTATTTTCAGGCATCGTCCGCCCCCAATCCTAAATAGGACGTATTATACTCATCCATCCAGCCTGTTAAGGGGTCGAAAAGGTTTGCGAAAAGCATTGACAGGCAGATTATTTTTATAAAGAATGACAAAGCTTTAAGTTGCTCTTTGTGGAGCATACTTCAACATCCTTCTCTGGTGGTGTTTTAAAGAAAGGTACATATAGCAAAAGATATGTAAAGGAGCTTCTAAGTGTAAGAGTTTAATTTAGAAACATAATGTTTTGTTGAGTTGTATATAGCTACACTGTTTAAAAGTGGCCGTGACTGACAGATACTGAATACCTAAGAGGGGGTGTGAGAACTAAGTGAGGCAGGCAAAGCGTTTGTTTTCGTAGCTCTAAAACAAGAGAATGTGTAAGGTCAGAGCAGGTTCGTGCTGGAGTGGCTTGCTTGTGGTCGTTTGAAGAGGCGCAACCAGAGCAAAATTTCGGGGGAGCCTAATTTTTTCAGCAATAGGCAGAGTGGGGAAAAAATGATCTTTTGAAAACCTGTGAAGTACTCGGTGCGGCTGTGTGTGTGCACTCGGGAAGCTGTTTGAGAGAGTCTGAGGCAATGGGCGATGTGCGCCTGGTGGTGTGTTTGCTAATTACCCCACAATGATGTTGCTCCTGCGTTGCAAAAAGCGAAGGGAAATTCTGAGAGAAAAAGTGTATTTTTAAAGGAATTCCCTTCTCCTACAATGCGAGTCACCTGGCATGATGTCTGCACTTCTAAGTTGTGAGTAATGTGCATGCTCTCACAGTCTCACTGCAGTGCAATAAAGATAAAAAAAGGCATGAGGTTTGCGAGGCCCGAAAGTAGACCCCCATAAAGACCTGTTTCGAGGCCACCTAAAATAAAGTGCTGTTGCTCAGACACCCACAGACACCCCCCCGCACTTAAAACCTTGGGGGCAGTGTTATGTTTGGAAAGTTGTAGATAAAATTGTAGGCTAATAATGGTAACTTTTGTGTGTGCTTTTTGGTTGATAATATCATCTTAAGTACATAGATTAAAATTTAAAAAAAATACTATCTATAAAGTTGTCTGTGGTGGGTTGAAGAGAGAGTGGTGTGGGGTGGTGGGGTGCGGCAGAGAGGTGAAAATTACGAGGTAGTGCAGTTACATATAAATTGTAAAGGTGTTTGTAAATAATTAAATAAATACTTGCTGTATGTGCTATGGCACTACTTGTCATGTTAGTGCGGCTCTGTCGTGTTCAATCACGTTGCAGCACTGGGTGTGGAAGTCGTTAGTGGAAGTTGTGTAATTGTATGTTATAATTTTAACATAGTGAACAAATGTGAAAAATAATTGAATCTATTTTTTTTCAGAAAATTATTTCGTTTGGTTTAAAATTTGGAATTGTCAAGAAGAATTTTAAAAAAAAAAGAAAAGAGAAGAAAAATATATATTTGTGCAAAAGGCAAAAGTTTGTATTTGGAAAAAATGGGAGTAGTACAGAAAAACTTTGTCCTACTATAAGTACAAGATGAAAAAAGGATCACACAAGAGGAAAAATAGGAACTTTTCAAGTAAGGTGAAGCAGAGTTCAATTTCAAATACCAAGAAAACGAAAGATGATAAAGAAATAGTACCTCTTTCTCAGAGACAAAAGGAGTTTCATGAAAATCGTCAGAGACTTTTTTGATCTAGAGTGATTCAGAATTCAATGAAAGAATGCTTCAAATGTAAAAGGAATGTTTTTGAATTGAAAGAGAAACAGCGTATTGAAAGTATAGTGGATAGTGCTTTCAATTTAAAACAGAAGTTATTCATTGTGATTTTGAAGAGAAAGTATTAAACAAAACGTTAAGTTGTTACAAGGAATCGATCTATGTCATGTAAAAAAATATACTGAGAAGTATGGGCATTCTCTGGCTTGTCTTTGAAGAAAATTTTGTAAAAGTGTTTTTTATCAGTTGAGGATGTTAGCAGTATGTTATTCAAAAATGCAGAAGTTTGTGAGGAAAGTGTACTATGTAAAAAGTTCTGCATTATTTTTAAGTGAACTGAGTACAAGTCTTTTATATGTTTCTTTATTAGTTGTTCAAAAAAAGTGTGATGGTATTGAAATGCGATATTTTGGTTCAGAGGAGCAGTTCATAGAACGTGAAAGTTTGACAATTACAGATGTTGGAGAAGAAATTGGAAAGTTTAATGTAGTGTGGTGTGAAATATGAGACTATGTTTGTGTTTGTTGTCGACGTACTGATTATAAAAGTCAAAGTAGGAATGTTGATTTGTATTTGAAAAGTGAAAAGGAGAACAATGGTAAGTGGGTAGAATTTACAATTTACTTGTTAGTGGAAGGTCAATTTGAGTTACGTAGTGATCAACGTATATGTAGATATTGTTATAACAAATTAGAAGAGAACAAAATGCCTTTTAGAGCAGTACATAATAACTTAGAATTAATCGCTAATCCGGAGGACCTGGCATAATTGAATACATATGAGTCTGTTCTAATTCAATGTGTTAATTCTTTTCAAACTATAATTCGGACGGAGCCTAAAACATGTAAACTGTCACCAACAGACTTGCAAAGCGGTTTGAAGGAAGAGTGGTGCACTTACCTTTGGATTTTTAGAAAAATATTGAAATTATTGCTGGAGCGAAAGAGGAAAATTAGGCAGTAGTCATTCTAGTAAATGTTGTAGTAACAAAAAGTCTGAAAATATGGAAAGATTTTGTGGGTGTTAATAAAGTTGAAAAGGCTACCCTATATCGTATAGAGAACAATATTTATTACAAGACTGTAAATGTGGGTGAACAGGTAATAAGTTTAGAAGATCAATCTTGTTGATCGACATTCTGAAGCTGCAATCGGTACAGGTGGATCATTATACCATCCACCTTCTCCTGTAGGAAACAGCTGTGGAAAATAATGACATTCCAAGGTTTTCTCCAATACACTTATTGGAGTTCCCCGTGTTTTTTTTTTATTTCAAATAACTCAATGCTGCTTCCTATTACTTCTTTTGAATGCCAAGGACATATTGTGTAACGTTCATAAATATCTTTAGTCATACAGAAAAAGGAACCCCCTAGTAGGTTAATTTGAGGTCAGGGAACAGGGGGAAAAGGGAAAATATCAACTATACTGGGCAGTATCCCTCTAGACCTATCTTGTTTTACTTAATGTGGGTACACATGGAAATAGATATCACAACTATGTGTACATTTATATAATTTTTTTTATTTATAGTTATTTATACATTATTTCTTCATGATTAGTTACTTCTTCACATTATTTGCTTATACAGTACAATTCATTGCTTCTTTGGTAAAAGGTTTTGTCTTTTTATAAAATACAGAGTGTAAACAAGCGTTTTTTTGATAATCATACCATGTGAGTTTCATCAATAATTCACAACAAAAAGGATAAGAATAACCCCACACCAGTCACACCTCTAAAATATCCACATACATATCACATTCATACAACACCTTACAAACAGCACCCCAAAAAAAAAAAAGAGAAAGACAGCAAATATGACGCTCGTCCAAAACAGGGCAAGCCGCTGGATCCTCTGATAGATTACTAAGCGTTGGGGTGTCTCAAACTCTCTGGTCGACACACGTTTCGGTGGCCTAACACTCTTCAGATGCCACCTTCTTCAGGACCTGTTGCTGCGTGTGTTAATCACGGGCAAGGGTGGGGGCCTGAATTATCTAGAAATCAATAAGATAATATTACTGAACATAATTTTGTGTAATATCAAGTACCATGTGTCGATCCCACAGGAGAGTATACAATTTATCTCCAATACATAATTAGTTTGAATGACCCTGATCCCTGTCAGGTTAGCAAAAACGCTACTGAATTCATTGCCCTTGGAATAGTACTACTGGTTTACTTAAGTAGAGAAAGAAGAGAAAGTTTAGAAGAACAGAATTGATAGAAGATAAATGAGATATATAGTCTTAGCTTCTACTTCCACATCTACCCATCTGTCGTTCTGAGGGACTTCTACACATACTACGTTTGATAGATACGAGAAAGAAATACGCGAATCTACCTGATGTCAGGCGAGCTCACTGGTAGTGATATGGGGACGTATGGTCGTCTGGAATTCAAGAGAGATTGATTTGGTTCTGGCTATTACTGAAAAAAGATAATGATAATTCGGTCGTCTATTTCTGGTAGATATATCGTTGTATGACCGCATATTTGCCCAATAAATCATTATCCAACATACCTCATATATGTCTGAGTCACTCCGAAAACTGTTAAATGGGGCCGTAAATTTACCACGTTATCGGTCTGCAGTATCTTTTTATTTGAAGAGATTGGTTTCGTTCAAGGTACCCATAGTCCTCAGGGAACCTGTATATGGTCATAAAACTGAAGGTTATTGTCTATGCAATTACTCATAGTCAGGAAATGGGTGGATTATACCTACTTATAGACAATTCACTCTGTTTGTAAGACTAAACCTACTTGTTCAAAGCTGTTCTCAGTCTTGTCTCTGCCGGTTAGTCTTAGTTTTTATTCCCTTGACGAATGGGGCTCTCTTCGTCAAAGTTCAGCGTCTGAATCTCAATGCCTTTACAACCGCTGATGTGGAAAAATAAAATGAAGTGGAGAGAAGAAGCAAATTAGCTATTTTTATTGTTAGTTACCCCGAAGCCAATATATATGCAAAAGTTTCTTGGCTTTAGTTCTACTGTCGTTTCCAATATCGTTGATTGTGGCCCCCAACATTTTGGGGTATATATTATGCTAATGCTATTCTCCCTACCTGGCAACATAATGCTCGTAGGTTGGGGTTAGTACACTTCCCCCTCCCATGAGGTAACCCACTCCCAGACCTCGAAACCTAATGTCTCTTTCAGCTCACTACGTCTAGTTACGATTCGCAAGGCTATGATTTATGAAGTTTGTATCGGAATAAGTCGAATGCCAATTCCCTGAGATTATGATTTGGCCCCAAATACGCACGAATTCGTGTGACGATTTCTCACCTGTTGCTTGATGCTATGTGGTGTTCTCCAAGGGGTCTTGACGTGGTCCGGCTCCATGCAAATCTCAGATAAGACTGCAGCTTTTTATATACCTTCCGCCTAAACCTATTTTGGAGGTAATTGGTAGATACGGAACACCTGCGGCTCACTATCGGCGAGCTATACGTCATTTTCCGATGTATGTCCTCTTCATAGGGTGATCCTGATACAGTTGACTCCATCTTGGAGTGGTTTTTGGATAAATGGAGCCCTATTGCGACTTCGGGCAGATCTCAACTGTTGTCTGCCATGTTCCACTATGGAACCTATAACACGGAGTTATATCTATTATATTTGCTAGGCATCGTACCGATATTAATTCTGTCCGACAACCGAGGTGTGAACGTTGACTTTGTTTTTATCGGAAAAGTGTTAGCGCCATGTTGGAATGGGTCAATCCCAGTATATGTATGTCCGACAGGATAGCTGTTAGTGCCGCATATCTAAATCGACATAATAAGTAAGATGGATAATAGAAATATATTACAAGTCGTGCGGCCCAAGTGTGAACGTTAACTTTGTTTTTATCGAAAAAACGTTGGCGCCATGTTGGAAAGGGTCAATCCCAGTATATGTATGTCCTACAGGATGACTGTTAGTGCCGCGTATCTAAATAATGAGTACGATGGGTAATAGAAATATATTACAAATCATACGACAATGAGATATTATGAATGCAGGTATCTATACCAAATGCCATTTGTATTGGAAATACTATTGACCGTTCTTTATCAGTACTAGAATTACCTAGGCAGAGACTTCCGTTTCAATACACTTGTATCCTTTGTGGTTTATAAATAAACCCAATTAGGTTGTATTAATGTGTATGAACCTCATATGTAGTTCACGGAGCATTGGTAAAGTATCTACTGAGATCTGTGACTTCTAGAGTCTATAGCTTACCTTCTAAAGTCATTTAGATGGAATTAAGTGCGAAGCATGAACGCCATTATATAGTTCAAAACTGGTCTTAGTGTTCCCAAATTGAGGTAGATATGAGATGGAAACTAGGTATACATAAATAGGTGATATGTTTTTACTTGCAATACCTAAGTATATACTCAGGCTGTCATCTCAAATTGTACATAATACACCGGAACATATGTTGGCACATCATGTAAGATGGCGTCCAGTAACTGCACCACCACACTATTCTTCTCATACAGTATATAAGCAGTGAATAGTCCATGGCATAATCATCTCCAGCATGAATTGTAAACATCCTTTAACCGGTATGCCACACTATTTCCTCGTTCAAACCGTTTTTGACTGTGTCTAGGGTGTAGATCCAATAATTCTCACGTGTTTTTCTCACTTTTTGTGTTTCTTTGCCCGAGATATTTTTTATCTTTTCAAGGATTAGCCATCTTAGATCATTTTCATTATGGCCCAGGTCTATACAGTGTTGAACCATAGGGCTGAGTAGTTTTTTGGTTCTTATGGCAGATCTGTGCTCGCTATAGCGGATTCTAAACTCTCGTCCTGTTTCCCCTACATATCCGAGAGCACAGGGGCACAGAATGAGATAGACAAGATTGTGACTTCTACAGTTTGTGAAATCACGCAGTCTGCCTGCCTTTCCTTGGTAGTTCCATGACTCAGTGACTAACGCGCTTTCACATGCAACGCACGAGCCACATTTGTGGTTTCCTAGTATCGGTGGTCCTACTAGCGTAGTTTGCGAATTACCTTCTCTCTGTTTAGGCCTTGTATGGACCAGACTATCCTTGATATTGCGATTTCTGCGAAATGCAAGGATAGGCTTTTGGATGTTCTCTTGATTCTCATCTGCATTGAGAATGTGCCAGTTTTTGTTCAGTACTTTTTTCAGTTTGAAGTTAAGAGTTGAGTGATTCACGACACAAACTAGTTTGTCGTTCTTCGGACGCGTGTTGCCTGCTAACAGGGCATCACGGTTGTAATATCGTGCCCTCTTATAAGCTGATCTGATCAAGCGTCTAGGATACCCTCGTACAATCAATCTTTTTTTCAAATCCTCCCCATGTTTATCATAGTCTTTGATATTTGAACAGTTGCGTCGAATGCGCAAGAATTCTCCAAAAGGGAGAGAGTCTTTTTGGCTGTTTGGATGGTAACTGGAGTGTGCCAAAATAGTATTTTTAGAAGTTGGTTTTCTGTAAAAATTGACAGAGATTTTGCCATCATCTGATTGTATCATTATATCAAGGAATTCCACTGAGACCGTGCTTCTATGGCTGGTAAATTTCAAATTTTTGTCACTGGCATTTAGCCATTCTATGAACGTGGTTAAAGTTTCATCATCTCCTCGCCAAATGAAAAAAATATCATCAATGAATCTATGCCATCTTAAAACATTCTCATAAAATGGGGCTATTTCATTGAAGATGTGTTTCAATTCGTACTCACCCATATATATATTAGCCACACTGGGGGCACAAGAGGCCCCCATGCTGGTCCCCTTGATCTGATGATAGAGATCCCCTCTGAAGTCAAAGTAATTATTTTTTAGCACTATTTCTAGACATTCCAATATAAAGTCATTTGGTCTTTCTCCCTGTGTTCTTTCTAGGAGAGTCTTGACTGCTTCCACTGCTTGTTGTTGTGGTATATTAGTGTATAGCGCTTCGATGTCAAGCGTGACTAAGATCTCATTATTAGGGTCATAGGGTACATGTTCGAGTTTGTTGATGATGTCTCGTGTGTCCTTAATATAGGATTCGTACTGGGTAGTGAGTGGGCATAAGAATGTGTCCACATATTTCGATAGTGGTTCAGTTATGGAGTTAATGGAAGAGACAATCGGACGTAATGGAGGATCCGACACGTTCTTATGTGTTTTTGGCACCCCATACAATGCTGGAATAGTTGCATTGGTTTTGTTAAGGAACAAATATTCCTTTTCACATATAGTATCATCTGCATAGGCTTGACTCGTAGTACGATTAACAAGATCTTTCAATTTGGTCAGAGCTCCTGCTTTGATGGGCCTGTAGTGCTCTGCCCCATTTAACATTTGTTGAACTTTTTCCTCGTATTTGTGGGTATCCATAAGGACAATGCCCCCACCTTTATCGCAAGGTTTGATGGTAAGTTCGGGTGCATTTTGGAGTTTTGATAGAGCAGTTCTTTCTAGGGTTGTAAGATTGGGTTTACTCTGATAATTATATTTCATAATCTTGCTAATATCATTTAGGACCAATTTTTCAAAAATGGCAACCTCAGGGCCCACCATTTCTAAAGTGGGTGTAACTGTAGATTTCAGCTTACAACCTGATAGGTTGGTCTCAAGGTCCCCATCATCTTTGCCCAAAAAGAATTTTTTTAGGCGAATTTTCCTAAAGAAGGAAAAGATGTCCTGCATAAGTTTAAACTTATTGCAGTATGTATTCGGTACAAAGGATAATCCTCTGCTCAGAATGGCTTCTTCCTCTGGTTTCAGTATGTGGGTGGAAATGTTGAAGATAGGTATGGTGTCTGTATTAGCTACAGTATTCAGTTCTTCCAATATTGCTGGTTGCGAGTCCTCATGTACATTTGAGGAGGTTGAGGGTCCATTTGTTGGTAGCCTCTCCTGTCTGACTTCGTGAATCTGTTTCTGTTGCGACCTCGGCCTCTCCCTAAAAAAGGAGGGGGAGCTTGATAATAGGATTGGTGGTCTCCACCTCTGCCTCTGTATGGTCGTTGACCTTGATATGGGTCTTCATAATTATTGGGCACATCTCCTTCAGATTCCGATGAGTTGGTATCTGAAAATGTGACCACTTTTCTTTTATTACTGTTAGCATAGGTGTGTGACTCATTTTCATTTTGCCACTCCTGATAATAGTTGCTTCTGAGGTATGGATATACTTTTTCCTGGGTGAACCATTTTATATCCTTCCTCAGTTTTTCCGTTTTCTTCTTTATAATATATTCTTCGAAGTCATGTAGTTCACCTTTCAGACTATCCAATTTTTCCTTTGCCTCATCTACGGCTGTATTGGTTTTTAGTTTGTCCTCTAGTTCTAGAATTTTTACATTGAGAGCTGCAACTAGTTCTTTTGCTGTTTCGATGATTAAGATCATCCAATCTCTTGAATACCTGTTACTAATATGAGACCATCTCTCCAGAAATTTGCGTAGTTCCACAAATAGCATAGGGACATTGCGGACCCGTAGACCCGATGGGATGACTCCTGCCCTCAAATACTCAAGCATAAATGTGGCATGGGATTCCATTCTCTTACATTTCTTCCTCAGGTTCAACAATGTGTGCCATTCATTATTGGCCACATTAACTGATGGGGTACTCTGATTGGTGGTGCCAGTATTGCCAATAAGTGCTATAACATCGGCATCTGTGAAGCCAAAAGTTTGTAGGGCTTCCATTGTCACAATGTACGCAATTCGCCAGGGAGTGCTATGCTTATCCTTGCCTCCACTAATATAAAATCAATTATACATTTGATAAGATGTAATTGCAAAAAACCAAAATATCATAGATCAGTGTTTAAGACAATAAATATACTCATAAAGAGGGAGGATGAGTGCTTATAGGAGAATTGAGTAAGTGACTATAGTACAAAGGAAAA
Source organism: Triturus cristatus (assembly GCF_964204655.1). Taxonomy (NCBI): domain Eukaryota; kingdom Metazoa; phylum Chordata; class Amphibia; order Caudata; family Salamandridae; genus Triturus; species Triturus cristatus. The sequence continues at coordinate 721,442,379 of NC_140591.1, read as the reverse complement.
ACACCGAATATGTGTCAGTAGAAATAAATATGTGAGAATTAGAGAGCATCCAATTACTGAGCGCTTTTGCTTACCTTGACAGGTGGGTGAGACTCTCAAAATGAATACCTGTGATTAAACAACCACAATTAGTCATACAGAAAAAGGAACCCCCTAGTAGGTTAATTTGAGGTCAGGGAACAGGGGGAAAAAGGAAAATATCAACTATACTGGGCAGTATCCCTCTAGACCTATCTTGTTTTAGTTAATGTGGGTACACATGGAAATAGATATCACAACTATGTGTACATTTATATAAAAAAATTTATTTATAGTTATTTATACATTATTTCTTCATGATTAGTTACTTCTTCACATTATTTGCTTATACAGTACAATTCATTGCTTCTTTGGTAAAAGGTTTTGTCTTTTTATAAAATACAGAGTGTAAACAAGCGTTTTTTTGATAATCATACCATGTGAGTTTCATCAATAATTCACAACAAAAAGGATAAGAATAACCCCACACCAGTCACACCTCTAAAATATCTACATACATATCACATTCATACAACACCTTACAAACAGCACCCCAAAAAAAAAAAAAGAGAAAGACAGCAAATATGACGCTCGTCCAAAACAGGGCAAGCCGCTGGATCCTCTGATAGATTACTAAGCGTTGGGGTGTCTCAAACTCTCTGGTCGACGCACGTTTCGGTGGCCTAACACTCTTCAGATGCCACCTTCTTCAGGACCTGTTGCTGCGTGTGTTAATCACGGGCAAGGGTGGGGGCCTGAATTATCTAGAAATCAATAAGATAATATTACTGAACATAATTTTGTGTAATATCAAGTACCATGTGTCGATCCCACAGGAGAGTATACAATTTATCTCCAATACATAATTAGTTTGAATGACCCTGATCCCTGTCAGGTTAGCAAAAACGCTACTGAATTCATTGCCCTTGGAATAGTACTACTGGTTTACTTAAGTAGAGAAAGAAGAGAAAGTTTAGAAGAACAGAATTGATAGAAGATAAATGAGATATATAGTCTTAGCTTCTACTTCCACATCTACCCATCTGTCGTTCTGAGGGACTTCTACACATACTACGTTTGATAGATACGAGAAAGAAATACGCGAATCTACCTGATGTCAGGCGAGCTCACTGGTAGTGATATGGGGACGTATGGTCGTCTGGAATTCAAGAGAGATTGATTTGGTTCTGGCTATTACTGAAAAAAGATAATGATAATTCGGTCGTCTATTTCTGGTAGATATATCGTTGTATGACCGCATATTTGCCCAATAAATCATTATTTAGAAGAGAGCCCCATTCGTCAAGGGAATAAAAACTAAGACTAACCGGCAGAGACAAGACTGAGAACAGCTTTGAACAAGTAGGTTTAGTCTTACAAACAGAGTGAATTGTCTATAAGTAGGTATAATCCACCCATTTCCTGACTATGAGTAATTGCATAGACAATAACCTTCAGTTTTTATGACCATATACAGGTTCCCTGAGGACTATGGGTACCTTGAACGAAACCAATCTCTTCAAATAAAAAGATACTGCAGACCGATAACGTGGTAAATTTACGGCCCCATTTAACAGTTTTCGGAGTGACTCAGACATATATGAGGTATGTTGGATAATGATTTATTGGGCAAATATGCGGTCATACAACGATATATCTACCAGAAATAGACGACCGAATTATCATTATCTTTTTTCAGTAATAGCCAGAACCAAATCAATCTCTCTTGAATTCCAGACGACCATACGTCCCCATATCACTACCAGTGAGCTCGCCTGACATCAGGTAGATTCGCGTATTTCTTTCTCGTATCTATCAAACGTAGTATGTGTAGAAGTCCCTCAGAACGACAGATGGGTAGATGTGGAAGTAGAAGCTAAGACTATATATCTCATTTATCTTCTATCAATTCTGTTCTTCTAAACTTTCTCTTCTTTCTCTACTTAAGTAAACCAGTAGTACTATTCCAAGGGCAATGAATTCAGTAGCGTTTTTGCTAACCTGACAGGGATCAGGGTCATTCAAACTAATTATGTATTGGAGATAAATTGTATACTCTCCTGTGGGATCGACACATGGTACTTGATATTACACAAAATTATGTTCAGTAATATTATCTTATTGATTTCTAGATAATTCAGGCCCCCACCCTTGCCCGTGATTAACACACGCAGCAACAGGTCCTGAAGAAGGTGGCATCTGAAGAGTGTTAGGCCACCGAAACGTGCGTCGACCAGAGAGTTTGAGACACCCCAACGCTTAGTAATCTATCAGAGGATCCAGCGGCTTGCCCTGTTTTGGACGAGCGTCATATTTGCTGTCTTTCTCTTTTTTTTTTTTGGGGTGCTGTTTGTAAGGTGTTGTATGAATGTGATATGTATGTAGATATTTTAGAGGTGTGACTGGTGTGGGGTTATTCTTATCCTTTTTGTTGTGAATTATTGATGAAACTCACATGGTATGATTATCAAAAAAACGCTTGTTTACACACTGTATTTTATAAAAAGACAAAACCTTTTACCAAAGAAGCAATGAATTGTACTGTATAAGCAAATAATGTGAAGAAGTAACTAATCATGAAGAAATAATGTATAAATAACTATAAATAAAAAAATTTATATAAATGTACACATAGTTGTGATATCTATTTCCATGTGTAGCCACATTAAGTAAAACAAGATAGGTCTAGAGGGATACTGCCCAGTATAGTTCATAAATATCTTTAGTCCTTGACTTGTCCACTTTCTCTATTTGACCACTTGAAATTTCAGATTATATTCTGAAGATCCTAGATTTCGACAGTGCATTTTATACATATTTCACCTTTTTGTTTGTAAGTGATCTGTCTTCTTTGTCGTATGCAGTGAACCACATACTTAAAACTAAAGTTCATCAATGAGTTCTTTCTGCGTAAGAATTTGTGGAGAAACTTCAAGAAAGAGATGAAAATTTAGAAGGACACTTAATCAATTTGATAGCATGTCAATGTGGAACAAATGAGCATTGGTATTGTCGTCATGAAGAACTCAAGTGTATGTTACGGAACGTAGGTACAAGAACATGGTTTGTCTCACTTAGCTGTGCAGAGTATGTATGGGAAGATTTGCTTGACTTTCTAAGAGAAGCGAATTCCAATATAAAATTTTTTGAAATAAAGACTCGTGGTGAACTGTGTTCATTGGATCCTGTATATGTATGCAGATATTGTAATGATAGGTTTCAACCTATAATGTCTTTTATCTGCAATAAAAAGAATACAGCTCTTGGAGAGGTTACCGATTTCTTTTGGAGAAGGGAGTATCAAGCAAGAGGTGCACCTCATATACATATGCTACTATGGATCAAGGATGAACCTAAATTTGGAAATGATTCTGATGAAACAGTATTGTCTTTCATTGAATAGTATGTGACATGTGAGATACCAAGAGAAGAAGGAGATAGAAGCTTGAGATAGCAAGTTTTACGTTTCCAAAGTCACAGTTGTTGAAAGTATTGCAGAAGAAACTACAACTGTAAAGGAAAACTTTACACCAGATGTCTGTTTGGTTTCTCCTGTCCAGTTATTTGTAAAGGAAGAGTAAATAATTGTTTTTCTTCTGTAAGGCACACAATAACTCGGAAATCTCAAAAGAATAACTACAAGTTAAAAAGAAGAGAAGTGTCAAAGTATATCAATGATTACAATCCAGTCATTTAAAAAATGTGGAATGTGAACATGGACATTCAGTATGTTGCAGATAACTCAATTGCTGTTGCATGTTACGTTACATCATGCATAACAAAATCAGAAAAAATAGAGATGAAAGAACTGTGGGAAGAAAACACAAGAGAAAAGCCTTAGTAAAGAATTGTACAGCTTTACTTTGAAAATGCTTTCCCACCGAGAAATTGGATTGTATGGATGTTCAGACTGATTGTGTTCTTCAAGTTTAAATTCAAAGTCACGAGGAATCATTTGGGTAAGTTTAGGTCTTGCCTGCAAACGAAATGGAGTCTTGAAATGATTTGAAGAAATTGAAGAATTAGCAGTAAATGAAGCAGACAGTACAGACAAATTTAAAACTAATATGTTGGACACTTACTAACCGGAAAGGAGTCAACATCTGGAACAGCTATGTCTGTATGAAGTACTTCAACATTACAGCTTGAAATGTTAAAGAGAATGTAAAAGAAGGAAAATATGCAGTAGTTGGATATCATGGTTGTTTAGTAAAACATGCAAAGAGTAATCTCATAAACCACAAGAAAGTTAGTTGTGAAAGTTTAGATAAGGGAGAATTTTACTATTTAGCACTTCTGCAACTGTTTAAGCCATGGTGTAGTGAAAGTGAATTATTTGGAGACTTTGACTGTTACAAAGATTCTTGTAATACATGTAAAATTAGCGTTGCATGTACAATTTTTGCTATATATTTAAAAATGTTGAATGATGAAGTTGAACAGAAAAAGACTATTACAGCTGAAATTAGTAATGAAAGTTCTCAAGATAGTGAAACTAGGGGTCCATGTAGTCACGATCTTCTTGGACGAGCAATACTGGAAAATGAAGCAGCCATTGCTATGCATGAAGTTGAAACTGCAATGCGGTACAGCAGGTCCGAACAGTAAAACGGGGTCTTGATTCTATGATTGAGGATGTCAGAAGTTAAAGTCTGTGATAATTTCTGTGTACCCCCTCTGACCAGGTGCAATCAACTCTAGGTCCCAACAGTGGAATGGCGTCTTGATCCCACAATGGACGATGTTACAACTGCATCTGAGAGTGGAAATGAAGGTACTCTCTTCGACCAGGTGCAACTAACTCTAGGTCCCAACAGTGGAATGGTGTCTTGATTCCACCATGGATGATGCCCGATATTACCTGCTGCTTGTTTTTTGCAGAACTCACTCTGTTGAGGTGCATCAGACTCTGTGCTTCCGTAGCTAACTGCTGTACAGGATTATTGGGGTTGTTTGAGTGTAGTCACTGGAGTACACCGCGGTACAGCAGTTCCGAATACTGAAACAGGGTTTTGATTCTATTATTGAGGATGTCAGAAGTTAAAGTCTGTGTTGATTTCTGAGTACCACCTTCGACCAGGTGCAACCAGCTCTAGGTCCTAATAGTGGAACGGTGTCTTGATCCCAGAATGGAAGATGTCCAATATTACTTGTTGCTTGGTTTTCATAGAACTTCCTCCGTTGAGGTGCATCAGACACTGTGCTTCCGTAGTTAACTGTTGCACATGATTATTGTGCTTCGTTGACACCAGTCAGTGGAGTACACCGTGGTACAGCAGGTCCGAACAGTGAAACGGGGTCTTGATTCTGTGATTAAGGATGTGAGAAGTTAAAGTGTGTGATGATTTTTGTGTACCCCCTCTGATCAGGTGCAACGAACTGTAGGTTCCAACAGTGGAACAATCTTTTGATCCTACAATGGAGGATGTTAGAACTGCATCTCAGAGTGGAGATGAAGGCACTTCTGCAACTGTTTAAGCCATGGTGTAGTGAAAGTGAATTATTTGGAGACTTTGACTGTTACGAAGATTCTTGTAATACATGTAAAAGTAGCGTTGCATGTACAATTTTTGCTATATATTTAAAAATGTTGAATGATGAAAAGACTATTACAGCTGAAATTAGTAATGAAAGTTCTCAAGATAGTTAAACTAGGGTTCAAAAGTTGGTCGCACTCTGCTCGTCACACCAGCAAGTTGCCCCAAGGAACTGTTGTAAATGTAGTGGCGACGGCGAGTACGCCTATGCCACGATGTATGTAGAAAAGTATGTGTATGCATTAGCCATCCCTGGACACGTGTTTCGAGGTAGTTGCCTCTCGTCAGCAGGGAGCAGGTCAGTGTAAAGGGGTGCCGCGTGGACTGCCAAAATGTAATTAAAACAGGTGAAGTACCTCTCATGGCGCGCAGGTGCAGGTCCAAGGCTCGTCAGCCCGTTGGCTCAAGGGAGCCGTAATAAATGATTCAAAAGTTGGTCGCACTCTGCTCGTCACACCAGCAAGTTGCCCCAAGGAACTGTTGTAAATGTAGTGGCGACGGCGAGTACGCCTATGCCACGATGTATGTAGAAAAGTATGTGTATGCATTAGCCATCCCTGGACACGTGTTTCGAGGTAGTTGCCTCTCGTCAGCAGGGAGCAGGTCAGTGTAAAGGGGTGCCGCGTGGACTGCCAAAATGTAATTAAAACAGGTGAAGTACCTCTCATGGCGCGCAGGTGCAGGTCCAAGGCTCGTCAGCCCGTTGGCTCAAGGGAGCCGTAATAAATGATTCAAAAGTTGGTCGCACTCTGCTCGTCACACCAGCAAGTTGCCCCAAGGAACTGTTGTAAATGTAGTGGCGACGGCGAGTACGCCTATGCCACGATGTATGTAGAAAAGTATGTGTATGCATTAGCCATCCCTGGACACGTGTTTCGAGGTAGTTGCCTCTCGTCAGCAGGGAGCAGGTCAGTGTAAAGGGGTGCCGCGTGGACTGCCAAAATGTAATTAAAACAGGTGAAGTACCTCTCATGGCGCGCAGGTGCAGGTCCATGGCTCGTCAGCCCGTTGGCTCAAGGGAGCCGTAATAAATGATTCAAAAGTTGGTCGCACTCTGCTCGTCACACCAGCAAGTTGCCCCAAGGAACTGTTGTAAATGTAGTGGCGACGGCGAGTACGCCTATGCCACGATGTATGTAGAAAAGTATGTGTATGCATTAGCCATCCCTGGACACGTGTTTCGAGGTAGTTGCCTCTCGTCAGCAGGGAGCAGGTCAGTGTAAAGGGGTGCCGCGTGGACTGCCAAAATGTAATTAAAACAGGTGAAGTACCTCTCATGGCGCGCAGGTGCAGGTCCAAGGCTCGTCAGCCCGTTGGCTCAAGGGAGCCGTAATAAATGATTCAAAAGTTGGTCGCACTCTGCTCGTCACACCAGCAAGTTGCCCCAAGGAACTGTTGTAAATGTAGTGGCGACGGCGAGTACGCCTATGCCACGATGTATGTAGAAAAGTATGTGTATGCATTAGCCATCCCTGGACACGTGTTTCGAGGTAGTTGCCTCTCGTCAGCAGGGAGCAGGTCAGTGTAAAGGGGTGCCGCGTGGACTGCCAAAATGTAATTAAAACAGGTGAAGTACCTCTCATGGCGCGCAGGTGCAGGTCCAAGGCTCGTCAGCCCGTTGGCTCAAGGGAGCCGTAATAAATGATTCAAAAGTTGGTCGCACTCTGCTCGTCACACCAGCAAGTTGCCCCAAGGAACTGTTGTAAATGTAGTGGCGACGGCGAGTACGCCTATGCCACGATGTATGTAGAAAAGTATGTGTATGCATTAGCCATCCCTGGACACGTGTTTCGAGGTAGTTGCCTCTCGTCAGCAGGGAGCAGGTCAGTGTAAAGGGGTGCCGCGTGGACTGCCAAAATGTAATTAAAACAGGTGAAGTACCTCTCATGGCGCGCAGGTGCAGGTCCAAGGCTCGTCAGCCCGTTGGCTCAAGGGAGCCGTAATAAATGATTCAAAAGTTGGTCGCACTCTGCTCGTCACACCAGCAAGTTGCCCCAAGGAACTGTTGTAAATGTAGTGGCGACGGCGAGTACGCCTATGCCACGATGTATGTAGAAAAGTATGTGTATGCATTAGCCATCCCTGGACACGTGTTTCGAGGTAGTTGCCTCTCGTCAGCAGGGAGCAGGTCAGTGTAAAGGGGTGCCGCGTGGACTGCCAAAATGTAATTAAAACAGGTGAAGTACCTCTCATGGCGCGCAGGTGCAGGTCAAAGGCTCGTCAGCCCGTTGGCTCAAGGGAGCCGTAATAAATGATTCAAAAGTTGGTCGCACTCTGCTCGTCACACCAGCAAGTTGCCCCAAGGAACTGTTGTAAATGTAGTGGCGACGGCGAGTACGCCTATGCCACGATGTATGTAGAAAAGTATGTGTATGCATTAGCCATCCCTGGACACGTGTTTCGAGGTAGTTGCCTCTCGTCAGCAGGGAGCAGGTCAGTGTAAAGGGGTGCCGCGTGGACTGCCAAAATGTAATTAAAACAGGTGAAGTACCTCTCATGGCGCGCAGGTGCAGGTCCAAGGCTCGTCAGCCCGTTGGCTCAAGGGAGCCGTAATAAATGATTCAAAAGTTGGTCGCACTCTGCTCGTCACACCAGATCAAGTTGCCCCAAGGAACTGTTGTAAATGTAGTGGCGACGGCGAGTACGCCTATGCCATGATGTATGTAGAAAAGTATGTGTATGCATTAGCCATCCCTGGACACGTGTTTCGAGGTAGTTGCCTCTCGTCAGCAGGGAGCAGGTCAGTGTAAAGGGGTGCCGCGTGGACTGCCAAAATGTAATTAAAACAGGTGAAGTACCTCTCATGGCGCGCAGGTGCAGGTCCAAGGCTCGTCAGCCCGTTGGCTCAAGGGAGCCGTAATAAATGATTCAAAAGTTGGTCGCACTCTGCTCGTCACACCAGCAAGTTGCCCCAAGGAACTGTTGTAAATGTAGTGGCGACGGCGAGTACGCCTATGCCACGATGTATGTAGAAAAGTATGTGTATGCATTAGCCATCCCTGGACACGTGTTTCGAGGTAGTTGCCTCTCGTCAGCAGGGAGCAGGTCAGTGTAAAGGGGTGCCGCGTGGACTGCCAAAATGTAATTAAAACAGGTGAAGTACCTCTCATGGCGCGCAGGTGCAGGTCCAAGGCTCGTCAGCCCGTTGGCTCAAGGGAGCCGTAATAAATGATTCAAAAGTTGGTCGCACTCTGCTCGTCACACCAGCAAGTTGCCCCAAGGAACTGTTGTAAATGTAGTGGCGACGGCGAGTACGCCTATGCCACGATGTATGTAGAAAAGTATGTGTATGCATTAGCCATCCCTGGACACGTGTTTCGAGGTAGTTGCCTCTCGTCAGCAGGGAGCAGGTCAGTGTAAAGGGGTGCCGCGTGGACTGCCAAAATGTAATTAAAACAGGTGAAGTACCTCTCATGGCGCGCAGGTGCAGGTCCAAGGCTCGTCAGCCCGTTGGCTCAAGGGAGCCGTAATAAATGATTCAACAGTTGGTCGCACTCTGCTCGTCACACCAGCAAGTTGCCCCAAGGAACTGTTGTAAATGTAGTGGCGACGGCGAGTACGCCTATGCCACGATGTATGTAGAAAAGTATGTGTATGCATTAGCCATCCCTGGACACGTGTTTCGAGGTAGTTGCCTCTCGTCAGCAGGGAGCAGGTCAGTGTAAAGGGGTGCCGCGTGGACTGCCAAAATGTAATTAAAACAGGTGAAGTACCTCTCATGGCGCGCAGGTGCAGGTCCAAGGCTCGTCAGCCCGTTGGCTCAAGGGAGCCGTAATAAATGATTCAAAAGTTGGTCGCACTCTGCTCGTCACACCAGCAAGTTGCCCCAAGGAACTGTTGTAAATGTAGTGGCGACGGCGAGTACGCCTATGCCACGATGTATGTAGAAAAGTATGTGTATGCATTAGCCATCCCTGGACACGTGTTTCGAGGTAGTTGCCTCTCGTCAGCAGGGAGCAGGTCAGTGTAAAGGGGTGCCGCGTGGACTGCCAAAATGTAATTAAAACAGGTGAAGTACCTCTCATGGCGCGCAGGTGCAGGTCCAAGGCTCGTCAGCCCGTTGGCTCAAGGGAGCCGTAATAAATGATTCAAAAGTTGGTCGCACTCTGCTCGTCACACCAGCAAGTTGCCCCAAGGAACTGTTGTAAATGTAGTGGCGACGGCGAGTACGCCTATGCCACGATGTATGTAGAAAAGTATGTGTATGCATTAGCCATCCCTGGACACGTGTTTCGAGGTAGTTGCCTCTCGTCAGCAGGGAGCAGGTCAGTGTAAAGGGGTGCCGCGTGGACTGCCAAAATGTAATTAAAACAGGTGAAGTACCTCTCATGGCGCGCAGGTGCAGGTCCAAGGCTCGTCAGCCCGTTGGCTCAAGGGAGCCGTAATAAATGATTCAAAAGTTGGTCGCACTCTGCTCGTCACACCAGCAAGTTGCCCCAAGGAACTGTTGTAAATGTAGTGGCGACGGCGAGTACGCCTATGCCACGATGTATGTAGAAAAGTATGTGTATGCATTAGCCATCCCTGGACACGTGTTTCGAGGTAGTTGCCTCTCGTCAGCAGGGAGCAGGTCAGTGTAAAGGGGTGCCGCGTGGACTGCCAAAATGTAATTAAAACAGGTGAAGTACCTCTCATGGCGCGCAGGTGCAGGTCCAAGGCTCGTCAGCCCGTTGGCTCAAGGGAGCCGTAATAAATGATTCAAAAGTTGGTCGCACTCTGCTCGTCACACCAGCAAGTTGCCCCAAGGAACTGTTGTAAATGTAGTGGCGACGGCGAGTACGCCTATGCCACGATGTATGTAGAAAAGTATGTGTATGCATTAGCCATCCCTGGACACGTGTTTCGAGGTAGTTGCCTCTCGTCAGCAGGGAGCAGGTCAGTGTAAAGGGGTGCCGCGTGGACTGCCAAAATGTAATTAAAACAGGTGAAGTACCTCTCATGGCGCGCAGGTGCAGGTCCAAGGCTCGTCAGCCCGTTGGCTCAAGGGAGCCGTAATAAATGATTCAAAAGTTGGTCGCACTCTGCTCGTCACACCAGCAAGTTGCCCCAAGGAACTGTTGTAAATGTAGTGGCGACGGCGAGTACGCCTATGCCACGATGTATGTAGAAAAGTATGTGTATGCATTAGCCATCCCTGGACACGTGTTTCGAGGTAGTTGCCTCTCGTCAGCAGGGAGCAGGTCAGTGTAAAGGGGTGCCGCGTGGACTGCCAAAATGTAATTAAAACAGGTGAAGTACCTCTCATGGCGCGCAGGTGCAGGTCCAAGGCTCGTCAGCCCGTTGGCTCAAGGGAGCCGTAATAAATGATTCAAAAGTTGGTCGCACTCTGCTCGTCACACCAGCAAGTTGCCCCAAGGAACTGTTGTAAATGTAGTGGCGACGGCGAGTACGCCTATGCCACGATGTATGTAGAAAAGTATGTGTATGCATTAGCCATCCCTGGACACGTGTTTCGAGGTAGTTGCCTCTCGTCAGCAGGGAGCAGGTCAGTGTAAAGGGGTGCCGCGTGGACTGCCAAAATGTAATTAAAACAGGTGAAGTACCTCTCATGGCGCGCAGGTGCAGGTCCAAGGCTCGTCAGCCCGTTGGCTCAAGGGAGCCGTAATAAATGATTCAAAAGTTGGTCGCACTCTGCTCGTCACACCAGCAAGTTGCCCCAAGGAACTGTTGTAAATGTAGTGGCGACGGCGAGTACGCCTATGCCACGATGTATGTAGAAAAGTATGTGTATGCATTAGCCATCCCTGGACACGTGTTTCGAGGTAGTTGCCTCTCGTCAGCAGGGAGCAGGTCAGTGTAAAGGGGTGCCGCGTGGACTGCCAAAATGTAATTAAAACAGGTGAAGTACCTCTCATGGCGCGCAGGTGCAGGTCCAAGGCTCGTCAGCCCGTTGGCTCAAGGGAGCCGTAATAAATGATTCAAAAGTTGGTCGCACTCTGCTCGTCACACCAGCAAGTTGCCCCAAGGAACTGTTGTAAATGTAGTGGCGACGGCGAGTACGCCTATGCCACGATGTATGTAGAAAAGTATGTGTATGCATTAGCCATCCCTGGACACGTGTTTCGAGGTAGTTGCCTCTCGTCAGCAGGGAGCAGGTCAGTGTAAAGGGGTGCCGCGTGGACTGCGCGCCATGAGTGGTACGTCACCTGTTAATACGTTTTTGGCAGTCTACGCGGCACCCCCTTACACTCACCTACTCCCTGCTGACGAGAGGCAACTACCTCGAAACACGTGTCCAGGGATGGCTAATGCGACACTTACTTTTTTCTAACACTGTGGCACAGGCGTACTCGCCGTCGCCACTACATGGACCATAGTTCCTTGGGGCAACTTGCTGGTAGACGAGCAGAGTGCGGCCAATTGGATTTGTTGTATTTAAGGCTCCCTTGAGCCATTGGGCCGACGGGCCCTGGACCAGCACCTGCGCGCCATGAGTGGTACGTCACCTGTTAATACGTTTTTGGCAGTCTACGCGGCACCCCCTTACACTCACCTACTCCCTGCTGACGAGAGGCAACTACCTCGAAACACGTGTCCAGGGATGGCTAATGCGACACTTACTTTTTTCTAACACTGTGGCACAGGCGTACTCGCCGTCGCCACTACATGGACCATAGTTCCTTGGGGCAACTTGCTGGTAGACGAGCAGAGTGCGGCCAATTGGATTTGTTGTATTTAAGGCTCCCTTGAGCCATTGGGCCGACGGGCCCTGGACCAGCACCTGCGCGCCATGAGTGGTACGTCACCTGTTAATACGTTTTTGGCAGTCTACGCGGCACCCCCTTACACTCACCTACTCCCTGCTGACGAGAGGCAACTACCTCGAAACACGTGTCCAGGGATGGCTAATGCGACACTTACTTTTTTCTAACACTGTGGCACAGGCGTACTCGCCGTCGCCACTACATGGACCATAGTTCCTTGGGGCAACTTGCTGGTAGACGAGCAGAGTGCGGCCAATTGGATTTGTTGTATTTAAGGCTCCCTTGAGCCATTGGGCCGACGGGCCCTGGACCAGCACCTGCGCGCCATGAGTGGTACGTCACCTGTTAATACGTTTTTGGCAGTCTACGCGGCACCCCCTTACACTCACCTACTCCCTGCTGACGAGAGGCAACTACCTCGAAACACGTGTCCAGGGATGGCTAATGCGACACTTACTTTTTTCTAACACTGTGGCACAGGCGTACTCGCCGTCGCCACTACATGGACCATAGTTCCTTGGGGCAACTTGCTGGTAGACGAGCAGAGTGCGGCCAATTGGATTTGTTGTATTTAAGGCTCCCTTGAGCCATTGGGCCGACGGGCCCTGGACCAGCACCTGCGCGCCATGAGTGGTACGTCACCTGTTAATACGTTTTTGGCAGTCTACGCGGCACCCCCTTACACTCACCTACTCCCTGCTGACGAGAGGCAACTACCTCGAAACACGTGTCCAGGGATGGCTAATGCGACACTTACTTTTTTCTAACACTGTGGCACAGGCGTACTCGCCGTCGCCACTACATGGACCATAGTTCCTTGGGGCAACTTGCTGGTAGACGAGCAGAGTGCGGCCAATTGGATTTGTTGTATTTAAGGCTCCCTTGAGCCATTGGGCCGACGGGCCCTGGACCAGCACCTGCGCGCCATGAGTGGTACGTCACCTGTTAATACGTTTTTGGCAGTCTACGCGGCACCCCCTTACACTCACCTACTCCCTGCTGACGAGAGGCAACTACCTCGAAACACGTGTCCAGGGATGGCTAATGCGACACTTACTTTTTTCTAACACTGTGGCACAGGCGTACTCGCCGTCGCCACTACATGGACCATAGTTCCTTGGGGCAACTTGCTGGTAGACGAGCAGAGTGCGGCCAATTGGATTTGTTGTATTTAAGGCTCCCTTGAGCCATTGGGCCGACGGGCCCTGGACCAGCACCTGCGCGCCATGAGTGGTACGTCACCTGTTAATACGTTTTTGGCAGTCTACGCGGCACCCCCTTACACTCACCTACTCCCTGCTGACGAGAGGCAACTACCTCGCAACACGTGTCCAGGGATGGCTAATGCGACACTTACTTTTTTCTAACACTGTGGCACAGGCGTACTCGCCGTCGCCACTACATGGACCATAGTTCCTTGGGGCAACTTGCTGGTAGACGAGCAGAGTGCGGCCAATTGGATTTGTTGTATTTAAGGCTCCCTTGAGCCATTGGGCCGACGGGCCCTGGACCAGCACCTGCGCGCCATGAGTGGTACGTCACCTGTTAATACGTTTTTGGCAGTCTACGCGGCACCCCCTTACACTCACCTACTCCCTGCTGACGAGAGGCAACTACCTCGAAACACGTGTCCAGGGATGGCTAATGCGACACTTACTTTTTTCTAACACTGTGGCACAGGCGTACTCGCCGTCGCCACTACATGGACCATAGTTCCTTGGGGCAACTTGCTGGTAGACGAGCAGAGTGCGGCCAATTGGATTTGTTGTATTTAAGGCTCCCTTGAGCCATTGGGCCGACGGGCCCTGGACCAGCACCTGCGCGCCATGAGTGGTACGTCACCTGTTAATACGTTTTTGGCAGTCTACGCGGCACCCCCTTACACTCACCTACTCCCTGCTGACGAGAGGCAACTACCTCGAAACACGTGTCCAGGGATGGCTAATGCGACACTTACTTTTTTCTAACACTGTGGCACAGGCGTACTCGCCGTCGCCACTACATGGACCATAGTTCCTTGGGGCAACTTGCTGGTAGACGAGCAGAGTGCGGCCAATTGGATTTGTTGTATTTAAGGCTCCCTTGAGCCATTGGGCCGACGGGCCCTGGACCAGCACCTGCGCGCCATGAGTGGTACGTCACCTGTTAATACGTTTTTGGCAGTCTACGCGGCACCCCCTTACACTCACCTACTCCCTGCTGACGAGAGGCAACTACCTCGAAACACGTGTCCAGGGATGGCTAATGCGACACTTACTTTTTTCTAACACTGTGGCACAGGCGTACTCGCCGTCGCCACTACATGGACCATAGTTCCTTGGGGCAACTTGCTGGTAGACGAGCAGAGTGCGGCCAATTGGATTTGTTGTATTTAAGGCTCCCTTGAGCCATTGGGCCGACGGGCCCTGGACCAGCACCTGCGCGCCATGAGTGGTACGTCACCTGTTAATACGTTTTTGGCAGTCTACGCGGCACCCCCTTACACTCACCTACTCCCTGCTGACGAGAGGCAACTACCTCGAAACACGTGTCCAGGGATGGCTAATGCGACACTTACTTTTTTCTAACACTGTGGCACAGGCGTACTCGCCGTCGCCACTACATGGACCATAGTTCCTTGGGGCAACTTGCTGGTAGACGAGCAGAGTGCGGCCAATTGGATTTGTTGTATTTAAGGCTCCCTTGAGCCATTGGGCCGACGGGCCCTGGACCAGCACCTGCGCGCCATGAGTGGTACGTCACCTGTTAATACGTTTTTGGCAGTCTACGCGGCACCCCCTTACACTCACCTACTCCCTGCTGACGAGAGGCAACTACCTCGAAACACGTGTCCAGGGATGGCTAATGCGACACTTACTTTTTTCTAACACTGTGGCACAGGCGTACTCGCCGTCGCCACTACATGGACCATAGTTCCTTGGGGCAACTTGCTGGTAGACGAGCAGAGTGCGGCCAATTGGATTTGTTGTATTTAAGGCTCCCTTGAGCCATTGGGCCGACGGGCCCTGGACCAGCACCTGCGCGCCATGAGTGGTACGTCACCTGTTAATACGTTTTTGGCAGTCTACGCGGCACCCCCTTACACTCACCTACTCCCTGCTGACGAGAGGCAACTACCTCGAAACACGTGTCCAG
Source organism: Triturus cristatus (assembly GCF_964204655.1). Lineage (NCBI taxonomy): Eukaryota > Metazoa > Chordata > Amphibia > Caudata > Salamandridae > Triturus > Triturus cristatus. The sequence continues at coordinate 721,426,985 of NC_140591.1, read as the reverse complement.
GGATGGCTAATGCGACACTTACTTTTTTCTAACACTGTGGCACAGGCGTACTCGCCGTCGCCACTACATGGACCATAGTTCCTTGGGGCAACTTGCTGGTAGACGAGCAGAGTGCGGCCAATTGGATTTGTTGTATTTAAGGCTCCCTTGAGCCATTGGGCCGACGGGCCCTGGACCAGCACCTGCGCGCCATGAGTGGTACGTCACCTGTTAATACGTTTTTGGCAGTCTACGCGGCACCCCCTTACACTCACCTACTCCCTGCTGACGAGAGGCAACTACCTCGAAACACGTGTCCAGGGATGGCTAATGCGACACTTACTTTTTTCTAACACTGTGGCACAGGCGTACTCGCCGTCGCCACTACATGGACCATAGTTCCTTGGGGCAACTTGCTGGTAGACGAGCAGAGTGCGGCCAATTGGATTTGTTGTATTTAAGGCTCCCTTGAGCCATTGGGCCGACGGGCCCTGGACCAGCACCTGCGCGCCATGAGTGGTACGTCACCTGTTAATACGTTTTTGGCAGTCTACGCGGCACCCCCTTACACTCACCTACTCCCTGCTGACGAGAGGCAACTACCTCGAAACACGTGTCCAGGGATGGCTAATGCGACACTTACTTTTTTCTAACACTGTGGCACAGGCGTACTCGCCGTCGCCACTACATGGACCATAGTTCCTTGGGGCAACTTGCTGGTAGACGAGCAGAGTGCGGCCAATTGGATTTGTTGTATTTAAGGCTCCCTTGAGCCATTGGGCCGACGGGCCCTGGACCAGCACCTGCGCGCCATGAGTGGTACGTCACCTGTTAATACGTTTTTGGCAGTCTACGCGGCACCCCCTTACACTCACCTACTCCCTGCTGACGAGAGGCAACTACCTCGAAACACGTGTCCAGGGATGGCTAATGCGACACTTACTTTTTTCTAACACTGTGGCACAGGCGTACTCGCCGTCGCCACTACATGGACCATAGTTCCTTGGGGCAACTTGCTGGTAGACGAGCAGAGTGCGGCCAATTGGATTTGTTGTATTTAAGGCTCCCTTGAGCCATTGGGCCGACGGGCCCTGGACCAGCACCTGCGCGCCATGAGTGGTACGTCACCTGTTAATACGTTTTTGGCAGTCTACGCGGCACCCCCTTACACTCACCTACTCCCTGCTGACGAGAGGCAACTACCTCGAAACACGTGTCCAGGGATGGCTAATGCGACACTTACTTTTTTCTAACACTGTGGCACAGGCGTACTCGCCGTCGCCACTACATGGACCATAGTTCCTTGGGGCAACTTGCTGGTAGACGAGCAGAGTGCGGCCAATTGGATTTGTTGTATTTAAGGCTCCCTTGAGCCATTGGGCCGACGGGCCCTGGACCAGCACCTGCGCGCCATGAGTGGTACGTCACCTGTTAATACGTTTTTGGCAGTCTACGCGGCACCCCCTTACACTCACCTACTCCCTGCTGACGAGAGGCAACTACCTCGAAACACGTGTCCAGGGATGGCTAATGCGACACTTACTTTTTTCTAACACTGTGGCACAGGCGTACTCGCCGTCGCCACTACATGGACCATAGTTCCTTGGGGCAACTTGCTGGTAGACGAGCAGAGTGCGGCCAATTGGATTTGTTGTATTTAAGGCTCCCTTGAGCCATTGGGCCGACAGGCCCTGGACCAGCACCTGCGCGCCATGAGTGGTACGTCACCTGTTAATACGTTTTTGGCAGTCTACGCGGCACCCCCTTACACTCACCTACTCCCTGCTGACGAGAGGCAACTACCTCGAAACACGTGTCCAGGGATGGCTAATGCGACACTTACTTTTTTCTAACACTGTGGCACAGGCGTACTCGCCGTCGCCACTACATGGACCATAGTTCCTTGGGGCAACTTGCTGGTAGACGAGCAGAGTGCGGCCAATTGGATTTGTTGTATTTAAGGCTCCCTTGAGCCATTGGGCCGACGGGCCCTGGACCAGCACCTGCGCGCCATGAGTGGTACGTCACCTGTTAATACGTTTTTGGCAGTCTACGCGGCACCCCCTTACACTCACCTACTCCCTGCTGACGAGAGGCAACTACCTCGAAACACGTGTCCAGGGATGGCTAATGCGACACTTACTTTTTTCTAACACTGTGGCACAGGCGTACTCGCCGTCGCCACTACATGGACCATAGTTCCTTGGGGCAACTTGCTGGTAGACGAGCAGAGTGCGGCCAATTGGATTTGTTGTATTTAAGGCTCCCTTGAGCCATTGGGCCGACGGGCCCTGGACCAGCACCTGCGCGCCATGAGTGGTACGTCACCTGTTAATACGTTTTTGGCAGTCTACGCGGCACCCCCTTACACTCACCTACTCCCTGCTGACGAGAGGCAACTACCTCGAAACACGTGTCCAGGGATGGCTAATGCGACACTTACTTTTTTCTAACACTGTGGCACAGGCGTACTCGCCGTCGCCACTACATGGACCATAGTTCCTTGGGGCAACTTGCTGGTAGACGAGCAGAGTGCGGCCAATTGGATTTGTTGTATTTAAGGCTCCCTTGAGCCATTGGGCCGACGGGCCCTGGACCAGCACCTGCGCGCCATGAGTGGTACGTCACCTGTTAATACGTTTTTGGCAGTCTACGCGGCACCCCCTTACACTCACCTACTCCCTGCTGACGAGAGGCAACTACCTCGAAACACGTGTCCAGGGATGGCTAATGCGACACTTACTTTTTTCTAACACTGTGGCACAGGCGTACTCGCCGTCGCCACTACATGGACCATAGTTCCTTGGGGCAACTTGCTGGTAGACGAGCAGAGTGCGGCCAATTGGATTTGTTGTATTTAAGGCTCCCTTGAGCCATTGGGCCGACGGGCCCTGGACCAGCACCTGCGCGCCATGAGTGGTACGTCACCTGTTAATACGTTTTTGGCAGTCTACGCGGCACCCCCTTACACTCACCTACTCCCTGCTGACGAGAGGCAACTACCTCGAAACACGTGTCCAGGGATGGCTAATGCGACACTTACTTTTTTCTAACACTGTGGCACAGGCGTACTCGCCGTCGCCACTACATGGACCATAGTTCCTTGGGGCAACTTGCTGGTAGACGAGCAGAGTGCGGCCAATTGGATTTGTTGTATTTAAGGCTCCCTTGAGCCATTGGGCCGACGGGCCCTGGACCAGCACCTGCGCGCCATGAGTGGTACGTCACCTGTTAATACGTTTTTGGCAGTCTACGCGGCACCCCCTTACACTCACCTACTCCCTGCTGACGAGAGGCAACTACCTCGAAACACGTGTCCAGGGATGGCTAATGCGACACTTACTTTTTTCTAACACTGTGGCACAGGCGTACTCGCCGTCGCCACTACATGGACCATAGTTCCTTGGGGCAACTTGCTGGTAGACGAGCAGAGTGCGGCCAATTGGATTTGTTGTATTTAAGGCTCCCTTGAGCCATTGGGCCGACGGGCCCTGGACCAGCACCTGCGCGCCATGAGTGGTACGTCACCTGTTAATACGTTTTTGGCAGTCTACGCGGCACCCCCTTACACTCACCTACTCCCTGCTGACGAGAGGCAACTACCTCGAAACACGTGTCCAGGGATGGCTAATGCGACACTTACTTTTTTCTAACACTGTGGCACAGGCGTACTCGCCGTCGCCACTACATGGACCATAGTTCCTTGGGGCAACTTGCTGGTAGACGAGCAGAGTGCGGCCAATTGGATTTGTTGTATTTAAGGCTCCCTTGAGCCATTGGGCCGACGGGCCCTGGACCAGCACCTGCGCGCCATGAGTGGTACGTCACCTGTTAATACGTTTTTGGCAGTCTACGCGGCACCCCCTTACACTCACCTACTCCCTGCTGACGAGAGGCAACTACCTCGAAACACGTGTCCAGGGATGGCTAATGCGACACTTACTTTTTTCTAACACTGTGGCACAGGCGTACTCGCCGTCGCCACTACATGGACCATAGTTCCTTGGGGCAACTTGCTGGTAGACGAGCAGAGTGCGGCCAATTGGATTTGTTATAGTTAAACTAGGGGTCCATGTAGTCACGATCTTCTTGGACGAGCAATACTAGAAAATGAAGCAGCCATTGCTATGCATGAAGTTGAAACTGCAATTCGGTACAGCAGGTCCGAACAGTAAAACGGGGTCTTGATTCTATGATTGAGGATGTCAGAAGTTAAAGTCTGTGATAATTTCTGTGTACCCCCTCTGACCAGGTGCAACCAACTCTAGGTCCCAACAGTGGAATGGTGTCTTGATCCCACAATGGATGATGTTCGATATAACATGCAGGTGAATTTTCAGAGGTCCTTCTGTTGAGGTGCATCAGAATTTGTGCTTCCATAGTTAACTGCTGCACATGATTAATGGCCTTGGTGACTGTAGTTGGTGGAGTACACCACGGTACAGCAGGTCCGAACAGTGGAACGGGGTCTTAATTCTATGATTGAGGATGTCAGAAGTTACAGTTTGTGATGATTGGTGGTACCTCCTCCGATGAGGTGCATTAAACGCTAGGTCCCAACAATGGAATGGTGTCTTGATCTGACAACGGAGGATGTTAGAACTTCATCTGAGAGTGGAGATGAAGGTACTCCCTTCGACCAGTTGCAAGCAACTGTAGGTCCCAACAGTGGAACGGTGTCTTGATTCCACAATGGAAGATGTCCGATATTACTTGTTGCTTGGTTTTCATAGAACTCCCTCCGTTGAGGTGCATCAGACTCGGTGTTTCCGTAGCTAACTGTTGCACATTATTATTGTGCTTGGTTGACACTAGTCGGTGGAGTACACTGTGGTACAGCAGGTCCGAACAGTGAAATGGGGTCTTGATTGTATGATTGAGGATGTCAGAAGTTGAAGTTTGATATTATTTCTGTGTACCCCTTCTGATCTTCTGCAAGCAAGTCCATGCTTTCGAATTGAACGGTACATGGCTGTCAGGTGTTAATGAATAGTGAGTCTGGCCTACAATGCAGACAGAAGTGTTCACAATTCAGATCGAGTGATGATTGTTTAATTATAGAATCCAGTAGTCAAGTAACTACAACGTCTATTGGAATATACATATTATGTTTTTAGTATACTTCTTTGAAGACATTTTTCGAAATGACTCATAGGTTTAGTACAATGACCAAATTTAATTTTCAAGTTCAAAGGAACACTGAATAGTCTACACAGTAGACAGCAAAAATTGTATTTGAATTGTTTTGTTTTATTTACTGCAGATTTTTCTGCAATTTATGTTGTTATCTTTTGTTAAGACGAAGTGAGAGAAAGAATTCATGAATGTCTGTGTGAGTACTGTTTACATTTAACACTGCAGATAGCAGTGTTCACAATTCGGATCGAGTTGGTTTTGTAGATGACGCAGTTCTGTAGGAAAAGACATTGCTCCAGTGCGCTCTGTCTACACCGTGAATACGTATTATTACAGGCTCCAGACACGCTTTTTGTTGCTTTGCATATGACAAACTGTGTAGCTGAATTCTACCTTACGTAGCTGTGGGCCCTTGCTGACCGCTCTCTCTGGCCTACACTGTAGACAGCAGTGTTCACAATTTAGATTGAGTTGCTATTGCTGATGATGTTCTGTTGATGGCAACAGATATTACTCCAAGTACGGCCTGCCCGTCTACAGCACACATCATTGCTGGTTGTTGACATGCTGAAGATTTTGATGTGGCTTTCTGAGTGCACTAAAACTGATGGACCCTTTCTGATAAAATCTTTTTGTGTATTATTTCTGATCTATTAATTGTGTCTCAGTATACCATAAGTTGTGTTTTTTACACAATAGAATACTTTTCTGTATTACTTCACATCTACTGTCCCTACCTTACTGCAGTACAAACTATTGCTTCTTTTTATTATTGAATGTCTGTATGATCCAATGATTACTGTTGTAGTAGATGATAGCAGCAACTATTCCTTGAGGAATGGTTTACACTGACTCCACATGCATCCACCACAGACGTTACTGGATATGTGACCCTGGTAATAAAAAAGTGTTGAGTGCATGTGCTCATACCCACTTCCACTATCTATCTGTGTCCGTGTGTTCATTATCTATGCATGATAGTGCCCCTGGGGCGTATGATATTACATTGTGCTGTGGGCAGTGTATGTAACTATGTTACCTCTGGTAGTGAGGAAAACTTCGGTTATGTAACTTGTAGGCGTATGGCTATCACAGGTGGAAGACTACTTTACAGACCATGAATATTGATGAAGATGATGGTTGCATGTTGTGTGTAGTGTAAGATATGTGTACATTGCAAAAAGTTTAGAAAAAAGCTCTCTAAGCAGAAGAGTTGTGTCTCATCAAATTCAGTACCGAGATTGACTAAAATGGGTGGCGTTTTCCAACTGTTACAATGGGAAATGTTATGAACTAATGAAGTGCTTTTTTTATGGTCACATGGTAATCACGCACCTAGTGCGCAAGGAGAACGCACCCGACGTGATTTTGAGAAAATATAATTGCTAAAATATAAGTTTATTACAGTTAGAAATATATAAATGTTTAAAATATGTTAGCTTATCGCTTGCTCTCATATACACTTTAAAGTTATTTAGATATAGTTTTGAGACAAAAAATAAATGAGGGAATGGCGTAGGCGGCGCAACACTGTACGTTTATGATGTAACAGGGTGTGACAGCGTGCACTCGCAGCTGGCATGCGCAGCGGGCACGACCCCATACGTACATGACGTAACGCACATGACGTAACGCACGGTTTGGTAGTGCGTACCTGTCGCATACTAAAGTAGCAGCTGGCGCGACCTCATACATACATGTTGTTATGCGGGGCGTGGTGTCACAAACCTGTCGGATACGAAATGCGCATCATTTAAATGTGGTGGATAGGATTCGCGTGGTTATCGAGGTTGGTAGAGTACCGGTACGGGACTGTAGTTTTCTCCCCCCCAAAAAAAGTTTGATATGCATATTTTTTTGGGAAGATATAAAACATTACATAATTTTTAAAGTTAAAAAAAGGATAATAGAGTTGCAAAATATTAAAAAAACAATTAGAAAAAATATAGGTTTCATTAATATTAAAATATGAAATTAACATTTAAATAGCCTTTGAAATTCACTGAAAAAACCATAGGTTTTACAGACGTTATAGTTAGGAATTAGCATTTAAAAAACCTTAGAAATTCACTGAAAAAACCATAGGTTTCAGTGACGTTATAGTTACTTGGACATTTGACTCATATAAAACCAGAGAAATTCACCAGTTATAGTTAGTTGAGCTAACTATAACTCGCGCGCCCGCAATGCACTGCTGATGACGTCACATATTATATCACTCATGACATGGTCAGTGACATCACTGATGACATCTCAAATGACATCACTGATGACATCATCCACGTGATGATCTGATGCACATACTGATGCCCTAATAGAAACGCACTCTAAAATACAGACTACTATTTTTGAAACCATACACACAAGAATGCCTGATACTACATAGCACTGACTATTTCCTAGGTCTATACACACATCCAGTGTCTTACACATACAGTTACTCATCAATACAGTACTATAATTTGTACTGATACACCTATACATAGTCACACTCTACCACTCATCCATAGAGTTAGTCACACACCTAGTTAGTCATGCAAAGAATGAATTATATACTCATTTACTCATGTATACAGTTATATACACCAATTGAGTTTTTATACACACACCACATCACTTATTTATGCAGATACTAAGACATACTTATTGTCTTATGCAATCAGTGATGCAAGCAGACACTCATTTATACACCCACTCTTCAAATAACTTACTCTGACATATAGTCATTTATATACTCCAACACACACATATACTGCCTTAAAACATATGTAGTTACTCACACATATACCACTGAGACATTAATTCACTCACCACACACCCATACACACACTAAGTCACCCATACAGCCCTTCCCAGAGGCACTTTTGAATCCATACAACCAGTGAATTACCCACTCATACATCTGTGCACAGAGTCACACCCCCGCCATCGACCCACACAGACACTCAGGCACTCATACAGATACTCAGACAAGAAATCAATAACCAATATGAACATCTATGTAGATACTTACCAACGCATGCAGCCGCTTACACACCAACCGAGAGACTAATACAGACTTTCACACAGTTTAGTCACTAACCAATGCATTCAGTAAGACATGTTCAATCACTCACTTATACAGTCAGTCATGTGCCTACTAAATAATCCCTTCAGGTACTTGTAAAACCACTCATTCTTCAATACACCTTGGCATAGATATATATGAAAAATATTTAAAGTTTATAGAAACACGCATTCACTGGATGATGTCATCAGTGATGTCATCAGTGATGTCATTTGAGATGTCATCAGTGATGTCACTGACCATGTCATGAGTGATGTAATATGTGACGTCATCAGCAGTGCATTGCGGGCTCGCGAGTTATAGTTAGCTCAACTAACTATAACTGGCGAATTTCTTTGGTTTTATATGAGTCAAATGTCCAACTAACTATAACGTCCCTGAAACCTATGGTTTTTTCAGTGAATTTATATATATATATATATATATATATAACCAGTTGTTGCCTACAGGACAAAAACGCACTCAGTTGCAGAGAAACTTTTCAAACTTCTTTATTTTCAAAGCTGAAATCGGCATTTGCAGCAAGGTTTATTAACTTGCCTTACGCATTTCAGATCATCACGATCCTTGTTCACAGGCTGAAGCAAACCTTGCACTCACATTTTACGGCAGCCCTGCCATGGAGATTGCACCGCCATTGAAATAAAACATGAGGCTGCTGGATTTGAACTATTTGAATCTAAAAAGCGGAGTTGCAGACGGGCAAGAAAATACATTTGGAAACCGGACTTTGCACTGAGGGGCCCACTGGAGGGCTAAAAATATGGATTCATTAAAGTGAACTGAGCACACCCAATGGAGGGTAAAAAGTAAGTTCAGGCACTACAAGTCCCAGCATGCACATTAAACTAACTCACCTGAGGAGGCCCACTGGGGTGCAGGGACTTCTTAACGAGCATGCGTGCGGATAAGTGTACTTTGAAATGTGAGTGTAAGGTTTGCTTCAGCCTATGAACAAGGATCGTGATGATCTGAAAAGTGTAAGGCACGTCAATAAACCTTGCTGCAAATGCCGATTTCAGCCTTGAAAATAAAGAACTTTGAAAAGTTTCTCTGCAACTGAGTGCTTCTTCGTCCTGTGGGCAACAATTGGTTCATAATAGATATACACCTTCAGGCCATCTTTCCAAAAATATATAGTTCTCTGCATCTTTAAGTGAACTCAAGATTCTCATCAAACATATAACTATCTGCAACCACAAAAACCATATCTCACCATCTAAGTATATAAAAACCGGTCATATAAGTTAAAAACCACATTGACAAACACTTTCTAATACATACCTAACAAGCATTACTACTTTATAGTTCATATACAGATGCAGCACATTTTTTATCTTTTATTTGTGGCTACACTACTCCTGTTCAATAATGTGACTAAAACTACCACCACTCCCACAATGCAAATGATATAGATGTATCTATTCTGCACATAATACTTAGACATTTAAAACATTGCCATTTGTAAAGGCTATGTTCATAGTAAGTTTCAACAGTACTAACATCTTAAAACACATACCAGCTGCTAGATACAGTTCATCTGATATCTTTTTTTCACATCAATGTGATACTATTTTTAATCAAACTCCCATATATATCTTCATTTATAATGTATTTTTTTAATAATTAAAACATTATATACATACTAGTGAATTGAGTTCATAGATTATATTGTTGTGTTTGCTCTTTCTGGATAGTTTTGACACTGTTAAGATTTGTGAAAAACTAAGCACAAGCATGGTGCACCACTCTCATAGAGAGCAACTATAAAATGGCACCCTCTTCAACTTTCCACTTTATGATCATGAGAAAGGCAGCAAATAAAATCATGTCTTTCATTTTAGACTACTGCATCTCCACTTGGGAATGATTAGCATCTGTTAACCCTTTCCCTGTCTTTCAAAACGAGGTTCCTATCTCCATGTGTTCGCAATGTTTTCGCGATCATTGAGGAATAATCTCGAAAAAAAGATATTTGGCTTCAGTTTTTTTTAAACATAAATACTTAACAACAGTTTATTACATAGTCCTGAGTTGGAAATTAAAGTTTGCCATTACTTAAATTATCATCATCTCCTTGTGTTTGCTTTGTTTGCCCTAAGTTGGCAGGGTATGCCCAGACGTGGGCCCCTTTCTCACTTTGCTACTGGATTCAAACTAGTCTGGCTGATGAGGGGTGTTACCCAGAAACTGGTCCCAGGAGGCTTGTTTCCGGTTCAGGGAAGATGTGGTTGGGCATTTCAGGCTGGACTGTTCCCATGAGGCACAGGGTCAAGACTGAGTTGCATAAAGCTGGGTCTGAACTGAGGTGGCAAAGTGAGCTAAAGAACGATGATCGATTAAAAGCAGATCTGTTGCTCAGGGTGAGTGTCTGAAAATTTTCAGTGCTCTGTCCATCATCTCCTTGTGTTTGCTTCATTACTTAAATTGTGTCATAACTCAACTTTAAAAAAAAATATTCTGTCTCTTTAACACCCTTCCACCCCAATACACTCTTAGCTCAGTGTACATGGAACTGGAACCAGTAGGTCACAAGTTCACAGCACATTCTAGAAGGAACATGCTACTTCCAAATGAGATACAGCAGGTGTGGTTTACTCCACAGATTCAAAAGCATATCCATGTCTGTATTACACTTCTGTTTTTAAACAACAGACAATAATAGGACTTCTTGCTAAGGCATCCAACACACTACCTAATTGTATTCACTTTCATGATGACAGCATCTACTGAAATATATACTTTTTTAAAAACACCTCCATTTACACTGCTTTTTATTCGGAGAAATACCTCATTCAGCTCCAGCCTTCTCCTGACTGCTATTGCTCCTTCACTTCAAAATGCTTAGATTGTTGATTGTGGGCCACAGCAATGTCTATTGGGCTAATGAAGCTTCAAAAAACAAAGGTATTGACAGGGATGTGGGTTTGCCAAATGTGGAGATGAATTTGCTTGGCCAGAGAGGGTTAAAGTTTCATCAGTTGCTGGATTTGGTTAAATCCATTGTGGATTGCCGAGCTCCTCACCTCATGATTGCGCAATGTGGTGGCAATGACCTAGGCACATTGATAGGGGTAGTGCTGGAAATCCTAATGAAAGATACCTTTGCAGAACTAAAGCCGCTTGTTCCTCACACTGTCTTGGTGTACTCTAATATGTGCCAAAGTCAGAAATGGAAGTAGTCAAATCATTTCTGTCCACAGATTGACAAAGCCAGGAAACATGTTAATAAAACTGTTTTTGCATCCTAAGAGACCATCATATGGGCTGTATCTATAAAAACGATCTACATTTTGACATGCATGGAATTTATAGAAATGATGGAGTTCACTTTACAGATAAAGGCAACAGGGTGTTTCTATGTAACCTGAAACTCTGCATCTGGTCTTATGTGTAGGTGTTATATACACACAACCAACACAAAGGCTCTTGTTGGAGCTACCCTAGTACCTGAAATATTGTTAATTTTTACATAGAGATTTGGTTCTTTTTTTTAGGAATCTTTGCGACGACGTTGTGATGGTCACAAATACATAGCGAAATTGCAGTACAAAAGCAGACATTCAAAGGCCACCAGCACATCCAAAAATATTAACTAAAAAAATCCATTCTAAACAATGCGTTAAACACATTACTATATGCATGCTTCTTTTAAAAAACATGTTTAAGATCATGTTTTTGTACTAAGTTTCTTAACAAAACATCTTTGAAACCTATCTTCCATTTTCATGGCTATTTGGGGTGTCGCAACGATGCTGTTAACCGTGAAGATCGAGCCTTTTCCATAAAGTGAAAAACACATATATGCACAAATGTGACAGTATTTTACAGACTAGTGGTTTATGACTGTACACTTCAAACTCATGTTTTTCTAGTGTACTTTTTGAACAACCATTTCTAAAACCTATTTTCCATTTTCTCCATGAGGTCAAAGATCGCAATGACATTGTCAATCACGATCCCCATTGATAAGGTACGAAAGCAGAAAGCAAAAGCAGGAATTCAATAGCCACCAACACATTCAAAAATTCTAACTATATAATTAATTCTAACCATCACACTAGATAAATCACTATCTGAATAATTCTATAAAAAGATTTATTAAAATCTCAATTGATAGAAATGGGGGTCTCTAGTTGTCAATAATTTGCACCTTTATCCAAATAGAGACCCTTCATTCTAGTCAGGATAAAGGGGATACACTACTGAATTAACCCCCACTCACCCTCTTGATTGCTGGCACGAGCAGTCAGGCTTATCTCAGAGGCAGTGTGTGACACATTTGCACATAACATACATTAATACAGTGAACACACTACAAAAGGACACCACATCAGTCTTAGAAAAATATACAATATTTATCTTTGCAACCATGACCAAAACAATAAAAGTGCAGCATACAGGAAGAAAATATGCACTCTGCAAGAATGGCTTTAAAATGCAGTTCCTTAAAGCCTGTGGCTCCTTCTGGGGCTATTGCGGTGCTGAAAACAACAGAATCCAACAGCTCCGGCTGACTACATTGGTGCAGCTGATGCTAGTGTCAGCAGACTCATAAACAGTACCTTTGGTTCCAGCTGACCACGTCGTTGCAGGCCATTCGTGGCAACCGTTGCGGTGGTGATGTGAAGCATAGCAGTGCGGCATGTGGTGATCTCAAGTCGCGGAGCAGGCAGCGGCTCAGTGACAGTCGTCCAGTGGTGTCAGTGAGACCAGGGATGCAGTGCAGAGTGAGGTGGTGCACTTGGTGGTGCTGACAGGCCACGGTGCAAGCGACAGTGCCGGTTGATAGGAGCTGGCATCGGTCGGCCCAGACTGGGGCGGTACATCATGTGACTTACAAGAGGTACACCCAGACCACAGTGCAGTCACGTGTGTTGAGGTCAGCATGCAGTGACTTCGTCTGTGAGACCAGGGCGGAGGAGTGAAGCAAGGTGGTGCAGAGTACAGTGCTCACAGGTCACGGTGCAAGCAGCGGCGCAGTGGCAGTCGTCGTCGTCAGTAAGACCAGGGTTGCGGTACGAGGTGCAGCAGTGCCTCTGTGGTGCCTTCAGGACACGGAGCCAGCAGTGGTGTTGTGACGGTGTCAGCTGCTTCCGCCTCTGTGGCAACTGAAACCAACAGTTCCAGAGGTGGTACCCAGAGGTAAGTAAATTCTTTGCTGTCCCTGAGACTCCATGAACAGGAGGCAAGCTCTATTTCAAGCCCTTGGAGATACTCAGCGACAAGTGAAGTTCAGTCCAGTCCTTTCACTACCCCAGGCCGAAGCAGTAACTGCACGCTAACCCAGCAAAGCAAAAACACAGCAAAGGGGCAGTGCTCATCCTGGCAGGTCTACCAGCCCTTCTTCTTGGCAGGTTCCTTGATCCAAGTCAGTTCTCCAGTTCTGCGATATTTATACTCAGTTTCTCTTTGTTCTGTTGCGCAGAGAGTGTCCGTGCTCAATACATCATTGTCCAAGGTAGACCAGGCCCATTCAGGTGCAAATACATCTCCTCCCACTACTCTAAATGAAGGCCAGGCCTAATCAGCCCAGCCCTGACTTGTCCAGGAAAGGCAGGACACACCTCGACCCCCCCAGTGGCTGTCTGAAGAGAATGCACATCCCCAGCCCCTGTCACTCCAAAGCCAGACAGTCAATCCACAACCCAGCAGAGGCACACAGGATGGCCAAGCAGGAAAATACCTATTTTCTAAAGCGATATGTTTAAACACAGAACATAAAAATCCTCTTTACTAAAAGATGCATTTCTGCATTCTGAGTTCAGGCATACTAAACTCAATTTCTCTATCCTGTGCTGATGGGAAGATATACTCATAAAATATTGCCCAGTACTTCCCATTCTGTCCTCTGGGACAGATGGCCTTTCAGTTGTGAAAAACAAAATACACTGTATTTCACTATCAGAACATGTCATATACAGCAGTGCATGTCCTATCTTTCACATACACTGCACCCTGCCCATAGGGGTACATTGGGCCTACCTTAGGGGTGACTCACATGTAATAAAAGGGAAGGTTAGGTCTTGCCAAGTCAACATGGCAGTAAAAACTGCACGCAGACACTGCATTGGCAGGTCTGAGAACCGTTTGAGAGGCTTCTTGTGTGGGTGGCACAATCAGTGCTGCAGACCCACTAGCAGCATTTGATTTACAGGCCCTGGCACTCTCGGTGCACTTTACTTGGGACTTACCAGAGCAAGCGCCATGAGACTTTCGAGTGATGTGTGGGCTATACAAATGTCCCTGATTTGATTTGATACATCAAATATGCCAATACTGGAAACATCAATCAATAATCCAATTTAGAATAGGAGCATTTTCACACTGAACAGCAGTGAGAAAGTGCGCCGAGACACAAAACCAGCTAAAACAGAGTAAAAACTGGAAGGTCAGAAAGCAAAAATACAGGGGGAACATGCCAAAAGATGCCAGGTCTAATATCAATATAATACAATGTGTATTAATGATTCAGTCATTTTTTTGAATATATTTCCACCTTTATTCACAGTGTCGCAGGGGGGCTGCGCTGTCGGTCGCAGCATTGTCACAAATATCGCTTGTGATGAAAAAATCTATTTTGGATACATAACTTGTGTCACTAACACACCCATTTATCAAACATTGGTCAGAGTATCTCCCCCTGACCCCTTATGTTAGCTTTCACACAAATGTTCAACCCAGGGACACATACCCGATTTCTAAAATGACAACTGCAACTTTCTGTTCAGGTTGCGTCCAGCCAATCACAGCATTCCCTATGGTGTATGCATCCACAATGAATTGCAAAACCACTGCAAAATACCCGTGGCCAGAGTTACATCTATAATTATCAGCTTACATTTCTTAAAAACTACAGGACGGATTTGCACTAGATAACAAAAAGCACAATCTGCGTAACAACATCTACCTTTCTGCCAAATTTGGTGGATATCGTCCAGCTGTTCAGGATGTAGGTTCGACAATACGTTCCATTTGGACTCAACACTACAAATGCACCTTTTTTCGCGTCCCTATTTCCCAGTCCCCAGTGCACGGATCACCCCCAAACTGTCAATGAGACACAGAACCTAATTTGGCACTATTTTTGAAAAGTTTCATGAAGATTGGTCAAATGACGCCAAAGTTATAGACAAGAAAAAAATGCTTTTCCTATGGAAACTAGGTTCTAACTATAGCCACCTACCACCAGTCTGTGATACATATATATATATATATATATATATTATCTACTGGCGGTCGCCAGTAGATAGTTATAGTTAGGACCGTGTTTCCATAGGAAATCCGCAACATTCTATTTGGAATAACTTTGGCGCCGGTTGACGAATCCTCGCAAATTTTTCAAAACTAATGGGGCGCTACGCTCCGCTCCTACCCTGAAAGTCTCGGGGGGATTCGTCAAGCGGGGGCTGAGAAAAAAGGGGGGTCCAAAAACGCGTTTTCCCCATGCATTTTCCCATAGGACCTTTAGTCCGAGCTACAGCCCGAACGGCTGAACAGAATTACTTTAAATTGAGCAGAGAGGTAGTCCTCAGGTCAGGGATGTGCCTTTTGCAGGTCTGGTGTAAATCTGTTCAGTAGGTCCTGAGAAAATAGCATTTAAATCAATATATATATCTGTAAGCGCGCTCCGTGCGCTTACGGTAAGCTTACCGTACGCGTACGGTGCCGTGCGCGAGCTCAATTCTGATTGGTGGTTACATGACTGTAAACATTCGAATCGGTCGAAATCAGAAAGTATCGGCCGCCATTTTCTGTCTCTCGCACTGAAAAACAAAGGTTGATAACATGAAAAGGGGGCAACGAAGAGAGTTGCAGACCCCCTAGCGTTCGTCAGGGGGTTCACGAAGGACCAAAAAGTATGACAAATAAATTTAATAATTTTAAAAAAAAATCGCGGAGTGCGCGTACGGTAAGCTTACCATACGCGTACGGTAAAAAACAAAAAAAATTAACAATCACATTTAATATATAAATCTAAGGACCCCCAAGGGAGAAAAAAACAATTGATATTTTGTAAAAAATGGCGAGGCGTGCACGGTACGAAATGCGCAATGCACAATGTGTCATTTCAGATGTCATCATTGATGTCATGAGTGATGTCACTGACCATGTCATAAGTGATGTAATATGTGACGTCATCAGCAGTTTATTGTGGGCGCGCAAGTTATAGTTACCTGATCTAACTATAACGTGGAATTTCATTGGTTTTTTACGAGTGAAATGTACAGCTAACTATAACTTGTGTGAAACCTATGGTTTTTTAAGTGAATTTGCAAGGTTTTTTAAATGCTAATTGCTAACTATAACGTGTGTGAAACCTATGGTTTTTTCAGTGAATATAATATATATATATATATATATATATATATATATGTATGCACACAGAACCGCCCAACTCCCTCGCTCTCCACAGTGCGGGTGCGCCAATTGCGTGGACGATGTCGCAATCAATATTCCAAAACACCACGTCCCATCAAAGACAACGTACTGCGCACTCCAGCTCAATCAGGAAAATCATTTTAATTCTGTTTCCATAGAAGCTAACACACGCGTTCCGGCACCCTGGTCTTCGTCAGTGTTAGTTTGTTTACATCGTAGCTGCCCTTAAATAACAGGCTTGCTCATTCGTCCAAAGGGCTCTCTAACAACATAGACAAGGGACTTTATGATACATTGCAAAAGCCAACGTTACTGCAGCGGCCATTTTAACCTAGTTCATATATATCGATCTGTAATATGAATTTAATGCAGAGTGACATTGACGTTTTCAAATGCATATACTCATGAGCAAAACAAAGTAAATTTGTCAAAACATATATGCTCATTTGTCAAATTCTCACTTTTCACAATCTATACCAGTTCATTAATGTCACTGTTATATTAATGTCCATTTTCTTGTGAACATTACAAACATGGCCGCTTGAATAACTATTTTAGCAAAGTTGAAGATTTCATTCTTTCAAAATTGAGCCCTCTAATGGGCTATCAATCAACAATAATGCTGTCAAGCAGCACTATTTACTGATTTTTAAGTATCTGGTATACAGATGGTTCACCAAGTATATATATATATTATCTACTGGCGGTCGCCAGTAGATAGTTATAGTTAGGACCTATTTTCCATAGGAAATCTGCAACATTCTATTTGGAATAACGTTAGCGCTGGTAGACGAATCCTCGCGAAAGTTTCCAAACTTTTGGCCAGCTCCGCTCCTACCCTAAAAGTTTTGCGGTGATCCGTCAAGCGGGGGCCGAGAAAAAAGGGGGGTCCCAAAACGCGTTTTCCCCATGCAATTTCCCATAGGATGTGTTGTCGCAGCTACAGCCCGAACCACTGAACGGAATGACACCAAATTTGGCAAAGAGGTAGTCCTCAGTTCGGACTCATGCCTTTTGCATATATGGTGTGAATCTGTTCAGTAGTTCCTGAGAAAATTAGGGTAAAAAAGTTAGTGATATCTATGGCCGCGGAGGATCCGCAGACCGTACCCGCACCGTAAGCGTACCCTCCCCGAACCGAGCGCGCACCCTCCCCGAACCGAGCGCGCACCTTCCCAATCGCGCGCTGAATGCTAATTGGCTGTCGAGTGTCTCTCTACATTCGAAACCAGGAACTGTTGGTGGCCATTTTCTGCCTCGGTAGAAGCGAGGCTGGAGATGCAAGGGGAATAAGTGTGTAAAACATATAAAGGGGGCAGAGTGGAAATACTCTGACCCTCTAGAGGTGCTTAAGGGGTCCCAGAAGGACCCCCTGGGGCCCCCTTTTTAAAAATAAAAAAACACGGGGAAATGCGCGCACGGTGCACGCATCCTATCGCGTTGGATGCACGGATTCTCTTGTGGTGGGTGCGCGGCTCCACGGCAACGTTTTTTGGAAAACGACAAGAAATCATTGGTTGTATGACAACTTTCTACACTGAAAGGTAGGGTGTATATTTCTGTTTTTAAAGGTATGATTGTTATTGGTTAACAAAAACAGATTGTAAGGAACATAATATATGATAAGCTGATATGTTGAAAAGTCAAGCACACTTCCTGTCTTGCGTAGGAACATTGTGTGCTGAACTTGTGACCTGTGAGCTCAGTGCAGTGTTCCATGATCTGTTTCTATGGTAACAGGCAGAAGGCAGATTGGGGGAAGGGTTGAAATGTATAACAGTTGGAAAGGGTTGAAATGTTTAACCAATAGAAATTGCTTTTGAGTTTATGTGCGAAGGATTGTGATTTGATGTTTACATGTATATGTGTGGAAAATGAAAGGGAAACTTTTTCATTCTTTGCTTTTGCTGAGAGGTGCACAGTGCAGAGATTCTGTAAAAGAAAATATGGTGAGTGATTGATATACTTCTTAATCTATAAAAGAACTTGAAAGATGAGTTATTTAATTGTGAGGGGATGTATGTGGACTATTTTGATTTTAATCAGACTAATGTATTTTTCCTGCTAAAGTGTAGGGAGTACTTTTTTTCTCTACAATGTGTGTGCATGTAGAAACCATTCTGTGATAAGCATTTGTGTTTTTCATGTGTTTGTGAACAGATAACTGTGCAGTTTTTATATTTTGGTAGAATTAGAAACCAGTCATTGTTTATGAATTTGTGAAATGAGTTATGTTATGTTTCTATACTAAAATGTAGTACTACTTCTAGATGAAGAAATGTGTTTTGGTATAGTGCAAGGGATAGTGTTGTTTGTCTAGAATCACACAGTGAGTCTGTGTGCGTTTGGGAACCACTGTGAGAGAAGCATTTGGTAACATCGTGTATTTGCTGACAGATAACTGTTTTAACTTGTCATGTTGTGAAGTTTTAGTAGCATTAGAAGACAGTTATCGCTTATGATTTGATTAAATGAGTCAGGCTTTGACAGAAAAGTGCAGTCCTGAAATATGTAGATTGTGTGCAGTTCCCTTACCAGTTGCACTGTAGTGAATGAGTTTTGGTAAACTCCTAGGGATATTGGTGCATGTCTAGAATCACAGTGTGAGTTAGTGTGTATTTGGGATCAGTGTGAGAGAAGCATTTGATGATATCATGTATTTGCTTACAGATAACTTTTTAAAAACCTGTCATGTTGTGAAGTTTTAGTAGAATTAGAATCCAGTCTTTGGTTATGCGTTGATTAAATGAGTCATGCTTTGACACTGATGTGCTATACTTAAATATGTAGATTGTGTTCAGTACCATTAACTCTTCTAGACTAGTGAATGCGTTTTGGTAAACTCCTAGGATAGTGTTGATTGTCTAAAATCACACTGTGAGTCTGTGTGCATTTGGGTAAGGATTGTGAGAGAAGCATTTGGTAATATCGTGTATTTGCTGACAGATAACTGTTTTAAAACCGGTCATGTTGTCAAGTTTTAGTAGCATTAGAAGCCAGTCTTTGTTTATGCTTTGATTAAATGAGTCAGGCTTTGACACAAAAGTGCAGTCCTGAAATATGTAGATTGTGTGCAGTTCCTTTACCACTTGCACTGTAGTGAATGAGTTTTGGTAAACTCATAGGGATAGTGGTGCTTGTCTAGAATCACGCTGTGAGTTAGTGTGTATTTGGGATCAGTGTGAGAGAATCATTTGGTAACATCATGTATTTGCTGACAGATAACTGTTTTAAAATCTGTCATGTGAAGTTTTAGTAGCATTAGAATCCAGTCTTTGCTTATATGTTGATTAAATGAGTCATGCCTTGACACTGATGTGCTGTACTTAAATATGTAGATTGTGTTCAGTCCCCTTACCCCTTCCACAGTAGTGAATGAGTTTTGGTAAAGTCCTAGGATAGTGTTGATTGTCTAAAATCACACTGTGAGTCTTTCTGCATTTGGGAACCACTGTGAGAGAAGTGTTTGGTAACATTGTGTATTTGCTGACAGATAAGTGTTGTAAAACATGTAATGTTGTCAAGTTTTAGTAGCATTAGAAGACAGTTATGGCTTATGCTTTCATTATATGAGTCAGGCATTGACAGTAAATTGCAGTTGTGAAATATGTAGATTATGTGCAGTTCCCTTACCACTTGCACTGTAGTGAATGAGTTTTGATAAACTCATAGGGATAGTGGTGCTTGCCTAGAATCACACTGTGAGTTAGTGTGTATTAGGGATCACTGTGAGAGAAGCATTTGGTAACATCATGTATTTGCTGACAGATAACTGTTTTAAAACCTGTCATGTTGTGAAGTTTTAGTAGGATTAGAATCCAGTCTTTGCTTATGCGTTGATTAAATGAGTCATGCTTTGACACTGATGTGGTGTACTTAAATATATAGATTGTGTGCAGTAGCATTAACTCTTCTAGAGTAGTGAATGAGTTTTGGTAAACTCATAGGGATAGTGGTGCTTGTCTAGAATCACACTGTGAGTTAGTGTGTATTTGGGATCAGTGTGAGAGAATCATTTGGTAACATCATGTATTTGCTGACAGATAACTGTTTTAAAATCTGTCATGTTGTGAAGTTTTAGTAGCATTAGAATCCAGTCTTTGC
This sequence comes from Triturus cristatus, assembly GCF_964204655.1. Taxonomy (NCBI): domain Eukaryota; kingdom Metazoa; phylum Chordata; class Amphibia; order Caudata; family Salamandridae; genus Triturus; species Triturus cristatus. The sequence goes on along the minus strand of NC_140591.1, from coordinate 721,406,317 downwards.
TTATATGTTGATTAAATGAGTCATGCCTTGACACTGATGTGCTGTACTTAAATATGTAGATTGTGTGCAGTCCCCTTACCCCTTCCACAGTAGTGAATGAGTTTTGGTAAAGTCCTAGGATAGTGTTGATTGTCTAAAATCACACTGTGAGTCTGTGTGCATTTGGGTAAGGATTGTGAGAGAAGCATTTGGTAACATCGTGTATTTACTGACAGATAACTGTTTTAAAACCTGTCATGTTGTCAAGTTTTAGTAGCATTAGAAGCCAGTCTTTGCTTATGCGTTGATTAAATTAGTCAGACATTGACATTAAAGTGTAGTCGTGAAATATGTAGATTGTGTGCAGTTCCTTTACCACTTCCACTGTAGTGAATGAGTTTTGGTAAACTCCTAGGGATAGTGTTGTTTGTCTAGAATCACACTGTGAGTCTGTGTGCATTTGGGAACCACTGTGAGAGAAGTGTTTGGTAACATCGTTTATTTGCTGACATATAAGTGTTGTAAAACATGTCATGTTGTCAAGTTTTAGTAGCATTAGAAGACAGTTATGGCTTATGCTTTCATTATATGAGTCAGGCATTGACAGTAAATTGCAGTTGTGAAATATGTAGATTGTGTGCAGTTCCCTTACCACTTGCACTGTAGTGAATGAGTTTTGGTAAACTCATAGGGATAGTGGTGCTTGTCTAGAATCACACTGTGAGTCTGTGTGCATTTGGGTAAGGATTGTGAGAGAAGCATTTGGTAACATCGTGTATTTGCTGACATATACCTGTTTTAAAACCGGTCATGTTGTGAAGTTTTAGTAGCATTAGAAGCCAGTCTTTGCTTATGCTTTGATTATATGAGTCAGGCTTTGACATAAAAGTGCAGTCCTGAAATATGAAGATTGTGTGCAGTTCGCTTACCACTTCCACAGTAGTGAATGATTTTTGGTAAACTCCTAGGTATAGTGGTTGTTGTCTAGAATCACACTGTGAGTCTGTGTGCATTTGAGAACCACTGTGAGAGAAGCATTTGGCAACATCGTGTATTTGCTGACAGATAACTAATTTAAAACCTCTCATGTTGTCAAGTTTTAGTAGCATTAGAAGCTAGTCTTTGCTTATGCATTAATAAAATGAGTCAGGGTTTGACACTAAGGTGCAGTACCATGTACTATTCTGTTCACTGTGGCAGAACTGAAAATTTAAAAGTTTTACCTAAGCACTGTCCTAGAACTAGTCTGATTATTTATTCAGTTTCTAAGTACCAAATAGACTGCTTCAAATGTCTATGCAGTATGCATGTAGTGTTCTAACATACTATACACTTGTCTTTTACACCTTCAATTCCCTAGTCAGTATCCATACACTTCCAGGAAATATCCTGTCACTTCCTTTGCAGTCCTCTAGAGACCCATTCAACAGCATGTACTAATCCATTCACTGTGCCAAAACCCAAACACTTATAAATTCACCAAGACACTCTCTTTCCAGTACTCTAATGATTCAGTCACTGCCTAAGTATTCATGCACAGAGCCAGGTCTTAGCATATGGACTTCTTCAAACCCCTATCTACTATGCATACAGTCCTCTAAGCACCTACACACTTGTCTTTCACACCTTCAATTCCCCAGTCAGTATCCGTTCACTTCCAGCAAACACCCTGTCACTCCATTTGCACTCCTCTAGTGACCCATTCAGCATCATGTACTAATCCATTCACTGCACCAAACCCTAATAAATTCACCCCGGCACTCTCCTTGCAGTACTCTAATCATTCAGTCAGTACCCAAGTACTCATCCAGTGACCCAGGCCTTAGTATATGGACTGCTTCAAACCCTTATCCACTATGCATACAGTCCTCTAACCACCTACACAATTGTCTTTCTCACCTTCAGTTCCCTAGTCAGTATCCATACACTTCCAGGAAATACCCTGTCACTCCCTTTGCAGTCCTCTAGTGACCCATTCAGCACCATGTACTAATTCATTCACTGTGCTAAAACCCAAACACTTATAAATTCACCAAGATACTATCTTTGCAGTACTCTAATCATTCAGTCAGTGCCTAAGTATTCATACACTGAGCCAGGCCTTAGCACATGGCCTGCTTCAAACCCCTATGCACTCCGCATGCAGTCTTCTAACCACCTAGACACTTGTCTTTCACACTTTCAATTTCCTAGTCAGTATCCATACAGTCCAGCACTTGTGACTGCCTTTGCACTCCTCTAGTGACTCATTCAGTACCAAGTACTAATCTATTCCCTGTGTGAAAAGCCTAGCACTTATAAATTCACCTAGGCACTCTCCTTGCTGTACTCTAATCATTCAGTCAGTACCCAAGTAGTCATGCAGTGAGCCAGGCCTTAGCACATGGACTGCTTTAAATGCCTATGCAGTATTGATGCAGTCCTCTAATCACCTACACAGTTGTGTTTCACACCTTCAATTCCCTAATAGTATCCATACTCTTCTAACAAACACCCTGTCACTCACCCAGTGTGTCTCCTTATAGTACTGTAATCATTTAGTCAGTTAGCATGTAGTCTTTTAGTGAGGTAGGCTTTAGGGCAGGGGTACTCATAGTACGGCCCGCGGGCCGCCAGCGGCCCGGCAAGCCTTCCCTGGCGGCCCGCGGACCTTGCAGACATTGTACCTGTACATACCTGTGCACCGCCGGTTGCAGCAGCGCGGAGCTATGGGGGCCGGGCGATTCTTTTAAAAGCCAAGTCACTTGTAAATGAGGCTTTGTTGTATTTCACCTCTTCTTAGCGCCCCTGCATCTCCCCTCTGAATGAGTGGAGATGCAGGGGCGCTAAGAAGAGATGAAATACAACAAAGCCTCATTAACAAGTGACTTGGCCTTTAAAAGAGCTGTGAAGTACTTGGGTGCGGCGGCTGTTTGTGTTCCAGGGAAGCGCCGGGTGAGGTGACGGGCAGGGGGGGGGGGGGCAGCAGCTAGTGAGAGCGGCAGATGAGTTTAAAGCGGGAGGGAGAGAGGGAAGACAGAGCAGGAGACAGGGAGGGAGAGACAGCGTGAGAGAGACAGACAAGTTGGGAGAGGGAGGGAGACAGAGGGAGGGAGGGGGACAGAGGGAGAACAGATGGAGAGGGAGGGAGACAGAGAGGGACGGAGACAGAGAGAAAGGGAGACAAACTGATTGAGAGAGAGAGAGGGAGGGAGACAGGGAGAGAGAGAGGGAAGGAGAGAGAGGGAGAGGGAGGGAGACAGAGAGGGAGGGAGACAGAGAGGGAGGGAGACTGAGAGGGAGGGAGACTGAGAGGGAGGGAGACGGGGAGAGGGAGGGAGATGGAGAGGGAGGGAGAGAGGGGAAGAGGGGGAGAGGGGGAGGAAGGGAGGGAGACGGAGAGGAAGGGAGACGGAGAGGGAGAGAGAGAGAGGGGAGAGAGGGAGAGGGAGGGAGACAGGGAGGGAGGGAGACAGAGGGGGGAGACAGAGAGGGGGGAGACAGAGAGGGGGAGACAGAGAGGGGGAGACAGAGGGAGACGGAGAGGGAGGGAGATAGAGGGAGACGGAAGGAGAGGGAGGGAGATGGAGGGAGAGGGGGGAGACGGAGGAGGGAGGGAGACGGAGGGAGATGGAGGAAGGAGGGAGACAGAGGAGGGAGGGAGACGGAAGAGGGAGGGAGACGGAGGAGGGAGGGAGACGGAGGAGGGAGGGAGGGAGATGGAGAGATATGTGTATGCTGGGTCCGGTGGCTCAGTGGACGAAGGCGTCCGCTGCAGGGACCTATGTTCCACCTCATGGTCACAGTTTTTTTTTGTTGCTCTAGCCCCGCCCCCTCCCCCAATGACCCCGCCCCCAAGGTGCGGCCCTCGGCCACAAACCGCACTGTAAATTTGGCCCCCAAGAGAAAGTTTGTGAGTACCCCTGCTTTAGGGCATGAACTGCTTCAAAGTAGTATGCACTATGCATGTAGTGTTTTAATGATCGTCACACTTGTGGTTCAGGTCTATAATTCCTTAGTCAGTTTTTATATAAAATGTGTTTGTACAGTAATGGAATAGTATAAATTTGAAAGTTATTAATATACATTTATTTGTGATTCTTTTTTACAGATACAGAACAGGAGTGTTTCTCATCTGTTTGCACTCTTCTCGTGCAAGATTGTTTGGATGAAGGGTCCATAGGTGTTTCATCATACTTGCTGTGCCGCACGAGTATTTTTTGTTAGGATCCCTTCGTAACAGAACTCTTTGGCAAATCTTGCGAATGAAGAAGGTGGCATTGGTCTTTGTTTGCCCCTTGGAAAAAGTTACAAATTTCTTCACCACTGAAGAAAAACGTTGTGGGCGTGGTGCCTTCTGCAAATTCCTCAGATTTGGTAAATATTTTAAAGCGGCAACATTTACAGTTTATGTAAATTAAACTTATAAAATGTTGTTAGCTGTATACATTTTTTATATCTGTGATTTGTTTCTTGTGGTATTTTGTTGAGAATACCATGTTGGTTTTTTTTTTAACAATCTTTTTGATTTTCCATGTCTGTCGTCGACATCCGTGGTTCCCACAGGAGTGTTCCGCTTTGTTGTTTTGTATTATTGTTGTTACATTTTGTTTATTCCTTTATTGTTTATATTTATGTTAATAAAAAAATAAAGTTTGAAAATAGTTTATCGTTTATATATTTATTATTATAAAAAATAAAGTTTGAAAAAAAAATTAATAATGTTTTTGGTTGTTCTCTTAACTGCTGTGTGACTCTTTCTTGTTCTTATTACTGTTATTTGATGGAGTCCACCATGGTGTTAAATTTTGGGGCACTTATAGCTGGAATACTAGTGATATCTGTAGTTTGCACCAACTTCTGAATAGTGTGTTAGATTTATCTCAACTTTGCTTCCGTTAAAGTGCTGATAATGAAATGGAGAGTAGCCGTTCCCGTGCAAAAAGACATGAGGTGCACCTTTGCGATTTATTCTAAATACTAAAATCCTGTATTGTATTGCACTTAGGTATTGGCTGCACTTACAGTGTACACACCAAATATATTAAGAAATCTCATTGTATTTATATTGATTGGGAATAGTGCGTCAGGTGGTGGATCTTGACGAGATACACTGCTCAGTTCGTATATTGTTGTGCACACAAAAAAAATCACATCACAACTTTCACACCAATTGCAATGCGAAACAAATTCCGGCGATAAGACACGTTAGCACCAGGGATTTTACACCTGCTTTCTGCTGGTGTTAAGCAGAACAACTACCTGCACCATGAAAGGGAACACAGCCAAGAGCCACACCAGAACACCCACAGGTGCCATAGAGTCAATGAGCATGATACAGGGATACCCATGAGGGCCAGAAGACTCATCTCAACAACTCCAGGACCGCCAATGCCCCCCAAACCCTCATCTTAGTAAGTGTGTCCCTGTGGTCATTGTCTTAGCATGATAGGCACGAGCCCTGCAACATCATAGTGTGCTGTCACCTCAGCGTTGGCAGTGAGCCTGGATGTGTAGCTATGTACGCATCCTCCTGCATGCACAACTGGCATGTGCTGGTCTGGGGTTCACAGGTCAGTGCAGGGGTGTGCCTATCCGGCAAGGGGAACGGGGTGTCTGGGACATGTCCGTGTACAGGAAGTGCGGTAAGTGTGTCTCTGTGTTCTGGTGTGGCGTGTTACAAGAGCCGCAGCAGTCGATGTTGTAAACTGGCATGCACCACCTCCAAACGGCACTGTGATGTTGTTGTTGGATTGTAGCAGGACATGCACAAATAGGCATTACAATGGCGTGCTGTACGAGTGCACGAGATACAACAGCTCACCGTACAAAAGTGTGGGGGCTCGTGGGAGGGAGGAGCAGCCGCTTGGCAACCTAACACACAGTGAACTCGACCATGTGCCACATGCTGGGCATCTCATCTATGATGACCACGGTCACAGACATCCCACAACACCAACGACTGGCCTTTGTACACATCCTGTATGAATGCAGCGTGGTTTTCACTTCTATGTTCGTTCAGTGGTGTGATGTTGGCAGGTTGTGTGACTTGTGCTCCTTGTTGGTGTGTTTCATTTTGGCCATTGTTAGTCTATATGTGTGTTGTACTTAATTGTGCATGTGTGCCATTCTGCCCATCTCCCCCCTCCCCCCACTCCCTGCTTCTTCCTCTTCCTAGTGCCGTTGTGTCTATAATTTTGTTGCTGCACACATAAATACATGTAAAGAATAAATTAGAATAGTTCCTTGATTCTTTTAGGTTTCAAAACCTCTCTATTGGTTTCTTTTTAATTTTCCATATGAACCGTTTTTTTAATATTCAACAACACATAGAAGTCAGAAGTACAATGTATTCTATCAACACACTTTCTAGAACATTCTACAATACGTGCAGGTTAAAAGTTCATCCATTTTTTAAAACTTTATGATATTTTTTTGTAACATTTTCTTGAACATTTAACGACACATGCAGGTTAAAAGTTGACGATTGTTTTAAGTTCGAACAGTGCCTTCCAAATGCAAGTAGCAGGTGTGGTTGAGCTGAGCAAATTTTATCCTATGATATGTCTCCACGTTGAAACTGCTTTTTCTTAACCAATCACAAAGATGCTTTTCCACAAAACTAATGTGCACCCTACTTTTAAAAAAGAATGCTTTTCATGATATCTTCAGAGATAAGTTATAGATAGGAATTAGCATTTAAAAAACCTTTGAAATTCACTGAAAAAAACATAGGTTTCATGCACGTTATAGTTAGGAATTGGCATTTAAAAACCTTTGAAATTCACTGAAAAAACCAAAGGTTTCAGGGGCGTTATAGTTAGGAATTGGCATTTAAAAAACCATAGAAGTTCACTGAAAAAACCATAGGTTTCAGGGGTGTAATAGTTAGCTGGACATTTCCCTCATACAAAACCCTAGAAATTCCCCTGTTATAGTTAGTTCAGCTAACTATAACTCGCGCCCCCGCAATGCACTGCTGATGACGTCACATATTACATCACTCATGACATGGTCAGTGACATCACTGATGACATCACTGATGACATCTCAAATGACATCACTGATGACATCACTGATGACGTCATCCATGTGATAAATTAGTGCATCTTGTCACACCCTAATATAACCTTTGATACACCGACTCAAAATTTCAGACAGCCATTTTGACAACCATAGATACTCCAATACCAATAACTACTCACCCACTCATTGACTTTTAGGTCTACATACATCTCCACTCACTCACCTGTACAGTCACTCATACTTACAGTCCCTCTGTGCATTTATACACCTATATAGACACTCACACACCGTCAATCATCCATTGAGGTACTGATATATCTAGTCAGTCATGCAAATAATTAATCACAGTAAAATGTACTCACCTATACAGTTAAAAACACTCAAGTTCACTTACTCCTAAAAATACTAACAAATTCTGTGTCTTCCTGCAGAAAAACAAACAGCACATGACACAGATATCCTTGCACTATGGCGCATACAGCCACTCCCAAAATCACACACTCTCACATATAGATAGTTATATACTCTTACACACATATACACTGCGTTTCACATATGTAGTTACTGACACATGTGCAACTGAGATATACATTCAATCACTAACACACCCATACATACACTCACCCAACCATACAGTCCATCACAGATGCACTCTTGAAAACATGCACCCACTGAATCACCCACTCACACATCTAGTCACAGAGTCACACACACCCTACCCACACAAACACTCAGGCACCCATACAGATACTCAGATAACCAATCAATAACCCATATAGACACTCATAATGCTATTCACAAAACCATGCAGCCACTTATACAACAACACACAGACATATACAGACATTAACACAGTTTAGTCACTAGTCTGCAGTAAGATACAATATTAAACATAATAAAACTGTTCAGAAACACATACTCAATGGATGACGTCATCAGTGATGTCATCAGTGATGTCATTTGAGATGTCATCAGTGATGTCATCAGTGATGTCACTGACCATGTCATGAGTGATGTAATATGTGACATCATCAGCAGTGCATTGCGGGGGCGCGAGTTATAGTTAGCTGAACTAACTATAACAGGGGAATTTCTAGGGTTTTGTACGAGGGAAATGTCCAGCTAACTATAACACCCCTGAAACCTATGTTTTTTTCAGTGAATATATATATATATAAAAAGCAATCCCTAGCACTCGTACTGAAAATGAATGTTTTAGAAGTATTACGAGTTTCCACAAAAACAATTAAAACACATTAGCAAAAGAATGAGTTAGTCTGTCTTCACTCCTCCAGTTCGTTGTTTATTGGTTTCTATTCTTCACAGTATTTTCAGACAGCCAACACGTGTTTCGTCGCCACAAGGGAATGTAGTCCCGCGACTTTTTCAAGGCTGTGTTTACAGAAAGAATAAAAAGAACTAGCGTATATCCTAAATAAGAACCCATCAGAGCATTTAACAATAAAACACCCACAGGTGGAACTTGCCAAAGAAAAGTGAAGAGCTCGCCATTATTCAGATACATAATATACTATGGAAGTACATTAAACGGCCTAACAGTATAGCTGAAAAGCTAGAAGAATCAACTATGACCCTAATTAAGATGGAGAGAGTAAACAGTGCTATTTGTGCATATGATCTGACCCATAACGTTTCATTTGTGTGATAACACAAAGGTGGAACCATTGTAAGAATAATGGAAGAGGCAAAAATTTATATATAACGTGATGTGATTGTGGCTAGTATTTTTAAAGATGACCAATGGCCCGGTGAACTCACGGAATCGTAACGGCAGTGCAAACCACGTGCTATAGAATGTGTATTTAACGTGATAACCGGCGTAACAGACATAAACCATATCTACCTCTTTCTTGCTTGGATAATGTTTCTAAAAACAGTAATTGACCACAAAGTAAAAAATAAGCAGAGGACAAGAACGATAACGTTAAATGCGCTCAAAACAATAATTTTAATAGGTACATAATAAAGTAATATGTGACCTACTTATAGGGCGGTGATAATTCCAAACCGGCAAATGGTGTCAGTAGTGGTGGCGTCACTTGGCAGCAAAATAAAACTGCTTTCGATTAATAAGTGGTTTCCCATTCAATACTGCAAAATTTAAAGTTCCAAAATCAGGAAACTGTTCATATATGCCGAGGGTCAAACAAAAATAACCTAGCAGTCTAATGGCACGTAGCAAAGTATATGGTATCAAGGAATATAAATAGTAATTACTAACATCAAATCAAACCGACAAATCCTTAAAAACGACGTAAGAAGTTATTGAGAACCATATCCTACTCAGTTGTGCCCATATTTAAATAAAGTGCCAATATGCTCGAATCTTATCTGTTCTATATGTCCCGAATATGGCTATATATAGAGAAACGAGTATGCTGTCGTTAAACGGGCAAGAGAGCGGTATGCTACCTCTAGTGACAAACGTATGTATAAAAACTCGCTTGTTAACTTTACGTGTCAATGACAATTAAACCAATACCGGCTGTAAGAGTTCCCATAATTTCTAAGACCAAATTTCTAACATGCGGAGTAGTGGGTGTCCGGTTAGACCATGCTCCGATCCTTCGTGTATCTATTAAGCTTGCATATCACAGTGTGCTTACCGTTTTAAGTAGAATAGCATTAACGAGCGTGACGCCAGCTTCTCCAGGTATCTTAGGTTCCCGAGTACGTGAACGTATGGCAAAATCTTTCTCTTTTTGAGGAAATCGGACGTGATCTCGTTCTCACGTTACTTCGAACAACATCACGTGTCATAACATTATGAGTAAAATAAAGGAAGGGCTAGAGTGTGTTATCTAAACCGGCGGCCATTTTGAGACAGGAATAAAGTCCCAAAATAAGAGTAAACTTAGGTGAGTGTTTGTGTGGTTTTAACAAGAATACTTATAGAAGTGATCCGTGAGAGTCGGCGATATAGTATAAAAGCCAACAATTCTCTCCATCTATTAGACTCAGTACATAGAGCACCAATAACTACTACAATATCAGCGAAAATGGTAGTTATTAAGACATAATTTGCAATTTTGAAGATAAATAACATTTTTCATGAGATAATGACCCCGAATATAATTTAATTGAGAGCATGAAAGTAAAGACAGCTCAATGAGAAAAACATTCATGTCAAACATGTTACAAAGCATAACCATATTGTCATATATTTAAGGTATACATGGGATCAGAGTAAATTCTACCGGTGATTAGAACCGGTGGTGTACCTTAAATATGGTCGTTGTGGGTTTATATCTGATTGGTTACGATTAATTAGGAAGCTTAGAAAATCATCCTATCCGATAGAAAACCACTATGAATACCACTTGCTGGATTATTTACCTAAAAAGTAGTGTAGCTCATGATCAATATTAAGACCCTGTTCCACACTGTTCAGTTTTAAAATCCATAAGGCCTCTTTCTGTCTCAACGTAAGTTCCCTGTTACCCCCCCTCGGGTTACTGGGGACATGTTCAATACCATAGAATTTGAAAGTGCGGTTAGGTGTCTGGGCAGAGCAGATTGACATGTGTGCTGCAAGGGGGTATCTCATGTCAGCTTGTTTAATTGCCCTTGTATGTTCCCCTATACGTTCGCGTAATGGTCTGATTGTGCTACCAATGTATTGTAGTTTGCACTTGCACTCAATTATGTATATCACGAATTTCGTAAGGCAATTGATATTCGTGTGTATTTTAAATCTTCTGCCCCTTGGCCCCATGAAGTAGGCTTTGCGGTCATCTGCCCATTTACAGGAACTACAATGACCACATTTGTAGAAGCCCTCTGAGTGTCTATTTAGCCAATTTGTCTTGATTGTTGGTTGTGGGTAACTCGGGCTAAGTAAATTCCTTAATGAGACCCCTCTCCTGAAAGTGATAGTCGGTATCTCTGAGATGAACTCCCTGAGTGTGTTGTCTGCTGTGAGTAGGTGCCAATGTCTTTTAAGGCTTTTCTTCAGGATTCCCGCCCAGTTGTTATAGCTGGTAATTAATCTGATTGTCTGATTAGAATCCCTGGTTTTAGGTTTCTCTTTTAAGGTATCCGTCTGTGTAATTCTGTCTATTTTCTGATCTGCTTTAGTCAATAGTGATTTGTTGTAACCCCTCTTTTTGAATCTTGTAAGTACCCCTTTCTTTTGGATTTCAAATTCTGCATCACTCCTGCAGTTGCGTCTTGTTCTGGTTAGTTCTCCATATGGGATTGAACGTATTTGGTGGTATGGGTGTGCACTACTAGCATGTAATAGGGAATTACATGCCGTAGCCTTCCGATATAGTCTACTATGTATTTTGTTATTTTGAATATAGAATTCCACATCCAGAAAGGAGATATTGGTCTTACTATATTCCATAGTAAATCTGATATTACTTTCATTGTCATTGAGAAATTCAAAAAAACTTTCAAGTTTTATTTGGGTTCCAGTCCAAATCATGATGCAATCGTCAATATATCGACCCCAGAACAGTATTGAATCGTTCCATTTTGAGCCCAATGAGCCCCAGATTCTCAACTCCTCGAACCAACCCATGAAAAGGTTGGCAAACGAGGGGGAAAATCTGGAGCCCATTGCAACTCCTTGTGTTTGTCTGTACCATTGTTGCTTAAACAGAAATACATTGTTGTCAAGAATTAGTTCTATCATCTCATTTAACATTTCTGTGTGATTCCATGAGCTAGCTGCCCTTCTGTTTAGCATTCTCTTTACTGCTGTCAAACCAATATCCCTTTTGATACTGGTGTACAGAGCCGTAACATCTAGTGTTACTAATGTCATAGTGTCATCCCAATTTAAATCAGCTAGGGTGCCCAGGATGTGCTTGGTGTCCCTAATGTACGAAGCCAAGTTGGTAACTAGTGGTTTCAAGAAAATATCAACATACTCTGAAATCCTTTCTGTAGGTCCACCTATTCCTGAAATGATTGGCCTTCCTGGCGGAAATGGAAGATTCTTATGTACTTTTGGTACAGTGTATATACAGGGATATCTGGGTCGGTCAACCCTTAGGTAGGTTAATTCATTGTCATCCAGTAACCCCAATCCATGCCATCGTTTTAGTTGGTTATTAATATAGTTAGTTAAAGTCCAAATGGGATTACCTGATAAAGTCTCATAACATTGTTTGTCATTCAATTGGGTCTGGATCTCACGTTCATAATCAGTGCTACGCATGATCACCATGTTACCTCCTTTATCAGCTTCTCTGATTGTTATATCACTATTGTCACTAAGTGTTCTGAGTGCTATTCTTTCCTTATGTGTGATGTTATCTTTTTTTGTGCGGGAAGCAGTGTTTTTAATGTCATGCTTGTCTAAATCCAAGGTAACTAATTTGTAAAAAAGGTCAATGTTGTTACCGGCTGTTAATGTCGGTGTCCATTTAGATTTTTCTTTAAGTTTGCTAGTGATGCTAAAATCCATGTCTATGTTTAAATCCCTCATAATCATGTCTGATGTTACACACTCATCTTCACAATCTGTCAGAGACATCAGTAACCTCGTGTCTACTACATCTTGTATTGATTGTTCATTCGATATTAATAAGCCAAGATTTTGCTGCAACTCTTTATTCACAAATTTGTTAAGTTCAAAATGTTTTTTCAGTTTGATGCGTCTCGTGAATTTAAACAGATCAATTTTGGTTTCACAAATATCGCCAATGCTGTTTGGACAAAAGCTCATCCCTTTAGATAATACAGACAACATATCCTCCGTGAGTTCAACATCACTTAAATTTATCACAGATAAATCATTTATTTCCTCACATTCCATGATCTGGTCCTCACTCCGGGGCGCTCCATTTCTCTTGCCCCCTCGTTTGCCCCTCCTTGTTTTTCTACCTGGATTGGTCTGCGATTTTCTATGTTCCCCTTTTTTATCCTTCTCACCTCCAATAAAAAACTACTCTCATTACTAGAGGCATTACCAGTGCCATCTGTTCTTTCTGGTTCACTCTCACTGGTATGTTCAGTATCTAATGAGGTGGTACTGGAGTTAACTGATTTACCATCTCCTGTTTTAACAGGTATCGTTTTGGGCATCAGGTGATCATACTTTTTGGCAAAAGTAAATACCCTGCCATTCAAATAATCTCGTTCATCTCTCCTTATTTTTCTCATCTTGCGTTGTTTTATATCCGCCACGTGTCGTTCTATAATGTCATTTAGAATTACATAGTTCTTGGACATGACCTCTGGTAAGTTGAGGTCTCTGATTTCAGTTTCTAGTTTTTCTATGTCTTTCTGAAATTGAGCCACCTTTCTCTCACAGTTCTCTATTAATATTTCCATTAATCTGTTCGAGTTGTTATTAAGTTCTTTCTCCCATTCTGCTAATAAGTCCGCCTCAAGATCTTCATAGGTCGGTATTATTTGCGATCTTAAACCCCTAGGTACTCTTTTTACTTTCAAATATTGTTTTAAAGTAGCTGCGTCCCACCATCTGGACATTTCATTGAGTCTCAGTTTTTCTAGTCTGATGAATTTCTCTTTCATACCCTCTTTTTTAGAGGGTTGACCACTTGATAGTGGTGTAGTATTGGGTCCCTGATTTGTCAGGTTACTGAAAAGGTCCTCAGCCTCTTTGTCTCTTTTTTCCTTCTCATTAGAAAAAGTATTCATTATGCTTCCTTGGCTGCCACCTAAACGTCTAAATCGAAAACTGGAATTGGTGGTGTTTGTAAGGTATAGGCGCCAAAAGGAAAATCACACAATAATATGTCCTTGATTAAGTAAATGACGGTGCTATAAGGTGAGAAGTACCACCCTTCTTCCCAGAATCAGGGCCTAGACCCAGTCAAAACAAAAAACAATCCCTAGCACTCGTACTGAAAATGAATGTTTTAGAAGTATTACGAGTTTCCACAAAAACAATTAAAACACATTAGCAAAAGAATGAGTTAGTCTTTCTTCACTCCTCCAGTTCGTTGTTTATTGGTTTCTATTCTTCACAGTATTTTCAGACAGCCAACACGTGTTTCGTCGCCACAAGGGAATGTAGTCCCGCGACTTTTTCAAGGCTGTGTTTACAGAAAGAATAAAAAGAACTAGCGTATATCCTAAATAAGAACGCATCAGAGCATTTAACAATAAAACACCCACAGGTGGAACTTGCCAAAGAAAAGTGAAGAGCTCGCCATTATTCAGATACATAATATACTATGGAAGTACATTAAACGGCCTAACAGTATAGCTGAAAAGCTAGAAGAATCAACTATGACCCTAATTAAGATGGAGAGAGTAAACAGTGCTATTTGTGCATATGATCTGACCCATAACGTTTCATTTGTGTGATAACACAAAGGTGGAACCATTGTAAGAATAATGGAAGAGGCAAAAATTTATATATAACGTGATGTGATTGTGGCTAGTATTTTTAAAGATGACCAATGGCCCGGTGAACTCACGGAATCGTAACGGCAGTGCAAACCACATGCTATAGAATGTGTATTTAACGTGATAACCGGCGTAACAGACATAAACCATATCTACCTCTTTCTTGCTTGGATAATGTTTCTAAAAACAGTAATTGACCACAAATTAAAAAATAAGCAGAGGACAAGAACGATAACGTTAAATGCGCTCAAAACAATAATTTTAATAGGTACATAATAAAGTAATATGTGACCTACTTATAGGGCGGTGATAATTCCAAACCGCCAAATGGTGTCAGTAGTGGTGGCGTCACTTGGCAGCAAAATAAAACTGCTTTCGATTCATAAGTGGTTTCCCATTCAATACTGCAAAATTTAAAGTTCCAAAATCAGGAAACTGTTCATATATGCCGAGGGTCAAACAAAAATAACCTAGCAGTCTAATGGCACGTAGCAAAGTATATGGTATCAAGGAATATAAATAGTAAATACTAACATCAAATCAAACCGACAAATCCTTAAAAACGACGTAAGAAGTTATTGAGAACCATATCCTACTCAGTTGTGCCCATATTTAAATAAAGTGCCAATATGCTCGAATCTTATCTGTTCTATATGTCCCGAATATGGCTATATATAGAGAAACGAGTATGCTGTCGTTAAACGGGCAAGAGAGCGGTATGCTACCTCTAGTGACAAACGTATGTATAAAAACTCGCTTGTTAACTTTACGTGTCAATGACAATTAAACCAATACCGGCTGTAAGAGTTCCCATAATTTCTAAGACCAAATTTCTAACATGCGGAGTAGTGGGTGTCCGGTTAGACCATGCTCCGATCCTTCGTGTATCTATTAAGCTTGCATATCACAGTGTGCTTACCGTTTTAAGTAGAATAGCATTAACGAGCGTGACGCCAGCTTCTCCAGGTATCTTAGGTTCCCGAGTACGTGAACGTATGGCAAAATCTTTCTCTTTTTGAGAAAATCGGACGTGATCTCGTTCTCACGTTACTTCGAACAACATCACGTGTCATAACATTATGAGTAAAATAAAGGAAGGGCTAGAGTGTGTTATCTAAACCGGCGGCCATTTTGAGACAGGAATAAAGTCCCAAAATAAGAGTAAACTTAGGTGAGTGTTTGTGTGGTTTTAACAAGAATACTTATAGAAGTGATCCGTGAGAGTCGGCGATATAGTATAAAAGCCAACAATTCTCTCCATCTATTAGACTCAGTACATAGAGCACCAATAACTACTACAATATCAGCGAAAATTGTAGTTATTAAGACATAATTTGCAATTTTGAAGATAAATAACATTTTTCATGAGATAATGACCCTGAATATACTTTAATTGAGAGCATGAAAGTAAAGACAGCTCAATGAGAAAAACATTCATGTCAAACATGTTACAAAGCATAACCATATTGTCATATATTTAAGGTATACATGGGGTCAGAGTAAATTCTACCGGTGATTAGAACCGGTGGTGTACCTTAAATATGGTCGTTGTGGGTTTATATCTGATTGGTTACGATTAATTAGGAAGCTTAGAAAATCATCCTATCCGATAGAAAACCACTATGAATACCACTTGCTGGATTATTTACCTAAAAAGTAGTGTAGCTCATGATCAATATTAAGACCCTGTTCCACACTGTTCAGTTTTAAAACTTTAAATTTTGCAGTATTGAATGGGAAACCACTTATGAATCGAAAGCAGTTTTATTTTGCTGCCAAGTGACGCCACCACTACTGACACCATTTGGCGGTTTGGAATTATCACCGCCCTATAAGTAGGTCACATATTACTTTATTATGTACCTATTAAAATTATTGTTTTGAGCGCATTTAACGTTATCGTTCTTGTCCTCTGCTTATTTTTTAATTTGTGGTCAATTACTGTTTTTAGAAACATTATCCAAGCAAGAAAGAGGTAGATATGGTTTATGTCTGTTACGCCGGTTATCACGTTAAATACACATTCTATAGCACGTGGTTTGCACTGCCGTTACGATTCCGTGAGTTCACCGGGCCATTGGTCATCTTTAAAAATACTAGCCACAATCACATCACGTTATATATAAATTTTTGCCTCTTCCATTATTCTTACAATGGTTCCACCTTTGTGTTATCACACAAATGAAACGTTATGGGTCAGATCATATGCACAAATAGCACTGTTTACTCTCTCCATCTTAATTAGGGTCATAGTTGATTCTTCTAGCTTTTCAGCTATACTGTTAGGCCGTTTAATGTACTTCCATAGTATATTATGTATCTGAATAATGGCGAGCTCTTCACTTTTCTTTGGCAAGTTCCACCTGTGGGTGTTTTATTGTTAAATGCTCTGATGCGTTCTTATTTAGGATATACGCTAGTTCTTTTTATTCTTTCTGTAAACACAGCCTTGAAAAAGTCGCGGGACTACATTCCCTTGTGGCGACGAAACACGTGTTGGCTGTCTGAAAATACTGTGAAGAATAGAAACCAATAAACAACGAACTGGAGGAGTGAAGAAAGACTAACTCATTCTTTTGCTAATGTGTTTTAATTGTTTTTGTGGAAACTCGTAATACTTCTAAAACATTCATTTTCAGTACGAGTGCTAGGGATTGCTTTTTGTTTTGACTGGGTCTAGGCCCTGATTCTGGGAAGAAGGGTGGTACTTCTCACCTTATAGCACCGTCATTTACTTAATCAAGGACATATTATTGTGTGATTTTCCTTTTGGCGCCTATACCTTACAAACACCACCAATTCCAGTTTTCGATTTAGACGTCTAGGTGGCAGCCAAGGAAGCATAATGAATACTTTTTCTAATGAGAAGGAAAAAAGAGACAAAGAGGCTGAGGACCTTTTCAGTAACCTGACAAATCAGGGACCCAATACTACACCACTATCAAGTGGTCAACCCTCTAAAAAAGAGGGTATGAAAGAGAAATTCATCAGACTAGAAAAATTGAGACTCAATGAAATGTCCAGATGGTGGGACGCAGCTACTTTAAAACAATATTTGAAAGTAAAAAGAGTACCTAGGGGTTTAAGATCGCAAATAATACCGACCTATGAAGATCTTGAGGCGGACTTATTAGCAGAATGGGAGAAAGAACTTAATAACAACTCGAACAGATTAATGGAAATATTATTAGAGAACTGTGAGAGAAAGGTGGCTCAATTTCAGAAAGACATAGAAAAACTAGAAACTGAAATCAGAGACCTCAACTTACCAGAGGTCATGTCCAAGAACTATGTAATTCTAAATGACATTATAGAATGACACGTGGCGGATATAAAACAACGCAAGATGAGAAAAATAAGGAGAGATGAACGAGATTATTTGAATGGCAGGGTATTTACTTTTGCCAAAAAGTATGATCACCTGATGCCCAAAACGATACCTGTTAAAACAGGAGATGGTAAATCAGTTAACTCCAGTACCACCTCATTAGATACTGAACATACCAGTGAGAGTGAACCAGAAAGAACAGATGGCACTGGTAATGCCTCTAGTAATGAGAGTAGTTTTTTATTGGAGGTGAGAAGGATAAAAAAGGGGAACATAGAAAATCGCAGACCAATCCAGGTAGAAAAACAAGGAGGGGCAAACGAGGGGGCAAGAGAAATGGAGCGCCCCGGAGTGAGGACCAGATCATGGAATGTGAGGAAATAAATGATTTATCTGTGATAAATTTAAGTGATGTTGAACTCACGGAGGATATGTTGTCTGTATTATCTAAAGGGATGAGCTTTTGTCCAAACAGCATTGGCGATATTTGTGAAACCAAAATTGATCTGTTTAAATTCACGAGACGCATCAAACTGAAAAAACATTTTGAACTTAACAAATTTGTGAATAAAGAGTTGCAGCAAAATCTTGGCTTATTAATATCGAATGAACAATCAATACAAGATGTAGTAGACACGAGGTTACTGATGTCTCTGACAGATTGTGAAGATGAGTGTGTAACATCAGACATGATTATGAGGGATTTAAACATAGACATGGATTTTAGCATCACTAGCAAACTTAAAGAAAAATCTAAATGGACACCGACATTAACAGCGGGTAACAACATTGACCATTTTTACAAATTAGTTACCTTGGATTTAGACAAGCATGACATTAAAAACACTGCTTCCCGCACAAAAAAAGATAACATCACACATAAGGAAAGAATAGCACTCAGAACACTTAGTGACAATAGTGATATAACAATCAGAGAAGCTGATAAAGGAGGTAACATGGTGATCATGCGTAGCACTGATTATGAACGTGAGATCCAGACCCAATTGAATGACAAACAATGTTATGAGACTTTATCAGGTAATCCCATTTGGACTTTAACTAACTATATTAATAACCAACTAAAACGATGGCATGGATTGGGGTTACTGGATGACAATGAATTAACCTACCTAAGGGGTGACCTACCCAGATATCCCTGTATATACACTGTACCAAAAGTACATAAGAATCTTCCATTTCCGCCAGGAAGGCCAATCATTTCAGGAATAGGTGGACCTACAGAAAGGATTTCAGAGTATGTTGATATTTTCTTGAAACCACTAGTTACCAACTTGGCTTCGTACATTAGGGACACCAAGAACATCCTGGGCACCCTAGCTGATTTAAATTGGGATGACACTATGACATTAGTAACACTAGATGTTACGGCTCTGTACACCAGTATCAAAAGGGATATTGGTTTGACAGCAGTAAAGAGAATGCTAAACAGAAGGGCAGCTAGCTCATGGAATCACACAGAAATGTTAAATGAGATGATAGAACTAATTCTTGACAACAATGTATTTCTGTTTAAGCAACAATGGTACAGACAAACACAAGGAGTTGCAATGGGCTCCAGATTTTCCCCCTCGTTTGCCAACCTTTTCATGGGTTGGTTCGAGGAGTTGAGAATCTGGGGCTCATTGGGCTCAAAATGGAACGATTCAATACTGTTCTGGGGTCGATATATTGACGATTGCATCATGATTTGGACTGGAACCCAAATAAAACTTGAAAGTTTTTTTGAATTTCTCAATGACAATGAAAGTAATATCAGATTTACTATGGAATATACTGAGACCAATATCTCCTTTCTGGATGTGGAATTCTATATTCAAAATAACAAAATACATAGTAGACTATATCGGAAGGCTACGGCATGTAATTCCCTATTACATGCTAGTAGTGCACACCCATACCACCAAATACGTTCAATCCCATATGGAGAACTAACCAGAACAAGACGCAACTGCAGCAGTGATGCAGAATTTGAAATCCAAAAGAAAGGGGTACTTACAAGATTCAAAAAGAGGGGTTACAACAAATCACTATTGACTAAAGCAGAACAGAAAATAGACAGAATTACACAGACGGATACCTTAAAAGAGAAACCTAAAACCAGGGATTCTAATCAGACAATCAGATTAATTACCAGCTATACCAACTGGGCGGGAATCCTGAAGAAAAGCCTTAAAAGACATTGGCACCTACTCACAGCAGACAACACACTCAGGGAGTTCATCTCAGAGATACCGACTATCACTTTCAGGAGAGGGGTCTCATTAAGGAATTTACTTAGCCCGAGTTACCCACAACCAACAATCAAGACAAATTGGCTAAATAGACACTCAGAGGGCTTCTACAAATGTGGTCATTGTAGTTCCTGTAAATGGGCAGATGACCGCAAAGCCTACTTCATGGGGCCAAGGGGCAGAAGATTTAAAATACACACGAATATCAATTGCCTTACGAAATTCGTGATATACATAATTGAGTGCAAGTGCAAACTACAATACATTGGTAGCACAATCAGACCATTACGCGAACGTATAGGGGAACATACAAGGGCAATCAAACAAGCTGACATGAGATACCCCCTTGCAGCACACATGTCAATCTGCTCTGCCCAGACACCTAACCGCACTTTCAAATTCTATGGTATTGAACATGTCCCCAGTAACCCGAGGGGGGGTAACAGGGAACTTACGTTGAGACAGAAAGAGGCCTTTTGGATTTTAAAACTGAACAGTGTGGAACAGGGTCTTAATATTGATCATGAGCTACACTACTTTTTAGGTAAATAATCCAGCAAGTGGTATTCATAGTGGTTTTCTATCGGATAGGATGATTTTCTAAGCTTCCTAATTAATCGTAACCAATCAGATATAAACCCACAACGACCATATTTAAGGTACACCACCGGTTCTAATCACCGGTAGAATTTACTCTGACCCCATGTATACCTTAAATATATGACAATATGGTTATGCTTTGTAACATGTTTGACATGAATGTTTTTCTCATTGAGCTGTCTTTACTTTCATGCTCTCAATTAAAGTATATTCAGGGTCATTATCTCATGAAAAATGTTATTTATCTTCAAAATTGCAAATTATGTCTTAATAACTACCATTTTCGCTGATATTGTAGTAGTTATTGGTGCTCTATGTACTGAGTCTAATAGATGGAGAGAATTGTTGGCTTTTATACTATATCGCCGACTCTCACGGATCACTTCTATAAGTATTCTTGTTAAAACCACACAAACACTCACCTAAGTTTACTCTTATTTTGGGACTTTATTCCTGTCTCAAAATGGCCGCCGGTTTAGATAACACACTCTAGCCCTTCCTTTATTTTACTCATAATGTTATGACACGTGATGTTGTTCGAAGTAACGTGAGAACGAGATCACGTCCGATTTCCTCAAAAAGAGAAAGATTTTGCCATACGTTCACGTACTCGGGAACCTAAGATACCTGGAGAAGCTGGCGTCACGCTCGTTAATGCTATTCTACTTAAAACGGTAAGCACACTGTGATATGCAAGCTTAATAGATACACAAAGGATCGGAGCATGGTCTAACCGGACACCCACTACTCCGCATGTTAGAAATTTGGTCTTAGAAATTATGGGAACTCTTACAGCCGGTATTGGTTTAATTGTCATTGACACGTAAAGTTAACAAGCGAGTTTTTATACATACGTTTGTCACTAGAGGTAGCATACCGCTCTCTTGCCCGTTTAACGACAGCATACTCGTTTCTCTATAAATAGCCATATTCGGGACATATAGAACAGATAAGATTCGAGCATATTGGCACTTTATTTAAATATGGGCACAACTGAGTAGGATATGGTTCTCAATAACTTCTTACGTCGTTTTTAAGGATTTGTCGGTTTGATTTGATGTTAGTATTTACTATTTATATTCCTTGATACCATATACTTTGCTACGTGCCATTAGACTGCTAGGTTATTTTTGTTTGACCCTCGGCATATATGAACAGTTTCCTGATTTTGGAACTTTAAATTTTGCAGTATTGAATGGGAAACCACTTATGAATCGAAAGCAGTTTTATTTTGCTGCCAAGTGACGCCACCACTACTGACACCATTTGGCGGTTTGGAATTATCACCGCCCTATAAGTAGGTCACATATTACTTTATTATGTACCTATTAAAATTATTGTTTTGAGCGCATTTAACGTTATCGTTCTTGTCCTCTGCTTATTTTTTAATTTGTGGTCAATTACTGTTTTTAGAAACATTATCCAAGCAACAAAGAGGTAGATATGGTTTATGTCTGTTACGCCGGTTATCACGTTAAATACACATTCTATAGCACGTGGTTTGCACTGCCGTTACGATTCCGTGAGTTCACCGGGCCATTGGTCATCTTTAAAAATACTAGCCACAATCACATCACGTTATATATAAATTTTTGCCTCTTCCATTATTCTTACAATGGTTCCACCTTTGTGTTATCACACAAATGAAACGTTATGGGTCAGATCATATGCACAAATAGCACTGTTTACTCTCTCCATCTTAATTAGGGTCATAGTTGATTCTTCTAGCTTTTCAGCTATACTGTTAGGCCGTTTAATGTACTTCCATAGTATATTATGTATCTGAATAATGGCGAGCTCTTCACTTTTCTTTGGCAAGTTCCACCTGTGGGTGTTTTATTGTTAAATGCTCTGATGCGTTCTTATTTAGGATATACGCTAGTTCTTTTTATTCTTTCTGTAAACACAGCCTTGAAAAAGTCGCGGGACTACATTCCCTTGTGGCGACGAAACACGTGTTGGCTGTCTGAAAATACTGTGAAGAATAGAAACCAATAAACAACGAACTGGAGGAGTGAAGAAAGACTAACTCATTCTTTTGCTAATGTGTTTTAATTGTTTTTGTGGAAACTCGTAATACTTCTAAAACATTCATTTTCAGTACGAGTGCTAGGGATTGCTTTTTGTTTTGACTGGGTCTAGGCCCTGATTCTGGGAAGAAGGGTGGTACTTCTCACCTTATAGCACCGTCATTTACTTAATCAAGGACATATTATTGTGTGATTTTCCTTTTGGCGCCTATACCTTACAAACACCACCAATTCCAGTTTTCGATTTAGACGTCTAGGTGGCAGCCAAGGAAGCATAATGAATACTTTTTCTAATGAGAAGGAAAAAAGAGACAAAGAGGCTGAGGACCTTTTCAGTAACCTGACAAATCAGGGACCCAATACTACACCACTATCAAGTGGTCAACCCTCTAAAAAAGAGGGTATGAAAGAGAAATTCATCAGACTAGAAAAACTGAGACTCAATGAAATGTCCAGATGGTGGGACGCAGCTACTTTAAAACAATATTTGAAAGTAAAAAGAGTACCTAGGGGTTTAAGATCGCAAATAATACCGACCTATGAAGATCTTGAGGCGGACTTATTAGCAGAATGGGAGAAAGAACTTAATAACAACTCGAACAGATTAAAGGAAATATTAATAGAGAACTGTGAGAGAAAGGTGGCTCAATTTCAGAAAGACATAGAAAAACTAGAAACTGAAATCAGAGACCTCAACTTACCAGAGGTCATGTCCAAGAACTATGTAATTCTAAATGACATTATAGAACGACACGTGGCGGATATAAAACAACGCAAGATGAGAAAAATAAGGAGAGATGAACGAGATTATTTGAATGGCAGGGTATTTACTTTTGCCAAAAAGTATGATCACCTGATGCCCAAAACGATACCTGTTAAAACAGGAGATGGTAAATCAGTTAACTCCAGTACCACCTCATTAGATACTGAACATACCAGTGAGAGTGAACCAGAAAGAACAGATGGCACTGGTAATGCCTCTAGTAATGAGAGTAGTTTTTTATTGGAGGTGAGAAGGATAAAAAAGGGGAACATAGAAAATCGCAGACCAATCCAGGTAGAAAAACAAGGAGGGGCAAACGAGGGGGCAAGAGAAATGGACCGCCCCGGAGTGAGGACCAGATCATGGAATGTGAGGAAATAAATGATTTATCTGTGATAAATTTAAGTGATGTTGAACTCACGGAGGATATGTTGTCTGTATTATCTAAAGGGATGAGCTTTTGTCCAAACAGCATTGGCGATATTTGTGAAACCAAAATTGATCTGTTTAAATTCACGAGACGCATCAAACTGAAAAAACATTTTGAACTTAACAAATTTGTGAATAAAGAGTTGCAGCAAAATCTTGGCTTATTAATATCGAATGAACAATCAATACAAGATGTAGTAGACACGAGGTTACTGATGTCTCTGACAGATTGTGAAGATGAGTGTGTAACATCAGACATGATTATGAGGGATTTAAACATAGACATGGATTTTAGCATCACTAGCAAACTTAAAGAAAAATCTAAATGGACACCGACATTAACAGCGGGTAACAACATTGACCTTTTTTACAAATTAGTTACCTTGGATTTAGACAAGCATGACATTAAAAACACTGCTTCCCGCACAAAAAAAGATAACATCACACATAAGGAAAGAATAGCACTCAGAACACTTAGTGACAATAGTGATATAACAATCAGAGAAGCTGATAAAGGAGGTAACATGGTGATCATGCGTAGCACTGATTATGAACGTGAGATCCAGACCCAATTGAATGACAAACAATGTTATGAGACTTTATCAGGTAATCCCATTTGGACTTTAACTAACTATATTAATAACCAACTAAAACGATGGCATGGATTGGGGTTACTGGATGACAATGAATTAACCTACCTAAGGGTTGACCGACCCAGATATCCCTGTATATACACTGTACCAAAAGTACATAAGAATCTTCCATTTCCGCCAGGAAGGCCAATCATTTCAGGAATAGGTGGACCTACAGAAAGGATTTCAGAGTATGTTGATATTTTCTTGAAACCACTAGTTACCAACTTGGCTTCGTACATTAGGGACACCAAGCACATCCTGGGCACCCTAGCTGATTTAAATTGGGATGACACTATGACATTAGTAACACTAGATGTTACGGCTCTGTACACCAGTATCAAAAGGGATATTGGTTTGACAGCAGTAAAGAGAATGCTAAACAGAAGGGCAGCTAGCTCATGGAATCACACAGAAATGTTAAATGAGATGATAGAACTAATTCTTGACAACAATGTATTTCTGTTTAAGCAACAATGGTACAGACAAACACAAGGAGTTGCAATGGGCTCCAGATTTTCCCCCTCGTTTGCCAACCTTTTCATGGGTTGGTTCGAGGAGTTGAGAATCTGGGGCTCATTGGGCTCAAAATGGAACGATTCAATACTGTTCTGGGGTCGATATATTGACGATTGCATCATGATTTGGACTGGAACCCAAATAAAACTTGAAAGTTTTTTTGAATTTCTCAATGACAATGAAAGTAATATCAGATTTACTATGGAATATAGTAAGACCAATATCTCCTTTCTGGATGTGGAATTCTATATTCAAAATAACAAAATACATAGTAGACTATATCGGAAGGCTACGGCATGTAATTCCCTATTACATGCTAGTAGTGCACACCCATACCACCAAATACGTTCAATCCCATATGGAGAACTAACCAGAACAAGACGCAACTGCAGCAGTGATGCAGAATTTGAAATCCAAAAGAAAGGGGTACTTACAAGATTCAAAAAGAGGGGTTACAACAAATCACTATTGACTAAAGCAGAACAGAAAATAGACAGAATTACACAGACGGATACCTTAAAAGAGAAACCTAAAACCAGGGATTCTAATCAGACAATCAGATTAATTACCAGCTATAACAACTGGGCGGGAATCCTGAAGAAAAGCCTTAAAAGACATTGGCATCTACTCACAGCAGACAACACACTCAGGGAGTTCATCTCAGAGATACCGACTATCACTTTCAGGAGAGGGGTCTCATTAAGGAATTTACTTAGCCCGAGTTACCCACAACCAACAATCAAGACAAATTGGCTAAATAGACACTCAGAGGGCTTCTACAAATGTGGTCATTGTAGTTCCTGTAAATGGGCAGATGACCGCAAAGCCTACTTCATGGGGCCAAGGGGCAGAAGATTTAAAATACACACGAATATCAATTGCCTTACGAAATTCGTGATATACATAATGGAGTGCAAGTGCAAACTACAATACATTGGTAGCACAATCAGACCATTACGCGAACGTATAGGGGAACATACAAGGGCAATCAAACAAGCTGACATGAGATACCCCCTTGCAGCACACATGTCAATCTGCTCTGCCCAGACACCTAACCGCACTTTCAAATTCTATGGTATTGAACATGTCCCCAGTAACCCCAGTAAAAAGATAACATCACACATAAGGAAAGAATAGCACTCAGAACACTTAGTGACAATAGTGATATAACAATCAGAGAAGCTGATAAAGGAGGTAACATGGTGATCATGCGTAGCACTGATTATGAACGTGAGATCCAGACCCAATTGAATGACAAACAATGTTATGAGACTTTATCAGGTAATCCCATTTGGACTTTAACTAACTATATTAATAACCAACTAAAACGATGGCATGGATTGGGGTTACTGGATGACAATGAATTAACCTACCTAAGGGTTGACCTACCCAGATATCCCTGTATATACACTGTACCAAAAGTACATAAGAATCTTCCATTTCCGCCAGGAAGGCCAATCATTTCAGGAATAGGTGGACCTACAGAAAGGATTTCAGAGTATGTTGATATTTTCTTGAAACCACTAGTTACCAACTTGGCTTCGTACATTAGGGACACCAAGAACATCCTGGGCACCCTAGCTGATTTAAATTGGGATGACACTATGACATTAGTAACACTAGATGTTACGGCTCTGTACACCAGTATCAAAAGGGATATTGGTTTGACAGCAGTAAAGAGAATGCTAAACAGAAGGGCAGCTAGCTCATGGAATCACACAGAAATGTTAAATGAGATGATAGAACTAATTCTTGACAACAATGTATTTCTGTTTAAGCAACAATGGTACAGACAAACACAAGGAGTTGCAATGGGCTCCAGATTTTCCCCCTCGTTTGCCAACCTTTTCATGGGTTGGTTCGAGGAGTTGAGAATCTGGGGCTCATTGGGCTCAAAATGGAACGATTCAATACTGTTCTGGGGTCGATATATTGACGATTGCATCATGATTTGGACTGGAACCCAAATAAAACTTGAAAGTTTTTTTGAATTTCTCAATGACAATGAAAGTAATATCAGATTTACTATGGAATATACTGAGACCAATATCTCCTTTCTGGATGTGGAATTCTATATTCAAAATAACAAAATACATAGTAGACTATATCGGAAGGCTACGGCATGTAATTCCCTATTACATGCTAGTAGTGCACACCCATACCACCAAATACGTTCAATCCCATATGGAGAACTAACCAGAACAAGACGCAACTGCAGCAGTGATGCAGAATTTGAAATCCAAAAGAAAGGGGTACTTACAAGATTCAAAAAGAGGGGTTACAACAAATCACTATTGACTAAAGCAGAACAGAAAATAGACAGAATTACACAGACGGATACCTTAAAAGAGAAACCTAAAACCAGGGATTCTAATCAGACAATCAGATTAATTACCAGCTATAACAACTGGGCGGGAATCCTGAAGAAAAGCCTTAAAAGACATTGGCACCTACTCACAGCAGACAACACACTCAGGGAGTTCATCTCAGAGATACCGACTATCACTTTCAGGAGAGGGGTCTCATTAAGGAATTTACTTAGCCCGAGTTACCCACAACCAACAATCAAGACAAATTGGCTAAATAGACACTCAGAGGGCTTCTACAAATGTGGTCATTGTAGTTCCTGTAAATGGGCAGATGACCGCAAAGCCTACTTCATGGGGCCAAGGGGCAGAAGATTTAAAATACACACGAATATCAATTGCCTTACGAAATTCGTGATATACATAATTGAGTGCAAGTGCAAACTACAATACATTGGTAGCACAATCAGACCATTACGCGAACGTATAGGGGAACATACAAGGGCAATCAAACAAGCTGACATGAGATACCCCCTTGCAGCACACATGTCAATCTGCTCTGCCCAGACACCTAACCGCACTTTCAAATTCTATGGTATTGAACATGTCCCCAGTAACCCGAGGGGGGGTAACAGGGAACTTACGTTGAGACAGAAAGAGGCCTTTTGGATTTTAAAACTGAACAGTGTGGAACAGGGTCTTAATATTGATCATGAGCTACACTACTTTTTAGGTAAATAATCCAGCAAGTGGTATTCATAGTGGTTTTCTATCGGATAGGATGATTTTCTAAGCTTCCTAATTAATCGTAACCAATCAGATATAAACCCACAACGACCATATTTAAGGTACACCACCGGTTCTAATCACCGGTAGAATTTACTCTGACCCCATGTATACCTTAAATATATGACAATATGGTTATGCTTTGTAACATGTTTGACATGAATGTTTTTCTCATTGAGCTGTCTTTACTTTCATGCTCTCAATTAAAGTATATTCAGGGTCATTATCTCATGAAAAATGTTATTTATCTTCAAAATTGCAAATTATGTCTTAATAACTACCATTTTCGCTGATATTGTAGTAGTTATTGGTGCTCTATGTACTGAGTCTAATAGATGGAGAGAATTGTTGGCTTTTATACTATATCGCCGACTCTCACGGATCACTTCTATAAGTATTCTTGTTAAAACCACACAAACACTCACCTAAGTTTACTCTTATTTTGGGACTTTATTCCTGTCTCAAAATGGCCGCCGGTTTAGATAACACACTCTAGCCCTTCCTTTATTTTACTCATAATGTTATGACACGTGATGTTGTTCGAAGTAACGTGAGAACGAGATCACGTCCGATTTCCTCAAAAAGAGAAAGATTTTGCCATACGTTCACGTACTCGGGAACCTAAGATACCTGGAGAAGCTGGCGTCACGCTCGTTAATGCTATTCTACTTAAAACGGTAAGCACACTGTGATATGCAAGCTTAATAGATACACAAAGGATCGGAGCATGGTCTAACCGGACACCCACTACTCCGCATGTTAGAAATTTGGTCTTAGAAATTATGGGAACTCTTACAGCCGGTATTGGTTTAATTGTCATTGACACGTAAAGTTAACAAGCGAGTTTTTATACATACGTTTGTCACTAGAGGTAGCATACCGCTCTCTTGCCCGTTTAACGACAGCATACTCGTTTCTCTATAAATAGCCATATTCGGGACATATAGAACAGATAAGATTCGAGCATATTGGCACTTTATTTAAATATGGGCACAACTGAGTAGGATATGGTTCTCAATAACTTCTTACGTCGTTTTTAAGGATTTGTCGGTTTGATTTGATGTTAGTATTTACTATTTATATTCCTTGATACCATATACTTTGCTACGTGCCATTGGACTGCTAGGTTATTTTTGTTTGACCCTCGGCATATATGAACAGTTTCCTGATTTTGGAACTTTAAATTTTGCAGTATTGAATGGGAAACCACTTATGAATCGAAAGCAGTTTTATTTTGCTGCCAAGTGACGCCACCACTACTGACACAATTTGGCGGTTTGGAATTATCACCGCCCTATAAGTAGGTCACATATTACTTTATTATGTACCTATTAAAATTATTGTTTTGAGCGCATTTAACGTTATCGTTCTTGTCCTCTGCTTATTTTTTAATTTGTGGTCAATTACTGTTTTTAGAAACATTATCCAAGCAAGAAAGAGGTAGATATGGTTTATGTCTGTTACGCCGGTTATCACGTTAAATACACATTCTATAGCACGTGGTTTGCACTGCCGTTACGATTCCGTGAGTTCACCGGGCCATTGGTCATCTTTAAAAATACTAGCCACAATCACATCACGTTATATATAAATTTTTGCCTCTTCCATTATTCTTACAATGGTTCCACCTTTGTGTTATCACACAAATGAAACGTTATGGGTCAGATCATATGCACAAATAGCACTGTTTACTCTCTCCATCTTAATTAGGGTCATAGTTGATTCTTCTAGCTTTTCAGCTATACTGTTAGGCCGTTTAATGTACTTCCATAGTATATTATGTATCTGAATAATGGCGAGCTCTTCACTTTTCTTTGGCAAGTTCCACCTGTGGGTGTTTTATTGTTAAATGCTCTGATGCGTTCTTATTTAGGATATACGCTAGTTCTTTTTATTCTTTCTGTAAACACAGCCTTGAAAAAGTCGCGGGACTACATTCCCTTGTGGCGACGAAACACGTGTTGGCTGTCTGAAAATACTGTGAAGAATAGAAACCAATAAACAACGAACTGGAGGAGTGAAGAAAGACTAACTCATTCTTTTGCTAATGTGTTTTAATTGTTTTTGTGGAAACTCGTAATACTTCTAAAACATTCATTTTCAGTACGAGTGCTAGGGATTGCTTTTTGTTTTGACTGGGTCTAGGCCCTGATTCTGGGAAGAAGGGTGGTACTTCTCACCTTATAGCACCGTCATTTACTTAATCAAGGACATATTATTGTGTGATTTTCCTTTTGGCGCCTATACCTTACAAACACCACCAATTCCAGTTTTCGATTTAGACGTCTAGGTGGCAGCCAAGGAAGCATAATGAATACTTTTTCTAATGAGAAGGAAAAAAGAGACAAAGAGGCTGAGGACCTTTTCAGTAACCTGACAAATCAGGGACCCAATACTACACCACTATCAAGTGGTCAACCCTCTAAAAAAGAGGGTATGAAAGAGAAATTCATCAGACTAGAAAAACTGAGACTCAATGAAATGTCCAGATGGTGGGACGCAGCTACTTTAAAACAATATTTGAAAGTAAAAAGAGTACCTAGGGGTTTAAGATCGCAAATAATACCGACCTATGAAGATCTTGAGGCGGACTTATTAGCAGAATGGGAGAAAGAACTTAATAACAACTCGAACAGATTAAAGGAAATATTAATAGAGAACTGTGAGAGAAAGGTGGCTCAATTTCAGAAAGACATAGAAAAACTAGAAACTGAAATCAGAGACCTCAACTTACCAGAGGTCATGTCCAAGAACTATGTAATTCTAAATGACATTATAGAACGACACGTGGCGGATATAAAACAACGCAAGATGAGAAAAATAAGGAGAGATGAACGAGATTATTTGAATGGCAGGGTATTTACTTTTGCCAAAAAGTATGATCACCTGATGCCCAAAACGATACCTGTTAAAACAGGAGATGGTAAATCAGTTAACTCCAGTACCACCTCATTAGATACTGAACATACCAGTGAGAGTGAACCAGAAAGAACAGATGGCACTGGTAATGCCTCTAGTAATGAGAGTAGTTTTTTATTGGAGGTGAGAAGGATAAAAAAGGGGAACATAGAAAATCGCAGACCAATCCAGGTAGAAAAACAAGGAGGGGCAAACGAGGGGGCAAGAGAAATGGACCGCCCCGGAGTGAGGACCAGATCATGGAATGTGAGGAAATAAATGATTTATCTGTGATAAATTTAAGTGATGTTGAACTCACGGAGGATATGTTGTCTGTATTATCTAAAGGGATGAGCTTTTGTCCAAACAGCATTGGCGATATTTGTGAAACCAAAATTGATCTGTTTAAATTCACGAGACGCATCAAACTGAAAAAACATTTTGAACTTAACAAATTTGTGAATAAAGAGTTGCAGCAAAATCTTGGCTTATTAATATCGAATGAACAATCAATACAAGATGTAGTAGACACGAGGTTACTGATGTCTCTGACAGATTGTGAAGATGAGTGTGTAACATCAGACATGATTATGAGGGATTTAAACATAGACATGGATTTTAGCATCACTAGCAAACTTAAAGAAAAATCTAAATGGACACCGACATTAACAGCGGGTAACAACATTGACCTTTTTTACAAATTAGTTACCTTGGATTTAGACAAGCATGACATTAAAAACACTGCTTCCCGCACAAAAAAAGATAACATCACACATAAGGAAAGAATAGCACTCAGAACACTTAGTGACAATAGTGATATAACAATCAGAGAAGCTGATAAAGGAGGTAACATGGTGATCATGCGTAGCACTGATTATGAACGTGAGATCCAGACCCAATTGAATGACAAACAATGTTATGAGACTTTATCAGGTAATCCCATTTGGACTTTAACTAACTATATTAATAACCAACTAAAACGATGGCATGGATTGGGGTTACTGGATGACAATGAATTAACCTACCTAAGGGTTGACCGACCCAGATATCCCTGTATATACACTGTACCAAAAGTACATAAGAATCTTCCATTTCCGCCAGGAAGGCCAATCATTTCAGGAATAGGTGGACCTACAGAAAGGATTTCAGAGTATGTTGATATTTTCTTGAAACCACTAGTTACCAACTTGGCTTCGTACATTAGGGACACCAAGCACATCCTGGGCACCCTAGCTGATTTAAATTGGGATGACACTATGACATTAGTAACACTAGATGTTACGGCTCTGTACACCAGTATCAAAAGGGATATTGGTTTGACAGCAGTAAAGAGAATGCTAAACAGAAGGGCAGCTAGCTCATGGAATCACACAGAAATGTTAAATGAGATGATAGAACTAATTCTTGACAACAATGTATTTCTGTTTAAGCAACAATGGTACAGACAAACACAAGGAGTTGCAATGGGCTCCAGATTTTCCCCCTCGTTTGCCAACCTTTTCATGGGTTGGTTCGAGGAGTTGAGAATCTGGGGCTCATTGGGCTCAAAATGGAACGATTCAATACTGTTCTGGGGTCGATATATTGACGATTGCATCATGATTTGGACTGGAACCCAAATAAAACTTGAAAGTTTTTTTGAATTTCTCAATGACAATGAAAGTAATATCAGATTTACTATGGAATATAGTAAGACCAATATCTCCTTTCTGGATGTGGAATTCTATATTCAAAATAACAAAATACATAGTAGACTATATCGGAAGGCTACGGCATGTAATTCCCTATTACATGCTAGTAGTGCACACCCATACCACCAAATACGTTCAATCCCATATGGAGAACTAACCAGAACAAGACGCAACTGCAGCAGTGATGCAGAATTTGAAATCCAAAAGAAAGGGGTACTTACAAGATTCAAAAAGAGGGGTTACAACAAATCACTATTGACTAAAGCAGTACAGAAAATAGACAGAATTACACAGACGGATACCTTAAAAGAGAAACCTAAAACCAGGGATTCTAATCAGACAATCAGATTAATTACCAGCTATAACAACTGGGCGGGAATCCTGAAGAAAAGCCTTAAAAGACATTGGCACCTACTCACAGCAGACAACACACTCAGGGAGTTCATCTCAGAGATACCGACTATCACTTTCAGGAGAGGGGTCTCATTAAGGAATTTACTTAGCCCGAGTTACCCACAACCAACAATCAAGACAAATTGGCTAAATAGACACTCAGAGGGCTTCTACAAATGTGGTCATTGTAGTTCCTGTAAATGGGCAGATGACCGCAAAGCCTACTTCATGGGGCCAAGGGGCAGAAGATTTAAAATACATACGAATATCAATTGCCTTACGAAATTCGTGATATACATAATGGAGTGCAAGTGCAAACTACAATACATTGGTAGCACAATCAGACCATTACGCGAACGTATAGGGGAACATACAAGGGCAATCAAACAAGCTGACATGAGATACCCCTTGCAGCACACATGTCAATCTGCTCTGCCCAGACACCTAACCGCACTTTCAAATTCTATGGTATTGAACATGTCCCCAGTAACCCGAGGGGGGGTAACAGGAAACTTACGTTGAGACAGAAAGAGGCCTTATGGATTTTAAAACTGAACAGTGTGGAACAGGGTCTTAATATTGATCATGAGCTACACTACTTTTTAGGTAAATAATCCAGCAAGTGGTATTCATAGTGGTTTTCTATCGGATAGGATGATTTTCTAAGCTTCCTAATTAATCGTAACCAATCAGATATAAACCCACAACGACCATATTTAAGGTACACCACCGGTTCTAATCACCGGTAGAATTTACTCTGACCCCATGTATACCTTAAATATATGACAATATGGTTATGCTTTGTAACATGTTTGACATGAATGTTTTTCTCATTGAGCTGTCTTTACTTTCATGCTCTCAATTAAAGTATATTCAGGGTCATTATCTCATGAAAAATGTTATTTATCTTCAAAATTGCAAATTATGTCTTAATAACTACCATTTTCGCTGATATTGTAGTAGTTATTGGTGCTCTATGTACTGAGTCTAATAGATGGAGAGAATTGTTGGCTTTTATACTATATCGCCGACTCTCACGGATCACTTCTATAAGTATTCTTGTTAAAACCACACAAACACTCACCTAAGTTTACTCTTATTTTGGGACTTTATTCCTGTCTCAAAATGGCCGCCGGTTTAGATAACACACTCTAGCCCTTCCTTTATTTTACTCATAATGTTATGACACGTGATGTTGTTCGAAGTAACGTGAGAACGAGATCACGTCCGATTTCCTCAAAAAGAGAAAGATTTTGCCATACGTTCACGTACTCGGGAACCTAAGATACCTGGAGAAGCTGGCGTCACGCTCGTTAATGCTATTCTACTTAAAACGGTAAGCACACTGTGATATGCAAGCTTAATAGATACACGAAGGATCGGAGCATGGTCTAACCGGACACCCACTACTCCGCATGTTAGAATTTTGGTCTTAGAAATTATGGGAACTCTTACAGCCGGTATTGGTTTAATTGTCATTGACACGTAAAGTTAACAAGCGAGTTTTTATACATACGTTTGTCACTAGAGGTAGCATACCGCTCTCTTGCCCGTTTAACGACAGCATACTCGTTTCTCTCTATATAGCCATATTCGGGACATATAGAACAGATAAAATTCGAGCATATTGGCACTTTATTTAAATATGGGCACAACTGAGTAGGATATGGTTCTCAATAACTTCTTACGTCGTTTTTAAGGATTTGTCGGTTTGATTTGATGTTAGTATTTACTATTTATATTCCTTGATACCATATACTTTGCTACGTGCCATTAGACTGCTAGGTTATTTTTGTTTGACCCTCGGCATATATGAACAGTTTCCTGATTTTGGAACTTTAAATTTTGCAGTATTGAATGGGAAACCACTTAAGAATCGAAAGCAGTTTTATTTTGCTGCCAAGTGACGCCAACACTACTGACACCATTTGGCGGTTTGGAATTATCACCGCCCTATAAGTAGGTCACATATTACTTTATTATGTACCTATTAAAATTATTGTTTTGAGCGCATTTAACGTTATTGTTCTTGTCCTCTGCTTATTTTTTAATTTGTGGTCAATTACTGTTTTTAGAAACATTATCCAAGCAAGAAAGAGGTAGATATGGTTTATGTCTGTTACGCCGGTTATCACGTTAAATACACATTCTATAGCACGTGGTTTGCACTGCCGTTACGATTCCGTGAGTTCACCGGGCCATTGGTCATCTTTAAAAATACTAGCCACAATCACATCACGTTATATATACATTTTTGCCTCTTCCATTATTCTTACAATGGTTCCACCTTTGTGTTATCACACAAATGAAACGTTATGGGTCAGATCATATGCACAAATAGCACTGTTTACTCTCTCCATCTTAATTAGGGTCATAGTTGATTCTTCTAGCTTTTCAGCTATACTGTTAGGCCGTTTAATGTACTTCCATAGTATATTATGTATCTGAATAATGGCGAGCTCTTCACTTTTCTTTGGCAAGTTCCACCTGTGGGTGTTTTATTGTTAAATGCTCTGATGCGTTCTTATTTAGGATATACGCTAGTTCTTTTTATTCTTTCTGTAAACACAGCCTTGAAAAAGTCGCGGGACTACATTCCCTTGTGGCGACGAAACACGTGTTGGCTGTCTGAAAATACTGTGAAGAATAGAAACCAATAAACAACGAACTGGAGGAGTGAAGAAAGACTAACTCATTCTTTTGCTAATGTGTTTTAATTGTTTTTGTGGAAACTCGTAATACTTCTAAAACATTCATTTTCA
The DNA here is from genome assembly GCF_964204655.1 of Triturus cristatus. Lineage (NCBI taxonomy): Eukaryota > Metazoa > Chordata > Amphibia > Caudata > Salamandridae > Triturus > Triturus cristatus. The sequence continues at coordinate 721,370,594 of NC_140591.1, read as the reverse complement.
GTACGAGTGCTAGGGATTGCTTTTTGTTTTGACTGGGTCTAGGCCCTGATTCTGGGAAGAAGGGTGGTACTTCTCACCTTATAGCACCGTCATTTACTTAATCAAGGACATATTATTGTGTGATTTTCCTTTTGGCGCCTATACCTTACAAACACCACCAATTCCAGTTTTTATATATATATATATCACTTATTTCCAGCAAGGCTCCAATTGTAGACGAACCCAAGGATGGACACAGACCCAAAGTAAGTGCTTGCAGTGTTTATTCTTCCATATGTCGTCGATACGCGTTTCGGCTCGGACGAGCCTTGTTCACTCAACATGGATTCGTAAAGTGCATACATTTAAAGTGACCGTGCATAGAAACGTTTTACCCCACGTGGTCTGGAATTAGCTAGACATAGAAAAAATACTAGCGTATGCTCACATGAAAAAGGTACAGTTTTGCAAAGATGTCAGAAAATTGCAAAATAAATTGTACAAACATCCTACTGTGATGTACTGATAATTAACATGTTGATGTGCTACGGCTAGAGGTGTTACGCCGAGTGTCAAAAGAATATCATAACAGAACAGCTGGAGGTAAAACTATATGACATGTGCAAATAACAGTGCTGATTTAAAACATAAACCAAGTGATTGAATTCAACTCGTTCATCTTGATAAAAGAAAAACAAGCTCTACATCGACTTTAAAAACAGCGAGCATACGGTAAATGGAGTTCAAGGTAAAAGAAGGATATCTGATAAATCCGCATGGTTCAGAACACTAAATCTCTCCCATCGAGTCATTGTAAAATACAAATTGGCAAGCCCGTGTTGGAAATGAATCCTATCAGACATCAATCATCTTAGGGCGAGAATAAGGTAAAGCCAACATAGGATTCGATCAGATGCTACTTCTTCATGTTGGTCTGATTCACATCTGAAGGTAAGTACCACAAATTGAAACAAGCGTAAAAAATGATGACATAGCATCCCGATAGTGTGTTTATGTTAAATATCCGGAACTACTGTTAGGCACCCACCCATACATTCCAATCAGCACTAAAGATACTAATGTGTCGTCAGAAAAAGGGACATACACTGCCCGTAGGGGTAGACAAACCTGAAAATGTTTGCCATGTAAATATCATAGCACAAACCTGTAAAGTACCTAAATACAAAACCCCTCCTAAATGGAGTGGAAGAAATGAGAAATGTGCAAAGATGCAAAAATAAATATATAAATATAACTATATAAATATATAAATATTTGAAACAGGAGTTCCCAAAGGAAATTGGAACGCACTCCACAGCAGCTGTTCAGAAGAGCTTTTAATCGGAGGATGACACAACTTGTGGGCACGGTATGAACACGCCGACCGGTTTCGGAGCCTCCCGCTCCTTCTTCATGGGCGTTGCCTGAAACGTTGTAGCCTCACAGTAGCACTAAGCATGCATTTAAAACCTGTAACCTGATTGGTCATTTTTTGATAGGTAGTTACCCTCTGGTGGGTTGCATGCTGGGTAAGGTAGTGCACTGTTGAAATTTTTAACCCTCTGGTGGGTGCTGCACAGTTTCAACCAAAATAATTGCTTAAAATCCCTCTGGTGGGCCCCATGTCCACGAAGTTGGTGCACAATTCAAGCAGCACCCACCAGAGGGTTAAAAATTTCAACAGTGCACTACCTTACCCAGCATGCAACCCACCAGAGGGTAACTACCTATCAAAAAATGACCAATCAGGTTACAGGTTTTAAATGCATGCTTAGTGCTACTGTGAGGCTACAACGTTTCAGGCAACGCCCATGAAGAAGGAGCGGGAGGCTCCGAAACCGGTCGGCGTGTTCATACCGTGCCCACAAGTTGTGTCATCCTCCGATTAAAAGCTCTTCTGAACAGCTGCTGTGGAGTGCGTTCCAATTTCCTTTGGGAACTCCTGTTTCATGTATTTCGCGGTCCCAAAGCCGCGAGGAACTGCACCGCCGTCTACCTACAAATGACGTGACTGGACGGGCACGAACTTTCAGCCCAGAACAGCACAGCAACTCTTGAATTGTGCACCAACTTCGTGGACATGGGGCCCACCAGAGGGATTTTAAGCAATTATTTTGGTTGAAACTGTGCAGCACCCACCAGAGGGTTAAAAATTTCAACAGTGCACTACCTTACCCAGCATGCAACCCACCAGAGGGTAACTACCTATCAAAAAATGACCAATCAGGTTACAGGTTTTAAATGCATGCTTAGTGCTACTGTGAGGCTACAACGTTTCAGGCAACGCCCATGAAGAAGGAGCGGGAGGCTCCGAAACCGGTCGGCGTGTTCATACCGTGCCCACAAGTTGTGTCATCCTCCGATTAAAAGCTCTTCTGAACAGCTGCTGTGGAGTGCGTTCCAATTTCCTTTGGGAACTCCTGTTTCATGTATTTCGCGGTCCCAAAGCCGCGAGGAACTGCACCGCCGTCTACCTACAAATGACGTGACTGGACGGGCACGAACTTTCAGCCCAGAACAGCACAGCAACTCTTGAATTGTGCACCAACTTCGTGGACATGGGGCCCACCAGAGGGATTTTAAGCAATTATTTTGGTTGAAACTGTGCAGCACCCACCAGAGGGTTAAAAATTTCAACAGTGCACTACCTTACCCAGCATGCAACCCACCAGAGGGTAACTACCTATCAAAAAATGACCAATCAGGTTACAGGTTTTAAATGCATGCTTAGTGCTACTGTGAGGCTACAACGTTTCAGGCAACGCCCATGAAGAAGGAGCGGGAGGCTCCGAAACCGGTCGGCGTGTTCATACCGTGCCCACAAGTTGTGTCATCCTCCGATTAAAAGCTCTTCTGAACAGCTGCTGTGGAGTGCGTTCCAATTTCCTTTGGGAACTCCTGTTTCAAATATATAAATATATAAATATATACATTAAAATCTCAATTTGTAAAAGGTAACTTGTAATTATTAAAACAGGTTAATATTCTACCGTAAAATCAGTGATATTTCAGTGTCGGTACCCTATGGTCAATCCTGACAGAGTGTCAAAAGTTAATATGTGTGGGTCATTCTATCGCTAACGTGTATAGTTGCTGACTAGTAAAAGAACAACGTTAGCCAAATGCTCTATAAGCACGTGTATAGGTCTTCTGTCACATTCAAACCGTTAGGGTGCTTAGTGTCAAGTTGTAATATATATCTTGTCTCAAGTTTTCTAAGTTTGTATTCTCGGTCTCCACCTCTTCTGCTGGAAGGTACGGCATCGATTACAAAGTAATTGAGACCTTTGTTGTTAGATTGGTGGAATATATATATATAATCTACTGGCGGTCGCCAGAAGATAGTTATAGTTAGGACCGTGTTTCCATAGGAAATCTGAAATTTCTATTTTGAATAACTTTGGCGCCGGTTGACGAATCCTTGCGAATTTTTCAAAACTAATGGGGCGCTCCGCTCAGCTCCTACCCTGAAAGTCTCGGGGCAATTCGTCAAGTGGGGGCTGAGAAAAAAGGGGGGTCCCAAAACGCGTTTTCCCCATGCATTTTCCCATAGGACCTTTAGTTGAAGGTACAGCCCGAACGGCTGAACAGAATTACTTGAAATTTGGCAGAGAGGTAGTCCTCAGGTCAGGGAAGTGCCTTTTGCAGGTCTGGTGTCAATCTGTTCAGTAGTTCCTGAGAAAATAGCATTTAAAAGCATATAAATATCTATAAGCGTGTACCGTGCAAGCACCCTAACGTGCGCGAGCATAATTCTGATTGGTGGTTACATGTTAGTCAACGTTCGAATCGGTCAAAATCAGGAAGTGTCGGCCGCCATTTTGTTTGTTTTCAGTGCGAGAGTGAAAAAGGAAGGTGGCGAACGTGAAAAGGGGGCAGGGTAGAGAGTTCCTGACCCCCTAGCCTTTGTCAGGGGGTCCCTGAAGGACCCTGAAGGCAGAATTTTTTTTTTATTTTTTTTAAAAAAAATCGCGGGGTGCGCGCACCGTGCGCACACGGTGAAAAACCCAAAAAAATAAAAATAAATAAATGTTAATACGTATTTTATTGTAAAATAAATATATAAAAAAAAATAATAATACATACATAACAGCATTTAAAAAACCGTACAAATTCACTGAAAAAACCATAGGTTTCATACACGTTATAGTTAGGAATTAGCATTTAAAAAACCTTGCAAATTCACTTAAAAAACCATAGGTTTCACACATTATAGTTAGGTGGATATTTCACTCGTAAAAAACCAATGAATTTCCCCCGCTATAGTTAGTTCAGATAACTATAACTCGCGCGACCACCACTCTATCACAAGGCTGATGTCATCAGTGATGTCATGAGTGATGTCACTGACCATGTCATGAGTGATATAATATGTGACGTCATCAGCAGTGCATTGCGGGCGCGCGAGTTATAGTTATCTGAACTAACTATAACGGGGGAATTTCATTGTTTTTTTATGAGTGAAATATACACCTAACTATAACATGTGTGAAACCTATGGTCTTTTAAGTGAATATATATATATATATATATATATATATATATATATATATATATATATATATATATATTCAATGAAAAAACCAAAGGTTTCACACATGTTATAGTTAGCTGGACATTTCACTCGTAAAAAACCATTGAAATTCCCCCGTTATAGTTAGTTCAGCTAACTATAACTCGCGCGCCCGCAATGCACTACTGATGACGTCACATATTACATCACTCATGACATGGTCAGTGACATCACTCATGACATCACTGATGACATCTCAAATGACATCACTGATGACATCATCCAGTGAATGTGTGTTTTTCTGAAAATTAAATATGTTTAATATATGTATATCTCAAGGTCGATGGAAGAATAAATGGGTATATAAGTGTCTAAATGGATGCTTTGTTTTTGAAAAATTTATTGTGTAACTGACTGATTAAGTGTATCTTAGTGAATACATGGGTTAGTGAGTAATGTTTAAATATGTAAATATCTGTATCAGTCTCTCACTTTGTGTATAAGTGGCTGCGTGGGTTGGTGAGTAGCTACATGAGTGTTTATATGGGTTATTAGTTGTTTTTTTGAGTATCAGTCTGAGTGTCTGTATGGTTCGGTGGGGGGTATTACGTAGTGCATAGGTGCATGAATGAGTGACTCACTGTTTGTATGTGTTGAAGACAGCATGTGTGCAGGACTGTATGGGTAGATGAGTGTGTGCATGGGTGTGTTAGTGAGTGATAGACTGTCTCAATAGTGTCTTTATGAGTAACTACATATGTTTTAAACTAGTATATGTGACTATTGGTGTTTATAAGTGAGTATATGTGAGAGTGAGAGATTGGAAGAGTTCCTGTATGAATAAGTATGTGTTTCTATAAGTGATTGTTTAAAAGACTAAGTATGTGTAAGTTTCTGTAAAAGTAAGTGTGGTGGTGTGTGTATAACTGTATATGCAAGTAAATGGATGTTTGATTCTTTATTAGCATGAGTGACTATGTGTGAGTAACTCTATGGATGAGTGGCATTGTGTTACAGGATGTTTAGGTGTATGAGTACATATGATGTGTGAGTACATGTATGAGTGACTGTATAGGACTGTTGGTGAATGAGTGGATGTTTATGTGGATCTTAGAAATATTGAAGAGGATGTTGTAATTGGTATTGGTATGTCCATTTTTTTGAAAATTTCAGTCTCTTTTTTTGAATGTTTGTATCAAAGGTTATATTAGGGTGAGAGGAGGTCTACCACTCTGTCACAAGGATGATGTCATCAGTGATGTCATTTGAGATGTCATCAGTGATGTCATGAGTGATGTCACTGACCATGTCATGAGTGATGTAATATGTGACGTCATCAGTAGTGCATTGCGGGTGCGCGAGTTATAGTTAGCTGAACTAACTATAACGGGGGAATTTCAATGGTTTTTTACGAGTGAAATGTCCAGCTAACTATAACATGTGTGAAACCTTTGGTTTTTTCATTGAATTTCTAAGGTTTTTTAAATGCTAATTCCTAACTATAACGTGTGTGAAACCCATGGTTTTTTCAGTGAATTTGCAAGGTTTTTTAAATGCTAATTCCTAACTATAACGTGAGTGACCCCATGGTTTTTTCAGTGAATTTGCAAGGTTTTTTAAATGCTAATTTTTTTTTTTTTCTTCTTTTTTTTTTACATATTTTTATTTTTATTTTTTATCCTTTTTTAAAGACTATGGTTAAATTTTAAAAATTCTACAATATGTTTTTATTTTACCATTTTTTTAAAATAAACAGGTAAAATTTATTAGTATTACATATTTTTTTTTTCCTTTTTTTTTTTTATTTTTTTATTTTTTTACCGTGCACGTACGGTAAGCGCACGTCTTGCTGTAATTACGTTAGATTTCTACGCTGTTTGCGTTCATTTACGCAATTTGCGTAGACGCACGTCACGCGCGCACAGCGCGTAACACGTACGCTGCACGCGCACGTTACGCGGAAGTGAAGGGGCGTGCCTGTTTTGCGCATGCGCGCGTGCGCGTGTCTTTTTTACGCGCATGCGTACTTTTGCCATAAGCGCACCGTAAGCGCACCGTAAGCGTACGGTGGGTCATGTGATCATGAAACACAACTTTTGATTGGTTGAAACTACTTTCAGTTCTAGAACTCTCCTACACCACACCCATTCCCCTCATTTCTGCTTGTGATCCCTTAGGAGAAGGAGCTGGGTTGTCTTTGTGATACGATGGCAGAACAGCAGAGCCCTTCTGAGAGTGAGGCTAGCAGCACTACCTTGAGGCAGAGAACGAGGAAACAAAAGACCTCTTACATATGGGAGTATTTTTCTTTTCCAGAGGGCCAGCAAAAGGTAAATGCACCCTTAGTGACTTGTAAGCTGTGTGGCCGTGTACTTTCAAGAGGGAATCCCGACAGGAAGTATTCCTTCGGGAATCACACCATGTTGAGACACCTTAAGGATGTACACAAAAGGACACATGCTCGACATACTGAAGGTAACCCTTCAGTAAGTCAACCAAGCACATCCACAGCATCTCAGCCTGGACCATCATCTGCAGGGCCGAGTCCTTCTTCTGCAGGTCAGGTGAGCCCTTCATCTGTGGGGGGAGCATCTCCTTTTTCTCGTCCTCAGGAAACCAACCCTCGGTTTCTGAGGGTTGAAATACGGTGCGCCACTTGTCATGATCTAATTTGTTATAGGGAGACCAGTATTTCCCTAGTGAACAATAAAATAGATCAGCACACTTGTCGTACCGTCTAATATTCCCATTCTTTCTTTCCTCTGTCCCTGCATGAACACAAAGGCTCTTTTAAGAGCCAACCTTACCTTTCATCTATTTTTTATATATGTTTTTAAAACTTTTTTTGTATTTTTTTTTTACCGTACGCGTACGGTACGCGTAATTATTATTTTTTTTTTAAAAAAAACACTAAAAATCAATTATCACATTACAAGGTCCTTGAGATACTACAATGAAAAACTGAAAATGTGATTGTGGAGAAGTGGAAAAAAGGGACCATGATATTTTTGACTTACCATACCCACTCAAAAAAATATTTATTCATTTAAAAAATTTTTTAATTGCTTTAAAAATGGTTCTAGTTTTCGAAAATTTTCTATCTCAATCTGAAAAAAAAGAAAAAAGTATTAATATTTAATAAAACATTTTATAATACAGTACACATATTTACATATTTTTCAAAAAAAAAATTTGCCTTTTTTTTGCTGTTTTCAGAATATATTGCATTTCACTATAAATTGTGAAAGCAATTGCATTCATCATTTAACAGCGGGCAAAAAAAAATTAACAATCTCAAAGATTGTTTTAAAAAAGCCCACAATCTCTTTTTGCATAAACATAACTTTATAGAAATGCATAATATTCTTAAAAAATATCATCTAATATCAATACTTATTTCTTTAAAATACCGTCTGATATTTTTGTTTCAGAAGTATAATCACAAAAATATATCTCAAATAACTCCACAATACATCTGGTTCCATTTCCTTTAGGCCAAATAGTAATTTTAAAATTCTTTTTTGATTAAATTTCCAATGTTAATCCAATAAAAATCTAAAGTTTAAATTGTACAGATCTCACCGATTCTCTGTAACATTTTGGTTTCCGAAAGATTTATTAATAATTAAATAAGTCCACAATAGAATTGTTTACCTTTCCGCATGGCCAAATAGTAATTTTAAAAATCTTTTTTGAATAAATTTCCAATGGCAATCCAATAACATTCCAAAATTTAAATTGTGCAGATGTTACAGATTTTTTCTAAATTTTTGGTTTTCCAAAGTTTTATCAAAAATTGAAAAAGTCCACATTACAATTGGTTACCTTTCCATTAGGCCAAATGGTAATTTGTAAAATCATTTTTTTTGAAAATTCCAATGGTAATCCAATAAAATGGTAAAATTGTTTTGTCCAGATGTTGCCAAATCTCTCTAAAATTTAGGTTTCAGGAAGATTAGATAGGAATTTGCTAAATCAAAAGGCAAACGTTGCTTAAAAATCAATTGGGAATCATTACACAGTGTCCAGCCTTTTTCACATTTAAGATAAACTGTGTAATGACCAGAAGTTACAGTAGGTCCATCATGGAAAATTATTGCAACTGTTACAAAAGTTTTTCCTGAAATTGATAATTGCTGTCCTGTAAACTTCTTTATTAAAGTCTCAAATTTTGAACCATCAGCTTTACAGAGTTGCATCATTAAAATTACATACTGTCCGTATTCCTTTAAAATTAACGTTGAAAACATGTCAGATTGACACTCACTGCATTCCATGCTATGATTAGCATCTTTAACTAATTTAGCAAAAGTGACTGTTTTACTTTCTGGCAATGTTAAATAAATAAACCTTTCAGAATCAACATTAGAGCCACATATATTATAACAGTTTTCACAACTATGTTCCCATTTATAAGAGAGACCAAATACATTTTTAATGGGAACCCCTTCTTCTTCCAGTACCTGAAGAAAAAACATCAAGAATTCCTGTGCGTCTTGCTGTACATTTTGAGAAAACTGTGTTCGTCCTGAACATACATCTAAAAGTTTTCTAATTTCAGTAGCACTTTCTATTTGAGTTTTATCATTACTCAGCTTTTGAAAAAGGAGACTCAACTCAGAACAGAATCTTTTTCCCTGATTTACTATTATCTGCTCTTGCACACTTTCCAGATAAAATGCAACATTCAGCACTACATTAGCGTAGCAGTTGACACCAGAGCTATTTTCAAAATGACATCCTACAACCTGTTCTTCATTTTCCTTTTTCTTTTTGCTTGCAATTACATCACTCCTCTTTTTTTTCCTCCTCTCTACATCTTCATTACAGATATTCTCATTTCTCCTTTTACGAGAAACTACACGTTTCTCCAACACAGGATACTGACCTAAATGAGGAGCATAGCTTCTTCTTAATCTATTATACTCCTTTACACAATTTGCATCAGCACTAACTTTTGAGTCATCAAAGTCTATCATGAATAAACCTGATAATGTTTTCACTCGTGACAAAGCAACATATGCCATACCTTCTTTGAACACAGTTGAACCAATGTTCACAAAAGCACAATCTACAGTCAATCCTTGAGACTTGTGAATAGTTACAGCATATGCTAGAGAAAACGGAAACTGCTTCCTACGTACATATAAATCTTTCACAAGCATGAAACGAACTGAACAACGACAAATGTCTTTAACTTCTTCTATCTGATCAAATTTTATTTTTAAACATTCAATTCCATCTTTTTTCTGATAATTAATAAAACCCACAACTCTTCCCATAGCTCCATTAACTAAACCTTTTTCAACATCCAAATTTCTCCTTAAAAATACTCTACAGTTCATGCAAACATATAGATTTTTTTCTAATCCAGCTGTTTTGGAAATGTTCTTCTCTAGTGAATCCAATTTATTTTTCAGTGTGCCTGTTAATGGGACAGTAATTCTTCCATCCTCAATTTTGTCCACTGCTTCCAATTTCCTGATATCTTCCTTTTCCAATTTCAAAAGCTCCTCATTGAATATTGAGCATTCACGTAGAGTTGGCATTAAGCAGATGACACTTTTCTTTTCTGCAATGTTCTTGTATATCTTCTCTGCAACTATTTCTTCCTTTGGAAATAAATTATGTAGCAGCCGACTCTGTAATGCTTTTGTGCCAGCTTCAGTGAGTAGTCCAATTCTGATATCTTTCAGAATACTTCCATATTCTTCATCGTTTGCTTGCCTCATATTAGTAGTAAGTTCCTTGTACTCAAAGAAGGACCAAATATTTGCATTACCGATGCTTCCCAATGACTTCTTCGTGTCTTCATGTGTCACAGTATTAAACACTGGTTGTCCTTTAACTGGAGTAAGTTGCAAAAGATCTCCAAAAACTATGACGTGTTTTCCTCCAAATAACACGTCATAGTCTGTCTTCAGAATTTGCTGCATTCTTAAATGCACAAAGGCAAGCATTAAGTTTGATACCATGCTCACCTCATCAATAATGAGAACTTGCATCTTCTTCAATACTCTTGAAACTTCCAAGCATGCTTCTCCAGTTAGCTTGTTGTATTGTATTTTGTTCTCATGCTCCACTGGTAACATTAGCAAACGATGTAAAGTGATTCCTTTTATGTTATATGCTGCTAACCCAGTTGGAGCAGTAACCACACAAGACAAAGTAGAATCCGTTTTTTGCTGTAGGTAGCTTCTGATGACTTTTATAAGGAAACTTTTTCCAGTTCCAGCTTGTCCGCTTACATACATCCTGATTGGATGAAATGATGTGCATGAGCACTCTTTTTTTTCATGTAGAAATCCGTGATCAATTTTGTTTCTGATCTCTTCATAAATTTGTTGCTGCTCTTCGTTCAGTTGTCTTTCCAAATTTTGTAAGTCTATAAATTCTTCTTGAGCTTGATTCATAGCCGTTTCCACTTCATTCATGGCTATTGATGCTTCATTTTCAACGATTGGTTGTCCTAGGGGATCTTGACTGAGTGTTCCTGAACTTTGGCTGTCCTGAGAACTGTCTCTAGCTATTTCTGCTGCAATTGTAGTTTCCTGTTCAATTTCTTCATTTAACATTTGCAGATAAGTTGAGAATGTACTGCATTGTATGCTGTCTTTGCAAGCATTAAAAGAATCTTCATAGCTTTGAAATTCTCCCAGTAGTTCATCCTCTGTACGCCATGGTTTAAACAGCTGTAAAAGAGCCAAGTAGTAAAATTCCTTTTTGTCAGTAGTGTCGCAACTCAGCTTCCTGTGATTTATCAAACTTCCTTTTGTTTGCTTCACCAAACATCCTTCCTCACCAATGACTTTATATTTTCCATTGTTGATGTCTTCTGTGGCTTTCCGTGAATAAATGTAGTTCTGCAGCACTTCATAGAGACACATGTTCTCCAGATGATGACTTCTCTTGGGATAATATGTGTCCAACATGTTTGATTTCAAAATATCTGTACTTTCTGGGTCATTCTCGGCCAAATATTCAAAATCTGAACATTCGTAGGATCCAATTTCTCGATGCGATAACATCTTCAAACTGAAACTGTACAGCTTCTTACTGACAGTCTTCTCGTGAGAAATCTCTTCCCACATTTCCTTCAATTCTGTTTTTTCTGATTTCGTAATGTAAGACGTTACATATCGAGCAACAGCAATGGAATTGTCAGCTACATACTGTATATCCATGTTAGCATTCCACATGGATGAAATGACTGGGTTGTAGTCATTTATATTTTTTGATTCTTCTTTTCTTTTAAGGTTGTAGGTATTCTTAGGTGATTTTCTTGTGATAGTATGTCTCACAGATGACATAAAACTGTTTACTCTTCCATTTGAAAGAACAGGTCTTGGAAATCCAAATCGACATTTAGTGTAGTATTTATCTTTGCTCTTGTATTTCCGTCGACAGTATTTTCCACACCGATGACTTTGGAAACGTAAAACTTGCTCCTTTAACTTTTTCTCTTCTGTGCTTTTTGGTATAGCACATGTTGCATATTCTTCAATGTAAGATAACACTGCTTCATCAGTATCTGTTCCAAACTTTGGGGCATCCTTGATCCACAACAGCATATGAATATGAGGAGCACCTCTTGCCTGGTACTCTTTTCTCCAAAAGAAATCCACTACTTCTCCTAGAGGTGGATTTTTTTTATTGCAGATGAAGGACATAATAGCCTCAAATCTATGATTGAAATATCTGCAAACATTAACCGGATCCAATGAGCATAGTTCTCCTGCTGTCTTGTATTCGATGTTTTTAATGTTTGAATTTGCCTCTCGTAGAAAATCCAGTAAATCATCCCAAGCGTACTCAGCACAGCTTAGGGTAAGGAACCATGTTGGTGTTCCTAAATTTTGTAACATGCATTTTAATTCACCATGGCGTCGGTACCAATATTCATTTGTCCCACGCTGACAAGCCATCAGATTGATCAGTTGTGTTTCCAAATGATCCTCTCGGTGCTGCACTTTCTCCATAAAATCCTTAGCAGACACATTTTGTAAATGTACTCCACTTTTTAAAATGTGATTTACTGCATAAGACAGTGCAGACAAGTCGCTTTCAAATAAAAGATGGAACAAATAAGGAATACTTTGTCGAAATCTGGGATCTTCAGCATATAGTCTTGTAGTCCGATACTCAGAAGCTGGAATCTGTTCCGGACGTTCATCATATCGTCCTCCTTTTCCTTTAGGAAACAGCTGGGGAAAACATCGAGCTTCCAAGCTCTCCTCCCATACACTCATGGGAGTTCCTTTTGCTTTCTTCATCTGAAACAGATCAATATTGTCTCCCATAACTTCTTTTGAATGAAGAGGATGTATGCTAAAATGTTCATAAATTTCTTCTTCCTTTGACTTGTCCACTTTTTCAATTTGTCCAGTTGGTGTTTCTGTGTCTTCTTGTAAATCTTCTTCTTCTTCTTCTTCTATATAAATTGATTCATACCATTTGTTATTCCTTTTCAAATACAAATTTGCTCTTTGTACTTTCCGTACATCTACTAGCTCCTGCCAAATCTTCTTATTCTTTGTAGGTACACCATTAACCAGAATAATTAATGGTTCAGTTTCCAAAGTATCCGCATCAATAGTTTCCATATTTTTTTTCAAATCCAAGGGCAAATACACCACTCTACCTTTTAAACCTCTCAGTAAATCTGAAGGAGGTAATTTACCAGTTTTGGGCTCCATACGTACTATGGTCTGGAACGGACGAACACATTGAATGAGTATAGACTCATATGTATTTAATTCAGAAAGTTCAGCAGGAATAGCATCCAATTCTAAATTATTATGTACAGCTCTGGTCGGCATTCTATTTTCTTCTAACTTATTATAACAGTATTTACAAATACGCTGAACTTCACCCAATTCAAAACAATTTTCAAGAAATATATATGTGGCAAAATCCTTCCACTTATAATTATCTTCATTTTCACTTTTTCTATAGAGATCAACATACCTGGTTTGTTTTCTATAATGAGTTCTGCGGCAACAAATACAAGTAATATTTGGTCTTTCATTAGAGATTTTTTCAAATTTTTTTATGTGATCATTAAATGTCTTACTTACAAATGGTTGTACATTCTCTTCCACTTCTTCCTCATTTACTGTGTCCTTTTCTGCACTGTTTTGTTCAGGACCAAAGTAACAAAACTGAATTTCATCAACAACCTTCTCTACATCTGATACTGACCCACGGAACAGAGCCCTATTCAATTCATCTAACTTTATTGCTGGACTTTTAGCAAAATACAACCGTCTCACAAACTTTCTCATTTCAGTATGATGAACAGCCAGCATTCTAAAATGATGGAAAACACTAATACACACTTTTCTAGATAGACAAGCCAGAGAATGACCCTGCAAACCAGTATTCTCTCTCACTCTGCATGGATCTAGACTTTGAAGCACCTTAATCTTCTGTTTTACACTTTTTTTACTATATTCTCTTAGAAACTCACGAAATTTATCAATAGATTCCTGACGCACAGTGCAAATACTACTACAATTCCAAGTGTACACTGGGGCTTTAGGACGTCTCCCCATAGCCCCATCCGCCATCACTTGTACCTCATCTCTTGGAACCATTATCTCCTTCTCCCTTATGCAACCATTTTTCACTTCGTAAGCACTACCTCTGGTGTCAACTGCATGCAGCAAACTATTACTTTGAAAACAGCTCTCTTCATTAAAAAAAGGTTCACTACTTGAACTATGCATCCATTTTCCTAAAAACACTTTACAAAAGTTTGTTCTGTTCACTACTCTTTTCCTTTTACTTTGTGATTTCAGTACATTAACCATTTTATCTAATGTACGCATCCTATTCAAAATTAAAATGAATAGTTTCCTTTTTAATTCTAATGCCTTTGCTGCAATGGCTTCAATTTCTTTTTTTCTCTTATAAAACTTAGCCTTTTGCTTATATTTCTTCACATCCTTTATCAAATTGGACATAACTCTTCTCTGAAACATTTTTCTACGTATCTCTTTAAACGCTGTTTTTCTGTTTAAGTTAATCTTTTTAGTTGCAGAAGGTAGATTTGCATTATCTAAATGCTCAATTTTTTCCTCTCCTTTTCTATTGAAAACATTCTTTCCAGTACAGACATTTTGTACATTTTTCCTTTTTTTGAATATGTTCTTTAAAAAATCTTTTGTTTGCTTACCAGAAGATTTTTTCTTTTTCCCAACATGAGCATCTCCAACTAACTTAGGTCCTCCAGTTGTCTTCAAATATAGGTTTTTTTTGTGGTCTTTCTTTACTCTGGATTTTGTAGGCATCTTAAATTTTGTTCACTGCTCTTCAGCAATACCTGAAAAAAACTAAAAAAAAATTTCTTTATTTTATTTAAATATATTACTACATTTTTTATGTTCTTTAGAAATCTTAAAATACTATAAACCCCTTTCCTATAAATGAAAATCACAATAACACCTTCCCAAATTAAATTTCTAAAAATAATTCCTGTGTGCACACAAAGTCATGCTTTGAAATTAGGCAGAAAACGAAAATTCTTTGCCAATTGCAAAGCATACTTTCTACTACTTTTTAGGCAAGTGAAAAGTACTTTTACAGACTGACACATTATGAATCCACTTTTCAGATTCTGATAAAAGCACATGTCCAAACAGCTTTTTCAGACCAGCACCATGTGTAACCTGGGTGACTGCCTACACTCCAGCAAGGGCAACCAGCCTTAGTGATGCTGAATGTATTTCCATTACTGACTGAAACCTCAAACCCCTCTCGCTTGTGAATACTGTGCATGATTCCACAGGGTAAGCAGCTGGGTGTGTGCTAAGACTCTGCTTCTGCACCAAAAAATGGCTCCCCCTTTCCATCTAATGCAAATGTAAAATCACGAGATCAATACGCAATAAATCTCTGCCTGTAATTCCTCTTTGTACACAGAGTCATGTTTTCATATTAGTCACAAAACGAAATTTCTTTGCCATTTGAAAGCACACTTACTACTCTTTTTTTTGGCAAGTGATAAACACTTTTACAGTCTGACACATTTTGAATCCACTTTTTAGATTCTTAAAAAAGCACATGTCCAAACTGCTTTTTCAGACCAGCACCATGTGTAACCTGGGTGACTGCCTACACTCCAGCAAGGGCAACCAGCCTTAGTGATGCTGAATGTATTTGCATTACTGACTGAAACCTCAAACCCCACTCGCTTGTGAATACTGTGCATGATTCCACAGGGTAAGCAGCTGGGTGTGTGCTAAGAGTCTGCTTCTGCACAAAAAAATGGCTCCCCCTTTCCATCTAATGCAACTGTGAAATCACCAGAGCAATACGCAATAAATCTCTGCCTGTAATTCCTATATGCACACAGAGTCATGTTTTCACATTAGTCACAAAACGAAATTTCTTTGCCATTTTGAAAGCACACTTACTACTCTTTTTTTTGGCAAGTGATAAACACTTTTACAGTCTGTCACATTTTGAATCCACTTTTCAGATTCTTAAAAAAGCACATGTTCAAACTGCTTTTTCAGACCAGCACCATGTGTAACCTGGGTAACTGCCTACACTCAAGCAAGGGCAACCAGCCTTAGTGATGCTGAATGTATTTGCATTACTGACTGAAACCTCAAACCCCACTCGCTTGTGAATACTGTGCATGATTCCACAGGGTAAGCAGCTGGGTGTGTGCTAAGAGTCTGCTTCTGCACCAAAAAATGGCTCCCCCTTTCCATCTAATGCAACTGTGAAATCTCCAGAGCAATACGCAATAAATCTCTGCCTGTAATTCCTATATGCACACAGAGTCATGTTTTCACATTAGTCACAAAACGAAATTTCTTTGCCATTTTGAAAGCACACTTAGTACTCTTTTTTTTGGCAAGTGATAAACACTTTTACAGTCTGTCACATTTTGAATCCACTTTTCAGATTCTTAAAAAAGCACATGTCCAAACTGCTTTTTCAGACCAGCACCATGTGTAACCTGGGTGACTGCCTACACTCCAGCAAGGGCAACCAGCCTTAGTGATGCTGAATGTATTTGCATTACTGACTGAAACCTCAAACCCCACTCGCTTGTGAATACTGTGCATGATTCCACAGGGTAAGCAGCTGGGTGTGTGCTAAGAGTCTGCTTCTGCACCAAAAAATGGCTCCCCCTTTCCATCTAATGCAACTGTGAAATCACCAGAGCAATACGCAATAAATCTCTGCCTGTAATTCCTATATGCACACAGAGTCATGTTTTCACATTAGTCACAAAACGAAATTTCTTTGCCATTTTGAAAGCACACTTACTACTCTTTTTTTTGGCAAGTGATAAACACTTTTACAGTCTGTCACATTTTGAATCCACTTTTCAGATTCTTAAAAAAGCACATGTCCAAACTGCTTTTTCAGACCAGCACCATGTGTAACCTGGGTAACTGCCTACACTCAAACAAGGGCAACCAGCCTTAGTGATGCTGAATGTATTTGCATTACTGACTGAAACCTCAAACCCCACTCGCTTGTGAATACTGTGCATGATTCCACAGGGTAAGCAGCTGGGTGTGTGCTAAGAGTCTGCTTCTGCACCAAAAAATGGCTCCCCCTTTCCATCTAATGCAACTGTGAAATCACCAGAGCAATACGCAATAAATCTCTGCCTGTAATTCCTATATGCACACAGAGTCATGTTTTCACATTAGTCACAAAACGAAATTTCTTTGCCATTTTGAAAGCACACTTACTACTCTTTTTTTTGGCAAGTGATAAACACTTTTACAGTCTGTCACATTTTGAATCCACTTTTCAGATTCTTAAAAAAGCACATGTCCAAACTGCTTTTTCAGACCAGCACCATGTGTAACCTGGGTAACTGCCTACACTCCAGCAAGGGCAACCAGCCTTAGTGATGCTGAATGTATTTGCATTACTGACTGAAACCTCAAACCCCACTCGCTTGTGAATACTGTGCATGATTCCACAGGGTAAGCAGCTGGGTGTGTGCTAAGAGTCTGCTTCTGCACCAAAAAATGGCTCCCCCTTTCCATCTAATGCAACTGTGAAATCACCAGAGCAATACGCAATAAATCTCTGCCTGTAATTCCTATATGCACACAGAGTCATGTTTTCACATTAGTCACAAAACGAAATTTCTTTGCCATTTTGAAAGCACACTTACTACTCTTTTTTTTGGCAAGTGATAAACACTTTTACAGTCTGTCACATTTTGAATCCACTTTTCAGATTCTTAAAAAAGCACATGTCCAAACTGCTTTTTCAGACCAGCACCATGTGTAACCTGGGTAACTGCCTACACTCAAACAAGGGCAACCAGCCTTAGTGATGCTGAATGTATTTGCATTACTGACTGAAACCTCAAACCCCACTCGCTTGTGAATACTGTGCATGATTCCACAGGGTAAGCAGCTGGGTGTGTGCTAAGAGTCTGCTTCTGCACCAAAAAATGGCTCCCCCTTTCCATCTAATGCAACTGTGAAATCACCAGAGCAATACGCAATAAATCTCTGCCTGTAATTCCTATATGCACACAGAGTCATGTTTTCACATTAGTCACAAAACGAAATTTCTTTGCCATTTTGAAAGCACACTTACTACTCTTTTTTTTGGCAAGTGATAAACACTTTTACAGTCTGTCACATTTTGAATCCACTTTTCAGATTCTTAAAAAAGCACATGTCCAAACTGCTTTTTCAGACCAGCACCATGTGTAACCTGGGTAACTGCCTACACTCCAGCAAGGGCAACCAGCCTTAGTGATGCTGAATGTATTTGCATTACTGACTGAAACCTCAAACCCCACTCGCTTGTGAATACTGTGCATGATTCCACAGGGTAAGCAGCTGGGTGTGTGCTAAGAGTCTGCTTCTGCACCAAAAAATGGCTCCCCCTTTCCATCTAATGCAACTGTGAAATCACCAGAGCAATACGCAATAAATCTCTGCCTGTAATTCCTATTTGCACACAGAGTCAAGTTTTCACATTAGTCACAAAACGAAATTTCTTTGCCAATTTGAAAGCACACTTACTACTCTTTTTTTGGCAAGTGATAAACACTTTTACAGACTGACACATTATGAATCCACTTTTCAGATTCTTAAAAAAGCACATGTCCAAACTGCTTTTTCAGACCAGCACCATGTGTAACCTGGGTGACTGCCTACACTCCAGCAAGGGCAACCAGCCTTACTGATGCTGTATGTATTTGCATTACTGAGTCCAACCTCAAACCCTTAAAGTATTCTTTATTTTTACCAGTACACCTTAATTTATGGTGAAAACATAGTCCATATTATTTTACATGTTCCTCACATTTAAATTTCTCCCAAAACAGAAAATAATAAACACAACTTCAACAAAAGGAATTCCATTTCTATTATTCATTTCTTAATTTACCATATACATCCCCTCTCAAACTCTAAACTCACCTTTAAAATTAGTTAGCTGTGAAAGAAATGTGGCACTCAAACAGCAGATTATCAGAGCCAGGATCTCTGTTCTTTACACCTCTCTCCTCTCAGCAGAACCAGATAATGGCAAAGTTTCCCTCTCTTTTTCCACACATATACATGTAAGTTTCAAATCTCAGTGCTTCCCCCTTTTTTTCAAATGTAATCACACATTTCTATTGGTTGAAAACCAACCCTTTTCCAAAAGTACCCTTCCCCCAACTTGACTTCTGCCTGCTACCATAGCAACAGCTCATGGAACACTGCTGTGTGGAGTTAGGTCAGAAGTTCACCAAACAATGTTTCAATTCCACAGAGCAAGAGTGCTTGACTTTTCAAACCTAACAGCAAATCCATAGTACTGTTCTTTGGTAACACATTTTTCTGTACCAATACAAAACATGCTTCTATTAATTTACACATACAGCCTAGTTTTTATTCTAGAATGGTATGAAACTGCCAATCAGTTCTTTTTTTTATGAAAAAAATATGTATGCCTCCATTTCCAAACTGTCTTTCATTTCTTTTTACCATTCTACTGAATTACACCTCCTGAGTGCATCCAGTTCTCCTTTGAAGATGTTCACAGTGTGGATTGTAGGGCACAGCTATGTCTTCTGGAGTGAAAAGTATGCAGAGAAAACAGGTATGGTGAGAGACCTTGCTTTACCAAATGTAGACATTAAATGGATTGGTCAGAGAGGGTTAAAGTGGCACCAATTGATGCCATTGGTGAAATCCTTCATGCAAATCCAACACCCTGACCTCATAATAGTGCACTGTGGTGGCAATGACCTAGGCACTTTGACTGGGGTAGGTCTGGAAATGGTTATGAAGGAGACCTTTGCACAACTGTTTTCACTTTTCCCAAAAACTGCCTTTGTGTTTTCTAACATATGCCAAAGGCAAAAATGGAACTGGTCCAATCATTTCTGTCCGCAGATTGACAAAGCAAGAAAGCACGTCAACAAATCTGTTTCTGCTTTCCTCCGTGACTATGGTATGGGTTCCATTTACCACAACAACTTGCGTTACGACATGCAAGACATTTATAGAGGAAATGGTGTACACTTCAGTGATGAAGGGAACAGAGTCTTCCTCTTGAACCTTAGACTCTGCATCGGTACTTACTTGTAGGTACCACTAAAAAATCACAATAAACACAACGGCTCTTTTTAGAGCCCCCTAATATCTAAACACTTAAATCTGCATTTAATTTAATTTTTAATTTTTTTTTTTACCGTACGCGTACGGTAAGCTTACCATACGCGTACCCTGCGATTTTTTTTTTAAATCAATAAATGTTTTCTTTGTACTTTTCTGGCCTTCTTTGACCCCCTTACAAATGTTAGGGGGTCTGTAACTCTCCTCCTTGCCCCCTTTTCAAGATATCACTCTTTTTTTTCTGAGTGAAACACACGAAATGGCGGCCGCCGCTTCCTGGTTTCGACCGATTCGAATGTTTACTAAGATCTAAGAGCCAATCAGAATCGCGCTCGCGCACGCCACTGTACGCGTACGGTAAGCGCACCGGAAGCGCACCGTAAGCTGGCTCAGATATATATATTGATTTAAAGGCTATTTTCTCAGAATCTACTGAACAGATTTACACCAAACCTACAAAAGGCACTTCCTTGACCTGAGGACTACCTCTCTGCCAAATTTCTAGTAATTCTGTTCAGCCGTTCGGGCTGTAGCTGTGTCTAAAGGTCCTATGGAAAAATGCATGGGAAAAACGCGTTTTGGGACCCCCCTTTTATCTCAGCCCCCACTTGACGAATCCCCCCGAGACTTTCAGGGTAGGAGCGGAGCGTAGCCCCCCACCTATTTTGAAATATTCGCGAGGATTTGTCGACCGGCGCCAAAGTTATTCAAAATAGAATGTTGCGGATTTCCTATGGAAACAGGGTCCTAACTATAACTACCTACTGGCAACCGCCAGTAGGTAATATATATATATATATATATATATATATATATATATATATATATATATATATATATATATATATATATATATATATATATATATATATATATATATATATATATATATATCCACCACCACACCCGCCTCTTTGCCAAAAAACGGGTCCGACACATGCTTTTGGACGGATCAGGTAGGTTTAATTGCCACCAAACAGAGAAATTCAAGCTTAAAACACCTGGCAGACGCGTTTCGGCGAATGCCTTCATCATTGCCAGCATTGTGTTTTAAAAATTAGTAGCAATGTGCAGGAACTTTACATACTGCTCGTGGTGTTCCTATTGGTACTCAAGTGTCCAATCACAGCCCTTGTTCTTCAATCACTGTGAGCAGTAAACGCCAAGGATGCTGGTAAATGAAGTCCTGCAGTCTGTAAGGAGTTCCCTAAAAATAGTAGTGCATGTCAGCAATCCCACACCGCGGACTTTGGGACAGTGACCGGTCCGTACATTAAGTAATGCCCCAGCTTTTAGCCAGCCTGTGAGTCCGCTCATCCACTGCCGCAGGGACCATGGCAGCAAACAACGCCTGTCGCCGTCCAAATCAGCTGCAAACTACTGCTGCTCTCTCCTCGATACCAGGAACATTATCTTGGGCGAGGGGGCGCCGCTTTGTGCATTCAGCACCAAACACCAACAAAGTTGTCGACTTGAAGCGGAGCACCAGATCGAGAGGCGTGCCGGTCAAGCAGCGTCGACAGCTGCGTACATATCCACCACCACACCCGCCTCTTTGCCAAAAAACGGGTCCGACACATGCGTTTGGACGGATCAGGTAGGTTTAATTGCCACCAAACAGAGAAATTCAAGCTTAAAACACCTGGCAGACGCGTTTCGGCGAATGCCTTCATCATTGCAAGCATTGTGTTTTAAAAATTTGTAGCAATGTGCAGGAACTTTACATACTGCTCGTGGTGTTCCTATTGGTACTCAAGTGTCCAATCACAGCCCTTGTTCTTCAATCACTGTGAGCAGTAAACGCCAAGGATGCTGGTAAATGAAGTCCTGCAGTCTGTAAGGGTCCCCAAAAATAGTAGTGCATGTCAGCAATCCCACACCGCAGACTTTGGTACAGTGACCGGTCCGTACATTAAGTAATGCCCCAGCTTTTAGCCAGCCTGTGAATCCGCTCATCCACTGCCGCAGGGACCATGGCAGCAAACAACGCCTGTCGCCGTCCAAATCATCGCGCGCATTGCTGTTTTTAACAAACTACTTCCAACTCTATGGGAATAGAGATTATTTTAATTCGCTGCTACGCTGCTTGCTGCGGGGGGAGACAGTCAGGCTTACCTGCATTTAAAACGTTTTGATCACCCGCATTTGTCGGGACTTAGCTAGCGGGGGCTCCGGTTCAGCGGCGCTTGGCCGCCATCTTGGAGTGGGTGAGTGAGGCCTGGGACATTGTAGGCGCCATATTGGGTGGGTCAGACGCCTACGAGGCGGTACCCGCGCATTGGAGAGCTTTATAAACTTCTCCTTCACAACTGCCTGTCAATTGCCCATGGCTTTATTGAAACGATTGTATTGTAATTATTGTGAATTCTGTATAAATTGCTATTCGTCCTAATTTGGCTCGCTTTGGGTCTATTGATTTGACCATATTGTTTTCATTGTTTTCCCTTCAAATGTTATCCTTTTACTCCTCTTTCTCCCACTCGAGCGATACACGCGTCTTTGCGGGTTATTACACCACCGGTTGCCATGACTCCTTCTCCGTTCTATTGGTGACCTTTCCGCTTCACTCCCCTTTCAGCACCCCCCAGCCTATCATCCCCCAGCACCCATCCGCGCGCGTCCTGCCACCGGTTCCTTCCCGTTGATTGGTTGACGCTCCTCGTGACATGGAAGCACTGACCACATAAACTCTCGCCAGTGCCCTTCCGTCTTCACTCTCCGCCTGATTCATACCGGCACGCCCCTCTTCACGGACCCCCTCTCGGTGATTCACTCGCCTCGCCAAAATGTAAGTAAGTTCTGCTCGCGCTTTTTCTCCCCGGAACCGTCCATCTGCCCCGTTTCTAACCTCCCCTTTCCTTTCCAGCTTCCTCATTGATTGCTCTCCGCTTCCCTCCCGAAGTAAGTGTCTCCCTTACTCCCTTCTTTCCCACTGTTCCCCCCTGCCTATTCCTCACTCCTTGTCCTTTGTCCCCTTCCAGCGTGAACTACCACGGACCCTTTTAACGTCACGTGGTCCAGCGTTGCCGTTTCGTTCGGCTCGCCCATTCCGAAGGAGTAAGTGTTTTGTCGCTCCTACCTTTTCTGCTGTCTCCCTCCCCACGTCCTACCTGTTCTTTTCCTCACCACCAGCTTTCCTCCCCCGTCCAGTTCGGACTTCCCCGGACCCGTCTGACTCCACACGGGGTCCAGCATTGCCGATTCTCCTGGCTCGCCCCTTCCATGCGAGTAAGTTCCTTGTCCATTGTTTTGCCCCTTGTCACTTCCCGTTTTCCCTCACAGTGGCACTCCTTTGCACCCCTGCTACCATCAACCTGTGCGATTTCTCTTTCTTTTCACTTCGTTATCAGTTATTTGCATAATTCTACCACACTGCTCACCATTTCTTGGCCCCGGTCTCTATTTACTCTACCTCTGCCTACTCGGGCACGCCTCACCCGACTCTCGCGCCGTTGTGATACCCGCTCTCGCCCTCACCACTCGTCCGATCACTGATCCTTGGCCTACGGCCATACATTAGACCCGTACCCACGACCACTATACGTCGCCGTGCTCACAACCATTTGCACGACTGTCCCCTTTTCTCCCTCGTTTTGGTCCAGCTTTTGAGAATTGTTTTTCTTTACCCTAGCACTGTTCAAAATATGTGTAACCAGTCCTGATGATGGCCTTGAGTGTTACGGGCCGAAACGCCGTCGACTTCAACAGCGTTACTGTTGGCGCATTTACAAACATGGGCATTTGCTTTACTGTCCTTTGAATTCCCATACATTTACTGTGTAAATGCCCTAACTTTGGCATATTCAAAATACCATTGTTCTCCTTGTTGTGCCGTTTCACCGCTGTATATACCACTTTATGTGTCACTTGCGCCGTCACCAACTCCACGAGCACTTGTGCACAGTATTTTTTCGGTTACACTTTCACTAAGTGTCACGCAGTGCTTTTTAAACCTATATGATATGTACATATGACGCAATATGTTCATCATGTGTTGAAAATACAACTCTTTCCTACTAACTTGGTCTCCTGTTGTCCTCTGTGTATGGATTCATTCCTCTGATACTGTAACATACAGCTCACCCTTGAATTACTTGTCCTTCCACTGAATTCCACGTTGAGACATTGTTGTCTGATATCATCCTTCACAAGGTAAGGCAGACCTTGTCATCGCGCGCATTGCTGTTTTTAACAAACTACTTCCAACTCTATGGGAATAGAGATTATTTTAATTCGCTGCTACGCTGCTTGCTGCGGGGGGAGACAGTCAGGCTTACCTGCATTTAAAACGTTTTGATCACCCGCATTTGTCGGGACTTAGCTAGCGGGGGCTCCGGTTCAGCGGCGCTTGGCCGCCATCTTGGAGTGGGTGAGTGAGGCCTGGGACATTGTAGGCGCCATATTGGGTGGGTCAGACGTCTACGAGGCGGTACCCGCGCATTGGAGAGCTTTATAAACTGCTCCTTCACAAGGTAAGGCAGACCTTGTCATCGCGCGCATTGCTGTTTTTAACAAACTACTTCCAACTCTATGGGAATAGAGATTATTTTAATTCGCTGCTACGCTGCTTGCTGCGGGGGGAGACAGTCAGGCTTACCTGCATTTAAAACGTTTTGATCACCCGCATTTGTCGGGACTTAGCTAGCGGGGGCTCCGGTTCAGCGGCGCTTGGCCGCCATCTTGGAGTGGGTGAGTGAGGCCTGGGACATTGTAGGCGCCATATTGGGTGGGTCAGACGCCTAAGAGGCGGTACCCGCGCATTGGAGAGCTTTATAAACTGCTCCTTCACAAGGTAAGGCAGACCTTGTCATCGCGCGCATTGCTGTTTTTAACAAACTACTTCCAACTCTATGGGAATAGAGATTATTTTAATTCGCTGCTACGCTGCTTGCTGCGGGGGGAGACAGTCAGGCTTACCTGCATTTAAAACGTTTTGATCACCCGCATTTGTCGGGACTTAGCTAGCGGGGGCTCTGGTTCAGCGGCGCTTGGCCGCCATCTTGGAGTGGGTGAGTGAGGCCTGGGACATTGTAGGCGCCATATTGCGTGGGTCAGATGCCTACGAGGCGGTACCCGCGCATTGGAGAGCTTTATAAACTGCTCCTTCACAAGGTAAGGCAGACCTTGTCATCGCGCGCATTGCTGTTTTTAACAAACTACTTCCAACTCTATGGGAATAGAGATTATTTTAATTCGCTGCTACGCTGCTTGCTGCGGGGGGAGACAGTCAGGCTTACCTGCATTTAAAACGTTTTGATCACCCGCATTTGTCGGGACTTAGCTAGCGGGGGCTCCGGTTCAGCGGCGCTTGGCCGCCATCTTGGAGTGGGTGAGTGAGGCCTGGGACATTGTAGGCGCCATATTGGGTGGGTCAGACGCCTACGAGGCGGTACCCGCGCGGCGTAATACTATAAGATCAATGGAGAAGCGGGCGCGCAGCGTTCGCGCGCAGCGGGCGCACCGTGGGCGCGCCGGAGGTGCGCCAGAGGTAAGCCCGTTTGCGCCCGTTCGCGTTCCGGTAGCTCCCGGCTCCAGAGACCCAATGAGGACACACTTAGTGTATTCTCGAGAAGAACTGTGTGCTCTGAATCACCACTCGGCCTCACATAAAGATTCTGCCGTGTGGCCACCGTCTTCGCCCCCCATCTCCTGTGGCCTTCTTAATGTCCGCTCCCTTGTAAAGCACTATGACGAAATCTTTTTGTTGATTGAGTCAGCTAAATTGGATATCTTATTCCTGACAGAGACCTGGACTACATCAGATAGTGGAGCAGAGTTGGCCTGGGTATGTCCTCCAGGATATTTCATCAGACATATCCCTCGAACTACGGGTAGAGGTGGCGGAGTGGGGTTTATTTGTAAAGACACACTTGCCCTCTCACAGTTTACAGTTAAACAGGTGGTGGGCTTTGAACTCCTGGGATTTTCCTTATTGGCTCAGGGTGGCACAGTTTTTTCTGGTCTTTTGTGTTACAGACCTCCCTCCGGCATAGCCCCTTCTTTTCAGCAATTTATTGACCTTGTGTACAATTTATCCAACTCACACTCCAACTTTATAGTGCTGGGTGATTTTAATTTACGACCATTAGGCCCACAAGACCTAGCCTACAGGGAAATTTGCCAAGCATGCAATAACATACAGCTGGAACAGCTTGTGCAATGTCCCACACATGTGAGGGGGAACATTTTGGACCTGGTCTTTGCTGATAAAAAATTGGTCGCCATTAATGAAGTCCTGGATCAATGCAGGACTGATCATGCTCTGATCCTCATGTCTATTTCTGTGGCTGGAGTGCAGCGCAGTGACAGTTCGGCTGGGTATAAATTTAGTAGACAGTGGTCCCGTCTACTAAGGGGGTCAAATTTACCTTCTCTGCTGCCTACAACTTTTGAGGCGCAGGAAACGGTGGATAAAAGCTATACTACCCTGTGTAAACAGATTGTAACATCTCTGGATGTACTGATCCCTTTAAAAAGGGTGAAGAACAAGCCTCGGAGAACCAATGCTTGGTTCACCAGTGATCTCAGCCAACAGAAACTCCGCTGTAAACAGGCGGAACGTGCTTGGAGGAGAGGGTACGCAGACTCAGATCGTGCACAATACAGACAGGCCCTGCGGGAATACAAAGACCATCTAAAGTTGGCTAAGGCGAAGTTCCTGGAAGATTCTTTGACTAAAGCCACTAATAAATCGCAGACCCTCTTTAAGCTGGTTGACAACTTGGCAAACCCGGCTTCTGCAGCCCCAGCTACCACACCATCTCAGGAGCTGTGTGATTCATTGGCCTCGGCATTTGAGGAAAAAATCAGACTCATCTTGAGTGGCCTCTCGACTCCGAGCCATGTGGCCCTGATGGAGTCCTCCCCACGGAAACCCCCTCACCCTTCGGGTGTTGAGGAGGTTAAGGGTGAACAACAATTATTATCCTGTTTTCCCACCCCGTCTTTGGAGGAGTTCTGCATAGTGGCTAATGGTGTGTCGTCGGGTTCCCCTTTGGACCCCCTGCCACATAGGATATGGAAGGCCTTTCAGATAGAGTTGCTACCTCCGCTGTATACCATCTGCTGTCAGTCTCTGACCTCAGCCACGGTTCCTGATAGTTGGAAGCTTGCAATTGTGACACCGTTGCTAAAAAAGGCCTCTCTGGACCCGCTTTGTCCTGCCAGCTATAGACCCATATCGCTGCTTCCATTCCCTATAAAAATTCTAGAGAAGTTGGTCACAAGAACTCTATCAAACTTCCTGGAATCCAACGCCTGTTTGGATGCTGCCCAGTTTGGTTTCAGGCCGGCGCATGGGACCGAGACCGCCCTGATCACCGTGCTTGACGATCTGCGAACGCGTGTCGATATGGGTAAGGCAGCATTTTTGGTGCTGCTGGACATGTCGGCGGCGTTCGACACGGTGGATCACGCTGTCCTGCTGGATCGCCTCAAGGGGGCAGGCGTGGGTGGTCTGGCGCTGGGCTGGCTTGAATCCTACCTGGAAAATAGGCAGCAAGCAGTGGCTTTACCACCTTTTCGGTCAGATACACGTCAGGTGAAGCAGGGTGTACCACAGGGGTCTGCGATCAGCCCGATCCTCTTCAACTTATACCTCCGGCCCCTAATCAGTTTGATAAAATCTTTCGGCATCTCGGTTATCAATTATGCCGATGATACACAACTGATTTTTTCTTTTGAGGGAAAGGAGGCGGTTTTGAGGGACACTTTCCATCAGTGTATGTCGGAAACAGCAGAATGGCTCCGACTCAACTCACTCCAATTCAATGGGGCAAAGACTGAAGTGCTTCATTGTTCATTGGATCAGCCCTCCCGTACGTTACCAGAAGGTTTCTGGCCAGCTTCTATCTTAGGTACGGTGACAGCGGCGGAGTCGGCCCGTAACCTGGGGATTGTGTTCGAGCCGGGGCTGCAACTAAATGCCTCGGTGAATAAGACCATAGCTACGTGCATGGGCCTGCTTCGAGCCCTACGCAAAATCTTGCCGTTGCTCCCCCCACAGGCTCGAATAGAGGTGGTGCGCAGTACTATACTCAGTAGGTTAGACTACTGTAACGCACTACTTCTGGGGGCACCTAAGTCCTTAGTAGGTAGGCTGCAGAGGGTTCAAAACATGGCGGCCAAACTGGCTTTAGATCGACCTCGCTCTGCATCTTCTTCAGAAGCTTTGTCTGACCTCCATTGGCTGCCTGTTCAGCAGCGTATTGTCTTTAAAGCTGCCTGTGTTGTGTTCAGAGCGCTGCATGGGCTGGGACCGCTGCCACTTCAACACCTTTTTTCGTGGTACCAGGCTGCTAGACCTCTAAGATCCTCCTCGGCTTTTTTGACCATAGTCCCTAAATTTGTTAGAGTGAGGATGGGTGGTCGTGCCTTTGGTTTTACAGCAGCTAAGCTGTGGAATACTCTCCCTCTGTTGCTCAGGAGCAAGCAAGAATTCCCCTCCTTTAAAAGGGAGCTAAAGACCTATCTCTTTCCAAAGTAATGTAGTGTATCGGATCTGATGACTCACCTATGGTCCAGCGCCAGGATACCCTTGGGGTGACAGTTGCGCTCAACAAGAATTTAATACATACATTAATACATACAAATCAGCAGCAAACTGCTGCTGCTCTCTCCTCGATACCAGGAACATTATCTTGGGTGAGGGGGCGCCGCTTTGTGCATTCAGCACCAAACACCAACAAAGTTGTCGACTTGAAGCGGAGCACCAGATCGAGAGGCGTGCCGGTCAAGCAGCGTCGACAGCTGCGTACATATCCACCACCACACCCGCCTCTTTGCCAAAAAACGGGTCCGACACATGCTTTTGGATGGATCAGGTAGGTTTAATTGCCACCAAACATATATATATATATACCTACTGGCGGTCGCCAGTAGGTAGCTATAGCTAGAACATAGTTTCCATAGGAAAAGCCTTTTTTGATTTGCTAATAACTCTGGCGTCGTATGACGAATCTTCGTTAAATTTTCCAAAAAAAAGTGTATCCAGGTCAGCTCCTATCCTTAAAGTTCGGGGGTGATTTGTCAAGCAGGGGCTGAGAAAAAAGGGGGGTCCCAAAACACGTTTTTCGTGTGTTCATTTCCAGAGGAAATTTTGAGACAGGCTACAGCCCGAACTGCTGAACGGAATTACACCAAATTTGGTAGAAAGGTAGCTCTTGGTTCAGAAAGCGACCTTTTTTTTAAATGCTGTAAATCCGTTGAGTAGTTGCTGAGAATTTTAAAAAATAAAAGTTTCGATATCTAGGGCAGCGGTGGATTCGTGAACCCTCCCGACCACGAGCTTCACTGTGATTGGCTGCCAACACTCCAAACCAAGAAGTGCTGGCAGCCATCTTGTGACTCGGTAGAACCGAGTCACAAGACAACTGTAAAACAAAGGTGAAAAAAAAGAAAAGGGGGCAGGGTAGAAACACCCTGACCCCCCAGGCCTGCTCAGGGGGTCCCACAAGGACACCCAGGGCCCAAAAAAGCATTTTTTTTTAAAAAAACGTATCGGCGAAATTCATGCTGGGGTCGCGAATCCCAAAAAAATGTTTTTTACAAATGAAGCGCGGGCTCCCGCGCTTCATTTAAATGAGGCCCCTGGGTGGGTCAGGTCCCGGGGGCATTGGCAAAAAATATATGCGGGGGCCCATGGGGGCCCCCGCAGCCCGGGGAGTGCCACCTCCCAGGGGCATGCTTTAAATAATGTGCGGGAGGGCACTCAGCCCTCCTGCAACCCTGGGGACCACCACCCCCAGGGCTTGCTTTAAATAATGTGCGAGAGGGCACTCTGCCCTCCTGCAGCCCCGAGGACTGCCACCCCCGGGGCTTGCTTTAAATAATGTGCGGGAGGGCACTCAGCTCTCCTGCAGCCCCAGGGACCCCCACCCCGGGGCTTCCTTTTTAATGTGTGTGGGGCCTTCAAGGCCCCCCCAAGCCCCGGGGACCACCACCCCCTTGGCTTGCTTTACATAATGTGCGGGAGGGCACTCAGCCCTCCCGCAGCCCTGGGGACCACCACCCCCAGGGCTTGCTTTAAGTAATGTGCAGGAGGGCACTCAGCCCTCCCCCAGCCCCAGGGGCCACCACCCCCAGGCTTCCTTTTTAATGTGTGGGGGGCCTCCAAGGCCCCCAAGACCTGGGGACCGCCACCCCCAGGGCTTTTCTTAATTATTCACAGGGGCACATGGCCCCCCCCGCTGCCCCAGGGACCGCCACCCCCGGGGCTTTAAAAACAAAAAAAACTGTGGGGAGCTCGAGCCCCACCACACGCCCCAGGGACCGCCACCTCCCCGGGGCACTAATACTGGAAATGCGGGGCCCCGGGGACCACCACCTCCCCGGGGCTTCAATCACATTGGGAGGGTGGCCGCGCGGCCCCCCTCCTGGAGCTCCAAGTAATCAACAGAGGGTCCCTGAAATCTCAATTGGGAGGAAGAGAGCAGGGAAATGAGCACAGGCAAAATACAAAATCCTCCCCCTAAGACTATAACAGCATAGGTGAGTCATACAAAATACATACATAGTTGTCCCACAGATTCAGAACATCAAACATTTTATTTATTTTTATTTTGTTTTTATGAAAAATATAACAAAGTGAAAGATAGTAATGTTTAAGAATGATTGTTTTCTTTTCTCAAATATTTGTCAACAGTAAATTCATACAAATGTACAGGAAATAAGCATGGCCCATAAGTTATAGAACAGAACTTGATAAGGAGCAAATGCAAACAATACACATCTCACAAGACAAAAATAAATCCAACACATGAAGAATGCACAATACAGTAGTACAATAAGGTGGTAATGCAAAAAGACAAGACAAAGAGACAAAACGCCGATGTGCGTTTCGGAACACTAAGACACATGCACAGTTCCTTCTTCAGGGCAGAAATGTTTTAATACTTTCAATATTGTAGGGCAATCTGTATGCAGTGACGCGACCACCGAATATGTGGTGTAGAAGCTCACAGAGAACTAAATATAAATTTTAAAGAAGCAAAAGCTTGAAAGAAGAATGAATCTTCATGCTCTTGATATCACCAAATATCTACAATATGTGGTATAATAGCCATCACGAGTTAATGCCGGCCAAGTGATCTAAAAGGGGTCCAGAAGTAGTACGCCGATAAATACCTTTAATCACGCAATGCTAAAAACCTCCAACAATCCGATACATGCAGGGGATAATAGACACACGAAATGGAGCAATCCCAATCCGGTGTCTTGTTAAGAAAAAATGCGAAGGGCAAGGGAAAGATATCCGGGGACTAAACATTATGCTCCAAAAGATCTGACTCTGATTAATAAATTGAAGATCAAAATTGCGAGTGAGGCCGTACGCATCCCTGGCCGCTCTCTGGAGCCCTCCATGGCCCTGGGGACTGCCACCCCCCGGGGCTGGCTCCTGCAGTGTTCGGGCTGCCCACTGCTGTTTGCTATGGCAGGGTGGGAGCCATGCGGCTCCCTCCCGGTTATAGCAAACTTGCTTTGGATTTTGGAAGCGAGAGCAGATTGCTTTTCCATACGGGGAGCTGCGTGTCAGCAGCTCCCCGTGTGAAAAAGCAATGCCAGCTCCCGCAGGAGGCAGGGAGCCGGCGTGACCGTTGGGAAATTGGGGCTCCCCCCAAGGTCACCAACGGAAAGGGCCAGCCCTGGGAGATAGGGTCCCCGGGGCCGAAAGTAGCCCGGGAGGGGGGCCACACAGCCCCCTCCCCTGGGAATATCATTTTTTTTAAATGGAAAGGCTGGGTCCCGGGGGATGGGGTCCCTGGGCCATAATTGGCCTGAGGAGGGGGTCACGCTGCCCCCCTCCCAAAAATAAAAAACAAAAGGATAGCCAGCACCCGGGGATGGGGTCCCAGGACTAGAAGTGGCCCAGGAGAGGGGCCACGTGGCCCCCTCCCCCCCAAAAAGTAAAAAAAAATAAAGGCCGGCCCCAGGGCCAATAGAGACCACAGGAGGGGGGCCTCGCAGCCCCCTCCTTAAATAAATACATATATGTGGCCATGCCCTGGGGGATGGGGTCCCCGGGGCCGGAATTGGCCATGGGAGGGGGGCCCACGCAGCCCGCTTCCCGTTTAGATATTGTAATTTTTTTTTAAAGGGGTCAGGCACTGGGAGATGGGGTCCACAGGGCCCAAAAGAAGAAACAAGAAGGGGTGCCACACAGCCCCCTTCTAAAAAAAAAAGAAAAAAAAGACCGGCATCGTGACGGAGGCCCCACCCACTCCCAGCAACACTCTACAAACGCGCCCTGTGGCACGTTTTAAGATGGGGAATTGATTCCCCTTCATTACTGGGGGTCCCTGGGGGCCCACCAGGTACCTCCAGTATACGCCACAGGACTGCCTTGCAGAGAGGTGGTCCAAGATCACGCCCCTTTTTACACCTCTCTGCAATGCAGCTCTGTGGCGCTTACTGGAGGTACCTGGTGGGCTAGTTGGACCCCAGGGTCCCTCAGGACTCAAGGGGATTTAATCCCCTAATTTACAACTCACCAGGGGGTGTGTTTTCACAGTGGTGTAGGGAGGGGGCATGGCCTGATTTGACAAGTGTGCAAACGCGTCCTGTGGTGCGTTTTGAGTTGGAGGATTAAGTCCCCTTCAATCCTAAGGGTCCTTGGGGGCCAACTAGCCCACCAGGTACCTCCAGTAAGTACCAGGGAGCTGCGTTGCAGAATGGTGGTCCAAGGCCACGCCCCCTTTTTATACCACGCTGCAACACAGCTCTGTGGCACTTGCTGGAGGTAGATGGTTTTTTCAGTGAATATATATATATATATATATCTATAAATATATATTCACTGAAAAAACCATTGGTTTCAGGGGCGTTATATTTAGTTGGACATTTCACTCGTACAAGACCATAGAAATTCCCCCGTTATAGTTAGTTGAGCTAACTATAACTCATGCGCCCGCAATGCACTGCTGATGACGTCACATATTACATCACTCATGACATGGTCAGTTACATCACTCATGACATCACTGATGACATCTCAAATGACGTCACTGATGACATCACTGATGACATCATCCGTGTGATAGTGTCAGACCTCCTCTCACCCTAATATAACCTTTGATACACACACTCAAAAATACAAACTAACATTTTCAAAACAATGGACATACCAATACCAGTTACAACACACCTATTCAGTAATTCCAAGATCTACACACACATCCACTCATTCACCAACAGTCCCTATACAGTCACTCATACATGTACTCACTCATCATATGTACTTATAAACCTATACATCCTGTTACACACCGCCACTCATCCATAGAGTTACTCACACACATAGTCACACATGCAAACAAAGTATCAAACATCCATTTACTTGCATATACAGTCATACACACACTACCACACTTACTTCTAAAGAAACTTACACATACTTACTCTCTTAAACAATCACTTATAGAAACACCTACTTATTTGTACAGGAACTCTTCCAATATCTCACTCTCACATATAATCACTTATATACACCAATACTCACATATACTAGTTTAAAACATATGTAGTTACTCATAAAGACACTATTGAGATAGTCATTCACTCACTAACACACCCATACACACACTCATCCATCTATACAGTCCTTCACACATGCTGTCTTCAACACAAACAAACAGTGAGTCACTCATTCATGCATCTAGCACTAAGTAATACCCCCACCGAACGATTCGGACACTCAGACACTCATACTGATACTCAAAAAAACAACTAATAACCCATATAGACACTCATGTAGCTACTCACCAACCCATGCAGCCACTTATACACAAAGTGAGGGACTTATACAGATATTTACAAAATCCTTTATTACCGGATGGAGTGCGGCTCTTTCCTTTCTCGGGTAGAGAGGTCTCTTTGATGTATAAGCGGCTTGGTCCAGCCCTGAGCAACGCACCGCCTGCTAAGAGCGCCAGAAAGCACCCGAAAACGGACCAACCTTGTGGAAGTAGAAACACAGAGGGTGTTTGGTGCCGCCAAGAAATGGATTTTGGTTTTGGTGCCCCAGCAATATTAAAATTATTTTGTTTGGGGACTCCGGTTGTGGTAAAAGGAGCAGATAGCAGCGCCCACTGGAGGGTTAAAATTATGTGGTCTACAGCGCACTACATGACCCAGCATGCCTAAAATCAGCTTAACGAGGCGCCCACCTGGGGAAAGACAATGTCCGTTTAAAAGGCAAGCTTCGTGTAGGTGTACTGTTTTGACCTCAAGTTGCTGGCTCCCCTCTGACGAAGGTCAAGATGTGACCGAAATGCATCAGGAAATGCCACCCTTGAAATAAAATCCTTTATTACCGGATGGAGTGCGGCTCTTTCCTTTCTCGGGTAGAGAGGTCTGTTTGATGTATAAGCGGCTTGGTCCAGCCCTGAGCAACGCACCGCCTGCTAAGAGCGCCAGAAAGCACCCGAAAACGGACCAACCTTGTGGAAGTGGAAACACAGAGGGTGTTTGGTGCCGCCAAGAAATGGATTTTGGTTTTGGTGCCCCAGCAATATTACAATTATTTTGTTTGGGGACTCCGGTTGTGGTAAAAGGAGCAGATAGCAGCGCCCACTGGAGGGTTAAAATTATGTGGTCTACAGCGCACTACATGACCCAGCATGCTTAAAATCAGCTTAACGAGGCGCCCACCTGGGGAAAGACAATGTCCGTGTAAAAGGCAAGCTTCGTGTGGGTGTACTGTTTTGACCTCAAGTTGCTGGCTCCCCTCTGACGAAGGTCAAGATGTGACCGAAATGCATCAGGAAATGCCACCCTTGAAATAAAATCCTTTATTACCGGATGAAGTGCGGCTCTTTCCTTTCTCGGGTAGAGAGGTCTGTTTGATGTATAAGCGGCTTGGTCCAGCCCTGAGCAACGCACCGCCTGCTAAGAGCGCCAGAAAGCACCCGAAAACGGACCAACCTTGTGGAAGTGGAAACACAGAGGGTGTTTGGTGCCGCCAAGAAATGGATTTTGGTTTTGGTGCCCCAGCAATATTAAAATTATTTTGTTTGGGGACTCCGGTTGTGGTAAAAGGAGCAGATAGCAGCGCCCACTGGAGGGTTAAAATTATGTGGTCTACAGCGCACTACATGACCCAGCATGCCTAAAATCAGCTTAACGAGGCGCCCACCTGGGGAAAGACAATGTCCGTTTAAAAGGCAAGCTTCGTGTGGGTGTACTGTTTTGACCTCAAGTTGCTGGCTCCCCTCTGACGAAGGTCAAGATGTGACCGAAATGCATCAGGAAATGCCACCCTTGAAATAAAATCCTTTATTACCGGATGGAGTGCGGCTCTTTCCTTTCTCGGGTAGAGAGGTCTGTTTGATGTATAAGCGGCTTGGTCCAGCCCTGAGCAACGCACCGCCTGCTAAGAGCGCCAGAAAGCACCCGAAAACGGACCAACCTTGTGGAAGTGGAAACACAGAGGGTGTTTGGTGCCGCCAAGAAATGGATTTTGGTTTTGGTGCCCCAGCAATATTAAAATTATTTTGTTTGGGGACTCCGGTTGTGGTAAAAGGAGCAGATAGCAGCGCCCACTGGAGGGTTAAAATTATGTGGTCTACAGCGCACTACATGACCCAGCATGCCTAAAATCAGCTTAACGAGGCGCCCACCTGGGGAAAGACAATGTCCATTTAAAAGGCAAGCTTCGTGTGGGTGTACTGTTTTGACCTCAAGTTGCTGGCTCCCCTCTGACGAAGGTCAAGATGTGACCGAAATGCATCAGGAAATGCCACCCTTGAAATAAAATCCTTTATTACCGGATGGAGTGCGGCTCTTTCCTTTCTCGGGTAGAGAGGTCTGTTTGATGTATAAGCGGCTTGGTCCAGCCCTGAGCAACGCACCGCCTGCTAAGAGCGCCAGAAAGCACCCGAAAACGGACCAACCTTGTGGAAGTGGAAACACAGAGGGTGTTTGGTGCCGCCAAGAAATGGATTTTGGTTTTGGTGCCCCAGCAATATTAAAATTATTTTGTTTGGGGACTCCGGTTGTGGTAAAAGGAGCAGATAGCAGCGCCCACTGGAGGGTTAAAATTATGTGGTCTACAGCGCACTACATGACCCAGCATGCCTAAAATCAGCTTAACGAGGCGCCCACCTGGGGAAAGACAATGTCCGTTTAAAAGGCAAGCTTCATGTGGGTGTACTGTTTTGACCTCAATTTGCTGGCTCCCCTCTGACGAAGGTCAAGATGTGACCGAAATGCATCAGGAAATGCCACCCTTGAAATAAAATCCTTTATTACCGGATGGAGTGCGGCTCTTTCCTTTCTCGGGTAGAGAGGTCTGTTTGATGAGATATTTACATATTTAAACATTACTCACTAACCCATGTATTCACTAAGATACACTTAATCAGTCAGTTATACAATCAATTTTACAAAAATATACCCATTTATTCTTCCATCGACCTTGAGATATACATATATAAAACATATTTAATTTTCAGAAAAACACACATTCACTGGATGATGTCATCAGTGATGTCATTTGAGATGTCATCAGTGATGTCATGAGTGATGTCACTAACCATGTCATGAGTGATGTAATATGTGACGTCATCAGCAGTGCATTGCAGGTGCGGGAGTTATAGTTAGCTGAACTAATTATAACGGGGGAATTTCTATGGTTTTGTACGAGTGAAATGTCCAACTAAGTATAACGCCCCTGAAACCTATGGGTTTTTTGGTGAATTTCGAAGGTTTTTTAAATGCTAGTTTCTAACTATAACGTGCCTGAAACCTATGGTTTTTTCAGTGAATATATATATATTTATTATACTATGTATACATGTGAAAATGTCTCGGTCCGCCTGTTTACCTCGGTGGCACCGAAAAAATGGGTGGAACTGACGTCAGCACACAACGAGGTCCTCTTATGGCTCCGATGACGTCATACGGTGTCGCGAGCGGAGTCATGCTATTATGACGTCCTCGTCGAAGTGGGAGAGCTAGTTAAGAATTTCCGTGGAATGCTGGTGCAGGGGATATTCACCGAAGTGTTCAGGCTAGTTCTTTGGGAGCAACTGTTTATGTTGCCACTCCAGAAACCGAAACCAGTGATCCAAGGGCAGAGGCCCTGCAGATGGCACACGAGGTGGGGTGCCCAGTCATGTGCACCAGCTGGGCAGCGAAGTGACAAGCGACACAACCCACAAAAAAGGTAACGAGGGCACTGAATAACACAGGGTCTTCTCTTTGTATCTGGCAGGAACAACAAAGTTAAAATGCCCTAGTACCAAAATGTAGAATTAATGCTACAATGGTCTTCAAGAGGACCTGCGATACCACTTCTGCCTCCCATCCCCTGGATGTGGCACATGGGTCACGCGGTACGGTCATACTGCGTTGGGACGCGCACTTGTTGACCTCTCATGGCACTGCTCCACACTTCAGGGAGGACGCTTTCCATTAGCATGTTTTCTGATGACGTGTCGTGCCGGCCCCGTCCAGCAACAGAACTCATTTAGATCCAAACAGACTCTTCCACTTTCTCACCGGAAGTGAAACCAGGCCACGCGGACACTTTCACAATACAACAGCTGGGAATGCACTCTTCGGTACAAAAAACACATTCCTTCCTCCTAATTAATCAAATAAACGTCTCACTTAAGAACAGGGGCAAGCTTCGATTGGAACAAATTTTGTTGTAAAGGTAAGTATGGTAAATGACCATGCGTTCTAAAAAACATGAAGACGATCCACGTTGTTGTAAGGAAACAGAGGCTGTTCTGTTTCCTCACAACAATGTGCACCGCCCCTCAGAGACAACGTGAAGCAGGAACCACAAGGAGAGAGGAACCATGAGGAGTGAGAGGTATGGGGGATTGGGCATGGGGTGTTTTTTTTTCTAGGGTTCAGGGTAGTGCAGTGGTGTTTGAGTAGTGTAGGGAGTCGTGCTGGGGGTAGTGTTTTAGGGTTTATGGCAATGCAGTGGTGTTTGGGTGGTGTAGGGGGTCGTGCTGGGGTAGTGTTTTAGGGTAGTGCAGTAGTGTAGGGGGTCGTGCTGGTGGTAGTGTTTTAGGGTTTAGGGTAGTGCAGTGGTGTATGGGTAGTGTAGGGGGTCATGCTGGGGTAGTGTTTTGGGGTTTAGGGTAGTGCACTGGTATTTGAGTAGTGTAGGGGGTCATACTTGTGGCAGTGTTTTAGGGTTTAGGGTAGTGCAGTGGTGTTTGTGTGGTGTAGGGGGTCGTGCCGGGGGTAGTGTTTTATGGTTTAGGGTAGTGCAGTGGTGTTTGGGAAGTGTAGGGGGTCGTGCTGGGGGTAGATTTAGGGTTTAGGGTAGTGCAGTGGTGTTTGGGTAGTGTAGGGAGTTGTGCTGGGATAGTGTTTTAGGGTGTAGGGTAGTGCAGTGGTGTTTGTGTAGTGTAGGGGGTTGTGCTGCGGGTAGTGTTTTATGGTTTATGGTAGTGCAGTGGTGTTTTGGTAGTGCTGGGGTAGTGTTTTAGGGTTTAGGGTAGTGCAGTGGTATTTGTGTAGTGTAGGAGGTAGTGCTGGGGGTAGTGTTTTAGGGTTTAGGATAGTGCCATGGTGTTTGTGTAGTGTAGGGGGTAGTGTTTTAGGGTTTAGGGTAGTGCAGTGGTGTTTGTTTACTGTAGGGGGTCGTGCTGGGTTCTAGTGTTTTAGGGTTTAGGGTAGTGCAGTGGTGTTTGTATAGTGTAGGGGGTCGTGTTTTAGGGTTTAGGGTCATGCAGTGGTGTTTGGGTAGTGAAGGGGGTCATGCTGGGGATAGTGTTTTAGGGTAGTGCAGTGGTGTTTGTGTAGTGTAGGGGGTCATGCTGGGGGTAGATTTAGTGTTTAGGGTAGTGCAGTGGTGTTTGTGTAGTGTAGGGGGTCATGCTGGGGTAGTGCTTTAGGGTTTAAGGCAGTGCAGTGGTGTTTGTGTAGTGAAGGGGGACGTGCTGGGGGTAGTGTTTTAGGGTTTAGGGTAGTACAGTAGTGTTTGTGTAGTGTAGGGGGTTGTGCTGGGGTTAGATTTAGGGTTTAGGGTAGTGCAGTGGTGTTTGGGTTGTGTAGGGAGTCGTGCTGGTGGTAGTGTTTTAGGGTTTAGGGTAGTGCAGTTATGTTTGGGTAGTGTAGGGTGTCGTGCTGGGGGTAGTGTTTTAGGGTTTAGGGTAGTGCAGTGGTGTTTGGGTAGTGGAGGGGGTAGTGTTTTAGGGTTTAGGGTAGTGTGCCCGACCAGCCACAATATCCATTGACAAAGGGGATCCTGACTCTTTTGAACGCTCCACCAATTGAATAATTTGGGTCAAGGGCCGTACCACTTCCAAGACCTATCAATTCCTTTCTTGGGATCCCTCATATACTTGGAGAAAAAGGTACATAGTTTCTCATCAATTTCAGGCGTGTGTGCCACCTTCCCCTTCAGTGAGGACTGGGGCATTCTCCCCTCATCCTATTCCTGACCTCCCTTTCAAGGGGTTGATTAATTTTCCCCACCACATACTCTGCCACTTTGGTGTCAGGGGTCCACTCCGCCGACCTAGGATGGTAAACTTGGGTAGGCTCGAACATGTCCGAGTGGACCCCGTCCCCAACCCGGGACTGAGAGGAGTGGGACTCTGGATGCCAGGGACGCCCCGAGTCCTTATCCTCATCGGGGGAGAAATCGTCCTCCTTTACACCCTCTCCCTCTAAGGGAAACCCACCATCGGGATCTACAATAGTGGTGACAGCGTCGCAATTTTCTCCGGACTCCTCCTCCTCCCGGCAGGGTGCATGTTTTAGTGTTCGTGCATACTTTTATTCCCCATCTGGGAGCTACTGGGACCCGCCACCACCAGATCTGGGTCACTGAACACCCCAGGGATGCTTTTTGCCAGCTTATCAACCTGATCCCTAAGATGAGCCAGCGCCCTAGAAATAGCCAGAGAGAGGGCTTGGTCCACTGCTAGAGGGAGAACTTGGGGGGCCATTCCTCCTCCACTTCCTGGTAGGAGGAGTAAACATGGTCTTCTGGAGAAGACATGATAGCAGAGGGTGTGAGCACAGAACAAATGCCCTTAAAATCCTTAAGGCAGCCCCCTCACCGGTGTTCTAACAGCTGGGCTTTCCCCAAAGCTGTTATAAGAATAGACTGAGGCGCAATACCAATTACCACCACCAGGTGGTGGTGGTCACTAACGTGGCTGTGTGGGGAAATCACCGCGTAGCTGTGTCAAAATTAGGCAAGGGTTGGTCGGGAATCAAGCGGACACTAAATGAGTGACCGGATTCCCAAACGCGTGTAAAGATCAGCGGGAGCGCTCGACGGAGCTGCCTCGCTCGGACCAGACACGCCTGACAGGATCTCACCGCGCACAGAGTGCGCAGCAGGAGAAACTGCGAGGGGGAGAGCGCTGTCAGGCAAGAGCCTGCTGCGCAGGGAATATGAAACAATACCTAGGCAATAATGCTAATAACGTGCACAAGAAATCGCTATACAAACAGCAACAATGTCAGATTAAGCCAAGAATGTAAGGAATGCACTTAACTGATCAGTAGTGAAGAAAGAGGAAGCAGAAGGGACGTCACGATATTATATACAATGGACTGTGATATGATTGGACTATAGTTGCCTTGGAGACTACCCCCCTAATGGTTCATGGGTTGTGTAGTCTTTTGTTTAATGATTGTTGTCTTACGTTTTCTTGAACTGCTATGCAAATAAAGTGAGGAAAGATATGCATAATCCTCGCCTCCGTCCTGCCATAGAATTAATTAAACTTTATTCGATCTGATTTAGAAACATAGATCATAAAAGTGTACATAAAAACAGTAAATCCTCTTTCCTAATACAATACAGTGCGAATTAACTAAAACCAGTAAGTAAAAACGGGTGTTACAAAGCCCGGTTCAGAGCAACTTCAGGTTAACAGAATGGTAAAGTTCAATGTTTTGCAAGATCAATCTCATGTACTTCATGCAAAGTACGCAATAAGGGGTCCAAGTAAGATGTAACGCTCCAATACCTGACCAGTCTGCACTATATAAAACTGCAGAAAAACTAAAAATAAAACGTGTTTTGCACACTTCTGTCATTGGGCTATATGTGGGCTACATCTGGGTGATATGTGTGCTACATTTGGGCTCTTTTTTCTCTGGTGGCCATTTTGGGAGACTTATTTGTTATGAAGTTTCCTAATTTCCTCATTTACTGCAGTCTCCTCAGTAGGAAATGCTTTCAGTTTTTTACTTTGATTACATAATTTCTATGGCAAAATGAACCCCCTCCTTTTGTTCATTTTTAAATTAAATGTTTTAAGTGTTACCAGTTTATTCCAATCAAGATGGCTTCAGGTGTGCCATAATTTTGCCATAAGTAAGACTGTTAGCTCTCTAGTTGTTCTTTAGAACACTCTGGGAAGCTGCAGTAGAACACAAAGGCATCAACTGACAGGCTGCTCCTGTTGAAATATAACAGGAAGACATTTGAGATCACACTTGAAACATGTCCTATTTTTTCTTTCTACAGCACTAACCATAATTTCTATGACAAAATGAACCCCATCATTTTGTTCCTTTTCAAATCAACTTTTTTAAGTGTTACCAGTTTATTCCAATCAAGATGGCTTCAGGTGTGCCATACTTTTGTCATAAGTAAGGCTGTTAGCGCTCTAGTTGTTCTTTAGAACACTCTGGGAAGCTGCAGTAGAACACAAAGGCATCAACTGACAGGCTGCTCCTGTTGAAATATAACAGGAAGATATTTGAGATCTCACTTGAAACATGTCCTAATTTTTCTTTCTACAGCACTAACCATAATTTCTATGACAAAACAAACCCCCTCATATTGTTCCTTTTTAAATGAAATGTTTTAAGAGTTACCAGTTTATTCCAATCAAGATGGCTTCAGGTGTGCCATACTTTTGTCATAAGTAAGGCTGTTAGCGCTCTAGTTGTTCTTTAGAACACTCTGGGAAGCTGCAGTAGAACACAAAGGAATCAACTGATGTACATGATTTACTGAGAATGACAGACTTCATTCTCACATGACTGAGAAAGATAATGTGAATTTACAGAAAATATGCTCTCATTTTAGCTTCAGTTTTCTCTCAAACATGATTCATGAAATCCCAGCAGAAGGTTTTTCACAGGGTAAAATCACCTTAGAACACACCACAATTCCTGAAATTAGTATGGTACCATCAACAAATGAATTCTAATGTAACTAAAGTCTGTTATCACCCTTTATAGTTCTCCTTTTGGTAACCCTCAAAATCTTCGATTCACTACAATGCATTTCAATGGGGTACAATCATGTATATGGGTCCCAAGGTGGGTGCCAGCAATTCCAGGATGAAGTGCTGACAGCCAATCAGATCTCACGATGAAATGTGTCGTTAGGCTCCGCCCAGATATTGAAACTTTTTCTTTTTCTAATTTCTCATGAACTACTGAACGGATTTACACCAAATTTGGTGTAATTCCGTTCAGCAGTTCGGGCTGTAGCCGTGTCTAAAGTTTCCTATGGGAATTAACATGGAGAAAACATGTTTTGGGACCCCCCTTTTTTCTCGGCCCCCGCTTGCCGAATAACCCCGAAACTTTTAAGATAGGAGCTGACCGGAGCGCCCCATGAGTTTTGAAAATTTCATGAAGATTCGTCAACCGACGCCAAAGTTATTGGGAAAAGAATGTCACGATTTTCCCATGGATAATAGGTCCTAATTATAACTACCCACTGGCAACCACCAGTAGGTAATATATATATAGATATATATATATTCACAGAAAAAAAACATAGGTTTCAGGGGTGTTATAGTTAGCTGCCCATTTCACTCATACAAAACCATAGAAATTCCTCCGTTATAGTTAGTTCTGCTAACTATAACTCACGCGCCTGCAATGCACTGCTGATGATGTCACATATTGCATCATTCATGACATGGTCAGTGACATCACTGATGACATCACTGATGACATCTCAAATGACATCACTGATGACATCATCCACTTGACAATCTGATACACCTCATCATACACTAGTACAACCTTTCATCACTCACTGTAAAATACAGAGTACCATATTTGAAACCATTGACACCCCAATACCAGTTACTACATACCCACTCCCTGATTCCTAATTCTACACACACAACTACCCATTCAACAACAGAATCATCTATACATGCAGTCATTAATTAATAGAACACTATCAAATGCACTTATACACATATATAGACATTGACACATCAGCAGTCATCTTAGTCGGTTATGCAGTCATCCTACTCACTCATGAAAAAAATATATCGCACTTAAATTTACTCACTTACACAATTATCCAACAACACCTCATTTATTCAAACACATAGTAACTCATCGTTAATATGTTAAAAAAGCACCATTACAATTACACATTCATATAGTTACTCTCACAATCACTGACTCTTACACATACTTATTTATAAACACCAACTCTCACATACAATGCCTTTTATTTTTTTACTTTGTTGAAGATGTACAACTAAAACATATATTCGCTCACCAACACACAAATAAATACACTCAGTCACCCAAACAACTGTTTCCACATGCACTCTTAAACCCATACACCTAGTCAATCAACCATTCACACATCTATGCATAGAGTTACACACACCCCATCCAACCACACACAAACTCAGTGTCCCATACAAATACTCACCCAACTAATCAATAACTAATATACACACTCGTGTAGTTAGTGACCAACTGATGCAGCATGTTATACAACAACAGAGACAGTGCTGCACACATTCACATAGTTTAATTACTAATCCATGTATTAAGTGAGACACTTTTAATTACTCACTTAAAAAGGCAGTCAGACAGCTACTAAATCCTCCATCTAGACAGTTATATATCCACTCAATCTTCAATACAGATTGGTATTTATATAATACATATTTAAATTTCAAACTAAACCACATTCAGTGGATGATGTCATCAGTGATGTCATCAGTGATGTCATTTGCGATGTCATCAGTGATGTCATCAGTGATGTCACTGACCATGTCATGAATGATGCAATATGTGACATCATCAGCAGTGCATTGCGGGCATGTGAGTTATAGTTAGCAGAACTATATATAACGGAGGAATTTCTATGGTTTTGTATGAGTGAAATGGGCAGCTAACTATAACACCCCTGAAACCTATGGTTTTTTTCTGTGAATATATATATATATATATATATATATATATATATATATGAACCAACGCCTGCTCCCAGGAAAGGAAAGGCACGATACAACTCCGGGGTTACTGACAAGTAGCTTTATTGATTTAGCTGAACTAAC
This sequence comes from Triturus cristatus, assembly GCF_964204655.1. Lineage (NCBI taxonomy): Eukaryota > Metazoa > Chordata > Amphibia > Caudata > Salamandridae > Triturus > Triturus cristatus. The sequence goes on along the minus strand of NC_140591.1, from coordinate 721,326,240 downwards.
TATAACGGGGGAATTTCAATGGTTTTGTACGAGTGAAAAGTCCAGCTAACTATAACACCCCTGAAACCTATGGTTTCTTCAGTGAATTTCTAAGGTTTTTTAAATGCTAATTCCTAACTATAACGTGCCTGAAACCTATGTTTTTTTCAGTGAATTTCAAAGGTTTTTTAAATGCTAATTTCTAACTATGCCTACAGAGATAGGACATGTGAAGAAAGAAGAAAAAACGCACAGAAAGAAAAAAAAATGCAGAAAGAAGCAACCGAAGTCCTCAAAGACAAAGAAAAGTGCAGGAAGAAGGATAACGTGTAGAAAGAACAAACAGAAGAGCAGAAAGAAGCCTTGTTGCAAAGTCATCCTGTACCCTCAACTTTTTCAGACAGATACTGGTGGTAACTGAGTCTGACTAACCAGTCCTAGAGCCAGTGCTATGTTAAAAGACACTCAGAATACAGTGAAAACACCTACACACACTAGGGAACACTATGCGTTGGGGTCCCCCTGTGATTAGCATGACCTCCTCTGTAAGCCCCTAGCATATAATAGGGCAGGGGATTAAAACTACCTCCTAAAACTCGCCACAGGGCGTGTTTGCACACGTTAACTCAGGCCCCGTCCCCTCCCTTCACCACTGTGTAAACGCTCCCTGTGGCCGTTCTAAGTTGAGAGATTAAGTCCCCTTGAATCCTAAGGGTCCCTAGGGTCAGACTAACCCACTAGGTACCTCCAGTAAGCGCCACAGAGCTGCGTTGCATAGAGGTGTAAAAAGGGGCGTGGCCTCAGAACACCTGTCTGCAACGCAGCTTCCTGGCACATACTGGAGATACCTGTTGGGCTAGTTGGCCCTCAGGGACCCTCAGTATTGAAGGGGAATTAATTCCCCAACTTACAACTGGCCAGGGGGCGCGTTTGCAGAGTGCTGCAAGGAGGGGGCGTGGCCTCCGGCGCGATGCCGGTCTTTTATTTATTTATTTATTTTAAGAAGGAGGGCTGTGTGGCCCCCCTTCTTTGTCTAATTTATTGGCCCTGGGGACCCCATCCCCCAGGGCCTGCACCCTAATTGTTTTTGTTGAAAAAAATAAATTTGGAAGGAGGCCGCGTGGCCCCCCTCCCGAGGCCCTAATCGGCCCCGGGGACCCCAACCCCCGGGTCATGGCCTTTTAAAAAAAAATTCTTTAGGAGGGGGGCTGCGTTGCCCCCCTCCTCAGGCCACTTATGGCCCCGGGTTCCCATTCCCCGGGGCCGAACTTTGTTTTTTATTATTTTAAAAAAATATATATTTATAGAAACACCTAGGACATGCTGGACAAACCGTATGTACCTATCATCATGACGATTTGCGTGATATTCATTAAAAGGAGACAATGCATACAATGAATCCACATGGAATGTATTTACACCGCTAGTGAAGCTCTGACGTGTCTGACGCCCTACCATGCCTAATCCCGGCGCCCCCGCCGGTGGGAACTCTCCAAGTAGACACCCTTGTCGTTTATTTATACAAACATGGGGAGCTATTGACGGGCACATTTAATACACATGCACACCAAGCCATTCAAAGGGGATTCAACAAAAAATCGACCAAACATTGCAAGAAACCCTCCTCACGGTTAAAAAAACACACATCCACTGCCGGATGCGTAATACTTTTTATTTTACTCTCTGGAAAGGAGACGAACCTCACTTGAGAGTCACAGGGTGCTCCTGGCTGAGCCCAATGCTGTGTTACATCCACCAGTGCCCGCCGAGTGCCACACACCTCTGTGTTGTATTCCACCAGCTAGTGCGTATGCTATGACACTCTCTAGCCCATGTGCACTGTAACACTACCCCGTGAGTATGTCATGCCACACTTGCCTTCGCACGGGTCATATTGCCCCATCTAACGTGCCTTCCTCAATGCCTATGTTATAACTCACAGCGCTATGCCATACATATTACAATCTGGAATCCATATCTTTGTCATAATGCATATGCAATATTACACTCCCCAGCACATATTTTATATTACAACTTTAGAGACTAGTTAGGTTACACAACACTGCCCTGTGCATATTACACTCCAAGGCGCATATCGCATAGCACGCGCTAGTGCCTGTGCTATCGCGCGCTCTCCAATGAATCTGTCATTGCGCACAATGTATTGCATATTATATTTCACGCCCCGGTTCATCTTATATCACACTTTTTGGTGCATAGTTTATACCATATACTATATCTAGTTTTCATTTTCGATCGTGCTCTCAGGACAATGTTCTATATAACACTGCGTCCACCTACCCTTTTCACGGGCATTACATTTTGCGATGCGGGGTGGAGGGCCAGGGGGTGTTTCTGCCAAGTGAGCCCGGAGTCACAGTCACAAACGTCCTCTTCTTCCTGAATAAAAGTGAGTTTATGCTGCATACTTGTTCATATTTTAAGTAGTTCGCACAGACACACATTTTAAAAACAATAAAGTTCCTAATACCCACCTTCTCTGAACAGTTAGCTTGCTGCCCCATCCACCTCCTCCCTATCCTCTGTTTTCTGAATCCATGGACTAGCCTCCTCCCTCCTGCCATGCATGGTATGATGTGCTTCCACTGCCCTCCGTTTAGCATGATGTACCAGTCCACCCCTCCTGCCCTTCATTGCCCAATTCTATGGCCCATCATTGACCTCCTGCTTAGCCTCTGTAATTAGCTTGCTGCCCCTATTCTTCTTCCCCCTGTCCTCCGATGTCTATGTGCATGCCCCTTCTCCATCCTTTTTGCCCACCATGTTCCATGGACCTGCCACTCCTATCTACTCTGAGTGTTCTGTTGAGCTGCCACTCCCCTCCCACCTGCCTAGCATTGTCAGATGACTGTAACCTGTCCCTGCCACCTCCACCCTGCCTGTCCACATGCCATGCCCCTATCCCCTTCCTTCTGTCCTCCATGGTCCATTTTACTGCTACACCCTTCTGCCCTCCCTGGTCTGTTGTGCTGCAACTGCTCCTCCTGCCTGCCCCGCGTGGTCTGTTGTGAGGCCCCTTACCCTGAACTCTCTTGTCTGTGCCCAGGTCCTGACCCTCCCTTCTATCCTCCATGGTCCTTTGTGCATGCCCCTGCACCCTCCTTCTTGCCCATCATAGCCATTGTGCTGCCACTAACCCTCCCGCTTGCCATGCATGGTCTTCTGTGCTGCCATGGCCCGTCCCACCTTCCCTTTGTGGTCAGCTAGCTGCCCCTGACCCCCCCACCTTCCCTCCATGGTCTGTGTGTATGCCATCATAGTCTCACTGTTGCTCTCCATGGTGTGTCTTGTTTCTAGTGCCCATCCTGCCTGACCTCCATGGTCATCTTGCTGCTCCTGCCCCCTTGCCCCCAGCCCTCTGTTTCCATGTGCAGACCCCTATTCCCTCCCTCCTGGCTTGTCTGTTCCATTGTAATGCCCCTGGTCCGTCCCTCCTGCCCTTTATGGTCTGTTATGCTGCAGCTTTCTCTCCTGTCTGTCCATTATGGTCAGCTAGCTACCATTGCCTCTTTCCCCTCTGTTCTCTGTTGTCCATGTGCATGGTCCTTTCCCCTCCCTATTGCTTTCTATGGATTGTTGTGCTGCACTCCCGTCCCGCATGCCCTGTGTGGTGTATTGTGCTGCTGCAAACCCTGATGCCTGCCCTGTAGGGTCAGTTTGGTGCACCTCTCCATGTCCCTCCTGTCCTCTGTTATCCGAGTCCATGTCCCTACCCCAATTCCTCCTGCCTACCCTGATCCAATGTACCATACTTGCAAACATTTTGAACGTGGTAAGAGGGAGATTTTGAAAAAAAAATGGGGTAATGATTTTCCCCTTTGAGTTACATTGAAAAAGAGGAGATTGTAGACAGGAGACAGATCAAATAAAGCCCATTTGAGCTTAAACACATTGGACGTTTCCTGGCTGAAACGGGTCTATTGGCATGTATGCTTGTACTACCACTGCCTCTTCCTTCTGCCCACAATGGTCTATTATATTGCCACAGCCTCTCTTGCCAGTCCTCTATTGTTAGTTTGTTGCCCTTGTCCCCCTTTCCACTGCACTCCATAGTCTGTTGTACTGCCACTGCTCTTCCTGCCTGCCCAGTGTGGTCAAATTGTTGCCTCTGCACTCTCCTACCTGCCTTCAATTTTCAGAGTCCGTGCCCCTGGCCTCTGCCTCTCAACGGTATCCCAATGAACATCTAGATTGCTAACATTTTATATTTATTACAAAAGTGTGGAACGCCTGACGTCATCTTGATGTAATCAAAACTGTAATACCTAGAGCATTTCCTTTAGAAATTACATATATGAGAGGGTCTTATTTGCATCAAAATTATGGTTAGTGCTCTAAAAAACTAAAATGAGGACCTATTTTCTGAGTTTTCAAATAGCGACAAAGAACTTTTAGATTATTTGTAATCTTTCTGTTTTTTTATCCAGTTGACCACTTGATTAAATGTTGCACTTAGGGGAGCAGATGTGGTGTTACTTCCAGAGCTGCAGACTTTGCAACTGGGGAACGAGGTTGGAGTTTCTGCTTCAGCTCAACATTCTGTGATTCTGGTCAAATCACTTAATCTCCCCATGTCTACAATCAAAATGAATTTGATCTTGTGTGATGTAACCAATGCTCATGTAAAGCACTCCAATACCTGACAAGTCTGCACTATATAAAACTGCAAATACACAAAAAATAAGTGTTTTGCACACTTCTGTCATTGGGATACATGTGGGCTACATCTGGGTGATATTTGGGCTACATTTGGGCTCTTTTGTCTCTGGTGGCCATCTTGGGAGATTTATTTGTTATGAAGTTTCCTAATTTCCTCATTTACTGCAGTCTCCTCAGTAGGAAATACTTTCAGTTTTTTACTTTGGTTCCACCAAGAAGGCATTCAGATGTGTCACACATTTGCCATAAACTCTGAATGTTAGCACTCTAGTTGCTCATTAGATTACTGTAGTAAAGCTACTGCTCACCAGGGAAGACTGTTGCTGGTATTCAAAGTGCATGTTTCAGTCTGCATGTCAGAATTTTTTGATGAAATATAAGAGAATTTGAGAAGTCAAAATGTGCCCTAATTTTTCTTTCTGCAGCACTAATCATAATTTCTATGGCAGAATGAACCCCTTCATTTTGTTCCTTTGTAAATTAAATGTTTTAAGTGTTACCACTTCATTCCAATCAAGATGGCTTCAGGTGTGCCATACTTTTGACAAAAGTAAGACTGTTAGCACTCTAGTTGTTCGTTAGAACACTCTGGGACATTCTGTCATTGGGCTATATTTGGGCTACATCTGGGTGATATTTGTGCTACATCTGGGCTCTTTTGTCTCTGGTGGCCATTTTGGGAGACTTATTTGCTATGAAGTTTCCTAATTTCCTCATTTACTACAGTCTCCTCAGTAGGAAATACTTTCAGTTTTTTACTTTGATTTCATCAAGAAGGCATTCAGATGTGTCACACATTTGCCATAAATTCAGAATGTTAGCACTCTAGTTGCTCATTAAATCACTGTAGTAAAGCTACTGCTCACCAGGGAAGTCTGCTGCTGGTATTGAAAGTGCATGTTTCAGTCTGCATGTCAGAAGTTTTTTTTATGAAATAGAAGAGTATTTGAGAAGTCACTCAAAATGTGCCCTAATTTTTCTTTCTGCAGCACTAATCATACTTTATATGGCAAAATGAACCCCCTCATTGTGTTCCTTTTTAAATTAAATGTTTTAAGAGTTACCACTTTATTCCAATCAAGAAAGCTTCAGGTGTGCAATACGTTTGTCATAAGTAGGACTGTTAGCGCTCTAATTGTTCTTTAGAACACTCTGGGAAGCTGCAGTAGAACACAAAGGAATCAACTGACAGTCTCTGCCCTTGTTGGATGTACATGTTTTACTGAGAATGTCAGACTTCATTCTCACATGACTGAGAAAGATAATGTGAATTTACAGAAAATATGCTCTCAGTTTAGCTTATAGATCACCTTCCAAACCTCTGTGGGAAAAGTATGAGAAAATTGTTTTCTCTCAAACCTGATTCATGATATCACAGCAGACGGCTTTTTTACATGGTAAAATCACCTTAGAACACACCACAATTCCTAAAATGAGTATGGTACCATCAACAAATGATTTATAATGTAACTAAAGTCTTAAAACCTTTTATTAACTGCAATGCTTTTTAATGAGTTGCTATCATGTATATTGGTCCCAAGATGGCTGCCAACACTTCTTGGATGAAGTACTGACAGCCAATCAGATCTCACGATGAGATGTGTGGTTAGGCTCCGCCCAGATATATCTATCTTTTTAACTCTAATTTTCTCAGGAACTACTGAACGGATTTACACCATTTAAGCAAAAGGCACGAGTCTGAACTGAGGACTACCTCTTTGCCAAATTTGGTGTAATTCGGTTCAGCAGTACGGGCTGTAGCTGCGTCAACAGGTCCTATGAGAAAATGCATGGGGAAAACGCGTTTTGGGACCCCCCCATTTTTCTCGGCCCCCTCTTGACGAATCTCCGTGAAATTTTCAGGGTAGGAGCGGACTGGAGCTGGCCAAAAGTTTGGAAAATTTTGCGAAGATTCATCAATCGGCGCCAACGTTATTCCAAATAGAATGTTGCGGATTTCCTATGGAAAATAGGTCCTAACTATAACTACCTACTGGCAACTGCCAGTAGGTAATATATATATATAGGAGCGGATCAGTGTGGTTTGAGGCATTTTGGAGACTCGGGAGGAGTATTTGTTTTAAACTGCTTCGACTACCACAGCCCTGAACAGCGTTCTTAATGTTATCCTGATGGTTTTGTTTTACAGACATTGCCGGCTGAAGTCTCTTGCCTAGCATGCGGTGAGGGAGCCTGCTGGGACTTGCAGTTTACTACTGGGATTGCAGGTCTGTGTGTGACTATTAACTGGCCTATCAGGAGAGCCACCAATGGCGGAAAGACTGGAGGAATTTAAACGGAACTGTGGTTGATCGGGGGAGGAGCGGGCATTTGAGAAAGGCAATGTCCGAAACGCGTCATGGCCATGCTCTTTGAAATAAATCCCCTGTTTGAAGTACCCCATGGTGTCCCTCCGGTTCTTTCAAGCAAAAGGATCTCTTCGTGGCATATATATATATATATATATATATATATATATATATATATATATATATATATATATATATATATATATATATATATATATATATATATATATATATATATATATATATATATATATTTACTAATTTTGATTACCGCCTTCTTGTAACCTATTTGTATTTTCTCATATTATTTATTTTTGTATACACATCACCACCACGCTTTACTCAATTAACTCCTTTTACATCTGGCAAAATTCACTATTCTGTGTTTTCTTCGGATGCTTTGAGACCCTATTTACTGATATTTTTAGTCTGTTTTCCACTTTCACTGAATTTTGGTGTTGCTCCTCTATTTATTTCGTCATCATACTGCATTGCATCATGTGATCAAGCTCCCTGCGTGGAGTGAAACGCGTCATGGAGGACACTGGTCCTATGATTTATTGACATTTAATTCTTGGAGAGAAATAAATACCTGCTTCATCCATTCTTTGCTGATTTTTTCCGGAGGAAAGAGGCCCGTACCTTCATGTTTCTGCTAAAGTGAAGAGCAGAGAAGGACTGTTTCTATCTCTAATTTTCACCGGAGCAGGCTGTTTCCGGCGTTTACGGACCCTCCCGTGTTTGTTTCTGTGAGGCACAGCTTTACTACAGCTTCCTGCCTCTCGACGCATACAGGGCCCGATTCACAGAACTAACTTAAGACAAAATCCTAAACTTACTACCATTTTGGTATTCACAGAAGGCACTTACTCATTTTGCTATTCACAGAAGGCACTTACTCATTTCGGTATTCACAGAAGTTAGGAGTCCTAACTTTAGGACTCCTAAATGCCTTCTGTGGATACCGAAAGTCTTAAAATTAGGATTTGTCTCAGTTTAGTAGTAGTATAGTTAGGACTCCTAACTTTAGGACTCCTAAATGCCTTCTGTGAATACGGAAAGTCTTAAAATAAGGATTTTTCTCAATTTAGTAGTCCTAAATTTAGGACTCCTAACTTTAGGACTCCTAAATGCCTTCTGTGAATACCGAAAGCCTTAAAATTAGGATTTGTCTCAGTTTAGTAGTAGTATAGTTAGGACTCCTAACTTTAGGACTCCTAAATGCCTTCTGTGAATACCGAAAGTCTTAAAATTAGGATTTTTCTCAATTTAGTAGTCCTAAATTTAGATTTAGGACTACTAAATTGAGAAAAATCCGAATTTTAAGACTTTCGGTATTCACAGAAGGCATTTAGGAGTCCTAAAGTTAGGAGTCCTAACTATACTACTACTAAACTGAGAAAAATCCTAATTTTAAGACTTTCGGTATTCACAGAAGGCATTTAGGAGTCCTAAAGTTAGGACTCCTAACTTCTGTGAATACCGAAATGAGTAAGTGCCTTCTGTGAATACCAAAATGAGTAAGTGCCTTCTGTGAATACCAAAATGGTAGTAAGTTTAGGATTTTGTCTTAAGTTAGTTCTGTGAATCGGGCCCACAGTGTTTTGCTCAGAAGAGACTTGCTTCTGCTGTGCCCCCTGTTTAACCCGTGGATATTGAGATCACCGTGGTGCTGACTGTTCTCCTGACGACGTGAGTTTGCTGAGTCCGTGTGGTCGGAGGACCGAGGGAGCTGCATTTCTCACCACCGGTAAGGAGACCGTCACGCTTGGTGTTATCTTGAATAAGGGAGTTAACAGGTCACGGGATTTCCCTCCATTAATACACTTGCAACCAACGGAGCAGGACCCACGTTATCAAAGTTTAATTATGTTTTCCAGCGATGCCATGCGTAACAGGGAATCAGCGGCGGATGCCCTATTCCTTAATCTTCCTGAATCTACAAAGGAACCGAGCAGTTCCAAGCATATTGCAGCAACCAGTGATGTGAAAACACTCTTAAAGACACTAGAGAAACTACTTAAAAGTGAACTGTCTAAATGGTGGGAGAAAAAGTCTTTGGAAAAATACAGAGACGCCAATCGTGTACCAAGGGGGCTACGTGTGCTCATTGCTCCTACATTCGAAAATCCTAACCCAAGTATGCTGCAAGAATGGGCAGAAAATAACTTACAAGCATCAATGAATATGATTAACATTCTGATTAAATATGCGGAAATTGATCGTAATGCCCTATTAGTGGAAATTGATCGCATTAGTGGGTTACTGGATGCAACAGGTCAAATTGAGGCGATAAATAAGGGGAAACTTGACATTGACACACGTATGAAAAAACATGAGGATGTGATCAAAGAAAGAAAGGCTTTCAAGTTTGCCCGTGATCAGAATGACTACGCCACTGGTAGAATTTTTACATTCACACGCAAGTATGATAACTATAAAAGACAAGCATTATCTGGCGGTGGCACACGTGACAGACAAGGAACCCCTAGTAATGAGGCACAAATCAGTGATGGCGATTCTGATGTAGTATCTCTGACCACTAACAGTGATTCGGAAGATGGTCAACCGGGTACATCGTTGCCACTTTCTTCCAATATTCCTAGTTTTTCTCTAGTGGAGGAACTGAATTTTGTGAGCGAGGACCGGAGGTACGCCTTGCGCCCCCGCAAACCTCATTTCGCGCAAGGGGAACAATCAACCAACGCAGGAGGGAGAGGAGGCTCAGGCACCGCCAAAACTTTCTCAAGAGGGTATTCGCGAAGAGCCTGGAAGAAATAACAAGCGTTACCAAGAATACTGTCATTAGTCTAACTGATACAGTATTATCATCAGCAGAACTGCAGCTCTTGTCCTTAGGCCTCTCTTTCTGTCCCAAACACCGTTTCTCCTACAATCAGACCAGAATTGATTTATTTAAATTTGTAAGAAAAATAAAACTAAAAAAATATTTTCAACTGAACACTTTCGAAGGTAAATCTTCTGGTTCTGTCAAGAAAACCACCGCCTCTCTGGGTCCTCTACAAGTCAAAGACATCCCAAATTTACAGACATTAATTGATCTGAGCAGCGAGATTGAAGGTGATGAATCAGCTATGGCCACCCCTGATATTATCCGCCTTAAAACAGCCTCCAGCCCTTTCCGTCCCACTTCCACTTTTCTTCCTCTTATGCCTAAAGACGCTGTCGATGTCTTCAGTGACCGTGTTATCACTGAGCTCAAGGCACTTAACAGGAAGGTTCCTTTCCAATCACGAAAGAACGATTACCGCAATAAACAATACCATGCCCTTATTTCTAAATTGCAACACAATCACAATCTTGTCATCAAGAAATCTGATAAGATGGCAATACAGTTCTATGGTCATGTTCTGATTATTTAGCAGAGGCAGAGCGACATCTTTCGGATACCTCTTGCTATAGACATTCGTCCAAATTTGAAATGAAGGCTGCAGAAGATACAACTCGGAAGAAAATCCTCCATTGGAAGAGAATTGGTCTTTTGTCTAAAGATGAAATGAACTTTCTTTGTATTGACCATCCAATCACTCCTATGTTGTACTTTTTACCGAAGGTCCATAAGAATAAGACTCCTGTCCCTGGTCGCCCCATAATCTCTGCACAGGGCAGTATGAATGAGAACTTATCAAAATATCTTGATTTTTTTCTGCAGCCCCATATGATTTCGCTGCCATCCTTTATCAAAGATACTACAGATTTTCTGAATAAAGTTAAGGATATCACATGGTGTTCAGACTACCTACTGGTAGTGATGGCTATTGAATCCCTCTATACAAGTATTGACCATAAACATGGCATAAATGCTACTAAATACTTTTTGGAAAATAGGGATATCAACATGTTGAAGCATAACACTATGCTCCTAGAAATGATTGAAATATGTCTATCCACAAACTTTTTTCTTTTTCAGAATGACTACTACCATCAGGTGCGCGGGGTGGCCATGGGGGCTTGTTTCTCCCCCAGCTACTCATGTCTTCATGTAGGTTGGTGGGAGAGCAATATCCTCATGGTCACTCACGAGCGTTGGTGGAGGCATGTAGTCCATTATTGGCGGTACATCGACAATATATATATATATATATTTTTTTTTAAACCGTTTATTACAAAATTAAAAAAATATACAAAGATGGGCCTACAACCTTCAGGCCGGCCGCTAGCAAGCAAGAGGAGCATGTGATACAAACAATAGCGCGCATGCCGCGGCAAAGGGAAATGCACAGGAGTTAGAAGCGGTGGTAGCCACACCATCCGGGCCCACATAACGGTTTCATTTTAATATAAATAACAACAAAAAAACAAATCCACAAGGCAACCCACAATCGGAAACAGCAGCATGTGCTCCCCTAGCGGGGGGGACCCTACCAATCCATAGGAGTATCAAGGGGGGGAAAAAGGTCAAGACTGGGATTAGGTGGACTCAGTGCCCGGAACCGGGGAGATAAACTGGCTAAGGGGACGGGGCCGGTGACGGATCGGGCAATAACGGCGGGGTACAGATTCCCCCGCGGTAGGCGTTCCAGGGGCCCCATACGTTCACCCATGTCCCAGGCTTACCTCTCGCAACATACACCACCTTTTCCCGAAACATGCACCAATCCATGTTATCCTTCCATGCCGAGACAGTCGGTGACCTCTGGGAACCCCACAGTTGAGCAATGTCGCGTTTGGCCACCATATATCCCAGAGTCACCCACCGCGTCTCCGGCACTGAATAGTCGGTTGGCTCCCACACATTCAACAGGCATCTCCTCGCTTCGGGCAGCAGCGACACATGCGTAACCACCCGCAGGACCTCATGCACACCACGCCAGAATCGCTCCACCTCCGGGCATTCCCACAAAATATGGAGAAAGGTCCCCAAAGAACCACACCCACGCTTACACAACCCGTCCACAGCATAGCCCATATGCAGTAGCCTTGGCCCCGTAACATAGACCCTATGGAGTATCTTGAGCTGGACGTAGCGAAGGCGGGCCGGTATGGCCACCTCTTTCGGGGAGGCCACCGCCGAAACCCAGTCCTCGTCATCCAGCTCCAATCCATCGGCCACCCATGCCTCACGAAGGTTAGTCAGCAGTCCCGAGCGGTCATTGATAAGTTTTTTATAGATTAATGAAATCGTGTTGTCCGGTACATGTCCATCTAGCACTCTATCCTCCAGAGGGGAATACTCCGGGATGGAGGCAACGTCCGGGAATACGGAGCATAGCGCATGACGGACCTGCATATACCGAAAGTACTCCCTGTCCTGCAACTGGAATTCTGTCTGTAGCACCTCAAACGTCTTGAATCCCCCCCTCGTCCAGAGATCACCCACCCTGCTGATGCCTATCATGTCCCACTTTTCAAAGCCCTTCGAGGTCCACAGGGAGCCCAACTGCTCAGATGCGTATAGTGGCGACGCCCGGGTCAAACGATCTTTTCACCCCATCGCCACATTAGCCGCGTGCCACACTCGTACCATGACACGCGTGGGGCCCGTCAGACGTGCGTCAAGCGAGCTGGAGTAAAGCGCTCGGTTATAATCACCACCCGGCAGTAACATCTTATCCATTTCAAAGGCCGGGTTTAGAGCGGGCCCGTACAGGCCGTGATTAATCGCAGCCAGCTGGGAGGCCCAATAATACCATTTGATATCCGGAAGGGCGATCCCCCCGTCATACCACGGGAGCGTCAGCTTCGCCAGGGCGATACGCGGTCTACCTTCCCAGAACAGTCGGCGCTGCAAACTCTCCACCACGCGAAAGTAGCGCGCCGGGACGACGTCCATTGTGTTCTGCAGAGCGTACAGGAAACACGGCAGCGACATCATCTTAAACAATGCCGCCCGGCCGAGCGGCGAAAGCGGCAAGTGCCTCCAACGCGCAACATCCTCCTTCAGGCGCTGGAGGGGGGGAAGCATGTTCTGACTATATCGGGCCTCCGCGTCCAGGGTAATGAAGACACCCAGGTACCGAAATCCCCGCGGGGCAATCTGGATAGGACAGCCCCGCGGAAGGATAGGGTCCTCCCCAGAGAGAACATAGATGCACGATTTAGCCCAGTTGATGACAAGGCCGGAGTTAAGACCAAATGAATGCAATACATCAACCAGTACTATCAGTGATTTACGTGGGGAAGCCAGGTACAGGAGAATATCGTCAGCGTATAGAGATACGCGGTCCTCATTCTCGGGGGTCCAGCGGAGACCACGAATAGAAGGTTCCCACCGCAGCCACTCCGCCAGGGGCTCCAAGGCGAGCGCGAAAAGGAGCGGTGATAACGGGCAGCCCTGCCGCGTGCCCCTGCCCAGCTCGAACGGAGCCGACACTCTACCGTTCACCACCACCTGCGCCAGCGGGCCAGAGTACAACAATTTTACCCAACTGATGAATCCTGGCCCAAACCCAAACTTCGCGAGCGTCGCCCAAATATAAGGCCATTCAAGCGTGTCAAACGCCATAGTGGCGTCCAAGGATGCCAAAATGGCCGGCTCTCGTATGAACGGGACACGTGCGAGCACCCCATGCAAACGCCGCAGGTTAAGCGCTGTATTGCGATGAGGGATGAAGCCGGACTGATCCTGGTGAATCAAGTCACACACTACGCCGACCAGCCGATTGGCCAACACCTTGGCGAGGATTTTGGGCTCCGCATTCAATAGCGAAATAGGCCGATAGGATGTGACCCGGTCCCATGGCCTCCCCTCCTTATGGATAACCACGATAGTAGCTAGACGCTGGTCTAGCGGGAGGGAACCCGCCGAGTGGGCCGCGAGGAACATAGCACGGAGATGCGGCGCCAGCGTATCCGGTCGCAGTTTATACAACTCGATGGGAAGACCATTAGGACCCATGGCCTTGCCGGAAGCGACCGAATGTATGGCGAGGGCAATTTCTTCGGAAGTTGGAGCGGCGTCCAACGACACTCTGTCCTCCTCCGACAGGGAAGGCAGCGCGATATCCCTGAGCAGGGCGTGGGAATCCTCTTCAGAGCGGGCGGACACCGGGAATACACCCCACGGAAATAGTCTGCAAAGCAGGAGACAATTTCTTCTGGTTCAGTGACACACACACCATTCTGTTTCTCAATCAACGGGACAACTCGACTCGCTCTCTCCTTTTTGTCCAGCCACGCAATCAATTTACCAGCCTTATCACCCACATCATACAGTCTCCCCTGTTGCTCTCTACTGAGGCCCCTGGCCACCTCCGTGACGAGGGCCTTATAAGCCGCTTGCTTGAGTCGGAGAACATGTAATTTGTCATCCGTCACCCCACATTCTAGATCACCCTCCAACTCGGTTATCTCAGCTTCAACACGAGTCACCTCCTCCCGCTCGCGCCTCCGGGAATGGGAAATAAGGGACAAGGCCTCTCCCCTGAGCACCGTCTTGAACGCCTCCCACAATAAGATCACCGATGACACATACCCCACATTCTCGTCAAAGTAGCGCTTAAGGGATTTAACCAGCTCTGCGCGAATGGTGGGGTCACGCAGGTACCAGGGATTAATCGGGACCACCCTACCCTCTCCCCTCGGAAGAATATCAAAGTGCAACAAGAGCGGGGAGTGGTCCGAAATACCCCGTGCCAAATGGCGCACCTCCCCTATCCTCCCAACGTGCGCCGCCGGAACCAGGACATAATCTAGCCGTGAGAGACTACCATGAGCCCCTGAATGGAAGGTGTACTGTAGCTGCGTGGGATGTTTCAAACGCCAACAATCCACCAGCCCCAAGGTATCCAAGAGGCCAGACAACCACGCCTGGGCACGGGGGAGATCCCTAGGGGGGTGACGATCCACAGTTCCAGAAACCACAGCATTAAAATCCCCCCCACCACTAGAATCCCCTCCGGAAGGCCAAGGAGGAGGCGCCCCAGATCCGCAAAGGTGGTCGTCTGCAGCCCCGGCGGGACATAAACAGACACGAAAACGACCACTCTGCCCTCCATTCTACCCACCAAAACCGTGTAACGTCCCCTGTCGTCATGGTGCACCTCATCAATCTCCAACGGGAGCGAGTTCTTAACCATAATGCCCACACCCCTTGAACCAGACGTGAAGCCCGAATGGGCCACAAGGCGGTAGCCCCGTCGATTCATGGCACCAAAGGAGTTGCCAATGAGGTGTGTCTCCTGCAGAAAAACTATATCGGGCGAAATTCGCTTCAAGAACTGCAGGACCACACCTCATTTTATCCTGTCCCCCAATCCATTAACATTCCAGGACAACAGACTCAGTCCCCTACCCCCCATCATAAACAGAAGCCATCACTCGTCCCCCAGAGAGCACTTTAGAAATAACACAACGATGCTTTTGCCTTGTGGTAGAAACGAACAACACCCCACCTCAACCCACCCACCCCAACAAAACTCCCCCCTCCCTGCACCCCTGCATGAGCCCAGACAGCCCCCCCAACTTGCAGTGTGCCTGTCGCCCCTATATAATGAAACTAGCTAGACCCCCTAGAGGAGGAAAGAGTACCCCTTCTAGACCCCACACAACCTCCAAGGGAGGGGAAAGAACAAAGACAGAAGCTTGGTCGAAAGTGGCATCATAGTCGTCCAGAGTGAGGCCCAATATCAACCCCTCAGTCCCGATCCAGTGGGCCGTCTCCTCCCGCCGCCCCCCCCACCATCTCGAGCACTACCCCCAGACAGAGTGTCCAGCCAGTCCCCGGCCGCTTCGGGACGATCAAAAAAGTGCGTGCGACCATCCACCTCTACCCGCAGCTTGGCCGGGAAGAGCATGGCGTATTTTAAGTTCATGTCCCGGAGCCGGCGCTTAACACCCAGGAAACTCAGTCTCTGTTTCTGGACCGCTTGAGTGAAGTCGGGATAAAAGTTCACCTCCATATTTTCCAGCTTAATCGGCCCTTGCAGTCTGGAGGCTTGCAAGATCGCGTCCCTGTCCCGAAAGTTAAAAATCCGGGCAATGAGAGTCCGCGGAGGGGCGCCGACCTTCGGCCTTCCCCCGGGAACTCTGTGGGCCCTCTCCACGGCAAAGAATTTACTCAGTCCCCGAGGCTGGAGATGGGTAGCGATCAGGTCCTCTACAAAAAGATCCGCCGCCGCTTCCTCCCGTCCCTCGGGTACTCTGATGATGCGGATGTTATTCCTCCGGGCCCGACTCTCGGAATCCTCCAGGCGCCGATCCATAAGCGCACTCGCCTGACGAAGTCGGTGCACCTCCGTTTGGAGGGCCGCCACCTCAGTCGTGAGGCCCGACGCGGTTCGGGCCAAAGAATCAACCCGGTCGTTGGTCTTGGAGAGATCAGCCCTCACCAGGCCGACATCCACGAGGACCGCGTCGATCTTATGCGCCAAGGTGTCGAACCGCTGGCCCACCGAGGCCTTCATCTCAGCAATGGCGCCCATGACGTCTTGCAGAGTCAGATCTGTGGGCAAATCCGGGGCATCAGGGGGGCCCTCAGAGGACTTGTGCGGTCCGCCGGGAGATCCCTTCTGGAGGGTATAGCGGTCCATGATGTTGGCCTGATGTACGGCGCCACGCCGGGTCGACTTGGTCTTCGACCGATCTCCGTCTTGTTTCGTGGCCATCGCCACGGGTCACACACCCGCACCAGCTACGCCGTAGAGGGCAGGCAATCAAGGCCACGAGCTCCGGGGGGGCCACCCCAGGTCGACGGGTTGGGTCACAGCCGGCAGGCAGGCAGGGTCTCCCGGCGAGGCCACACCAACACAAAGAACTCCGCGATCTCACTTGCAGAGACGGCAAGGGGGTGCGAAAGTGAAAGCGAAAGTGTGGGGTACGCGATTCGCCAGGCCCGTCCCGCCGTTGTTGTTCACTTTGCCACTGGATCACCCCCCAGCGCAAATCCGGGGTCTGGCGAGAAGTAGGCCGCAAACTTCAATCGGTGCCCACTCCGGCACCCGAAGTCCGATTCGAGAACGGGAAACGGGTACCACCTCAACTCAGGCTCACCGACACAGTCCCCTCAACCGAGGAAGCATGAAGACAGGATAAACGTAGGAGGTTGTGGAGGTGCTCGGGAGCCTCGCACCTACGCGGCCATCTTGGTTGCGCGCTAGGCTCCTCCTAGACGATATATTTTTGGTTTGGAAAGGTTCTGAGGAAGATGCTATGATTTTTGTTGAAGACATTAATGTGAATGAGTTGAACCTTAAATTTACTGTGTCCATTGACAGCTCCTCTGTAGAATTTCTAGATGTCTTGGTATATATAGACAATGACAGACTCTGTACTAAGTTACATAGAAAAACAACTGCGGGGAATTCTATTCTCCATGCTACGAGTGCACATCCTCGGCATTTGATTAATAGTATACCCTATGGCGAATTCATTCGTATTCGAAGAATTTGCAGTACTGAATTGGTCTCCACTGAATGTCAGAAGGCAGCATTCATTAGATTTTTGGAAAGGGGTTATAAAGCTCATCTCTTGACCCTCGCCCTTAACAAGGCCAATAGTAAATCTAGGGAGAATTTATTGCAGCCCAGTACTAAAAATGTAACTGTGATTTCAGAACTTTTGGTACAGCCAGTACGTTTGATCACCACGTTTTGTACTCAAGAAAATGCCATCCGCAAGATTATCTATTCAGAATGGCCTATTGTCCTAACAGATAACATTCTTGGCCCCATTCTTCCTAGTCTCCCATCTATTACCTTTAGAAAGGCTCCTTCAATGAGAGATGCCCTTGTGAGACCTATGCTTGCATCCAGTACCAAAGGCACGTGGCTTTCCAGGACGGGCTTCTTTAAATGCAATTCTTGCCGAGCTTGCACTTTCGCAACTAACAGTACGCACTACAAAACAGCTTTTAGTGACAAGGAGATAGCTATCCAAGGGCATTTAACTTGCCGTACAGAATACGCTATTTACAAACTTAAGTGCACTTGTAATTTAGAATATATAGGCAGTACCAAACTTCCGGTGCATAAGCGTATTCTCCAACATGTAAGAGCTATCGTCAACAGTGATCATAATTACCCAGTTGCTAGACACTTCAAATCCATTCATGAGAATAAATTAAAGGATTTGGAGTTTACGGTCATTGGGTCAGTTGCCAACCCCGGACGGGGTGGTAATCGTGATAAGTTATTGAGGCAACAGGAGTCCCATTTTATTCTTGCTCTCGATACTAGAGTCCCCAATGGCCTTAACATTAATGAAGATCTGCACAACGTTTTATGATTGCTGTTGTACACCAATTATTTCGCTTTTTTAGAGTCGTTGTCTGCCATATTCTGTTGTACATTTCAAATCTAGTCTTGACATGTTTTCTCATTTTGACTTGCTGCTATTGCTCTTTTTATCTGCTAAATTTATAGCGCTATTTTTGCACTGTTTGTTTACTAGCACCTTAGTTTTTAGATTTTGTACAGACTATTTATTATAGGGGTATTTTTTTATGTATAGAGGTGATTTAACTAACTATAAAGTGTATAGAAAGATTTTTTTTAGACATCTTTTTATCATGAGATTTTAGCTATTTATGAAGTCCGTCAGTTTTTATTGTTGCACTGATATTGTTGAAATTTTTTGGTTTAGATTTTACCTTGACACCAATTGCTTTACCTATCGTCTTTTTTACTTTGTTGATGATTTTTAATTGGTGACAATATTAGCTTCTTAGTCTATTGAATATATACATTTTAGTTGGATACTTGCCTGTCCTAAAATATCTTTGGGATGGTGGCATGTATCTACATGGTGTGTCTTATGTTTAGTTATATCTAGCTACCTCTCAATGGTATTTTACCCCTTAGTTGTTTTTTGGTCTCATTCTTTTAGTGTCCGTAATCAGGTGTATAAATTGATATGATTTGTCAGATGCATGTTATGAGTTAGTGGTGGGCATTTTTCAATGGACACTAGTCCTTGTTTTATCAGATTCTTGCACATTCAGGTACTCATTGAAGCGGTCCAAATGCACTATGTACTAATTTTGATTACTGCCTTCTTGTAACCTATTTGTATTTTCTGATATTATTTATTTTTTTATACACATCACCACCACGCTTTACTCAATTAACTCCTTTTACATCTGGCAAAATTCACTATTCTGTGTTTTCTTCGGATGCTTTGAGACCCTATTTACTGATATTTTTAGTCTGTTTTCTACTTTCACTGAATTTTGGTGTTGCTCCTCTATTTATTTTGTCATCATACTGCATTGCATCATGTGATCAAGCTCCCTGCGTGGAGTGAAACACGTCATGGAGGACACTGGTCCTATGATTTATTGACATTTAATTCTTTGAGAGAAATAAATACCTGCTTCATCCATTCTTTGCTGATTTTTTCCGGAGGAAAGAGGCCCGTACCTTCATGTTTCTGCTAAAGTGAAGAGCAGAGAAGGACTGTTTCTATATATATATAGTCACTTAAAAAACCATAGGTTTCACACATGTTATAGTTAGGTGGATATTTCACGCGTAAAAAACCAATGAAATTCCCCCGTTATAGTTAGTTGAGATAACTATAACTCGCGCGCCCGCAATCCTCTGCTCATGACGTCACATATTACATCACTCATGACATGGTCAGTGGCATCACTCATGACATCACTGATGACATCATCCTTGTGATAGAGTGGCGGTCGCGCGAGTTATAGTTATCTCAACTAACTATAACGGGGGAATTTCATTGGTTTTTTACGAGTGAAATATCCACCTAACTATAACATGTGTGAAACCTATGGTTTTTTAAGTGAATTTGCAAGGTTTTTTAAATGCCAATTCCTAACAATAACGTGTGTGAAACCTATGTTTTTTCAGCGAATTTGTACGGTTTTTTAAATGCTAAGTTATGTATGTATTATAATTTTTTTTATATATCTATTTTTCAATAAACTACGTATTAAAAATGTTTTTTTTTTCTTATGGTTTTTCACCGTGCGCACACCGTGCGCGCACCTCCGCGATTTTTTTAAACAAAAATTTAAATGTTTTTTTCTGCCTTCGGGGTCCTTCAGGGACCCCCTGACCAAGGCTAGGGGGTCAGGAACTCTCTACCCTGCCCCCTTTTCACATTCACCACCTTCCTTTTCCACTCTCGCACTGAAAACAAACGAAATGGCGGCCGACACTTCCTGATTTCGACCGATTCGAACGTTGACTGACATGTAACAACCAATCAGAATTACTCTCGCGCACGTTAGGGTGCGCGCACAGTGCGCGCATGGTGCGCCCACGGTGCGCGGCTATAGATATGTATGTGCTTTTAACTGCAATTTTCTCAGCAACTACTGAACACATTGACTCCATATATGCAAAAGGCACATCCGTGACCTGAGGACTACCTCTCTGCCAAATTTCAAGTAATTCTGTTCAGCCGTTCGGGCTGTACCTTCGACTAAAGGTCCTATGGGAAAATGCATGGGGAAAACGTGTTTTGGGACCCCCCTTTTTCCTCGGCCCCCGCTTGACGAATCCCCCTGAGACTTTCAGGGTAGGAGCTGAGCGGAGCGCCCCATTAGTTTAGAAAATTTTGTGAAGATTCGTCAACCGGAGCCAAAGTTATTCAAAATAGAATTTTGAGATTTCCTATGGAAACACGGTCCTAACTATAACTATCTACTGGCGACCGCCAGTAGATAATATGTATTATTGCAGTTTGCAATGGCAGGGCGGGAGCACGGCTCCCGCCCTGTCATCTCAAATGTCTTCTTTGTATCATGGAAGTGAGAGCAGGAAACCTGCTCTTGCTTCCATGAAGCAAAGCAGAATTGCTTTTGGACAAGGGGAGCTGCATGTTAGCAGCCCCCCTTGTCCAAAAGCAATGCCCTCTCCCGCAGGAGTTGGGGAGCCAGCAGGGACCAGGGGGGCTCCACCGCGATCCCCAACATAAGGCCAGACCCTGGGGGATGGGTTCCCCAAGGCCATAATTGGCCTCAGGATTTGTATATAGCTGTGTCTGAAATAGGGTGGTGAAGTGAGCTAAATAACGATGATGGATTCAACCCAGGTCTGGGACTGGGGGTGAGTGTCTGAAAAGTTTCAGCAGTCCGTCCATCATCTCCTTGTGTGTGCTTTGTTCGCCTTAAGTTGGCAGGGTATGCCCAGAGGTGGGTCCCTTGCTCACTTTGCCAATGGATTCAAGCTAGCCTGGCTGATGAGGGCTGTTAGCCCAAAACCGGTCCCAGGATGCCTGTTTCCGGTCCAGGGAATACATGGCTTGGCAGTTTGGGCTGGACGGTTCCCATGAGACACAGGGTCAAGACTGATTTACATATAGCTGTGTCTGAACTGGGGTGGCGAAGTGAGCTAAAGAACGATGATGGATTCAACCCAGATCTGTGACTGGGGGTGAGTGTCATAAAAGTTTCAGCGGTCTGTCCATCATCTCCTTGTGTTTGCTTTATAGTATTTTTATACATTTTATGATTATTTATTCTACTTTTTTTAAAAATGTAATACAAATTCATATAATACTATAAATGTGTCAATTGATTGTTTTGTTAACTATTACATTTTATATTAATTTAATTTATATTTAAAAAAAAATTCAATGTCTTTTTATGCCAACTCATGTTGTACATATATGCTTTTTATAAGTTTTAAACTACATTTAAATATTTTTAAAGTGTAATTGTTTTATTACATTATATTTCAAATATTTATTTTTCATTTAATGATAGTGTATAATTTAAATTAGATTTCCCCTCTCCCCCTACCCAGAAACACACACTGCTTGTCTGGATGCAACTTTTATAAATTTTAATGATAAAAATTAAATTGACAAAATTACTTTCAAGTAAATAAAAAATTGGCTAATAATTAATATTCAAGCATTAAAATGACTACCTGGGTATTAATACACTCCCCCACCCAAAACCCCGGTTTCCCATGCATCCCGTCACAGAGGATAGGTGCAAAGCGTGTTTTAAATTTTTTGAATAATAATATAATTAAAAGTTTCTATCACTAAAGCTAAATATTAATTAATTAACAAGTAATAAAATTAATGCCTGAGTATTAATGTACTTCCCCATCCAAAAACATCTTCCTTCCCATCCTTCCCATCCCACAGATAGGTGCCAAATCCATTTTTATTAATTTCTATAAAAAGAACTTTTAAAATATTTTACTCTAAAATAAATATCAAGAAATACCCACATTTAAAAATGAATACCTGAGGATTAATACACCCTGACCCAAAACCCCTGTTACCCAAACATCCTGTCTCAGGAAATAAGTGCAAAGCACATTATATTATGTTTTTTACAAATATATTATTTTGTAGAAATAAATTATTACATTTAAAATAATAACAACTAATAAATGTTATAAGTCCTAAAAAACTGCCCCATAACCAGAAATAAAAACTCACTTACCTCCTTTACTCACCTTAAAATGCGTAGTAGTGGCATGCATTGTAATGCCATGCGTTGTAATAGCACATGCGCTGTAATGGCATGTGATGTAATATCACCTGCATTGTAAAATTTGCTTTGTAAAGTATTACGATGTAATGCCTGTGTTGTAATGGACATTTCCCGGTGCACTCTGGGTTGGGGGATGAAGTCCCCTTCACTGTTAAGGGAGCTTAGGGGCCAACTAGACCACCAGGTACGTCCAGTAAGATCCACACAGTGGAATTGCTGAGAGATGGTCCGAGGACACACCCCTTTTTACAAGACTCTGCAAACGCGCCTTTTGGCGCACTTGTGGTGGGGCAATGAGGTCCCCTTGTGTCCTGAGGACCTCAGGACGGAAGTGGACCTCATCCCTCAAGCAGCAGTGCGCCAGGAGGCTAGTTTGCAGAGTGGTGGAGAAAGGGGCCTGTGTCCACCTATCAGTAATCCCACTGTGTGAGGCTTACTGGAGGAAATAGGTAGGCTTGTTTGCCCCTAAGGATCCCCAGCAGTGAAGGGGACTGCAATCCCCATTAATGAGCACGCCAAGGAGCGCATTTGCAGAGTGATGAGCAAAGGGGCTGTGGCCTGATACGAGAACTTAGAAATCCTGCTGTGTGGGACTTACTGTAGGTAATAGGAGGGGTAGTTGGCCCCCAAGGATGCCCTTGGGGGCCAACTATCCCTCCTGTTACCCCCAGTAAGTCCCACACAGTGGGATTGGCAAGAGGTCTTCAGAGGCCATGCCAACCTTTCTCCACCCCTCTACAAATGCACCTCCTGGCACACTACTGGTTAGGGGATGAAGTCAACTTTACTCCTGAGTGACTTTGAGGGCCAAGAAGCCCTCCTGGTACCTCCTGTAAGTCCTATGCAGCTGAATTCCTGAGCGCTAGTTGGAGGCCCAGTCCCCTTTCTCCACCACTCTGCAAATGCGACTACTAGTTAAAGAAGCATTTGCAATGTAATAGGTCTCGCATTTGTGACTGGGGGGAGTGTCTGAAAAGTTTCAGCGCTCCCTCCGTCATCTCCTTGTGTTTGCTTTAAAAATACTTTAATACATTTATTATTTTAAAAAAATAAACATAGATTTTAAACTGTATTGTAACATATAAATTTTATTTTCTTTGTAGGTTTTCCCACGGTTTAACATTGAAGTGAATGCGAGAAATTGTCCTGTTTTCCTTTTTACGTTGCCGCTTGTACGTAAGTTTTGTCATTGCGAGGAGCGTCGCGATCCGGATCAGAAGCATGGAAGATCTGCGTCCAGGTGAGGCAAATTTTAATTATTAAAAATAGATTAATGGTGGCATCGTTTATTTTAAGGAAAAAGGAGGGAGATTGTAAGAACTAGGCTACTTGTATTGTGATATTTTTCTATGTTTTAACTTAAAAAAGTTTTCCAAAACAGGTAACAGTTGTAGGCCCACGTTGGCTTGATTGCTTTCGTAACACATTTTGTTTAATAGAATAATTTAAAAAGAAAGATTACTTTTTCTATTTAAAAATAGTGTTATGAAAGCAATATGTTTAGATTTTTTTTGATTCAGCAGGTTTTTGAAATGAAGTTATTGCATCGTTGCAGTTTTACAGATAGGTGGAAGGAACATGGACACAGACTTCATGGATTGCAGAAATACTTTTTGGGACATTTTTAAAACATGGATTTTTGGATTTTGGGACTTATGCTGGATTTTGTTTGTGAGATGGATTCTTTTCCAGCATCTTTTTTTTTAAAATGTTTATTCTTTCTTGTGCTCTTTTAAGCCGAAGGTGATCGATAGAGGATTGCAACAATGTATTTCTTGTTGCACTTTTTGCAAAATAAATCTATTTTTTTTGGGGGTGGGGGATGCGTTTTTTGTAGGTGAGCACAGTACAGTTTTCAGCACAATTATTACTGCAAAAAATTGCTTTGCCAAACTGTGTCCATGTTAGTTAGTTTAACTCAGGTCATGGCATACATCAAGGATTATGGATTATTTATGATGGATTCAAGGTCTGCTCAAGACTCTTGGTGAAAAGTGAGATTGTACACAAGTCCAAGAGTTGAAAAAAGAAGACAACTGAAGGCAAGAAACCTGACTTTTAATTTATATTTTAACATTTTTTACAAAATGTCAATTGAATTTAGGGAATTCTTTGTCAAAACAGGCAAGTAAGGTGGTTTAGGAGTTAGTGTAGATTAGAAATGTAGGATGTGTGCAATATTATCTAGGTAGTCTGAAGCCACTGTCAACGAAAAGTTTTGAATTGAACCCAATAGTCACTCGGATATTTCTTTTGTTCTTTTAGAGATTCGTGAGTTCAGACTACCAGTTAATGATTGCGCAATTCTAATTTTTGGGAAACTTTTCTCCTTCGAAATTCCAGAAAATGATAGAAGTTAGGTTGTGCTTTACTGATAGATTTGTTGAAGGAGTTGTGCAATCCCTCTATTGCAATATTTGTTTTTGCTTCAACCTCTAAGCAGGTCCAGTAGTAGTTCCACCATTTCACATGGAAACGTTGACAACTACGGAGCTACGATGAAAGCAAAGTCAGGTTGAGAGGTGTGCGACGGGTGGGCAATTTCAAATTCAGCAATACTCCCTCACCGTCTAATAAACGAGATAACATAAGACAATATCTGCCGACACTCTGCGGGATTGGAAGACAGCAGTGGAAGAGATGTTTGATAATTCCCCCACGCAGGATGCATATGTGCAGGCACCTAGCGGGACAGCACGGGAAAGTTCTGGCAACATTAAGGATTCATTGTGCAAAATGGAGAAATTAATGAAACAACAATCAAAATGGTGGGAACACAAGTCCCTACGACGTGATATGGATGTCAGCAGGATTCCGAGGGGTTTGAGAATCATGATTGCCCCCAGCTATGAGAACCCCAACCCCAAGATGATGGAAGAATGGGAAGAGTGCAATTTAGAATCGTCAAGGCAGCTGGTCTAAATTTTGGTAAAATATGCCGAAACTGACCGCATCGAACTTCAAAAACAAATATACGCACTTGATGAGGAAAGTGAGAACATGGGGTCCATCCCGACACTAACCAAATTGCGTGAAGGAATGATGGGTAAACTGCGCAGACAAGAGGACAAAATTAAAGACAGGAAAACATTTACATTTCAGCGTGATAAAGCTAACTACATCAATGGACACATTTTTATGTTCTCTAAGAAATATGATTCTCTAGGAATCTCAAGATCAAGTGGAAGAAGTGATAATTCAAATGGATTATCCAGCAATAAGGTATCACAAGCTACTACGTCAGCATTGGATCTGAGCCTAGCTTCGTAGAGTGAGTCGGAGCCAGAAACTAATCAAGGAGCACCTTGTCAGTTTAAACAAAAATTATTCCTAGTGGAGGAATTTGATTTTTTACACCAGGACAGAAAACAAAAGTTGCGCCCAAGAAAAATAAAAACTGGCAGAGTCAAAATAAAAAATGCGAGAAAGGAGAAAATTATGCCAGAATCGAAAAAAGCAATAAGTTACCAACTGTCAGGTGGAGATGCAAGTAAACCCAAGTCTTTCGGATGCCAAAACAATAATCAATTTGGCATAAATCAATCTAAATGAAGCTGAATTACAATTACTCTCATTAGATTTGTCATTCTGCCCTGATAGCAGCTTCAATTATGCGCAGACAAGAACGGATGTTTTTAAATTTATACATTCATTGAAGCTGAAAACATACCATCTTTTCCATAAAACCAACAGCAATAGAAGTTCCAGACTGGCTGATGACAGTCCTTCTGATAGAATGAACCTGATGATTGGTGACATTCTGCTACTCAAAGATCTTAATGATTTGGAGGAAGAAAAATGTTGTGAAGGCTGCACTAATGAGGAAAATATATCGATCATAGCCTCAACTGTTTTGTCCTCTGCAGATACGTTTGCAGGACCATATACACCTTTCAAGCAAAAGTTTACTTTTAATCGAATCATGGCCCGCGATTCTCTAGATATATTTAATGAACAGGTTGTAGCTCAGATTAAAAAATTGAATTATTGTCTCCAAAGAACTGGACCCAAACTCAGCCGTCAAGAGTTGTGATATCGCCCATTGATTTCTAAGTTACAGAAAAATAATCAGATCGTGATCAGAAACTCAGATAAATGTGGGAACATCATCATCTGGCCAAAAATAGACTGCATAGAGGAGGCATTAACTCAGTTGAATGATAATGAATGCTACAAAAGAAGTTCTACTCAAGCGGTTTGAGTGACATATAATGACTTCTATGCAAAGTTATTGGCCTGAAAAAGTGCTAGTCTATTGAGCCTGTATGAATATAAATATCTTGAAAAAAGGAGCATCCAGTTATGCTGGTAATATATTTTATACCTAAGGTCTACAAGAACCCGAGCAGGCCTCCAGGTAGACCGCATGTAATGGTCTATTGGAGAATACGTCGCGCTACATTAATTATATTTTGCAAGATTGTGTAAAAAGCCTACCCTCTTACATCCAGGATACGAGTGCCTTTCTGCTTGGGATACATGATATAGAATGGCAGGATGACTACGTCCTCATGTCACTTGATGTTACATCGCTCTATACGACGAGCATCAGACATAAGGATGGCATTCCAGCATTAGAAAATTATCTGAGTAGTAGACCGATCTGTCTATCCCAACATAATAAAATGCTAATCAATATGACTTAGTTTTGTCTGGAAAACCACCTTTTCATGTTCCAAAAACAAGTCTATCAGCAGATAAGGGGTGATGACATGGGGCCAGCTTCTCTACCAGCTAATGGTGTCTACACATGGGCAGGTGGGAGGTTCTGGTCCTCAGGGTCAAATATGGGGCCATATTGAATGAACATGTTGTGATGTGGTTAAGATTCATTGATGATTTGTTTATAATCTGGTGAGGCAAAAAAGAAAGTGCCTTGGAGTTTGTTTCTATTCTCAATGAAAACTATATCAATCTAAATTTCACAACAACAGTTAGCTCATACACAGTTCCTGTATTAGATGTACAGATTTGTATCATAGGTAATAAATGAGTGACTTCATTACATCACAAGGAAACAGCAGGAAATTCCGTACTGTATGCCACTAACTCCCATCCCATTCACCTGATCAAAAGCATACACTATGGGGAAATGCTGAGATTGAGGCGGATATGCAGTAAAAATGATGATATGACAAAGATGCAATACGAGAGTAAACTGAGATTCCTGGCAAGGGGCTATTCCACCAAAACAATAGAGAAAGCTATTAAGAAATCAAAACTACGAAACAGATCTGAGCTACTGTATAGTAATATCAGATGTGAGACAGCCCGCCAATCCTCACAATCTAAACAAGAAGTAGAACAAATCAGATTGATTCTCACATTCAACAAACAGGAAAAACAATTGAGGAACATCATCAGATGCAATAGGCCACTAGTATTGGATGATCCTATTATAGGTCATATATTGTTCAAAACACTCTCTATCCCATACAGAAAATCTGCCTCTATGAGCAATGTCCTGTCAAAACCAGCCCTGAGGTAAGGGAAGGTGGGACGTGGTTATCCACTCAAAAAGGATTTTTTTTAATGTACAGCTTGTCCCGTGTATACATTTGGGGAAAATAAAGTCTCATATTCAACCCCTTTCTGTGATAGAGTAACGAATATCGACAAATTTCTTACATGCAAAACGGATCATGTAATTTATGTGCTGGAATGCACTTGTGGACTCGGTACATTGGGAGCACTAAATTACAGCCCCCCAAACATATATTATAGCATGTTAGGGACATCACTAACTCAGATCCCAGCTACCCTGTTGCCCGCCACTTCAAAAAGATACATGACAATAATTTGACATATCTTTAATACTACTTAGGGGAAGAGGCAACAGAGAAGCTTTGTTAAGAAAGTTGGAAACTCACTACATTTTAGAATTAGACACCAAAATCCCAGGGAGCCTAAATACTAGTGAGGATTTGTTTACCAGCTTGCAATTCTGATAAGGGTTTGTCAACTGGGTAATGGCCATTTACAATCATGATATAAATTGTTCCACACTTTTATATTCGATATCATCTTAATTAAAGAACAAGTTGGTGAATTGATGTTATCATGCAATGAATCGAATGTTAAATGATAATCTGTGTCGTCGTAGGGATTCAAAGAAAGAAAACGAACAAAAGAAAGAATTTTTATTCTAATATCATTCTCTATAGTGATTACTGATGCTATTTAAATTTGGTTAAAAAGTTTATTGCACTTTTAGCACTTTTACAGTAAGTTAATATGCTTACTAAAGCTGTGACGCACATTTGTACTTTACATTTTTTTGCACTTTAGACTGCTTAATGATAAATTGTGACAATAGGTGTGACTGAGATAGAAGTATAGTATTCTATATGAGATGTGGATTTTACATAAAACAAGTTATCATTGTGTATGGGAATGGGAATTTTGATAATATAGGTTTTAATAGGTATTTTACCGTGATTGTGAAAGTCTTATGCAATCTCACACGGATGTATTTATCTCTGTAAAAATCTATTTAAATATTTATATACCTATATATTCACCTATGCATATATATATATATTCAGATATTTAAGCAGTCTGTTTTCTGTGTCCATTTGCATGGTTGTAGCACAAGTCACTTTAAATAAGTTGATCCCACAATGCAGCACTGTCATGTGATCAAGGCCGTGGCAGGCCGAAATGCGTTATGGCGAACAGTCTGAAATAAAAGTACCAGCACAATTGAATGGTGGTCCCTGTCCATCTTTTATACGGCAGTAGGAATTGATCAAAAGCAGAGTATTATATATAAATATCTATATTCACTGAAAAAACCATAGGTTTCAGGGACGTTATAGTTAGAAATTAGCATTTAAGAAAACCTTAGGAATTCACTGAAAAAACCATATGTTTCAGGGACGTTCGGCTGTTATAGTTAGTAGAGCTAGCTATAACTTCCACCCCCGCAATGCACTGCTGATGATGTCACATATTACATCACTCATGAGATGCTCAGTGACATCACTCATGACATCAATGATGACATCTCAAATGACATCACTGATGACATCACTCATGGCATCATCCACATGATCATCTGATGCACATCCTCACATCCTAATAAAACCTTTTATACACCCACTCTAAAATACAGACTACCAATATCGAAATCATAGACACACCAATAGCAGTTAGTAAATACCCGCTCAATTTTCATATGTCTACACATTCACCCACTAACCCATACAGTCACTCATACACACAGTCATTCATCAATACAGCCACTGATATATCCACTCATACACCCATATAGACACTCACACACTGCCACTCACCCAAAGAGTAAATCTAAAGCCAAGTCAGTGACCCAAAGAATTAATTACACTGCCATTTACTCACCTATACAGTTATACACACACAACGTCAGTTATTCATACAGACACGTATTGTCTTCAATAATTACTGACTTAACCACACACTTACCTCTGCAGCCACTCTCACAAACACTCACTGTTGCATATACTCACTTATATACTCCGACACTCACAAATACTGCCTATCACATATGTAGTTACTTACTCATTTACCACTAACACGTCCATTCACTCACCAACACAGCTATATGCACACTCACTCACCGATGCACTACCTAACACACGCACTCATAAACGCATACACCCAGTTAATCACCCACTCACATATCCATGCAGGGAGTCACACACACTCCTACCCATACAGACACTCAGGCACACATACAGGTTCTCAGACAACCAATCATTCTTCAATGGCATATATCGATCTAATGTTCTTGAACTTTTTAGAAACATGCAGTCACTGGATGATGACATCAGTGATATCATCAGTGATGTCATTTGAGATGTCATCAGTGATGTCTTCAGTGATGTCACTGAGCATGTCATGAGTGATGTAATATGTGACATCAGCAGTGCATTCAGTGACATCATCCAGTGAATGTGTGTTTCTGTAAAGTTTAAATATGTTTTATGTATATATATATATATATATATATATATATATATATATATATATATATATATATATATATGCCAAGGTGTTTTGAAGAATGAGTGGGTGTATAAGTGTCTGAATGGATGATTTAGTAAGGTGCGTGATTGTATAAGTGACTGATTAAGCGTATCTTAGTGAATGCATGGGTTATTGAGTAAACTGCGTAAATGTCTGTATCAGTCTGTCAGTTGGTGTATAAGTGGCTGCATGGGTAGGTGAGTAGCTATATGACTGTCTATTTGGGCTATTGATTGGTTGTCTGAGTAGCTGTATGGGTGCCTGAGTGTCTTTGTGAGTGGGTGGAGGTGGGTGACTCTGTGCATAGATGTGTGAGAGGGTGATTCACTGGGTGTATGGGATCAAGTGTGCATCTGTGAAGGGCTGTATGGGTGGGTGAGTGTGTGTATGGGTGTGTTGGTGAGTGAATGGATATCTCAGTGATATATATGTGAGTAACTACATATGTGAATGGCACTATATGTGAGTGTTGGAGTATATAAATGACGATACGTGAGAGTGAGTGATTGTGAGAGTGGCTGTATGGATGAGTGTGTGCTTGTATCAGTCATTGTATAAGAGAGTAAGTATCTGTTAGTATTTGAATAAATAAGTGAGGTGGTCTGTGTATAACTGAATAGGTGAGTAAATGGGTGTGATTGATTCTTTGCACGATTGAGTAGGTGTAGGTAGTAAGTAGGTGTAGGTAGTAAGTCTATGGATGAGTGGCGGTATGTGAGAGTATGTATTGGTGTATGAGTGCATATGATAATCTTGTATTGATGAGTGACTGCATGTATGAGTTACTATATGGGTGAATGAGTGGATGTGTGTGTAGTACTATGAATCACTGAGTGGGTATATACTAACTGCTATTGGTCTGTCTAGGCTTTCAATATTGGTAGTCTGTATTTTAGAGTGGGTGAAATAAAGGTTTTATTAGGCTGTGAGAAGGTGCATCAGATTATCACATGGATGATGTCATCGGTGATGCCATTTGAGATGTCATCAGTGATGTCACTGACCATGTAATGAGTGATGTAATATGTGACGTCATCAGCAGTGCATTGCGGGGGCGCGAGTTATAGTTAGCTCTACTAACTATAAAGGCCAAATTTCTCTGGTTCTGTACAAGTGAAATGTCCAACTAACTATAACGTCCCTGAAACCAGTGTTTTTTTCAGTGAATTTCTAAGATTTTTCAAATGCTAATTTCTAACTATAACGTCCGTCAAACCTATGGTTTTTTTGAGTGAATTTCATAGTTTTTTAAATGCTAATTTCTAACTATAACGTCCCTGAAACCTATGGTTTTTTCAGTGAATTTCAATGGTTTTTTAAACCAGAAAATCTAATTATAATGTGCATCAATCCCATGTTTTTTCAGTGAATAACTAAGGTTTTTTAAATGCTAATTTCTAACTATAACATCCCTATTAAGTCCCCTTGAATTCTGAAGGTCCCTGGTGGCCAAGTAGCCCACCACGTACCTCCAGTAAGTGTCACAGAGCTGCGTTGCAGAGAGGAATTTATAGGCCACGCCCCTTTTTACACTACACTGCAAATGCGGCTTGTGGCGCACTGCTGCTCAGAGGATGAAGTCCACTTGTGTCCTGAGGTCCTCAGGACACAAGAGGACCTCATCGCCCCACCAGCAGTGCACCAGAAGCCACGTTTGCAGAGTGGTGTAAAAAGGGGCATGGCCTCGGACCACCTTTCTGCAACGCAGCCCTGTGGCGCTTACTGGAGGTACCTGGTGGGCTAGTTGGCCCCTATGCACCCTCAGGATTCAAGGGGACTTAATGCCCCAATTTACAACGTGCCAGGGGGTGTATTTTCACACTTCTTTTATCAGGCCCTGCCCCCTCCCTGCACCACTGTGCAAACGCGCCCCCTAGCGCGTTGTAAGTTGGGGGATTAAGTCCCCTTGAATTCTGAGGGTCCCTGGGGGCCAACTAGCCCACCAGGTACCTCCAGTAAGCGCCACAGAGTTGTGTTGCAGAGAGGTGTAAAAAGGGGAGTGGCCTCGGACCACCTCTCTGCAACACAGCTCTGTGGCGCATACTGAAGGTACCTGGTGGGCTACTTGGCCCCCAGGGACCCAAGTATTCAAGGGGAATTAATTTCCCAACTTACAATGCGCCACGGGGCGCGTTTGCAGAGTGGTGCAGTGAGGGGGCGGGGCCTCCGGTGAGATGCAGGTTAAAAAAAAATGTTTTTAGAAGGGGGGTGTGTGCCCCCCCCTTCTTTCACTATTTTTTGGGCCCTGGGGACCCCATACATAGATATCTGCTCTAAAGTAGCGGTGTGCTGGTGTGCATCCTGA
The DNA here is from genome assembly GCF_964204655.1 of Triturus cristatus. Classification (NCBI taxonomy): domain Eukaryota; kingdom Metazoa; phylum Chordata; class Amphibia; order Caudata; family Salamandridae; genus Triturus; species Triturus cristatus. The sequence goes on along the minus strand of NC_140591.1, from coordinate 721,293,581 downwards.
CCGCTGATGGTGCAGAAAAGGGAGCGCTACTGCATGCACTTTTAAATATAAAACATTTCTCCTCTGCGTTCAGAAAAGATCTGCACTCCGGAACATATGTATTTCTGTTTTATTTCAAACACCACTCGACACAGGTACTGGGATACACTTCAGCTGTTTAATCATCCTTTTTCAATTATATACACACACATACACATATATGTAGAAGGAGAGAGATAGTTATTAAACATTATTTAAGTACAATAATAATTTTGATATATATTTATTTTTATAGGTGTTTTATTGGTTGGTTTAATTTTTACATTTTTGATTTATTGTTGGTTTAATGTTAATTTTGAGTAATTTAGTTTAATGTCAATTTGGTATATGTTATTTAATTTTTTGAAATATTATATTTTATGTCAATGTTTGAAACCAATATCTTTAAATATTGTAATGTGTGATTTAGTAGTTAACAGCATTTTGTGTATATTCTGTTTATTGAATTTGAGACAAACAACACATGCCAAACAAATTGAGAACTCATGTCCCTGTAAAGAAAGCATCAAATAAGCCCACGTTCCATGGTACATGGTGCAATATCTTAATAAAAACATACATATCGGAATCTAACTCACGCAAACTTTTACCAGGTCCTACATTGTGAAATATAGCAGAGTAGAGGAGAACAATGCTCACTTGAACCCTATCCCCAATTATCTTGACAATAGACCTATTTCAAAGAGAGCGGAAAGAAACAAACCTAGAAACGAAAAAAGGAGGCTCTAAGTACCCCGTGTTGAATGGGAACCTATCATTGGCAATTCGATGGAAGCATTGTGGACTTGCAATGCATGACGTTGCAATATATAAGTTCTTCCCTCTATCTATGGGGGCCCTTTAACTAGAAAAGCAACAGGGAGCTGTCATCAATTATATATAAAGAATAAAATAAAAGAAAGACCAAGAGCGAAATTCTATCAAAGAAGGGGAGGTAAAAAGGAGGATGCCCGGGGTTAACAGCATTTTAAATTAGTTGTTTACTGGATTTAAAGGATAGTCATATTTTCTATTTATTGTGAATGATATTTTGGTTGTCAATTATTATATTTTTGATATTTGAGTAGTGTTACTTGTTTAATATGCTCGCAATTTTGTATATTTCTTTCTTTTTCTTTTTAATATTTAGGTATTTTAGATATTTTTAACACTGATATTTTTAATCGATATTTGTGATGTTTCTTAAATATAGGAAGACGATATTTTTGTGATTAATATATTTTGGGGATATTTCCAAGATTCTCTGCTTTTTCTCTATATTCTACCATGCAACCAATGAGACAGCTTAGAGTTGTCATTTATTTGTCCTCAAACACAATAGTTGTTCTCTGACAATTGAAGAGTGCCTCATAGCCTACATCAGTGACAGCAATGCACTGCTTAATATATTGACCTCAAAAGTGCAACTGAGATTGAGGTGACTAAACCTGTAACTATGCCTGGCAAGCACATCTCTCTTTATAACTTTTTATTTTTTTCATCCATTTCATCTCTTGTTCCCTGTGATAAAATGTGTGTGATTGTCTATCAACATCACAAAATAAAATGATGGATGGAGTGTTGGAACTTTTCAGTTACACTCACCCCCAGTCACAGATCTGGGTTTAATCCATTGTTATTTTGCTCAACACGTCACCCCAGTTTGGACCAAGCCATATGTACATCAGTCTTGACAATGATCCACAAAGGAACCTTCCAGCCCAAACTGCCAAGCAAGGTCCTCCCTGGACCAGAAAAAAGCATCCTGGGGCCAGTTTCTGGGTACCATCCCTCATCAGCCAGACTGACTTGAATCCCGCAGCGCAGCAAGCAAGGAACCCACATCTGGGCATACCCTTAGCCCCTTAGGGTCCCATAGCAACACCACTAAATAAAATGAAGGATGGAGTGTTGGAACTATTCAAATGCTAACCCCAAGTCACATGTCTGGGTTTAATCTATTGTATTTTGCTTGCCACATCACCCCAGTTTGAACCAAGCCATATGCAAATCAGTCTTAACCCTGCTGCAAATGGGAACAGTCCAGCCTGAAGTGCCAAGTCAAGTCCTTCCTTGACCAGAAGCAAGCATCCTGGGACCGGTTTCGGGGTATCACACCTCATCAGCCAGGCTAGCTTGAATCCAATGTAGCAGCGAGCAAGGGACAATTTCTGGACATACCCTCTTCAGCATTTGCGTGGTGACTCTAACACTGGTTCCACTGGTAGGCTGGCCTTGACCACCGGGCCCAGTCCAGAAAACAATGACTGAGTTTTTTGGTAAAGGGCCTGAGGGGCCCCACATGGGCATGGAGGTATCCAAATTGGCTTGTATATCCGTCACTACTCAGGAGAGTCTTGCAGCTCAGTCTACCTCTTAGGGACTCACACATTCAGATAATTTTCAGCAAATAGCCATACCTCTCAATCCCTCTCCCTTGAATTGCTCCCCCCCTTAAAAGATCACATTTAGTCAATCGAATGGCAGGGTAATGTTGTCTGGAAGGGGCTCAATTCACGGGATTAGCTCTGTGAAGCTGATTTTAATACTTTATTTTGTTTATAACAGACCTGCTTGTGTTTGTACTTCCTCTTAAACTGTCAAAATCATAGTAGGATTACAATCTCATTGTTTTTATTACTGTACATTAAGTATTGTGTTTGCTATTATATAGGAATGTGTTCTGTGAGATTTACATTTGATTGGACAGTTACAAATATTATGTAAACTAGTATGTACACACAACCTTCAGGATGACATTTATTCTTTATTGTAGCTTAGGTTACTGTGTTGCACCCAGATTCACCATTTTTTAAGTTAAGCCCTGGACCTCTCATTCACTTCTACAAACATAAAAGATGCTTAAGTGATCCTCACCTTCTGCTGTGGGCTGGATATCTTGATGCTGATTGCTAGGATCCAGAGCTAGAGGCCTCCTTGGCCCCTGTAGTTATCCACACTGGAGAACATTGACTGACAGTTTACATGACAGATTTACAGGAAATCGTAGAGACTTAAAGGCACTAGCTTTGGGGGATCCACAGATGCATTCCATAACCACCTATTTCACTGCTGGTCCTCTTGTTCTACCATCAAATGTGTATTTGTGTGTTACCCATGAGGCACTATGTAAAACAGCTACTGGCGTCCTTAGAAGTAAAAGGTTTTAGTTCTCTTACAAAACTCTTTAACTTACAACCAACATGTTCACTGTATTTCATAAATGAATTGAGAAAAATGTAATGCAAGTGTGATGAAGGAATCCAGGATCAGAACTGTACACCAAAAGTGTTGTTTTCCTTAGTGTTGGATGCTAAGATCACGTGCTTTTTAGAAACTTGTTTTTAATTTTGTGATAACAAATGTGTTATAAAATTAACTGATTTGTACATATTTTATGATTCTCGCCTTGAAGGAGTCCAAGATTAATTAAACGGATTGTCTAAATGCTACAAACAATTTTACATTGTTCTACTATTAATGAACTTTATTAGGAGAAAATAAAATGAATAAATACACTCTTGGATTTTCTTGTTGAATGGATTAATTCTTTGTTACCATAAAAAGAATGCTTCTGAGAGGGTGCCGATCAACTATCATAACTTTCTATTACAGACCAGTCCTTGACTGTTATAATCTGAGGTTGTGGTGATTGAACCTATTAATTTGTGCATCTCAAATTGTGACTGAATTGTAACACCCATAATGTGATAGGTGGGGTTGTGCTTGGCACCCCAATCACCTTCTTGAAATCAATAATATATTCCTGCTGACCCAAGTCTAAATTAGTTTGTTAAATAATATAGTGTAATTATAAAATGTGTAGAGTGACTGGATATAAACTACAGTCACAAAAATGGGTTCACACTCAGCCAACTATGTGAGCTTTGTAGAATGAATGATGCACAACAGCTAGCTACATGTGGCTAATCAAATTATTTTATGTTTTAACTTTATACATCACTTTGTGTATCTAGCCTTGTATGTATACATTAAGTATAGAGAATACATACGAATATATAAAGGGTAACTGTGTAATATGTTTATATATTAATATATTGCATATAAAACTAAAGTTGATAGTAAGCTTTGGGTTAAGAAATATGTTGATAGTGGCTTAGCTATAAGAACTAAAAAGTATAAAATTTTACAAACAACCTGATGACAGCCTTCTAAATCGTTCCTTGTTATTCTATAGTCATTTTTGAAATTATAAACCTATAATTTTATTAGGAGGTATGTTGATCATTTATGCTACTGGTTGTATATCAGTGACAATTAGAATTTTGAATACCATGCTGCGACTCTGTTAAGTGGTGATTATATGGTTGTATATTGGGGACTTTGTGGGAGGATTGCAATTTTCGCTTTGTGTATGTTGGAGATTTGTGGTTTAATAGCATGAGAGAGTGTGTGTTCAATATTTGTTTTAAGCCCATATATTGTTTTCTGTATTAGCACATATAAATGCGTGTCTGATTCTGTGATGGATTGTGTGTGGAAATATGGTGCCTGTGTGGAGGTTATTTACTTTTATAGATGTGTTTTTTAGGGTGTGATTGTATCAATGTTTATGCATGTGTTTCAGTTATGATAAGTACACCTGTATATTAGTGTTTGTAAAGGCATATGGTGATGTGTATGTAAATATTTGCATTGTTTGATTGTTTTATGGTGTATGTTTTCTTGTATTCTAGAAATAATTAAATTTTTATCATTTACAATCCATGATAGTTTTAGAAATGTCTGATATTGTTAAGAGTGTATGCTGGGGTGGAAGTTAAGGTTAATGTAGTAGTCTCTACTTGGTAGTTAAGGGATGGTTGCAGCCTGACTTGACATTTTTTGTACTTTTTAATTTTTAAGACAAGGGCACTATATATATACATCGGTTAAACTTAAATTATTTTCAATTTATTTTTAGGGACGGGAATTTCATTGCTTTAGTGAAGAAAGTAATTAAATACATTATTTTTCTCAAGTTTTGGAAATTAAATGTATGTGAGATATTTTGAAGTTTCTCCTACCTCTTTCAGGTTTGTATGTATATACTTCCACAGCTAAATAAAATAGCAATTTAGTGATATGAACTAATGCTTTTAACATATTTTAAAACAAATGTAATGGTTGTTTATGCACTTCATCCTTACATCTTGTAGCTATGTGGTGTTTTAAGTTGAGCTTACAGTCTTCTTTTACGACTTTGAAAAAAACTTGCTTTGTTAATGGTAGATTATATATTTTAAATAACAAAACATAGGGGCATATTTACAAGCCCTTATTACCAACACAACATATTTTTTTCTGATGTTGTGGTGGCGATAGGGGCTTCGCCTTAATCACTAGCCTTAATGCCGCATTGTGAATAAGGCCCCCTTTCACGCTATAGCATAAAAGGGGTGATAGCGTGCAAGGGGTGGGCAATGGGTGTTGCGGTGGGCTTTCCTCCAAAACACCCATTGATTTTGATGCTGCCCCTATATTTAAAAGGGCAGCATAAATATGGGCCAGCGCCAAAATTAAGACGAGGGAAAACCTGGTATTAAACAGGTGCAAGGAGGAGAAATATTTAATTATCCCTCGTTTTTGATGTTTCTATTTGTGCTGCGTTGTGCAGCACACATAGAAACAGCAAAAGGCCATTGATTATTTATGTGTAGGAATTTGACCCTTCCTGCACATAAACAATCTTTACAAAAATAAAGCTCTGCAACTTCTATGTGTGCTGCATTAAGCAGCACACATAGAAGTTTCAAAATGCCACTTCAGATTGTTTATATGCAGGAAGAGATACCTTCCTGCACATAAACAATCTTACCCTAAAACGCAGGCACACTTGGTGCAAGGGTGTCTGCATTGGCGCTAGGCAGCTAAAATTTGTGCCAGTGCAGGGGGAAAGCAGGGCTGCACCACATCCTTGTAAATATGGTGCAGCCCTGCGTTTTGGAAGTGGCGGAGTGCGGGGTTCGGACAGGGTGGCTAATGTCGCGGTCAACTACATTCCTTGAAAATATGCCCTGTAGTTTTCATAAACTATAATTGTGTAAAATTAATCAATAATCCTGGTAAAGCGTATGTTTCATTTTCTGCTTTCCTAGCTGTTCAAAACATTGTCCAATACATATGCCATATTTTTAAATTAAAGATGATGTCTGCCTTTTAATATTCACAAGCATTCAAATGATTTTAAAGAACACTTAACTGAAATTAGTCCAGTAGAAAAACGTTTTCTTGGGGGACGTGGTCTGGCCACGCAGGAAGATGGCCGCCTGACGAGTGAGCTCCGTCGCGGGATGGACCCTTAACGGAAATTTCTCACCTCACATCGGCTTTGGAGTCCTTTTCTTGTGCCCTGCGACAGCCGGAAGGTGGTGGGCACGATTTGGGCGAGTTTTCGGCGATGTGACGGCGAAGTTTCCCTGGTACTGTCTGCCTCGATGACAGGGTTGTGTGGAGCTGCGTGTCCGGCGGGGCCTGTCTGACGTATTTACTCAGGCTGCCTCTTCTTCCTCCTCAAGCCGCGCCTCTGTTACGAAGAGCGCCTGCCCCCATGAAGCCGAGCCCCTGTTGCTGCTAAAGAGCGCTTGCTTCCTCATGAGGCCGCGCCTTCGTTGCTGACGACGGGCGCCCGCCTCCTCATGAGGCCGCGCCTTCGTTGCTCCTGACGAGTACCTACCTCCTCATGAAGCCGCACCTCTTTTAACTTGCCTGCTGCAATATTTCTTTTCAGGAATGTCGCCTGACAGGAGTTAGGATTTTTTACGTGTCGACGCTCTGCTACTGGTAGGATTACTTCCTTCTATAATCTTGTTGTGGCACTTATGTCATCCACCTCATCCAGTCAATGTGCGTCTCATCAGGTCAGCAAATTAATTTGTGACCCATCACACTAAACTGTTCTTCCAAGCTGAACTTTTTTGCTACACTTGCAGTTTCGCGCCTTTTTGACTTTGGTTACAGCTGGCGCTTCATGGCTTCCTTTAGCACAGTCTGTATGTCTCGCACAAGAGTGTGCTTTTTTCCAATGCCATTATAGTGCCCCTGTCAACTTCTTCAGTTAGGCTGTGCTTTTTCTGCTTTGACTATGATTACCTTGCATTCTACAGCCTTGTTCATCTCGCTGTGCATGTAACTGTGCTTATTATTACCATAAGCGCGCATATGATGTTTCATTTTATCTTACTTCTATTTACGTGCCTTTGAATATAGCGGCAGTTGATATCATATTCACAAGTGTAATGACTTTTTTGGGGGTCACTAAGCAATGATGTACTTTTACATTTTAGTGTCTAGAAATGCGATATAAGCTCCTTTTAGCTTATTAATGTCATACATATTCAGTTATTAAGTGTATTACTTTTGCATGTCTTGGTATTTTTCTGCAACTACATATAAGCATTCCTTAACAGCAAGACGGCTTTACGTACTTTCAAAGTTTTTATCAAACATTCTCCTCAAATGTCTGCCTCTAAGCAAGGAAACAAGGCTTCTAAACCACTTCTTTTTGCAGAAGCTCTCAAGCAGTCCCCCAATATGCCAACAAAAGGCAATGCCTCCTCTCCTTCCGCTTCACCTCAGGCTTCGGTCTCTAATGGTGGGCAGGCGTCGGCGGCAGCTTTGCAACGTATCCTGCACGAAATTTCCGAGGTTAGTCGTCGATTAGATGACATGCACCTTACAATTGCATCACTAGCTGAGGAGACTAAATCAATTAAGACAGAAATTACCAACTTTCATACGAAGTTTGAATCCCTTGATTCTAGAGTTCTGGCAGTGGAGAATCGATTGGAATCTCTTCCAAATCAAGACCGGGACCTTTTACTCTTCCATAGTAAACTCATTGATTTGGAAGACAGAAGTAGGAGGGACAACATCCGTTTTTTTGGCTTTCCAGAGCGCATTGAAGGGCAGAGTTCCAGTGCATTTCTGTGTCGTATACTCCCAAAGCTAACTGGCATTCCTTTCAATCCACCTCTGGAGATACAACGGGCTCATAGAATTGGCCCTCCACGTGGTGATCCTGCCGCGCGCCCACGACCGATTATTGTCTTCTTCGTCATGAACAAACAAGACAAATAATATCCGCTGCTCGGCTTCAAGGCTCCTTTTCTTTTGAAGGTCATCGCATTTTTATGGCAGCTGATTTCTCCAAGGAAACTAATGAGCGGCGGAAAGCCTTTCTCTCCATGCGACCTCAACTACGTCAATTAGGTATCAAATATGGCCTATTTGACCCAGCACGCTTTCGCGTTACCAAAGATGGAGTCTCTAAGGACTTTTTCGACCCAGAGCATCTTCAACAATTCCTGGACCGTCTTCATCCTCAAGAGATGGAGGTTCTCACTACATCCTCACAGCAAGTTCAGTCCCAATCACCCTCTAAGTCTTCCACTACATTGTCAGATCGCAACAGGCGCCCTCATAGCAGCCCCCGACCTCGGGGTAGGGATCTTGAACGACTTCATTGCTCACAAGAAGATAGGAAATCTGCAATACAATCGGTTTCGGTTGCTACGTTCTCACAAGATTTGCAGAGAGACAAGTCACGTTCTCCTCTTAAAACTCCTTCAGATGCGGACTGAATAATTCCCTCACTCCTGGAAGTTGTTGTCTTTAATACTACTGGCAGTTAACTGTAGACTCTCTTTTCTTGAGAGTCTTATTTTTATTGTTAATTATTTAACACATTTCTGACATGGTTTGCTGTTCTTATAATATCTGCTTGTCCTTTTTTACCTCTTTCTTTCTAGCTTTCTACCTTATTTATTTTCTCTTTCAGTCTGCTTGCTGTTATTTCTCTGCCTAATAATATCACTCTTTCTTCTTCCTATATTCATCGCTCTTCTTGTTACAATTTATTGCTTAAATATTTCTTAATGATTCCGCATTTACTTGGGCGCCTTGGCGTCTAATGGTTTAATTACAGTTTTATTACTCTGCTTGCACGATTGCATGTTGGTCTATGCTTATTTATACACGCATTGTATGCGTTATGATCTTAGGTTACTTTACATTTAATTATTACTAGATTCCCCCCTTCTAAGCAATACTGCTTCTTAATCTCTATTTTGCTCTTTCTACCTTTTTATCGTACCTATGTTTTCTTTCACAATGCTTTTCTGGGCTTTCCTTCTATATCATTACTACTCTCCTAATCTTTTCTCTTTTTCTGTGGGGTCTTTTCCCTTGGCGGTGCTCTAGTGCGCCCAGACCCGCGGGTAACAGTTTACGGTCTCTTGATTTCTCCTTGCTTTTACTCAATATTTTATAGTTTTCCTTATTATTGTATCACTTCTCTAAATCTCATCTCCTTTTTTTTTTTTTTTTTTTTTCATTATTCTTCTTATCGTTTCTTTCATGTATTCCATTTAAATCAGTGTATCGTTTCCGTTTATTTTATTTTTGTTTCCCCTTCTTTTTGTCATTTCTTTTTCTTTTTCCTGTGTTTGGTTTAGCACGTTGTTCTGTGCTTCATTCTCCTGTTTCTGATACTTGCATTGTTCTAATATGGCAAAAACACACTCTCTTAATGCAATTACTTGGAATGTACATGGTCTCACCCATTACATAAAACGGAAGAAGGTTCTCTCCTACCTTCAGACTAAGCATGTAGATGTAGCCTTGCTTCAGGAGACCCATTTGGATGCTCTAGAATCAGACAAACTTTGTAGAGACTGGGTGGGTAAGGTTATACATAGTAGCATTCAACAAGATGAATCCACGGACGCAGGTCCCCTCCGCAAGTGTGGAGTTGCAATTCTCCTTCGCAAATCCCTTCCGGTCACTGTCTCTAAAACATGGTCAGATGTAAATGGCCGCTACGTATTTGCTAAACTTAAAATTGGTGATTCTCACATTTGTGTAGGGTCTGTATATGCCCCTACGGGTACCAAAAAAACATTCTTTCTTCAACTATCCCGCTTGTTGCTCGAAATTAATGCATCGCAATATTTGATTGGTGGAGACTGGAATGTGACGCAAGATCCTATTCTAGATAAAACTGGCCCATTAGATAGGGGCAATGCGTCAGATAGAGCTTTGCTAGGTGACATTATCTCAGATATCGGGTTGGTTGACCATTGGCGTTTCAGTCACCCAACGGATAAGGAATATACTTTCTTTTCGTCGACTCATGGTACGTTTTCTCGTCTTGACTACTTCCTCATCTCACATAACGCAGTTAAGTTGGTCACAGATTCCTCCATTCTGGAAGCGGCATTGTCTGACCACTCTCCGGTTCTCCTTTCCCTTGAACTGGGACTTTTTAGTCCTGGACGTAAGCCCTGGCGAATGAACATTCAGCGCCACAGGACTCCTGTTGGTAAATCCCAACTGCAATCACACCTTCAAACTTATCTTTCTACTAATCAGGGGTCCGTGACCTCCAGCAGGACTCTTTGGGCTGCAGCTAAGGCTACTTTAAGGGGACAATTAATGCGTGATGCAGCACTCGCTAATAAGCAAAATGCGAGGAGACAAATGGAGCTCGAACATGACATACAAACCTATTCTCGCCTATACATCACTTCTCCGTCCTTACAAAATCGTAAATTGCTCGAACAAGCCCAAATGGCCTTAAACAGTCTTTTTACATCTAAAGCAGAATACGCTTTACAGAAAATGAAAGGTCGACACTACGAGCAAGGAGAAAAGGCGGGAAGGTTACTAGCCGCGCAGTTGCGTCAAAGGGAGGCATCTATGGCCATTCCGGCCATCAGATCTGCGCAAGGACACTTGTGCACAAAACCTCAAGATATTGTCAATGAGTTTGCCTCCTTTTACGAATCCCTTTATACTTCTGATAATCAAATGGATTCGGACAAGATGACGGCATTTCTTGCAAAGGTGCATCTCCCTTGTCTCTCAGCGGATGGCAAGGCCATCCTTGAGGGTGAAATAACTAGGGATGAGGTTTCCAGTGCGGTCGCTGCCCTGCCCTATCACAAGGCCCCTGGTGAGGATGGATTTCCTCCTGAATTCTATCGTTGGGCAGGTCACAATATTATTGACACTCTACATGCCGCATTCCAGGAGGCGGATGCTGCATCTTCATTAGGCCCCCTTTCTAACAAAGCTATTATTGTTGTGCTACCGAAGCCAGGTAAAGATCCCCAGCTTTGCAGTAGTTATCGTCCCATTTCCCTGTTGAACTCTGATATTAAAATACTGGCTAGTATCCTTGCGTCTCGTTTGCGTAAAGTCTTGCCTTCTTTGATTCACCATTCCCAAGTAGGCTTTGTACCGGGACGCTCTTCCCGGAATCATTTGCGTTCTCTGGCCCATGCACTGTGGTCGGCTCAACATCTTACAGATGATGCGTTAGCCCTTTCACTTGACGCAGAAAAAGCGTTTGACCGCATCGAATGGAATTATCTTTTCACGGTCATGGAAAAATTTGGCTTAGGTACAAAATTTATTGATAAAGTACGTTTACTTTACAATCATCCTTCTGCTCAAGTGAATTGTGGTGGGTTTCTGTCTGATACCTTTACAATTAAGAGAGGGACACGCCAAGGTTGTCCATTATCCCCCCTTCTGTTTCTTTTGGCTATGGAGCCTTTGGCTGCTACCATCCGTCAATCTGATGAGGTTTCTGGTATCCCCCTCCCCATTGGACATTCCAAAATATACCTGTATGCTGATGATATCTTACTCACTCTTACTCGTCTTCCTCGGTCGATCCCCTCTCTTCTTCAAATTATTAATGATTTCTCTTCCTTTTCAGGTTATAAGATTAATTGGGACAAAAGTGAGGCTTTGCCTATTTCTAACGGTACCACAAAAGCAGCCATCTTTGGATTTCCTTTTCACTGGCAGTCCTCACGCCTCAAATACTTGGGTGTCCTAGTTAATAAAGGACTACAAGATATGGTTACAGATAATTTGTCTCCTCTTATCTCCCAAATGCAACGGGATTTTGATAAATGGAAGGCTTTGGGTCTTTCTCTTTGGGGTAGGGCTCAGGCTGTTAAAATGGTTACTCTTCCGAGATTTATATACATCCTGGGCATGCTTCCCCTACAGATTCCCTTATCCTTACTCCGGTCAGTAGACGCCCAGAATAAAACCTTCATTTGGGGTACTGCTAAGCCTCGCCTTGCCATAAATAAGTTGAAGGCTCATCAGTTATCTGGCGGCATTGGTCTTCCATCCATTGAACATTACTCTTTGGCGTTACATATTTCCCAACTCTCATATTTTTTACCTGGTATTAAAGACTTGCCACAATGGGTCCAAATAGAACGACATCTTCTATCCTCGGAATCGAATCTTACTCCTTTGTATGGTAGTGGCACTAGTCGTCTCGACCCGAAAAATCCGATATTATCTGCCATGCATAAATCCTGGCAGAGAAGTCATAGGTTGTTAGGTTCGAATCCAAGAATTCACATCAAGGCTCCCCTATGGAATAATTCGGGCATTCGTATTAATGGTCGTATGTTATCCTGGCCTGAATGGCGTGCTGCAGGTATCCTCTATCCGGATCAGCTTCTGCATGATGGGGATTTTAAGCCATTCTCTCAGCTAAGGGTAGAATTTGATCTTCCCCTACATCATTCTTCTAAATACCTTCAGCTCCAGCAATGTCTGAAGACCCATATGGGGTCATCGCCATGGTTACTGCAAGACTCCCCTATTTTATCCTATTTGCACATTTGGGGGAAATTTAAAGGTGTTACTTCTGGTATATACAAAATTTTATCGTCCCATCTTTTCTCTAAATCTCTTTCACACGATCTTCAGCGTAAATGGCAAGCTCGCCTCTCAGTTTCCTTTTCCGACACTGAATGGGATTTGATTCTAGAGAATTTGAACAAGGGAGCCCGTGAATCAAGGCTCAAATTTTGTCTTTTCAAAATACTACACGATTGGCATTGGTCTCCAGTCAAATTGCTCAAAGCTGGTCTTCTTTCCCATTCTAACTGCTGGAGATGTACCAATTCAGGCTGTGATATTACTCATATCATTTGTGAATGCCCTAGTATCCAATCTTATTGGGCTTACATCGGTACTACCTTAAATTCCACTATGCCCCTAAAATTGCCACTTACACCAACTAACATTCTCCTGCATGACTTACGCCACTCTCCAAAGCTCTCGAAACCACAACTCCGTCTTTTTCATACCTCACTTGCTACTGCTAAAATATGTATCCTGCGTCATTGGAAATCATCTTTACCTCCCTCTCAGGAAGATTGGTTGGTAGCGATGATCCAGACTGCCTCACATGAACGCACAATCTATAACCTTCAGGATCAAGCTGACACCTTTCTCCGAATTTGGTCTCCATTTCTTAAATCAAATGCTGCTAATTCCTCTGCCTCTACTTTTACCCAAGCACATTAACCAGCTTTTACCCTCTCTTGTCCTTTGTTTATTTCTTTTCTTTGCCTTCTGTATCCTCTGCTTTATTCGTTGTAGTGTTCTTTTGTCTTTATCTAATCACTTTATTTTTGTTCTATCTATTTATATTTCCTGCACTTTTGTTGTCTAGGCTTCTTCCCTTTTCCTTTCCTCTCCTTATAGGTTATTTCTTTATTATGTATCATTCTATGCCTTGTCATAATTATTACTTCAATTAGTATTTATCTATTTAAATGCATATTTATATCATATTTATTCATCAGTATCTTTCTGCATTGTTTCTTTCAACCTGGATTTATTTTCTCTTTATTTTCTGTCGTTTATGCTTTGATGTATTTGTTCTATAAAATTCAATAAAAAATTTCAACACAAAAAAAAAGAAACAACAGTACTGGAAATAAAGTGCAAGTGCATTAGTGCAAAATAGGCAACACATGTGCAATTCGCAGAGTAGTGTAGCAGCACAAAAAAGTTATTAAGAAACAGAGAATGGAACTAGACTAGACAGGTGAAATTAACGCAGTAAGTAAAATTCACATGTACACAGGGGCTGCAAGACTAGAAAACCTACGAAGTTGCCTTTCATTCCTTATACATATCCATTCAAAACATTAACAAGCCCAAGGCAAAAAATTAGACTGAACCCCAAAAGGTACCCCAAGGGTAAATGTGTTAACGGGAGTGATCTTCATCAAGCAGTTAATAATGTAGACTGAATAGAATATAATCATCTAAAAGCTGATGTGATTATTTATGTATATATATATAAAAAAATAAAAAGCAGCTGACAACTCCGAAAAAAAAAAAAAAAGAAAAACGTTTTCTTCAATAATATGTAGGGTGTCTTATAATTTTATCTCATCGAGTAGTCACATGATATTCATTTATGTTTGTGCTTGTAGGTGTGCCTTTGAATACATTTAAAAAAATCTGTAACTGTGGGTGTACTGGGCAGAACAGTATGCCGAAGATCAGAACTTATTGACAGATTTTGATTGTCCAGCAGTTAAGGTAAAGTCGCTGGGGTATTGTAGCATGAGATGGAGAGAAGTGGTTGCAAAATTATAGTATATGAATAGTACTCTTGTTCATAATGTAATTATATCACATGGAGAAGGTAATGTTCTTGGCCATTTTCTTCATTCCACCTTTCTTTCGTAATAAAGGAATATACCACCTCTCTATGTGCTATATATTCCAGTGCCAATGCTCACTCTTTTTTTTTTCACACATTGCCCAACGTCAGAAGTGGCTCTGCTCTTTGAAGTACAACCCAAAGATAAAATGTGGCATTCACAACATTAATTCGGTCATGACTGCACATTTTACAGATTACCACCAATTTGGCAGTATTTATCATGACAGTGTAAGATATAACACTATACATATCTGTTACGCAGAAATACTATCCATCCTACTGACATTGGAAAGTATATCTTAGTGCATCAATTATGCTACTGAATCACTTGTAATAAAATGATTTTTCGAAACACAATGGCTATTTGAAGAGCTCCCTAGTTAAGTAATTGTTACCTTTTAAAAAAAAAATATTTCTTATTATGTCGAGCATTCAAGACCTCTTGTATATACTTTAGTGTATACTTATATGTGTATGTACTTTGTAGGCTCTGGACTTGTCCACTTCCACTTAGAGACTTTTCTTTCTATTCAACTGCCTCTATTTAACTTTCTTAATAGAAAACGAACAGTAGAGGTTAGTAAAATACCAGAATTACTTTCTGTTTGTTCAACTGCCTCTATTTAACTTTCTTGATAGAAAATGAGGAGTAGAGGTCAGTAAAGTACCAGAACTGGTTTCTGCTGAGGGACCTTCTTTTTTTTATATTTCTGGCAACTGCCTCTATTCATCTTTCTTGATAGAAAACGACCAGCAGAGGTCAGCAAAATAACAGAATCACTTTAGCATTCTCTAGATTACAGTCCATAGAAATAGTCTTCCACGAACACCCATAGACAATAATATTTTTTTCCAATCTTTTATTTTCAGTGATATGACCACCGAAGGCCCTGATTTTATATTAAAAACAGAGCTTTGGACTATACCATTTCCCGCTGAAAGGCAATATTTCTCTCCATGTGTTCCCACACCTGGCGTGTCACACAGTTTGGCGCTTACTGTCCCTCCATGTTAGAGAACAGCAGATGTTTCAGCACCCAGGCTAATGTGCTGCATAGCTAAATACATATAAGTTCCCAAAGACGAGACCGATTGCATTGCAAATGCTTGTTCATTTTTTATTGTCCAGAAACAGACCCCAATCTGAGGGTTTTAAATCAATGAGCTTCTCCCTGCATGTGGGGTTCTTTGCACATTTTTCCTGCTCAGTTCCATATTGCCATTCATTGTGGCCCAGGCCAGAAAAAACAAGGATCAAAAAGGTCCAACATAATAGGATGGGAATGACCCAGTGGGCCTGTAGTGAATGGGCTGCTGGGTCATAGGCTTTCAACTCCTGTTTAAGCCCTCCGAATCCTCAATTTCAAATAAGGCAGGCAAGCCATAGTTTTGCGGACCAAACTCGAGATGAAGGCAGTAGTATCAAATCTTGTCTGTCCTCAAAATAACATTTCAGGACTCCATGTGACATGTCAATGCATCAGAGTTTTCAGTGTTTTTAATATGTGAAACACTTTATCCGTGAAACCAACATTGGCCAAAAAATTGCCTATTGGTGAACAGCTTGAGAGGAAAGAATAATCCCTTGTTGTTCGATTTATAAGCCTACATCATCCCTGTCCATACTGAGTAGCTCCAAATACTTTTTATTTTATTTTAATGTCCTCTGTTGACTGGGAAAGAAAATATCTCCACCTCCAAACAAGACAGAAGAGTCAGAGTTTGGCAGGACAAACCATAAAGTAACCAAATCTTGTCTTTCTACAAAATTACTTTTCAGGGTTTCTATTATGTGAACTTGTATTTATTCAGAGGTGACAATATTTTTAATATGTGAAACACTTTTTCCACAAAATATTATTAGCAAGCAAATAGCCTATTGGTAAACTTGATTAAAATGAGCCTGAGAAGAAAGCATAATCTCTCGCCATTCAGTTTATAAGCCTCCAAACGTCACAGTGTTCCAAGTGAATTTTGAGTGCTACCAGAGCTTTTTTATGTTTATGACCTCTCTTGACAGAGTAAGAGCTATCTAATCAGTTGTTCTGCCCAGTATTGAAACCACCTGCCATGCAGGTTTCCTACCCTCAGAAACAGTTATCACGTAATGTATTTCATTGATCACCTACAATGAACTGAAGTTTGGCAAATATACATTAAGGCTTCCTCATTTACTAGCAATCTCATTGATGCCTATATAGCCTCAAATCTCTCTTAATATACAATATTTATAAAGATTGTTTGTTATGAATTTAAATATTGACACTCATATTACTTGCTTCCTCAGTGCTATCCATTTTTCTACCAACTCAACTCTTTTTAAGTTTCCTTGATTCCTCGTTAACAAAGTTGTTTCCGCTACTGGGGGCCATATGGGGCACAATATCATACAACATGACACAGTGATAGTTATGGCAACTAAAAACATATTACAGTATGGTTGCTAACAATGGGGACACAGGTTTTATGAGTGGGTGGCAAGAAACATTTACATTTACTCACCAATCTTCAATTACATGATGTGCCATGTTCGACAATTGATCAATCTTCTGTGCTAAATTAAAACTATTACATAGATTCATACAAAACAATCCTAAACTGCTATGATGAAAATGGTCAAACATGTGTTAGTACTGCCAGGGACTATGTGACAACCGTGTTGATAAATTCAAGGATGTATATCATATACTGAAGACATAGGCATCAGATATGCTATGTTGTAGATTCTTATCTAAAATAAGCTCTTTTCTCTGTGATTGATTTATAGTTCTACTCTTTTCATATCCGTGCAACGTTTCTGCCATCCATCTTTTGTGAGAGGCCAGTACACATGGCACAGAGGCAGAGCTACAGCAGTGGAAGTGGTGTCAGGTAGGTGAGATACTAGCAATATAGTGTCTGCAAAGATGACAATTAATTATAGTAATGAAGGTTTCTGAGGTCTTTTCATTGTCACATCTCAGTTGTATGGCTGTGACAGTTGTAGCAGTGGGACAAACGTGCCTGAGTGACAAGGATGTGTGACAGTGCCATCCTTGAATGCCATCCTTCTAAGGATAGAGGTGCCACTGCCACTCCATTTGATGTTTACAAAATATAGCAAACACAATGGCTCTAAGAAGATAAAGTAAAATAGTTTAACATAAGCCTTTTTGCCTTATCTTGAAATATGCAAAGGAGGCAGGCTAATGTGGTACTAATGTGTGAAGAATATATGCCAATATGTGAAGGTAGAGATGTCTGCTGTTTGTGGACAGGGTGATAAGAGTTGGGATTCGAAAGATTGGTGCGATATAGAGGTCTACTGATCTTACCTAGCCTGATGTTAAGGCTCCCTGGAATAGGCTGACCATACTGCTATCAGGGTGCATGCTGAAAAGGACCAGTTCATTGAAGGGAGATCAACAACCGCATTATTGAGGTCTAACAATAGGTAGAGCCTTTGCCATCTCCTTCTGTGCAAGGTTATCCTTCACACACCTACTCTTACCTTGTCATTTTTATGACCCCTACATTACACACCTCAACATCCAAAACATTTTAACAGTCAGTGAGAGAGTGGTAGAAGAGAAAGGGTTTAGGTTATTAGGTTAACATCTGGTTTTGTCTGGGAGGTAGTGGAACATTTAATGAAGGTAATGAAGAGAGGACTATGCCATTATATAGATCATCAAGCAATATTGTCATATCCTACTACCCTATTATATTTTTTGATTCTTTTGTCATTTATTTTAGATTCATGTTCTATGAGGGCATGGTCCAAGAAGACGTTAGAACTCTTTAGAGGAAGACAAAAAGTAACATGATATAGTAAACAAATGCATAATTTCATTTGCTCTGAGAACATGAAAAGATAATATATACTCAAGTATGTAGGTGTTTCCATTAGAAATATTGTTTGAACAGCTTCTTGAAGAAGTGGAAGTAAGAGAACATGCTGTTATGTGGAGGAAAGACATTTCGGGGCCGATTCCGTTCTCGGTCGGAAGGGCACCGGATCGGGTTCGGCCGGTAAAACTACGAGCAGTACGTGTGTTTTCCGGCCGACTCGTACAGCTGTACGAGCGAGCAAGTACGATGCGAGCTACATGAAATTCACTGACCGAGTCGTTTCCGGGTCCGAACCGCTCCGTACGTCCCGGTCGGAAGCTAACCGTGGCGTGTAATGGATGCGATTTACAACCGAGCCAGTACGATGCACGCTTCGGACAGCCTGTGCGACCGGAGTGTCCGGCTCGCAAAAGCTCCCGGATTCGGACTTTGAGGGTCCGCATCGGACTCCCTGACACCCGCAGCCCTACGACTCGGACACAGGGGGAGACCTATGGGTCTCCCCAACACAGGCATGTATGGTGCAGGTGGCACCGATGCGTACCCACTGTAAGGGGCGCACTTTTTCGAGACGTACCCATTCAGTCAATGGGAGCCCATGTACGCATCATACGACCGGCTCCCATTGACTTCTATGGGAGTCCAACCGAACCGAGTCCGACAGCATACGTGCGCATCGTACTCACTCAGTCGGATTGTAGGGGTCCGGCTCGGTCAGAAAACACTACGGATCCGACTCGGTCAGAGTGCTTTCCGACCCGGATCGGAATCGGCCCCTGGATGTTCAAAGATATTGCTTGAGAAGATCCAGCCAAGTGTAGACCGTTTTTTACATTTAGAACTCCTAGTAAGATCTTTGTGACTTTACTCGTTTTGCACTGCCTGCAAGTGCATGCTTCTAGAGGAAAGAAATGAGAACTTAAGTGATGGGGTCAGCAGGCTAGAACACGAGGTACTCAAATGTCATGGACATAAGGTTAGAAAGTGGATTGACTACCTTGACTTGAACTGATGCTTAGGATATATATGTCGTGAACCAGTTTAATGCCATCCCTTCAGTTCAAAACCTTGATTTCAGTTTGCCGCTGAGCATAATATTATCAACCATGTCAAAGGCTGATAACAGGTCAAGTGGTACAATAAAATAATATTTGCCATGAGCAAAGATTCAAAATGCATCATCCATTATAATAACTACAATCCAAATCAGCATGCAGGCACTTCTTTAAAACACCAGCAAGGTGACTCAATAAGCTAAACGCTTTATTTTGGCATCTGCTGTGACTGGAAGATCATGGGTTTGAGATCAACTCAGCCGTCCACCCTCCCTAGGTCCTAATGTTGAGTAACTCCTGCTACTTACAGCACCCAGATACCATGAATCTGAAGGTAGCATTATTTTCAAAATGGGAGTTGATGCCCACCATTATTTTTGCCTTTTGGAGGAAAGAGGTTGGGTATCTAAAAAGACCAGCATTTGAGCACTTTGGTATGTAGGGCAGGTTACCCAGATTTGTTGATGGATAATTTTCTTCAAGAAAATAGAGGTTCCATTATTCTATGTTCATACACACTAAATAATGAAGAGTTGCACAGTAGATAATGTCTCATTTCTACAAAAGGCAGTGAAGTTGCCATAGCAAAGGCCCTAGAACATCCACACCTGTATATTTAACATATATTATTTCTTTATCATATTTACCACAAATTCAATGAAAATCTGTAACATCAACCAGCTTCTCAGTCAGAACTCGCTTTATTTGGGATCACCTTGTTCTCAAAGTTGCAAAATTAGTATCAATACAAAGCAAACATTGGTAAAGCCACTCCATCTTGCTTTGCCAATATGCCTGTCTCTTTTGCCTTTGCCAATGCTGGAGGCTTTTGGGATTGTCGTGTACAAAAGAAGATAGTGCATTCTTCATAAACTAAGGGGATGGGGTAAAGCAACAAGAACTCAACCAAAGTCCCCCTTAAATGATAATAAGGATTGAAACCATGCACAAAGCACTACACGCACAAGAAGCACATGAAAACGAAAACAAATTAAATTCATTTAGTACATAATGCATTTGCCATATATCTTATCAAACCTATTAATTCCAGATCCTGTAATTTAAACATTAGTGCATAGTAGTGAATATCTTATTCACACAGTGGTCGAAATAGGCGGGATTGGAGGGGCACAATATGCCGATACTTCTCCAATTTAAGTAAAATTGTTCCCCTACTATTTCAGAAAAGTTAACCATCTCAGGATGGTATATTCTGAGAGTTGAAATGCCTCAGCAGAATTGTAAGCCAGAGAGTCTCCTGTGCTTTGAAACAGAGGGAAGGGCTGACAATTAAACAACCCTTCTTGCCAGGGAACTAGCTTGCCTAATAAAATTGTAAATGTGCACAACTGGTTAATATGCAAATGGAAAGGGTGCTAGGAAGCCAGTTTTGGCTTTAATAGATAGAATCACTTGAAACTTCCTGGTGACAGGGCCGCACAACCCTTGATCTCTATAATCAATCATATTCTTCACAAGAAGACAAAGGGGAAATAATTGTTCCAGCAGTGACAAATGTAATAGCAGGGGTCAGCCTCCTTTAAATCTTGAAATATAGCAAAGCTTATTTTCTATACTTTCAAGATGACTGGCACATTTCTTCCACACACAAGGTGGCAGTCATCTTGAAAATTTAGAAAATAATCTTTCTTATACTTTCAAGATGGCCACCACATTGCATGTAAAAGCAATGTAGTGGCAATTTTGAAAGTATACAGTGAGTCATTTTTTTACACTTTCAAATAACCCCTCCATTGCATCTGCACACATCTACACTTGGGTAGACGCAATGTGCCGGCCATCTTGAAAGTATAGAAAATAGCATTTTCTATACTTTCGAGATGGAAATTGAACAATCACGAGCAAGGAGCTGACCAAAATCCCACTCAGTGTACTTTTGTACAATGCTGTCTTCGACAAACAGATGAAGCTGTCTGCAGGTAGACATCAAAAATGGTACATATTTTTGAAAGACTCTTTTTGTTTTCCAATATTTTTGCATTGATATCTATATTTCCAAACTGCGTATGATTCTACCTCAAGCACTTACAAAACAATTTGAACTGGGTATGTCAAGCAACACACCCAGCCAGATATTGTGAGCATAACAATTGTTTCACAACATCTGAATTGAGAAAACCATGGTAGTTATAATTCACTGAAACCGAAAGGAATCCATGGGCATGACACAGGAGATGATGGCATGCTAGAAAGAGAAAGTCAATTAATGCAGGCAATTGTGTGTTGTGGATTTATTATGTGCCACTAAAGCTCAGAGTTGTAGAGTAGGAGTGAGTTAGAGAAGAATGGGTTATGTTTCCCTCTTAACTCAAATGTCATTTCCTTGACAGGTTTAGGCTTTCAAGGCACACTGACTTGATTTGCATGCCATGCAAGCACCTCGCAAACACATATCTAGCCTGAAATGAGATAAACATCCCTATTGTCAGACACTAATCCACGCCAGAGGCACTTTGGACTTCTTAAAAGAATGGGAATGACTCGTGGTAGGAACTGAAATGTGATGCTGCAATGCACAATCTGTTTACGTCTAAATGGCACTATACCTTTAAAAGCTGACCAATAAGAGCACATAATCCAAACTAATCCAACCTGGAGTATAGAATGGAACAGGAACAAGGGTTATAAATGAACTTTATAGTTAAGCATCAATGACAGAAATATGGCCAACATAAAATCTCTGGCATTAGTGTGGTAGGACACCATAAACTTTTTTCGCCAATCATTAGCACACGCCATTTTATGCATGATATTTAACCATTTAGAAAATAGGTTGACCTGCCTAGGGGGCCCAGGGTGCTTAGGGAAATGTAAGCTCAAATTGGACTGTTATAGATAATAGCTCAGGAATATTGTTCTTTTGTATCACTGATACAAAAGAACAATATCAAGAATAGCTAATATTACAGAATGACTGGATCTAACTTCGTGTTTTTTTGTGTTTTTTATAATTCTTTTTATATATTATACATTCTGAAAACATGTTTTAATGTTTCATGTATTTGGTGTATGCACTATTACTTTCAATGTCACTCACACTTCCATCCCATACATGCAAAAGTAAATACTCAGGGGTAGTGAGTGCTATATAAATGCAATATATGTGTAGATAGGAGGGATTTATCTAGCTTTTAATTAAAAATTAAATGTGGAACTTGAGTAGGGTAACATTTATGACTAGAAGATATACAATGATACCATTAAAAATATGCAGTATATACGTTAAAAATACATTGACTATCATAAATAAATAACTAGGGACTCACTACACACCAGTTAGCACTTACATGTCCGCTAAAGATTTTTACAAATGTAAAATCAACATCTGGATCACCGACTCAGTATTGGTGGTATTTTAAGTTTAGAAAATGCACTCCAAATGCAGAAAACCCACCTGTGTAGCAGAATTACCGCATTCCCAGGTTTACAATTAGGGGGCAATCATAGACCTTCTAGAATGGTGGCACTGCACATTGTATTAGATAACCAAGCATTTATTACTTTGTACATTATCACTGTTAATCTGAAGGTAGTTTCCCACCCTTAAACGCATCCAAATTCACTCCGATCAAGGGCAGGATTAAGCTTCGTTCCTGGCTGAAAGACGAGGGAGGACAACCCACATTTAATGCATTTTAAATGGAAAGTTGATTTACCTAGATAGAAAAAAACGGGTGAGAGCAGACGGCCTGAGGGAATGCACATGTGTGCATCATGCACTTAAGCAGAACCTTTCGTCTGTATGCATCTGCTGTGCATCGAGCTATTAAAACTCGGCAACATCCGGGATTCTTTGTGAATCACAGAAAAGTGACCTACTGCAAAAGTATGAATGAAACAATGCATTTGAAAAAAATGCCTCTTCAAATAAGGCCCCAAATACGCTTTTTTTATTTTTATTATCCATCAAAAATGTATTGGGTGGATAGAACTAAATCTTATCTAACTACACATGTGGTTTGGGCAAGTGTGATGACAGGCAGGCCCCGTTGTTGTTGTGACACAGATACATTGTGCAAAACTCATTTTCTTGAATTGAAACTTCCGTCTTTGCCATATTTTTGCGTTGTGTATACAATTCACTTAGGAATGTACGAGGTGAGGTGACTGAGGCTGTCGTAAACTGTTTGCGGTAAATAAAACAAGCACTTAGGCTGTTGGGCAAACAACTCCAATAAACTGGACCTTTTTGTACTTAAGCTGAAGACAAACAAGGCCCCGATGTCATCAGTAATCTGTGTATTGTGAAACCGCGATTTGTGAATATGTAAAACAAAATTGCTTTTCTAACATTCTTGCAGCACATGGTAGTGAAACAATGGAGAATTCGACACAAACTGTGGGGTATATTTTGTGGACCAGCAAACCCTTACACAACATTATGCAATGAATTGTCTGTCAAGCAAGTTACAGTATTTTCATGTTCTAGTCCCTCTTACATTGTATAATAGCATTTTAGATCTGTTGCTTAAAATGTCACATGCCATAAGTCTCAAAGGCCATAACAGAAACTTTGGACTCATGCGAAAAACAGCCCCAATCTATTTTCACTATTTAGCTACATATTCTAATCACAAAGGTGCAAATACATTTTGACCGAGCCCATTTTCCTAAATGTTTTTGCACCAGTGAAAAAGCGCTTCAATTGCTTTGTGAAGAATTGCTAAACACATATAAAACACCTTTTAGTTAAAAATAATTTTACGTGTTTAATGAAGATTTCGACATGGAAACCCTAGAGTGTGAATAACATTTAAACAAAAAAAGACAATCTGGATGTTGCACGCTTGGGTTTTTTAATTGACAAAAATTACTTGATGGATCTTTGGTAAGCTTAGTACAACATCTCACGTTTAAAGGTGGAGAAATATCTTGTTATACAAATACAGCAGCAAACATACGTGGAGTCTGGTTCGTGTTTTCCTCTGATGGCCATACCACAAGGCCCACTCTGGTGCAAAGTGTCTGTTTTAAAGTTTTTACTTTCAAACAACTTTGTGGCTTATTTACAAGCCCCTTGTGCCGCTGGTACGTCACTTTTTCCCTTGTTAAAAGTGACGCACCAGCGGCGCAAGGGGCTTGTAAATAAGCCCCTATGTCCTTTTCTGTTCTCTTCCACGCCAATTTCTTATTCTAGCATGCTTCCTCTAAATATTTCTCACAAATGCGCTATCAAAATTGGCATTTCGACTACGAACTGAATGAGCATGGAGTCTTATCATGCAGCTGAAAACGTCTGCGTCATGCTGGTGGTCTTGTTAGGAGCCTGCTAGTCTGGAAAGGGCTTTAGGCTCCTATAGAACTTCACCAACTAATTAGGTGCTTAAATTAATGGGTACTAAACCGCAAAAAACATACTGGGTTCTTGGTAGGTCATGAAGTCAACATATGCACACTTTTAATTCTGACATTAGCCAAGACCTTTTGACTTTATTAAAATTATACATATGATATAGCTCTTTCACGGGCTTTCAGCCAGCTCTTTTTATATGTTGGTCTGTAGTTGTATCACTCACATTTTTCTTCTGTCCATTACAGCACACAGCAGGGGACAATGGATCAGTCCACTTCACACCCTCATTAACTTATCTGTGAGTGACAACATTCTGCTCTTTAACAAGGAACACACATCGGGCATATTCTCAAGGACTTATCGCTGAGTTAGCGGCACTTTATCGCAGCCAAGTGGCAACAGATTCATCGCCCTATTCACAAGTTGGTGCTAACAGCCGATATCAGCAGTTTTCCTGCAATAGCAGCCGCAAAAAACATCGCCACAGATGACACCGGCAACTAACGCTAATGAGATGCAGAGTAGGTGTTCCAGGGCAAAAAGCCTCGACAACACCACCTCGCAACATTCTCAACGACCAGCCAGATCGGCGATAAGATCACAAAACTTGCAATAAGGTGCGTTAGCAGCAGGGAATTAACACCTGCTCTCTCCTGGTATAAAGTCGGACGATAACCTGCACCAGAAATGGGAGCCCAGCCCACAGCCACTCCAGAAGAACAACAGATGCCATGGAGCCACTGATCATGCAGCTCGGACACCCAAGAGGGCCACAACACCCACCGCCACCCCCCAGGCCCTTTCCCCTCGGGCCCTATCCCGGGCACCCTCCACCCCCGACAAAGATATTTTACATCATCTTTACAAAATCATGAACAAAACAATTCACCTGACGTCGCACAATTACAACAATTAAAATTCATGTTTGGTCGGAAAAAGGAGAATCATTCATTCATCTTTGAATTTTTAAACAAATTATTTTATTCAAATTAAACTCAAAACAACTATTTGGAAGAGTCATGGCTTGTTTTCTCTGGACAATCTGTAAGTCACAGCCTGCAAGACAAAATTCAAGATAAGAAGGTGTATCATGCGCTCATCAAAGGACAGAGAGAGAGAAAGAGAGAGAGAAAGAAAGGGAGAGAGAGAGAGAGAGAGAGAGTCAAAGGAAGCGAGGGAGAGAGAAAGAGAGAGAGAGAAAGGGAGAGAGAGAGAGAAAGAGAGGGAGAGAGAGAGAGAGACAGTGAAAGGAAGAGAGGGAGAGAGAGTGCCGACACTGCTGACCCAGGCCTCACTGCTCACCTGCTGCCACCGGTGTGTCTCCAAACACGTGCCACTATACACTGCAATCCACCAGGTCCCTTATCTGAAACAGAGTCCAGATTTATGAATCGCAGAGTTCATATCATTGCACACGCCTTCATCGCTTGCCCGCCCCTGCGCACACAGGCTGATGCAGGCCAGCCCCTCCCTCCACCCAGCGGTTATTGCCTGCCCCTGCGCACCCAGGTCTCACTGCTCACCTTCTGCCAACGGCATGTCTCCAAGAGGGACCACCACGTGCCGGTGCAAGCTCCAAGCCCGGGGCCCACGACCTTGGCAGCCTCCACATCATGCAGCCCCGCACCACGGGCCACCAGGTAACACACA
This sequence comes from Triturus cristatus, assembly GCF_964204655.1. Classification (NCBI taxonomy): domain Eukaryota; kingdom Metazoa; phylum Chordata; class Amphibia; order Caudata; family Salamandridae; genus Triturus; species Triturus cristatus. Next base: position 721,267,210 of record NC_140591.1, on the reverse strand, counting down.
TGATTCTGGGTCTTGATTTCGCAATGGCAGAGATCATATCAGTGCACACGGCATCATCGTAGGCTGCACATCCACTCAGCTCTTTAGGTGCCACTAACTCTGTGAACCGTGAGGCAATGTCTCGTGGCGGTAGGCCCGCGCTGCCCGCTGGCCCAGGCCTACACTGTGGTCCAGCAGGGCTCACACAAATCCGTACCAGTCCGGCCCACCAGGACGGCTCATCATCGCCGGCTGCACACCCGCTCAGCACTTAAGGTGCCCGTACCTCAGTGCACCAAAAGTCACCGTCCCGTCGCGGTAGACCCGTGCCGGCCACAGTGTATCTGGTGCCATGAACTCTGTGCAACGCAAGTCATGAACCCTTTATGACTGAGTCTCGTGATATGCCAGGCAGATGTAACCATGTCACCTCCGGCAGTGGAGAAGAACTGGGACACATAGTGTCGTCGCCCCCCCCTTTATACGTAAGCTGAGTGGGCTGGCCTGGCGAATGCCAGGCCAGCGTAGGGGTGTGAATGATTATCCCTGGGCTCTGGGTGTGGTTCATTTCTGGGCTGGACAGGAAACCATGTGATGCGTGTGTCTCTGTTGCAGTGTCGGCGCCACACGGCCCGCAATCGACAATGTTGCAATGTTGCATGCACCCGGAGGGCGGCCGCGCACAAAGGGATTGTACAAGGAGCGCAAGGCCGCTCGGGCTCTTGGCTCATACATGCTAACTGTTGAATGTGTACAGCTATTGGTGCACCATAAACCTAAGGCCTAGCCTCAATTGCAGTGCGAAAGCCACATCACATTTCCAGAATGCACAGCTGTGCGACACTATGTGTCACAGCATATTTTGACCCTGCAGGTGCCTGAACCACAGTCTGAAGAGAAGAATGGGTTTCTATTTTGAGATATGGGAATCTTTTGACATACACTTAGAAGAATTGGTGATTTTCCATACCCACCACTCCTTTGCAGCAGATCCACATGGCATTAGGTGAAAATGAAGAAACCCATCATAAAGAACAAAATCATTAAGATAGGTAATATTGATTTCTGCACTACAGGGCTAAGGTTTGTCTAGGTTTAGGGATACGAGTTGGGTGTGGGTTGTTTGAAGGTTTATGTTTATGATAATGTATAGGATTATGGTTTAGGTTAGAGTTAGTGTAAGGGATAGGATAAGGATAAGGAAAAGGTTAATGGCCATGATATGGGTAAGAGTAACAAGGTGTAGGGTAAAAGTTATGATTGGCATTAGGGTTGCACCTAGATTTCGGGTGTAATAAATTGGGGAGTTGGTTGAGGGGTGGAAGACCCACTCCCACAACAACCACAATCGTTATCAGGGTGAACCACAAAAATTGACAAAATTAACTTGTGGCTAACCCTCTGTTAACTTGGCACAAAGTAGTCAGGCTGAACTTAGAGGTGATGTGTAATGTATTTGTGCAGCAAACAAAAAGTAATAAAGTGAAAACACAACAGAAGAAAAATACTAAACAAATTTAGAAAAATAGGGTAAATTGCACTAAATGAAATGATTACAGAGCAACACAAATCCAATCAGTAGACCCAGAGATATGCAATTATAAAGTTTTAAGTAATTATAGTGATTAAGAAGCACAAAGGGCCACTCATGGTCATCTGGTCATGTTAGACTAAGGGGAAAGTTAAAAGTTCAGGCTGACTGGAATGGAGCGCAGGCCAGATACAGGGACTAGGTTAGTCCAGCTGAAAAAGCTAACTTCTCAAACTCCATCAGGAAGAGTTCCAATCGTGGTGGAGGAAGCCCTGAGAAGCAGGGAGAGCTTCACGGATTGTCATTGCTGTAGTGGGTAGAGCAGGCCAGGCTTCATGGACAGTTGTTGTTGTAGCACAAAGAGCCGGTTGTGCGTGATGGACAGTTGTTGCTGGAGCTTTTCTCTGATGGTCACTGCGGGCTCTTGTTGATGTAGTGTAAAGTACAGATCTTACATTGTTGGTCAATGCAAGCAGTCACTGTAACTCGATGAGTTGAGTTCACCGAAACTTCATGCTCGCGTTTACCGTGGGCAGCAGAGAAACTTTGCGAATTGGCTCCTCGCAGTTGCGAAGAGCTCAGAACTTCGGAATTTTACCTTTTCTTGTAGCGAAGTGCCCTCTGATGCAAACCAAGGGTCCAAGACCTGAGGATGCACATCTTGGGTATCAAGAACTCACTCCAACAGAGGCCTGCAGGGCTCAGGCAGGCTCATTTGCAAGTCCAGGCAGGTCCAGTGCAGTAGGTCAGCTGGGTAGTTGCAGGGAGACCTCTGGAGCTTGTTGTGTCTCTGTAGCTCAGACAGGAGGTCAGCCTACTGAACTTTGGAGTGAATCAGGTAGCCTGGGATAAAGGGGGGAATGGTTCAGTCTTCCTTCTCAGACATCGGGTAGGCTTTAAACAGCAGGGCAGCCCTCCGTGGGTTAAGGCAGTCCTGAAGCAGCAGAGCATTTCTCTGGGGAACAATGCCGTCCTGCTTCTGTAATGTCCACAGGTTCAGGAGTGTAATGAAGAGTGGATCCTGAAGTCTAATTCTTATACCTGGTGCCATCCTTTGAAGAGGTGGGATTCCCTATATTACCCCTTCATCTGGTTCTGGAAAGTTCTTCCCTTTCCCTGTCAGGGTTCCAAGAAGTCTGGGTTGACAAAATACTAGTGTCAGGTTCCTTTGTCTCTGCTGGACACAAACGCCCTTGAAATGTAAGTGGGGCTGGATACAGCTCCACCCAATCAACTTGACAGAATGGCCCCTCTTGTCCACACCTAATCTCATTTGTGTATATGAATGGACGGAATACACAAACCCCAACAGCAGAGCCATTGTTATGTTATGTTATGTTAATTAATTTGTAAAGAGCAACGGTTACCCTGGGGTGTCCTGGAGCTAGTTACCTTTCCTACTGGCTGTTACCAAGAAGAGTCAGACTATTAAATAACAGTGGGAAATTCTAATGGTTAAACAACCAAGTCTTAAGCGCCCTTCTAAAAGACAACAGATCCGGTGCATTTCTAAGCTAAGCCGGAAGATCATTCCACGCCTTAGCTGCTCTGAATACAAATCTTCGGCCTCCCCAGGAGACCTTTTTTATCTTCGGGACAGTCACCATTTTAGCACCTGAAGAGCGTAAATTTCTTGTGGGTGTATACCACTTAAATTGATTCTGTAAATATTCTGGACCAACCCCATGAAGTGCTTTAAAAACGGTGCTCAAAGATTTAAAGAGTACCCTCTTCCTAACCGGGAGCCAGTGTAACTTTTGAATTTCCTTGGAAATAGCTGCAAATTTAGGGACCCCGGTAAGTAGTCTGGCGGCTGCATTTTGAATCCTTTGCAATTTATTCAAGAAACGTTCCTGAATATTTAAGTAGAGGCCATTACAGTAGTCAAGCTTTGACAGCACAAGGGCAGTGACCACTGTTTTCTGACTCCCTGCTGGCAAGAACGGTAGAATCTTTTTCACCGTCCTCAAGACAAAGGCTGTAGAAGAAGAAACAGAATTCATTTGGGCACCCAGATTCAATTTATCATCGACAATTACTCCCAAATTTTTTACTTTCTGAACCGGGGCAGGGAGTTTCCCCAGAGTAACAGGCCACCAATTTGCATTCCAAAAATTGGGGATATTTCCGAAAATTATCACCTCTGTTTTATCAGAATTTAGCTTCAAGCAGTTTTCTGCCATCCAGCCTCTCACTGCCATCATGCATTCATGAAAGCAGTTTCCCATGCCCCCTCCAATCCTGGCCGAAGAGATACCACAATTTGGGTATCATCGGCATAGGATGTAAGATCAAAGCCCAAGGTCTTAATAATAGGGGCCAGGAATGAAACATAGACATTAAACAGGGTCAGGCTCAATGAAGATCCCTGTGGAACCCCACAGGGCAACACAAATGGCCTTGAACAGTGCTCACCCATGGAGACCACTTGAGATCTATCAGTAAGGAAGGATTTTATAAGATTCAAAGATTATTGAATGCTTTTGGTAAATTCATGTTATCCTTGGACCTGGTGGTTAACAACGGCAAATCCCACGTAATGGCATTGGGGAAGGGAAAAAACCAACCCAAAACGTTTTACTGTAATGGGGCGGCTATCTGAAGAGTAAAAGTTTTCACCTACTTGGGTATCGTTTTTGACGATAAAGGCAACTGGTTACCCCAAGTAATTTCTAAGGCGAAAGCAGTGCATAGTTCTTCGGCTGCTATATTGAGCTTCGCAAAAAGGTTGGGAGGGAAACCATGTGAGGCTATTTTGAAAATTTACCAAGCTAAAACTATATCAGTAGCTAGGTATGGGGCCGCTATTTGGGGGTACATTAACCCTGATTCCATTCAAATAGAAGAGAATAAATTTTTTCGTGCCCTTCTTGGCCTCCCCCAATCCACCGCGACCTATTCTGTACATTTAGAATTGGGGATGGGATATATCTCTGACATTTTAAAGTTAGCCCCACTTTTGCTATGGATAAGAACCTGGTTGAACCCGGATCTTACAATGAATCATAATATCCTAAAAGAATGCTCTAAATTGGATAATTGGAAGAATATTCAGTGGTTGTCTCATATTAAATTGACTGCAAAGATGATAGGACGACCTGAACTTTTTTCCAATCCCGAAAGTTTAAGGAAAGCTGATTTAAGGTGGGTTAAGACGTACTTTATTAAGCACTGCGAGGTGGAGCGAGAATCTCAAGAACTCAGTAAAACTTCAGTAAGGGCTCACCTCTTGCTTAATTTATCCACGGTCATGCACCCATATTTATCTATGGTTACGAATAATTACCATAGGTGGCTTTTGATAAAGTTTCGTTTTAACCAAATACATCAGGTTTTAAGTGTTCCGCAGGGCTGGTTCAGATTTGAAGATGGGGTTCCCTGCAGATGTGACAATTTCTCCGCCCAAGATACGATGCATTTCTCATTTTTCTGTCCATTTTACCTAGAGGCCAGGAAAAGGTTTATCCGACCTATATTGAGAAAGGAGGCTTTTGTCCAGGTAAAACCAGCATTATTATTCCTGCAACTAATGGAATCACCAACAACTATGTTCTGTGTGGCTAGTTTTTTGGTTGCCTGTATTAGATCAAGGAAATTGAGATTGACAGCTTTGGAAGAGATCAATTAGTTTCTATATTGTGAATCACCGGGAAAAATTTATTTATTTTTTTAACATGTATATGATGGATTGTCTTCTCTTTTTATCTGTATAAAATGTCCTGTACACTTTTATGATTTTAACTAATCGAATAAAGTGGTTTTGATTGATTGATTGGTTTGATATAAGATTCAAGGCCTTGCCCTGAAGTCTGCATGACCTTAACCGGGCCACCAAAAGCTCATGGTGGACCGTGTCAAAGGCAGCGGACAGATCTAATAATATCAGGGCGGCCCTTCCACCCAGATCAACAACCTTCCTGATCTCGTCCGTGGTCTTCAAAAGGGCTGACTCCGTGCTATGGCCACTTCTGAAGCCATATTGGGTTGAATCCAATGCCTGGGTTCTATGAAGAAAAGCCCCCAATTGTGTATTTAATGCCTTTTCTATCATTTTAGCTGGTGGAGCCTAGATATTGGGCGAAAATTTGAGGGGTCGACCGTGTCTAGATTGGGCTTTTTTAGAAGGGGTAAAATTGACGCCCTTTTCCAAAGCCTATGAAAACACCCGGTATCAATCATGGAATTAAAAACTGGTGTAAGTGCCATACTAAGTGGTTCTACTGCTAGTTTAGCAATGGCCACCGGACAGGGGTCATAAGGTGATCCAGATCTAGCCATTTTCAGAAGACAGCGTACTTGATCTAAAGGCAGGTACTCGAATTTCTCGAGCACTACAATAGAGGCGTTACTCCACCCCTGATCATCCTTATCCCGGTCGCTTCCTATTGCCATAGGTCCATTTAAAACCGAAAAGATCACTTCATCTTTATTCAGAAAAAATGTGGCGATCTTTTTGCAGAGTTCCTGACTGGGCTGTAATAGAACCGGACGCGGGGAGGAGAGATCAAGAACAGTTTTAAATAATACTTTAACTGAATCTTTTACCAGCTCGATTTTATTGACAAAGAATTTTTGTTTAGTAGCAAACAAAAGTTGCTTGTAGTTTGCTAATCCCTTTCTATAAGCCAGTTTATCTACTTCCTTGTATTCTCTCCTCCATAAACGTTCTAGACGTTTACACATGAGTTTTCCATGTTTCAGTTCCTCTGAAAACCAGGGGGCAGACGGAGTCAATCTCTTGGGTACAATGCTCCTAACTGGGGCTAACTTATTACAAGCATTTTCTACCCACTTAGTATACATGATCGCCCCCTCCTCTGCTCCTAGACTTGAGTGAGTAGATGTAGCAATTAGGAGTTCCTGGAAAGCTCCATTGTCCATTCTATTCCAGGATCGGATATCAATCCATTTCTTAAACTTTGCCCCCCTTGGGTGCTGTACCTTAATGGTTAGTTCAAACAGGATGGCCGAATGATCTGTCCAGGCCATGGGCATAACTCCTATAACCTGGAGGCCTGAATGATTTGTAAAAATGCCATCTAACGTAAGTCCAGCCAAGTGCGTTGGACCAGTGACCTGTTGTATGAGGTCAACACTGTTCATAATATCTATAAGAGTGGCTGTGTCTGGATTCAAAAACGCCTCCAGGTGGTAATTACAGTCTCCCAAAATAGTATAGAACTTCTGACAAATGCTGTCTTCCAGCAAATGTCCAATAGCGGTAATAAAAGCCTGTTTGTTACTCGGAGGTCTATATATTAAAATACCTTTAAAGGTATGATGAAAGGATATATTAAAATTGAAGGCCAGCGCCTCGCAACCTACATTAGGTATAGCGTGGAGTACTGCTTTAAATGAGCTAGGATATATCAGTGCTAGCCCTCCCCCTTTTTTTCCGCCGCCCCTGTTTAAAGACTGGCAAACAAAACCTGGAGGAGTTGCTTTTAACAAATCGGGCCCGAGGAATCGTCAGTCCAAGACTCTGTGATAAAAGTCAATTGTATATCATTATCCTCAATTAGTTGTGCACATTCAGTGCTATGTTTGACCAAAGATCTAGCGTTTATCAGCATGCATTTACAGGCCGAGGCTTTATGGCCCCCGGGCCCAGACTCCCTTAGCTTGTAGGGTGCTAGGTATAATATTTCCGGTAGTAAAGTTTTACAAAAAGAGCATTTCGACAGCTGGATAAATTGCCCTGAGTAAAAGACAGACAGTCACAGTTAGAGTCTCTTTCCCCCCCATTTAGTCCCAGTAGTACTGATCTTGAATAAGCAATACGGGAAGGTATACCTACGTTTGGTGGTGCAGGAGTCGTGGCACTCGGCACGGGCCCGGCGCGGACGGGTGCAGATGGGCTTGCCTTTGGCGCGCCGCCGGCGTGCTTGCGCCATTCGATCTAAATATACCGTGGGGAAGCCAGCCACTAGACCGCTCCCCTCGCTACTACCAAAATGGCGGTCGAGCTAGGTTCGTGTCACCCAGTCAAGGTAAGCCTCCAAGTTCCAGGGGTTTTAGTAGATAGAAAAGATTTAAAAGACCAATTCGTCTACCAAGTTAATAAAACCTTAAAATACTTCCCTAAAAAGTCACAGGATGAGCAGTGCAAAACGAAGCCAATATCAGTGCAAATGAACAATTAATTATTAAAAGTATACCGTTTCACATGGAACACGTCTATCTCCCAGCTCAAGCCTCAAGAGAGGTAACGCTGCGCGCTCGCGCCATTCGATCTAAATATAGCGTGGGGAAGCCAGCCACTAGATCGCTCCCCTCTCTACTACCAAGATGGCATTTGCAGTCATGCGACCCAGGATATTGACAGAAGGCACAAATGATTAGGACAAGAAAATGCCAGCTCTGTAAAAGTGGTATTTTCAGAATTATGACTTAAATTCTGATTTTACCATTAAAGATGGTTTAAATTACAATTCAAAAAGCATATCCCCTTCTGATCCCAATCAAAAGTTACCACTTACTAAATGTAATAGGTTAATCCCATGTCAGTCAATGGGAGAGATAGACCTTACAAAAGTGAAAAACAACTTTAAGAGCTTTTTACTACCAGGACATGTAAAACATAAACCCACATGTTCAACTTTTCAAATACAATGCACCCTGTCCTATGTGCCTTTGGGGACTACCATAGAAGTGACTTATGCATATTAAAAGGGAAGTTTCAGGCCTGACAAGGTTTATTTTGCCAGGTCAAGATGGCAGTTTAAAACTGCACTACAGGCTGCAGTGTCAGGCCTGAGACAAGTTTTAAAAGGCTACTTATGTGAGTGGCACAGTGAATGCTGCTGCCCCTAGGTACAGGTAGTACTATTTATTAGGGACTTACAAGTAAATTAATTATGCCAATTAGGTCTAGGTTTGGAAGGGAGAGAACAAGCACTTTAGCACTAGTTAGAAGTTGTAAATTACACAGAGTCACGGACACAACAACAATGAATTCAGCAAAACAGTGGAGTGAAGGCAAAACTTTTGGGGAATTCTACACCAAGGATATCAGCTCTAACGTAATTGCAAAGGACTGGTGAGTTTATATTTAGAGCCAAAGTTACTGATGTGGGTAGCATGGTGTTTAGGGCTGTGTTTTACATTAATGTTTGGGATATGGTGAAGATAGAGGGTTATACGTGGAGTAGAGCTGCTTATTTCCTTATCATGCTTATTATATTTGTCAACAATGCATTAAAATGCATTTTTCACAACATATTCTTCATATTTACTTTTTCTGAACTGAACAGTTCTAATATCGTATAGTATTTAATTAAAATTCCTAAAATGTCCCACACATTATCTGATTCCCTGTCCTCTTCCTGGCAAGTGTTTGAGGTGCATCTCTGTATAATGAAGGATGCATTTCTTCATTTCTTCATTCTTGCATTCTTCATTATAACAGAGATCCACCCCAAACACCTGCCAGGAAGAGGACATGGAGTTAGATAGTGTGGGGTACCATTCAGTAATTATAAATAGTATACACTGATAGTGTTGCCCAGTTCAGGCCAGCTCCTACATAGGAGCCATTGCTGATGTTCAATATGCCATGCTTGCCAAATACCAAGGATATCTAGTCTTGATTCCCAATCATGACTCCTGCTTTGACCACCCAACACTTCAATTCTCATTTTATCAATTTTGCACTTTCTTTTTATCCCTGTTTCTCCCTTTGCCATTGTTTTCCTGTCTCTCCCTTATCAGCTTTTCTCTCTGTGCTCTAGGTTAATGATGACCACCACTACCTACAATCACTGCCATCAAAGTAAGTGCTTGTTCAGGCCCATTCCCAAGAAGGTAGACGTCTGCTTTATTAGTAAATACTCAACTGTCTAAAAGTGTGCCAGTGCATTTGAAGATGAGCTCAGCCCTTGTTTGACTGGGGACTCTAGTATTGTAGAGGATGGAAAACATCCCTTGCATTGGATTAACAGCTACAGGGTACATTTAATTTGTTTCTAGGAGAGACTGAATGTACGATTTCAGAATACAAGCAACAACGTCAGAGATCTGATTTTATTAGCTGTGGAAGTAAGTGTGTGTGGGGTGTTGCAGCATCCCCAGAATAACCATGATGGAGTTCAGAAGTTGAACAAGCAATAAAGATGTCTTTACATTTTATTTTTACCTTGTCACACTTGCTGTGCATTCAAAAACAGAGGTCAAATGTCCTGCCATGTCTTCTGACAAATCGCTGCTTATTCTTTTTTAAAACAGAGACTGCTGTTTGCTTTTGTTTTACTGACTTCATAGCTAAAGGATTTGGCAGAGTGAGCAATCTAGGAATCTTGCTGGTTTTAATATTAAACTTTTAAATACCTGTAAATTATTGTTCTAAATAGTTCAAAATATATAAGCAGGTATAAAGCATATATGAAGCACTTTTTTTGTAATTCTAGAGCATGATGGGAACAAAGATTTTAATAGGGTCAAAACAAATCAAGACACTTGGTGATGTGCATATAGTAAATATTTGCTGAAAACCTATTTCTACACATTATTGTTTGTGCAATTTACAGTTTTATTAGGAAAACTGCATCCCACTGCAAATTCTGTGACCATTTCAATGGAAAATGTGCTGTCAGTAAATTACTATGCACTACTACACCATGCTCCTGCAATAGTAAGTAAGTAAATCTTACAAAACGTAACTTGAAGTGGCAAAACAAAGGTACAAATAGTAGTGCATATAAAACCGCCTTAATGAATACAGTAATAAAATAAATGCTTTATTTAGTGGTTTAGCTTCACACTAAAAGAGAAATGGAAACAAAGGTGGGCAAATTCACAAATGCATCGTTAAAAAGGCACAGCATTCTCAATGTTTACCAATGCATGCTATGCCTATTAACAATACTAATAGTTTTTTTTTTTTACTAATTCATAGACTTTTATGGGGCAAATTTCTCAAGAACGTGTGATAACCATTGCAAATTTAGCTTACCGCAACTCTTCACATTGCAGTCTATCACGGGAAAGCAACTCTGTGTTAACGTAGCATTCTCAACCCGGCAGCACCATGCAATAGTCTCACGATAACGCGTCAAATGATCACAATAAAGTCAACGCGACGCCGCAAAAATGCGAAACCCGAACGCGAAAATAGTTGCGATGAGGCCAATCTTGATACAAAAATCAGCGATAACCAGCGACAGGTCTGCAATTCTCACGGGACATGTGGGAAAATGCACCATAAAAGCAGAGCAAAAAAAAAGGTGAGATGACAATGTACGAGCACATCCCCTCATTCGTGACGTAGAACAAATGACCATTGTCCCGCATCAAATAGGCATCTCCTCACAGCCACAATGTACATTGACATGCAGTCTGCAAGTAAACTGCGCCAATGCAGAAACATGCACGGAACACACTGTGAAACCGCATCTCCCCTTCACATTGCAGAGGTACAAGCAACCCCTCATGCACACAGGCGTGTCATGACCATGATCAATCAATTATGAAAGCGTGGACGAATGTAGGGGCAGTGACTTCCACTTACATGTTGTGGGACTTGAGTCACAGGGGGCATCCCTGCATCATGGTGGTACATATCTGACCCCAAAAGGAACCCTGTTGTCACCTGAACTTCACAAATGGCAGACAAAATGGAATGATTCTGGATACATGTGAAATGCCGAAGAGTGGCATTCCCTACTAACTGTGACACACAGAACTGGCAGTTCGAATACGTGACACCCAAACGGCCTCTCTGCACGGAGGTGACACACCCACCATCCATGAACAAATCATAAAATTGTTAGCACTACATGTCGCACTCACACCTGTCTGAGTGATATGCCTGTACAGATGAGTGATATGCACTCAGGAAATGTTTTTTTGGAATGCCTTTATTTGCACATGCTGTGCCTGTGGTCATTTTGTACTGTCCCATGATTGCTAAGGACTGTCACAATGGGACGTGCTCATGTGAAGAAATTGTCAATGATGATGTTCCTACTGGCTATTCCTGCTGCGGCTGCAGTGGGGTGTGGTCCACCTGCCTCATCATCATCATCGTCCGGTACATCTGCCACTTGTATCCATGGGGCATTGCTGCGTATACATATGTTGTGCAACACACAACATGCAACGATCATCTTGCACACGATGTCCGGGCTGTACAGGAGCCTTCCACCTGTGATGTCCAGGCACCTAAAATGTGACTTCAACAAGCCAAATGTGCATTCCACGATGCCCCTGGTGCGTTTGTGTGCCACATTGTACTGCCTCTGGGCCTGTGTGTTCGGGGCTCGGAGGGGTGTCATCATCCAGGTGCAGAGTGCATACCCTTGGTCACCTGTGACAGAGCAGAGAGATATGTGTCAATAGTTGGTTCTGCATGATGTGTAGGCAGGCTCACTGGTTCATTGGTGTGTGATATGTGTGACTTTGTGATTTCTGTATGACATGTACTGCTTTTTGCAAATGAGCAGCATCAACGTGTATTACGTAGCCTCACTGCTGCTCCTCCCTCCCCCCGAGCCCATTTACTGGTGTGCGCAGTGCGGTTGCATCACTTGCACCGCTACGGCACACCATTGTCATGCCTGTCTGCGCATGTCCACAAGCCTGACAATGACACAGTTATGTTGTGCACTGAAGGTGGCTGGCCACGTGTGTGTAGGCCTATGGTAAGGACAGGGCGGACACAGATTTAGAGTTCATGCCTGGCTGAACTCACCATGCGGTTGAGGGCAGACCTCTGGCTTATTCTGTGGAAATAACGACACGCACAACAGTTGGCATGTCTGATCCCTGACCCCTAGCAGGGTTGCGCACCCTCATGTACCCCTCGGCCGAGCCCGCACTCCAAGGGCATGTTACATAGCAACATTGTATATTGCGTGAAGGGTGGTGCCGACACTACACCAGAGACACACGCATTAGTAACTTCCTTGGCAAGGCCTAAACTCAACCATGCCCACAGCCACGTGGTGAATGACCACACCCCTACGCCACACTGCCATAACCCGGGCCACTTCCTTACGCTCACAGGGGGGTCCGACACAGCTACATGTCGCAGGTCTACCCCACTGCCTGAGGTGACAAGGTTGCGCCTGCTGTACACAGCACAATGTGGTATGGCCTGGGGCCCTCATGCATACATAATGACCACACGGACACACTAAGATAATTTGTGGAACTGGCTACATGCACGTGCGCCCGGCACCTTTTATTGCCAGGGTCACACGTCCAGTGACGCCTGTGCTGGATGAGTGTTGGGTAGTGGTTGGTGCTGGTAACAACTACAACAGTGATCAGACAATCAGAGGTTCAAAGTACAAACAGCAAGGGTCCATGACTTGAGCTGCACAGAGTTAGTGGCCCCGGATGCACTGCGGCCGACACAGGCACACCCGCAAGGGACAGTGACTTGAGGTGCACTGAGATAGGACCACAAGAGAAGATCGGGTCCTCGTTGATGTCCAAGGAGAATGTTGCTGAATGTTACAGTGGACAGTGGAAGGTGTCCATCCAGAGCATGATGCAGAGGGCAGAAGCAAGCAGAAATGGGCAATATGGAGGAGTTGAATGCTACAGTCTCCTTTTTCCCACCATGTCAGTATCAGCTACATGATGATGAAGACCACACCCAGGCCATAGACTCAGACGCCACCAAAGGTAAACCAGAGAGTGTCCCTGACTCCCGTGGCACAGAGTCAGTGGCACCAGAGCTAGAAGGGGATGCAGTCTGCGATGAGGCCTGTACAATGATATCAACTTGGCCATAAATAAATCAAGGCTCAGTTCCAAATGTGTGACCTACAGGACCGCAGTGTGGGCCGGAGGCAGAAGTCAGCATGGGCCCACAGCCACGTGTCATTGGCTTGCGATGCACAGAGTTAGGGGCTCCAGAGCAGTTGTTGGTAGTGTTCGATCACCTCCGTAACGAGGATCCTTTTTTCCTCAGGACTGAACCACAGCTTTCTCTTACTCCTCTCCTTGGGTACAATGATGTGTACTCTGCCATTGCATAATCAAGACTCAGTTCCAAATGTGTGACCTACTTGACCGCAGTGTAGGCCAGAGGCAGAAGTCAGCAAGGGCCCACAGACACGTGTGGGCCGAATGCTATGCACAGAGTTGGTGTAAGCACATCGAAGGGAGTATAGTGACATCAAGACAGCCATAAAATATGTACTCTGCCATAGTGTAATCAAGACTCAGTTCCAAATGTGTGTCTGCTGTGTATGCCGAAAGAGTGCATCAACGAGAAAGGAGCAGCGACGGCCCGTGTAGGGCATTTTACCGGGGCGGTGATGTGGCGCAGAGGAGGGGCAGGGTGGGGGGTTGCAAAATGCGGCATACGGCCGATTTCAGGTAAGTTACGAAAAAAATTAATAAAACGAATTTCGTTGCGCGCGCTGCATCGCATTTGGCAATGCAGCGCGCGCAACGATATTCGTTTTATTAATTTTTTTCGTAACTTACCTGAAATCGGCCGTATGCCGCATTTTGCAATCCCCCCACCCTGCCCCTCCTCTGCGCCACGTCACCACCCCGGTAAAACGCCCTACAAGGGCCGTCGCTGGAAAGGAGTACTGTGGGCCTTGCTCGCGGAGGCTGTGATGGTCTGAGGAGGCTGCCAAGGTCGCGGGCCTCAAGCTTGGAGCTTGCACCGGCACGTGGTGGGCCCTCTTGGAGACACGTCGATGTTGGCATGTGAGCAGGGAGGCCTGGATGCGCAGGGGCGGGCAAGACGAGGTCTGGGGACCAACAGCCTGGATTGCAACAGGTGCACAGGATCTCAGGCACCACCGCACACGGCGTTAGCCTCGTGGTGGGGTGAGAGGCGCCACCTGGCTGACACGTTGGCCATTCCGGAAGAAAATCACGCTCAGGGCTATGTGCTTTTTATTCACACCCCTATGCTAGCCTGGCGTACGCCGGGCCAGCCCACTCTGCACACGCTTACAGGGGGGATGTAACAAGGTACATTTCCGAGATCCTCCCCACTGGCTGGGGTGACATGGTTGTGTCCACTGTCCACAACACTGCCACCACCAGCAGTATATGTCGACATGGATTTGTCTGTGGTCTGCATACTGCAGTCTGTCCAGCACATCCACGCCACACTTGGCAGTCTGTGCATTCTCATTCATGGGTCACTTGCCTCCTTAGCACATGCCTGGTTACCTCCTCTCCCCACAGTCTGCTATTGTGTGGCTGAGGTGCCATGCCGTTGATGGCTCATGTACATGGCTAGCCCAGGTTACCGCAGTAAGTTATGCTGTTGTGTATGGTGGGTGGGCATGTTGTTTGGCATGTTGTATGTGAGTTTGTAATGTGTGCATTGCCAGCGTTGTGAGTTGCATGATTGTGGAATTGAGGTGTGTGGTGTGTTTATTTGGTACTTACCAACTAGCACTGCATTTCCGTAGGTGCCATCCTAGAAGCGCCGGTTGATGATGGACTGTCGGAAGATGTATGAATCATGCACACTGCCTGGGTAGATGGCGACAACATTGGTGAAGAGTGCCCGGTGGTCCACTATGGCCTGCACATTGCTGGAATGCATGTGCTTTCTGTTGCGGTAATTGTGTGCAGTGGCGGCAGGGAGCACGAGGAGTCCATGTGTGCAGTTGATTGCCCCCAACACGTGCGGGAATGCAGCAATGGCGTAGAAGCCCTGCTTGGTGTCCAGCTGTTCCTGTGCAGTGTGTGGGAAGTATAGGTACTGGGGTACTGGGGTACCAAGCTGATGATGGCATCCAGGACAGGTGTGAGGAACTTGGATAGGGCTGGCTGTAAGACTCCTCTGACTCTGGCGGTTGTTGGTTGGAATGTCCCAGAGGCCAACAGGTGCAGCACAGCCAGCAGCTTTGTTTGAGGTGGGATGTTGGTTGTCCGCTGTGTTGGTACTGTCGGCCTGTGGGCTATGATGTTCAGGATGCAGAGGATGGTTGTCCTTTTGAGTCTGTAGTAGGCAATTACATGATCTGGTGTTAGGTCTGTGAGGCTGGCGTGTTTCCTGACGGTCCTTTGTCTTTGCCTGCGCTGCCTCTGTGGTGGTCCGGGGGGCGAGGAGGTCCAGGGGGGCAGGCCTGGGGGTGGTTGCGGTGAGTCTTGTGGCCCTGTTGGGGCTCCGAGCTGCATGATGAGTAGCTTCATGGTGTCTGTTGTTCTTCTGGTGTGGCTGTGGGTTGGGCTCCCTTTTTCTGGTGCAGGTTGTCCTCCGACTTTGCACCAGGACAAAGCAGGTGTTAATTTCCTGCTGCTAACACGCCTTATCGCCTGTTTTGTGATCTTATCGCCAATCTGGCTGGTCGTTGAGAATATTGAGGTGTGGTACTGTCGCAGCTTTTTGCTCGGGAACGCCTACTCTATATCTCATTAGCGTTAGTTGCCGGTGTTATCCGTGGCGATGTTTTTTGCATCTGCTATCGCAGGGAAACTGGGGATATCGGCTGTTAGCACCAGCTTGTGACTGTGACGATAACTTTATCGCGACTTTGGCTGCGATAACATGCCGCTAAGTTGGCGATAAATCCCTGAGAATATGCCCCTATGTTGTTACCTTATCAACACATGCTTAATCTAGTGCATTTGTACATACCAGTGTTTTTATTCTGTAATTCAATTGATGCCATTAGTTGTACTTACT
Source organism: Triturus cristatus (assembly GCF_964204655.1). NCBI lineage: Eukaryota > Metazoa > Chordata > Amphibia > Caudata > Salamandridae > Triturus > Triturus cristatus. Next base: position 721,251,089 of record NC_140591.1, on the reverse strand, counting down.
TACTGCAATAGGTTTTCAAAAGTGTGCTCCCAAGTGCACAATCGACTACATACCACACACATACCTCTATCCTTCTGAATAGGCGTTACTCATTTTATTTGTTCTTTGTGTGACTATTGGCTTTTTCACAATCACTGGCGTAACGAAACTTGAGGGGGGCCCGCTGCATAGTACATTAAGGGGCCACTCTCCGAACTCACTCCGGAGCTCTCAGGCCAGGCTAATGTGCTGAGAGGGCCCCTGAAGCTCAGGCCTCCCGCACTGCGGAGGCTGCGGGGGCCTTTGGTACGCCACTGTTCACAATTCAGGAATGTAACACTGAAGGCAGGACCCCCACTCTGCAAACGGTTCCAGAGCCATTGTCTGGTTCAGGGTTTCCTGCTGAATTTGCCATGGACCAGCCCATACCGGAAAGTTGCAGTTGTTGTTCTTGTTTCCAAGTCCTTCTGTGTCATGAGCGTAGGAAGGTTTTGCCAGTCTGGATTTTGGCTCACTGTAAGAATTTATTATTTCTGCAGTTCCTCAAAGAGCAAAGCCCGCAGGAGTGGAAAAACTTCACCTTTTGCCAACTGTCATTTTCTCAAGAACAAACCCTGTTCTGGACTTTTAAGATCTGGTCTTATCCAAGACAATTTCAGTTTAATAAAAAATATGGAGAATATACACTCTCGGAATAAAGGTGATTTCAGTCTAGTCTCTTCATCTATTGGTCTACTGTAATGTCATTCATATTTTGTTTCCACCCACAATAGCGCACAGCATAGAACAAAAGGTAAGTGATTACCTGACTGTGAGTGATGCTATTCTGTTCTTGCACAATCTGCACATCAGCACAATTAAAAAGTCCCTTTTTGTGCCAGAGGCTACTGGTGGTGTGTGTGTTTTCACATTAATAATTATAATATTGTAACTTTTACACATTGCTTGTTTAACTTAGGTGAGAAACCAAAAGCTCCTGCAACACTGCCACGGGGCTTCTCGTGTGCCATTTGTCTTTATACAAAAACTATTTACAAAAAAAATAAGCACTGGAAAAGCCAAAAGATTAGCAAACAGCATAAGACATATTTGTCAATGCTAGATCATTTTGGTTAGCATTCTGAAATTGAAAGCCAGTTGTTCCCTATTCTGCTAACTCAGCATGTTGAGATTTGAAGCCAGTAAGGACAATTACAAGATCCTCAAGAAAAATTCTTCTTGTGAACTGCTCCTAACAAACCATTAACAGTGAAAATGAATATCAATCAAAAGTTAGCAATCTATTAAAGTGCAGAAACTATCATTAGAAACTCGGGAGCTAATTTAGAGTTGGGTGATAACGGAAAATTCTCTGATTTCTCGAAAAAACGCTAAATTGAAATGGGAACCCAGAAGCAGAATTACCTCTTCCACATCTGAGCTTGGTGGAGGGAATTCCACTGGTGGATTTTCCTATGAAAGTTAGGAGTTACATTAGACAAACTTAATTCTTCTCTGATGGGCAATAGTTGTGTCTATGTGTAGTCAAAAACTCAATATAAAGCATTGAGCCTTTCCTCTTGCTCCCGCCACTAGGGGCCAGCATCTTCTGCACAGCATGTAGTGATCATCAGTAAAAAAAATGCAAATATTGTAAATCTCCACCATTCCTACTGGACAAGTTTGCTGCAGAGGAGCCAGACCTTTTAATCATTATTGTCATTTAAATCTGGGTGAGTATCCCTTCTCTACTGGGTCATCGATGTCTGGTTTTGTACAACAGAGAAGGACTTAATATTGTAGATGTTTTATATTCTACATAAAAGCATAAGCTTAAAAAACCATTAGTATTTGTTAAGGTAATTTATACTAAATAGATGCTATATAGAACTACCCAGCTAGAAAATCTGGCTTGTGGCATTCTTGGACTTACACTTTTCCTCGCCTTGGTAGACGCAGTCCTAAATGCTTCATCATATGTCATGTTTTACACAGCCACTAAATATTAGTTACAAGGAACAGACGGTAAAATCCTGCCCAAATGTTCACAGGTAATTATAAGAGAATGAACTGCCAAGGGATTATGGGATATCGTTGACGCAATACGGTCCTAATCCTTCCTAATGGAAAATGACAATGTCTGCTTTACACGCAGCATCTTAAATAAAAGGATGCGCGTTCTCCAGCAGATTTTCCAATTTGTTTCGTTGTACAAATGCCTCCAAAGACAGCGCCTTGGAGTACGACACGCTGCGTGTTTATGCGATGGATGTGAGCAACTTCTTTGTGGCTAAAGGGAGGGGGGAATGGAATGTGTGATACAGTAATTCCATGAAATTAAAAAGCGGTCCAATGGCATTTGCCCAATCACCGTGATTTGAATGTAAATCATTTGAATGTATATAGACCCTTTACTGTGAAAAGACGTATTGGGGCATGTGTACAAGCGCCTAACGCCACGGGAGCGTCACTTTTTGTGGAAAACAGGTGGAAAAAGCAAAATACCATGGTTTGTTTATGTACAGGAAGGTGTCCCTTCCTGTACATAAACAAACCTTTAGAAAAATGCAATTCTTTCACTTTCATGTGCGCTGTATAAAGCAGCACACATGAAAGTGACAGAATTGCATTTTAGGATTGTTTATGTGCAGGAAGGGACACCTTCCTACACATAAACAATTCTCCCCTGCACGCAGACACCCTTGCACTCTGGTGCAATGGTGCCTGCGTTGGCGCTAAGTTGTTAAACTTACCACCATTGCAGGGGGAAACGCAAGGCTGCACCACACTCTTGTAAATATGGTGCAGCCTTGCGTTCCGAATTGGCGGAGCGTGTCGTTAAGCCAAGGAGCCTAACAACAAGCTCCGCCACTTCCTTGTACATATACCCCATTGTGTTTCTCCATGGGAGGTTGAAGCAATTTTGCATTGTTCAAGGTAGAAAATATACCTCTGGCTAGAATGCATCAATCATTTCAAATCTGCGTCGTAGCTGGCTCGTTTAAGAAGCATTGAGAAGTTATTCTAATTTAACAAAACATGTATGTTGTTTGGAGGGTACTTTTTGATCAAACAAGTGATATCAACGAAGGGGTTTGGATGGGGAAATGTTTGTCTGTGATGAATCACTGTTACTTGGAATGATGGACAAGGTTGTAAGAAGCTGAGAGGGTGCCTTCTGGGCAGCGACGGCCCGTATAGGGCGTGTTACCGGGGCGGTGACGTGGGGCAGAGGAGGGCAGGGTCGGGGGCTGCAAAATGCGGCATAAGGCCGATTGCAGGTAAGTTACGAAGAAAATAAAGAAAACAAATGTTGTTGCGCGTGCTGCATCGCATTTGGCGATGCTGCGCGCGCAACGAAATTCGTTTTATTTATTTTTTTCGTAACTTACCTGCAATCGGCCGTATGCCGCATTTTGCAACCCCCCACCATGCCCCTCCTCTGCCCCATGTCACCGCCCCGGTAACACGCCCTATACGGGCCGTCGCTGCTTCTGGGCACTGTATGTAATAAATACATGTACTGAGGAGGAGATGAATGATTGAGCACTTTTTCTGATGCAATGTTGACTAAATTATAATATAAATAAACCAATGTACTTTTTCAGAATTCCATCAGGTAGGAGATTCTGCCTGCAGAAATTTGATATCAATGTGTATTTCCACATGTAACTTTTTTCTTTACTCCGTAGGAAAGGGATGTCCCATATGTAGAAATCCTATCTCCTTCACCCTCGTTAAATGCATGGGTATTGCCTCCATAGTGCCAACTTGGAAATGCACTTACTCCTAACATTGACAAGTGCAATTCAGTGCTTCTCAAAGGTGTGAAACTGCTTGCCATGGATACGATGTAAATACAAACTTTAGAGTATCTGGGAGTTAGCTTCCACTTGAAGTTTGCAGGTGGATCGCTTGAGGCTCAAACAGCGTGACATAGTCAGATATAACTAGTACAAACAACAAATTATTATAAAAAGCATGAGGTCTAATCCACACACGTCTTCCTCCCATCATATGCCTAAAATCAAATAAATGTAAAAAGAACAACTGATGGACAGAATGCTGCACAATGTCAAACATTCACCCCAGTACAGAGATCTGGGTCTAAATCCATCATTCTTTTGCTCCCCATGCAATTCCAGTTCAGACCCAGCCATATGCAAATCAGTCTTGGGGAGAGAATGTGGCCTAACGGCTAGGGCGGTCAACCTCAGAGCTAGGGAACCCGGTTTGAGTTTCGGCAGGGACACTCAACATTCTGTGATTCTGGGCAAATCACTTAATCTCCCCATGCCTCACCAAAATGAATTTATCGATCTGTAACGTAGCTGGTGCTCATTGAAAGTGCTTTGATACCTTCGGGTCGAGTTTGTGCTATATAAAATTCGACCAAGAAAAAAGCCTTGACCCTCTTCCCCATGGGAACAGTCCAGCCGAACTGCCAGATAACATAAAAGTACAACTCGATTCACACACACAACATCAGTGTGCTTCCCACATTGCAAATCCAACACTCACAACCCTGTGGCATAGCATGCTATCCGTCCCCTAATTCACTCAGGAGCCTCTTCAGAGGTATCCAGTGCTATACAAATGCATCTGCAATACAATACACAAGTATTGGCATTGTGCTGGGTCAGGCGAGACCTAAAAAACTGTGCACCTCTCAAAAATGCCCACGTTTATGCCCATTCTCAAGCACTTCCAAATGTGGGAAATAATACTGGAGAAATTCCTGTGTCTGTAAATTCAGTTTGCAAATGTAAAATTCCACCAAATCTGACAAGTGATTGGCATTTTGCTCTCGATCACAAGCGAGGCAAATGGGCGCAGAGTTTTTTCCAGACTCGGCAAATACCATCACCGTGGGGTATAATATACATCTGGCTCGGTAATTTCTCCCTATACTCAGTTGAACCTCAGAAATGGGGTGTAACATGTGCAGTTCTGTACCTACTGCTTACTGCACCAAATTATGTGTGCCCTAGTAGTTAATTTGCATTTTCCATAAGTTCATTTTAGTATATTTGACACCCGACACTGACTTGGGGGAAATTACAAGTGGGGAGGGTAGAATTATCGCACTCGATAAATACTAGGGCGGTGAAACACCGCTTAAGTAGGAATTCCGATCCATCCACAAACAGCTTCCTGAGCACGCAAGCTTCCACATTTTATGAAAAACTTATGAACGAGGCGTTAGCATCTGCAAAGTGATGTCTATGGTCAACTATGGGGCATATTAACAAGCCAGGCGATAAAATTATCGGCGCTTTAGCGGCAGAATACTGCCGCTAAAGCGGCGATAATGGGCTTGATAATATGCTCTATGGAATTCCAATTGAAGCCCATGTTAGACGTCCTTCACATTTAACATGGGTTTCAATTGGAATCCCATAGAGCATATTATCAAGCCCATTATCGCCGTTTTAGCTGCAGTTTTCTGCCGCTAAAGCTGCGATAATTGTATCGCCTGGCTTGTTAATATGCCCCTAAGTTACGCACCGGTGCTCAATAAGAATTGTGAATTATCATGAGTACTACTAAGTGCAGAGGTTAAACTGCAGCTATTTTTTTCTCTTCGGTGTTGCCTACTTTTATCTTTGCTCCAATTGATGAACGAGTGTTCAGCACAATTACACTCCTATCTCGGAAATTACACCCTCAGTTACAAGCTATTTAATATTTCAGAGTTCAAGAAATAATTGCTTTTGAAAACTGAGCAGAGTTTAACATATTCTAAGAAGTGGATTTATGTTCGTGCACATTTGTACAGTGCAATCATTTAACAAAATATTAGCCCATGATCATGAATTGTCCACTTGTGCCTTGTTTCTTTGAATTTTGGGACCGTAGTTAGCAATAGTAGACACAGAAATCCAGACGTAGGGGTGAAATACAATGACTACTGTGGCAAATAAAGGCAATTTCGAATATCTTACGACTGAAAAATAAACAGGATTCCCTGGTGTTTGGCAAATTCATTCATTCGAGGGAGGAATATATAATTTTTTTAAAGGTTGTCTTTTTGAAGTACCTGTAAAGATATAACAGTTTCAATTGTTTTGAAACAACTTCACTCTTCTTCATCAATGGCATATTTTAATTCAGGGAATTAAAAAAAATAAAAAGTTATCTTTAAGTAATTTAATTTAGCCTGGATTTCCTTAAATCTTGAAAATCGCACATTGACTATTACCCAAACAAGGTCGGTGGTAGGGTTCTGTTAATTCTTGTGAATTCCTATTTGAATTGACATAAAATAATAAGACTCACCAGGGCTGTGGTTAAATCTAAATCTTAGCAAAATAAGGAATCAACCTTATTGTATGTAGTCTGTCTCATAGTTATGTCCTTCACCCTCCTTCCTGTCTTACTTTTTGTGAATTATAGTTATATGTTGTCTTGGTCCCTAGCAAACATAATGGGCTTCGGTCCAGGGTTGACAACATCAGATCCTCCATGGAAAAATTGGACTTAGTCACTAAGGGGCATATGTTCAAGGACGTGGCAAAGCGTGTCGTTATCTGTCATGGCTTAACGCCTCACTCCGCCACTTCTGAAATGCAAGGCTGCACCATATTTATAACCATATGGTGCAGTCTTGCATTTCCCCCGGCACTGGCGCTACACTTAGCAGTGTAGCGCCAATGCAGGCACCCTTGCAGCATAGTGCAAGGGCGTCTGCATGCAGGGGAGGATTGTTTATGTGTAGGAAGATGTCCCTTCCTGCACATAAACAATCCCAAAATGCAATTGTGTCACTTTTATGTGTGCTGCTTCATGCAGCACACATGAAAGTCACAAAATGGCATTTTTTTTTACAGATTGTGTATGTACAGAAAGGGAAACCTTCCTGTACATGAACAATCCATGGCATTTTGCTTTTTCCATGTGGCAACACACATGAAAAAAGCAAAAATGAAGATAAATAATGCATTTCTTCTCATTTAGTCAAGTTAAGACCAGGTTTTCCCTGGTCTTAATGTTAGCAATGCCTCCTATGTATGCTGCCTTTGTACATAGGGGGCAGTGTCAAAATCGAAAGGGGGCTGCTGTGAAACGCCCACCGCAACACCCACGGCCCACCCCCTTCACGCTAACCATAGCGTGAAAGAGGGCCTCATTTACAAGGTAGCATTAAGCCACTTTAAGTGGCTTCACGTTGCCTTCTAAATCAGTCTAAGCCACTAACGCCACCACTAAGTCTGATAAAGTGACATTGTGGTGGAGATAGGGGCTTGTACATATAAAACAAAAGTTAAACACATATACATAATAATTAATATGTGACGCTCCAAAGTTCAAAAGAACAAAAGGACCAGCACTCTGGTTAGATTAAAATCCCAATTTGGATTTATTGGTGCAAATAGAAAAACAGACGCGTTTCAGCCGTAGCTTTCGTCAGTGTCAGCTCGCGTTTGAAACGGAAATTCATTTATGCTCTATTGTGTAAACATAGACGAAGGACCCAGTTACGTGAACCTGGTCGCCATCTTTGAATGTGCAAATAATATTCTATTTACATGACGTTTCCTGTTCATTTCATCCTTAAACATTATCATTAATTTCTGATAATCAAGTCAAAATATTAAACAATAATCATTACATCATCATCTTGTACATGTTGATTGCTTATGCCTCTATAACAATTCATTTCCTCTGGGTGAATCATCTCGTTTTAATCATGATGAGCTCAGAAAAATGATTTAATCCACATAGGGGAGGATACTAACAAACAGATCTGTAATTAATTTCAGTGGTTATTATGCCCCGGATGGGCTTTAATATTTGTCCTCTCCTTTGTACAACTCAACTAAAAGAAAACAGTGACAATTAAAATTAACTCCTCACAAATGGGTTATCAACTCTTCCCCAGAATTCAATCCATCAGGTGATTTTGTCTGGAGTTCAATGATATATCTGGATTCCAGACATCGTAAGGCCTTTTCTCTATCTCCACCTCTGATATCCTTCGGGATACAGTCTAAACTGAAGAATATGAGAAGAGTCCTATTGCTGTTATGGTGAGTGGCAAAGTGGCGTGCAACGGGATAGTTATCATTCACCGTGCTACCAATGTAACGGTAGCCGCATGGACACTCAAGGCAATATACTACAAATGATGTGGTACATGTCATGAATTTGGAAATCTTTTTAGGAACTTTTCTTCCAGGGACTGTATAAGTCAAGATTTTTTTACTAGTATTACATGTTTTACATTTCCCACAGGGAAATGAACCTTGAAGGTTCTTTGATCCTAAAAAGGAAAGTGGCTTCTTCAAATGACTCTGTACCAATTGATCCTTCAAGGATCTTGATTTCCTGAATGTTATCTGCGGATAGTCAGTTAGGGCATTACCCATAATACTATCCGATTTCAAGATTTTCCAATGCCTACGTAGTATAGATCTTATTTTATTAGCTGATGATGTATAGGTAGTAATTAATCTTAAACTCCCTGTGTCATCCTTTTTAGTGGGAGTATCTCCTAATAAGATCTGTCTATCCACTTTTTTGACTTTTGATTGCGCCGTATTTAATACTCTCAGTGAATATCCCCTTGCTCTAAAACGCTGTATGCTGTTACTTGCTGCATGGTCAAAGACTTCATCCTTCGAACAATTCCCTTTAATTCGTAGTAGTTCGCCATACGGGATACTGCTTATCAGATTTGTTGGATGGCTGCTGCGACCATGCAGTATAGAGTTACCCGCTGTGGTCTTTCTATACAAGGATGTTTGAATCATCTCTGATTCCACAAAGACTCTAATATCTAGAAAGTATATTTCTTTTTTGCTCATTTCATGGGTAAATCGTAAATTTAAGTTGTTTACATTTAGAGCAGTGATATATTCTTCTGCTGATTGTTTGGACCCCTTCCAAATAATGAAGAGGTCATCAATATATCGACGCCAACAAATTACCTGGTCCACCCATTTACTGTTATGATCTGCCCAGGCCACCTGCTTCTCCCACCAGCCTACGAACAAATTCGCATAGCTGGGGGCGAAGCAGGTGCCCATGGCAGTACCCATTATTTGTCGATACCTCTGATTCTGGAAGGTGAAAATATTGTTGTTCAAACAAAATGCAATAAATTCCAGTAGCATTTCATTATGTTCCAAAAATCTTATTGGATGCTGCCCTAGGAAGAACTTTACTGCTGTCAAACCATCCTGATGTCTTATACTCATGTATAAATTGCAAAAATCCATTGTTATCATTAAGAAATCTTCTTCCCATCCTATACCCTGTATCTGTTTAAGAAAGTCCTTTGTGTCTCTTGTGTAGGAGCTTGTCTGAATAACCAAAGGTGCTAGAAAATAGTCAATGAACTTCGACATGTTTTCAGTCAAACCTCCGATAGATGACACTATCTAATAATTAATATATATATTTATTTTAAAATAATTAAAAAACTATTAATTGTAATTTATTTTATAATTCTAAAATTATATAACAATTTACACATATATATATATATATATAAAGTTTCACCATGCAAACAACATTTGCATGTTTGCACTCCTTCCCAAATAAACAGCGATAATGGATAGAATCGAAAAATAAATTTATTCCAGGTGCATAAAGCCAAAATAGTACACCCAACGCGTTTCGGCGAAAAAAACGCCTTGCTCACGGGTAACTTTACACTTAGTGAAGAAAAACCATATAGATATATTATCTACTGGCAGTCGCCAGCAGATAGTTATAGTTAGGACCTATTTTCCATAGGAGATCTGCAACATTCTATTCCCAATTAGTCTGGCGCCGGTTGACGAATCTTCGCAAAATTTTCCAAACTTTTGGCCAGCTCCGCTCCGCTCCTACCCTGAAAGTTTCGTGGTGATTCGTCAAGCGGGGGCCGAGAAAAAAGGGGGGTCCCAAAACACGTTTTGCCCATGCAATTTCCCATAGGATCTGTTGACGCAGCTACAGCCCGAACCGCTGAACGGAATGACACCAAATTTGGCAAAGAGGTAGTCCTCAGTGCAGACTCGTGCCTTTTGCATAAATGGTGTGAATCCGTTCAGTAGTCCCTGAGAAAATGAGAGTTAAATGTACATAAATATCTATGGCCGGAGAGGATCCGCGGACCCTACCTGCACCGTAAGCGCACTCTCCCCGAACGGAGCGCGCACCCTCCCGATCACGCGCTGAATGCTAATTGGCTGTCGAGTGTCTCTCTACATTCGAAACCAGGAACTATTGGCAGCCATTTTCTGCCTCAGTAGAAGCGAGGCTGAAGAAGCAAGGGGAATAAGTGTGTAAAACATATAAAGGGGGCAGAGTGGAAATACTCTGACCCTCTAGAGGTACTTAGGGGGTCCCAGAAGGACCCCCTGGGGCCCCCTTTAAAAAAAAAGAAAAATATGGCGAAATGCGCGCACGGTGCGCGCATCCTATCGCGTTGGGTGCGCGGACCCACAGAATTTTTTTTTTTTAAAAAGACAAGAAATCATTGGTTGTATGACTACTTTGTACACTGAAAGGTAGGGTGTATATTTCTGTTTTTTAAAGGTATGATTCTTATTGGTTAACAAAAACAGATTGTAAGGAACATTATATATGATTAGCTGATATGTTGAAAAGTGAAGCACACTTCCTCTCTTGTTTAGCAACATTGTGTGCTGAACTTCTGACCTGTGTGCTCAGTGCAGTGTTCCATGACCTGTTTCTATGGTAACAGTCAGAAGGCAGATTGGGGGAAAGGTTGAAATGTATTTCAGTTGGAAAGGGTTGAAATGTTTAACCAATAGAAATGTGTGTTTGCTTTTGAGTTTATGTGTGAAGGATTGTGATTTGATGTTTATATGTATATGTGTGGAAAATGAAAGGGAAACTTTTCCATTCTTTGTTTTTGCTGAGAGGTGCACAGTGCAGAGATTCTGTAAAAGAAAATATGGTGAGTGACTGATATACTTCTTAATCTACAAAAGAACTTGAAAGATGAGTTATTTAATTGTGAGGGGATGTATGTAGACTATTTTGATTTTAATCAGACTAATGTATTTCTCCTGCTAAAGTGTAGGGAGTACTTTTTTTTCTCTGCAATCTTATTGGCAGTGTGTGTGCATGTAGAAACCATTCTGTGATAAGCATTTATGTTTTGCATGTGTTTGCAGACAGATAACTGTGCTGATTTTATATTTTGGTAGAATTAGAAACCAGTCATTGTTTATGCATTTGTGAAATGAGTTATGTTATGTTTCTATACTAAAATGTAGTACTTCTTCTAGATGAAGAAATGTGTTTTGGTATAGTTCAAGGGATAGTGTTGTTTGTCTAGAATCACACAGTGAGTATGTGTGCATTTGGGAACCACTGTGAGAGAAGCATTTGGTAACATTGTGTATTTGCTGACAGATAACTGTATTAACCTGTCATGTTGTGAAGTTTTAGTAGCATTAGAAGACAGTTATGGCTTATGCTTTGATTAAATGAGTCAGGCTTTGACAGAAAAGTGCAGTCCTGAAATATGTAGATTGTGTGCAATTCCCTTACCACTTGCACTGTAGTGAATGAGTTTTGGTAAACTCCTAGGGATAGTGGTGCTTGTCTAGAATCACATTGTGAGTTAGTGTGTATTTGGGATCACTGTGAGAGAAGCATTTGGTAACATCATGTATTTGCTGACAGATAACTGTTTTAAAACCTGTCATGTTGTGAAGTTTTAGTAGCATTAGAATCCAGTCTTTGCTTATGCGTTGATTAAATGAGTCATGCTTTTACACTAATGTGCTGTACTTAAATATGTAGATTGTGTGCAGTTCCATTAACTCTTCTAGACTAGTGAATGAGTTTTGGTAAACTCCTAGGATAGTGGTTGTTGTCTAGAATCACACTGTGAGTCTGTGTGCATTTGGGAACCACTGTGAGAGAAGCATTTGGTAACATCGTGTATTTTTTAGCAGATAACTCTTTTAAAACCTGTCATGTTGTCAAGTTTTAGTAGCATTAGAAGCTAGTCTTTGCTTATGCATTGATAAAATGAGTCAGGGTTTGACACTAAGGTGCAGTACCAAGTACTATTCTCTTCACTGTGGCAGAACTGAAAAGTTGTACCCAAGCACTGTCCTAGTAGTAGTCTGATGATTTAGTCAGTTTCTAAGTACCAAACACACTGCTTCAAATCTCTATGCAGTATGAATGTAGTATTCTAACATACTATACACTTGTCTTTTACACCTTCAATTCCCTAGTCAGTATCCATACACTTCCAGGAAACACCCTGTCACTCCCTTTGCAGTCCTCTAGTGACCCATTCAACACCATATACTAATCCATTCACTGTGCCAAAACCCAAACACTTATAAATTCACCAATACACTCTCTTTCCAGTACTTTAATGATTCAGTCACTGCCTAAGTATTCATGCACTGAGCCAGGCCTTAGCACATGGACTTCTTCAAACCCCTATCCACTAGGCATGCAGTCCTCTAACCACCTACACACTTGCCTTTCACACCTTCAATTCCCCAGTCAGTATCCATAAACTTCCAGCAAACACCCTGTCACTCCCCTTGCACTCCTCTAGTGACCTATTAAGCATCATGTACTAATCCATCCACTGCGCCAAAACCCAAACCCTAATAAATTCACCCAGGCACTCTCCTTGCAGTACTCTAATCATTCAGTCAGTACCCAAGTACTCATCCAGTGACCCAGGCCTTAGCATATGGACTGCTTCAAACCCCTATCCACTATGCATGCAGTCCTCTAACCACCTACACAATTGTCTTTCACACCTTCAATTCCCTAGTCAGTATCCATACACTTCCAGGAAACACCCTGTCACTCCCATTGCAGTCCTCTAGTGACCCATTCAGCATCATGTACTAATCCATTCACTGTGCAAAAACTCAAACACTTATAAATTCACCAAGATACTATCTTTACAGTACTCTAATCATTCAGTCAGTGCCTAAGTATTCATGCACTGAGCCAGGCCTTAGCACATGGACTGCTTCAAACCCCTATCCACTATGTATGCAGTCTTCTAACCACTTAGACACTTGTCTTTCACACTTTCAATTTCCTAGTCAGTATCCATACAGTCCAGCAAACATCTTGTCACTGCCTTTGCACTCCTCTAGTGACCCATTCAGTACCAAGTACTAATCCATTCCCTGTGCGAAAAGCCTACCACTTATAAATTCACCTAGGCACTCTCCTTGCTGTACTCTAATCATTCAGTCAGTATCCAAGTAGTCATGCAGTGATCCAGGCCTTAGCACATGGACTGCTTTAAATGCCTATGCAGTATGGATGCAGTCCTCTAATCACCTACACAGTTTTTTTTCACACCTTCAATTCCCTAGTTAGTATTCATACACTTCTAGCAAACACCCTGTCACCCACCCAGTGTGTCTCCTTATAGTACTGTAATCATTTAGTCAGTTAGCATGTAGTGTTTTAGTGAGGTAGGCTTTAGGGCATGAACTGCTTCAAAGTAGTATGCACTATGCATCTAGTGTTTTAACCATCGTCACACTTGTGGTTCAGGGCTATAGTTTCTTAGTCAGTATTTATATAAAATGTGTTTGTACAGTAATGCAATAGTATAAATTTGAAAGTTAATAATATACATTTATTTGTGATTCTTTTTTACAGATACAGAACAGGAGTGTTTCTCATCTGTTTGCACTCTTCTCGTGCAAGATTGTTTGGATGAAGGGTTCTTAGGTGTTTCATCATACTTGCTGTGCCGCACAAGTATTTTTTGTTAGGATCCCCTCGTAACAGAACTCTTTTGAAAATCTTGCACGTGAGAAAGGTGGCATTGGTCTTTGTTTGCCCCTCGAGAAAAGTAGAAAATTTCCACATCACTGAAGGAAAACGTTGTGGGCGTGGTGCATCCTCCAAAAATTCATCTTTAGATTCGGTGAATATTTTAAAGCGACATCATTTACAGTTTTTGTAAGTTAAAGTTAAAAAAAATTGTTAGCTGTGTGCATTTTATATATCTGTGATTTGCATCTTGTTTTTTTGGGGGGGAAATGGCATGTTGGGTTTTGTTTAACAATCTTTGAGATTGTGTTTTTTTTGTCCGCTGTTAATTGATGAGTACGATTGAAATCACTATTTTTAGTGAAATGTAATATATTCTGAGAACAGCAAAAAAGACAAAAAAAATTACTTTGTGGAAATTATGCTGTGTTGTAAAAAATGTATTATTACATGTTATAATTTTTTTTTTCCTTTTCTTTCACAGATCCAAATTTTAAAATAAGCAATTTATATGAATTTATATTGTAATGAAAAACAGAAAAAAATGTATACCATTTTTTATTCCTATTACTGTGAAGGTAAGTTTAACTAAGTCTCAATATGCAGAATGAAGAGGTCTGCAAGAAGCTACAAAGTTGAAACACGTTTCTAAAAACACTCTGTTTATGTAGTTTTGAAATCTGACCATAATCAGATATCATGTGACCTGCAAAAAAAGAGATTTGAGGGGTTCATAATATTTCCCATTTTAGCTATTGAAAGACCGCAATTATTTCAATCATTCTTCTTTGAACATCTTTGCAGACAAAACTCTGTGCTTACCTTCTCTCATTCGCAAGGAAATTTAAAAATGGAAATATGTCACTTTTTGTAACATAGTTATTGTGCAAGATACTCTTTCATATTTACAAAGAGAGGAAAAGGCACTCTGTGTGCTTTTTATATTCCATGTAAATACAACCTCATCATGCACACCACTTTGTGTTGAAAGGGTGTTCTATAAGTGTTGTTGTGCATGATTGCACTTAATACTCATAGAACAAGACACATGTCTAGATTTATCAGAAATCATAAATCTCGATATGTGTGTGAATTCTGCACCATTCTAAAATTGGTGTAGGAAAGCACAACAAGGAGAATTGTTTTAATTTCTCCACATTTTTATATCTTCAATGCATGCTGAAATGTTCAGCATACATTGAAGGAGAAAAATGCATTTTCTCATTGATTTTGTGCAGGAAGGTGTGTCTTCCTGTAGAAAAACAAACAGCACATGACACAGATATCCTTGCACTATGGTGCAAGGGGGCCTGTGTCACCACATGGCTGCAGTTTAAGCAGTCGTGCAGAGAGAAGCATAGGTTTGCAACATATTTATGTACATATGTTGCATCCCTGTGCTACGGAAGTACTACAGCACACTGCAGTTAAAGAGGTTACTGTGTGATGCTGCAGCACTTCCTCATAGTTCTGCACTTATACATTCACCATACGCTACTAATGCATTCATTCAGTCAATTACGTACTACACATACATTCATCTAAACTTTCACACACTAACAAAGAAATGTAGCTCTTTTTTTAAACCAGGAAAGTTAGTTCTTAGAAGAAATTTTTTTCTTCTTTTTTGTTTTTTAATTTTTTTGTACTTTTTGGAACAATTTTGTTATTTTTTGTTTTTTTCAAAAGGAAAAAAAGACAACAGAAGGAACAAAACAGTCAACTTCTGCAACAAAAAAATATAAACACAAGTTTAGCACTTGTGGTTTTTCTGCGCTCGGCAGATTAGTTCAATTGACTGCTCGCCGTAACATAGTAGTTTGTTGCATTTAATGCAACTAATTTTTAGTTTTACAAATTCTGGACGTATGTCCGGGTGAGTGCTTGATGGTGATGCTGCAGAAGTGCTTGCCACTGCTGGCTGAGGCTGCTGTCGGAGTCTTCTGCATTCCTGCTTGGCCAGGTTCATGGGATACAGTCTTCAGGTGTTTTAACATACTTGCAGTCCCACAAGAGTATTTTTTTTATGGATCTCCTCTGGAAAGCACTCTTTGACATATTTTACATGTCACTTTAGTTGAATTAGTTTTATTTTGTCCTTCTGGGAAAGAAAAAACTTGCCACACCACAGAGGTGTATCTTTCTGGGCGTGGAGGTTCCACAACAAATTCCTCATCGGACGAATGGTCTGATTCTGATGGTGGCTGCTGTGCAGAAGCCATTGTCTTCACAAAAATTGCAGCTGTGGAAATCTTCCCCAAAAAGTTTCTTCTAGTTCTAAGGTGTGAGATGTTCCTCCAAAGAAGCTCTAAGAATGAATGAAATGGGTGGGGTCTTTCAATAGTTAGAATAGGAAGTGTAATGAACCAATCAAATCTTTTTTTTTGCAGGTCACATGGGATCCGCGCACCGTGCGCTTACGCAGCACGCACCCAGCGCGCAGCCGCGAAATTGAATAAAAAAAAATAGGATTAGATGTAAAAATATATTAGTTTTAAGACTAGTTTAGAGTTTGTCTTCAATTAATATTCACATGAAATAGATATATATATGTTTTTTTAAATGTTAAATATTTTGCGGGATACGCGCACCTTCCGCGTCATAGACACAGATGACGCATCGCGGAAGCGCGTAAACGTCACGTTACGTACATCGAACGTGTCGCGTATACGCTGGGAGTCGCGTACCGGTCGCATTGCGATCGCGCACTGATGTCATCAGTGATGTCATTTGAGATGTCATCAGTGATGTCATCAGTGATGTCACTGACCATGTCATGAGTGATGTAATATGTGACGTCATCAGCAGTGCATTGCGGGGGCGCGAGTTATAGTTAGCTGAAGTAACTATAACAGGGGAATTTCTGGGGTTTTGTACGAGGTAAATATCCAGCTAACTATAACACCCCTGAAACCCATGGTTTTTTCAGTGAATTTCTAAGGTTTTTTAAATGCCAATTCCTAACTATAACGCCCCTGAAACCTTTGGTTTTTTCAGTGAATTTCAAAGGTTTTTTAAATGCCAATTCCTAACTATAACGTGCATGAAACCTATGTTTTTTTCAGTGAATATATATATATATATATATATATATATATATATATATATATATATATATATATATATATATATATATATATATATATCACTCCAAGAACTCCACTGTCGTCGGGGGCCTCCAACCCTGCAGGGCGGCCATGACTGCGGGAGACAGCACTTCCCGTTAATCCAATATCAAAAGAAGATGTGCCACGGCCAGGGTCCGGAAATTAACTTTTATTTTCAATAGCGCGCACATAAGGAAACGTGATGAACCTGACGCGTTTCAGCAAAACTGCCTTTTTCAAAGGTATGTCATCACATAGTGCAGTAGCCCAGGTGATATTCATAACGTTCAAGTCACGTGCCCACAAACCAAACTGCAAGTCCCATAATACACCTTTAGTTGCAGCGTGCTGACTGTATTACCTAAATGCTGTTATTTAACACTGCAAACTTTACCAATGATGTTACACGGTAAGTATGGCTTGTTGGCGGAGACTGGTGCACCAAAATGTTCCTTATTGTGCCTGCACATATCCAATAGCGCATTGTCCAGAACCTGCTAAGCGGAGGTATTGACCTCCCTCGGCTCCCTTTCTCTCCTCCTTACACCATCGCCGGATAATCCACAGGCTTGCAAGGGGTGAGCGGGTCATGCCCCCCTCATAAATCACTCCAAGAACTCCACTGTCGTCGGGGGCCTCCAACCCTGCAGGGCGGCCATGACTGCGGGAGACAGCACTTCCCGTTAATCCAATATCAAAAGAAGATGTGCCACGGCCAGGGTCCGGAAATTAACTTTTATTTTCAATAGCGCGCACATAAGGAAACGTGATGAACCTGACGCGTTTCAGCAAAACTGCCTTTTTCAAAGGTATGTCATCACATAGTGCAGTAGCCCAGGTGATATTCATAACGTTCAAGTCACGTGCCCACAAACCAAACTGCAAGTCCCATAATACACCTTTAGTTGCAGCGTGCTGACTGTATTACCTAAATGCTGTTATTTAACACTGCAAACTTTACCAATGATGTTACACGGTAAGTATGGCTTGTTGGCGGAGACTGGTGCACCAAAATGTTCCTTATTGTGCCTGCACATATCCAATAGCGCATTGTCCAGAACCTGCTAAGCGGAGATATTGACCTCCCTCGGCTCCCTTTCTCTCCTCCTTACACCATCGCCGGATAATCCACAGGCTTGCAAGGGGTGAGCGGGTCATGCCCCCCTCATAAATCACTCCAAGAACTCCGAGTTCAAGATATGAGTTGAATTCATTTGATACTAGTTGTGGGCCATTGTCCGTGATTAATCTATCCGGACATCTCTCTCTGCGAAAGATCTGATCGCAGAATTCTATAATGTTGCATGCTTTAATGTCACTTGTAAATGCCACTTCTGGCATTTACAAGAATAGTAGTCAATTAGTACTAATGCAAATTTATTAGTAGTCCCCTTGGATAAAAATGGACCACAAATGTCCATTGCGACCCTTTCCCATGGTCTGCTGGGGAATTGCGTTGAGGAAATAGGTGACTCCTCTACCCTGTGGGTTTTGTCACTACACATGCACTCAATGCAATCAAGTACGTATGCCTCTATATTCCTGTCCATACTAGGCCACCAAATGTTTCTCTAGCTTTCCTCTTCATTCCGGACATGCCACTATGACCTTCATGTAGTAATTTGAGTAATCTATTCTGTAAGCTTCCCGGAACTACCAATCTGCCATTCCTACGTAGTACCCCTTCCACCACAGAAAGTTCTGTCCATACTGTCCAAAACTCTCCAAATTTTTTCTTAAGTATAGCATCGGGACAGATGGTTTTGATAATTCAACCATTAATTCTGTAAAAGTGTTCATTGGTTATGGCGTCCTTCCATTCATCGCAAGATATAGCTCCCTTGCATGACCCAACAACCTCTGCTACCACACAGTCATCATTGGAGTCTCTGTCATTGTCATCACCTTCCAATGGTAATCGTGAAAGGCAGTCAGCATTGACATTGCGTTTCCCTGGTACATATTTTAGAGAAAAATCATATCCTTGCAATCTGTATAACCATTTGGCTATCCTGGGAGTTGTTTTTGCAGCTCCTTTGGTAGTAAACAACTCTATAAGTGGTTTGTGGTCTGATCTGATCTCAAAACATGTGCCCCATATGTAGTTTCTAAAATATGTTATACCCCACCAACAAGCAAGTGCTTCCTTCTCAATTACCGAGTAAGTAGCTTCTGCTCCTTTCAAAGTGTGTGATGCGAATGCTACTACCCGTTCTCGATCCAAGTGTTTTTGCATGAGGACAGCACCTAGACCATAAGCACTCGCATCTACTACTATCATACTTTGATGCAAGGGATGGAATGGTTTCAAATGAACTGACTTAACGATTTGTTCTTTGATAAAAGTAAAATCGTTCTGACACTCATCTGTCCAATTGAATTTTGTTCCCTTCTTCATTAGTAATCTGAGTCTGTGGACTTTATCAGCGAAGTGACGGACATATTTGGAATAAAATTCCGCAAGACCCAGAAAGGAACGTAATTGATCCTTGTCTTGAGGTGGTGGTGCATTTGTGATTGCATCTAGTAGTTTCTTCTTCGGTTTGACTCCATCTCTGGATAGAGTATGTCCCAAGTATTCAATTTCTTGTACGCCAAATTTGCACTTTTTAATTCCTACTGTGAGACCTGCTCGTGGTAACTTCTCTAAAGTTTTAGTTAATGTCGCATCATGTTCAGATCGATTGGCACCCCAGACTAACACATCATCCTGAAACACTAATACTCTATGTAATCCTGTCAAAATTTTTGACATTACCCTCTGGAAAACCGCTGATGCAGATGCCAATCCAAATGGCATTCTTATGAATCGGAAAGCCCCCTCCGGTGTGATAAACGACGTGAGATGTTTAGAAGATAGACTTAATTTGATCTGGTGATATGCATTAGATAAGTCAATCAATGAAAAGTATGTTGCGTTATTCACTGAAGACACCATTTCGTTTATGTGAGGTAATGGGTATCGATCAATAAGGATACTGCGATTTAAATCTCTCAAATCAACACACATGCGCAAATTTCCATCCGGTTTCTGCGCCAAAACTATTGGACTAAGCCATTCCGATGACTCTATTGGTTCTATTACCTGGGCCTCACATAATCTTTGAAATTCTAATTTCAGTTTCTCTCTCAGGGTGAAGGGTACACTCCTTACTTTATGAACACATGGTACATTGTGTGCTTTAAGTATAATGCGGTGTTCAAATTTTTGTAAACAACCTAAATTCTCACTAAACAATTTTGGAAATTTGGTACACCATTTGATAGTTTCAGCATCCTCAGTGGTTAAAACTTGTTGTGGGTGGTTGGGATTTAATGTGATTCCCAATTTTTTTTGTTCGCACCACCCCTACAATGCTCTTCCCTTTTCCACCACATATACTTTACTGATGGCTGTCCTACCTTTGTGAGATAAGGTACATTCAAAATAACCTAACAGTGGAAGTTTAACTCCACAGTATCCTACTGGTTCGACATCAGGAATTTTTAATTCATGACTTACTACCTTCTCCCATGCATTTTTGTCTATGATAGTGTATGGAGAGCACGAATCAGCCCACACAGTTATTCTGGTGCCATCAATTCCTAAATCGCATTTGGGCGGATTGTAAGTTTCAGATACTTCATTTATAACATTGTCACATATGACCATTATTTCTACCTCTCCTTCATTTCCAGAACTGTCATTCTCAACATTTTCATCTATAGCATTCACAGGGTGCTTCCATTTTGAGTTGAATACAGATCCTGCTTTACACATGCGTGCTAAATGACCCACTTTTTTGCATTTATAACATTTCTCTTTGACTGCATAGCATTTTTCTGAATCTGCGGTGTGTCTTGTGCTACCACATCTATAACATACTTTGTTATATTTCTGAGTAATGTGTGTACTATTGTTTTCTTTCTTATTACTTTGTTGTTGTTTTTTCTATCACACACACTTTCGGCTGTGCGTAACTTATCTGAACTTAATTCCTTAACATATTTGGAAGTGTTTTCAATTCTTCTTGTTGTTTCTATAGTTTTTTTAATGGTTGGGTTATTCATATCTAGTAGTCTCTCTCGAATGTTTGAATTACTGGTTCTATTTATGAATTGATCCCTTATAATTTCTTCATGCAGATCTCTAAATTTACATGTAGCTGCAAGTGCAAGACAGAAATATATTGTTCTACGGTTTCTCCTGGTTGTTGAAATCAAGAAAAGAACTTGTGCCTTTTTACTACTATGCTGGGTTTTTTTCAAAAATTTTCTTCTAATGCATTTTTTACATTGATATATTCATCACTGAGACTTGTTTCCTCGTATTGTATTTCTGTTTCCTCACTTTCCTCTTTATTTTCATCATCATTGGTTTTCTCATCAATAATTATTTGTCTCGGAATTATACCAATGGGTAGTGTTTTTAAAACTTTCCCACCTTCTATACCTAAGTTATGTTTTAATATAGCCACTTTTCGGGACGCTAGGAAGTTTCAAAGGATTCTATCCAATCATCCCAAGGTAAAGTGGGTTCTCCGGGGTTTTGTAAAAATTTGGGCGGAGCTACAATAGATGACATATCCATATTGCTTGTGTTGATATTAGGAAACTTGGTTACGTGGTCAACCTATTATCTAAATTTTACGTGTATATAGTATTCTTAGGTATATGTGTGCTCCTTATAACTCTAGTTGGAATTAAGAAATGTAAAATTTGGTAAAGGTGTCTGAGAGTTAAATGGTGTAAAATGGTTAATAAAACAACAAACTAACAAAATTGACGTAGTCACCGTCGTCTTCTGTAGTTCACAAGTAGTTCCTTCCTTCAAGTTGTAGTAGGCAGTATAAACAGTTGAAATTGGTTTAATTTGCTTTATGCTTTATCCACTAGGGTATTTCTGTCTAATGTCACTATTTTTCTCATGTACGCCTCGCGTATGTATATATATATTCAATGAAAAAACCAAAGGTTTCACACATGTTATAGTTAGCTGGACATTTCACTCGTAAAAAACCATCAGTGATGTCATCAGTGATGTCATTTGAGATGTCATCAGTGATGTCATGAGTGATGTCAGTGACCATGTCATGAGTGATGTAATATGTGACATCATCAGTAGTGCATTGCGGGCGCGTGAGTTATAGTTAGCTGAACTAACTATAACGGGGGAATTTCAATGGTTTTTTACGAGTGAAATGTCCAGCTAACTATAACATGTGTGAAACCTTTGGTTTTTTCATAGAATTTCTAAGGTTTTTTAAATGCTAATTCCTAACTATAACGTGTGTGAAACCCATGGTTTTTTCAGTGAATTTGCAAGGTTTTTTAAATGCCAATTCCTAACTATAACGTGAGTGAAACCCATGGTTTTTTCAGTGAATTTGCAAGGTTTTTTAAATGCTAATTTTTTTTTTTTCTTTTTTTTTTTACATATTTTTATTTTTATTTTCTATCCTTTTTTAAAGACTATGGTTAAATTTTAAAAATTCTACAATATGTTTTTTTTTACCATTTTTATAAAATAAACAGGTAAGATTTATTAGTATAACTTTTTTTTTTTTTTCCTTTTTTTTTTTTTTTTTTTACCGTGCGCGTACGGTAAGCGCACGTCTTGCTTTAATTACGTAAGATTTCTACGCTGTTCGCGTTTATTTACGCAATTTGCGTATACACAGGTCACGCACGCACAGCGCGTAACGCGTACGCAGCACGCGCACGTTACGCGGAAGTGAAGGGGCGTGCCTGTTGTGCGCATGCGCGCGTGCGCGTGTCTTTTTTACGCGCATGCGTACTTTTGCCGTAAGTGCACCGTAAGCGTACCGTAAGCGTACGGTAGGTCATGTGATCAAGAAACAAGACTTTTGATTGGTTTATAGTACTTTCAGTTCTAGAACTCTCCTACACCACACCCATTCCCCTCATTTCTGCTTGTGATCCCTTAGGAGAAGGAGCTGGGTTGTCTTTGTGATACGATGGCAGAACAGCAGAGCCCTTCTGAGAGTGAGGCTAGCAGCACTACCTTGAGGCAGAGAACAAGGAAACAAAAGACCTCTTTCATATGGGAGTATTTTTCTTTTCCAGAGGGCCAGCAAAAGGTAAATGCACCCTTAGTGACTTGTAAGCTGTGTAAGCGTGTACTTTCAAGAGGGAATCCCAACAAGAAGTATTCCTTCGGGAATCACACCATGTTGAGACACCTTAAGGATGTACACAGAAGGACACATGCTCGACTTACTGAAGGTAACCCTTCAGTAAGTCAACCAAGCACATCCACAGCAGCTCAGCCTGGACCATCATCTGCAGTGCCGAGTCCATCTTCGGCAGGTCAGGTGAGCCCTTCATCTGTGGGGGGAGCATCTCCTTTTTCTCGTCCTCAGGAAATTAACCCTCGGTTTCTGAGGGTTGAAATACGGTGCGCCACTTGTCATGATCTAATTTGTTATAGGGAGACCAGTATTTCCCTAGTGAACAACAGAATAGATCAGCACATTTGTCGTACCGTGTAATATTCCCATTCTTTCTTTCCTCTGTCCCTGCATGAACACAACGGCTCTTTTAAGAGCCAACCTTACCTTTCAACTTTTTTTTATATATTTTTTTAAACTTTTTTTGGATTTTTTTTTACCGTACGCGTACGGTACGCGTAATTATTTTTTTTTTAAAAAAAACACTAAAAATCAATTATCACATTACAAGGTCCTTGAGAGACTACAATGAAAAACTGAAAATGTGATTGTGGAGAAGTGGAAAAAAGGGACCATGACATTTTTGACTTACCATACCCACTCAAAACAATATTTATTCATTTAAATTTTTTTTTAATTGCTTTAAAAATGGTTCTAGTTTTCGAAAATTTTCTATCTCAATCTGAAAAAAAAGAAAAAAGTATTAATATTTAATAAAACATTTTATAATACAGTACACATATTTACATATTTTTCAAAAAAAAAATTTGCCTTTTTTTTGCTGTTTTCAGAATATATTGCATTTCACTATAAATTGTGAAAGCAATTGCAGTCATCATTTAACAGCGGGCAAAAAAAAAATTAACAATCTCAAAGATTGTTTTAAAAAAGCCCACAATCTCTTTTTGCATAAACATAACTTAACAGAAATGCATAATATTCTTAAAAAATATCATCTAATATCAATACTTATTTCTTTAAAATACCGTCTGATATTTTTGTTTCAGAAGTATAATCACAAAAATATATCTCAAATAACTCCACAATACATCTGGTTCCATTTCCTTTAGGCCAAATAGTAATTTTAAAATTCTTTTTTGATTATTTTTCCAATGGTAATCCAATAAAAATCTAAAGTTTAAATTGTACAGATCTCACCGATTCTCTGTAACATTTTGGTTTCCGAAAGATTTATTAATAATTAAATAAGTCCACAATAGAATTGTTTACCTTTCCGCATGGCCAAATAGTAATTTTAAAAATCTTTTTTGAATAAATTACCAATGGCAATCCAATAACATTCCAAAATTTAAATTGTGCAGATGTTAACGATTTTTTCTAAATTTTTGGTTTTCCAAAGTTTCATTAAAAAATGGAAAAATTCCACATTGCAATTGGTTACCTTTCCATTAGGCCAAATGATAATTTGTAAAATCTTTTTATTTGTAAATTCCAATGGTAATCCAATAAAATGGTAAAATTGTTTTGTCCAGATGTTGCCAAATCTCTCTAAAATTTAGGTTTCAGGAAGATTAGATAGGAATTTGCTAAATCAAAAGGCAAACGTTGCTTAAAAATCAATTGGGAATCATTACACAGTGTCCAGCCTTTTTCACATTTAAGATAAACTGTGTAATGACCAGAAGTTACAGTAGGTCCATCATGGAAAATTATTGCAACTGTTACAAAAGTTTTTCCTGAAATTGATAATTGCTGTCCTGTAAACTTCTTTATTAAAGTATCTAATTTTGAACCATCAGCTTTACAGCGTTGCATCATTAAAATTACATACTGTCCGTATTCCTTTAAAATTAACGTTGAAAACATGTCAGATTGACACTCACTGCATTCCATGCTATGATTAGCATCTTTAACTAATTTAGCAAAAGTGACTGTTTTACTTTCTGGCAATGTTAAATAAATAAACCTTTCAGAATCAACATTAGAGCCACATATATTATAACAGTTTTCACAACTATGTTCCCATTTATAAGAGAGACCAAATAAATTTTCAATGGGAACCCCTTCTTCTTCCAGTACCTGAAGAAAAAACATCAAGAATTCCTGTGCGTCTTGCTGTACATTTTGAGAAAACTGTGTTCGTCCTGAACATACATCTAAAAGTTTTCTCATTTCAGTAGCACTTTCTATTTGAGTTTTATCATTACTCAGCTTTTGAAAAAGGAGACTCAACTCAGAACAGAATCTTTTTCCCTGATTTACTATTATCTGCTCTTGCACACTATCCAGATAAAATGCAACATTCAGCACTACATTAGCGTAGCAGTTGACAGCAGAGCTATTTTCAAAATGACATCCTACAACCTGTTCTTCATTTTCCTTTTTCTTTTTGCTTGCAATTACATCACTCCTCTTTTTTTTCCTCCTCTCTACATCTTCATTACAGATATTCTCATTTCTCCTTTTACGAGAAACTACACGTTTCTCCAACACAGGATACTGACCTAAATGAGGAGCATAGCTTCTTCTTAATCAATTATACTCCTTTACACAATTTGCATCAGCACTAACTTTTGAGTCATCAAAGTCTATCATGAATAAACCTGATAATGTTTTCACTCGTGACAAAGCAACATATGCCATACCTTATTTGAACACAGTTGAACCAATGTTCACAAATGCACAATCTACAGTCAATCCTTGAGACTTGTGAATAGTTACAGCATATGCTAGAGAAAACGGAAACTGCTTCCTACGTACATATAAGTCTTTCACAAGCATGAAACGAACTGAACAACGACAAATGTCTTTAACTTCTTCTATCTGATCAAATTTTATTTTTAAACATTCAATTCCATCTTTTTTCTGATAATTAATAAAACCCACAACTCTTCCCATAGCTCCATTAACTAAACCTTTTTCAACATCCAAATTTCTCCTTAAAAATACTCTACAGTTCATGCAAACATATAGATTTTTTTCTAATCCAGCTGTTTTGGAAATGTTCTTCTCTAGTGAATCCAATTTATTTTTCAGTGTGCCTGTTAATGTAACAGTAATTCTTCCATCCTCAATTTTGTCCACTGCTTCCAATTTCCTGATATCTTCCTTTTCCAATTTCAAAAGCTCCTCATTGAATATTGAGCATTCACGTAGAGTTGGCATTAAGCAGATGACACTTTTCTTTTCTGCAATGTTCTTGTATATGTTCTCTGCAACTATTTCTTCCTTTGGAAATAAATTATGTAGCAGCCGACTCTGTAATGCTTTCATGCCAGCTTCAGTGAGTAGTCCAATTCTGATATCTTTCAGAATACTTCCATATTCTTCATCGTTTGCTTGCCTCATATTAGTAGTAAGTTCCTTGTACTCAAAGAAGGACCAAATATTTGTATTACCGATGCTTTCCAATGACTTCTTCGTGTCTTCATGTGTCACAGTATTAAACACTGGTTGTCCTTTAACTGGAGTAAGTTGCAAAAGATCTCCAAAAACTATGACGTGTTTTCCTCCAAATAACACGTCATAGTCTGTCTTCAGAATTTGCTGCATTCTTAAATGCACAAAGGCAAGCATTAAGTTTGATACCATGCTCACCTCATCAATAATGAGAACTTGCATCTTCTTCAATACTCTTGAAACTTCCAAGCATGCTTCTCCAGTTAGCTTGTTGTATTGTATTTTGTTCTCATGCTCCACTGGTAACATTAGCAAACGATGTAAAGTGATTCCTTTTATGTTATATGCTGCTAACCCAGTTGGAGCAGTAACCACACAAGACAAAGTAGAATCCGTTTTTTGCTGTAGGTAGCTTCTGATGACTTTTATTAGGAAACTTTTTCCAGTTCCAGCTTGTCCGCTTACATACATCCTGATTGGATGAAATGATGTGCATGAGCACTCTTTTTTTTCATGTAGAAATCCGTGATCAATTTTGTTTCTGATCTCTTCATAAATTTGTTGCTGCTCTTCGTTCAGTTGTCTTTCCAAATTTTGTAAGTCTATAAATTCTTCTTGAGCTTGATTCATAGCCGTTTCCACTTCATTCATGGCTATTGATGCTTCATTTTCAACGATTGGTTGTCCTAGGGGATCTTGACTAAGTGTTCCCGAACTTTGGCTGTCCTGAGAACTGTCTCTAGCTACTTCAGCTGCAATTGTAGTTTCCTGTTCAATTTCTTCATTTAACATTTGCAGATAAGTTGAGAATGTACTGCATTGTATGCTGTCTTTGCAAGCATTAAATGAATCTTCATAGCTTTGAAATTCTCCCAGTAGTTCATCCTCTGTACGCCATGGTTTAAACAGCTGTAAAAGAGCCAAGTAGTAAAATTCCTTTTTGTCAGTAGTGTCGCAACTCAGCTTCCTGTGATTTATCAAACTTCCTTTTGTTTGCTTCACCAAACATCCTTCCTCACCAATGACTTTATATTTTCCATTGTTGATGTCTTCTGTGGCTTTCCGTGAATAAATGTAGTTCTGCAGCACTTCATAGAGACACATGTTCTCCAGATGATGACTTCTCTTGGGATAATATGTGTCCAACATGTTTGATTTCAAAATATCTGTACTTTCTGGGTCATTCTCGGCCAAATATTCAATTTCTCCAACAGATTTCAGTACCTGATTTCTCATTGCTGCAAGGCCTAAACTTGCCCAAATTATTCTTCTTGATTTTGAGTAGAGACTTGCAGAAGATAACCTATCTGAACATTCGTAGGATCCAATTTCTCGATGCGATAACATCTTCAAACTGAAACTGTACAGCTTCTTACTGACAGTTTTCTCGTGAGAAATCTCTTCCCACATTTCCTTCAATTCTGTTTTTTCTGATTTCGTAATGTAAGACGTTACATATCGAGCAACAGCAATGGAATTGTCAGCTACATACTGTATATCCATGTTAGCATTCCACATGGATAAAATGACTGGGTTGTAGTCATTTATATTTTTTGATTCTTCTTTTCTTTTTAGGTTGTAGGTATTCTTAGGTGATTTTCTTGTGATAGTATGTCTCACAGATGACATAAAACTGTTTACTCTTCCATTTGAAAGAACAGGTCTAGGAAATCCAAATCGACATTTAGTGTAGTATTTATCTTTGCTCTTGTATTTCCGTCGACAGTATTTTCCACACCGATGACTTTGGAAACGTAAAACTTGCTCCTTTAACTTTTTCTCTTCTGTGCTTTTTGGTATAGCACACGTTGCATATTCTTCAATGTAAGATAACACTGCTTCATCAGCATCTGTTCCAAACTTTGGGGCATCCTTGATCCACAACAGCATATGAATATGAGGAGCACCTCTTGCCTGGTACTCTTTTCTCCAAAAGAAATCCACTGCTTCTCCTAGAGGTGGATTTTTTTTATTGCAGATGAACGACATCATAGCCTCAAATCTATGATTGAAATATCTGCAAACATTAACTGGATCCAATGAGCACAGTTCTCCTGCTGTCTTGTATTCGATGTTTTTAATGTTTGAATTTGCCTCTCGTAGAAAATCCAGTAAATCATCCCAAGCGTACTCGGCACAGCTTAGGGTAACGAACCATGTTGGTGTTCCTAAATTCCGTAACATGCATTTTAATTCACCATGGCGTCTGTACCAATATTCATTTGTCCCACGCAGACAAGCCATCAGATTGATCAGTTGTGTTTCCAAATGATCATCTCGGTGCTGCACTTTCTCCATAAAATCCTTAGCAGACACATTTTGTAAATGTACTTCACTTTTTAAAATGTGATTTACTGCATAAGACAGTGCAGACAAGTCGCTTTCAAATAAAAGATGGAACAAATAAGGAATACTTTGTCGAAATCTTGGATCTTCTGCATATAGTCTGGTAGTCCGATACTCAGAAGCTGGAATCTGTTCTGGACGTTCATCGTATCGTCCTCCTTTTCCTGTAGGAAACAGCTGGGGAAAACATCGAGCTTTCAAGCTTTCCTCCCATACACTCACGGGAGTTCCTTTTGCTTTCTTCATCTGAAACAGATCAATATTGTCTCCCATAACTTCTTTTGAATGAAGAGGATGTATGCTAAAATGTTCATAAATTTCTTCTTCCTTTGACTTGTCCACTTTTTCAATTTGTCCAGTTGGTGTTTCTGTGTCTTCTTGTAAATCTTCTTCTTCTTCTTCTTCTATATAAATTGATTCATACCATTTGTTATTCCTTTTCAAATACAAATTTGCTCTTTGTACTTTCCGTACATCTACCAGCTCCTGCCAAATCTTCTTATTCTTTGTAGGTACACCATTAACCAGAATAATTAATGGTTCAGTTTCCAAAGTATCCGCATCAATAGTTTCCATATTTTTTTTCAAATCCAAGGGCAAATACACCACTCTACCTTTTAAACCTCTCAGTAAATCTGAAGGAGGTAATTTACCAGTTTTGGGCTCCATACGTACTATGGTCTGGAACGGATGAACACATTGAATGAGTATAGACTCATATGTATTTAATTCAGAAAGTTCAGCAGGAATAGCATCCAATTCTAAATTATTATGTACAGCTCTGGTCGGCATTCTATTTTCCTCTATTTTGTTGTAACAGTATTTACAAATACGCTGATCTTCACCCAATTCAAAACAATTTTCAAGAAATATATATGTGGCAAAATCCTTCCACTTATAATTATCTTCATTTTCACTCTTTCTGTAGAGATCAACATTCCTAGTTTGTTTTCTATAATGAGTTCTGCGGCAACAAATACAAGTAATATTTGGTCTTTCATTAGAGATTATTGCAAATTTTGTTATGTGATCATTAAATGTCTTACTTACAGAGGGTTCTACATTCTCTTCCAGTTCTTCCTCATTTACTGTGTCCTTTTCTGCACTGTTTTGTTCAGGACCAAAGTAACAAAACTGAATTTCATCAACAACCTTCTCTACATCTGATACCGATCCACGGAACAGAGCCCTATTCAATTCATCTAACTTTATTGCTGGACTTTTAGCAAAATACAACCGTCTCACAAACTTTCTCATTTCAGTATGATGAACAGCCAGCATCCTAAAATGATGGAAAACACTATTACACACTTTTCTAGATAGACAAGCCAGAGAATGACCCTGCAAACCAGTATTCTCTCTCACTCTGCATGGATCTAGACTTTGAAGCACCTTAATCTTCTGTTTTACACTTTTTTTACTATATTCTCTTAGAAACTCACGAAATTTATCAATAGATTCCTGACGCACAGTGCAAATACTACTACAATTCCAAGTGTACACTGGGGCTTTAGGACGTCTCCCCATAGCCTCATCCGCCATCACTTGTACCTCATCTCTTGGAACCATTATCTCCTTCTCCATTATGCAACCATTTTTCACTTCGTAAGCACGACCTCTGGTGTCAACTGCATGCAGCAAACTATTACTTTGAAAATAGCTCTCTTCATTAAAAAAAGGTTCACTACTTGAACTATGCATCCATTTTCCTAAAAACACTTTAGAAAAGTTTGTTCTGTTCACTACTCTTTTCCTTTTGCTTTGTGATTTCAGTACATTAACCATTTTATCTAATGTACGCATCCTATTCAAAATTAAAATGAATAGTTTCCTTTTTAATTCTAATGCCTTTGCTGCAATGGCTTCAATTTCTTTTTTTCTCTTATAAAACTTAGCCTTTTGCTTATATTTCTTCACATCCTTTATCAAATTGGACATAACTCTTCTCTGAAACATTTTTCTACGTATCTCTTTAAACGCTGTTTTTCTGTTTAAGTTAATCTTTTTAGTTGCAGAAGGTATATTTGCATTAACTAAATTCTCAATTTTTTCCTGTCCTTTTCTATTGAAAACATTCTTTCCAGTACAGACATTTTGTACATTTATCCTTTTTTTGAATATGTTCTTTAAAAAAAAATTTGTCTGCTTACCAGAAGATTTTTTCTTTTTCCCAACATGAGCATCTCCAACTAACTTAGGTCCTCCAGTTGTCTTCAAATATAGGTTTTTTTTGTGGTCTTTCTTTACTCTGGATTTTGTAGGCATCTTAAATTTTGTTCACTGCTCTTCAGCAATACCTGAAAAAAACTAAAAAAAAAATCCTTTATTTTATTTAAATATATTACTACATTTTTTATGTTCTTTAGAAATCTTAAAATACTATCAACCCCTTTCCTATAAATGAAAATCACAATAACACCTTCACCAATTAAATATCTAAAAACAATTCCTGTGTGCACACAGAGTCATGCTTTGAAATTAGGCAGAAAACGAAATTTCTTTGCCAATTGCAAAGCATACTTTCTACTACTTTTTAGGCAAGTGAAAAGTACTTTTACAGACTGACACATTATGAATCCACTTTTCAGATTCTTAAAAAAGCACATGTCCAAACTGCTTTTTCAGACCAGCACCATGTGTAACCTGGGTGACTGCCTACACTCCAGCAAGGGCAACCAGCCTTAGTGATGCTGAATGTATTTGCATTACTGACTGAAACCTCAAACCCCACTCGCTTGTGAATACTGTGCATGATTCCACAGGGTAAGCAGCTGGGTGTGTGCTAAGAGTCTGCTTCTGCACCAAAAAATGGCTCCCCCTTTCCATCTAATGCAACTGTGAAATCACCAGAGCAATACGCAATAAATCTCTGCCTGTAATTCCTATTTGCACACAGAGTCATGTTTTCACATTAGTCACAAAACGAAATTTCTTTGCCAATTTGAAAGCACACTTACTACTCTTTTTTTTGGCAAGTGATAATCACTTTTTCAGACTGACACATTATGAATCCACTTTTCAGATTCTTAAAAAAGCACATGTCCAAACTGCTTTTTCAGACCAGCACCATGTGTAACCTGGGTGACTGCCTACACTCCAGCAAGGGCAACCAGCCTTAGTGATGCTGAATGTATTTGCATTACTGACTGAAACCTCAAACCCCACTCGCTTGTGAATACTGTGCATGATTCCACAGGGTAAGCAGCTGGGTGTGTGCTAAGAGTCTGCTTCTGCACCAAAAAATGGCTCCCCCTTTCCATCTAATGCAACTGTGAAATCACCAGAGCAATATGCAATAAATCTCTGCCTGTAATTCCTATTTGCACACAGAGTCATGTTTTCACATTAGTCACAAAACGAAATTTCTTTGCCAATTTGAAACCACACTTACTACTCTTTTTTTTGGCAAGTGATAAACACTTTTACAGACTGACACATTATGAATCCACTTTTCAGATTCTTAAAAAAGCACATGTCCAAACTGCTTTTTCAGACCAGCACCATGTGGAACCTGGGTGACTGCCTACACTCCAGCAAGGGCAACCAGCTTTACTGATGCTGAATGTATTTTCATTACTGACTGAAACCTCAAACCCCACTCGCTTGTGAATACTGTGCATGATTCCACAGGGTAAACAGCTGGGTGTGTGCTAAGAGTCTGCTTCTGCACCAAAAAATGGCTCCCCCTTTCCATCTAATGCAACTGTGAAATCACCAGAGTAATACGCAATAAATCTCTGCCTGTAATTCCTATTTGCACACAGAGTCATGTTTTCACATTAGTCACAAAACGAAATTTCTTTGCCAATTTGAAAGCCCACTTACTACTCTTTTTTTTGGCAAGTGATAAACACTTTTACAGACTGACACATTGTGAATCCACTTTTCGGATTCTTAAAAAAGCACATGTCCAAACTGCTTTTTCAGACCAGCACCATGTGTAACCTGGGTGACTGCCTACACTCCAGCAAGGGCAACCAGCCTTAGTGATGCTGAATGTATTTGCATTACTGACTGAAACCTCAAACCCCACTCGCTTGTGAATACTGTGCATGATTCCACAGGGTAAGCAGCTGGGTGTGTGCTAAGAGTCTGCTTCTGCACCAAAAAATGGCTCCCCCTTTCCATCTAATGCAACTGTGAAATCACCAGAGCAATACGCAATAAATCTCTGCCTGTAATTCCTATTTGCACACAGAGTCATGTTTTCACATTAGTTACAAAACGAAATTTCTTTGCCAATTTGAAAGCACACTTACTACTCTTTTTTTGGCAAGTGATAAACACTTTTACAGTCTGTCACATTTTGAATCCACTTTTCAGATTCTTAAAAAAGCACATGTCCAAACTGCTTTTTCAGACCAGCACCATGTGTAACCTGGGTGACTGCCTACACTCCAGCAAGGGCAACCAGCCTTAGTGATGCTGAATGTATTTGCATTACTGACTGAAACCTCAAACCCCACTCGCTTGTGAATACTGTGCATGATTCCACAGGGTAAGCAGCTGGGTGTGTGCTAAGAGTCTGCTTCTGCACCAAAAAATGGCTCCCCCTTTCCATCTAATGCAACTGTGAAATCACCAGAGCAATACGCAATAAATCTCTGCCTGTAATTCCTATTTGCACACAGAGTCATGTTTTCACATTAGTTACAAAACGAAATTTCTTTGCCAATTTGAAAGCACACTTACAACTCTTTTTTTGCAAGTGATAAACACTTTTACAGTCTGTCACATTTTGAATCCACTTTTCAGATTCTTAAAAAAGCACATGTCCAAACTGCTTTTTCAGACCAGCACCATGTGTAACGTGGGTGACTGCCTACACTCCAGCAAGGGCAACCAGCCTTAGTGATGCTGAATGTATTTGCATTACTGACTGCAACCTCAAACCCCACTCGCTTGTGAATACTGCGCATGATTCCACAGGGTAAGCAGCTGGGTGTGTGCTAAGAGTCTGCTTCTGCACCAAAAAATGGCTCCCCCTTTCCATCTAATGCAACTGTGAAATCACCAGAGCAATACGCAATAAATCTCTGCCTGTAATTCCTATTTGCACACAGAGTCATGTTTTCACATTAGTTACAAAACGAAATTTCTTTGCCAATTTGAAAGCACACTTACTACTCTTTTTTTGGCAAGTGATAAACACTTTTACAGTCTGTCACATTTTGAATCCACTTTTCAGATTCTTAAAAAAGCACATGTCCAAACTGCTTTTTCAGACCAGCACCATGTGTAACCTGGGTGACTGCCTACACTCCAGCAAGGGCAACCAGCCTTAGTGATGCTGAATGTATTTGCATTACTGACTGAAACCTCAAACCCCACTCGCTTGTGAATACTGTGCATGATTCCACAGGGTAAGCAGCTGGGTGTGTGCTAAGAGTCTGCTTCTGCACCAAAAAATGGCTCCCCCTTTCCATCTAATGCAACTGTGAAATCACCAGAGCAATACGCAATAAATCTCTGCCCGTAATTCCTATTTGCACACAGAGTCATGTTTTCACATTAGTTACAAAACGAAATTTCTTTGCCAATTTGAAAGCACACTTACTACTCTTTTTTTGGCAAGTGATAAACACTTTTACAGTCTGTCACATTTTGAATCCACTTTTCAGATTCTTAAAAAAGCACATGTCCAAACTGCTTTTTCAGACCAGCACCATGTGTAACCTGGGTGACTGCCTACACTCCAGCAAGGGCAACCAGCCTTAGTGATGCTGAATGTATTTGCATTACTGACTGCAACCTCAAACCCCACTCGCTTGTGAATACTGTGCATGATTCCACAGGGTAAGCAGCTGGGTGTGTGCTAAGAGTCTGCTTCTGCACCAAAAAATGGCTCCCCCTTTCCATCTAATGCAACTGTGAAATCACCAGAGCAATACGCAATAAATCTCTGCCTGTAATTCCTATTTGCACACAGAGTCATGTTTTCACATTAGTCACAAAACGAAATTTCTTTGCCAATTTGAAAGCACACTTACTACTCTTTTTTTTGGCAAGTGATAAACACTTTTACAGACTGACACATTATGAATCCACTTTTCAGATTCTTAAAAAAGCACATGTCCAAACTGCTTTTTCAGACCAGCACCATGTGTAACCTGGGTGACTGCCTACACTCCAGCAAGGGCAACCAGCCTTAGTGATGCTGAATGTATTTGCATTACTGACTGAAACCTCAAACCCCACTCGCTTGTGAATACTGTGCATGATTCCACAGGGTAAGCAGCTGGGTGTGTGCTAAGAGTCTGCTTCTGTACCAAAAAATGGCTCCCCCTTTCCATCTAATGCAACTGTGAAATCACCAGAGCAATACGCAATAAATCTCTGCCTGTAATTCCTATTTGCACACAGAGTCATGTTTTCACATTAGTCACAAAACGAAATTTCTTTGCCAATTTGAAAGCACACTTACTACTCTTTTTTTTGGCAAGTGATAAACACTTTTACAGACTGACACATTATGAATCCACTTTTCAGATTCTTAAAAAAGCACATGTCCAAACTGCTTTTTCAGACCAGCACCATGTGTAACCTGGGTGACTGCCTACACTCCAGCAAGGGCAACCAGCCTTAGTGATGCTGAATGTATTTGCATTACTGACTGAAACCTCAAACCCCACTCGCTTGTGAATACTGTGCATGATTCCACAGGGTAAGCAGCTGGGTGTGTGCTAAGAGTCTGCTTCTGCACCAAAAAATGGCTCCCCCTTTCCATCTAATGCAACTGTGAAATCACCAGAGCAATACGCAATAAATCTCTGCCTGTAATTCCTATTTGCACACAGAGTCATGTTTTCACATTAGTCACAAAACGAAATTTCCTTGCCAATTTGAAAGCACACTTACTACTCTTTTTTTTGGCAAGTGATAAACACTTTTACAGACTGACACATTATAAATCCACTTTTCAGATTCTTAAAAAAGCACATGTCCAAACTGCTTTTTCAGACCAGCACCATGTGTAACCTGGGTGACTGCCTACACTCCAGCAAGGGCAACCAGCCTTAGTGATGCTGAATGTATTTGCATTACTGACTGAAACCTCAAACCCCACTCGCTTGTGAATACTGTGCATGATTCCACAGGGTAAGCAGCTGGGTGTGTGCTAAGAGTCTGCTTCTGCACCAAAAAATGGCTCCCCCTTTCCATCTAATGCAACTGTGAAATCACCAGAGCAATACGCAATAAATCTCTGCCTGTAATTCCTATTTGCACACAGAGTCATGTTTTCACATTAGTCACAAAACGAAATTTCCTTGCCAATTTGAAAGCACACTTACTACTCTTTTTTTTTGGCAAGTGATAAACACTTTTACAGACTGACACATTATAAATCCACTTTTCAGATTCTTAAAAAAGCACATGTCCAAACTGCTTTTTCAGACCAGCACCATGTGTAACCTGGGTGACTGCCTACACTCCAGCAAGGGCAACCAGCCTTAGTGATGCTGAATGTATTTGCATTACTGACTGAAACCTCAAACCCCACTCGCTTGTGAATACTGTGCATGATTCCACAGGGTAAGCAGCTGGGTGTGTGCTAAGAGTCTGCTTCTGCACCAAAAAATGGCTCCCCCTTTCCATCTAATGCAACTGTGAAATCACCAGAGCAATACGCAATAAATCTCTGCCTGTAATTCCTATTTGCACACAGAGTCATGTTTTCACATTAGTCACAAAACGAAATTTCTTTGCCAATTTGAAAGCACACTTACTACTCTTTTTTTTGGCAAGTGATAAACACTTTTACAGACTGACACATTATGAATCCACTTTTCAGATTCTTAAAAAAGCACATGTCCAAACTGCTTTTTCAGACCAGCACCATGTGTAACCTGGGTGACTGCCTACACTCCAGCAAGGGCAACCAGCCTTAGTGATGCTGAATGTATTTGCATTACTGAGTCCAACCTCAAACCCTTAAAGTATTCTTTATTTTTACCAGTACACCTTAATTTATCGTGAAAACATAGTCCATATTATTTTACATGTTCCTCACATTTAAATTTCTCCCAAAACAGAAAATAATAAACACAACTTCAACAAAAGGAATTCCATTTCTATTATTCATTTCTTAATTTACCATATACATCCCCTCTCAAACTCTAAACTCACCTTTAAAATTAGTTAGCTGTGAAAGAAATGTGGCACTCAAACAGCAGATTATCAGAGCCAGGATCTCTGTTCTTTACACCTCTCTCCTCTCAGCAGATCCAGATAATGGCAGACTTTCCCTCTCTTTTTCCACACATATACATGTTAATTTCAAATCTCAGTGCTTCCCCCTTTTTTTCAAATGTAATCACACATTTCTATTGGTTGAAAACCAACCCTTTTCCAAAAGTACCCTTCCCCCAACTTGACTTCTGCCTAGTACCCTTCCCCCAACTTGACTTCTGCCTGCTACCATAGCAACAGCTCATGGAACACTGCTGTGTGGAGTTAGGTCAGAAGTTCACCAAACAATGTTTCAATTCCACAGAGCAAGAGTGCTTGACTTTTCAAACCTAACAGCAAATCCATAGTACTGTTCTTTGGTAACACATTTTTCTGTACCAATACAAAACATGCTTCTATTAATTTACACATACAGCCTAGTTTTTATTCTAGAATGGTATGAAACAGCCAATCAGTTCTTTTTTTTATGAAAAAAAATATGTATGCCTCCATTTCCAAACTGTCTTTCATTTCTTTTTACCATTCTACTGAATTACACCTCCTGAGTGCATCCAGTTCTACTTTGAAGATGTTCACAGTCTGGATTGTAGGGCACAGCTATGTCTTCTGGAGTGAAAAGTATGGAGAGAAAACAGATATGGTGAGAGACCTTGCTTTGCCAAATGTAGACATTAAATGGATTGGTCAGAGAGGGTTAAAGTGGCACCAGTTGATGCCATTGGTGAAATCCTTCATGCAAATCCAACACCCTGACCTCATAATAGTGCACTGTGGTGGCAATGACCTAGGCACTTTGACTGGGGTAGGTCTGGAAATGCTTATGAAGGACACCTTTGCACAACTGTTTTCACTTTTCCCTAAAACTGCCTTTGTGTTTTCTAACATATGCCAAAGGCAAAAATGGAACTGGTCCAATCATTTCTGTCCGCAGATTGACAAAGCAAGAAAGCACGTCAACAAATCTGTTTCTGCTTTCCTCCGTGACTATGGTATGGGTTCCATTTACCACAACAACTTGCGTTACGACATGCAAGACATTTCTAGAGGAGATGGTGTGCACTTCAATGATGAAGGGAACAGAGTCTTCCTCTTGAACCTTAGACTCTGCATCGGTACTTACTAGTAGGTACCACTAAAAAATCACTTCATAAACACAACGGCTTCCTAGAGACTAACAACCTCCTCCGCCACTCGCAGACTGGTTTCAGACCTGGACAGGGAACCGACACCGCCCTCCTGGCCGTAACAGAGGAGACTAGGTCCATTCTGGACGCAGGAGGATCAGTGGCAGTGATTCTCCTAGACCTGAGCGCCGCCTTTGACACGGTGGACCATACCATCCTCCTCCACCGCCTCCGTAAAACGGGCATTCTAGAAACTGCCCTGGCTTGGCTAAAATCATTCCTAGAACACAGGTCCTTCCAAGTGGCCGACAGCCTCGGCCGCTCTAAACCCCTCCCCTTGAACTGTGGAGTCCCTCAGGGCTCCTCCCTGAGTCCCACGCTTTTTAATGTCTACATGGCCCCTTTGGACGACATTGCTTCTCCATCTGGCATAAAGGTGGTCATGTATGCCGACGACACACAGCTAGTCGTCTCTATCAACCAGGCTGATCAATCAATGGAGAAATTAGTCTCCTGCCTACACGACATATCCATATGGATGAGAGACTCCAAGCTCAAGCTCAACGGAGAGAAATCCGAAATCATGCTTCTAGGCGACCCAAACAAGCTCCCCAAAACCCTGGCATGGCCATCTAGCATGGGCACCCCCCCCCCCCCACCAAAACAAGAAATTAAAAGCCTAGGTTTCTGGCTAGACCAGGACCTTAGCTTCAGAGCCCAAGCGAGGAAGACAGCTGGCACCTGCTTCGGACTCATGCGAGCAGCTCGCAAGATCCTTCCGCTCATTCCCCCTCAGTCTAGGAAAATTCTGATTCAGGGCCTCATCTTATCTAGATTGGACTACGGAAATGCCCTATATCTAGGCGCACCTGTAGCTGTCATAAAACAACTCCAGCACACCCAGAACGCTGCAGCAAGACTACTGATGGGAACAAAATCTAGATGCTCGGCCAAACCCTCCCTTAAAGCGCTTCACTGGCTCCCCATCCAAGAACGCATCTCCTTTAAAGCCATGTGTATCTCCCACAAAATCTTACAAGGCAAAGGCCCACCATTACTGAGATCTCTCATCAAGCCTTACAAATCAATTCGACAGCTCAGATCAGACACCCTGTTTCTGGCGAACGTCCCCAGAATAAGAAAAGCTCGTACTGGCGGCCGCCGCTTTTCCTTTAACGCCCCTAAGTTATGGAACAGCCTCCCCCTCAATATACGCAAAGAAAGCAATCTATTATCTTTCCGCAGATTGCTGAAAACGTGGTTGTTCCCCCAATAATCCATCCCTAGGAGTACTGTCAGGCTATTTCACTAGCGCTGGGACGCCCGAGGGTAGCTACGCGCTCTAGAAATCCCTAATCAAATCAAATCAAAGGCTCTTTTTAGAGCCCCCTCATATCTAAACTCTTAAATCTGCATTTCATTTCATTTTTTTTTTTTTTTTCTACCGCACGCGTACGGTAAGCTTACCGTACGCGTACCCCGCGTTTTTAAAAAAAATCAATAAATGTTTTCTTTGTACTTTTCTGTCCTTCTTTGACCCCCTTACAAATGTTAGGGGGTCTGTAACTCTCCTCCTTGCCCCCTTTTCAAGATATCACTCTTTTTTTCCTGAGTGAAACACACGAAATGGCGGCCGCCGCTTCCTGGTTTCGACCGATTCGAATGTTTACTAAGATCTAAGAGCCAATCAGAATCGCGCTCGCGCACGCCACCGTACGCGTACGGTAAGCGTACCGTAAGCGCACCGTAAGCTGGCTCAGATATATATATTGATTTAAAGGCTATTTTCTCAGAATCTACTGAACAGATTTACACCAAACCTACAAAAGGCACTTCCTTGACCTGAGGACTACCTCTCTGCCAAATTTCTAGTAATTCTGTTCAGCCGTTCGGGCTGTAGCTGTGTCTAAAGGTCCTATGGAAAAATGCATGGGAAAAACGCGTTTTGGGACCCCCCTTTTATCTCAGCCCCCGCTTGACGAATCCCCCCGAGACTTTCAGGGTAGGAGCGCAGCGTAGCGCCCCACCTATTTTGAAAACTTTGCGAGGATTCGTCGACCGGCGCAAAAGTTATTCAAAATAGAATGTTGCGGATTTCCTATGGAAACGTGGTCCTAACTATAACTACCTACTGGCGACCGCCAGTAGGTAATATATATATATATATATATATTCACTGAAAAAACCATAGGTTTCACACATGTTATAGTTAGCTGGACATTTTACTGATAAAAAACCAATGAAATTCCCCCGTTATAGTTACTGCAGGCAACTATAACTCACGCGACCGCAATCCTCTGCTGATGCTAATACTGTATTTAGACACTTATTTGCCCATGTCTTCTTCCATTAAATTTTAGCTTTACATATATTACAAATATTTTTTTTTCATAAAGACACATATGTCATCAGCAGAAGATTGCGGTCGCGTGAGTTATAGTTGCCTGCAGTAACTATAACGAGGGAATTTCATTGATTTTTTATCAGTAAAATGTCCAGCTAACTATAACATGTGTGAAACCTATGGTTTTTTCAGTGAATTTGCAAGGTTTTTTAAATGCTAAGTTACTTTACGCCATTCGTGGCGTGCGCGCCCAGTTAACGCAGTTCGTTCCGTGCGCGCCCACTTTACGCGGTTAGTGCCGTGCACGCACAGTGGTCACGCGGTGCGCTGTGCGCACCGCGTGCCCACGTTAAGCGGGATGGGCCATGTACGCACGATGCGCTTCGCGCACCGTGCGCACATGGGGGACATATTTTGCGCATCTTTGTGAAATGTATTCTTCGGGCACCATTTGCACACGGGGTGGGGAGAATGTGGATAGTTTTTTTTTTTTTGTATAATTTTTTACCGTGCGCGTACGGTAAGCGTAATCGGCGATTTTCCGAAAAAAAATTTTTTTTTTTTTTGGGCTTGGGGGTGGTTTGGGGACCCCTGTATCAATGCTGGGTGGTTAGGATCTCATGAAACTGCCTCTTTACATATATTTGGGGTACGTTTTTGCTGCCCAACTCAGGAAGCGAGAGAGAAAATGGCGGCCGCCGCTTCCTGGTTTCGACCAACTCGAATGTTTACTAAGATCTAAGAGCCAATCAGAATCGCGCTCGCGCACGCCACCGTACGCGTACGGTAAGCGTACCGTAAGCGCACCGTAAGCTGGCTCAGATATATATATTGATTTAAAGGCTATTTTCTCAGAATCTACTGAACAGATTTACACCAAACCTACAAAAAGCACTTCCTTGACCTGAGGACTATTCTGTTCAGCCGTTCGGGCTGTAGCTGTGTCTAAAGGTCCTATGGAAAAATGCATGGGAAAAACGCGTTTTGGGACCCCCCTTTTATCTCAGCCCCCGCTTGACGAATCCCCCCGAGACTTTCAGGGTAGGAGCGCAGCGTAGCGCCCCACCTATTTTAAAAAATTTGCGAGGATTCGTCGACCGGCGCAAAAGTTATTCAAAATAGAATGTTGCGGATTTCCTATGGAAACGTGGTCCTAACTATAACTACCTACTGGCGACCGCCAGTAGGTAATATATATATATATATATATATATGAACACAAAGTTTGTAGCTGTTCCCAAGCCTCTGGTTCGGCGGGCTCACGGCTGGGGTAGCCACCCCCAAAATTCTCACACGTACAGTCCGGCGCAATCCTTCCCAAGTAGATCAAAGGAATCACACAGGAGCCGTGGCCTCTATTTCAGTGCAGATTTATTGCAGACACAAACGTCCTACGCGTTTTGGAGTGGAACACTCCTTCGTCACGGGCAAACTTTGTGCATTTCATCTTTGTTAATAAAGTAAATCAACATGTCACGTGATACAATCAACATAAACAAAATACTTTTTCATATTATAAATCATATGAGTATTTCCAGTTTTTAAAGTTATTTAAGGTTTTTTGTGTAAAGGGAAGGTAAATGACTAGCATATCATGAACAATGTTTTTACATGTTAAGAAATTCATAGTTTACGAATAGCGCGTTCGAATAGCGCGTTCGAGTAGCACACATTAACTTGTAACAGTTAAAAATCATCTTTCAAATGATTACTCCGTTTGTTAACTCCAAGATGGGATGAAAAGTGCTTAATTCTGGTCGACATAAAGACGGTAAAAAATAAAATACCGCATAAATAAATTAATGTCGGCCGTCCTGGGATTAAAACCCCTCATGTTCAAAAGTAAAGCAGTAGTGTATTAGCCCACAGTGCTACGGGAGTATTCTCTCATACCGCCCCGAAAGAGTGCTACTTGTGCTGGGCTGGCTTGGTGAATGGTTTAAATAAAATACTACAAACAGCCTAATTAATCAGACTGAAATCCTGCTACATTTATTATAAACGCCCCAGTGGGCATACATTTATATAGAACCATTGAATCATGGTTTTCAAGTTATTGCTGATAACCAGTAGATTCAATAAGTGAATACTACTGATAATTCCTAAACTTCAAAAGCAAAAAACTTTATCAAACATGACCGTCACTGTTTGATGTGAACCATTCAATTTCTGAAGGAAAGCCCATGCATGTACAAATATCGGCACTCGGGCTACGCGCTGTCTACATCAATATCGTAGAATCTGTCAAATACGTTTAAAGAACATGAGGGTCATGAGAGGACTCGTTCACGCTAATTAGCACAGTTCAATGGCGCCCCAGTGGGCCAAATCATAATAAAAGAATTTTGCTGGAGTGCTGCCCATGTGGGCAAACTGTTCAAAGGGTAGCCAATTCATCTACTTCCCCAAGCATCTGTTACCTTAAAAAAAGACAGAATGTCTATTAAAATCTTCATATCGTAACAAAAGTTATTAAAGAGGTCACACAAAATTTCTAAAAAACAGCAAGCAGAGACAACAGCAGGTATGCATGGACATATTGAACCAAACATGCATTTTAGTATAAATGTACTGATAACTCTTCATCCATATTCAACCCATGGGGCACCATGGGTTGAATATGGATGAAGAGTATTTGACAGATTCTACGATATTGATGCAATAAATCTGCACTGAAATAGAGGCCACGGCTCCTGTGTGATTCCTTTGATCTACTTGGGAAGGATTGCGCCGGACTGTACGTGTGAGAATATATATATATATATATATATATATATATATATATATATATATTACCTACTGGCGGTCGCCAGTAGGTAGTTATAGTTAGGACCCTCTTACCATAGGAAATCCGCAACATTCTATTTGGAATAACTTTGGCGCCGGTCGACGAATCCTCGCGAAATTTTCAAAATAGGTGGGGCGCTACGCTCCGCTCCTACCCTGAAAGTCTCGGGGGGATTCGTCAAGCGGGGGCTGAGAAAAAAGGGGGGTCCCAAAACGCGTTTTTCCCATGCATTTTTCCATAGGACCTTTAGACACAGCTACAGCCCGAACGGCTGAACAGAGTTACTTGAAATTTGGCAGAGAGGTAGTCCTCAGGTCAAGGAAGTGCCTTTTGTAGGTCTGGTGTAAATCTGTTCAGTAGTTCCTGAGAAAATAGCATTTAAATCAATATATATATCTGAGCCAGCTTACGGTGCGCTTACCGTGCGCTTACGGTAAGCTTACCGTACGCGTACGGTGCCGTGCGCGAGCGCGATTCTGATTGACTGTTAGATCTTAGTAAACATTCGAATCGTTCGAAACCAGGAAGCGGCGGCCGCCAATTTCTCTCTCGCACTCTGAGGGGGGGAGGAAAACAAAGGCAAAAAACATGTAAAGGGACTGTTTAGACAGCTCCTAACCACCTAGCCTTGATGAATGTGTCCCCAATGGACCCCCAAGGGCAAAAATTCATTTTGAATTTTTTTAGAAAAATCGCCGATTACGCTTACCGTACGCGTACGGTAAAAATTATTTAAAAAAAAAAAATTATCCACACTCTCCCCACCCCGTGTCCAAATGGTGCCATGAGGGCACCATTTGTGCATGGCTTAAAATTCCATAGGTAAATTTAAAAGCTTACCTTTCACAACGAAGCGCATAATATGTCCTCCATGTGCGCACGGTGCACGAAGCGCATCGTGCGTACATGGCCCATCCACGGCACTAACTGCGTAAAGTGGGCGCGCGGTGCGCGAAGCGCACCGCGTGCTCACTGTGCGCGCACGGTGCGCGAAGCGCAGCATGCGCGCACGGAACGAACTGCGTTAAGTGGGCGCGCACGCCACGAATGGCGTAAAGTAACTTAGCATTTAAAAAACCGTACAAATTCACTGAAAAAACCATAGGTTTCACACACGTTATAGTTAGGAATTAGCATTTAAAAAACCTTGCAAATTCAGTGAAAAAACCATAGGTTTCACACATGTTATAGTTAGCTGGACATTTTACTGATAAAAAACCAATGAAATTCCCCCGTTATAGTTAGTGCAGGCAACTATAACTCACGCGACCGCAATCCTCTGCTGATGACATATGTGTCTTTATGAAAAAAAAATATTTGTAATATATGTATAGCTAAAATTTAATGGAAGAAGACATGGGCAAATAATTGTCTAAATACAGTATTAGCATCAGCAGAGGATTGCGGTCGCGTGAGTTATAGTTGCCTGCACTAACTATAACGGGGGAATTTCATTGGTTTTTTATCAGTAAAATGTCCAGCTAACTATAACATGTGTAAAACCTATGGTTTTTTCACTGAATATATATATATATATGTGTATATAAATTAATTGCAATTACAAGGGTACTATGCCGAATGAATTAGATTCATACATTTAGAAATTTGTATTGGACTGTGGATTCATGGGTCTGTGTAGGGGTGCTATACCCCATGGGATGCGCACTTGAATTATATGTAATTGCAAGGGTACTACACCCAATAGGACATAACTGAATTATTTGATCAAACCAATTGATCAAAGCTTGGATACGTGAAAATAAGCCAGTAAATCAAAAGGTTGATTTATTTGGAGGG
The DNA here is from genome assembly GCF_964204655.1 of Triturus cristatus. Lineage (NCBI taxonomy): Eukaryota > Metazoa > Chordata > Amphibia > Caudata > Salamandridae > Triturus > Triturus cristatus. Next base: position 721,206,168 of record NC_140591.1, on the reverse strand, counting down.
CTGATAGCAAACAACTAAGTCATAAACTATTAGCAACATTTACATGAGTAGCAGAACAAGGGTAATCGTGACAGTATTACCGATACACTTGTGCTGTGACCTTAGATGTGATTATTTCTGTTTATAATTAGTTTTGTTTAATGCACATTTTATTTAAATCCTAACAATGGCAAGTTTTTTACCATTGCACAAATTAAATGATGTAATGACTGTTGGCATCTTTGTAACCACGTCAATAATGAAGTGTTTTCTTTATGTTTATAACATGTTGTGTAGGACGCTATGTTCATTTAAGGATGGAAACTCAATGTATGTTCATGTGACCAAGACCCCGAGAGAGATCAAAACGCGTCTGTTTTTGAACCCAATAAATTTGATTTACTAATATCCGCAACTGGAGTGGCTCGTTTTCTTACTGCAAGCTTGGTAAGAACTGTTGTTTATACATTGATGCAGCAGCATTCGCATGCACGAGCCCCGACCCACTTGAAGGGCGTTCGTGAGACGCCATTTCCCATTTGCAATATATATATATATATATTCACTTAAAAAACCATAGGTTTCACACATGTTATAGTTAGGTGGATATTTCACTCGTAAAAAACCAATGAAATTCCCCCGTTATAGTTAGTTCAGATAACTATAACTCGCGTGCCCGCAATGCACTGCTGATGACGTCACATATTACATCACTCATGACATGGTCAGTGACATCACTCATGACATCACTGATGACATCATCCTTGTGATAGAGTGGCGGTCGTGCGAGTTGCCCCCTTTTCACGTTCGCCACCTTCCTTTTTCCCTCTCGCACTGAAAACAAACAAAATGGCGGCCGACACTTCCTGATTTCGACCTATTCGAACATTGACTAACATGTAACCACCAATCAAAGTTAAGCTCGCGCACGTTAGGGTGCTCGCACGGTGCGCGCACGGTACGCGCTTATAGATATTTATATGCATTTAAATGCTATTTTCTCAGGAACTACTGAACAGATTGACACCAGACCTGCAAAAGGCACTTCCCTGACCTGAGGACTACCTCTCTGCCAAATTTCAAGTAATTCTGTTCAGTCGTTCGGGCTGTACCTTCGACTAATTACTTGAAATTTGGCAGAGAGGTAGTCCTCAGGTCAGGGATGTGCCTTTTGAATATCTAGAGTCCATCTGTTCAGTAGTTCCTGAGAAAATTTCAGTTAAAAGTGCATATATATCTATAGGCGCGCACCGTGCGCGTACGGTAAGCATACCGTACGCGCACGCTGCCGTGCACGAGCGTAATTCTGATTGGTGGTTACATGACAGTAAACATTCCAGTTGGTCGAAATCAGGAAGTGTCGGCCGCCATTTTGTTTGTTTTCAGTGCGAGAGTGAAAAAGGAAGGTGGCGAACGTGAAAAGGGGGCAGGGTAGTGAGTTCCTGACCCCCTAGCCTTTGTCAGGGGGTCCCTGAAGGACCCCGAAGGCAGAAAAAAACATTTAAATTTTTTTTTTTTAAATCGCGGGGGTGCGCGCACCGTGCGCACACGGTGAAAAACAAAAAAAAATGTAAAATTTTAATACGTAGTTTATTGTAAAATAAATATATAAAAAAAATAATAAAACATACATAACTTAGCATTTAAAAAACCGTACAAATTCACTGAAAAAACCATAGGTTTCACACACGTTATAGTTAGGAATTAGCATTTAAAAAACCTTGCAAATTCACTTAAAAAACAATAGGTTTCACACGTTATAGTTGGGTGGATATTTCACTCATAAAAAAACCAATGAAATTCCCCCGTTATAGTTAGTTCAGATAACTATAACTCACGCGACCGCCACTCTATCACAAGGATGATGTCATCAGTGATGTCAAGAGTGATGCCACTGACCATGTCATGAGTGATGTAATATGTGACGTCATGAGCAGAGGATTGCGGGCACGCGAGTTATAGTTATCTGAACTAACTATAACGGGGGAATTTCATTGGTTTTTTACGAGTGAAATATCCACCTAACTATAACATGTGTGAAACCTATGGTTTTGTAAGTGAATATATATATATATATATCTTTAAACTGATATTTACCACTACAGTCAGTGCAACAGTAGGGAAAGTGTTGGATAGCGGAGGGGTAAAATTTACCATTCCCACTCCAGTGAGTTCAACAATAGGGAAAGTGCTGAATAGCAGAGTGGTAAAAATTACTATTATCACTCCAGTGAGTGTAACTGTAGGGAAAATGTTGGATAGCGGACAGGTAAAAATTACTATTCCCACTCCAGTGAGTGCAACAGTAGGAAAAGTGTTGGCTAGTGGAGGGATAAAATGTACTATTCCCACTCCAGTCAGTGCAACAGTAGGGAACGTGTTGGACTGTGAAGAGGATTGGCAGCCAGCAGCACCCACCGCAATGTAAACTATAGGCATTGCGACTGCCGTGGTGGCAGTCACATTGTAATGCCTACTATGGGACCGCCGACAGCATGTCGGGCGGTCCCAATCCCCGATATGATGGCGGATGACTGAAATCTATCCGCCATTGTCATCAGCCCCTTCGGTATTAAAACACTATAATACGAACACTCATAGCAGGAAACACATTTCGAAAATCAGGATACATTCCTGAATGTATTTTAAGATTTCGTCCTAAATCCACTTAACTATAAACCAGTTTAAATGTAAATAAGTTCAAAACAAACATGCTGGACTTGGCCCTCTCTGCAGGTTCACCCCAAACAGTTTGTCTTTACCACTCCTATTTTTAACTGAATTTGTTTTTGTTGGCATTAGGACTTTGTACACTTTAACACTGCCAACCATTACTAAAGTGCTTATGCTCTCCCCATTAAACATGTTAAAATTGTCTTACCCCTGATTGGCATATTGGTGTTATACCATATACAAAGAACCTGTAAATTAAATGCCACAAGTGGGCCTGCAGCACCTATTGTGCCACGCACTGAAGGAGCCTCTTAAAACATGTCCCAGGTCTGCCATTGCAGCCTGAATGCAGTTTTAAACTGCCATTTAACTTGGCAATGTAACCCCCTGTCAAGCCTTAAACCATCCTTTTACTACACATATGGCACCCCAAAGGCAGCCCATAGGGAAGGGTGCATTTTAATTAAAAGGCTAAACTTGTACTTTTAAATTTTACATAACCTAGTGGTGTGAAACCACTGAATTTATTTTTCACTACCGTGAGGTCTATCTCTCTCATAGGATAACATTGGGTTGCCTCATAACATTAAATAAGTGCTAACTTTTGATGGGGAACAGATAAACATTTCATATTTGGTGTCTGAGAAAATGTAATTAAAACTTCCCTTTAATGGTAAAGTCGGACTTTAAGTTACAATTTTGAAAATACCACTTTAAGCAAGTTGGCATGTTCCTGCCTTAGCTATTTGGTGGCTGAAGCCTGCTCCTGGGTCACATGGCTCGGCATACTTACAGGTGGACTTTGTTTATTCCTCCCAGACAGCCACACAATAAAGGAATAAATTGTGTGCCTTCATGGGCCATCATTGGCAGGATGGAGGAGAGAAGCTGGACACAGCCCTACTTGCAACTGAGTAGCCTGTGCCCAGCCTTCATACAAAGGACTTGTCACCCCGGCATTGTTCATGTGGACAGCCACGAGCCAGGTCAGAGGAAGCATGAAACTTCAAGCACTTCAAAGGGAATTCTCTAGAAACGTCTCCTTTTTCAAAGAAGGCACCAGGTATAAAAATAGGACCATCAGACCAATTGCTAATTACAGCTCTGGAACGGTGGAAAATTCTGAAGGACTGCTGTGCTGTTTTGCAAGAAGGCTGCTACTCAGCTGACCTGCTGTCTCAGTGAAAGGATTGGACTTCAACTTGGTCCCAGCACCACCATAATGACTCCAAGGGCTTGTTGGCTGGCAACCTGATTAGAGTCTCAAGGGCAGAAAAAGCCCCAAACAGAACTCAGAAACTGGATTCTACTTGCTTTGAGTCTTGTTCTCCAAGTGGTGCCACCCCAGTCCTGGACTCTTGGAAGTGGGCCTGAAGGTGCTCTGCCAGCCCATGCATGCAGAACTGATGCAGCGTGACGCATCTCCTCACTGATTTGCTTCGGAACAACCACAGCATGGCACATCCTCGCCGGTGGACTTTGCATCACAGTCCGCAGTCTCCATGGAACTGCTGCTGGGCAACACATTCTCTATACGCCTTTCACATCACAAGCCCCTCATCAACGGCATCTTTGACAATGATGCAAGACTTTGTATCGCAGCCCTGCAGTTTCTTCGGAACAGTCAGTGCATGACGCGTCCTTGACATGGGATCTTGTAACGCTCCTCAAATGAGGATTTAAGGTACTTTGTTCAGCGGGCCTAGCTTGGACCTGTATCCAGCACACACTCCGTTGTGGTCAGCCTGAACTTGTGACTTTGTCCTGGTCCAGCCTGACCAGATAACCACAGTTGATGGTTTGTGGTAACAGGCACTGTTTTCACTTAAATCACTGGTTCAAGTGATCGATTTTTTGTCGTTTTGGGGTAAAATAACTCTATTTTTCTAAATTAGTGTGGGACATCTCTTGTGTTGTGTTTGCACTTTATTGCTGTTTGAAGTGCTGCATAAATACTTTATACATTTTGTTGGACTCGGCTCTTTTTGGCAGGTTCACCCTTGAACTTTTTGCCTTAAGCTCTGACATGGTGGTAGTGGTTTTAGGCCTTTAGGCACTTTAGCACTGTGGTCCAGTGTAAAGTGCGTGCGCTCTCTGTGTACATGTGGGGAGATGGGCCTGCCCTCCCAGAGGAATGCATGGGGGATAAGTGTGTCCATGGTAATTCCTGGTATGAGAGGAGTGCAGGGTCAAGTTTAGTATGTATGAACTCGTGAGGATAAATGCTGCACAATGGTGTGCGCACATTCATGGTGACTGGTGGAGAAATCCCACTTTTAGAAGTTGGAATTTCTGTGTGCTATCTGTCTGCCTGCCTGATGTGAATTGCATGTCTGGCTTGTGATTGACAGGAGCTGAGAGGTGTGGGTGGCTCCTGGAGGAGCAGGTTGAGTCAGTGCTGAGCTGAATGGGACACCTGGAGTAAGAGTGGTGGGAGGGGTAATCCCCTGACTCTGAATAGGATGGTGCCTGCCCTAGTGAATGCTGGCTCTGCCCCCCCTGTGGTGTGGCTGATGGCGAGCCCCCATCTGACAAAGGGGAAGAGGTGCTTCCAAAACAAAGTTCTCCAAATCCCCCCTGAACCAGTTGCACCTGGTTCCCCCATGCCCTGCACTTTAGACAAAGGAGAAAGGGTGTATAAAAGTAGGGGCTGTGACCCCATGATATTGGTCAGTGCCTGATTCAGAACCTTCGGGGGCGTGCTGCTGCTGGGGCCCAGGAGGGCCTGCCAGGAGAGCTGCCTCCCTGGGCCCAGCATTGCGCCCCCTTGATTCCTACAGACATCTGGGACTTTTGCTGTTTCCAGCACCTCGTGGGCGCTATGCCTGATTCTTCTTTGCCCTAGGGAAAAGGAGATGTGTGGGCTGCGCAGCGCTGAGCTGCCGCCCCTTGAGAGGGAATCCCGATGCAAGGGATTCCACCGTGATGCAGGAAATGGCGGGTGCCCACCCCGCTTATTTGATCTTAATGGTGGGTGCCCACCCCTCTTATGCGTAGATTGTTATGCCGGGTGCCCACCCCGCATGTGCCTGCATAAAATGGGAGACTACCCCGTATTGCCCGAGAAGAATGCACCACCAGGGCCCGAGCCGCAAACAAAAGTCAGGCGCGTCTGCCTGACTCTGGGCGGGGCCTCGCAGACATCATTTCCACCTTCCCCCGGCCGGGAGAAGGCGACGCGGAAGTCCGGAGCCTGCAGCCTGTGGTGATGGAGGCAGAGGGTGCCCGAGGCACATTGTCGGTGCCTGCCCCCTCCACATGAGTGGAAGCGCCGCCGAAGCCTTTCCAGCGAGGGGGGGAGACCAGAGTGAGGGCCCGACGCGGCACCTTGTGTAACAGGTCCCGCAGCGCGAGAAGAGCCTCCCAAGACCAGTCCAGTGAGTGGGCGCTGCAGGGGCGCATTGTTGGTGCCGATCGCGGCACTGTGACGGCATTGGTGCTGAGCGGCACCCGCCAGAGAGCGGGCCGCTCCAACGAGGGGCTTCTCCGGTTGGTAGTGCCGATTGAAGGCACAGGCCTGTCCTCAGATTCTGAGCGGCCCGTCTGAGAGCGAGTCGCTCCAACAAGGGGGGGCATTAGAAGTCCAGGGAGCCCAGTGGGGGCTCACAGATCGGAGCACATTGTCGGTGCTCGTGCTCCCGCCCCAGCTGCCCCGCCAGACAGTGGGCAGCTGCAGCACTTTGCCTGCATTCCCGGTCTACAAGAGTCCCAATGGGGACCCCGAGGGCACAGAGGTGACCATGCCTGTATTTGAGTGCCACAGCTGCGCAGCACCAGCGCGGGCAGCTGCTGCGATTTGGGCACAATTGATTCAGAGTCCCTGAGTGGGACAGGAGACACAGAGGTGCCAGGCCTTCACTCGATCTACAGCTGCGCAGCACTTAGTGCCAGCTGCAACATTTAGGCCACAGTTCTTTGGGGGGCATGTTTTAAGAGAGGAGTGAGATGCACTCCTTTGCCCCAGCGCGATGGCGCACCTTGGATTCTGCTGCATTGGCATCAGCCCTGACATTCTGGACGCAGGGCATTTGAGCCCCTTTGAGAAGGCCAGTTGGCCAGGGGGACTGTTAGGTTTGTAGGGTGCCAGGCCCTAATGTGATCTATATGATGCTAGGAAATGTGATTCTCTACTGTGATTCATGCCTCTAAATGTGTTTGGGGATGAGATTATGTGCGTAATGTGATTATGCTGGTGAGGTTATTTCCTACTGTGAGTTTTTACCCCTAATGTGAGTTATGCTTAGGAGGTTAGGCTCTAATGCGTTTAGACTTATGAGATGATTGCATAATGTGTTTATGCTGGTGTGGTTGGCGCAGAATGTATTTCACGCCTAAATCTGATACTGTGCATAATATGGTTTATGTTACAGGATGATGCTGAGTACAGTGGTTACCAGGGATTACTGGTTGTACATTTATGATATGTCTTACTTGTACTAAGTTCACTTTGTGATGGTTCTGACAGTGGTCCAGTGGGCCCTGTCAGGTGTATATAATCCCTTGTAGACATTACCTAGTGCCAGGTGGCACAATGTTTATTATGTGATTACTATTCTAATTTCTTATGAGAATACAAAGGCTATTTTTGATATAACCTTGTATGGAGTTCCTTTAGTGGTGTGCCTGGGATGTTGTTGCTGTGTGCGTGTGCAAACGCTTTACACATGGCCTCCGGGATAAGCCTGACTGCTCGTACCAAGCTACCAAGGGGGTGAGCAGGGGTTATCTTTGGCATGTAACTCCCTTGCCCTGACTAGAGTGGTGGTCTCTGCCTGACTTTGACGTAAGCCTTAGCCAACCAGAGATCCCATTTCTAACACATTTCCTCTAAGTTAAGCCTGACTGCATTTGTTATATAATCCACCAAATTAAATGTTCTGTTTTCAAGTTTTTAACTTATTAAATGTTTCTTAAATTTATATATATATCAATATATTTTTATTTTTTCTGAGTTTTATATAGCGCAAACTTGACCTGAATCCAATCAGGTATCAGAGCGCTTTACATAGCACCAGTTACGTTACATGAGGACACACATTCATTTTTTGTTAGGCACGGGGAGATTAAGTGATTTGCCCAGAAACACAGGATGTTCAGCGTCATTACCGAGACTCGAACCCAGTTCCCCAGGTCCGAGCTCGAGCACCCTAGCTGTTAGGCCAACTCCTCTCCCCAATATTGATACTTTTCATATGAATCTTTTGACCTCGATCTCTCAGTCTGATCATCTTTCAAAAAGCTGACTTTATAATAAGTTTTAATGTCTTTTATGTCTATGAATTTGTATATGTGCTTATTTTTATTCTGCGTGGATCTCTTTGGAGTTCCAAAGCTGAAATAATATCTTGATGCTATGCAACCAGAGGATAAAGCACAGGTTAATTTAGGGTTTGCTTGTGACTTCATCCTGACACCAATTATGAACACTGCTTGCATAGGGCTTAACCCCCTCAACCAGTAACCCAGTTTCTGACAAGACGTTAAAGAAAATGTGTAAACTGTAAACATCCATAATTGTATCTCTTCCATGAATAACTACCCAGAAATAAAATACGTAGGCTTACCTGGAGTTTGCCTGACAAACACTGTTGATTTAGCACGAATATAATTTTCATAAGGCCTACAGATGTCAGCAATCAAAGCACTAAGGTGACCATATAGTCATTTTAAGTAAAAAAGCTCCATACGTAGTCTTTAGCATATTGTTTATGGAGTACAATTATATAGAATGATAATATACACATGTATCACCATTTGTCAATTTTATATGTTTTCCAATTTTATATGACTTTCATGATAAAGTATTTTTCTTACCTCTTTATAACTTCTTGAAATCATCTGTCAGAATAACATAATCTAGTATCAAAAAAGTGACTTAAAATATTTTTTGTTTTTGACAATTAATCATATGACCCACAGCTTCTTAGTGAGCATTTGCTTGTCTGGGTACTTGTCAGTATGTGTCTGTTGGAAGATGAGCATAGATAGGTGTCAGTAGGTGTCGTGAGGTTTGTGAAGAATGTGAGGTTAGGCACGTGGACAGTCTGTTTGCCTGCTGGATCTTCTTGCTCCTGGAAGCTCATTTTTTAGAAGGACCCTCCGTTGGAAGTGGGCCTATAGCACTGTGTTGGAACTCCAGTTAACTTAGAGTGCTGGAATCTTGAGAGGAGTGCCACGTATTGTGTTCTTTGTCAGGGCCTCTGTTGACTGGGTTCTAGCTACCTAAAATAAACAAATTGCTTACCCAAACAGATAAAGACTGGACACTTTTGTGAAGATGTCACTAAGATGTAGAAAGGGAAAACTGTTTTTATCTACATTCAAATTTTTAAGCGAAGACCAATTATTCGAAATTGGACACAGTTTAAGATTCAGGAAAGTTTGCTTGCCCCATACCCACTGCATGTACATTGCACATCTTAGAGTTGTTTTACCAGATATCCACAGTTTGACCAAAGGCTTTTGCAAGACGCAGCAAACCTCATGGGGGCATATTTACAATGAAATGTCATAGAGCTGAGCTGTGACAAATTTTGCAGCGCCACGTGCCCACATTTTCAAAAAACTGGGATGCCCAGTATATTCAAGAATAATGCGCGCCACTGTGTTTTCCCTAACTCTGGCACTAAAATGTGCTGCCTAGCGCCAACGCAAACATGCCTTGCACCATAGTGGAAGGGGGCCTGCGTTGCAGGGTATGATTGTTTATGTGCAAGAAGGTTTTCCTTCCTGCACATAAACAATGCATAACGGTGATTTGCTACTTCTATGAGTGCTGCAGAATGCAGCACACATAGAAGTAGCAAATCGTCATTATTTAAAGATTATTTATGTGCAGGAAGTGGCATCTCCCTGAAAATAAACAATCATTCATGCCATTTTGCTCTTTCTATGGTGCTGCAGAATGCAGCACACATAGAAAAAGCAAAAATTAGGAGAAATCAAAGTACTTTTCCTCATTTCATCGTTCTAATGCCTGCTGTTGCATGGTGTTAGTGCTTGGCACTTCCTCAGATCTACAGATCCTTGTAAATCTGGTGCAGCATCAAAAAGCAATGGGTGTTGTGGTGGAATTCCAAGAGCAACACCCATTGCACACCCCTTTCGCGCTAAGGTATGTGTATAAAGGGGCCGTAAATACAAGGTGGCGTTAAGCCATAAAAAGTGGCCGCTTTGTAAATATGGAGAAGAGCATAGTGCCACCAGAACATCGCTAAAAGTGTAGTTTTGGTGGTGATATCCCCTTGTAAATATATTCCTTCATCTCTTAGCTAGGTGCAGCTTCCAGGTTAGTCTTGCAAATTAAGTTCTAGGTCCCTGAAATGTTCTGTGTCAATCTAGACAAAGTGAGTAATCGGAACCACCAACTTCAGGCCATCTGCACGCTCTCAAGGGGGCATATTAGCAAGGGCTGGCGATATAATTATCACCGCTTTAGCGTCCGTTTTTGGGCAAAAAGCGGCGATAATTATATCGCAATATCATCAAGGACACGCTGGCGCGTGTCTCCTTGATATAGAGCCCGTTTTTTCACAGCCTCGCCTCGCATCGCTAATGAGATGCAAAGAAGGCGTGGCTGCGAAAACAACACATGGTAATATCGTGAAGGCAGCTTCGCGATATTAACAAGGAGGTGCAGCGATAAAAAAAATCACGCTACCTCGGCCTTAACTCAGGAATTGAACGTCTGTTAAATTCCTGACTAAGGCATGCTTTTAATGGGAGATGGATTATGCTGATAGGACCACAGGGTCCTATCAGCAATGTTATCGCTGTTTTCAATGGAACATAGCTGGAAAACCAGCGATGTTCCATTGAAAACACCGCTATCGCTGAAATATTATCGCCATAGCGCTATGCATTGTAAATATAGTGTTATCATGGCGATAATATTCAGCGATAGCCGGCGATCATATTTCTACCTCTATCTACGGCCAGCTATAATTATCGCTGGCCGTTGATAATATGCCCCAAGGTTGGATACATTTTGGGCTTCATCCCACGCAGAACTTTTTTACTTGAAATGTTAATTTCGATAAAGGCTGCATGCTCACCTTGTGGAACTCAAATAGCGTAAAGCCTCGAGGGTTGCCCCACTGAACATTTTTTACCTCTATAATTATTTCTCAGTGTGAAAAAATATATTTCTCTATAACAAACCATCACATTGTATCTGATTACACCCCGCCCGAAGTTTAAGCCCCAAATGTTGTAGGCATAGGTCACTTCCCTGAAGGACTGTTTCATATTTTTTCAGTGTTGTGTTATTAATTTTCGTTTTTAATATAACACTTTTTGCCTATTAATGAGATTTTTCCTTATTTTTGCCTTTATTTAATTTTTACTTAAACAGTTTTTTTTACCATTATTTATTTAAAATATCTGCATAGTGTGAACCTATTCGCAAGGTGTACTGGTGCACTTTATATATAACATACAATATATTAGAGAGAAATAGGCAGTGAGGAGAAAGGAGACATTTCTTTTTTTATGAAAACCTTGAAGATGTTAATCTTCCATCCACTCAGAATGTAATGTTTGTTATTTCTAAAAATTATGAGTGATATCTGCCTTCTCCCCATTACCTTTCAAGCCCTTATCCTTCTTCACTCATTTTTACTTTAAGTTGTTTTAAAAAAAATACAAATGTGTACCTTTTCTCTTAAAATTGGTGTGAATTTTAAATTTCTACAATTCTTCCCATGTGGATACACTCATTGATTTATAAGAACAACACTGATATGCACTTTCTATGAGGATTGTCCATATCACAACAGTGGTAAGAGAAGAACTACCTTCTCCATAAACGTCAGCTGCGTTAAAAGAAATACTTTACTGACACAAACTACTGTGTTTATTTGAGGTAGTTGTTTTTTATTTGTTCCTTTTACGTTTGTTACTAACAATTGTCTGTTGTCATGCTTCTGCCTACAAAATAATTTGCCATGAAGTAGGTCGTTATATTTGACCAAGAGCAGCATATACATGCACACATCTCTGCGTAACCTGCAGGTCCCAGATCCTAGTCCCAAGAAGTCCAACTCTGCTTTCCACCCTTTTGTGGTAGGGAAACTAAACATTATTGTACTTGGTCACTTTTACTTCTAACTACCAACACAGAAGTCAGTTTGTGGTGTGCCTTGTGTAAATGGTGACTGTTATTGTGTGAAAGGATGATATATAGTGCACAGGCCCTTTTTTAAAGATGTAAACATAGTGATGATTGACACCATTTTATTAGGCATTCCCAATGTTAGATCGGTCTGCAACACAGTTATATTTATAGTTTAGAAAAATAACAGATAGAAGCAGTGGAAAGAATGTGGCAGTTGAGTAAGCAGAGATGGTTCTACCTTTGGCCTTACACTCCAGCCATCAAGTCAAGAAGTTAATTATTTTATTTAAAAATATTAGAAATTTTTGGCAGAGCCTTCTCCGTCTAGGCAACCCGGGCCTCGAAGGCACTTTTCATATAGCGCACGAGTAATAGTAAACACCTTGCACTTTTTTAAAACCCTAAAAGCATACATCTTCAGGTTGTGATGTGTTCTGACGGTTGTTACGTTAAACGATAGAGTCCAAACTTCAAAAAATGATTATTACTGCATCCGGCCAAAACTTGACCTTTGCATGCCAATGAAAAATATATGAAATGAAAAAATACAAACATTATAAAGAGTCATTATGTGTTGGTAGTCTATCGCTAATAATGTTTTCGGGGCTGCGCACTATAAGAAAATTCTAAAATGACAAAACATTGCAAAAACTAAAAAGAGCATCATAGGTTTACCCAAATTGGCTGTGATGAGAGTCAGATGGAAGCGACGTTACAGGAGAGCACATTTCTGCTGGTGAACAGATGAAATTTGGTGGACACAAGTTATTTTTTACTTTCAAGGCGAAAATAGGATTTCTCAATCAAATGTGAGCAAATAAACTGAAATATAGAGCATAAAGGCAGCACTGAGTTGGTCTGCAAGGACTTTACCTATCTCTTACCGTGAATGAATCAGTCTCATTATTGTCTGGGAAGGGCTTAATCTGAGGCCCTACCGTCACCGCCAGAGACTTGCAAACAGACCACTTCATCCTATCTCAGAAGATGTGCCCTTCAGCAAATTCCCTTTCCAATTTCATAGTAAATGCCCACTGTACACCAATAAAATGAACAATTTATCTCGCCAATTATTCATTACGAAAATACATGTTTGAAAAAGCGGTACCTCACACACTGATAGCAAATGTTCTTTCTCATCTGCCACTTCCTGCATTGTCCATTGGGGAAATTCGTTTTTGCAAGCCCACAAGGCAGCGCGACTTTCTGCGTCTTTGCATCCTAAAACTGCTGTTATGTTCCCAGCCGGAAGATGATCTGTTATGAAAAAATAAATATGCAATTACAAAAATAAGCGATTTAGGGTTATTTTTTTTCCTATTGGGGAAGGAGGCAATTATTGAATAACAAAACTGAAAGATTCTTTAGTTAAAAAGAAAAACAGTCTGTTCTTATTTTCTGTCTTAGGTCTGGGTTGCCATGACTTACGCATGTCTACAGACACCTCATGCATTTTTTCAATTCATATATTAATATTTAATATTCCGTGTACATTGTTCGCTCTTAATGGTTGCCTAATTTCGGTTTTTCATCCACAGAGAAGCTATTAATTTATGAGCATATGGGGCAGTAAGTAATAATTTGCATGAATGCCTTGAGCAGATAGGCTTTCTTAGGTCTGCCATAGCATAGACTCTCTAAGAATGATACCATCTATTGGTCAGGCTTCGGTAGGCACTGCTTTACACGAGGAAAAAATAATTTTTTGTAATCCATAAATAAGTCGACAAAATGAAAAATCAACCACGGTGATAGAAACTAGTTTTCTTCTGTGTTGTGTTTATATCCCTTTGGGGAGGGTTTAGAAAATAGCATGGCTAAACACCGAAGTGCTCTCTGCATACATAAAGAAGGCACTTGTCAGTGGAGTCTCCCCTCCTCCTTCTATGAGTTTACCCTCAATGTTGCTACAGTGAACGTAGCCTGCAGTCTGCAAAAGACTCCTACTAGACCTATGATCCACTTATTAATTTAATTAAAATTAATTTAATGGTAAAATTCATTTAAGTGACAGGGATTTTAACACACGTTCAAACTGATAGGGGACAAATGGAAATATAGGACAGGCAGGAACCGGGAGGAATGAACATTGAGGACTGTATTGCAGAAGTGCCCGGGGGCGCAGGGGGGCTTTGAGCTTGCTTTTAGAACCTTGGGCAGTTCTGTATTACCATTTCTGCAGGTGCAAATATCACACACAATGAAAAGAGGTTGTACCCTCATTTTCATGCACACATGACCTATTGTAAATAAAACAACTCCTTTGTCCAGGTTTCTCATATCATTGCAGGTGCAGGACAGAAGATGCTTGCAGGAGGTGCACTAAGGCCCAAAGCTCTTGTGTCGTCCATGCGACTCACAAGTCAACACAAATCCTTCAGCTACGATTTACAAAATGGCACAGTGGTAGTATTGCGTGACTTGTCCTGGCTTGCATGATGCAATTTCTGTGTTGTGTCATGTTGCGTTATAAATATTTAATTGTATGCAAGGTGGATGTTCCCACGCAAAGACCGAAGACAATAATGGGGGGACTGGCAGCATGTCTAGGTCCAGCATACAAGTTCCCTAAATGCACATGTATACAAGTGGAGCATGCAGTTCCTAAAAGAATCAGAAAAGGAAACAGAAAAGGCAGTAGGTCTGGAGGGATCTGATTAAGCAGATGGGGGGGAATCTGACTCCTCAGAAGTAAAAGTCCTCCCACACCCAAATGTGTGTAATGCTTCATCATTGAGCAGCTACTCGTTGAGCCGACGCTGCAATGCCTAATAGGCCCTTCGAGGCGGCTTTCAACTGGAGATCTTTTAAAATAAGACGCCATAAAAACTGCTACCCTGACAAAGTCGGAGTCCACCTTCGGAGAGGTTTGGAGACCATTCCTTGCCCTTTTATCCATGGAATTCAGTGAGGTTACTTGCCCGAAATACCTCCACACCCTCCGACTCACAGACACGGAGTAGATCCCTCCACCGTTAATAGACACACATACTGGTGAAATCTCCATTCAGCTAACACATATAGAGTCCGTACCAAGAGTAATGGGAATGGGGAGGGGGATGGGGGGAGGTGGGGAATGTTACTATTACCTTATCTTGTGTCTTAGAGAAGCATCACATTATATTCTCTGTAATGTCCAGTACGACGTAATTTCATCAAGATCGTGAGTCAATTTCAAAGGATGTTTATTTATTTATGTCATGCAATGCTGATGTGTTAACAGCATTAATAACTTCAATAAAATGATTTAAACCATAAAATAAGATGCCATGGGGGCGTGGCTTGACGCGCGACCATGATGGCCGCCAAACTGTAGAGCTCGCCAGTGTTGGTGCCTACATCCTGAGAATTCTCCTGCCGGGGGCTCCTCCCGGGTGCAGTGAGCTAAGGCGGAGGCGGCCCTTCCACACCCCGACTCATTGGCGTGGCGACCGGCACACGGGGACTCTGTGTGGACGGCTGGGGCCGTCTGCGGGCTGCGGCCGGTGACAGAGTGGTGGGGCTGGAACTCGGCGCTCGGCCGTGCGCCTGACTACACGCGCGGCTTCGCGGGAGCTCCCTGGGCCGCGCCGGAAGTGGTGACAAAGCGGCGCACTGAAGATCGGGCCCCTGGGACGGTGCTGAAAGTCTGCAGGGGGTTCAAGCCTAGTGCACACGCGGTGCAAGCCGACACCGGAGAGCTCGCCGGAGCGGGAGATGACCTACGCTGGGGGAGAAGGACGCAGCCGACCTTTGGGCCGAGGATATTCTGGCCGGACATGGTGGAAGTGAGACACGCCTGGCGCTTAGGCGGGAGACATCCTGTGGTCCCGAGCCCGCCGGAGCGTGATAGCCCCATCGTGGAGTGGGCGGTACTGTGATTCTTGTTGCGGCGCCCGGCTGCCTGCCCCACAGAGACGGAGGCAGGCGCGGGGGGCGGCCCTGGCCCGGCAGTAACTGTGCCCCTGGACGCTCGTCCCTTGCGGAGGAAGGCTGTGGAGGTGACGGGGGGCCGGAGTGCGACGATTGGAGCAGGATCATTGCTGGTGGTGTCCTTGCGCCCCTCTGCCGGTTGTGCCTCGTTGCGGGGTACAGCGCCGGCTGAATCCGGACCCCTGGATGTGGCGGTTCCCACGTGCAGAGTGAGATTGCAGAAGACCGCGTGGGAGTGTGGTGAGTGGCCTTTAGGAGCCGTGGCAGGCCTGCGCCTCGGGGGTGTCCGGGTCTGCGTCACCCAGCCAGTGGCCGCCTGGTGGAACGAGACGGATCGAGACATCTTCCCCCCGCCCCCATCTTGCTGGGGCTGTGGGCTCACGGATGTGGCAGTGAGCCGACGGAGACGTTGAGGGGGGAAAAGGCCTGCTCAGACTGAGCTGAACTTGGTCGCTGGTCGCCCAGACTGCAGGCGGATGCCCACTGCACAGCAGCTGGTCATGGGTCGGCTGCGCAATGCCCCGAGGGATGGCCAGGCACCGACGGCCGTCCCAGGCCGGGTCACGACGCCTGGGGACCCTGATGCGGCCCCACACACTGAACTGCTCGCGGCTAAGCTGGATTCTGTATTGACCGCAGTGGAGCGGATCGGTTCCTCACTCGAGCAAACGAGATCATCCTTGGAGGCCCGTATAGATAAGGTCACGGTCGACTTCACGTTGCTCCACGCGGATCACCGCAAGTTAGCGGACAAGGTGGCGCTACAGGGGCAGACTCTGCAGGACGTACAACCGGTTGTGGCCACCCATACGGCTGCCCTCGAAGACCTGATTGACCGCGTCCACGTCTTGGAAGATCACGTGGACGATGCCGAAGGAAATTCACGGCGCAGCAATGTGCGCGTGGTGGGCCTGCCGGAGGGGGTGGAGGGGCGGCAGCCGGAACATTACGTGGAGGAATGGCTGCGCACTTTGATCGGACCCGAGAAGCTCTCGTCGCACTTCGTAGTGGAACGGGCCCACAGGGTTCCAACGCAGAGGCCCAGCCCCGGTTCTCGGCCTCGGCCCTTCCTGTTTAAGCTCCTTAATTACAGGGACAGAGACGTAGTGCTCCGTGAGACCCGGAGGATTGGCGACATCACCGTTGGCAGTGGACAGGTACAATTTTTCCCAGACTACACCGCCTTGGTACAGAAACGCCGCAGTAATTATCTGGCGGTGAAGCGCCGCATGCGTGAGTTGGAGATCTCATACGCCCTTCTGTTCCCTTCACGTCTACGGGTGGTCACCACTGACAGCACCCGCTTCTTTGATACCCCATCCGAGGTCTGGGACTGGCTGGAGGACACTGGGCGCAGTGATGGCCGGCGGCCGCAGGGCGTGGAAGTGGCTCCGCGGCGTGGCAGGAGGTCTCGGCAATGCAGGGGGAGAGGACACCGGCGAGAAGAGGGGCGGAGCCTGGGGGTGGCTCCCAGCCCGGAGAAAAGCAGAATGGAACGGCGAGAAGCGTTAGCGGCGGTGGCTACTCTCGGGTCCCCGGACAGCAGAGTGGAGAGGCTGCCCAGGAACATGGCGGACTGTTGGCTAGCGGCTCCTCTTCCCCGTCCACCGAGATATCGGATGACCAGCTGATGCCACTGGTCACCCCACAGACATCAGACCATGTGATGTAGAACAGTGCCGGGGAGGGGGTCGAAGTCATCGCCACGGGTACTTCCCAGAAACGGGCCCTGACTCTTGCAGACTGACGCCGCTTGGCCCGAGCCTGCGTGGCCGACGGAGTGGTGAGATATGGACAGGAGGGGACTTGTTTTTGCACCTCTGGGGGGTTGGCGGGGGGGCTGAGACGGGGAGGCGGCTGGGCTGGTGTTCCTCCGTAGCAGGGGGAACGCATGAGGTGACAGACGTGCACACCTGGGGGTTTATGTTGTGGGGGTCACGCACTCCTTGGACTTATGCTGCACCACGGGAATGGGAGCCCCTTGCACCACATGTACACAGGCACCTCGTAGGGGAGCACACATACGCAGCGGCCACCACTCGCCCGCCCCATTAGCCACAATTAGGCTAAGTTAAGTATTGTGAGCATTGCCTCATGGTTTGGACGAATACCTTTAGAGGGGTTTGCCCTGATAGTTACTTTGGCCTGGTTGGTCTGTTTACATACACGATAGTATGTTTCTGCGTTGTTGTTTTGTTGGGTTATCTATGCAGCTCACTACATAGTCCAGTGAAGGCCCTCTGCCTCCTGTCCTGGGGAGGCGTCCCTGGCCCCCGCCATGGGCTCGCGATTCGGCTTTACTCAAGGCTGTTACAAATGTAGTCACGTGGAATGTCCACGGTATGCATACGCCGGCGCGTAGGTACTCAGTCTATGCATACATGCAGCGACACACGGTGGCTATAGCTCTCCTGCAGGAAACGCACATGACGTTGAGGGAACTGGGAAGGCTGCGCATGCGATGGAGGGGACAGGTGTATGGCACTACATGCTCGGCACACGCTAGAGGCACGCTGATATGGGTACGGGCGGGTACCCCGTTTGTCTGCTTGGAGGTGTTGGTGGACCCGGAGGGGAGGAACGCCCTGGTGCATGGGAGGGTTGATGGGCAACAGGTGCTACTGGGGTCTCTTTCCGTGCCAAATGTAGATCAGTCCTCCTATCTGGCCAGTCTATCGACGGTGCTGGCACCATACGCTGGCCTTCCCTGGCTCCTGGGGGGAGATTTTAATTCCGTACTTGATGTATATTTGGACCGGTCCTTCCCGCCCCTGCGGGGCACTCAGGTGGGGTCGAACGCCAGGGCCCTGGCCACCTGGTTGTCGCATTGGACCTTGATTGACCTGTGGCAGAGCGTCCACCCGGACGACCGCGTGTATTCATTCTACTCGGCGGTGGTGGACACCCGTTCGGTGCTTCCGTTGGGTGACTCGAGCGGAATATATGGGCCGGACACACTCGGACCACAATCCCCTCATCCTGGGACTCTGGTGGCGGCCGGATAGACCTTCTGTTCCGACCTGGCGCCTTCAGACGGTGGCCTTGGAAGATTCGGAGTTTTGTGCCTCCCTGGGTACAGCGATTGACCAATACTTTGACCTTAATGAGGGCTCCACGGATAGTGAGCTGCTGGAATGGGACGCCCATAAAGTGTATATTAGAGGGCACTGCTTGGGTGCGACATGGAACATTCGTAGGCAGCTGTCGCGGGATCTTGCCGCCCTGGAGTCCCGCCTCCTCTCCTGTGAATCGCTTGGGGAGGGTGGTGGCGTGGACTCGGGCTGCCTATTGGAGCTCCGGGCGCGCCATACCGCACTTCTAGACCGGCTACGCTGCCTTAACTATGCGGCTCACTCCGCTCTGGTACATGCCAGGTCGGACAGGGCTGGGCGACTCCTGGCCTGGCTGATCAGGCAGGAGACCGCTCGTGCCCCAATAGGTGCCATTACTGACCCTGACGGCACGCTGGTCCACACCCAATGGGAAATTCACCAGGCATTCACGGCGCACTATACCACTCTGTACAGGTCGACTGGGAGGAGACGAGAATGTGACTTAGATGAGTTCCTGGAGGCTCTAGAACTGCCCGTGGTCCCGGAGGAGCATCATGCCTCCCTGGAATGCCCCCTCTCAGTAGAAGAGATAGGGGATGCTATCTCCTCGTTGGCGGCGGGGAAGGCGCCGGGGCCAGACGGGCTACCGGCGGAATACTACAAATCGTACCGAGAGTCTCTGATACCTAAACTCCACAGCCTTTACTTAACTGCACTAGAGAATGGCACACTACCGGAGTTGATGAAAGAGGCCTACCTGATTTCCCTACTTAAGCCGGGACACGACGCCGCCCAGTTGGGATCTTACCGCCCGCTCGCCCTGCTCAACACGAACTATAAAATCCTGGCAAAGATACTGGCGGAGAGGTTGGCGCCGGTGGTGCCCACGCTGGTGCACAGTGATCAAAACGGCTTTGTGCCCAAGCGCAGCACTTCCCTCAACTTGCAGCGGTTCTTCCGAGTGATGGAGGAGAGCACCCGACTCTGGCCTCGGGCGGGCTGCCTAATCTTAGACCTGGAGAAGGCCTTCGATTGTCTGGAGTGGGGGTACTTGGTGACCACGCTGTCGAGATTTGGATTGGGGCTTGGCTTTCTCCAACTAGCGGCACTTCTGTATAAAGGCCCAACGGTGAGAGTGCGCACTGGCCCGTACATCTCGGACCCCATCAAAATCGGCCGTGGCACCAGGCAGGGCTGTCCGCTGTCACCCCTCCTGTTTGCGCTCGCAATGGAGCCGTTAGTGGCAACACTCCGGAGGGACTTGGCTGATGGCATTCCGCTGGGAGATGCGGTACACCAGGTGTCCCTTTATGCGGATGATCTCCTAGTCTTTGTCAGAGACGTGTCTTCTATCCCTGTGGGGCTGGAACGTGTCCTGGCTACCTTTGAACAGCTCTCGGGACTCCGGGTGAATGCAGCCAAATCCTGCCTATATGCGTTCAGGGGCGACACTCAGGACCCCGACTACCAACTTGGTGGGGTGCGAGTGCAGTGGCAATCGGACACCTTTCGTTACTTGGGAGTCCAAGTCTATCGCAGGCCAGAAGACCTGGTGGAAGGCAACCTGGGACGAGCCGTGACGGCGATTCGGTCTCAGATGGCATTCTGGAGTACGCTTGCCCTGTCGGTCACTGGACGAATAGCGCTTGTCAAGATGGTGGTGCTGCCTCGTCTGTTGTACTACTTTGCCAATTTGCCGCAGTACATACCGGCGTCTTTTTTCACCACCCACATGCGATCCCTCCGGGACTTTGTGTGGGGAGCGGCACGCCATAGGGTCACGCTGGCCAAGCTATGCCTCCCCGTAGGCCAGGGCGGGCTCGCGATGCCCTGTCTGGAACATTACTATTTGGCGGCGCAGTTACAATGGGTGGCCCGGTGGCTGGCGGACAAATGTCGGGAGGACACTGCGACGGCGGGGAGCCCTCCGCTGGAGTTGGCAGAGCTCCTACGGATCTTTCACCCGACGACGGCTGCTTTGCGGCCCGCGCCTGTGCTATTAGCAGTGGCGTGTAAATGCTACCGCAGAAGCCTCCGGCTCACCAGTACCAGGATCCCTTATGCCCCGGCTATACCCCTGGAGGGTTCTCCTTGTGGTCAGGACACGCTTGGAGCCGTGGAACTGAGGGACTGGCATGCGGCTGATATCCACACCCTAGAGGACCTGTACCGTGAGGGAGTGCTTTTGCCATTTGAGACCCTTGCGGAGGAGACGGGGCTGGCGCGGGGCCAATTTCTCCGCCATCGGGCGCTGATGGAGACACTGGCGGGGCACTGGGGAAACTTGCGGGAGGAGCCGGAACAGCACTTGGTGATGCAATATCTACATGTCTTGGGCCGAGGAGGGCACCTGATTCGATGGTTTGCCGTGGCCTTACGCACACACGCAGCGCCAAGCCTGGGGGCATTACGCGAGAAGTGGGAGGCGGACCTTGCCCGCCCCATGGCGGATAAAGAATGGGATAGGGTGCTGCAGGGGCCAAGGAGGGTGCCGAGAAATATGAGATTCCGCCAAATACAGTTTTTCGTCTTGCACAGGGCCTACCTAACTGCGGCTGCCATTAATAGATATTTTCACCGTGTGGACGCAAGCTGTCCCCGTTGCGCAGAGGTTGATGCTGATCTGCTTCACATGTTATGGGGTTGCCCGGGACTGAGTGCATACTGGCAGGCGGTACACGAGATGCTCCGCGAGTGCACGGGACGGGAGATTCCCCCTGAATGGCCTACTTACCTGTTACACCTCTTTCATCGGTCGCCCGCAGTTAAGGTTGCCTCTCGTTTTATAGACCTGGGGATCATAGTAGCAAAGCGACTTATCACTAAGCGCTGGAGGGCAGACGCGGCGCTGCTTGCACGGGCGTGGTGCGGCTCTTTTCTGGTCTGGGCCAAGGCGGAGGAGGTTGCACTTCGGAGGGAGGAAACACTGGGCCTCCGGGTGACACCAATCGCATCCCAATGGGGAGAGATGCTGCAGGTCCTGTTACGGCCCGATGGGACGGCCCTGGCTGGGGACGGTAGCGAGTAGCAGGAGCCGCGTTAGGCACAGGGGGGCTGTCCGATCTTGTGGGCTGGGGCGGCGCGGGGGGTGCCTGAATTGATATCGGCGACCATGCATGCCGCGACTCAGATGATAGTGGGCGTGACGTTCCTGGGGGTGGGAGGCCGGGGGGGGGGCTCACCGGGGGGGAGGGTTTGAGGCAGAAGGGCATCTGGAATTAAACTTGTGAGCTGCTGTTGGATGTTGTTGTTTTAGTTGAAAGGTTGTAGAAGGGACAGTCCCCCCAGTTGTAGGATGGGCTGTTCAGCGATGTTTGAATATCGATCTGGGGGTGCACTGGGAAACATACGTCTTTGGCAAAAGAGACTGCGACTTGACGCTTTCCGCTAGTGATGGGACTACAACATTGCGCGTAATGATAGTTTTCCTCGCAGACTCACAGGTTACAACTTTACTCAATGCTAAATGCCACTTGACCGGTGCACAGTGTTATGATTATATGTGATGTGTTCTGCGATGTTGCTGTGCACCAGCTGTAATTATGCTCTCTGCCATTCTAAGATGTATCGTATGATTTTCACTGCAACTTACAACTTAATAAACAGATTTCTAAATAAAAAAATAAAATAAGATGCCATGATGAAGTGTAGGTGGAGGTGCCGTGTGTGTAGATTGGTGTAAGTGTGGTATAAAAATAACTAAGAGGGACCCTGAAAGTTTTATTACGTGGTGCCTCTTGTAATAAGTAAGTAAATGGTCCCTTAAGCGATGTCAGAGACCACGCTAGCTGCAGAATGAAAGGCGTCCAGCCTGCCAGGAATGCTGCGGCCTACCCCTCTCTACCACCCTGGAGGTGACCTCCCCGCTTTTCACCCCGCAGCTAGCGGGGGCTCTGCAATCACCTAAGGGGCCATTTACTTACTCAAATTGGGTCAGATTTTAGATATCATAGGTATACCCTACACTTTGAGGGTGACCTTTGAGATTGGGTATTGTTGCCAGTTACCACCACTATAACCCCAAACTTTGGTAGATTTGGTTACCTGTGCCCAGATCCACAGGGACTTTATGTGGCACAAAACATTTTGACAGATGGTCTCACTTTCCTGTGAGCTGAGGTCCCAAGTATTAAAACTTTCAGGGTCTCTCTTTGTTATTTTCATACCACACTTACCCTAATCTACACACACAGCACCTCCATTTACACTTAATCACAGTGTCATATTTTAAAAGATCTCCAACAAAGAGCCCCCTTGAGGGGCCCGTGGGCATTACGGCCCAACGATGAGCTGCCTGATGATGAAACATGACACTCTACTGGGTGTGTGAGGGCTTTTGCTTCTGAGCAAACAGATTCCCCAGATCTGCTTGCTCAGACATTTCCTGACCTACAGCCTTTTCTGTTTCCTTCTCTGATTCTTTTAGGAACTGCATACTCCACTTGTATACATGTTCCCACGCAAAACCACCGTAAGCCCAATGTAATGGTATATTCATATGTCACGCAGAGTCATGCAGTGTAACACAATGGTCCACTTGAGCTAGAAATCTATGCATGGTCCTAGTTGGTGCAAAAACCCATGCAATCCAATCAGTATATAAAGAAATTGGCCGAAACATCTTTTTCAAACCATTTTAGGCAATGGAGGTCCGTGAGAAAGTCATTTACAGAGAAAGAAGGAGAGCATTTATCATCAGAGGATCAGCCTCATTCACCTAAGAGAAGAGGAGGTAATCAGATTCTATAGAATGAAGAAAGCAAACATCTTTGCTATACTAGACAAAGTTGACCCATCTCTGCAAGCCAAAACTGGTAAATCACATGCAATCCCACATCATGTGAAGCTAATGTCAGCACTCCATTTGTTAGCATTTGGGTCCTTCCAAAATATGGGTGCCACGATGGTAAGAATTTTACTGAGTACTGTGTCTTCTTTTTGCCTTCTTGATGCCATCATCAAGATTACACCTCGGTTTCTTAATTTTCCAAAAACTATACAAGACCAATTTAAGATCAAACAAGGAATTTATCAAATAGCCCAGTTCTCTCATGTTTTTGGAGCAGCAAACTGCAGTCATGTGAAATTGATACCACCTACTGCAACAGCACATATTTACAGGAAAGGGAAGGTTTATGATATCAACGTGCAAGATATTGTGGATTTAAATGGTTATTTCACTAATATTGTGCCAAAATATCCTGGAAGTGCACATGCTTTTTACATCTTCATTCACCCCACAATAAATTAGCACTTCGACAATAGGCTCAATGGCAACTACCTCAAGGTATTTTTTTTGCTTTTTGGTATGTTCATGTTGGATATAAATAATTGTAACATTATGTGTTATTGTGAGTATTTAATAATTGTTTTCCAATAGTTAAGAATTTTAAAATGTGCAGTTTTAACTTTTAAATTGAGAGATAGATAGATAGATAGATAGATAGATAGATAGATAGATAGATAGATAGATAGATAGATAGATAGATAGATAGATAGATAGATAGATAGATAGATAGATAGATAGATAGATAGATAGATAGATAGATTGCTAGGTAGGTAGATGGACGCACAGAAGATAGATTGATAGGTAGGTAGACGGACGCACAGACGGATGGACGGATGGACAGACAGACAGACAGACAGACAGACAGACAGACAGACAGACAGACAGACAGACAGACAGACAGATAGATAGATAGATAGATAGATAGATAGATAGATAGATAGATAGATAGATAGATAGATAGATAGATAGATAGATAGATAGATAGATAGATAGATAGATAGATAGATAGATAGATAGATAGATAGATAGATAGATAGATAGATAGATAGATAGATGGATATAGTTAGCCAGAGATAGGGATTTCTCCGATTTTTGCCCCATAATATCTTTGCATAACTTTGCACCCTTTTGACGAATCTCCGCAAAACTTTGCAGACCTACTGCACCCGTTACTTTGGTGCAGAATTCCAGTTTTGCAGTGTTCGGTCAAGGGGGTGCAAAGCAAAAAGGGGGGTCCCATAACACACTTGCACTCCAATTTATTTTACGTAGACATTTTGTATTTGACATAGCTCAAAAATAGTTGGTCGTATTTTGATGAAATTTGGAAGGATTGAGGATTATGGTGTGAGATGATTCTTTTTTTCTTTTTTTATCCTCATTTGCCTTGTTGCCACCCTTCTTCTAATGAAACCGCCATGGGTTTACAACCTCATTTACTGCCCACGGGGGGTAGATAAAAAGCATGAAGAAACAGAGGCCCCCGCTACCGGGCACCCTTGGAAAAACCACTAGGAGGCCTCCTACCTCGGCCACTCAATCAAACCCTTCCCATATCTCTCTGCACACACAGATAAGATTTCCACCAGCCGAGGTAGTTCAAGGCTTAATCATTGGACCATTATCTAAAAAAACCCAAACCCCTACCCATATTGCAATAAAAAAGGTTTCCAGCAATTGTATCTTTTTCTCGTCTGATCCGAAATATCCAACTTAGTAACAAATCTCATTGAATGTAACCAGCTTTCCTTTGTAGTGGTTACTGGGGAGACCCAAAGCTTGCACAGCTCTCTTCGAGCCAAAAGCACAGCGTAAAATACAAGCTTTACATTGTCACTCGTGCCCTACCTTGCAAATCAGATCTTCCAGATATGACCAGCTCAGCGTTTACCTTGATTTGCAAACCTAGGACACTTGACAAGCAGCTACTCACAGCCTCCCAGAAAGCCTGAATCTTCGGGCACTCCAGAAACATGTGCAAGTCATCTTAGCTTGGGCTTCCACACTTGGGGCACACCACCACTCCAATTGAGCCGAATTTCGAAAGTCTTCGTGGAGTCCAATAAGCCCCATGCATCGTGAATAAATGATTTCTTCTTAAATATGCAGGTTTTACTATTTTATAAAGCATAGACATTGTTACTTGCCATTGGTCTTCCGTCGTGATCTCCGACAAGCAGGTTCCCCACAGGCTCTCCGGTAACGTAAAAGGACCATCCTCCACCTCGAGCAACAGCCAATACCATAAGGATATTTCTTTTTTAAAGGAGCAGTTAGAGGAAAGTTTTTCTTCTAGTTCATTAGAGGTCCCTATTAAATCACCCGACACCACATACCAACTTTGAATCTGAATATATTTAAATCTTGAAAAACTGGGGCCCCACTCCTCCGCACACCGGCCCCACGAAATTAGCTGTCCATTCGGAAATAGCTGTTTCCAAATTAAAAGACCCATCTCCTTTAAAGGTCGAGCCAATGAATCTTTAGTCCAAAGTGGAGACCCTGGTGCGTCCCATTTGGGAGCCATCTGGCTGAAATATGGAATTTTTAGAGGCCTTCTAATTCTATACCATGTTTCCGCAATCTCTCTTAAAACCTTTAGCCTAACCGTTTTTAAAGTATTTCGGATCAGCAGGTGTGAGATGATTCTTTTTGTGCTTGCTAACTTTAAAGTTATTAACATTTAAATCTTAGTGATATCTGTTAGCACTGTACTTTTGAGGTAGTACTGTGTCACAATGCGTGGAAAAGTCATTATCTGACTGGTTAATGACTAATGTTACAAAAATTGCATCTAGCCACGTTGTTTTAGGGCTGGTGTTCTCGCTTAGGGCCTAGAATATAGGTAAGTTTAAGGTTTCATACATTTTTCCTACCAATTACAACTGAATTTAAGTGGCAATATGTAGGGAAATATAATTATAGGTTTCTCTATATTTTTATAAAATATTACAGAGCACTAAAGTACTACCTAGGTAGTACTGCAGTGCCCTAAAAAAAATCACAAAAACAAATGTGTAAAGAAAATTGGAAAAACACTATAATATACAATATTTCACAAATATGGTGTACTTGAGCTTCTTTACAGTTTTTTACGTACTTTATTATGTCAAACAAAATCGGTAATACCTACAACTTTACTTAAATTACAAAAAAAGCCAATTTTTTAAAATACATGTACTAGGTGCTCCTGCGATATGGCATAAACTGGTTGAATAAATATATAGAAAATTATTTTAAAAATTCATACCTATTTCAACTTTTGGATAATGGTGATAGGTTGGGAACAACAATAAAACCTACTACTTACCTATGTTTAAGGCCCTAAACCAGTGGTTCCCAAACTTTTGACTCCTGAGGATCCCTATTGAGTCACTATTGGAAGCCAAGGACAATTTGTAAGATTTAAATTTCAAACATTAAAACAGTAGTTTGAAAAAAGTAAACACACACTTGTGCACACCAAACAAATACTCAAATCACTAAAGATTTTAATATTTTATATAGAAAGGATTAGCAAAATCGAAAACTTTTAATGGGATGGTTAGTGCTGCATCTCGGCAACTAACTTATCAATATTTGGTTCTTTTTCGCAGTATGAAGCTCCTGCCAGGGCCAGACTGGAAACCCAAAGCAGCCCTGGCATATGTTGTCATACCAGTCCCAGTACTAAATGCAGTGAGTGAGCCTGGCCACTGCAAAGCAAACTTTGGGGGGCTCTCCCACCGAGGAAATTTTGGGGAAAATGGTGCATTCTGCAACACATTTGTCATTATATATTGAATTGAATTTGCTTTTAAAGCATAGTAAAGGATGACCTTACTATGCACCAATACAACAATCTTTTTAGGGCTCTTTTATGAATCCCTCACTATCACTCTCCAAGAGTGCCTCTCTTCTCTCAATAGCCCCACTGTCACATGTATTTCATTTGATTTATCGAATCTCTCATACAAGTGTAGGGTGTCAGAGCACTTTACATCACACACATACAGAGACAATGAATCGTACGTGTGTAAATCGGTGTATAGAAAATGTTATTTTATATAAGGCAAATGGGACTTCAAGGTGTAAGATTCACATGTCATCCATACTGGAGTGCTTGGTCTGGAGAAGCACAACATCTTGATACAGAATGTAACATAGGGGTTAGCTTTGACTTTAATTATAACAGTTTAATTCTACTCAAACAAACCTTTTTGGCAAAATGAGGATTATGAAAGACTGGGGAAAAAGATAGCATACTAACTTGTACCATGCAGTTTGCATTCAGCTGTTTGATGGCAGGTCATAGCTTAAGGTGCTAGATTATGATTGTAACTCATAAACTGCACAATAACAAAAGAATCTCTGTGACCAAAGCAGTAACCCACTGAACTATGCACATAAACTACTGTGTTTTTTTTTTAAATGCTTGGTACACATTCTTTGCAGCAGGCATATTAACCCTCTGCGATACCTTAGATGAGTCAAACCTGCTACTGAACAATTCACGCTTCTCTCTCCAGCAGGTACATTAATCACTGGATGTTATCTTGACACTTTTATAGTTGCACGAAAACTAAGGATTATTCAAGGAACATGAAATTAATCAACTGCTTTTAAAACTGCTGCTTGCGGACCCCCTGGGAATGTATCATGGACCCCTGGGGGTCCACGGACCACAGTTTGGGAAACACTGCCCTAAACCACAATAATCCCAACATCTACTAAAAGATTTTGGCTGCCCAGTACACTTTTGCACAATAAATCACTTGAGTACAAATTTGGGACTCTATTGCATTACCCTGGCATTACGCATAGTGTCGCAAGGGCAATGCAATACTTATGTAACATTTACCAATCTATGCAAAACCACCATGCATCACCCTGCTTTGCGTAGTACATGTAAAGAAACGCAATTCAGCGCAAGTTGCTCACTTGCATTACTCTGCAAACCATAATCTACAATCCTCTAAAATTTCAAGTGCATTGTACCCCATTACACTGTATGGCACTGCACTATACACCACTCAGCTCTATGCTGTTTCAGTGCAGGCCACTGTAGTTTAGACCTCTCCACTGTATGGAGCTCCACTGTAATTGATTCCACTATACGCTATCCCACTCTACGCTATCCCACTATATGCCAACCCAGTCTATGGTACTCCAGTCTACACTATTTCACTGTATGGAACTCCAATGCAAGCTACTCCACTTTGCGTCACTCCACTTTATGCCACTCCACTGTATGCCATTCCATTCTACACTATTCTCTTGGTGACACTTCACTCTGTGATCCTCCACTATTTGCTATTCCACTCTACTGCACTCCACTGTACACCACTGCAGTATTTGCAACTCCACTGTAAGCAACTCCACTGTACATCCTACACTGGACACCAGTCAAGTCTATGCCACTCCACTGTATGCAACTCCACTTTATGTTACTTGACTATATGCTATTTCACTGTACACTACTCCACTGTACACCATGGCACTCTATGCTATTCCATTGTGTGGCATTCCATTGTACACAACTCAAATGTACACTAAACCACTCTACGACACTCCATTCTACACTATTCCATTAAACACCACTTTTTAGTACGCTACTCCACTAAATGGTATTCCAGTATATCACACTGAACTGTATGACACTCCAGTCTATACTGCTCCACTGTACTCCACTCCACTGTACTCTACTCCACTGTACATTAACCCACACTACCCCACTCCAATGAACTCTACCCCACTGTATGCTAACCCACTGTATGCAACTCCACTTTACAACTAGAAAAACTCTCACACGACCTGTATTTCTTCTATGTAGGCCTACTAATGCTCGATGGGCTAACCAATACTAACAATATTAAATCATACACATGTGTATATGCTGTAATTTATCTTTTATTTAGCTATAAAAACATATTGATATGCTTTTGCAAAGGTAATTTCTTTTTTTATTTGATAGTACAAAATTACATAATTAAAAAAGTATTATGAAATCACATATACAACAAAGATACTATCATACAGTATTTCCACAAGGGTGGCACATTGAGTAATACCGATAAAACAAATTGACCAAAACAAATGATAAAAAAACAACAATGAGAAAACATGTATTTATTATTACAAAAATTCTATCCCCTATAATCAATGACACCTGACCATTTTTACCTCATACATACCAACCACTATCATACTCTCATCTCAAACATGAACCCCCCAACTAATCACATACACTGCTGGTTTGAACGGTGACAATATATCTAAGAACTCCGTTATAGTGTTGTGGGTAGGGAAAGGCACTGAAAGGTCAACGTCATGTTTCAGTGGGATTTTTAGTCATCCACTGCCAGGCGTATATTACAGAAAATGCCATTCCATTGTATACCACTACACTGTACTTCACTACACTGTACGCTTTTCCACTGTATAGCACTCCACTCTATGGTACTCCAGTCTATGCCTTTCCACTTTATTGCAATCCACTCTTCTACACTCCACTTAACGATATTAGACTATACAGTATTCCACTATGCGCTATTCCACTGTATGCTGCACCACTGTATGGTACTCCACTTCACATCGCTACAGCATATGCCACTGGAGTCTATGCAGTTCCAATGTATGACATTCTGTCCACTCTCTAGAGCTGCACTCCATAAAACTATACTGCGCTTTATGGCATTTAATGAGATTCTACTTCACTCTATCAACGTACACTCCACTGTCTTACTCTACAGTCCAATCTATGCCCATGCACTCCATTGTACAACACTATATTCCAATAACACTTTTCAATACTCTATGATACAGTACTCCACTCTACTGTACGAGACGGCACTCCAATTTATAAGACTTTACTCGACTATACGCTATGCAACTACACTATAATCTACTCCACGCCACTCTACTGTTTGACACTCTCATACACTGCATTATACTTTACTCCACACTACATTATGCAACTCCACTGAACTCTACTCCACTGCATGAAATTTTACCTTACTCTACGCTACTGTCCAATCATCCACTCTATGCAGCTCTGCAACATTCTACACTACACAACTGTCCTATCAGGCTCTTTACCATCAAAACAGTCTTTCTACTGGTAGTGAGCTCCAGGAGTTGTCATCTAAGCCTCCATACCTCAACATCTTCCCGGGTTAAGCTGGTCCTTCACACTCGGGCTACCTTCCTTCCGAATGTGGTCACTTCCTTTCATGTAGGCCAATCTAATGCCCTGCTTATCCTTTTCATTCTGCCATGTCCCTCTAAGGAAGAGGAGCAATTCCACTGAGTGAAACCAAAAGAGTTGTTGTCCGACTACCTTTACCACACAAAAGAGTTCCGGGTGGACGACAAAACTCTTCATAGGGTATGTCAGAGCCAAGGACAGGAAGGCCATGCAGAAAAAGGCCATTTCCAGATGGATCATGCTCTGCTTTAAAATCAACTACGTATTGACCAAGAAGCAACCCCCTGAGGTTTTGCGTGCTCATCTCACCGAAGCAAAGGCTGCGACCCCTGAGTAAGCACGTGGAGTCCCGGTCCTGGACATCTGCCAGGCAGCAATGTGGGTTTCTCTGGATACATTCAAAAAGCACCCCTGCCTGGACAGTCAGGTCCGGCGGGAGTTGGGAGTTGGGACTTTGTCCTTTCGGTCCTGCAGGACTTTTTGGTGTGAAATTGTTTCACAGAACTGCCCCCCCCCCCCCGGGATGTATTGCTTGGGAATCTATTCTAAGGTAAGGAATCTGCAGCTAGAAGTTTCTATTAGATGAGCAAGTTTCTTACCATCAATTACATCTTTTCTGGTAGAGATTATATCTAGCCACAGATTCCCTATTGGACTTCTCATCCTCCCTGCTCTGTGAACAAATTTCTAGGGACAGGGTTTTTCTCCACTTCAGGGACCTAGTTTTTCACACCAGTGGTCAGTGTTATTCATGGTTCCTTGCTTCTTTCATGAAAAATCAAGAAAAGAAACTGATGTCACTGCACTAGGGTGGTGCCTATATAGGCAGAGCATGTCACTTCTGGTGCCCCCAACGCCACGTGGTGCCAAATGACGACACCGACCGGCACGCAGGAATTCTGCTCACGAAAAAAATTTGGATCCAGTTGGACGTCTGGGGAGAATTCTAAGGTAAGGAATCTGCGACTAGAAGTCTCTAACAGATAACAATAATTGTCACAAAATATTTTCAGTAAACCTTTATTTAATAAAACATCAAACACGTCTTTAAGGCTTTTAAGAATATTTTTCAGGCCACAAAGTGCAGGCATAGAACCAACCAAGAGAAGAACCTGCTGTACAGCTGTAGAGCATGCAGCTCCTGCTCGGAGTGCTTTACAAAAATATGTCAAGCTCTTCTGTGGTCATGGAATCAATGATCCAGGAGACTTACTGTGATTTGTTTTTAATGTTGCTGGGGGCTGCTGCACTACCAGCAGCCCTCCTGAACAATACAAAAATGCTAGATGGTGCCCCTGCCTGTTCAAGAGGCACCTCCAAGATCCAAAAATATAAGCAAGCCCTGGAGAGCATTATGGGGAGTTATTTGGACAGAGCGATGACTAAGAAATGAGTTTCTCCTGAACCTCATTTATTATTCTGTGTATATTCTTTGTATTTATTTTTTGGGTGCCCACCCGGGGCACTCACAATGTAGCATTCTTTAGGGGCTGCAGGAGAAAACCCAAGGCTTCCCAGCATTCACCTATATGGGGTGTTGGTGAGAGACACAACTTCCAGATTCTTTGGGGGCTGCAAAGAGTGCACCAAGGCTTGCGTGACCCCAGCTGGCTCCCACGTCAGCACCCACTGTAGTGCTGGTGGGAGCTGGCTCCATGTCTTGGCTCCTAACCAGACAGGATCAAAGTTGTGTTCCAAACCCTAGGAGAGTATGGACAGGGAATGTCAGCACTTTCAAAGTGGAGAATTTCAGTGTCCAGGGGGATGAGGTCCCACATGCACTGCAGCTGTATCGTGCCCTGGGAATGGGGTCCCCGGGGCAGGGCTATGGCTCAGGGAGGGAGGCCACATGCTCTCCTTCCCGAAATATAAATAACCACCCCAGGGGATGTGGTACACAGACCTCTGTAAAGCTCTGGGAGAGGGGATACATTGCCTCCTCCTTCTAATGAAATTATCGGCCCTGGGGCATGGGGTCCCAGGGGCCTTGAGAAAGCTTGGGGACGTGCACCCACCCTCCTCTAAAACCAATATTGGTATATGCCAATAAAAACCACAGGAGCTCGCATTTCCACAAGATGTTTCAAAAAATGTTTTTTGGCCCTGGGGGGTTCCTTTGTGACCCCCCTACTAGGTCTAGAGGGGCAGGATATCCCAAGCCTCACCCTCTGTATGTTTTTTGTTTTAGTTTTTTACAGACAGAGGACCAGGGGGCATATGTATGAAAGTCCCGTTTTGCAAATCTCAAATTGCGATATTTTGCGATTTGCAGTTTGAGATTCGCAAATCGGTATGTAAAAAAAAATCGCAAATGTTTCGCGATTTCTTAATAATCGCAAAAAAGTCTCAGAAACATCCTTTCCGATTCCTTAATTGCGAAATTCGCAAATTAAGAAATCGCAAAAATGGGAATCTGCAATACAGGTGCAGCCTGATGACATCACAACCAGGAAGTGGGAGTGATTTCCTGCACATGCTTACCTGAGCCACACCCAGAGGCTGTTTGGAGAGTGTGAGGAGGCATCCCAGGAGAAAACAAACCCCAATGGAGTCCCACAAGCAACATGAGGGCAAGGAGGCAGAGAAGAGAAAGAGAAAGCACAAGTTCTCTGACAAGGAGCAGGAGGTCCTCATAGAGGAGATGGTTTGCAGCCATGAGCTCCTATTTGGGAAAAAGGCACTGCGAGTCCCAGAAGCAAGGAAACGCAAAATCTGGCTGGAGATTCAACAGAAGGTGAATGCTGTGGGTGTGACCAATCGCACTATCGAGGAATTGCGCAAGCGATGGTACGATATGCGGCAGAGGTCGAAGGAGAGGGTGGCAGCCAGACTAAAGGATGCAAACAAGACCGGGGGATGACCATCCACAGCAGCACAGCCAACACCCCACGAGGAGGTTGTTGAGTCCACTCTCCTGCCTGAGAGCGTCGGTGGTGTGGCTGACATTGACAGCTCTGACCCTGCATCCAGCAGCCAAGGTAAGATGCATACCAAATCAATCTGCACTGATCCCCATCCCATGCACACTTCCCCAAATGCGCGAAATATACACAAAAAATGTAATTCCAGTCCAAGTCTCACAGCACACCCAGCAATACATCATGGAACTTGTAGTAATATGTCTGACAGTGTGTCCATGAGACATAGGAAATCTAATGCAACATGTGGGTTGGGGATAAGTGAATGATACAGTGTCAGAAGTTAGCCGACACAAACTGTAGAAACTTTATTGAGTGAAAATTGCAGACAAAGACACAAACTCATGTAGTCCCCTTTACATCCATAGCACAATCCAGGGCACGTGATCACAGTGCAGAGGGAGAGGAGCCTGAACATCCTGAGGAGCATCATGACGATGGGGACTCCAGTGATGATACGGAGCACACACCAATCCTGTGCAGGAAGCGCACACATGTGCCCCCACTGCCTCGTTTTGAGGATGACATACAGGCCACAGGGGAGGACAGTGACAGAAGAGAGGGGAGTTAGGGTGTGTCACACATGCCGAGTCAGGACACACCAAGGGCGAGCATTCCAGCACTGGAGAGATGCAGGTCAAGGCCCAGGAGCAGCACTGCGACTGAAGCGGAGGACACCATATTTTCTGGGCTGGAAGACAGCATGCTGCAGGTACAGCGCCTGCAATGTAAATCATTGCGCTCAATAAATAGGCAACTATGCAGTCTCAACAGAAATCAGCGAAACATGGGGGAGGGCATCATGGCCATGGCAGGTGCCATACGTGACCTCTGTGACACTCTGAGGCACAACCAAGATGCCAGTGACAGGGCTGCCCGACGTGCAAATGCACGACTGCACACTTATACCAAGGCCGTGAACCGCCTCTACACCACCACCAGCAATCTGACACGTAGAAGCATTACCATGCAGGTGGAAATGTCGCACTGCTGTCAGAACATAGCAAGAGGGCTAGCACAGGTCACCAGTGCAGTGGAGCAGATGCAGACGGCCAACTCAGGTGGCACCGCTCTCATGGCCTCTGGCAAGAGTGAGGAAACCTCCAGTAGGAGCAGCATTACTCCGACATTGCCTGGAGCAAGACGGCGCAGTTCCAGACAGGGTGCAGGACCCAGGAACACCACGGAGGGCACTCAGCCTGGACGCCAAACACCACCAATGCGTCACCGAAGGAGGTGAACTGTCCAGTGACAATTTATCACAAATGGGTGATGTAACCCAACAATTCAGATTCACAGTTACTTATGCCGTACCTGCACTGTGTGCATAACATGTGCTGGGTACAGCAACACTTAATGATTGTGAAGTGTGAATAAACACAGCACACATTAGAATCATTTTTTGTCTCATGTCATCATTACTCACCTAGAAGTAGTTTTGTGTGATCTCAGTCCGTCTCTGGCGTCCAGCAGCTGCCCCGACTCCTGATGCTGGTCTGCAAGGGGGAGCAGGGCAATCGACATCCGATGTGTCTGTATCGGTCACATCAATTGTGGTGCCTTTCCTCATAGCCATGTTATGGAGCATTGCACAGCTTGCCACGATTTTACAGCAGGTCTCAGGGCTGTATTGCAGTGCGCCTCCACTTTTATGCAGGCACCGGAACCGGCTCTTTAGGATTCCAAACGTACGCTCAATGACGCAGCGTGTAGATCTGTGTGCCCTGTTGTATCTCCTCTCACTTGCATTGGCTGGATCCAGATACGGGGTCAGGATGAAGTCCCGCACTGCATAGCCACTGTCACCTGCAGGGATAGACACAATAGGTAAGTCACTGTCCCCACCCTCCAGTGATGTAGTGGATGTATGGATGTGTGCCATGTATTTACCTAGCAGGTATCCCTCCCCAAACTCTCCAGCACTCAGACGTCTGTGTATTCCACTGTGTCTAAAGATGAAAGAGTCATGTGTACTGCCAGGGAATTTGGGTACAATGTCATTGATGATATACTTTGCGTTGCACACAATCTGTATATTGAGGGAATGGTAGCATTTACGGTTTCTGTAGACATATTCAGTTGCTGATGGGGGTGTGATGGCCACATGGGTCCCATCGATGCAGCCAATGACGTGGGGGAAA
This sequence comes from Triturus cristatus, assembly GCF_964204655.1. NCBI lineage: Eukaryota > Metazoa > Chordata > Amphibia > Caudata > Salamandridae > Triturus > Triturus cristatus. The sequence goes on along the minus strand of NC_140591.1, from coordinate 721,170,402 downwards.
CGTGCAATCTGGTAGAAGTCAAGTTTTGTTTGCTGTAATGCCTGTTGGGTGGTGGGGAAGTATATGTAATGTGATAGCCTCTGTACCATTGCATCTAGAAAGGCATGGAAAAAGCGCGAAAGTGCACTCTGTGACACCCCACCAACCTCCGCTATGACCCCTTGAAAACTCCCTGACGCCAGAAGGTGCAGGGAGCACAGGACCTGCACATGTGTGGGAATTGTTTGTGTCCTGCGTGTAGGGTGTTCCAAATAGGGTTTCAGCTCCTCAATCAGGTCCAATATGGTCTGTGGGTGCAGCCTGTACTTGTCATGGATGTCCTCTTCAGTGTGCTGGAACAGAGTGATGCGCAGCCTGAATATACGTTCTTGTCTCATTCTCCTCTGTGCAAGAGCCCGAATACGCAGCCTCCTGGCTATCACAAACAGTGCTGCCATTGTGGAAGGTTCTGTTGCATTGTGGGGTGGTTTAAGTACCTTGCACCTGTTTACCACCTGCATGCACTTGGTGTTAATTGTGATTTCTTAATTTGCGAATTTCGTGATTTCGCAATTAGCGAGTTTTTCTTACATTTGCTTGCGATTTCTTATTTTGCGATTTCCTTTTTGCGATTTTTGCAAATTGAGAATATCGCAATTTAAGAAATCGCAAACTTTATCGCAATTTTAGAGTTTCCCAGCCTAAGAAATTGCAAATTTAGCGATTTCTTATTTTGCACTAGGAATGTGTCTCATACATATGAAATTGCGAAATTTTAGTCGCAAACGCTGTTTTTTGCGATTCGCAGCATTTGCGACTAAAATTTTGTTTCATACTTATGCCCCCAAGTCCCAAAGTCCTAAAATGGCTTCCGACACATCTCTGTTGATGTAATAGAAGCCAATGTGACCTTATCTTGAGCTCGGTTGACTCCTCCTATCTTTTGTGGCATGAAATACACATACATTTTAAACCTTAATTTCTCTAAAACTCCTGAATAAATTGACATCAAATTACAAACAACACACTTTCTGAACCAAGAACTAGTGTTCTGCTAAATTTGGTGTAATTCCGTTCTGCCATTTTTGCGGTATACCTGTTCAATTTTTCTATTGAAAATGACATGGGCAAAATGCATTGAGTCAACTGTATTAACAAAAAGAATGGCCTGAAAACAATAGGATTACATTACACATTCTGTTAGATCCTACAACAGACTGTATATCTCTGTATTCTTTTAATTACTACAGTTGACTATCATTTAACCTGACAACTTTTAAATATCTAGCACTAATTGAGCTGGACTGAATAGGATTACCTTTCAGGTAGCAGCAAAATAAATGTGGGCGCTACATTGCATTTTGGAATATCGATTAACTTAATTCAGCATTGAAAAAGTCCATATGATGTAACACGTGTCAGCTGCTGCTGTGTCTGTAATGTCACACTTTGCTCTACAAGGACTATAAAAAAATATTCCAAGAAATGCTACAGTTATAGAAGAAAAATATTGTGCTACCAAGGCAAGGGACAGCACATTTATTCCCAAATGTAGCTGCCTCCCCTTGACTCTATTAGGCAGGCGTGGAGTGATGAAAAGGTTGTTTTTATAAAAAACAAAATACCTGTTAAAGAAATTACTCCATTGATCTAAATTTTTGAAAATACCCTCTGGTCTCATGTGGTTAGACTTGCATGGCCATGGAAACAGACAACAATTTGATAGGAGACAATTAAGTTCACATATGAACAAGGTGGTCTAACAATGCCCAATTTTGAGATATATTTTAACTGTGAGCAGGCCCGCTTTGCTTATTATTGACTGATACCCCGTCAGTATTCTGCTCAAAAGGCACTAGAACAGGACAAGGCCCCCCAATATCTCATTAAATGCCATCATTGCTCAAAATTCCAGTCGTACCTGCCTACAAATCAATTCAGTTATTAGCACATAGTTTGCTTTGCATGTACTGAAAAAGTCTATAGTGCCCAATTCTCCATGCTCTACAGTAGTTACTGGTTCACTACTGTCGCATTCAGCTCACAGGTGATAAATCCTTTCTTCGCACGCCAAATAGTAGGGGTTTAAACATACTTGGGTATTTATTTCTGGATGGAGAGCTCCTTGCTTGTTCTTGTATCACTGATGGGAATGATTTCTCCATCTTGAACATGTTTATTTACTTTCAACGTTGTGCTCTGTACAAGGAGAGGATCTTTCTTTTCAACAGGAGCCAAAAGCCTGACACTGATTATCACTCTTCCATAGAACAAATTCATTGTCACAAGACTTGATATGGACATGCAAACTACCATTCTGACCAAGGGTAAATTGCTATGTTGAACTGATCTTGTTTGCTATATCACTGACATAGATGCCAATATTGTGGTAGTCAACTGTGGACAAAGGTCCCTAATGACAGCTTAAGAGTAACCCATTTGAAACTCTTACCTCAGATATAGATTTTTGCAATTCCGTCTGTCCAAGATACATTTTCAACAGAAGCAAGCTGTGTGAGACTTAATGCCCCACATGGCCATTTTATCTTTTTACCATGGTCCCTCCAACATATGAATAGATACTGTAGAAAAGTATTTGATCACAACTCTGCTGTGACAGGGGTGGCTTTCAAACCTTTTCCCATGGTTGCCTTTCTATGTTGTAACATACATACACTTTGGGGTGATTGGCAATTCATTTCTCTGGCCCTGCTGAAGGCCAAGTTAAGAGTTGACTATGTATATATGAAAGGATTAGCCCCAACTACTGAAACCTCTAAGTCATACTTAGTCTATTGTAATGGATAACTTGAGATGTACTATTCAATGATCTCCCCAGTAAGTCAGTCTAAACACTTTTGGGTTCTGTTAGAATCATACCAACCAACAAGGGATTTAACCATTTGAGGAGATCACAATAATTATTGCTTCACCTGAGAATGTTTTATTTTGGAGGAACTGTATTGGCAAGTAAGGGCTTGAAAGGTGCCTGCCGCTGTAATGTTGTACTGTTATCACCATGCCACATAAACGATTCTCTTTGTTCTACTATCCTCCTGCTCCCTGCTCGCATACCAAGCTGTGTAATGTGTGATTGTGAATAATTGCCCTCAATTGTTTGTATATTTTAACTCATTATATCACCTTATGCACATTCTTGAATACTTGTTGATATTATTTACTGAAAACCCATAAAATTTTTACATTTGAGATTTGTAACTGTAACGTTTTAGCCATAGTAACACATTTACTGGACATATTTTTCTTGTTAAAAAACCCTTAAGAACACACAATGATCACGTTGGCTGCACAAACTCTATGCAATTCTAAGTGTGCCATCACAAGTTACATTGACAATGAAATTGCTCAATACATTCAATTGCACATTACAGACGCCTGCATATGAAAACATAGTGTGCTTTAGATTATGGCATAAATTGCATAGGGGATAATTAGATACTAAAAGAGAACAAGTTGTCTGAAACAAAGTAGATTTATTGCAGGATACATAGGTTAAGTCCACAAATATATTATCTCAAGAACAGTACACACGTTAATATAGGTTCAAGGTTGCAGATTCTGTTAAATCAATTTTGATTGGTATAGTGTAAAACATTTATTAAATATAGGGTTTCAGGAAGCCAAATTTATGCAGCACCACATGATGTGTTTAGTTTATTTTTGTATGAACATACCACTGCGTTAAAAACTTAAAAAAGAATATCTTTATTTTTTTTTATTCACTATGTCTTGATACTGCATACAAATCAGGACAAACAAATAAAAAAGCACCACTGTACATTTAACAAACTTTGTTGGCTATACAAAGGGAAAACCCCTCAAATGTAAGATTCATGTAAAATTAGGCATTGAATATATAATTAACACCTTAGAAACAATAATACTAAAACGAAGGTCAAGGCAGCTTAAAATTAGTGTTGCCTGTTCATTTACATCTATACTTACTGCTTGATTGCTCGGGCATATTATGAAGCGAGTTATCGCAGTGCCGCTAACGTGTTTTTTTTTATCGCGCTATTATCAAGCTGGGGCTAACAGGCATTAACGACAGCTTTCCAGTGACCGCAGCCGGATTTTTTATCGCCTTGCATGCCACCGATATTTATCGCTAATGACATGCAAAGGTGGCGTTCCTTACCAAAAAATCACGAAAAAAGTCGCTAACACCAGTTCGCTCTATTACCAATGATGTCCCGGACCCGCGAAGCGTTAAAAAAAGTCACGCTAAGCCCTGTTAGCTGCAGGAATTTAATACCACAAAAAACATGACTTAAACATGCGGATATGACTTGGGCCACCCTCAATGCATGTTTTTGGTGCTGGACAGAGCTGCAAGCACTGTAGCAGTGCTACCCTGCACCTAAAATACAGTGCAGGAATTCGCAACATCAATATGATAGTGCGCATTCCTGTGCCAACGTCATGAAAAGTGTTGCTGCGCTGCGACAAGACAGCATTGCATCACGTCTCATGACGCACTCCTCGCAACTGCATGGATGCACTGTACTCACTGGACAGCGCTCCATGACGCAAGTAATGACAGATACATCAGGATTCCTGACGTATCTGTCTGCGCTAAAGTCACGCATTGCTGCAGTTGAGTCACAACCATGATGCAACTCCAGCAATGCATGGGGCCAGCCTATCCCTATGGCACTGCCTCACCCTCATGCCTGTATCAGGCAGGCGCAAGGTACTGACGCAGTGCCGTACATGAGTGGTGCCCGAATAGCGGCGATGTTGGAGATCCATAGGTGGTGTTTGCGCTTGGAAGCATTGGTGGAGTGTTGGTGCGGAGGGAGTTGATGAGACGTTCTGTGGTGGCCTTGATCAAGCTATGAGGGGGTGCAATGATGGCGCAGGTGTTCGGTGGGTAAGGTGAAGACGTGATTCACCCAATGATGGTAGTGCCAGGCGAGTCCGGTGTTGTGGCTGTAGTTGAAGTACCCTCTGGCGGAGGTGACGTGCTCGACCGTGTGTCCAGCTATGTGGCCTGTTGAGGTGACTTGCTGCTTGCATCTGATGTCGGTGACCTTCCTTAGGAGGGGTGGTGCTCTGGTCACCGAAGTTGCCCAGGTGGAACTTGAGTTAACCGATTTGGATGTCGTCAGTGGATGGGAGACCCTGGGGTGCAATGAGGTCTACAATGGGATTGGAGAATGGGGGTCCATGGCCCGGGGGTGCCTGCACATGAGTGTGCCACAGAGGATGTTCTAGAGATTGGTCCAGATCTGGGAGTTGACGTGGTCCATGGTCACTCATGGCACATTAGAGTGCGGGATCAGTCGGAGTGTGCGTCTGTAGGTCACAGCAACGCCTCCTCCTTGATGTTCGGGGTGCTCCTTGCGGCTGATACTGCAGCCGTCAGTGATGGCGAAGGCGATGTCAGGGATGATGTCGAGGAGGGCACTGGCGTCGTAGCAGTGGAGTGTCCAAGAGGAATGCTCCTTGGTCCAGGGACAGACGGGCGCAAACGGCGTAGCCTATGGGTTGCCTTTGGCACAGGAGACGACCATTACAATGCAGGCAGTACTTCATTAACAACGCAACTACGACAAATCGGGGGCCTTAACTTCGCATTTCATTGCAACGCATTGTGAGGTCAATTATGGGGTTATTTTAACTATTTCAGTTGTGTATGGGGTGTGGATGTAAAAAATGAAATTTGGGTTTCTTTTTGTGGGAAAATATGAAAATGGGGTGTTTTATGGGGTACAATATGAAAAATGGGGTGTTTTGGGGGTAAAATATGAAAAATGGGGTGTTTTTGGGGGTAGAATATGAAAAATGGGGCGTTTTGGGGGGTACATTTTGAAAATTGTTGCAAGTGTTTTTGTGCAAAAAAAATGTAATTTGGGGTGTGCATTTGTCTCAAATGTGAGTTTTTGGGTGTCTTTTGGGGGTTCAAAAAGGAATTCCAGGGTTCACGTTTGGGGTTGTTGTGCAAGGGTTAGTTTTGGGTTACACTCACTGAAGTGGGAACAATGATCTTCATGTCTCCGCTATGCAACACCTACTCTACTGTTGCAATGTGCCTAGTATTGGTATGCATTGGAATGTAATGCGATGTTATGGCACGCGTCGCAACTGCGTATGTGCCTTTGGCACACGAGTGGTACGCCTGCTGTGCGTGGGCGCACAACGGCCACCATTGAGGAATGCGGGTGGATCGGGCCAGCTGTGAGGTGTTAAACGCCGTAAAGAACACTGGTTGGTGCTTGTACGCAGGGATGTGTGTGTGAGCGGGTGTTTTTTTAATTAATTGAGGGAAGTCTTACCTCTAAGCCGTGTCCCGTGTATTCGTAGCTTCTGCACTCCTACGTCTGCTCCCAGGAAAATGAAGTAGGCAGCCAGGCTCCCTCCCCAGAGTCAATCACAATGCTGCGATGCAGCGGTAGGATTGGTAATTGGCAACGGGACAGGTCATGCAGCCAGGGGCAGGCGGGGTGGCCATGTACTCCATGCAGGCTGTAATGCAGCCTGCATTGCGAAAAGAGAAGTGTACACGACTGCATTGGTTGGCCTGAGTGGGCCGACTAAACAGTCATTACGCACTTGAGTGTGCATGCCAATCCGCGCATGCCGTGCTCCATATTTGTAGCAGTCCTACCCAGCCTCCTACCCCCTGAGGATACATAGCATGATTACATCAGTTACTTATCCCTTGATTTTCCCTTTTATTAACAGTTTTTTTTGCTTCTCTGAACCCGCACTTCCCGCTTCCCACCGCAGCTGCCCCTGCGGCCCCGCACCCCTGTCCTCGCCCATTCCCGCCACCCAGCTGATCGTACCTCCACTTACTCCTACTTAATGGTGTATTCTGCATGAAGACAAGCATGTGTACGGCTGTCTGCGACCTAACCGCAACCAACGCCAGGAAGCCTGGATCACGGGCCACCCACTGCTTCCGCAACACCACAATCAACTTCCATGTACCCAAATGAGACATCCATTCATCCAACCTCGCACTGTCTGAAACCCCACAGATCCACAGAGCCAGAGCAGGCGGATGTTCCTTCTATCACATTGCATCCAAGACCTGGAATGAACTACCCGCAGACATCAGAGGTGCACCCTCCCTGAACACCTACAGGAAGACCCTCAAGACCTGGCTCTTCGGCTAACAGATTTGCGGCCCACCCCCCCCCTCAGTGCCTTGAGACCCTCACAGGTGAGAAGTGTGCATACAATTCCCCTGAGTGATTGATTGATTGAGTTCTCATGATGTGATGATTGTCCCTCTTCTGCACTGCTTGAGGTGGAGGGGCAACGCTCTTCCGCCATAGCGGTCGGGCCACCACTGGGGGTGCATCATCTTCATGTGATAGGCATGAGCAACTCACCCCCCGGCCATCCTGCACTACACGTCGAACCTTCTCCTTACCTGGACATTGACACTTGTGGTGCAATCACTTGAATTTTCTCTAAATCTGTGACACAGCCAGCAGGAGCCAAAACCAGGTGGGATTTCAGTGGGCTGGGTACAGCAGACACCACGTAGTCTGCAGGTGGACCTCCCGATGCAGTTGATGCAGCAGGGTTCCCTTAGGCATGTAGTTGCAGCACTCAGAACACACATGTTCGGCGTGGCACAGGGGCCTCACCCTCCACAGCGTCCGGCCAGCCAACATTATCCATCCTGTGATGCAGGGAGACGGCACCTACCGTTGGTAATCCCCTCCGTGCACCCCGGTGTAGTGGTGGATTGTAGTATGCAATGCGGACCTCACTACGTTGGTGCGCAGGAGAAACTCTACCATTGACTCTCTCCAAGGGGCACAAGGCGGGCTTCTCACACAGGTCAGCAACGTGTCGCCATGCAGCCTGCCAGACTTCACCACCAGGTACGGGCGATCCTCGCACATCAATGTCTCCCGTCACGGCTCATCGACTCCACAGCTACTCCACATCCCACTCCAGGCAACAGACCCGGGTCTAGCAGGCATCCAGGCGCCAGACACAGATCCAGCAAGGGATCCAGGCTCCAAACGCAGGTCCAGCAGACATTCAGGCGCCAGACACAGGTCCAGCGAGGAATCCAGGCACCAGACGCAGGTCCAGCGAGGGATCCAGGCACCAGACACAGGTGCAGCAGACATCCGGGCGCCAGTCCCAGGTTCAGCGAAGGATCCTGGCGCCAAACGCAGGTCCAGCAGATATCCAGGCACCAGACACAGGTCCAGTGAGAGATCCAGGCACCAGTTGCAGGTCCAGCAGGGCATCCAGGCTCTCATCATGGTCATCCTGGATGTTGGGTGGCTTGAGGGGGCTGTTGATATGTGATGCACTTGGCCCTGGGTGCTCAAGTCTGCATTTAAGGTTTTTTTTGTACATCTTATCAATGGGAGGTAGACTGATAGGTTATTTTTGCAAAGTCCACACTTGCAGGATAGGGTGTGTTTTCTTATCGCTAAAACCTTATCGCTGGATTCCACCCGCTATCGCCATTTTTCACATCGCCATCGCGCAGAAATTAGCAGCAGGTTTCACTGCAGCTATCGACTGTTAGCGCCATGTTGATAATACAGCGATAACAGGGCGGAAGAAACAGACGATAGACGGCGATAGAAAAACTAGCGCTAACCTAGGTTAGCGTTAGTTATCGCCATTCCTTGATAATATGCCCCTACATCTTTCCTATGTAGTTGCAAGTGTATGCAACATTCATCAAACTATGACTCAGATTAACAAAGACTTTGCACTGGGTTTGTGTTCCTTTTTTTTAAACTCAGAAACCACAGAGAGCCTTCTGAAGGAATTTATAATTTAACAAAAATCTGGATTGGGTTGAATAGTAACCCAAAGTAACACAACACATTTCATTACTTTGGGTCAAGGGGCCGTTCCATATATAGTGTATGGATGTTCACATGTAAACACCCATGCGTTTTGATGCAAATTACTATCAACAAAGATTTATAGACAGGGATTTATGCCAAAACCCTGCACCTCCTTGCAGATAGCATAATGAAGAGAAATACAAAAATATAGCTTTCATTTCTCATCGTGGCACATATGCTGCAGTCAGAAACACACATACATCAAGGAAATCGGGCTAATACATAGTTAAAGTGCCTGGAGGGACCCTTTCCTGCACAAAGATTATGCTAAGCACAACCATACCCCCTTATAATGTGGGGAAAAGAAGCCTGTGTTGTCCATGGCTGCTCAAAGTGCGCAACCACACGGAGGAGCAGAACTGCCCCATGCAATGCAGTGCCACAACTTAGCTTGCTGTCCAGCATTGTGCCAAATATTCATACACGTGAGACTACGTTTTAAATACATTTTTGTGTGACTAAATCTAGACCCTCTGTATTCATCAGTAACAATGAGAAATCCTTAATAATCAGATTGATTTACCCTTTCTGCATATGTGCTGCACTGTACAGCGCACAATAATCAGTCAAGTCGGGTAAACAAAACATTACTTCGCCCATACAGGCCATAAAAGCACATAAAACAAAAACGATACATATAGCGAAATATAAGCACGTCATGTAAAAGACGCGCTCTTAGACTCTACCTACCTCTACTCTGCCATGAGGGAAACGGCTTGCCAATTGCTTTTCATGCCGTGAGGGGAACGGCCTTCACATTCCACCTGCTGCCCCAGCGACGCTGCAGAGTAGGGGACTACACTTCCCATGATCCCCTGCTGGCGCGGCTCTGTGACGCCAGTAACAGCAACGCCGCAGCACGGATAAAAGTGCCCCTGCCCCACGCAACGCGGGACACGCGCGGGCGAAGCCCGGGCAAAGCCCGGGCCAAGGGTGGGCCTGTCCTTGCCCGTCAGTGACCGATAGAGGCCGGGCAGGGCCCCTCCTCTGATATTTAGGATTTGCAAAAATCCTATATCTATTATGGCAAAAAGGAAGACTATTAAACCATCTATTGAAAAACCATGTACTACGCTAGACTTATATCTGGTTAAGGCAGTGAATGTTCTATCAGAGGAGATAGACCGCACCGAAAGGCGACTATCTATGGGCCACAGCCAACTGGGTGTCGCACAGGGGGATAAGGTTATGGCATCTGCTAATCCACCGAGTGAGTCTCGCCCAGTTGATTTAATGATCAATCTGCAGATATCTGAGGCGACAGCCACGGCTACTGCCAACGAGGGAGACATCATCGAAGATTGTACTGGATATCCATGTCTCCCACATTGTCTACTTTAGCAAGCCCATTGCCCATGAAAAATACCAGGGGATGTGGCAGAAAAAACACCTCAGGACAGGGAAATCCTTAACCCAACTTTAGGCCAAAAAAGATAAAAAAAGATAATTCTATAGGAAAACCAGGCCTATCAGGTGAAAAGTTGGCTAAAACAGTCCCTTTACAACGTGACCTAACCCTAGCAGTTATAACCGATAAAGTTATAGAACTACTTAGGCCACTCTATGACAAATTGTATATCCTCATTAGAGAAGTTAACAAGATAAGTGGTTCCATTACAAAAGCTAATGAAAGATTCACTAGTGAGAGTATTAGGATGCAAATGTTAGAGGTTAATCCAGCACTTATTAATAATTGTTCTGTTAGAGAACTTAGCATTAACCGAAAGGATAGGTCCCCCATCATAAATGAGGCAAATGGGGTAAACTTAAAAGCCTCTAAAGCCCCGTTAATGAGCAGAACAATTGATAGCCACAGTTCAGCCTCACTCCCGAGAGATAGTGAAGAGGTAAAATTATGCAACTCCAACATACTGGGCCCCGTAAAATCGGGAGAGTTAAGAACTGCGACCCCTAGGGACGGAAGATCCTCTGTGTCCATAAACTTACCGCCAGAATGTAGTGCCTATGTCGCTGTCCTCACAAATGTACCCAAACTCCTAGTAGTACAGACAGAAGATCATGGCTCTCTCTTGAATAAAGTGGTGTTCTGGCTGACTAAAAACTGCGGATATCCAATAGATGGGGCAAACTAGATCTTGACTACACGTAGAGTGAGCTGGGTCGGCCCATTACAAAAATGCTTTGAAGGTGATTGCATTATTATTAATTTCCGATCCCCAAGATGGGTTAGTAACACTCTCAATAATGCACCCCCTCCTTCCTGTATGGAATATAATATCACTCTTTTCCTTTTAGGGTATTTTTATAGACACTTAATGCCAATACAGGAAATTGACAGCCGACACAGAAATAGATCCCTTTTAGCCCCTCCCAGATCATGCTCCTTATTCCACCCTGCCATTCCATTGGCTAATAGATTCCAGGCCCTGAGTGACCTCAACACTAATGATTGACGTAAGGGACATTCACAGATGAACCAGGTACAACAGGTTCGATATGTATGTGTCGAACCTGTATGGGGAATGGAGGTTGAAGAGATTACTAATTTAGGTAAGAAGGAACCTTTTGGGATAAAGTCGGGTGGTAGGTAGACTCCCAGTACAACTCTGATATCTCCCACCACTGACAACTATGTTTGTCCTTCTTTAATCTCATCATTCCCCAACGATAAAGTGGATGATACCGTATTCCAACCGGAAGTTATTGAGGCCACCAAGCCTGAACCAGGCACTGGTTATTTAGTAACCTCCTGGAATATATCAGGTTTCAAGAGCAAGATAGGTACCCCGGCATGGTTAGATTTTATCTCAGCCCAACATGATATTATATGTCTCCAAGAGACATGGTGCACGGAGCCAGTTTATGTAGAGGGTTATACTACTCATTCGTTACCAGCCTTGCCATCAACTTCAGGTAGAGCTAGGGGGAGACTTCTGATTATGATTGCTATCAATTTGAACAAATGTAATATTAAGTGCTGGATTACTGTTGGTGCTTATGCCCAGATTATGTGGTTGGAGTCCATGGCGGGAAAAGATGTAATTCTTATCAACTTCTATAACAATCTGTTTAATTCAACCCGAGGGTCAGTTGTTTCTGCCCTGGAGCGAGAAGTTGATAAGTTGATCAGTACCATTAGGAACCCGACCACTATTCTTTGGGTTAGTGATTTTAATATCCAGGCGTGTCCCTTATCTTTGACCAAAGTATGTGGGCATAGGAGGGGGGAAAATGAAAGTGATGATTATATGCATTTCCCCCCACTGTGATTATGGTGCTGCTTTAAATATTGTTATTGCTAAATTGGATCTGGATTTGTAGGATTGCACTATGGACAAAAATAATGTGAAATGTCCTACATTTACAGGGAGAAATGTAAGGTCTAATATTGATCATATTTTAATTTCTAGTAACAGTGAAAACCTGTTTTCCTCACCATGGGTAACGGAGCAACCTATAAGTGATCATAACAGTATCTCCCTTAACCTACTCACTTGGGGATTTAAAAATCCCAATGATGTATCTATCAGTCCATGTATTGCCCCTATTAGATCTAATGGTGTAAGGATAAAATGGACAGGTTTGGATCCACCAAAAATTCAGAGTGATGTCATTAAACAATGTCAGGTCGAACTCCAACTCTGTTTAGGGGAGGAGATTGATCCTCAATCTTTGCTTGAAAATTTTATTAAGATCAATAAGGTCATCGGGAATCTCTTGACGAAACCTGCCCATGGTAAAAGAAAACCCAAGGTAGGCTGGTTCGATAAGAACTGCACAGCTGCCCTACATCCCTTAAACAAGCGCTGGGGTGTAATCCACGAGATCGGGATATAATTAGGACTCTACGAATAGAGTATAATTCTGCCCTGGAGACAAGAAAAGCCGAACGCCGAGATGATGCATAAGTTACGCAGCTGATACAAAAAATAGTAAGCTATTCTGGGATACTGTTAATAGCTCTTTTTTGAAAGATGATCATGTACCAGAATTTAATTCCCATATTACTAGTAACTCCTGGGTCGAACACTTTTCAAATATCTTTAATTCTACTAATAGTAATACCTTACCTGCCATACCACATGATATGCCCGCTCAATGGCCAATTATACCTCTGATGATTAGTAATGGGGAGGTCTTAGATGGTATATCTAGTAGTAAGGGTGGTAAGGCGCCCGGCCCAGATGGGGTTCCGATAGATCTTTATAAGAACAATATGGATTTATGGTCACCCCTTTTAACTAGAGTATTTAATGTTGCTTCTGAAACAGTATTCCCAGCATCATGGGGACAGTCAATAATAATCCCAATTTATAAGAAGGGAGCAAAGACTGATGCCCGTAACTATCGCCCAATCTCATTGTTGGACTCTTCTATAAAGATTCTGAGTAGGGTCTTGCTTTCTAGACTAGAAGATTGGGCTACAGAAAAGACGATCCTCTCACAAGCCCAATATGGGTTTAGGAAAGGACTGGGAACATTAGAGCAGTGCATAAATTTAGATCTTCGGATCAGGAAGTATACACTGGCAAAGGAGGGCAATCTATACCTATGCTTTGCCGATCTGAGTAGCGCTTTTGATTTAGTTGACCATTTGATTTTATGGCCCCTTTTGCTAGAAATGGGAGCCCCAAAAGATATAGTTTACTTTCTAGCAAGATTATATGAAGTATTAACTAGTAAGGTGCGGTATGGATATTCAGGCGAGTATACCCCCTCGTTTAAAGTCAAGAGAGGTATCCGCCAGGGGTATGTGCTGGCTCCATTACTGTTTTCTTTATTTATTAATAATATTGATGCCGCCCTGAAAACATTTGAAGCTGATGCACCAAGGATTGAAGGAAACCCTATCACAATTCTTTTATACGTTGACGACGCGGTCCTATTATCCCGGACCCCTATTGGGCTCCAGCGTCTTATCAACAATTTTATTATATTTATTACTAAAAGAAATCTTTTAATTAATAAATCGAAAAACTTTTGTCATGGCTTGCAACAAGAACCCAATAACAGTTAGACGATTTTACATAGAGGACTTTAAAGTATTAACTGTAAAATCATTTTGTTATTTGGATATTACATTCGCTGGAAATGGGTCGTGGGCACAGGAACAGGAGAATGCCCGCTCTAACATGGAGAAAAATATAAACGGCATTTTTAGATTTACTGCTAAATTGGGCTGTCGCCGTATAAAAGATATGATGGCAATTTATGAGGCAAGATGCGTTTCTGCCGCCCTTTATGCTGCTGGCGTTTGGGGACACACCCTAGCGATTTCTCTTTTACAAGCCGAAAATGCCTTTTTAAAACGCTTGCTGTGTGCCCTCCCCTCTGCCTCTACGGAACTTATTCACCGGGAAGTGGGCATTGCTTATATATCAGATATTGTCTCATTACGACCCCTCCTATTATGGAAATCAATTTGGTCAAAGGAAGAAACAAGGTTCAGCCAATCTTTTATACAGGACTCCGTTAAAATGGAGAATTGTTTAAAAATACCATGGCAAGGATTGTGTTTTTATTTAGCTACTTTTATCCTGAAATCCATTGGTATTAGGAAATCTATGTCCACTTATTTTTGATACTGAGTCTACCTGGATTTCCATATGTACTGTATTATTGCATTTGCACTTTTGTCTTTGTCTAGTTACATCTTCTACAAAACCTACCAGTATTAGGCAATTTTTGCCTATTGCTTTTGTTTGCCAGTATATAAGGATATTTATTTGTACTGTAATAATGCACTTGCACTTTATGTATTGGGACTATTATATGCCTATGAATTCCCATGTATTTATATCAAGGATAGTTCTGTTTTTATATGTTGACTGTTATTATGTATGTGCTTATATGGTTGATGAATATCAACCGAATAAAAGCTATTTGAATTGAATTGACTATATGTATGTATTTTTTTTTCTTAAAACACTATGAATATACATTCATAACTGCATTCTTGAGTTAGCTCCCCCAAGCCTGCTCAATGTTCTGTAGCAGGAGATTGAACAATATGCATAAAATACGTAATTTCTTCAAGATGAGGGGCAATAACACGTGCTGTAACAGATGACTATTTCATTAAGAATTAGAACACCCATTTGGTGCTAAAAAGTTTGTTCTTATCTAATAAATACTAAAATAAGGATACTAATTTAATATAGATAAAATTATAGGGATTGTAAAACACCTTGTAATAGGTAAATTGCAGTAGGGATAAACATGCATACAATGAGTACAAACACTCATTATTCTAGGTCAAAGGAGCATAACATAGCGTGACTGGTAGTTGTAAATCTAAGAATTCCCTATAGGGACTTTCTTTAAAATAGCTCTACGAATGCACCACATAGAATATAAAAACCGCGAGATGGAGAACACAATAGGGACATCGGTATCATACTTAAAAAGCCGAAATACCTCAGAATAATGTCTAGTCCCCATATTCCTACACAGTTGTAGCAACCACATGACCTTGTCTTCCCATAGGCAGGGCAGAAGAAAAGCATGTGCATTTCAGTTTCCTCTGCTTGGTCACACCCTGGGCAATCTAGAGTATGGGTGCCCTGCCACTTATTGGTAAATGATCGAAGCGGGAGCACCCCATATCAAAATTGGGGAAGAAGCTTCTTCGCTAGAAGCGGTTGAATATAATCTAGCGTCAGTTCTAGCCTATATTGCTGTTTTACTTCCAAGAGGTTAGACAACCAAGCTTGGTCCCTCGCCATAATTGGGCCAGTTTAAATTCTCTATGTGTCTCAAGGAGTGCCTTTCTGGGGATCTTAGGACAGATTTCTCCAGCAGAAGTCTTCATGTTTGCCCTCCCCAGAGCCTGGCGAGTGTTCCTGATATAGGCTAGCCAAGGGAGTTTCCCCGCACCTTGAAGCCTCATAACATCCTTCAGCTCTTCTTTGTATTCAGCTAGTTCGGGGGTACTCCAAAGGCGTCGCCAATTTAGTAGAGGTCTAGAAGAGACTACATCTGCTATAGGGCATCCTGAGGGGTGTTAATGGAGAGCTAGTGGGGAGACCCAACAATTGCCTAAGAAATGAATTCTCTGTCAATGATAAAGAGGTAGATGAATAGTGGCCCCATAATTCTACCCCATATAAGGCTGCACCCCTTGCCTGTGTCCTGTAAATTTCTGCTACAGGGCCTATCACTTTGTGCGTGCAGCTCTTGTATACCTTGATAATACCATCCTCGTGGAAAGGGAAAAGGTTTTAGGCTAGCTTTCTTTATTTGTTTCCCCCATTCCATTTTTTAAGTTAGTGTAATCGCTAAATATTAAAAAATAGACACTCTCTCTAGGGCCCTTCCATCTAGTCGGGGATTTGGGTAGCAGAGATACTCTGGAACTCCCAGGTCCAGAAGTATTCCCCACAGTTGATCCCTCTGGACTAGATCAAAAGCGGATTTAAGATCCACAAATGTGAAGTAGAGGCTGCCACCCTCTAGAACCACGGTTGTCCAGTGGATAAGTTGTAATATAAAGATCTGGTCAATAGTAGAGATCTTAGCCCTAAACCCTGCTTGTGGAGGTGTTAATACGTTACTCTCTTCTATCCAAGATTGTAAACGCCCCAGAAGTACGAGTGCAAACATTTTTGGGCTGACGTCTAAAAGACTTACGGGGCGATAGTTGGCTGGATTAAGCGGTGAGCCCTTTTTATAAATTAGGATAATTTCTGCCCCTGCCCAAGTAGAGGGCAGCAACATGCCCTGCAAAACGCCCTTAAAAAGGGACCATAGCTAGGGTGCCCAGACTGAGGGCTCAGAGCGAAAAAGGTCACCAGGAATCTTATCCAGCCCTGGCGCCTTAGCTGGTAATAACTTACCCAGTGCCTCTGTGATCTCCTTCAATGTGCAGAGTGGCACATCTTGATTTGGCAGTCCCGAATAGGTAGGATTTGTTTCCACCCGAGCGACTTCCTCGGTTGTCCTGGTATATAAAGTTTTAAAATGGGCTCTCCAGACTTCTTCCCCTAGATTTAACGCAATGGCCAATTTGCCTTCAGATTTGCCTGTATTAATTAAATTCCAAAAGGCCCTCATGTCATGATTGTCTAGCGCAGTTTTAATGGCATCCCATTTTTCACTTTCCCAGTTACTTTTAGCATTAGCTACAGTAATGTTATAATATTCCCTAGCTTCCTTAATTTGTAGCCCATCATTGGTTCTAATTGAAACTAAGAGAGCTTGCTTGACTACCTTGCAGGGTTTATTAAACCATGAATGACTTGTTTTGGAATTCAACCTAGACCTTTTGGTATTAAAGAAAAAAGGTTCCAGGACAGAGAGCAAATCATAACATTATTGAGAACCTAACTGTTATATTCTTTAATACTTTTATCTTTCATGTTATACTCCTTGGACATTAATTGTAATCCCTGAGAGAATCATTTCCTCTCTTGTCCTTTCCTTTTGTTCCCCCTCTTTCTTTTCCCAGTTGGTACTACCCTTGATACTACCCTTCTGTTGGGCTAAAGGCTGCTCTTGATATCAATGGCCCAATCAATAGAAGGGGTGTCATTAACATTTTTTCCTTTGTACTAACTGACTATCATTCCCACTGGGCGGTCATCAAGATGGTGAACCAAATTACCACAGAAACTCTCATTGGTTTTCTACGGGACACGTTTGCCGCGGAAGGCATACCATCCATGTGGGTACCCATGGTAGGAAAATATTTGACACCTTACCAGACCACGTATACGATTGCAATGGTGATGATGAGGATGAAGAAGATGAAGAGGATGTATACGAGACCTCCCTAATGAAACTTTAATTACACTTCGAAGACAAGGTTAACATTGTCCTGGAACGACGCAAGTTTTTCTGTGGAGTCCCAGGAAAACATGAAAGCATATCTAGCTACGTGGCTGTTTTAAGAGGGTTGAGTGAATTATGTGAATTTGGAGATCTCAATGACTCTCTCATAAGAGATCACCTATTAGGTGTATTAACAATTGCACAATACAAGAGAAATTACTGCAGAAGCAACCCAACCTTCACGATGCTATTGAGTTAGCGAAATCTATCGAACATACCACCCTGTGCAATAAAGAAATCAAGTCTCCTGCACATACCAACTCTGAACAGGTATCAGAGATTGCCAACTTCTCGATAGATGATACTATATGCAAAGTAAAATCTGAAAGAAGTTCAAACTGTGTTCTTGACAATGATGTCAGCAAGCTCAAATGTTACCAATGTGGTAGTAATAACCACTTGGCCAACCATCCCAATTGTCAAGCTAAATCATCAATATGCAGAAAATGTAACAAGAAAAGCCACTTGGCAAGAGTTTGTCAGAGCTTCTCCAAAAAACAGAGTAGTGCGGATGAGGCCACGGACACAAAATATCAAACTGTAAAGAAAATTGTCTTTCAAGTACATGATTCTAATGGTGTCAATCAAATTAAAGTCCCCCAATGCAAAATTGTTCTGGATGGCAAGAAAGTTAATATGTACGCAGATTCTTACTCCCTCTTCACATTTGTTAACATTTCTGATTACAAAAACATGAACCTTTGCGAAGAAGGAAAATTATTGTTGGCTGATATTTCCCCTAGCAGCTGCACCAGGGACTCCATCCCTTTGATGGGCATGATCAAAACCCGTATCACATTCAAAGACCGATCTACTCTGGGAAATGTCTATGTAGTTGAAGAAGGGTCAAAACTCCTTGGCTGGCAACACCAGAAAGAATTAGGGATTAAACTTGACCCGAACAACCCAGAGCAAGTACTCACCATTGACCTATCCTTTGCTGGCAAAACCATTTTCAACCAATTTCCTGAGGTGTTCATATCCAAATTAGGTTTTCTAAAAAACTTCCAGCACAAGATTAAACTAAAACCCAATGCCAGACCAGTGGTACACAAAACAAACCCATACCACACCTCATGTGGAAACCCCTCAAACGTGAGTTAACCAGGTTACAAACCCTTGACATTATCCAACCTATTGATTGCAAGGCTTGGGTTGCCCCAGTTGTTATCATCAAGAAGGCCCAGTGGGATGACATTAGGTTATGTATCAACCTCAGGGACCTGAATGACAATATAATTATTGAAAGACACCCTTTGCCCCGCATTCACGAAGTCCTGAGTACCTTGGGGGAAGCTACATGCTTCAGTGTCCTAGACCTTTCTAATATCAGGTAGAATAACACCCCGGCTCCAGGGAATTAACTGCCTTTACTACACCCGTGGAGTCATTCATGTTCCTTAGGATGTCATTTGGGTTAGCCTCAGCAGCTGCAGTTTTCCAAAAAATTATGCAGCACATCTTAGAAGGGATTCCTAAAGCTTCATGCTTCAAAGATGATGTCCTAATCTACGGTGCCACCACTGAAGAACATGATCCCTCCCTTAGGTTAGTTCTCTCGAAGTTAAAAGAGGCGGGCCTAACCCTTAAAGAAGAAAAATGCCAAATTGGGGTGGGAGCAGTAGATTACCTTGGGCACACCATATCTAAAGAAAGATTCAAACCCAAGATGCCATGGAAAAAGCCCCTGCACCTACCTCCAAACAAGAACTCCTGTATTTCCTGGAACTCTCAAAAATACATGGCAAAATATGTAAATAACTTTGCTGACTTAACAAACGATCTCAGGGAACTTACAAAAAATCATACGCCATATAGGTGGCAAGAAAAGCACCAGTTGTCTTTTGAAAAAGTGAAAAAGGCAATCCTATCTGCGCCTTACTTATGCAATTTTGATCCATGCAGGAAAGCCATCCTAACCACCAACGCCAGCAACAAAGGACTTGGTGCTACTCTCTCTCAAGTCATCGATGGTAAAGGACGCATCATGGCCTTCGCTTCTTGCACCCTCAGCAATTCTGAAAGAAATTACTTGGTAGTGGAGAGAGAAGCACTAGCTTGTTTCTGGGCTATCAAACGTTTCAAGTTCTACTAATGGGGGATAAAATTCACCTTGCGCACTGCCCTCAAACCTCTCATTTTTATGTTCAGTTCCAAGGGTACTGCGAATAGCACGCCCAGAGTGGCCAGATGGGTGTTGGGCCTGGAAAGTTTTTGCTTCAAACTCGATTTTGTCACAAGTGACTTCAATTCTGCTGCAGGTTTCCTTTCCAGAGCACCTTTAGACATGGAGGAAAATTTCGAAACCCCTGAATACCCCATCTTGTAAATTCACTTTTCGACAATAAACAAAAATGAATGGACTGAAAGCTTAAGCCAAGATGCCATTTTTACTCAACTCAAAACGTACACTTTGCAGGGCTGGCCTGAAACACGTAACAAAGCCAGTCATGAACTAAGCAAATTTTGGGAAGTCAGGCATGAAATCAACTTACACCATGACCGCATATGGAGGAACAACAAGATCATACCTCCTGAAGGGTTGAGAAACAAAATAATAGATCTCGTGCACGAAGGACACCTAGGGAGAAGTTTAACCAAATCTAGGCTTAAGGAGCATTATTGGTTTCCTGGTATGGATTCAATGGTTGAAGCCAAATTGAAGAACTGCAATGTATGTGCCAACAGTGACAAAACTAAACACACCCAGAAGACACCATTATCCCCGGTTTCCATCCCTGACAAACAGTAGGAGAAACTAGCTCTTGATATCATTGGCCCAATCAATAGAAGGGGTGTCATTAAAAAATGTTCCTTTGTATTAACTGACTATCATTCCCACTGGGTGGTCATCAAGATGGTGAACCAAATTACCACAGAAACTCTCATTGGTTTTCTACGGGACACGTTTGCCGCGGAAGGTATACCATCCACCCTTGTCACTAACAATGAAGTACAATTGACCTCTTCAGCCATGACCACCTTCTTAACCAGATTAGCCATTGCTCACTTAAAAACTGCTCTGTACTGTCCTCTGGCCAATGGATTGGTCGAAAGAGTAAAAAGAATGATAAAAGAGAACATACAACTAGCTTGCATCAATCACTTACCTGTAGAACGGGCACTGCAAGATATTCTCTGGGCGTATCACACTAAATCTGAACCTTGTAACTGGCCCCTCCACATTCTCATCACTCAGAAGAAGAAAACCCAGCACCAAATTCTTCCCCAACTGGATTGGTGGGGGAGAAGTGGTAGAACGCGACTCGAGTGCACTAAGATGCAAGATTGCCTCCCATCAGGCCAAGTACAAAACTCACTATGCTTAATAGCACGGAGCCAAATCCCAGAGGTGGGCCATAGGAGCCTGGGTGTCTTTAAAAGGACCCACATGTGCCAGGGAAAATGAATCTAAATTCTATGATCCTAAAAGGATCATTAAAATCAAACACAGAATGGTCAGAATTGGAGCAAGGACAGACTAGCGAGGAGCCAAATTCCGGAGGACACACCTTCTGGTAGCTCCTCTACTACATGTGACCCCAATAATTTCTCCGCCCACCAAAAAGACACAATCAAGAGATTTATAACTCCACCTAAATGGCATAAGGATTTTGTAATGGAATAACCTTAGTTTTGTCCATTCTTTAATGCTGTTTGGGGGGGAAGATGTGTTATATTCTCTAATACTTTTATCTTTCATGTTATACTCCTTGTACATTTATAGGGCTGCTCACTGGTGTTGCGAGAGAGACAAAACTTAGTCGAAGTGTCTGGTAACACGGGACCTACCCATGGCCCGATTTAGGTGCACTTTTTCCTGAAGGTATAAGTGTACCTCTTGTTTTCACCACACAATAGGACTACAGTTGAGTCCGGACTTGAGGGGACATGACTTCTTCTTTTTTGCATACCCAGGACACGCCGCCCCCTAAGAGTAGATGAGGATACTTAGGTCCTGATTAAATGCCCAGATCCGTACTGACGTTATAGGGCATGAAATATGTCTACCCCATGCACAACCCACTCATCCATTTAAACTAAAGAGGGATTAATCTTTCCCTCTCCTATTTACGACTTTCCAGTCGGTGTTTTTACTCATGACACAGGTACCCCGCGAATAAACTACCAATGGAGAATCCTGTAGCTATTTTTAACCACACACACCATCCCACTTCTACTCACTACACATATGCTCCCTCCACAACATCTTCAAGCTGCACGAAGGCAAACCGAGCAGACCTCCGGCAAAGAACCCCCCTGTGGAGCCCGTTGGGCATTGCAACACTGGCCCAACGAGGGGCTGCCCTATGATGAAGCATGACACCCTTTAGGGTGTGTGAGGGCCCTTGCTCCTTATTAGAGCTATTCACAGCACCTGTTCATAACTAACATAATATTCCCTGCCTGCCACCCATGTTTTCCTCTCGACCTCCCCCTCACGCTTCCTTCTTGCTTTACTTTGTGCCAGGAATCCATTACATGGGTGTTCCATTCAAACATCCACATATCTTGACACAGATCCCTATATAGAGATTTGCACCAAAATCCTACACCTCCTTGAGGCAGATGCAACAAGGAGAAATGTTTACATTTCTCCTGGGTTTCCCTACTTTGCGTGCATACTGCATTGCACAAGAGGCATTCAAGGCAGGAAATGTCTGAAAGAATATCTTTTTTTCTGTAGAGGTTCCCTTCCATTTTAAACATTATTAATTACAGAACACAGATACCCTTGCACTATGGGGCTCTATTTGTGCATTGGTGCATGTCAGCCAAAAGTGCATCAGCTCATGGAGAGAGATAAACAGTACCACATCTTAGTAGATATGATGCTGCTTTGCTTTCTTTCTTTCATGCAATGCAGCACAACGACATACGTTTCTGCACTACATTGCATAGCTTTGCCAGCAATAGCGCCATAATATGCCTATCTAATGGAAGACTATCACATGCTGCTGTTTTTGTGTATTGACATAGACATATGGATTATATAATATTGTATTTTTCTAAACCCCACACACTTTCTAATGACAGCATATGTTCCATAATCAGAGCTATAACACTGTGGCCTATTAACGTATGTTAGAATTTTAAAAATATTTTAAAATTTTGCAGGCTCTATGCCAACACTTATCTGTGTTTGGGTTAGCGAGAACACACTCATGTGTGTTTATTAAAACATTGTCAGAGTTGTTAAATGGAAATCTATTGCTGTTCCATAGCCAGAGTGTTACAATCAAAACTAGTCTGACAGCAGACTTGCACAATTTACATGCCACAATTGGTACCTTGATTCTTCTTCAGTGTGTGACCAACATTGGATGACATTTGTATGTGCTATCCAACATATATTACTTTAAACTTTTGATTCAACATTGATTTTGACTACCACCCCTGCATAATAAAATGTAATTAATATAAACTGTAACAATGAATGAGACATTATATCTATTCAGACTAGTAGAAATATTTTTAACACAACAAAAGAACTTGACAGAAATAATCCTGAGTTACAGTTAGGGTACAGACACTAATGTAAGGAAAAGTATAGATGGGGCATCTATGTTCATAGACTATTCAGATGGAATGTTGATTATGATTAAGGACATATACCACGGCCATATATAATTAATTATGATAAAGTAAACATAGTTATGTGTTTTAATCACAAGTAAATAATTTCCCTGTTGTGTAGACAGCAGTGTGCCACTACACATACTAAATCGAAAGGAATGCATCAAATATACTACTATACATTCTTATATTTTACAGTTATGTCTGTTTAAAACATAAACAAAGGCAACAAATTAAAATGTACTAAGACATAGTAAACTTATATGTAAAATTTCATTATGTGACTCATTCACTGTATGCCTAAACAACTCCTGATGTGTATGGGATGTCTCAATGTGCAGATGCAATTGTAAATAATTCTATGTTTCACTAGCAAGGATGAACATATAATTGGAAATGTGTCAGAGATGATAGCAGAAAAATAAAATTAAATAAACAAGCATTCTTCTCTTTAACAATGTTCGAGAAATCAATTAAGTTGCTTTCGGAATGTCACTTCAAATTGTATGTTAGATAAGTAAATCTTTTACCCTTTCAATACTTCTGCCTAATGTTGAGAAAAAAAGTATTGGCATATTCATGTCTGTGTTCATGTTTCTTCTAATTTATAGCAAGCATCACATCAAGGGAAACATGAGGGTGAGTACAGTGAAAATTACCTAGCATGTGTTACATATGTTACAGGTGACTGATAAAACACAAATGGGCAAACCGAATTTAATAAAAAAAATCACATAAAGTATTCTACAGATAAGAAGACACACAGAAGAAAATGGTCTTTGAAAAATATAATGTGTGTATTATTGTATCTTTAAGATTGGTTTAATCTGATTTCACCCAGATAATAAAATACTAAGTGATAATATATTTTACAGGAGGGGTAACATTAACAATGACAAACCAAAGATGTACAAAGAAAATGAATGAAAAGTACAGCAAAAACAATTGCAAATTACCTTATCCAAAAGAAAGCTTAATGTAAGCAATACATTGACAAACTATACACAGTGACACCAAGACAGGGCTGTAGATGGAATATGAAAAGATGGCATGATGAAAAGAGCATGACAAAGGGAACAACTAGTCAAGAACACCTCCGAAACGACTACCTTGTGACCCACAGTAGTGATTCCTATATCTTATTCCTTTGATGAATGATCATGCTCCTTACGTGTGCTGGAGGGTAGACAAAGGAGGATGTGTGCCCATTGATGCTACACGAGAGAGACATATTTTGTAGCTATAATATCAGTTAGTGCACAGAAGACAACACTGAAAATCCTGGCAAGGGCCTACTGTGACTGTGAAACAGAAACAATTATACTTTTGAGCGCACTCATCAAAGAGATGAACGAGTCCATCTTGTGCTCCAGTCCATGGTGGAATGATTGGAAGGAGGAACTGATGATCCCTATCTGCGTCACTATATCACCACAATGAAAAATAAAAGGGCTGGTGGTATAGCTCTTCTCCTTCATGACTTCTAGAAAGGCAGCTAAAGAATAACCAGTTCCCTGTGGCCAAGTATAAGTGTCTTTGACAGTTTGAGCCAAGTTCTAGTTTGGGCTCAGACACCTATGGACTCCTTCAAGTGTGTTCAACAGTGTCTCCATCACCGATTAGAATACTTTCAACAAGTGCAGCTGTGTCCTCTACACTTTCCTTAAAGCTGACTTGAGGATCATAATCTTTCACAGGAGCACATAGAGCAGATATAGCTTGGGAAGAACATGTAGATATTCAGTTGGAGATACTGACACATTGTCATCCCTTGCCATAATCGTAGGAGAATGGTCCAAAACATCTATGAGGTCTGCAAATGTTTCCTCATCAGGGAGGGCAAGGTGGTATCAAAGGCAGCAAACATGCCATTGTTAGACCTTTCTCAGGAGATTTATCCTTCCATCTCTAAAACATAACTTTGAGAAAATTGTAATGTCAGAATTTTTAATAAATATTATAACCACTATACAACTATAACCAAAAGTATCAAATAGTTAATCAGTAATTACTTTTAGGAAAAAAAGATAGATTAATATAGTACACATATATCAACAAACAAGGTAAATATTGACAAAGCTCTATATAGAAATGTATCCATATACGACATTACATGTGCAATGGAGAAAGAGCACAGACAGAGCTATGTATTTTAGGTTTGGAAATATAATGGTGTTTTCATTGCTAAGTCAATGAAAAGTTATTCACATTCAAATTATTTCAGTCCAATGCAGCACAAGGAACACATTTCTAATTTAGTTACACATAGGTCTGCCACAATGTAATAGAATCATACTAATTTGAAAATCACGTAACCAACTCTCAGTATTAAAAAGGGAGCACATTAGAGTAAATTGTATTCAGTTAATCCAAATACTTTGTTCTACATATATAAATATACTAAACCTTGACTGACATGATGTAGGAAAACATGGTATGAACAGTCACTTTCAATAACATTGGCCTGCCATGGGTGTTCTTGAGGTATGTGCAAGGTTTTGGGTATCCTGATAAAGCTGATAATGATAAAATATGTAGTAGATCCAGGGATCCAGGGACCTTGGCAACCCCCTCACCCCCATGGACCACGCCTGAAACCTCGGCATCATACTCAAGTCCTTCCTCACCATGACCCGACACATCAACGCCGTCGCCTCCACCTGCTACAACCGCCTCTGCATCCTCCGTAAGACCTTCAAGTAGATCCCCCTGAAGCCAGAAAGACCATCACCCACGCACTCATAACTAGCAGACTGGACTATGGAAACGCCCTCTGAGCTGGAATCAACAAATCCCTGCTACAAAACTCCATACAATCCAAAACACCACAGCCAGACTCGTCCTCTGCATCCCAAAACATGAGCACATCACCCAACACCTACGAGACCTCCACTGGCTCCCCGTCGAGAACAGAGTAACCTTCAAACTACTCACCCACGCCAACCAATACCTCCAAAACACTGGACCTCAACAAAAGAGTCTCCATCCACGTACCCAAAAGAAACCTCCGCTCCGCCGGCCTCGCCCTAGCAGAAACCCAGCGCATCCATAGAAACAGAGCAGGTGGAAGAGCCTTCTCCTACATCGCAGCCAAAACTTGGAAAGAGCTCCTGCCCAACGTCAGACGCTCCCCTACTCTGCACACCTTCAGGAAGAGCCTCAAAACCTGGCTTTTTGGCTGACTCGGAGCTGCACCCCCTTCCCCCAGCGCCTTGAGACCCTCATGGGTGAGTAGCATGCTTTAAACTCCCTGATTGATTGATTGATAGAGGGGCCTGTGTATACATAATAATATTAGAAACATTTGTAATATGCCATTTATTATTTTGAAAAGCGTGAAAGTGTGTATTAAATGTGCAATAACAACTTATGTATACTTTATAGACTTATTTGCAGACTGTGGCCTCAAATCTTCTTCTAAGAATATATATACACAACAAAAGCAACACATTTTATAACATGCAGCTTTTCAGATAAGTTTATTGGACACCCAGGATCAGGCTTCATGATGAGGAAGATATCGTAAAAATATATTTAAAGAAATACAGCGGCGCACATGGTACATGAACATTGAAATACATAAAAAATGATAAACACATCATTAAAATTTGACCTCGATTATTACACAGAGAATTCTGACTAACATTGAAAATAGGCAAAAATATTTTGCTAGTCAGAATAAACACATTGTAAAACATAAATGTGACATAATATGAACATCACGGAGAAGAATACATGTTTGTTCTTAATGACAACATAGTATAGTAAATGCATAAATAAGTTAGCCAAAATGCAAACCTTTCCAAAATTCTTGGGGAAGTGTAATTTAAAAACTATCTACAATATGATGACAGCCAATACCAACAAGTATCTGTAAATTGGTATATCTGAAAGAAAAAAAACTAGTTTGCTGTGCTTTACCTTACTGTGAGTTGTAGGTAAGATCTCCAGATTGGCAGTGTCTATGCCTCGACTCCAGCAGTCATTTCAGGTCCAATGAATAATTGCACCCGCTTGTCCATTGAGATGAAGTCCTTATGAATGTCTGGGCCTCCTCCTGCTGTCCTTTCAGCATTCAAATTCCTTGCCAATTTATTTTCAGTCCTGCATTATTAATCATGCCACCTTTTCTTGAATTTCTTGCATTCAACTACAATCTTGTATGTAGATGCTACTGCATTAATTTTGTCAAAAATTGCTTTCCAAAAAAGATTCCTTCTTAGGCATTGGTAATTTGGAGGGGACAGAGAGATACTTCTTTTGCTTTGTCGCCTCAGTAAGTAAACTTTTGTTTTACTCTTCTGTAAAATCGAGTTTTCTCTTCCTACTAACCTAGGGTGACCAGATTTTGAGAAGGGAAAACCGGGACAGGCCAGATATAAAAGTAGGACTAAAGACTTTAGCCTTACTTTTATGTTTGGCCTGTCCCAATTTTGTGTAGCCTTGTAAATGTGTTTATACACACACACACACACACGCACTCACACACTCACACCCCCATTAGCTATGCCACAACCTCTACCCTAAGACCCCCTACGCTCCATCCCCACTCTGTCTCCCCATCTGCTGCAGCTGACCTGCAGCCCGCCTGAAAGAAACAAACAATTTACTTAAGGAGAACACACCTTTCAGTTCTATTTTCCGGATGACTTGACCTTTGTCCCAAAAACCGGGCCATAAGCTCAAAATTAAGGCAAGCGTTGGGATACTGGGACATTGCTTGGGGAACCGGGACTGTCTGAGGAAATCCAGGGCGTCTGGTCACACTAACTAACCTCCTGGACAGTGCCTTCTCAGGTGAAAATACCCTTCAGGCTAGAAGTATCCTCCTGCAATGCCATGTTGAAAGTCTGGAAATGCTGCATGAGATTTTTGTCACTTTTTTTAGAGAAACTCAATTACTAAGGAGTAAGCACTTTAACTATGAAAATGCACTACCTCTGACTTCTTAACAAGCATTTTAGTCTTTCTTCTTTATAATGGTCGCTGCTTCTATGCCTAGGGCTCGCACTAGATTTTAGAATAAGCATCTGTATACCAAATTTTATCAAACTAGAGCTTATTATGCAGCACCTGTACCTTAATGGTTCATAATGCACTGATCTGGAGTGCTCAAATGAGCTTTTGCACTTTTATCTAAAAAATGGACTCTTCTATGGATGCACTGCTTTCAAAGGGCCTGATTCACAGAGGTA
The DNA here is from genome assembly GCF_964204655.1 of Triturus cristatus. NCBI lineage: Eukaryota > Metazoa > Chordata > Amphibia > Caudata > Salamandridae > Triturus > Triturus cristatus. The sequence continues at coordinate 721,142,000 of NC_140591.1, read as the reverse complement.
AACTGAGACGAATGTCTAACTTTACGACTTTCGGTATTCACAAAGGGCATTTATGAGTAGTAAAGTTAGACTTTTGTCTCAGTTAAACTTAAGTTTTGGTCTTAAGTTTAACTGAGACCAAAACTGGGACAAAAGTCTAACTTTACTACCCGTAAGTGCCCTTTGTGAATACCGAAAGTTGTAAGGTTGGACTTTTGTCTCAGTTAAACTGTGGTTGCAGCGCTCCTTTGGCGGTCTGACCACCAAACCCATAATAAGGTGGTCAGACCACCGTTGACCACCGGTGAGGTGGTGCCCACATCGCCGCTGCAGCTACGACAGTTTATAGGACCACCTTAGTCATTATCAGCCCCTTAATCTGTCCTCGCACCCCCCCAGGAATCTAAAATGAGTATCTGCATTTAACCCTTGCTACGCCACTGCACTTTCAAATGAAGTAGTATTTGTATAGGGAAAACAGCTCCCTCGGCCAGAGGAACAGGTTTAATTGATTATTTTACCATTAATTCATGATGACGATTCAATTGTATGTGTTACTGTATAGGTGTTTATCATGTATTACATTGAAATGTTTTTTTATTAATCAAGCAATAAAGAATGACTTACTTACTTTAGAGAAAGGTAATGAATGCCTCTTGTGTGAAGCTACTATGCCCTGCACATGCAAGACTGATTTGCATTACGCAAGGGCTAGTTGCGTTAGAGCACATAGTCCTCCAATGCTGACTTAACAATGGGGTGGCATCGTAATGCATCACATTCTAAATACAGTGCATCCATGAGCCAAACAATCTTATGTAATGCATTGCAAATTTTTCTGATGCAATGCAGTACAGTGTACGTTTTTGTAACTCTGGGCCCAACAGTGGAGATTGCACACAGTTATTGCACCCCATATTACATCTCTTTGACATAAGGCTGCATAGAACCACAGCTAACCCCCTGTAGGCTGGTGTAGTCACACAACACACCCCCTGCAGAAGGATCGCTGCGCCACTCTTCCAAATTTTCTGGTGAACCTGCAGTGAGGGACAGATCAACAATTTGAAACTGCCAGTGTGTGTGTCAATTTTAGTGGTCCTTCTAGAGTGAGTGGGCATTTGCCTGCACTTAGCAGAGCACTTTTTTAATGTGACACAGTTTCTCAGTTAGCTCTAGGCATGCTTATTAAAGGCGCACCCAGCAAAGACCCTTGAACCTGCACCATTGTGAATAAGTAGGCCTAAGAGCCATTTTATGTTTAAGAGTAATGCACCAGAACATGAGGTTCTGGGAGATGTCAAAGGGCTAAATATGCCTGGAAATACTGAGAGAAAATTAAGTCTTGATCATTGGACAGTAGCAGTTTTTTCAACCACTGTGTCACCATGTCTAACTCCACCACACCAGAAAATTAACTCTATGGTGTTAACAATTTTCTGCAAAATATTCAACACCAGATGAATCACTTAGGGAAATCTACAGTCCCCCTTGCAATATAAAATGTGGAAACACAAAATGTACCCACAACATGGGGGAATTTCAGTGGCCTAATCCAGTGACATAACACATAATTATGAGAAGTCCCTGCAGAATGTGACGAGGAATCCCTGAAACTTCTCACAGATATCCATGAGATTTAGAATCTACTTACATTGCAGGGGCTTCATTACACCCATGGCCTAATCTCCAAGAAATGGGGTGTATTTATCAGTATGCTAATGACACTATATTCACATTTTCCCAAGGGTGTGTCACCCTAAATATTTTTTATATTTTTTATTTTATTAGGCACATTTATGCATAATACAATAACACAAACACGGATCAATTTGCTCTTTCATATGCTCTTCCCTGTTCAGGCGATCTCTAGTTACCCCCCAGTTGCGTATCCCGGCCCTAGATCTGTTTAGTCCATCATTCATTGTATCCACCCCAGCAATGTCAACCCCTTTTGTTCTGCAGCTTGCCATAGTCCCCGCGGTTACAATCCTCTGTGTTTAATCCACGTTCCCCACACTTTATCCCACTTTTGGGGGCAGCCTTGGCTTTGGTAAATTAGCTTCTCTGCTGCACAGCACCAATCAAGGTCTTGTTCCCACTCTCTTACTGTTGATGGCTGTGACTTCCCCCATGGTCTAGCAATATTTTGTTTGGCAACCACATCTGCTAGCATCAGTCATAATCTAGTACATTTTGGCAAGTATATTTCTCCCGTAACGCATAGTAGGTGCCATTGGGCTTCAATTGAGACTGCCAGCCCTACAACCTTTGACATTACTGCTATGATTGTGCTCCAGAATCGATGTAGCCTGGGGCAGCTCCACATTGTATGAAAAAAGGTGCCTTCCTCCCCACAGCCCCTTGCACATGTGTTTGAGTCGCATTTGCCCATTTTATAGAGTCTCGATCTGGTTGTGTAGGATCTATGTATAATTCTGATTTGAATCAGTCTAAAACATACACTTATAGCTACCTCTCTGGGGCTTTGTGTAACTTCCAACCAGTCATCCTCCTCTAGGATCCCCACATCAAATTACCACTTCTTCCTAAGGACTAGTAATGGGTCTGGGGTATTATTCATAATTTCTTTATAGATAAGTGAGGTTGCCTTATCTGGTATCGGATCTAAAAATATTCTATCCTCAAGCTGAGCTGCTAATGGTAATTGTTCTCCCGTGTTCACGTGTGCCCTTAGAGCGTGTCTCAGCTGTATGTATCAGAATTTCTCCAAGTCATGCATTTAGTATTCTGATTGCATCTCCCAGGTATTCAATGCCCAGAAGTGCCCATGAGCACAATCCTTTTAGCTCACCCCCCTCCATCAGCAGTTCGCTATCCCACAGGGGAGTACGTTCCGTTTTCCCAGCCCAGAAATTTGGTTGCCTCTCCCCATAATCTCACTGCTATTTGCGTATGTGTCAGTAGTCTGTCTGACGCTTTCTTGGTATAGAGAGCTTTCAGGTACCTCCCTCATCCCATCAACCAGTGGTCTACCCGATATGCCTGTTCATCTCTTCCAGCAAAAACCCAATTATTGAGTGCAACCAGTTGTGCCACCCAATAGTATTTGCATATATCTAGGACCGCCATCCCGCCATCATAAGGCTCTCACTGTAGCTTATTTAGTGCTATCTGGGGACTACCTTCATCCCATAGCAGTTGCTGTATCTCTGAATCTATCTTTTGAAAATAATCCGTTGGTATCTTATATGGGGTGTTTTGTAAGACATATATTAGGCGTGGTAGTGCCATCATTTTAAAAATGGCGACCCGTCTCATCAGTGAGAGTGGCAATTATCGCCAGTGTGCCATATTATTGAATAGTCTATACAGCCGGGGGGTCAGGTTCTCATCCCAAAACTCATTTTCTGTTTGTGTGATCAACATTCCCAGATATTTGAATTTAGTTTTAATCAATAGCGCCTTTGCTATGGTTGTCGGTGCAGGCACTTCTCCTGCCAGCGCAAATATTATCGATTTGCCCTAATTTATTTGATGCCCTGAGTAACTGCCAAATAGTGTCACCCTAATTATAATCTTATCTCACACCAAGAGAGTGAGAGATTTTTTTTAGTCCAGTTGCGCTTTACGAACAAAATAATTATACTCAAAGGGCATCTGGGCCATGAAGAACACGGAGGAGAGAAGAACAAGAGTACCAATGAAGCTCACTAGTCTTCCTGGGGTACCTAAAGATATTGGAATAGACGCCTTACTCACTTATCGTGATATGCTTCTTCATCGACGCCTATCCACAACCTGATAGGATGATACCACTAGGAAGGACTCAACCAGAAGACGGTCTCTGTGGTCTGAAATAAGTAGGCATGACCACAAGAAAAGTAACAATCTGCATTAATGAACACAGTAGGACTTTTCCGTGTACAAAAACTATCATTAAATGAATGCGTCATTTTGAGTCCCACAGACATACAGAAAATGATTTCCCTTGGTAAGTCCTAGAAAAACTACCCTCATTCGTTAACGAACTAAGCCTTCTGAAATACGATCAGAGATGGGTTTACAGACTAGATTGCATATCAATTGGTTAAAATGAAGACATTCCATGGACTCAATTATCACTAGTGTGAAGAAATAAGACTGCCACTGCCGCCTAGTGATTATCAGGACTTGAGTACAATACGCCTTTCTCCATCGGTGTACCATCATGTCTAGCGAAAAATAATGCTCCGCAGAATTATCCACTATGTTCTTTTGTACCTTTTGTGTATATATATATATATATATATATATATATATTCACTGAAAAAACCAAAGGTTTCAGGGGTGTTATAGTTAGGAATTAGCATTTAAAAAACCTTAGAAATTCACTGAAAAAACCATAGGTTTCAGGGGTGTTATAGTTAGCTGGACATTTCCCTCGTACAAAACCCTAGAAATTCCCCTGTTATAGTTAGTTCAGCTAACTATAACTCGCGCCCCCGCAATGCACTGCTGATGACGTCACATATTACATCACTCATGACATGGTCAGTGACATCACTGATGACATCACTGCAGACACACTTACCGCACTTCCTGTACACGGACATGTCCGAGACACCCCATTCCCCTTGCCGGATAGGCACACCCCTCCACTGACCTGTGAACCCCAGACCAGCACACACCAGTTGTGCATGCAGGAGGATGCGTGCGTAGCTACACATCCAGGCTTACTGCCAACGCTGAGGTGACAGCACACTGATGTTGCAGGGCTCGTGCCTATCATGCTACGACAATGACCACAGGGACACACTTACTAAGATGTGGGTTTGGGGGGCATTGGCGGTCCTGGAGTTGTTGAGATAAGGCTTCTGGCCCTCATGGGTATCCCTGTCTCATGCTCATTGACTCTATGGCACCTGTGGGTGTTCTGGTGTGGCTCTTGGCTGTGTTCCCTTTCATGGTGCAGGTAGTTGTCCTGCTTAACACCAGCAGAAACTAGGTGTAAAATCCCTGGTGCTAACGTGTCTTATCGCCGGAATTTGTTTCGCACTGCAATTGGTGTGAAAGTTGTGATGTGATTTTTTTCGTGTGCACAACAATATACGAACTGAGCAGTGTATCTCTTCAAGATCCAGCACCTGACGCACTATTCCCAATTAATATAAATACAATGAGATTTCTTAGTAGATTTTGTGTGTACACTGTAAGTGCAGCCAATACCTCAGTGCAATACAATACAGGATTTTAGTATTTAGAATAAATCGGAAAGGTAAAAAAGGTGCACCTCGTGTCTTTTTGCACGGGAACGGCTACTCTCCATTTCATTATCATCACTTTAACGGAAGTAAAGTTGAGATAAATCTAACACACTATTCAGAAGTTGGTGCAAACTGCAGATATCACCAGTATTCCAGCGATAAGTGCCCCAAAATTTAACACCATGGTGGACTCCATCAAATAACAGTAATAAGAACAAGAAAGACTATAAAAAAATTTTCAAACTTTATTTTTTATAATAATAAATATATAAACGATAAACTATTTTCAAACTTTATTTTTTTATTAACATAAATATAAACAATAAACTAATAAACAAAATGTAACAACAATAATACAAAACAACAAAGCGGAACACCCCTGTGGGAACCACGGATGTCGACAACAGACCTGGAAAATCAGAAAGATTGTTAAAAAAAAAAACAACATGGTATTCTCAACAAAATACCACAAGAAACAAATCACAGATATATAAAATGCATACAGCTAACAACATTTTAAAAGTTTAACTTACAAAAACTGTAAATGTTGCCGCTTTAAAATATTTACCGAATCTGAGGAAAATGTTTTGCAGAAAGCACCACGCCCACAACGTTTTTCTTCAGTGGTGAGGAAATGTTTTACTTTTTCCAAGGGGCAAACAAAGACCAATGCCACCTTCGTCACTCGCAAGATTTGCCAAAGACTTCTGTTACGAGGGGATCCTAACAAAAAATACTCGTGCGGCACAGCAAGTATGATGAAACACCTAAGGACCCTTCATCCAAACAATCTTGCACGAGAAGAGTGCAAACAGATGAGAATCACTCCTGTTCTGTATCTGTAAAAAAGAATCACAAATAAATGTATATTAATAACTTTCAAATTTATACTATTCCATTACTGTACAAACACATTTTATATAAAAACTGACTAAGAAACTATAGCCCTGAACCACAAGTGTGACGATCGTTAAAACACTACATGCATAGTGCATACTACTTTGAAGCAGTTCATGCCCTAAAGCCTACCTCACTAAAAGACTACATGCTAACTGACTAAATGATTACAGTACTATAAGGAGACACACTGGGTGAGTGACAGGGTGTTTGCTAGAAGAGTATGAATACTAACTAGGGAATTGAAGGTGTGAAACACAACTGTGTAGGTGATTAAAGGACTGCATCCATACTGCATAGGCATTGAAAGCAGTCCATGTGCTAAGGCCTGGCTCACTGCATGACTACTTGGGTACTGACTGAATGATTAGAGTACAGCAAGGAGAGTGCCTAGGTGAATTTATAAGTGCTAGGTTTTTCACACAGGGAATGGATTAGTACTTGGTACTGAATGGGTCACTAGAGGAGTGCAAAGGCAGTGACAAGTGCTGGACTGTATGGATACTGACTAGGAAATTGAAAGTGTGAAAGACAAGTGTCTAGGTGGTTAGAAGACTGCATGCATTGTGCATAGGGGTTTGAAGCAGTCCATGTGCTAAGGCCTGGCTCAGTGTATGAATACTTAGACACTGACTGAATGATTAGAGTACTGCAAAGATAGTATCTTGGTGAATGTATAAGTGTTTGGGTTTTAGCACAGTGAATTGATTAGTACATGGTGCTGAATGGGTCACTAGAGGAATGCAAAGGGAGTGACAGGGTATTTCCTGGAAGTGAATGGATACTGACTAGGGAATTGAAAGTGAGAAAGACAATTGTGTAGGTGGTTAGAGGACTGCATGCATAGTGGATAAGGGTTTGAAGCAGTCCATATACTAAGGCCTGGGTCACTGGATGAGTACTTGGGTACTGACTAAATGATTAGAGTACTGCAAGGAGAGTGCCTGGGTGAATTTATTAGGGTTTGGCGCAGTGAATGGATTAGTATATGATGCTGAATGGGTCACTAGAGGAGTGCAAGGGGAGTGACAGGGTGTTTTCTGGAAGTGAACGGATACTGACTGGGGATTTGAAGGTGTGAAAGACTAGTGTGTAGGTGGTTAGAGGACTGCATGCATAGTGGATAGGGGTTTGAAGAAGTCCATGTGCTAAGACCTGGTTCAGTGCATGAATACTTAGGCAGTGACTGAATCATTAGAGTCCTGGAAAGAGAGTGTCTTGGTGAATTTATAAGTGTTTGGGTTTTGGCACAGTGAATGGATTAGTACATGCTGTTGAATGGGTCTCTAGAGGACTGCAAAGGAAGTGACAGGATGTTTCCTGGAAGTGTATGGATACTGACTAGGGAATTGAAGGTGTAAAAGACAAGTGTATAGTATGTTAGAACACTACATGCATACTGCATAGACATTTGAAGCAATCTATTTGGTACTTAGAAACTGACTAAATAATCAGACTACTTCTAGGACAGTGCTTAGGTAAAACATTTAAATTTTCAGTTCTAGCACAGTGAACAGAATAGTACATGGTACTGCACCTTAGTGTCAAACCCTGACTCATTTTATCAATGCATAAGCAAAGACTAGCTTCTAATGCTACTAAAACTTGACAACATGAGAGGTTTTAAATTAGTTATCTGTCAGCAAATACACAATGTTACCAAATGCTTCTCTCACAGTGGTTCTCAAATGCACACAGACTCACAGTGTGATTCTAGACAACAACCACTATACCTAGGAGTTTACCAAAAATCATTCACTACTGTGGAAGTGGTAAGGGAACTGCACACAATCTTCATATTTCAGGACTGCACTTTTATGTCAAAGCCTGACTCATATAATCAAAGCATAAGCAATGACTGGCTTCTAATGCTACTAAAACTTCACAACATGACAGGTTTTAAAAGAGGTATCTGTCAGCAAATACACAATGTTACCAAATGCTTCTCTCACAATCCTTACCCAAATGCACACAGACTCACAGTGTGATTTTAGACAAGCAACGCTATCCTAGGAGTTTACCAAAACTCATTCACTAGTCTGGAAGAGTTAATGGTACTGCACACAATCTACATATTTAAGTACACCACATCAGTGTCAAAGCATGACTCATTTAATCAACGCATAAGCAAAGACTGGATTCTAATCCTACTAAAACTTCACAACATGACAGGTTTTAAAACAGTTATCTGTCAGCAAATACATGATGTTACCAAATGTTTCTCTCACAATGATCCCAAATACACACTAACTCACAGTGTGATTCTAGACAAGCACCACTATCCCTATGAGTTTACCAAAACTCATTCACTACAGTGCAAGTGGTAAGGGAACTGCACACAATCTACATATTTCACAACTGCAATTTACTGTCAATGCCTGACTCATATAATGAAAGCATAAGCCATAACTGTCTTCTAATGCTACTAAAACTTGACAACATGACATGTTTTACAATACTTATCTGTCAGCAAATACACAATGTCACCAAACACATCTCTCTTTTTTTATTTTTTTATTTTATTTTTATAATCCTCATCTCACCACTAACGAATGCAACTTTTCTCCTGTGGCCCAATCTTTTCTTGGGCGGTCCAGGCCGGAGTTCTTGCTATCGCCTGGGGCCAACCTGGCCTGCCTTTTTATACCAAGGCATGGTGTTAATCATTGGACCATATAATATTACAACCTCATTGCAGTTCGCCATTCAAAAAAGGGTTCCCAGATAGTACTATTCCTTCTATGAGTTAAAAGTGTTTCTAAACGTGCAATTCTCAGCGTAGCTCTCAACCAGTTATCATATAACGAGGGGCTAGGATCCTTCCACATCTTGAATACTTCACTGCGAGCGATCAAAATAAAACAAAAAAATAATGCAACATGTGATTCTCCCAATTCAGCAATAAGTTCTACTTCCAGCCCAAACATGACTCTAGCTAGGTTCAAACAAAGCTTTGATTTAAAAATACTCTCTATAGCCCATTCCACTCTACTCCAAAAGGGGCCTATTATCAAGCATTCATAGAATATATGGATATCATCCACTTCTATCAGCCCACATGTTGGGCAGGAGGGGGGTGGATTTATAAACTTCGCAAGTTTTTTTGCTGTATAATATAATCTATTTAAAGTAAAAAAAATGATTCTTTTTAAGAGAAACAGTTCTAACATATTTATATAGTATTTTTAAAGAATAATCATATAAAGTGGCTGAGTCTACCTCAAGTCTTGTTGAGTTCCATACCCTATTTAGTGCGGGAGAGTGTGCTTCCTCCACTTCCAACATCTTCCTATACCAGAACCCAACTTCTCTCTTCCTGGGCCCTGGAAATAAAAGAGTACTCTCGATTTCCCAGTTTCCTCCGATGTTCTCTTCCTCGGCCTTAAACCAGGAGCAGAGTTGGATATATTTAAACCTAGAGAAGGAGTCCCCGATCCTGGACTTCAGTACCTCCCACGGGAGGACTCCGTCCGATGTTATCAGATCCGACCAAATATTTATTCCTGCTCTCCTGATAGGGAGGGACAAACTGTCCCTTAAACATAGAGGTTGGCCTGGGGATTCCCAGATTGGGGCAAACTCAGAGTAATATTTAATCCCCCATCTCTCTTTAGCTTTGTTCCAAACTCTAAGAGCTGATTTTAATACCTTTAAACGTACTTTTTTGTAGAATTTGACCGCTCCAAATTTGTACAGGAACCCAGACTCTCCACCCTCTAAACCTACCATTAAATTCAGGATTCTCCCCCAATTGGAGTCATCAGGGCATGACAATAAACACCTAAAATTTTTGAGCTGGAAAGATAGAGGGTAACAATTTATATCTGGGAGTGCTAGCCCGCCTTTTAATAATCTTCTTTTTAACTTTTTCCATGATAACCTGGATTTTTTTTGCCCATATAAAGCTACCAATCTTCCCCTGCATGTTTGCAAGAATTTTATCAGAAAATGAAAGGGGGATTGAATTAAACAGATAGGTCAACTTAGGCAAAATAACCATTTTGACCAAATTAACTCTGCCATAAATTGTGAGGGGAAGGTTCTGCCATCTGGAGAACAGCTGATCAATATCCTTACTTAATTTCTTGATGTTAACTTGAACTAAATTGTTAATATCTGGGGTAATGATGATTCCTAGATATCTAAACTGACTACTGCAAGGACCTACCCAGTTATCAATCCCCCAACACATGATTTCTGTTTTTGAATTATTTATTTGATAGCCCGAGTGGTGGCCAAAATCCACCATTATCGCCTCTACCCTAGGGAGTACTTCCGCAGGATTTCTTGTATAGATCGTCAGCATATAAGGCAAGCTTACAGCTGTAATCCTTATATTTGAATGGTGTAATTGCCTCGTCGATCCTGAGTGCTTGTGCCAACGGCTCAATATAAATATCAAAAATGAGAGGGGAAATAGGGCACCCCTGCCTAGTGCCCCTCCCTATCTTGAAGCTTGATGTTAATCGGCCGTTCAGAAGAACTTCCGCCGAAGCTCCTTCATAGCACCCTCTCATGGTTTGAACAAAAGTCTCGCCAAAACCCATTACCCCGAGTGTGTTCCACAGAAATCCCCAGTTGACACGATCGAAGGCCTTTGCCGCATCATATGCAGCCACCGCCAGGGGCTCCGACCGTGTCACTGCTAAATCTATGCTACCAATCAACTGTAGGTTCAGCTCATGGATATATCAACCAGGCACAAAGCCTTTCTGATCAACATTGATTAGTTGTGGGACTAACTTGGCCAATCTCCCTGCCAAAACACTAGGCGAAGACTGGCTTCTAATGCTACTAAAACTTGACAACATGACAGGTTTTAAAACAGTTATCTGTCAGTAAATACACGATGTTACCAAATGCTTCTCTCACAATCCTTACCCAAATGCACACAGACTCACAGTGTGATTTTAGACAAGCAACACTATCCTAGGACTTTACCAAAACTCATTCACTACTGTGGAAGGGGTAAGGGGACTGCACACAATCTACATATTTACATACAGCACATCAGTGTCAAAGCATGACTCATTTAATCAACATATAAGCAAAGACTGGATTCTAATGCTACTAAAACTTCACAACATGACAGGTTTTAAAACAGTTATCTGTCAGCAAATACATGATGTTACCAAATGATTCTCTCACACTGATCCCAAATACACACTAACTCACAGTGTGATTCTAGACAAGCACCACTATCCCTATGAGTTTACCAAAACTCATTCACTACAGTGCAAGTGGTAAGGGAACTGAACACAATCTACATATTTCACGACTGCAATTTACTGTCAATGCCTGACTCATTTAATGAAAGCATAAGCCATAACTGTCTTCTAATGCTACTAAAACTTGACAACATGACTGGTTTTAAAACAGTTATCTGTCAGCAAATACACAATGTTACCAAATGCTTCTCTCACAATCCTTACCCAAATGCACACAGACTCACAGTGTGATTTTAGACAATCAACACTATCCTAGGAGTTTACCAAAACTCATTCACTAGTCTGGAAGAGTTAATGGTACTGAACACAATCTACATATTTAAGTACAGCACATCAGTGTCAAAGCATGACTCATTTAATCAATGCATAAGCAAAGACTGGATTCTAATGCTACTAAAACTTCACAACATGACAGGTTTTAAAAAAGTTATCTGTAAGCAAATACATGATATCACCAAATGCTTCTCTCACACTGATCCCAAATACACACTAACTCACACTGTGATTCCAGACATGCACCACTATCCCTAGGAGTTTACCAAAACTCATTCACTACAGTGCAACTGGTAAGGGAACTGCACACAATCTACATATTTCAGGACTGCACTTTTCTGTCAAAACCTGACTCATTTAATCAAATCATAAGCCATAACTGTCTTCTAATGCTACTAAAACTTCACAACATGACAAGTTAAAACAGTTATCTGTCAGCAAATACACAATGTTACCAAATGCTTCTCTCACAGTGGTTCCCAAATGCACACAGACTCACTGTGCGATTCTAGACAAACAACACTATCCCTTGCACTATACCAAAACACATTTCTTCATCTAGAAGTAGTACTACATTTTAGTATAGAAACATAACATAACTAATTTCACAAATTCATAACAATGACTGGTTTCTAATTCTACCAAAATATAAAAACAGCACAGTTCTCTGTCTACAAACACATGAAAAACACAAATGCTTATTACAGAATGGTTTATACATGCACACACATTGTAGAGAAAAAAAGTACTCCCTACACTTTAGCAGGAAAAATACATTAGTCTGATTAAAATCAAAATAGTCTACATACATCCCCTCACAATTAAATAACTCATCTTTCAAGTTCTTTTGTAGATTACGAAGTATATCAATCACTCACCATATTTTCTTTTACAGAATCTCTGCACTGTGCACCTCTCAGCAAAAGCAAAGAATGGAAAAGTTTCCCTTTCATTTTCCACACATATACGTGTAAACATCAAATCACAATCCTTCGCACATAAACTCAAAAGCAAACACACATTTCTATTGGTTAAACATTTCAACCCTTTCCAACTGAAATACATTTCAACCCTTCCCCCAATCTGCCTTCTGCCTGTTATCATAGAAACAGGTCATGGAACACTGCACTGAGCTCACAGGTCACAAGTTCAGCACACAATGTTCCTACACAAGACAGGAAGTGTGCTTGACTTTTCAACATATCAGCTTATCATATATAATGTTCCTTACAATCTTTTTTTGTTAACCAATAACAATCATACCTTTAAAAAACAGAAATATACACTCTACCTTTCAGTGTAGAAAGTTGTCATACAACCAATGATTTCTTGTCGTTTTGTAAAAAAACGTTGCCGTGGATCCGCGCACCCACCGCAAGAGAAACCGTGCATCCAACGCGGTAGGATGCGCGCATTTCCCCGTTTTTTTTTTTTTTTTGAAAGGGGTCCCCAGGGGGTCCTTCTGGGACCCCCTAAGCACCTCTACAGGGTCAGAGTATTTCCACTCTGCCCCCTTTATATGTTTTACACACTTATTCCCCTTGCATCTTCAGCCTCGCTTCTACCGAGGCAGCAAATGGCCGCCAACAGTTCCTGGTTTCGAATGTAGAGAGACACTCGACAGCCAATTAGCATTCAGCGCGCGATCGGGAGGATGTGCGCTTGGTTCGGGGAGGGTGCGCTTACGGTGCGGGTAGGGTCCGCGGATCCTCCCCGGCCATAGATATCACTAACTTTTTTACCCTAATTTTCTCAGGAACTACTGAACAGATTCACACCATATATGCAAAAGGCACAAGACAGAACTGAGGACTACCTCTTTGCCAAATTTGGTGTCATTCCGTTCAGCGGTTCGGGCTGTAGCTGCGACAACAGATCCTAAGGGAAATTGCATGGGAAAAACGCGTTTTGGGACCCCCCTTTTTTCTCAGCCCCCGCTTGACGGATCACCGCAAAACTTTCAGGGTAGGAGCGGAGCGGAGCTGGCCAAAAGTTTGGAAAATTTCGCGAGGATTCGTCAACCGGCGCCAACGTTATTCCAAATAGAATGTTGCGGATTTCCTATGGAAAATAGGTCCTAACTATAACTATCTACTGCCGACAGCCAGTAGATAATATATATATATATATATATTCAGTGAAAAAACCATAGGTTTCACACACGTTATAGTTAGCGGACATTTTACTCATAAAAAACCAATGAAATTCCCCCGTTATAGTTAGTTAAGCTAACTATAACTCGCGCACCCGCAATCCACTGCTGATGACGTAACATATTACATCACTCATGACATGGTCAGTGACATCACTCATGACATCACTGATGACATCTCAAATGACATCACTGATGACATCATCCAGTGAATGTGTGTTTTTCTGAAAATTACATATGTTTTATATATGTATATCTCAAGGTCGATGGAAGAATAAATGGGTATATAAGTGTCTAAAAGGATGATTTGTTTTTGAAAAATTGATTGTATAACTGACTGATTAAGTGTATCTTACTGAATACATGGCTTAGTGAGTAATGTTTAAATGTGTAAATATCTGTATCAGTCTCTCACTTTGTGTATAAGTGGCTGCATGGGCTGGTGAGTAGCTACATGGGTGTTTAAATAGGATATTAGGTTGTTTTTTGAGTATCAGTCTGAGTGTCTCCATGGTTCGGTGGGGGGTATTACGTAGTGCATAGGTGCATGAATGATTGACTCTCTGGTTGTATGTGTTGAAGACAGCATGTGTGCATGTCTGTATGGTTGGATGAGTGTGTGTATGGGTGTGTTAGTGAGTGAATGACTGTCTCAATAGTGTCTTTATGAGTTACTAAATATGTTTTAAAGAAGTATATTTGACTATTGGTGTATATAAGTGAGTATATGTGAGAGTGAGAGATTGAAACAGTTCCTGTATGAATAAGTATGTGTTTTTATAAGTGATTATTTAAAAGAGTAAGTATGTGTAAGTTTCCGTAGAAGTAAGTGTGGTGGTGTGTGTATAACTGTATATGCAAGTAAATGTATGTTTGATTCTTTATTAGCATGAGTGACTATGTGTGTGAGTAACTCTATGGATGAGTGGCATTGTGTAACAGGATGTATAGGTGTATGAGTACATATGATGAGTGAGTACACGTATGAGTGACTGTACAGGACTGTTGGTGAATGAGTAGATGTGTATGTGGATCTTAGAATTACTGAAGAGGTTGTTGTAACTGGTATTGGTATGTCCATTTTTTTGAAAATTTCTGTCTCTATTTTTGAATGTTTGTATCAAAGGTTATATTAGGGTGAGAGGAGGTCTACCACTCTGTCACAAGGATGATGTCATCAGTGATGTCATTTGAGATGTCATCAGTGATGTCATGAGTGATGTCACTGACCATGTCATGAGTGATGTAATATGTTACGTCATCAGCAGTGGATTGCGGGTGCGCGAGTTATAGTTAGCTTAACTAACTATAACGGGGGAATTTCATTGGTTTTTTATGAGTAAAATGTCCGCTAACTATAACGTGTGTGAAACCTATGGTTTTTTCACTGAATTTAAAGGTTTTTTAAATGCTAATTCCTAACTATAACGTGTGTGAAACCCATGGTTTTTTCACTGAATTTGCAAGGTTTTTTAAATGCTAATTCCTAACTATAACGTGTGTGAAACCCATGGTTTTTTCAGTGAATTTGTATGGTTTTTTAAATGCTAATTCTTACCTATAACGTGTGATTCCCATGGTTTTTTCATTGTTTTTGTATGGTTTTTTTAATACAAATTCTTATATTAAACGTGTTTTTTTTTTTGTTTTTTTTGCAAGCTTTTTTACTTTTTTTTTTTTTTTACTTTATATTCTATTAAAACACTATGCTTAATTTTTAAAAATTCTGCAATATATTATTTTTTCTCATTTTTTTTTTTTACCAAACAGGTAAGATATATTAGTATAACATAGTGATTTTTTTTTTTCCTTTTTTTTTTTTTTTACGTGCGCGTACGGTAAGCTTACGGTAAGCGTACGGTTTGCGTAATGTACGTAATATTTTTACTCTTTTTGCGTATGGTTACGCAATTTACGTAGCCGTGCGTACTGCGTACGTGGCACGTAAGCGTGTACGCTACACGCGCACGTTACGCGGAAGTGTTGGGGCGTGCCTGTTATGCGCATGCGCGCGAGCGTGTGTCTTTTTTACGCGCATGCGTACTTTTACCGTAAGCGCTCCGTAAGCGTACCGTAAGCGTAACGTACGTGCACGGTGGGTCATGTGATCAAGAAACAAAACTTTTGATTGGTTCAAAGTAGTTTCAGTTCTAGAACTCTCCTACACCACACCCATTTCCCTCATTTCTGCTTGTGATCCCTTAGGAGAAGGAGCTGAGTTGTCTTTGGGATACGATGGCAGACCAGCACTCCTCTGCTGAGAGTGAGGCTAGCAGCACCACCATCAGGCAGAGAAAGAGGAAACAGAAGAGCTCTTTTATATGGGAGTATTTTACTTTTCCTGAGGGCGAGAAAAAAGTCAATGCTGCTTTGGTGACTTGTAAGCTGTGCCAGCGTGTACTTTCAAGAGGTAATCCTAACAAGAAGTATTCCTTCGGGAATCACACTATGTTACGACACCTTGAGGATGTACACCCTAGGACACATGCACGACATACTAGGGGTAACCCTTCAGTAAGTCGAGCAAGCACATCCACAGCAGCTCAGCCGAGTCCATCTTCGGAAGCTCAGCTGAGCCCTTCATCTGTGGGGGCAGATTCACCTTTTTCTGGTCCTGTGGAAACTAACCATCGGTTTGCGAGGGTTACAATGCGGTGTTCATTTTGCCATGGTCTAATTGTTCATAGGGAGACCAGTCTTCCCCTCATTAACAACAAAATAGACCAGCACATTTGTCCTACCAGCTAATCTTCCCATTCTTCCTTTCCTCTGTCCCTGCATGAACACAACGGCTCTTTTAAGAGCCAACCTTACCACTCAACTTTTTTTAATTTTTTCTTAAAAACTTTTTTTTTTTTTACCGTACGCGTAAGCGTATTTTTTTTTTTTTTTTTTTAAAACACTAAAAAACAATTACCACATTACAAGGTCCTTGAGGGATTAATAACTAAATACTGAAAATCTGTTTGAGGAGAAGTGGAAGAAAGGGACCATCTAATTTCTGACTTACCTGACCCACCCAACAATTTAATTTTTAATTAAAATTTAATTGAAATTACTTGTAAAAATGGTTTTTTTTTTCGAAAATTTTCTTTCACAATCTGAAAAAAGGAAAAAGTATTAATATTTAATAAATCATTATATAATACAGTACACGTATTTACATATTTTCCAAAAACTATTTGTTGCCATTTTTTTGCTGTTTTCAGAATATATTGCATCTCACTATAAATCGTGAAAGCAATTGCATTCATCACTTAACAGCGGGCAAAAAAAAAATAACAATCTCAAAGATTGTTTTAAAAAAGCCCAGAATCTCTTTTCACTTAAACATAACATTATAGAAATGCAAAATATTCAAAAAAAATATCATCTAATAACAATAACTATTTCTTTAAAATACCGTCTGACAATTTTGTTACAGAAGCATAGTCACAAAAATAATATATCTCAAATAACTCCACAAAACATCTGGTTACATTTCCTTTAGGCCAAATGGTAATTTTAAAATTCTTTTTTGATTAAATTTCCAATGGTAATCTAATTAAATTCCAAAATTTAAATTGTACAGATGTTACCGATTCTCTCTAAAATGTTGGTTTCCGAAAGATTAATTAGTAATTAAATAAGTCCACAATACAATTGGTTACCTTTCCTTATGGCCAAATAGTAATTTTAAAAATCTTTTTTGATTAAATTTCCAATGGTAATCCAATAAAATTTCAAAATTTAAATTGTACAGATGTTACCGATTCTCTCCAAATTTTTGGTTTCTGAAAGATTCATTGGGAATTAAATAAGTCCACAATACAATTGGTTACCTTTCCTTTAGGCCAAATGGTAATTTGAAAAATCTTTTTATTTGAAAATTCCAATGGTAATCCAATAAAATGGTAAAATTGTTTTGTACAGATCTTGCCAATTCTCTCTAAAATTTAGGTTTCAGAAAGATTAGATAGGAATTTGCTAAATCAAAAGGCAAACGTTGCTTGAAAATCAATTGGGAATCATTACACAGTGTCCAGCCTTTTTCACATTTAAGATAAACTGTGTAATGTCCAGAAGTTACAGTAGGTCCTTCATGGAAAATTATTGCAACTGTTACAAAAGTTTTTCCTGAAATTGATAATTGCTGTCCTATAAACTTCTTTATTAAAGTATCCAATTTTGAACCATCAGCTCTACATCGTTGCATCATTAAAATTACATACTGTCCGTAGTCCTTTAAAATTAACGTTGAAAACATGTCAGATTTACACTCACCGCATTCCATGCTATGATTAGCATCTTTAACTAATTTAGCAAAAGTGACTGTTTTACAGTCTGGCAATGTTAAATAAATAAACCTTTCAGAATCAACATTAGAGCCACATGTATTGAAACAGTTTTCACAACTATGTTCCCATTTATAAGAGACACCAAACATATTTTCAATGTGTACCCCTTCTTCTTCCAGTACCTGAAGAAAATACATCAAGAATTCCTGTGCGTCTTGCTGTACATTTTGAGAAAACTGTGTTCGTCCTGAACATACATCTAAAAGTTTTCTAATTTCAGTAGCACTTTCTATTTGAGTTTTATCATTACTCAGCTTTTGAAAAAGGAGACTCAACTCAGAACAGAATCTTTTTCTCTGATTTACAATTATCTGCTCTTGCAAACTTTCCAGATAAAATGCAACATTCAGCACTACATTAGCGTAGCAGTTGACACCAGAGCTATTTTCAAAATGACAACCTACAACCTCTTCAACATTTTCCTTTTTCTTTTTGCTTGCAATTACATCACTCCTCTTTTTTTTTCTCCTCTCTACATCCTCATTACAGATATTCTCAATTCTCCTTTTTCGAGAAACTACACGTTTCTCCAACACAGGATACTGACCTAAATGAGGAGCATAGGTTCTTCTTAATCTATTATACTCCTTTACACAGTTTGTATCAGCACTAACTTTTGAATCATCAAAGTCTATCATGAATAAACCAGATAATGTTTTCACTCGTGACAAAGCTACATAAGCCATACCTTCTTTGAACACAGTTGAACCAATGTTTACAAATGCACAATCTACAGTCAATCCTTGAGACTTGTGAATAGTTACAGCATATGCTAGAGAAAACGGAAACTGTTTCCTACGTACATATAAGTCTTTCACAAGCATGAAACGAACTGTACAACGACAAATGTCTATAACTTCTTCTATCTGATCAAATTTTATTTTTAAACATTCAATTCCATCTTTTTTCTGATAATTAATAAAACCGACAACTCTTCCCATAGCTCCATTTACTAAACCTTTTTCAACATCCAAATTTCTCCTTAAAAATACTCTACAGTTCATGCAAACATATAGATTTTTTTCTAATCCAGCAGTTTTTGAAATGTTCTTCTCTAGTGAATCCAATTTATTTTTCAGTTTGCCTGTTAATGTAATAGTAATTCGTTCATGCTGAATTTTGTCCACTGCTTCCAATTTCCTAATCTCTTCCTTTTCCAATTTCAAAAGCTCCTCATTGAATATTGAGCATTCACGTAGAGTTGGCATTAAGCAGATGACACTTTTCTTTTCTGCAATGTTCTTGTATATCTTCTCTGCAACTATTTCTTCCTTTGGAAATAAATTATGTAGCAACCGACTCTGTAATGCTTTCGTGCCACCTTCAGTGAGTAGTCCAATTCTGATATCTTTCAGAATACTTCCATATTCTTCATCGTTTGCTTGCCTCATATTAGTAGTAAGTTCCTTGTACTCAAAGAAGGACCAAATATTTGCATTACCAATGCTTCCCAATGACTTCTTTGTGTCTTCATGTGTCACAGTATTAAACACTGGTTGTCCTTTAACTGGAGTAAGCTGTAGAAGATCCGCAAAAACTATGATATGTTTTCCACCAAATAACACGTCATAGTCTGTCCTTAGAATTTGCTGCATTCTTAAATGCACAAAGGCAAGCATTAAGTTTGATACCATGCTCACCTCATCAATAATGAGAACTTGCATCTTCTTCAATACTCTTGAAACTTCCAAGCATGCTTCTCCAGTTAGCTTGTGGTATTGTATTTTGTTCTCATGCTCCACTGGTAACATTAGCAAACGATGTAAGGTGATTCCTTTTATGTTATATGCTGCTAACCCAGTTGGAGCAGTAACCACACAAGACAAAGTTTAATCCGTTTTTTGCTGTAGGTAGCTTCTGATGACTTTTATTAAGAAACTTTTTCCAGTTCCAGCTTGTCCGCTTACATACATCCTGATTGGTTGAAATGATGTGCATGAGCACTCTTTTTTTTCATGTAGTAATCCGTGATCAATTTTGTTTCTGATCTCTTCATAAATTTGTTGCTGCTCTTCATTCAGTTGTCTTTCCAAATTTGGTAAGTCTATAAATTCTTCTTGAGCTTGATTCATAGCCGTTTCCACTTCAGTCATAGCTATTGCAGCTTCATTTTCAACGATTGGTTGTCCTAGGGGATCTTGACTGAGTGTTCCTGAACTTTGGCTATCTTGAGAACTGTCTCTAGCTACTTCAGCTGCAATTGTAGTTTCCTGTTCAATTTCTTCATTTAACATTTGCACATAATTTGTGAAAGTACTGCATTCTATGCTGTCTTTGCAAGCATTAAAGGAATCTTCATAGCTTTGAAATTCTCCCAGTAGTTCGTCCTCTGTACGCCATGGTTTAAACAGCTGTAAAAGAGCCAAGTAGTAAAATTCCTTTTTGTCAGTAGTGTCGCAACTCAGCTTCCTGTGATTTATCAAACTTCCTTTTGTTTGCT
The DNA here is from genome assembly GCF_964204655.1 of Triturus cristatus. Lineage (NCBI taxonomy): Eukaryota > Metazoa > Chordata > Amphibia > Caudata > Salamandridae > Triturus > Triturus cristatus. The sequence goes on along the minus strand of NC_140591.1, from coordinate 721,121,487 downwards.
TCACCAAACATCCTTCCTCACCAATGACTTTATATTTTCCATTGTTGATGTCTTCTGTGGCTTTCCGTGAATAAATGTAGTTCTGCAGCACTTCATAGAGACACATGTTCTCTAGATGAAGACTTCTCTTGGGATAATATGTGTCCAACATGTTTGATTTCAAAATATCTGTACTTTCTGGGTCATTCTCGGCCAAATATTCAATTTCTCCAACAGATTTCAGTACCCGATTTCTCATTACTGCAAGGCCTAAACTTGCCCAAATTATTCTTCGTGATTTCGAGTAGAGACTTGCAGAAGATAACCTATCTGAACATTCGTAGGATCCAATTTCTCGATGCGATAACATCTTTAAACTGAAACTGTACAGCTTCTTACTGACAGTCTTCTCGTGAGAAATCTCTTCCCACATTTCTTTCAATTCAGTTTTTTCTGATTTAGTAATGTAAGACGTTACATATCGAGCAACAGCAATGGAATTGTCAGCTACATACTGTATATCCATGTTAGCATTCCACATGGATAAAATGACTGGGTTGTAGTCATTTATATTTTTTGATTCTTCTTTTCTTTTAAGGTTGTAGGTATTCTTAGGTGATTTTCTTGTAATAGTATGTCTCACAGATGACATAAAACTGTTTACTCTTCCATTTGAAAGAACAGGTCTAGGAAATCCAAATCGACATTTAGTGTAGTATTTATCTTTGCTCTTGTATTTCCGTCGACAGTATTTTCCACACCGATGACTTTGGAAACGTAAAACTTGCTCTTTTAACTTTTTCTCTTCTATGCTTTTTGGTATAGCACATGTTGCATATTCTTCAATGAAAGATAACACTGCTTCATCAGTATCTGTTCCAAACTTTGGGGCATCCTTGATCCACAACAGCATATGAATATGAGGAGCACCTCTTGCCTGGTACTCTTTTCTCCAAAAGAAATCCACTACTTCTCCAAAAGGTGGATTTTTTTATTGCAGATGAAGGACATCATAGCCTCAAATCTATGATTGAAATATCTGCAAACATTAACCGGATCCAATGAGCACAGTTCTCCTGCTGTCTTGTATTCGATGTTTTTAATGTTTGAATTTGCCTCTCGTAGAAAATCCAGTAAATCATCCCAAGCGTACTCGGCACAGCTTAGGGTAAGGAACCATGTTGGAGTTCCTAAATTCCGTAACATGCATTTTAATTCACAATGGCGTCGGTACCAATATTCATTTGTCCCACGCTGACAAGCCATCAGATTGATCAGTTGGGTTTCCAAATGATCATCTCGGTGCTGCACTTTCTCCATAAAATCCTTAGCAGACACATTTTGTAAATGTACTCCACTTTTTAAAATGTGATTTACTGCATAAGATAATGCAGACAAGTCGCTTTCAAATAAAAGATGGAACAAATAAGGAATACTTTGTCGAAATCTTGGATCTTCTGCATATAGTCTTGTAGTTCGTAACTTAGAAGCTGGAATCTGTTCTGGACGTTCATCGTATCGTCCTCCTTTTCCTGTAGGAAACAGCTGGGGAAAACATCGAGCTTCCAAGCTCTCCTCCCATACACTCACAGGAGTTCCTTTTGCTTTCTTCATCTGAAACAGATCAATATTGTCTCCCATAACTTCTTTTGAATGAAGAGGATGTATGCTAAAATGTTCATAAATTTCTTCTTCCTTTGACTTGTCCACTTTTTCAATTTGTCCAGTTGGTGTTTCTGTGTCTTCTTGTAAATCTTCTTCTTCTTCTTCTATATAAATTGATTCATACCATTTGTTATTCCTTTTCAAATACAAATTTGCTCTTTGTACTTTCCGTACATCTACCAGCTCCTGCCAAATCTTCTTATTCTTTGTAGGTACACCATTAACCAGAATAACTAATGGTTCAGTTTCCAAAGTATCTGCATCAATAGTTTCCATATTTTTTTTCAAATCCAAGGGCAAATACACCACTCTACCTTTTAAACCTCTCAGTAAATCTGAAGGAGGTAATTTACCAGTTTTGGGCTCCATACGTACTATGGTCTGGAACGGATGAACACATTGAATAAGTATAGACTCATATGTATTTAATTCAGAAAGTTCGGCAGGAATAGCATCCAATTCTAAATTATTATGTACAGCTCTGGTTGGCATTCTATTTTCTTCTAACTTGTTGTAACAGTATTTACAAATACGCTGATCTTCACCCAATTCAAAACAATTTTCAAGAAATATATATGTGGCAAAATCCTTCCACTTATAATTATCTTCATTTTCACTTTTTCTGTAGAGATCAACATTCCTGGTTTGTTTTCTATAATGAGTTCTGCGGCAACAAATACAAGTAATATGTGGTCTTTCATTAGAGATTATTGCAAATTTTGTTATGTGATCATTACATTTCTTACTCACAGAGGGTTCTACATTCTCTTCCACTTCTTCCTCATTTACAGTGTCCTTTTCTGCACTTTCTTGTTCTGGACCAAAGTAACAAAACTGAATTTCATCAGTAACTTTCTCTACATCTGATACCGATCCACGGAACAGAGCCCTATTCAATTCATCTAACTTTATTGCTGGACTTTTAGCAAAATACAATCGTCTCACAAACTTTCTCATTTCAGTATGATGAACAGCCAGCATCCTAAAATGATGAAAAACACTTTTACACACTTTTCTAGATAGACAAGCCAGAGAATGTCCCTGCAAACCAGTATTCTCTCTCACTCTGCATGGATCTAGACTTTGAAGCACCTTAATCTTCTGTTTAACACTTTTTTTTACTATATTCTCTTAGAAACTCACGAAATTTATCAATAGATTCCTGACGCACAGTGCAAATACTACTACAATTCCAAGTGTACACTGGGGCTTTAGGACGTCTCCCCATAGCCTCATCCGCCATCACTTGTTCCTCATCTCTTGGAACCATTTTCTCCTTCTCCATTATACAACCATTTTTCACTTCATAAGCACGACCTCTGGTGTCAACTGCATGCAGCAAACTATTACTTTGCAAATAACTCTCTTCATTAAAAAAAGGTTCACTACTTGAACTATGCATCCATTCTCCTAAAAACACTTTACAAAAGTTTGTTCTTTTCACTAGTCTTTTCCTTTTGCTTTGTGATTTCAGTACATTGACCATTTTATCTAATGTACGCATCCTGTTCAAAATTAAAATGAATAGTTTCCTTTTTAATTCTAAAGCCTTTGCTGCAATGGCTTCAATTTCTTTTTTTCTCTTATAAAATTTAGCTTTTGTCTTATATTTCTTCACATCCTTTATCAAATTGGACATAACTCTTCTCTGAAACATTTTTCTACGAATCTCTTTAAACGCTGTTTTTCTTTTTAAGTTAATCTTTATTGTTTCTGAAGGTATATTTGCATTAACTAAATGCTCAATTTTTTCCTGTTGTTTTCTATTTAAAACATTCTTTCCAGTACAGACATTTTGTACATTTTTCCTTTTTTTGAAGATATTGTTTAAAAAATCTTTTGTCTGCTTACCAGAAGACTTTCTCTTTTTCCCAACATGAGCATCTCCAACTAACTTAGGTCCTCCAGTTGTCTTCAAATATAGATTTTTTTTGTGGTTTTTCCTTAGTCTGGATTTTGTAGGCATCTTAAATTTTGTTCACTGCTCTTCAGCAATATCTGAAAAAAACTAAAAAAAAAATCCTTTATTTTATTTAAATATATTACTACATTTTTTATGATCTTTTCAAATCTTAAAATACTATGTACCCCTTTCCTACAAGTGAAAATCACAATAACACCATCACAAAATAAATATCTAAAAACAATTCCTGTGTGCACACAGAGTCATGGTTTGATATTAGTCAGAAAACGAAATTTCTTTGCCAATTTGAAAGCACACTTACTACTCTTTTTTTGGCAAGTGATAAGTACTTTTACAGTCTGACACATTTTGAATCCACTTTTCAGATTCTGAAAACAGCACATGCCCAAACAGCTATTTGAGACCAGCAACATGTGTAACCTGGGTGAATGACTACACTCCAGCAAGGGCAACCAGCCTTAGTGATGCTGAATGTATTTGCATTACTGACTGCAACCTCAAACCCCACTCGGTTGTGAATACTATGCATGATTCTACAGGATAAGCAGCTGAGTGTGTGTTAAGAGTCTGCTTCTGCAGAAAAAATAGCTCCCCCTTTCCTACTAATGCAAATGTAAAATTACCAGAGTAATACCCAATAAATCTCTGTCTATAATTCCTCTTTGCACACAGAGTCATGGTTTGATATTAGTCAGAAAAAGAAATTTCTTTGCCAATTGGAAAGCACACTTACTACTCTTTTTTTGGCAAGTGATAAGTACTTTTACAGTCTGACACATTTTGAATCCACTTTTCAGATTCTGAAAACAGCACATGTCCAAACAGCTTTTTGAGACCAGCAACATGTGTAACCTGGGTGACTGACTACACTCCAGCAAGGGCAACCAGCCTTAGTGATGCTGAATGTATTTGCATTACTGACTGCAACCTCAAACCCCACTCGGTTGTGAATACTATGCATGATTCTACAGGATAAGCAGCTGGGTGTGTGCTAAGAGTCTGCTTCTGCAGAAAAAATAGCTCCCCCTTTCCTACTAATGCAAATGTAAAATTACCAGAGTAATACGCAATAAATCTCTGTCTATAATTCCTCTTTGCACACAGAGTCATGGTTTGAAATTAGGCAGAAAACGAAATTTCTTTGCCAATTTGAAAGCACACTTACTACTCTTTTTTTGGCAAGTGATAAGTACTTTTACAGTCTGACACATTTTGAATCCACTTTTCAGATTCTGAAAACAGCACATGTCCAAACAGCTTTTTGAGACCAGCAACATGTGTAACCTGGGTGACTGACTACACTCCAGCAAGGGCAACCAGCCTTAGTGATGCTGAATGTATTTGCATTACTGACTGCAACCTCAAACCCCACTCGGTTGTGAATACTATGCATGATTCTACAGGATAAGCAGCTGGGTGTGTGCTAAGAGTCTGCTTCTGCAGAAAAAATAGCTCCCCCTTTCCTACTAATGCAAATGTAAAATTACCAGAGTAATACGCAATAAATCTCTGTCTATAATTCCTCTTTGCACACAGAGTCATGGTTTGAAATTAGGCAGAAAACGAAATTTCTTTGCCAATTTGAAAGCACACTTACTACTCTTTTTTTGGCAAGTGATAAGTACTTTTATAGTCTGACACATTTTGAATCCACTTTTCAGATTCTGAAAACAGCACGTGTCCAAACAGCTTTTTGAGATCAGCAACATGTGTAACCTGGGTGACTGACTACACTCCAGCAAGGGCAACCAGCCTTAGTGATGCTGAATGTATTTGCATTACTGACTGCAACCTCAAACCCCACTCGGTTGTGAATACTATGCATGATTCTACAGGATAAGCAGCTGGGTGTGTGCTAAGAGTCTGCTTCTGCAGAAAAAATAGCTCCCCCTTTCCTACTAATGCAAATGTAAAATTACCAGAGTAATACGCAATAAATCTCTGTCTATAATTCCTCTTTGCACACAGAGTCATGGTTTGAAATTAGGCAGAAAACGAAATTTCTTTGCCAATTGGAAAGCACACTTACTACTCTTTTTTTGGCAAGTGATAAGTACTTTTACAGTCTGACACATTTTAAATCCACTTTTCAGATTCTGAAAACAGCACATGTCCAAACAGCTTTTTGAGACCAGCAACATGTGTAACCTGGGTGACTGACTGCACTCCAGCAAGGGCAACCAGCCTTAGTGATGCTGAATGTATTTGCACTACTGACTGCAACCTCAAACCCCACTCGGTTGTGAATACTATGCATGATTCTACAGGATAAGCAGCTGGGTGTGTGCTAAGAGTCTGCTTCTGCAGAAAAAATAGCTCCCCCTTTCCTACTAATGCAAATGTAAAATTACCAGAGTAATACGCAATAAATCTCTGTCTATAATTCCTCTTTGCACACACAGTCATGGTTTGATATTAGTCAGAAAACGAAATTTCTTTGCCAATTGGAAAGCACACTTACTACTCTTTTTTTGGCAAGTGATAAGTACTTTTACAGTCTGATACATTTTGAATCCACTTTTCAGATTCTGAAAACAGCACATGTCCAAACAGCTTTTTGAGACCAGCAACATGTGTAACCTGGGTGACTGACTACACTCCAGCAAGGGCAACCAGCCTTAGTGATGCTGAATGTATTTGCATTACTGACTGCAACCTCAAACCCCACTCGGTTGTGAATACTATGCATGATTCTACAGGATAAGCAGCTGGGTGTGTGCTAAGAGTCTGCTTCTGCAGAAAAAATAGCTCCCTCTTTCCTACTAATGCAAATGTAAAATTACCAGAGCAATAAATCTCTGTCTATAATTCCTCTTTGCACACAAAATCATTGTTTGAAATTAGGCAGAAAACGAAATTTCTTTGCCAATTTGAAAGCACACTTACTACTCTTTTTTTGGCAAGTGATAAGTACTTTTACAGTCTGACACATTTTGAATCCACTTTTCAGATTCTGAAAACAGCACATGTCCAAACAGCTTTTTGAGACCAGCAACATGTGTAACCTGGGTGACTGACTACACTCCAGCAAGGGCAACCAGCCTTAGTGAAGCTGAATGTATTTGCATTACTGACTGCAACCTCAAACCCCACTCGGTTGTGAATACTATGCATGATTCTACAGGATAAGCAGCTGGGTGTGTGCTTAGAGTCTGCTTCTGCAAAAAAAATAGCTCCCCCTTTCCTACTAATGCAAATGTAAAGTTACCAGAGTAATACGCAATAAATCTCTGTCTATAATTCCTCTTTGCACACAGAGTCATGGTTTGAAATTAGGCAGAAAACGAAATTTCTTTGCCAATTGGAAAGCACACTTACTACTCTTTTTTTTGGCAAGTGATAAGTACTTTTACAGTCTGACACATTTTCAATCCACTTTTCAGATTCTGAAAACAGCACATGTCCAAACAGCTTTTTGAGACCAGCAACATGTGTAACCTGGGTGACTGACTACACTCCAGCAAGGGCAACCAGCCTTAGTGATGCTGAATGTATTTGCATTACTGACTGCAACCTCAAACCCCACTCGGTTGTGAATACTATGCATGATTCTACAGGATAAGCAGCTGGGTGTGTGTTAAGAGTCTGCTTCTGCAGAAAAAATAGCTCCCCCTTTCCTACTAATGCAAATGTAAAATTACCAGAGTAATACGCAATAAATCTCTGTCTATAATTCCTCTTTGCACACAGAGTCATGGTTTGATATTAGTCAGAAAACGAAATTTCTTTGCCAATTGGAAAGCACACTTACTACTCTTTTTTTGGCAAGTGATAAGTACTTTTACAGTCTGACACATTTTGAATCCACTTTTCAGATTCTGAAAACAGCACATGTCCAAACAGCTTTTTGAGATCAGCAACATGTGTAACCTGGGTGACTGACACCACTCCAGCAAGGGCAACCAGCCTTAGTGATGCTGAATGTATTTGCATTACTGACTGCAAGCTCAAACCCCACTCGGTTGTGAATACTATGCATGATTCTACAGGATAAGCAGCTGGGTGTGTGCTAAGAGTCTGCTTCTGCAGAAAAAATAGCTCCCCCTTTCCTACTAATGCAAATGTAAAATTACCAGAGTAATACGCAATAAATCTCTGTCTATAATTCCTCTTTGCACACACAGTCATGGTTTGATATTAGTCAGAAAACGAAATTTCTTTGCCAATTGGAAAGCACACTTACTACTCTTTTTTTGGCAAGTGATAAGTACTTTTACACTCTGACACATTTTGAATTCACTTTTCAGATTCTGAAAACAGCACATGTCCAAACAGCTTTTTGAGACCAGCAACATGTGTAACCTGGGTGACTGACTACACTCCAGCAAGGGCAACCAGCCTTAGTGATGCTGAATGTATTTGCATTACTGACTGCAACCGCAAACCCCACTCGGTTGTGAATACTATGCATGATTCTACAGGATAAGCAGCTGGGTGTGTGCTAAGAGTCTGCTTCTGCAGAAAAAATAGCTCCCCCTTTCCTACTAATGCAAATGTAAAATTACCAGAGTAATACACAATAAATCTCTGTCTATAATTCCTCTTTGCACACAGAGTCATGGTTTGATATTAGTCAGAAAACGAAATTTCTTTGCCAATTGGAAAGCACACTTACTACTCTTTTTTTGGCAAGTGATAAGTACTTTTACAGTCTGACACATTTTGAATCCACTTTTCAGATTCTGAAAACAGCACATGTCCAAACAGCTTTTTGAGATCAGCAACATGTGTAACCTGGGTGACTGACTACACTCCAGCAAGGGCAACCAGCCTTAGTGATGCTGAATGTATTTGCATTACTGACTGCAAGCTCAAACCCCACTCGGTTGTGAATACTATGCATGATTCTACAGGATAAGCAGCTGGGTGTGTGCTAAGAGTCTGCTTCTGCAGAAAAAATAGCTCCCCCTTTCCTACTAATGCAAATGTAAAATTACCAGAGTAATACGCAATAAATCTCTGTCTATAATTCCTCTTTGCACACACAGTCATGGTTTGATATTAGTCAGAAAACGAAATTTCTTTGCCAATTGGAAAGCACACTTACTACTCTTTTTTTGGCAAGTGATAAGTACTTTTACACTCTGACACATTTTGAATTCACTTTTCAGATTCTGAAAACAGCACATGTCCAAACAGCTTTTTGAGACCAGCAACATGTGTAACCTGGGTGACTGACTACACTCCAGCAAGGGCAACCAGCCTTAGTGATGCTGAATGTATTTGCATTACTGACTGCAACCGCAAACCCCACTCGGTTGTGAATACTATGCATGATTCTACAGGATAAGCAGCTGGGTGTGTGCTAAGAGTCTGCTTCTGCAGAAAAAATAGCTCCCCCTTTCCTACTAATGCAAATGTAAAATTACCAGAGTAATACACAATAAATCTCTGTCTATAATTCCTCTTTGCACACAGAGTCATGGTTTGATATTAGTCAGAAAACGAAATTTCTTTGCCAATTGGAAAGCACACTTACTACTCTTTTTTTGGCAAGTGATAAGTACTTTTACAGTCTGACACATTTTGAATCCACTTTTCAGATTCTGAAAACAGCACATGTCCAAACAGCTTTTTGAGACCAGCAACATGTGTAACCTGGGTGACTAACTACACTTCAGCAAGGGCAACCAGCCTTAGTGATGCTGAATGTATTTGCATTACTGACTGCAACCTCAAACCCTAAAAGTATTCCTCATTTATACCAGTACACCTTAATTTATGGTGAAAACATAGTCCATATTATTTTACATGTTCCTTACATTTAAATTTCTCCCAAAACACAAAATGATAAACACAACTTCAACAAAAGGAATTCCAATTCTATATTCATTTCTTAATTTACCATATACATCCCCTCTCAAACTCATAACTCACCTTTAAAATTAGTTAGTTGTGAAAGAAATGTGGCACTCAAACAGCAGATTATCAGAGCCAGGATCTCTGTTCTGTACACCTCTCTCCTCTCAGCAGAACCAGATAATGGCAATGTTTCCCTCTCTTTTTCCACACATATACATGTTAATTTCAAATCTCAGTGCTTCCCCCTTTTTTTTCAAATGTAATCACACATTTCTATGAAAACCAACCCTTTTCCAAAAGTACCCTTCCCCCAACTTGACTTCTGCCTAGTACCCTTCCCCCAACTTGACTTCTGCCTGCTACCATAGCAACAGCTCATGGAACGCTGCTGTGTGGAGTTAGGTCAGAAGTTCACCACACAATGTTTCATTTCCAAAGAGCAAGAGTGCTTGACTTTTCAAACCTAACAGCAAATCCATAGTACTGTTCTTTGGTAACACATTTTTCTGTACCAATACAAAACATGCTTCTATAAATTGACACATACAGCCTAGTTTTTAGTGTAGAAAGGTATGAAACAGCCAATGAGTTCTTTTTATTTTAAAAAAATATGTATGCCTCCATTTCCAAAATGTGTTTCATTTCTTTTTCCCATTCTACTGAAATACACCTCCTGAGTGCATCCAGATCTCCTTTGAAGATGTTCACAGTGTGGATTGTAGGGCACAGCTATGTCTTCTGGAGTGAAAAGTATGCAGAGAAAACAGGTATGGTGAGAGACCTTGCTTTGCCAAATGTAGACATTAAATGGATTGCTCAGAGAGGGTTAAAGTGGCACCAATTGATGCCATTGGTGAAATCCTTCATGCAAATCCAACACCCTGACCTCATAATAGTGCACTGTGGTGGCAATGACCTAGGCACTTTGACTGGGGTAGGTCTGGAAATGCTTATGAAGGAGACCTTTGCACAACTGTTTTCACTTTTCCCTAAAACTGCCTTTGCATATTCTAACATATGCCAAAGGCAAAAATGGAACTGGTCCAATCATTTTTGTCCGCAGATTGACAAAGCAGGAAAGCACGTCAACAAATCTGTTTCTGCTTTCCTCCGAGACTATGGTATGGGTTCCATTTACCACAACAACTTGCGTTACGACATGCAAGACATTTATAGAGGAGATGGTGTACACTTCACTGATGAAGGGAACAGAGTCTTCCTCTTGAACCTTAGACTCTGCATCGGTACTTACTTGTAGGTACCACTAAAAAATCACTTCATAAACACAACGGCTCTTTTTAGAGCCCCCTAATATCTAAACACTTAAATCTGAATTTTATTTCTTTTTTTATTTTTTTTTTCTACCGTACGCGTACGGTAAGCTTACAGTAAGCTTACCGTACGCGTACCCCGCGATTTTTTTTTTAAATTAATAAATGTTTTTTTTTGTACTTTTCGGTCCTTCTTTGACCCCCTTTCAAATGTTAGGGGGTCTGTAACTCTCTTCCTTGCCCCCTTTTCAAGTTATCTCCCTTTTTTTTTCTGTGTGAAACACACGAAATGGCGGCCGACACTTCCTGATTTAGCCCGATTCGAATGTTTACAGTCATGTGACAACCAATCAGATTTGAGCTCGCGCACGGCACCGTACGCGTACGGTAAGCTTACCGTAAGCGCACGGTAAGCGCACGGTAAGCTGCCACAGATATATATCTTGATTTAAATGCTATTTTCTCAGGAACTACTGAACAGATTTACACCAGACCTACAAAAGGCACTTCCTTGACCTGTAGACTACCTCTCTGGCAAATTTCAAGTAACTCTGTTCAGCCGTTCGGGCTGTAGCTGTGTCTAAAGGTCCTGAGGAAAAATGCATGGGGAAAACGCGTTTTGGGACCCCCCTTTTTTCTCAGCCCCCGCTTGACGAATCCCCCCGAGACTTTCAGGGTAGGAGCGGAGTGTAGCGCCCCATTCGTTTTGAAAATTTTGCGAGGATTCGTCGACCGGCGCCAAAGTTATTCAAAATAGAATGTTGCGGTTTTCCTATGGAAACAGGGTCCTAACTATAACTACCTACTGGCGACCGCCAGTAGGTAATATATATATATTAACTTAACAAACCATAGGTTTCACACATGTTATAGTTAGCTGGACATTTCACTCGTCAAAAACCATTGAAATTCCCCCGTTATAGTTAGTGCAGGCAACTATAACTCATGCGACCGCAATCCTCTGCTGATGACGTCAGATATTACATCACTGTATTTAGACACTTATTTACCCATGTCTTCTTCCATTAATTTTTAGCTATACATATTTTACAAATATTTTTTTTTCAGAAAGACACATATGTCATCAGTGATGTAATATCTGACGTCATCAGCAGAGGATTGCGGTCGCGTGAGTTATAGTTGCCTGCACTAAGTATAACGGGGGAATTTCAATGGTTTTTCATGAGTGAAATGTCCAGCTAACTATAACATGTGTGAAACCTATGGTTTTTTAAGTGAATTTGCAAGGTTTTTTAAATGCTAATTCCTAACTATAACGTGTGTGAAACCTATGGTTTTTTCAGTGAATTTGTACGGTTTTTTAAATGCTAAGGGCCTCATGTAGGTAGCCAAATACCGGTCGGTAACGGCCGATTTTCGGTAAATATGCCGTTACCGACCGGTATTCAGACAAGTGAGATGTAGGAGTCCAAAAACCACTTTTCGGTAAATATGAGGCGGTAAATACCGATTCATAGTTACCGAATACATAATTAACGAATCGGTAAACATGAAGTGGTAAATATGAAGTGGAAATAATTAAAATGACATGTAGGAGCACTCGGTAAATAAGAAATCCAGGAAAATCGGTAAATAAGAGTCGGTAATTAACACGGATTGAAAGCAGGTGGTAACCAACAGCAGTGCAGCTCAGCAATCCCAAAATGCAACAGCGTGGACAGCCTGGCAGCCATGCACGTCATTGCAATGCGCCTACGTCTACAGGCAGCAGGACTGAGGGTTTGGCGACGGAAGGAACGCATCCACAGACAGCGCATCACACCATTCCAGCTGACTGATGCAGAGATACATGAGAGGTACAGGCTACACCTCGAAACCATCATGGACTTAAGCAGGGACCTACACCCACTCCTGGACCAGCCAATAAGAAGGGCGCACGCCATACCCCCACATGTGCAGGTGCTCTGCAGCCCACATCTGCTGGCATCCGGCATTTCGCAGGTGATGACAGCTGCGGTGGGTGGTGTATCCCAGAGTTGCCTGTCCCGTTCCTTCAGGAATTCATTCCCCCATTACATTGGCTGCATTGATGGGACACACATCCCACTCTGTCCACCAGCTGACACAGAGCACATCTACAGGATCAGGAAGTCCACCCACTCCATCAATGTGCATACCGAATGGAATGTTATTGTGAAAGGTCCCGTGGGTGGCAGAACCAAAAGGTGCGCGTATGCTATTTACAACGAGGTCTGCAAGTTGTCGCACAGTGAGGCGGCCTCCAGACTGAGAGCCATTGACCAAGCGAACATGGAGAAGGCCTAAGCCGTTATAGATATTAGCACTAGCACTCTCACTCCTAGGATTCATGCATGAGACAATGGGCACATGCAAGTACACGTCGCATGCAATGTACAAGCCCCGATTTCGGCGTGCGTCCTACGAGGTATCCCAGTGCCTGTGATTACACCTTCTTTCACTGTGCTTGCAAACGGTATTCATTTAAATATGATAAATGATGTTTGCTGCGGGATGTGAGTGGTAATCCCGTACATAACTGTCTCGCATGAAGTTGTCTGCTGCAATACTGTTCTTATTCCACCCCCGCATGGGCGGCGGGATGTTTCCATCTGACCTTCGATTCCAACCTTGAAAGCAGAGTCCAACTAGTTGAGCGGAATAGAGCGCCATTGTCCCACAAACAGGTGCCTTTGACTTCCCTCGTGAAATATTTGTCCTTCACGTTGCTACTATGCGCACTGAGGAACAGGCGCTTCTGAATACTGACCTCCCCCTGCATTTCGGCTCTTTGATCCAATGTATTATCAATGCCTCGTCCACGACCGGCCTGGCTCAATTTGTGTGAACATGTGGGGCTCGGGTCTCGTGACCTCCTTCCACACTATTATTTGTGTAATTTCGGCATTTTACATTCACTGTTCCCGAGCATCTTTGGAGGTGTTCCGCTGCATCTGGCGCTGGTGGAAGGTGTGCTGCTTTTACTTTTCATACTACGGAATGGCTGCTCCTTCTGTGCCACACGAGCGCCTGTCCCGTCTGCATCTTCTTCGTGATAGGATGCTTGACTTCTATGGTACTTTGCCATTGGCGACTTTGAGCCTGGCTTATGGATTATCCTTCAGGTATTCCTACTTCACCTGCGTACAACCTGTATTGCACTGCCTGGATTGTCCCTTTGAATGGCCTCTGGATTTGTGCTTGACCAACATGCTGTCTCCGGTGCCGGATTTCGATCGACTGATGCGGCCCTTAGTGTCTCACGAGTTGTCCTGTTATGGTGTCCGGATCATGGAGTGTGGAGCGGCGCTTGGTATCCTGGGTAATTGGGACATCTCAGCGGCAGCCTACGACTTCTTGTCCATGAGCTATTTGGAGGAACATTCCGGGTGCCCTCAGATTGTGCTAGAGGCTCCGTTGGTTGGAGCACACGTATGTTCCTTTTCTTTACTCAATTGGATGGCTGAGACTTTTAGTGGCCCTGAAAACGATTGGCTGTTGGAAGCCGTGGCCACATATGCTGCCTATACATTCATGGATTGACTGGATAGTCGTCCATTGCGCCTGTGCTACTGGACAGCACCCTGGCGCGACATTCATTTCTTTTATTTCTCGTTTTTCTCTTCCTGATGGTCTGCTTGAGTCGTTTACTATATATGCATTGTGTTTTTCACAATTGTATGCTGCAATTAATTGGACTGTAGGACTTTGGCGCTGCATTGGTTATGCCCTGTCCTGCTCTGACCAAACTGAACTCTGCTTTCTCTCTTTTCTTGCCTATTACATATTGCTTCGCTCAAGGGGGCGTGTAGTGAGTTCTCCCTGCATACGAACATGCATTGTTCAGTTGGCATGACCGCGTTGACTGTTATGTAGCCATATTTGTGTCTTTGCACACGACACTGCGTTTACATGTTCTTTCTTGAATAAACTGATGACTCGAAAATTCCTTCAGACGAGTGCATTATGTTGTTCCCATCCCAAGCACTGCGCAGCGACCTTGGTCTGTACATGCTGTGACACACAGTCTGGAATTTTACACAATGCATGTTTTCCACTCTGGGTTGTTCGACCCACGATTTAGCCATGGCACACGCGCAGCTGCACATACCTGAAAGTTGGTGCTTTTAATATCACAGACATCATGTTTATTGTTCAGACCGAAGGCGAGCCTTCCTGCGAGGAGACTCCTGATGCTCCTGTGATGTGATTTCACTGAGCTGATGTTTGAGGTATGGGGTCCCCTATTCAAGCCTGAGAGACCTTCTATGATGGCATGATTGTGATATTGGCTACTTGGTTAAGGGTAGGTGGTAGTATCCTCGGTATTTTCCGAATCGCTAAATACCACCTCGGTATTTACCGAATCGGTGGATTCCACCTCGGTATTTACCGAATCGGTGGATTCCACCTCGGTATTTACCGATTCGGTGTATTCCGATTCGTATTTACCGACTGTTACCGAATCGGTAACTGTTACCGAATTTTTACCTACATGTAACTTACCGATTCTAATTTACCGATTCGGTACGGCTCGGTATTTAAGAACCGGTAAAATTTATTTACCTACATGAGGCCCTAAGTTATTTATTTTTTTAAGGTTTTTCACCGTGCGCGTACCGTACGACGCAGTTCGCGGAATTTTTCTGTTTCTACCGTACGCGCACGCTACGCGTACTCCGCGATTTTTCGCAAAAAAATTAAAGGAAATTTTGGTTTTGGGGGTCCTTCTGGGACCCCCTGACAAAGGCTAGGGGGTCAGGAACTGTCCACCCTGCCCCCTTTTCACATTCTCCACCTTTGTTTTTCACCCCCTCAGACTGCGAGAGACAAAATGGCGTTTTACCGTACACGCACGGTGCGCGCTAATAGAGATATATATATGCTTTTAAATGCTATTTTCTCAGGAAATACTGAACAGATTTACACCAGACCTGCAAAAGGCACATCCCTGACCTGAGGACTACCTCTCTGCCAAAATCAAGTAATTCTGTTCAGCCGTTCGGGCTGTAGCTTGGACTAAAGGTCCTATGGAAAAATGCATGGGGAAAACGCGTTT
Source organism: Triturus cristatus (assembly GCF_964204655.1). NCBI lineage: Eukaryota > Metazoa > Chordata > Amphibia > Caudata > Salamandridae > Triturus > Triturus cristatus. Next base: position 721,105,808 of record NC_140591.1, on the reverse strand, counting down.
TGGGACCCCCCTTTTTCTCAGCCCCCGCTTGACGAATCCCCCCGAGACTTTCAGGGAAGGAGCGGAGCGGAGCGCCCCACCTATTTTGAAAATTTCGCGAGGATTCGTCAATCGGCGCCAAAGTTATTTCAAATAGAATGTTGCGGATTTCCTATGGAAACACGATCCTAACTATGACTATCTACTGGCGACCGCCAGTAGATAATATATATATATATATATATATATATATATATATATATATATATATATATATATATTCACTTAAAAAACCATAGGTTTCACACATGTTATAGTTAGCTGGGCATTTTCCTCGTGAAAAACCAATGAAATTCCCCCGTTATAGTTAGTGCAGGCAACTATAACTCACGAGACCGTAATCCGCTGCTGATGACGTCAGATATTAAATCACTGTATTTACACATTTATATACCCATGTCTTCTTCCTTTTTTTTTTAGCTATACATATATATATTTTTTTTTTCAGAAAGACACATATGTCATCAGTGATGTAATATCTGACGTCATCAGCAGCGGATTACGGTCGTGTGAGTTATAGTTGCCTGAACTAACTATAACGGGGGAATTTCATTGGTTTTTCACGAGGAAAATGCCCAGCTAACTATAACATGTGTGAAACCTATGGTTTTTTAAGATTTGCAAGGTTTTTTAAATGCTAATTCCTAACTATAACGTGTGTGAAACCTATGGTTTTTTCAGTGAATTTGTACGGTTTTTTAAATGCTAAGTTACTTTACGCCGTTCGTGCCGTGCGCGCACGGTGGGCACGCGGTGCGCTTAGCGCACCGCGCGCCCACTTTACGCAGTTAGTGCCGTGCACGCACGGTGCACTTTGCGCACTGTGCACGCACGGTGGGCACACAGTGCGCTACGCGCACCGCGCGCCCACGTTACGCTTAATGGGCCATGTACACCGTCCGCACAAGGAGGACACATGATATGCTTTGTTGTTAAGGGTTTTGACATAATCTGTAGTTCTTACATATGCCATGCACGCACACTGCGCAATGCACAGGGGGGATTGACATTGCAATTTATTTTTTAAGCATTTACACCGTGCGGGCACGCTGCGCGAACCTCGCTGAATTTTTTACATTTCTATAGTGCGCGCACGCTTCGCGCACTCGGCGATTTAATTGCCCTTGGGGGACCTCCTGGGAACCCTTGACCCCTGCTAGGGGGTCAGGAACTGTCCAGCGTGCCCCCTTTACATGTTTATCTCCTTTGTGTTTCACCCCCCTCTCAGTGCGAGAGACAAAATGGCGGCCGACACTTCCTGGTTTCGACCGATTCGAATGTTTACTAAGATGAACAACCGATCAGAAGTGCGCTCGCGGACGGCCGAGTGCGCGCGCGTATAGATATATATATTGATTTAAATGCTATTTTCTCAGAAAATACTGAACAGATTTACACCAAACCTGCAAAAGGCACCAAACGGACCTTATGGCTACCTCTCTGCCAAATTTCACGTAATTCTGTTCAGCCGTTCGGGCTGTAGCTGCGACTAAAGTCCCTATGGAAAAATCCATGGAGAAAACGTGTTTTTGGACCCCCCCTTTTTCTCGGCCCCTGCTTGACGAATCACCCCGAGACTTTCAGGGTAGGAGCGGAGTGGAGCGCCCCATTAGTTTTGAAAATTTCGCGAAGATTCGTAAATCGGCGCAAAAGTTATTCGAAATAGAATTTTGAGATTTCCTATGGAAACTCGGTCCTAACTATAACTATCTACTGGCGACCGCCACTAGATAATATATATATATATATATATATATATATATTCACTGAAAAAACCATAGGTTTCACACATGTTATAGTTAGCTGGACATTTTACTGATAAAAAAACAATTAAATTCCCCCGTTATAGTTACTGTAGGCAACTATAACTCACGCGACCGCAATCCTCTGCTGATGTTAATACTGTATTTAGACACTTATTTGCCCATGTCTTCTTCCATTAAATTTTAGCTATACATATATTACAAATATTTTTTTTTCATAAAGACACATATGTCATCAGCAGAGGATTACGGTCGCGTGAGTTATAGTTGCCTACAGTAACTATAACGGGGGAATTTCATTGGTTTTTTATCAGTAAAATGTCCAGCTAACTATAACATGTGTGAAACCTATGGTTATTTCAGTGAATTTGCAAGGTTTTTTAAATGCTAATTCCTAACTATAACGTGTGTGAAACCTATGGTTTTTTCAGTGAATTTGTACGGTTTTTTAAATGCTAAGTTACTTTACGCCATTTGTGGCGTGCGCGCCCACTTAACACAGTTCGTTCCGTGCGCGCACAGTGAGCACACGGTGCGCTTCGTGCACCGCGTGCCCACGTTACGCTAGATGGGCCATGAACGCACGATGCGCTTCGCGCACCGTGCGCACATGGAGGTCATATGATGAGCATCATTGTGACAGGTAAAATATATGTTTTGTTTATCTCTGATGAGCCATGCACAAAAGGTGCCCTTCGGGCACCTTTTGCACACGGGGTGGGGAGAATGTGGATATTTTTTTTTTTTTATTATTATTTCTTACCGTACGCGTACGGTAAGCGTAATCGGCGAAATTTTCGAAAAAATTAAAATTGCCTTTTTTCACTTGGGGGATCGTTGGGGACTCCCTCTTCTGGCTAGGTGCTTGGGAGCTGTGTAAACAGCCCCTTTACATGATTTGCACTTTGTTTTTCAACCCCCTGTCAGAGTGCGAGAGAGAAAATGGCGGCCGCCGCTTCCTGGTTTCGACCGATTCGAATGTCTACTAAGATCTAAGGGCCAATCAGAATCGCGCTCGCGCACGCCACCGTACGCGTACGGTAAGCGCACCGTAAGCTTGCTCAGATATATATATTGATTTAAAGGCTATTTTCTCAGAATCTACTGAACAGATTTACACCAAACCTACAAAAGGCACTTCCTTGACCTGAGGACTACCTCTCTGCCAAATTTCAAGTAATTCTGTTCAGCCGTTCGGGCTGTAGCTGTGTCTAAAGGTCCTATGGAAAAATGCATGGGAAAAACGCGTTTTGGGACCCCCCTTTTATCTCAGCCCCCGCTTGACGAATCCCCCCGAGACTTTCAGGGTAGGAGCGGAGCGTAGCGCCCCACCTATTTTGAAAAATTCGCGAGGATTCGTCAACCGGCGCCAAAGTTATTCAAAATAGAATGTTGCGGATTTCCTATGGAAACGTGGTCCTAACTATAACTACCTACTGGCGACCGCCAGTAGGTAATATATATATATATATATATATATATATATATATATATATATATATATATATATATATATATATATTCTGCTCCAAAGGTTGTCCACCTTGAAAGCAGAGTCCAACTAGTTGAGCGGAATAGAGCGCCATTGTCCCACAAACAGGTGCCTTTGACTTCCCTCGTGAAATATTTGTCCTTCACGTTGCTACTACGCGCACTGAGGAACAGGCGCTTCTGAATACTGACCTCCCCCTGCATTTCGGCTCTTTGATCCAATGTATTATCAATGCCTTCATGAACCACAATGCTTTGGGGTAACACGCTGGTAGGACGAGCAGAGTGCGGCCAATCGGATTTTTGTTTATATTCAGGCTCCCTTGAGCCGGTGGGGCTGACGAGCCCATGGCTACGCACCTGCGCGCCTTGAGTGGTACTTTACCTGAGAAAATTTTTCGGCAGCCTACGCAGCAACCCCACACACATACCTACTCCCTGCTGACGAGAGGCAACTACCTCGAAACACGTGTCCAGGGATGGCTAACGCGACACTCATTTTCATTTTAAACTTTTGGCATAGGCGTACCCGCCGACGCTACTTCATGAACCACAATGCTTTGGGGTAACACGCTGGTAGGACGAGCAGAGTGCGGCCAATCGGATTTTTGTTTATATTCAGGCTCCCTTGAGCCGGTGGGGCTGACGAGCCCATGGCTACGCACCTGCGCGCCTTGAGTGGTACTTTACCTGAGAAAATTTTTTGGCAGCCTACGCAGCAACCCCACACACATACCTACTCCCTGCTGACGAGAGGCAACTACCTCGAAACACGTGTCCAGGGATGGCTAACGCGACACTCATTTTCATTTTAAACTTTTGGCATAGGCGTACCCGCCGACGCTACTTCATGAACCACAATGCTTTGGGGTAACACGCTGGTAGGACGAGCAGAGTGCGGCCAATCGGATTTTTGTTTATATTCAGGCTCCCTTGAGCCGGTGGGGCTGACGAGCCCATGGCTACGCACCTGCGCGCCTTGAGTGGTACTTTACCTGAGAAAATTTTTCGGCAGCCTACGCAGCAACCCCACACACATACCTACTCCCTGCTGACGAGAGGCAACTACCTCGAAACACGTGTCCAGGGATGGCTAACGCGACACTCATTTTCATTTTAAACTTTTGGCATAGGCGTACCCGCCGACGCTACTTCATGAACCACAATGCTTTGGGGTAACACGCTGGTAGGACGAGCAGAGTGCGGCCAATCGGATTTTTGTTTATATTCAGGCTCCCTTGAGCCGGTGGGGCTGACGAGCCCATGGCTACGCACCTGCGCGCCTTGAGTGGTACTTTACCTGAGAAAATTTTTCGGCAGCCTACGCAGCAACCCCACACACATACCTACTCCCTGCTGACGAGAGGCAACTACCTCGAAACACGTGTCCAGGGATGGCTAACGCGACACTCATTTTCATTTTAAACTTTTGGCATAGGCGTACCCGCCGACGCTACTTCATGAACCACAATGCTTTGGGGTAACACGCTGGTAGGACGAGCAGAGTGCGGCCAATCGGATTTTTATTATCAATGCCTCGTCCACGACCGGCCTGGCTCAATTTGTGTGAACATGTGGGGCTCGGGTCTCGTGACCTCCTTCCACACTATTATTTGTGTAATTTCGGCATTTTACATTCACTGTTCCCGAGCATCTTTGGAGGTGTTCCGCTGCATCTGGCGCTGGTGGAAGGTGTGCTGCTTTTACTTTTCATACTACGGAATGGCTGCTCCTTCTGTGCCACACGAGCGCCTGTCCCGTCTGCATCTTCTTCGTGATAGGATGCTTGACTTCAATGGTACTTTGCCATTGGCGACTTTGAGCCTGGCTTATGGATTATCCTTCAGGTATTCCTACTTCACCTGCGTACAACCTGTATTGCACTGCCTGGATTGTCCCTTTGAATGGCCTCTGGATTTGTGCTTGACCAACATGCTGTCTCCGGTGCCGGATTTCGATCGACTGATGCGGCCCTTAGTGTCTCACGAGTTGTCCTGTTATGGTGTCCGGATCATGGAGTGTGGAGCGGCGCTTGGTATCCTGGGTAATTGGGACATCTCAGCGGCAGCCTACGACTTCTTGTCCATGAGCTATTTGGAGGAACATTCCGGGTGCCCTCAGATTGTGCTAGAGGCTCCGTTGGTTGGAGCACACGTATGTTCCTTTTCTTTACTCAATTGGATGGCTGAGACTTTTAGTGGCCCTGAAAACGATTGGCTGTTGGAAGCCGTGGCCACATATGCTGCCTATACATTCATGGATTGACTGGATAGTCGTCCATTGCGCCTGTGCTACTGGACAGCACCCTGGCGCGACATTCATTTCTTTTATTTCTCGTTTTTCTCTTCCTGATGGTCTGCTTGAGTCGTTTACTATATATGCATTGTGTTTTTCACAATTGTATGCTGCAATTAATTGGACTGTAGGACTTTGGCGCTGCATTGGTTATGCCCTGTCCTGCTCTGACCAAACTGAACTCTGCTTTCTCTCTTTTCTTGCCTATTACATATTGCTTCGCTCAAGGGGGCGTGTAGTGAGTTCTCCCTGCATACGAACATGCATTGTTCAGTTGGCATGACCGCGTTGACTGTTATGTAGCCATATTTGTGTCTTTGCACACGACACTGCGTTTACATGTTCTTTCTTGAATAAACTGATGACTCGAAAATTCCTTCAGACGAGTGCATTATGTTGTTCCCATCCCAAGCACTGCGCAGCGACCTTGGTCTGTACATGCTGTGACACACAGTCTGGAATTTTACACAATGCATGTTTTCCACTCTGGGTTGTTCGACCCACGATTTAGCCATGGCACACGCGCAGCTGCACATACCTGAAAGTTGGTGCTTTTAATATCACAGACATCATGTTTATTGTTCAGACCGAAGGCGAGCCTTCCTACGAGGAGACTCCTGATGCTCCTGTGATGTGATTTCACTGAGCTGATCTTTGAGGTATGGGGTCCCCTATTCAAGCCTGAGAGACCTTCTATGATGGCATGATTGTGATATTGGCTACTTGGTTAAGGGTAGGTGGTAGTATCCTCGGTATTTTCCGAATCGCTAAATACCACCTCGGTATTTACCGAATCGGTGGATTCCACCTCGGTATTTACCGATTCGGTGTATTCCGATTCGTATTTACCGACTGTTACCGAATCGGTAACTGTTACCGAATTTTTACCTACATGTAACTTACCGATTCTAATTTACCGATTCGGTACGGCTCGGTATTTAAGAACCGGTAAAATTTATTTACCTACATGAGGCCCTAAGTTATTTATTTTTTTAAGGTTTTTCACCGTGCGCGTACCGTACGACGCAGTTCGCGGAATTTTTCTGTTTCTACCGTACGCGCACGCTACGCGTACTCCGCGATTTTTCGCAAAAAAATTAAAGGAAATTTTGGTTTTGGGGGTCCTTCTGGGACCCCCTGACAAAGGCTAGGGGGTCAGGAACTGTCCACCCTGCCCCCTTTTCACATTCTCCACCTTTGTTTTTCACCCCCTCAGACTGCGAGAGACAAAATGGCGTTTTACCGTACACGCACGGTGCGCGCTAATAGAGATATATATATGCTTTTAAATGCTATTTTCTCAGGAAATACTGAACAGATTTACACCAGACCTGCAAAAGGCACATCCCTGACCTGAGGACTACCTCTCTGCCAAAATCAAGTAATTCTGTTCAGCCGTTCGGGCTGTAGCTTGGACTAAAGGTCCTATGGAAAAATGCATGGGGAAAACGCGTTTTGGGACCCCCCTTTTTCTCAGCCCCCGCTTGACGAATCCCCCCGAGACTTTCAGGGAAGGAGCGGAGCGGAGCGCCCCACCTATTTTGAAAATTTCGCGAGGATTCGTCAATCGGCGCCAAAGTTATTTCAAATAGAATGTTGCGGATTTCCTATGGAAACACGATCCTAACTATGACTATCTACTGGCGACCGCCAGTAGATAATATATATATATATATATATATATATATATATATATATATATATATATATATATATATATTCACTGAAAAAACCATAGGTTTCAGGGGTGTTATAGTTAGCTGGACTTTTCACTTGTACAAAACCATTGAAATTCCCCCGTTATAGTTAGTTCAGCTAACTATAACTCGCGCGCCCGCAATGCACTGCTGATGACGTCACATATTACATCACTCATGACATGGTCAGTGACATCACTCATGACATCACTGATGACATCTCAAATGACATCCCTGATGACATCACTGATGACATCATCCAGTGAATGTGTGTTATTCTGAAAATTAAATATGTTTTATATATGTATATCTCAAGGTCGATGGAAGAATAAATGGGTATATAAGTGTCTAAATGGATGATTTGTTTTTGAAAAATTGATTGTGTAACTGACTGATTAAGTGTATCATAGTGAATACATGGCTTAGTGAGTAATGTTTAAATATGTAAATATCTGTATCAGTCTCTCACTTTGTGTATAAGTGGCTGCATGGGTTGGTGAGTAGCTACATGGGTGTCTATATAGGTTATTAGTTGGTTTTTTGAGTATCAGTCTGAGTGTCTGCATGGTTCGGTGGGGGTATTACGTAGTGCATAGGTGCATGAATGAGTGACTCACTGTTTGTATGTGTTGAACACAGTATGTGTGCAGGACTGTATGGGTGGATGAGTGTGTGTATGGGTGTGTTAGTGAGTGAATGACTGTCTCAATAGTGTCTTTATGAGTAACTACATATGTTTTAAACTAGTATATGTGACTATTAGTGTATATATGTGATTATATGTGAGAGTGAGAGATTGAAAGAGTTCCTGTATGAATAAGTATGTGTTTCTATAAGTGATTGTTTAAAAGACTAAGTATGTGTAAGTTTCCGTAGAAGTAAGTGTGGTGGTGTGTGTATAACTGTATATGCAAGTAAATGTATGTTTGATTCTTTATTAGCATGAGTGACTATGTGTGTGAGTAACTCTATGGATGAGTGGCATTGTGTAACAGGATGTATAGGTGTATGAGTACATATGATGAGTGAGTACATGTATGAGTGACTGTATTGGACTGTTGGTGAATGAGTGGATGTGTATGTGGATCTTAGAATTACTGAAGAGGTTGTTGTAACTGGTATTGGTATGTCCATTGTTTTGAAAATTTTAGTCTCTATTTTTGAATGTGTGTATCAAAGGTTATATTAGGGTGAGAGGAGGTCTGCCACTATATCACAAGGATGATGTCATCAGTGATGTCATCAGTGATGTCATTTGAGATGTCATCAGTGATGTCATGAGTGATGTCACTGACCATGTCATGAGTGATGTAATATGTGACGTCATCAGCAGTGCATTGCGGGCGCGCGAGTTATAGTTAGCTGAACTAACTATAACGGGGGAATTTCAATGGTTTTGTACAAGTGAAAAGTCCAGCTAACTATAACACCCCTGAAACCTATGGTTTTTTCAGTGAATTTCTGAGGTTTTTTAAATGCTAATTCCTAACTATAACGTGCCTGAAACCTATGGTTTTTTCTGTTAATTTCAAAGGTTTTTTAAATGCTAATTTCTAACTATGCCTACAGAGATAGGACATGTGAAGAAAGAAGAAAAAATGCACAGAAAGAAACAAAAGAAGTGCAGAAAGAAGCAACAGAAGTCCTCAAATACGAAGATAAGTGCAGGAAGAAGGATAACGTGCAGAAAGAACAAAAAGAAGAGCAGAAAGAAGCCTTGTTGCAAAATCATCCTGTACCCTCAACTTTTTCAGACGGATACTGGTGGTAACTGAGTCTGACTAACCAGTCCTAGAGCCAGTGCTATGTTAAAAGACACTTAGAATACAGTGAAAACACCTACATACACTAGGGAACATTATGCGTTGGGGTCCCCCTGTGATTAGCCTTACCTCCTCTATAAGCCCCTAGTATATAATAGGGCATGGGGATTAAAAGTACCTCTTAAAACAGGCCACAGGGCGTTTTTGCACACGTTAACTCAGGCCCCGTCCCCTCCTTTCACCATTGTGTAAACACGCCCTGTGTCCGTTTTTAGTTGGGAGATTAAGTTCATTTGAGTCCTGAGGGTCCCTAGGGTCCAACTAGCCCACTAGGTACCTCCAGTAAGTGCCACAGAGCTGCATTGCAGAGAGGTGTAAAAAGTGGCACGGCCTGGACCACCTCTCTGCAATGCAGCTCAGTGGCGCTTACTGGAAGCACTTGGTGGGCTAGTTAGCCCCCAGGGGCCCTCAGTATTGAAGGGAAATTATATCCCCAATTTAAAACGTGCCATGGTGCGTGTTTGCACACGTCACCTCAGGCCCCGTCCCCTCCCTTCACCACTGTGTAAACGCGCCCTGTGGCTGTTCTAAGTTGAGAGATTAAGTCCCCTTGAATCCTAAGGGTCCCTAGGGTCACACTAGACCACTAGGTACCTCCAGTAAGCGCCACAGAGCTGCGTTGCAGAGAGGTGTAAAAAGGGGCTTGGCCTCAGAACACCTGTCTGCAGCGCAGCTCCCTGGCGCATACTGGAGATGCCTGTTGGGGGCGCGTTTGCAGAGTGCTGCGTGGAGGGGGCATGGCCTCCGGCACGATGCCAGTCTTTTATTTATTTTATTTTTTTAAGAAGGGGGGCTGTGTGGTTCCCCTTCTTATTCTAATTTATTGGCCCTGATGACCCCATCCCCCAGGGCCTGTCTCCTAATTATATTTTTTTGACCCCAATCCCCAGGGCCGGCCACTGTTTTTTATTATTTTTAAAAAATATATATTTATAGACACACCTAGGACATGCTGGACAAACCGTACGTACCTATCACCATGACGATTTGCGTGATATTCATTAAAAGGCGACTATGCATGCAATTAATCCACGTGGAATGTATTTACACCACTAGTGAAGCTCTGACATGTCTGATGCTCTACCGTGCCTAATCCCGGTAGACACCCTTGTTGTTTATTTATACAAACATGGGTAGCTATTGACGGGCACATTTAATACACATGCACACCAAGCCATTAAAGGGGATTCGACAAAAATTCGACCAAAACTATGCAAGAAACCCCCCTCACAGTTAATAAAACACACATCCACTGCCGGATTTGTAATACTTTTTATTTTACTCTCTGGAAAAGGGACGAACATCACTTGCGAGTCACAGTGCGCTCCTGACAGAGCCCAATGCTGTGTTACACCCACCATTGCCTGCCGAGTGCCACACACCTCTGTATTGTATTCCACTAGCTAGTGCATATGCTATGACACTCTCTAGCCCATGTGCACTGTAACACCACCCCGTGAAAATGTCATGCCACACTTGTCTTCGCACGGGTTATATTGCCCCATCTAACGTGCCTTCCTCGATGCCTATGTTATAACGCACAGTGCTATGCCATACATATTACAATTTGGGATCCATATCTTTGTCACAGTGCATATGCAACGTTACACTCCCCAGCACATATTTTATATTACAACTTTAGAGACTAGTTAGGTTACACAACACTGCCCTGTGCATATTACACTCCAAGGCGCATATCGCATAGCACGCGCTAGTGCCTGTGCTATCTCGCGCTCTCCAATGAATCTGTCATTGCGCACAATGTATTGCATATTATATTTCACGCCTGGTTCATCTTATATCACACTTTTTGGTGCATAGTTTATACCATACACTATATCTAGTTTTCATTTTCAATCGTGCTCTCAGGACTATGTTCTATATAACACTGTGTTCACCTACCCTTTTCACGGGCATTACATTTTGCGATAGGGGGTGGAGGGTCAGGGGGTGTTTTTGCCAAGTGAGCCCGGAGTCACAGTCACTAACGTCTTCTTCTTCCTGAATAAAAGTGAGATTATGCTGCATACTTGTTCATATTTTAAGTAGTTTGCACAGACAAAATGTTTTAAAAACAATAAAGTTTCTAATACCCGCCTTCTCTGAACAGTTAGCTTGCTGCCCCATCCCCCTCCTCCCTATCCTCTGTTGTGTGAATCCATGGACTAGCCTCCTCCCTCCTGCCATGCATGGTCTGATGTGCTGCCACTGCCCTCAATTTAGTATGATGTACCAGTCCACTCCTCCTGCCCTCCATTGCCCAATTCTATGCCCCATCATTGACCTCCTGCTTAAACTCTGTGCTTAGCTTGCTGCACCTATTCTCCTTCCCCCTGCCCTCCGATGTCTTTGTGCATGCCCCTGCTCCATCCTTTTTGCCCACCATGTCCCATGGACCTGCCACTCCTATCTACTCTGAGTGTTCTGTTGAGCTGCCACTCCCCTCCCACCTGCCTAGCATTGTCAGATGACTGTAACCTGTCCCTGCCACCTCCACCCTGCCTGTCCACATGCCATGCCTCTATCCTCTTCCTCCTGTCCTACATGGTCCATTGTACTGCCACACCCTTCTGCCCTCCCTGGTCTGTTGTGCTGCAACTGCTCCTCCTGCCTGCCCCGTGTGGTCTGTTGTGAGGCCCCTTCCCCTGAACTTTCTTGTCTGTGCACAGGTCCTGACCCTCCCTTCTATCCTCCATCGTCCTTTGTGCATGCCCCTGCACCCTCCTTCTTGCCCATCATAGCCATTGTGCTGCCACTAACCCTCCCACTTGCCATGCATGGTCTTCTGTGCTGCCATGGCCCCTCCCACCTTCCCTGTGTGGTCAGTTAGCTGCCCCTGACCCCCTCCCACCTTCCCTCCATGGTCTGTGTGTATGCCATCACAGTCTCACTGTTGCTCTTCATGTTGTGTCTTGCTTCTAGTGCCCATCCTGCCTGACCTCCATGGCCATCTTGCTGCTCCTGCCCTGCCCCCTTGCCCCCAGCCCTCTGTTTACATGTGCAGACCCCTACTCCCTCCCTCCTGGCTTGTCTGTTCCATTGTAATGCCCCTGATCCGTCCCTCCTGCCCTTTATGGTCTGTTATGCTGCAGCCTTCTCTCCTGTCTGTCCATTATGGTCAGCTAGCTACCATTGCCTCTTGCCCCTCTGTTCTCTGTTGTCCATGTGCATGGTCCTGTCCCCTCCCTCTTGCTTTCTATGGATTGTTGTGCTGCACTCCCGTCCTGCATGCCCTGTGTGGTGTATTGTGCTGCTGCAAACCCTGATGCCTGCCCTGCAGGGTCAGTTTGGTGCACCTCTCCATGTCTCTCCTGTCCTCTGTTATCCAAGTCCATGTCCCTATCCCATTTCCTTCCATGATCCAATGTACCATACTTGCGAACATTTTGAACTTGGTAAGAGGGAGATTTTGAAAAAAAACTGGGGTATTGATTTTCCCCTTTGAGTTACATTGAAAAAGAGGATATTGTAGACAGGAGACAGATCAAATAAAGCCCATTTGAGCTTAAAAACATTGGACGTTTCCTGGCTGAATCGGGTCTGTTGGCATGTATGGTTGTACTACCATTGCCTCTTCCTTCTGCCCACAATGGTCTATTACATTGCCACAGCCTTGAAGGAGGGTAGATTTTGTATCACAGGGGGCCCCTGGCCCGTTCTGTCCACACCTGAAGTATGAGACCCTTGTCCTTGCCCTGCCAGCCGCATTTGTAGGCCGTATTAAATTGACCAGCGGGTCCTGTGTTGCTATATTATTATCCTGAGACATCCTTACCACTCAGCCAGCATAAAACCCCTGTGTAGGCCCTTCTGTTCAATATGTAGGCCTCTTTGTTAAATTGACCATAGCTCTGCAATTTTAGTGTATAGCAGTCTGAAGGCAGGTCTGCGAGGCCTTCTGCTCCAAACTAGTAGCCCCCACCCTACCCGAGTGCTCCGTGCTCGGTATCAAAGTTCAACATCCCCCTGAAGCTGTCGACATACAGTAGGCTGCATCCTGGACTGGTACTTGCTTCCTGGGCAGGTTTCCCGCTTTTAAGGAAGTGGCAACCGCAGAGCGTCAAGTTAGGAGAACTGAGGAGATTTTATACATGAATATATTGAATTCCTGTACAATACCCATTATTTTCTGCTTGCTCTATGGAACTTACGATAAGCGATTGGCCTGAGAGACTGACCTTTTCACCCAGTCCATTGTCAGCATTAAGTGGGTAAATGACGAAATGTCTGGTAAAATCTGCAGACGAAGCTTTTGGGTAGCATACGTAGGTAGATGTAGCGTGCAAAGGAGCCCACAAAATGATATAAAAAGGGAGCACACACAGATATCGACGGACAACCTCGCCGTTTGTATGTAGGTTAACAGGCTGTGCAGGTTTTCCCCAAGAACTGGGAGCTCTTGTCTTCCTTTGCTTAAAATGTCTTGCTCTGCTTTGCTTGAAGTATCTTATTCTATTTTACCTATATGAAATGTCATGTTATGTTTAACCATTGTTCTCTTTACTTTTGCATTTAAAAGATGTTGTATTGTAATTGCAGGAATGCTTGCTCTAAGAGTAAATGTGAGTGTCCCTAGGTAACATTTTCCTTGGTGTAACTTGTTTCTCATGATGCATTTATAGATGTGTTTTCTCTCTCTCTCTGTCAGTCCATTAATTGAGATACAGAGAATATCATGACAGCTGTATGATTATCTGGATTCTGTATTTTGTACTTTATGTCTCTATTCTGCGGTTTCTTTGAAGTTGCATCTTCTCATTAAACTGCCATTGTATTCTGCCTCCAATTCCATGTCTCATATGTCTGTTTTCTTCATTTTTGGAGCAAGCGTTCCTAGGCACCCCGGCTCAAATTAAGGTGCCCCTTTTGTCCCTGACTCACTCTCCTGCTCAGTTCTGTGGTGGCTCCCGGGGCTCTGGGGACCGCCCCTAGCTTCCTTGACCCGTAATAGATCTTCCCTCCAACAGCCTCTCTTGCAAGTCCTGTATTGTTGGTTTGTTGCCCCTGCCCCCCTTTCCACTGCCCTCCATAGTCTGTTGTGCTTCCACGGCCCTTCCTGCCTGCTCAGTGTGGTTAAATTGTTGCCTTTGCACCCTCCTACCTGCCTTCAATTTTCAGAGTCCGTGCCCCTGGCCTCTGCCTCTCAACAGTATCCTAATGAACAACTAGATTGCTAACATTCTATATTTATTACAAAAGTGTGGAATGCCTGACATCATCTTGATGTAATCAAAACTGTAATACCTAGAGCATTCCTTTAGAAATTACATATATGAGAGGGTCTTATTGGCATCAAAATTATGGTTAGTGCTCTAAAAGACTAAAATAAGGACATATTTTCTGAGTTTTCAAATAGCGACAAAGCACTTTTAAATTATTTGTTATCTTTATGTTTTTTTATCTAGTTGACAACTTGGTTAAATGTTGCACTTAGGGGAGAGGATGTGGTGTTACTTCCAGAACTGCAGACTTTGCAACTGGGGAACCAGGTTGAAGTTTCTGCTTCAGCTCGACATTCTGTGATTCTGGTCAAATCACTTAGTCTCCCCACGTCTACAACCAAAATGAATTTGTTCTTGTGTGATGTAACCAATGCTCATGTAAAGCACTCCAATACCTGACAAGTCTGCACTATATAACACTGCAAAAACACAAAATAATAAGTGTTTTGCACACTTCTGTCATTGGGCTATATTTGGGCTATATCTGGGTGATTTTGGGCTACATTTGGGCTCTTTTCTCTCCGGTGGCCATCTTGGGAGATTTATTTGTTATGAAGTTTCCTAATTTCCTCATGTACTGCAGTCTCCTCAGTCGGAAATGCTTTCAGTTTTTTACTTTGATTCCATCATGAAGGTATTCAGATATGTCACACATTTGCCATGAATTCTGAATGTTAGCACTCTAGTTGCTCATTAGATCACTGTAGTAAAACTACTGTTCACCATGGAAGTCTGCTCCTGGTATTAAAAGTGCATGTTTCAGTCTGCATGTCAGAATTTTTTAATGAAATAGAAGAGGATTTGAGAAGTCACTCAAAATGTGCCCTCATTTTCTTTCTTCAGCATTAATCATAATTTCTATGGCAAAATAAACCCCCTCATTGTGTTCCTTTTTAAATTAAATGTTTTAAGTGTTACCAGTTTATTCCAATCAAGATGGCTTCAGGTGTGCCATACTTTTGTCATAATGAAGACAGTAAGTGCTCTAGTTGTTTTTAAGAACATTCTTGGACATTCTGTCATTGGGCTATACTTGGGCTACATCTGGGTGATATTTGGGCTACATTTGGGCTCTTTTGTCTCTGGTGGCCATCTTGGGAGACTTATTTGTTATGAAGTTTCCTAATTTCCTCATTTACTGCAGTCTCCTCAGTAGGAAATACTTTCAGTTTTTTACTTTGATTCCATCAAGAAGGCATTCAAATGTGTCACACATTTGCCATAAAATCAGAATGTTAGCACTCTTTTTGCTCATTAGATCACTGTAGTAAAGCTACTGCTCACCAAGGAAAACTGCTGCTGGTATTGAAAGTGCATGTTTCAGTCTGCATGCTAGGATTTGAGAAGTCACTCAAAATGTGCCCTAATTTTTCTTTCTGCAGCACTAATCATACTTTTTATGGAAAAATGAACCACCTCATTTTGTTCCTTTTTAAATTAAATGTTTTAAGAGTTACCACTTTAATCCAAGCAAGATGGCTTCAGGTGCGCCATACATTTATCATAAGTAGGACGGTTAGCGCTCTAGTAGTTCTTTGGAACACTCTGGAAAGCTGCAGTAGAACACAAAGGAATCAACTGACAGTCTCTGCCCTTGTTGGATGTACATGTTTTACTGAGAATGTCAGACTTCATTCTCACATGACTGAGAAAGATAATGTGAATTTACAGAAAATAAGCTCTCAGTTTAGCTTATAGATCACCTTCCAAACCTCTGTGGTAAAAGCATGAGAAAATATTTTTCTCTCAATCATGATATCCCAGCAGAAGGCTTTTTCACATGGTGAAATCACCTTAGAACATACCACAATTCCTAAAATGAGTATGGTACCATCAACAAATGATTTATAATGTAACTAAAGTCTTAAAATCTTCTATTAACTGCAATGCTTTTTAATGAGGTGCTATCATGTATATTGGTCCCAAGATGGCTGCCAACACTTCTTGGATGAAGTGCTGACAGCCAATCAGATCTCAGGATGAGATGTGTGGTTAGGCTCCGCCCACATATATATATTGATTTAAATGCTATTTTCTCAGGAACTACTGAACAGATTTACACCAGACCTACAAAAGGCACTTCCTTGACCTGAGGACTACCTCTCTGCCAAATTTCAAGTAACTCTGTTCAGCCGTTCGGGCTGTAGCTGTGTCTAAAGGTCCTATGGAAAAATGCATGGGAAAAACGCGTTTTGGGACCCCCCTTTTTTCTCAGCCCCCGCTTGACGAATCCCCCCGAGACTTTCAGGGTAGGAGCGGAGCGTAGCGCCCCACCTATTTTGAAAATTTCACGAGGATTCATCGACCGGCGCCAAAGTTATTCCAAATAGAATGTTGCGGATTTCCTATGGAAACAGGGTCCTAACTATAACTATCTACTGGCGACCGCCAGTAGATAATATATATATATATATATATATATATATATATATATATATATATTCACTTAAAAAACCATAGGTTTCACACATGTTATAGTTAGCTGGGCATTTTCCTCGTGAAAAACCAATGAAATTCCCCCGTTATAGTTAGTGCAGGCAACTATAACTCACGAGACCGTAATCCGCTGCTGATGACGTCAGATATTAAATCACTGTATTTACACATTTATATACCCATGTCTTCTTCCTTTTTTTTTTAGCTATACATATATATTTTTTTTTTTTTCAGAAAGACACATATGTCATCAGTGATGTAATATCTGACGTCATCAGCAGCGGATTACGGTCGTGTGAGTTATAGTTGCCTGCACTAACTATAACGGGGGAATTTCATTGGTTTTTCACGAGGAAAATGCCCAGCTAACTATAACATGTGTGAAACCTATGGTTTTTTAAGATTTGCAAGGTTTTTTAAATGCTAATTCCTAACTATAACGTGTGTGAAACCTATGGTTTTTTCAGTGAATTTGTACGGTTTTTTAAATGCTAAGTTACTTTACGCCGTTCGTGCCGTGCGCGCACGGTGGGCACGCGGTGCGCTTAGCGCACCGCGCGCCCACTTTACGCAGTTAGTGCCGTGCACGCACGGTGCACTTTGCGCACTGTGCACGCACGGTGGGCACACAGTGCGCTACGCGCACCGCGCGCCCACGTTACGCTTAATGGGCCATGTACACCGTCCGCACAAGGAGGACACATGATATGCTTTGTTGTTAAGGGTTTTGACATAATCTGTAGTTCTTACATATGCCATGCACGCACACTGCGCAATGCACAGGGGGGATTGACATTGCAATTTATTTTTTAAGCATTTACACCGTGCGGGCACGCTGCGCGAACCTCGCTGAATTTTTTACATTTCTATAGTGCGCGCACGCTTCGCGCACTCGGCGATTTAATTGCCCTTGGGGGACCTCCTGGGAACCCTTGACCCCTGCTAGGGGGTCAGGAACTGTCCAGCGTGCCCCCTTTACATGTTTATCTCCTTTGTGTTTCACCCCCCTCTCAGTGCGAGAGACAAAATGGCGGCCGACACTTCCTGGTTTCGACCGATTCGAATGTTTACTAAGATGAACAACCGATCAGAAGTGCGCTCGCGGACGGCCGAGTGCGCGCGCGTATAGATATATATTGATTTAAATGCTATTTTCTCAGAAAATACTGAACAGATTTACACCAAACCTGCAAAAGGCACCAAACGGACCTTATGGCTACCTCTCTGCCAAATTTCACGTAATTCTGTTCAGCCGTTCGGGCTGTAGCTGCGACTAAAGTCCCTATGGAAAAATCCATGGAGAAAACGTGTTTTTGGACCCCCCCTTTTTCTCGGCCCCTGCTTGACGAATCACCCCGAGACTTTCAGGGTAGGAGCGGAGTGGAGCGCCCCATTAGTTTTGAAAATTTCGCGAAGATTCGTAAATCGGCGCAAAAGTTATTCGAAATAGAATTTTGAGATTTCCTATGGAAACTCGGTCCTAACTATAACTATCTACTGGCGACCGCCACTAGATAATATATATATATATATATATATATATTCACTGAAAAAACCATAGGTTTCACACATGTTATAGTTAGCTGGACATTTTACTGATAAAAAAACAATTAAATTCCCCCGTTATAGTTACTGTAGGCAACTATAACTCACGCGACCGCAATCCTCTGCTGATGTTAATACTGTATTTAGACACTTATTTGCCCATGTCTTCTTCCATTAAATTTTAGCTATACATATATTACAAATATTTTTTTTTCATAAAGACACATATGTCATCAGCAGAGGATTACGGTCGCGTGAGTTATAGTTGCCTACAGTAACTATAACGGGGGAATTTCATTGGTTTTTTATCAGTAAAATGTCCAGCTAACTATAACATGTGTGAAACCTATGGTTATTTCAGTGAATTTGCAAGGTTTTTTAAATGCTAATTCCTAACTATAACGTGTGTGAAACCTATGGTTTTTTCAGTGAATTTGTACGGTTTTTTAAATGCTAAGTTACTTTACGCCATTTGTGGCGTGCGCGCCCACTTAACACAGTTCGTTCCGTGCGCGCACAGTGAGCACACGGTGCGCTTCGTGCACCGCGTGCCCACGTTACGCTAGATGGGCCATGAACGCACGATGCGCTTCGCGCACCGTGCGCACATGGAGGTCATATGATGAGCATCATTGTGACAGGTAAAATATATGTTTTGTTTATCTCTGATGAGCCATGCACAAAAGGTGCCCTTCGGGCACCTTTTGCACACGGGGTGGGGAGAATGTGGATATATTTTTTTTTTTATTATTATTTCTTACCGTACGCGTACGGTAAGCGTAATCGGCGAAATTTTCGAAAAAATTAAAATTGCCTTTTTTCACTTGGGGGATCGTTGGGGACTCCCTCTTCTGGCTAGGTGCTTGGGAGCTGTGTAAACAGCCCCTTTACATGATTTGCACTTTGTTTTTCAACCCCCTGTCAGAGTGCGAGAGAGAAAATGGCGGCCGCCGCTTCCTGGTTTCGACCGATTCGAATGTCTACTAAGATCTAAGGGCCAATCAGAATCGCGCTCGCGCACGCCACCGTACGCGTACGGTAAGCGCACCGTAAGCTTGCTCAGATATATATATTGATTTAAAGGCTATTTTCTCAGAATCTACTGAACAGATTTACACCAAACCTACAAAAGGCACTTCCTTGACCTGAGGACTACCTCTCTGCCAAATTTCAAGTAATTCTGTTCAGCCGTTCGGGCTGTAGCTGTGTCTAAAGGTCCTATGGAAAAATGCATGGGAAAAACGCGTTTTGGGACCCCCCTTTTATCTCAGCCCCCGCTTGACGAATCCCCCCGAGACTTTCAGGGTAGGAGCGGAGCGTAGCGCCCCACCTATTTTGAAAAATTCGCGAGGATTCGTCAACCGGCGCCAAAGTTATTCAAAATAGAATGTTGCGGATTTCCTATGGAAACGTGGTCCTAACTATAACTACCTACTGGCGACCGCCAGTAGGTAATATATATATATATATATATATATATATATATATATATATATATATATATATTCTGCTCCAAAGGTTGTCCACCTGGTGAGTAGCACTCGATCAGCAGCTTTATTTATTTATTTATTTATGATAGGCAGGGACAAAGATCCGCTTGTAGAAGCTCCATATGCTTCTCTTCAGAGGCTTGAACGGAGACGGTGTGTGCAAACGCTGAACCCACTTCGCCATTTTCATATTGCACACCCACCAATGGGAAGCTCAAATGAGACTGTGCATTGTGGAAAATGTGGTCCGGATAGCACATAAATCTTGTCCTGTATGGACCCTGCAAGTGGACTCATCCTCAATCCTGTTTGCCGCTGCTGGCCCACATTGCCGACATGATAGTTACCATGTCAGGTGGTCCCCATAACATTACGGGGTGGTGCACACTCCGAGGCAGGATGGCCGCGTATTACATTCTGCTTCAAAGGTTGTCCACCTGGTGAGTAGCACTCGATCAGCAGCTTTATTTATGATAGGCAGGGACGAGGATCCGCTTGTAGAAGCCGCTCCATAATGGAATTGTCTGCGCGTTTCGAAGCTCCATATGCTTCTCTTCAGAAGCTTCAACGGAGATGGTGTGTGAAAACGCTGAACCCACTTCGCCATTTTCATATTAAACACCCAGCAATGGGAAGCTCAAATTAGACTGTGCATTGTGGGAAATGTGGTCTGGATAGCACACAAATCTTGTCCTGTATGGACCCTGCTAGTGGACTCGTCCTCAATCCTGTTTGCCGCTGCTGGCCCACATTGCCAACATGATAGTCACCATGTCAGATGGCCCCCATAACATTACGGGGTGGTGCACACTCTGCGGCAGGATGGCCGTGTATTACATTATGCTTCAAAGGTTGTCCACCTGGTGAGTAGCACTCGATCAGCAGCTTTATTTATGATAGGCAGGGACGAGGATCCGCTTGTAGAAGCCGCTCTGTAATTGAATTGCCTGACGCGTTTCGAAGCTCCATATGCTTCTCTTCAGAGGCTTGAACGGAGACGGTGTGTGAAAACGCTGAACCCACTTCGCCATTTTCATATTGCACACCCACCAATGGGAAGCTCAAATGAGACTGTGGATTGTAAGAAATATGGTCCGGATAGCACACAAATCTTGTCCTGTATGGACCCTGCAAGTGGACTCATCCTCAATCCTGCTTGCCGCTGCTGGCCCACATTGCCGACATGATAGTTACCATGTCGGGTGGCCCCCATAACATTACAGAGTGGTGCACACTCCGTGGCAGGACGGCCGCGTATTACATTCTGCTCCAAAGGTTGTCCACCTGGTGAGTAGCACTCGATCAGCAGCTTTATTTATAATATGAAGGGACAAGAATCTGCTTGTAGAACCTGCTCCGTAATGGAATTACCTGGCGCGTTTCGAAGCTCCATATGCTTCTCTTCAGATGCTTGAACGGAGACGGTGTGTGCAAACGGTGAACCCACTTCGACATTTTCATATTGCACACCCACCAATGGGAAGCTCAAATGAGACTGTGGATTGTGGGAATGTGGTCCGGATAGCACATAAATCTTGTCCTGTATGGACCCTGCAAGTGGACTCGTCCTCAATCCTGTTTGCCGCTGCTGGCCCACATTGCGGACATGATAGTTACCATGTCGGGTGGTCCCCATAACATTACCGGGTGGTGCACACTCCGAGGCAGGATGGCCGCGTATTACATTCTGCTTCAAAGGTTGTCCACCTGGTGAGTAGCACTCGATCAGCAGCTTTATTTATAATAGGAAGGGACAAGAATCTGCTTGTAGAACCTGCTCCGTAATGGAATTACCTGGCGCGTTTCGAAGCTCCATATGCTTCTCTTCAGATGCTTGAACGGAGACGGTGTGTGCAAACGGTGAACCCACTTCGACATTTTCATATTGCACACCCACCAATGGGAAGCTCAAATGAGACTGTGGATTGTGGGAATGTGGTCCGGATAGCACATAAATCTTGTCCTGTATGGACCCTGCAAGTGGACTCGTCCTCAATCCTGTTTGCCGCTGCTGGCCCACATTGCGGACATGATAGTTACCATGTCGGGTGGTCCCCATAACATTACCGGGTGGTGCACACTCCGAGGCAGGATGGCCGAGTATTACATTCTGCTTCAAAGGTTGTCCACCTGGTGAGTAGCACTCGATCAGCAGCTTTATTTATGATAGGCAGGGACAAGGATCCGCTTGTAGAAGCCGCTCCGTAATGGAATTGTCTGACGCGTTTCGAAGCTCCATATGCTTCTCTTCAGAGGCTTGAACGAAGATGGTGTGTGCAAACGCTGAACCCACTTCGCCATTTTCATATTAAACACCCAGCAATCGGAAGCTCAAATGAGACTGTGCATTGTGGGAAATGTGGTCTGGATAGCACACAAATCTTGTCCTGTATGGACCCTGCAAGTGGACTCGTCCTCAATCCTGTTTGCTGCTGCTGGCCCACATTGCCAACATGATAGTCACCATGTCAGGTGGCCCCCATACCATTACGGGGTGGTGTACACTCCACGGCAGGATGGCCGTGTATTACATTATGCTTCAAAGGTTGTCCACCTGGTGAGTAGCACTCAATCAGCAGCTTTATTTATGATAGGCAGGGACGAGGATCCGCTTGTAGAAGCCGCTCCGTAATTGAATTGCCTGACGCGTTTCGAAGCTCAATATGCTTCTCTTCAGAGGCTTGAACGGAGACGGTGTGTGAAAACGCTGAACCCACTTCGCCATTTTCATATGGCACACCCACCAATGGGAAGCTCAAATGAGACTGTGGATTGTGAGAAATATGGTCCGGATAGCACACAAATCTTGTCCTGTATGGACCCTGCAAGTGGACTCATCCTCAATCCTGCTTGCCGCTGCTGGCCCACATTGCCGACATGATATATACCATGTCGGGTGGCCCCCATAACATTACAGAGTGGTGCACACTCCTCGGCAGGACGGCCGCGTATTACATTCTGCTCCAAAGGTTGTCCACCTGGTGAGTAGCACTCGATGAGCAGCTTTATTTATGATAGGAAGGGACAAGAATCCGCTTGTAGAACCCGCTCCGTAATGGAATTACCTGGCGCGTTTCGAAGCTCCATATGCTTCTCTTCAGATGCTTGAACGGAAACAGTGTGTGCAAACGCTGAACCCACTTCACCATTTTCATATTGCACACCCACCAATGGGAAGCTCAAATGAGACTGTGCATTGTGGGAAATGTGGTCCGGATAGCACACAAATTTTGTCCTGTATGGACCTTGCAAGTGGACTCGTCCTCAATCCTGTTTGCCGCTGATGGCCCACATTGCTGACGTGATAGTTACCATGTCGGCTGGCCCCCATAACATTACAGAGTGGTGCACACTCCGCGGCAGGACAGCCGTGTCTTACATTCTGCTCCAAAGGTTGTCCACCTGGTGAGTAGCACTCGATCAGTAGCTTTATTTATGATAGGAAGGGACAAGATTCCGCTTGTAGAAGCCACTCCATAATAGAATTGCCTGGTGCGTTTCGAAGCTCCATATGCTTCTCTTCAGAGGCTAGAACGGAGACGGTGTGTGCAAACGCTGAACTTACTTTGCCATTTTCATATTGCACACCCACCAATGGGAAGCTCAAATGAGACTGTGCATTGTGGGAAATGGGGTCCGGATAGCACACAAATCTTGTCCTGTATGGACCCTGCAAGTGGACTCGTCCTCAATCCTGTTTGCCGCTACTGGCCCACATTGCCAACATGATAGTCACCATGTCAGGTGGCCCCCATAACATTATGGGGTGGTGCACACTCCGCAGCAGGATGGCCGTGTATTACATTATGCTTCAAAGGTTGTCCACCTGGTGAGTAGCACTCGATCAGCAGCTTTATTTATGATAGGCTGGGACGAGGATCCGCTTGTAGAAGCCGCTCCGTAATTGAATTGCCTGACGCGTTTCGAAGCTCCATATGCTTCTCTTCAGAGGCTTGAACGGAGACGGTGTGTGAAAACGCTGAACCCACTTCGCCATTTTCATATTGCACACCCACCAATGGGAAGCTCAAATGAGACTGTGGATTGTGAGAAATATGGTCCGGATAGCACACAAATCTTGTCCTGTATGGACCCTGCAAGTGGACTCATCCTCAATCCTGCTTGCCGCTGCTGGCCCACATTGCCGACATGATAGTTACCATGTCGGGTGGCCCCCATAACATTACAGAGTGGTGCACACTCCGCGGCAGGACGGCCGCGTATTACATTCTGCTCCAAAGGTTGTTCACCTGGTGAGTAGCACTCGATCAGCAGCTTTATTTATGATAGGAAGGGACAAGAATCCGCTTGTAGAACCCGCTCCGTAATGGAATTACCTGGCGCGTTTCGAAGCTCCATATGCTTCTCTTCAGATGCTTGAACGGAAACAGTGTGTGCATACGCTGAACCCACTTCACCATTTTCATATTGCACACCCACCAATGGGAAGCTCAAATGAGACTGTGCATTGTGGGAAATGTGGTCCGGATAGCACACAAATTTTGTCCTGTATGGACCTTGCAAGTGGACTCGTCCTCAATCCTGTTTGCCGCTGCTGGCCCACATTGCCGACATGATAGTTACCATGTCGGCTGGCCCCCATAACATTACAGAGTGGTGCACACTCCGCGGCAGGACAGCCGTGTCTTACATTCTGCTCCAAAGGTTGTCCACCTGGTGAGTAGCACTCGATCAGCAGCTTTATTTATGATACGCAGGGACAAGGATCCGCTTGTAGAAGCCACTCCATAATGGAATTGCCTGGTGCGTTTCGAAGCTCCATATGCTTCTCTTCAGAGGCTAGAGCGGAGACGGTGTGTGCAAACGCTGAACTTACTTTGCCATTTTCATATTGCACACCCACATATGGGAAGCTCAAATGAGACTGTGCATTGTGGGAAATGGGGTCCGGATAGCACACAAATCTTGTCCTGTATGGACCCTGCAAGTGGACTCGTTCTCAATCCTGTTTGCCGCTGCTGGCCTACATTGCCGACATAATAGTTACCATGTCGAGTGGCCCACATAACATTACGGGGAGGTGCACACTCCGCGGCAGGATGGCCGCGTATTACATTCTGCTCCATAGGTTGTCCACCTGGTGAGTAGCACTTGATCAGAAGCTTTATTTATGATAGGTAGGGACAAGGATCCGCTTGTAGAAACCGCTCCGTTATGGAATTGCCTGTCGCGTTTCAAAGCTCCATATGCTTCTCTTCAGAGGCTTGAACGGAAACAGTGTGTGCAAACGCTGAACCCACTTCACCATTTTCATATTGCACACCCACCAATGGGAAGCTCAAATGAGACTGTGCATTGTGGAAAATGTGATCCGGATAGCATACAAATCTTGTCCTGTACGGACAAAAGGGGGGTCAATGGGGTACTCTTTGGGGGATTTAGTAAAAATCTTAGAAATTTGTGTTTCAGTACTGACAAGCTATTGGTTTTTGTGCAACCCCATAGCTCCACGCCATATAAAACTGCCCCAAGAGCCATAACATTGTAGATCTCTAGCTCAGGAGCCACCCTTCTAGAAATGTTTTTTCTGTGGATTTTTGTTATGTGAGCAGTGTTTTGCACCTAGAACAGCTGTGTTCTTTCCACTTGTGGAGACCAGCGTATTTGATTTCATCCCAATGTTTATTTCATGAGGCATCTGGTAGTGTTAAATTAGTACATTCTTCAGTGCCCTGAACTGAAGGTTGCCAATATGAACAGAGATGAAGAGTTCTTTCACATTAGCTTTTCTACTCACAGCAACAAGCCATGACACTGGGGGGCATTTTACTAGAAAATGTCAGATCACGGAGCAACGCCAAATTTGAAAGCACTGCACACCGACATTTTCAAAATGCAGGGATGCGCCTTATTTACTACAATACAGTGAACCCCTGTGTTTTTCCTAGTGCTGGCGCTAAAATTAGCTGCCTAGTGCCAATGCAGGCACCCTTGAACTATAGTGGTAGGGTGCCTGCATTGCAGGGAATGATTGTTTTTGTGCAGCAAGGTGTGCCTTCCTGCACATGAACAATCCATAATGGCTATTTGTTACTTCTTGGTGTGCTGCATTTGCAACACACATAGAAGTAGCAAATTGTCATTATTTAATGATTGTTTATGGGCAGAAAGAGACACCTCCCTGCACATAAACAATCATTAAAGGCTTTTTGCTCTTTCTATGTGTGGTGCCGAACGCAGCCCACATAGAAAAAGCAAAAACAAGTAGAAATAAAAGCATTTCTCCTTGTGTACCATTCTAACGTCTGCTCTTGCATGGCATTACACTTCCTTGTAAATCTGGGGCTGTGTCAAAAATTAATGGGTGTTGAAGTGGAACACCCACAGCAACACCCATTGCATGCCCCTTTGCCGCCGAGGACTGCAGCGGAAAGGGGCATATATACAAGGTGGCGTTCCGCTATGCTAAGTGGCTTAGCGCCACCTTGTAAATATTGAAAATGGCGCTACTCCACCGAAGTGCCAATTAAATGATACTCTGGAGGTGATAGGGGCTTGTAATCATGCCCGGGGTATTTAAGCATCTTCCATGCAAGCAGTGATTACTGGCTTCTTGCACACTTCAGAACTCCAATGGATATATATTTCTCACCTTTGGATAGTCTATATACAGGGACACAATTCTCTTAGATATGGAGGCTCATTTGTAACTCCTGCAGTGTCCTGATTATGTAAATAATTCAAACAATTATGGTCTTTAGAGTACTTCCCATATCTAGTATTTGAGTCAATCAGATCTGGTTGGGCTGTCAGATATGAACAGTTTTAGGATTGGATGAACATGGACTCATTCGGAGTACATGATGCTCAGCAATTGCGTCAGAGGTTTCACAAAGGCCAAGGTTTGCTCTTGGCCTTACTTTGCAATGACAATATGACAGCTGCTAGGTATATCAATCACCTGGGGGAACAACCTTCAGGTCCCTGGTACGGCTGTCAAAAAGGCTTTGGCAGTTTTGTCTTCCTCGTCATATTTTGCCTCTAACACAATACCTTGCGCGATTTCAGCATGCTGTGCCAGAATAGCACTTAAGGCATAACACAAATTCTGTGAATAGCAACATCACCTATTAGTAATTTAAGGTTAAATTTTATCTGGGACCCTCCTACAATTCAACTTTTCAGTTCCCCTCAAAATCCTATATGAATCTCCATTTTTACCTGGAAACATGGGGGCAGACTTACAAGCCCTGTGCGCCACTTTTGCGCCGCCGTTGCGTCACTTTTGTGATGCAGCGGCGGCGCAAAGCTAGCGCCATGCTGCGACAGATTTACAACGTGACGCATCTAGGGAGATGCGTCACGTTGTAAAGCCTTGCGGCACATTAAACCTGCGTCAGGTTTAATGTATGCAGGGTGGGCGTTACGTCGGAAAAAGCCTCGGAAAAGTGACGCAGTGAAATCTACGAGATTTCACGCAGTCACTTTTCCAACGCTGGTGCGTCAAATCCTTACGCCTGCTTCTTTGCAGGGATGCGCCAGGGAACGTAAATCTGCCCCATGATCCGGAGACTATCCTGTGTTAATCGCCCATATTGGGCCTAGATTTGTAGGCAGGAACCTTTCCTCATAGTGATCATTGTACTTTTTGATACCTGTCAGTGCATGTTCCATTCACTCCTGCACATTTCTTTGCGCCTGTGCTAACAAAGGTTTGCACAGGGATCAGAATCACGAGGTGCATGATAATTTCCCCCCACACAAAAACCCACACAGATTACAGTAGGTCAAATCTACCGACATTTACACAGGGAAAAGCTGTGAAAGAAAGGCAAAACATACAGCGCCTGGTGTGTTAAGTATAAAAGTATAAGTATAAAAAGGCTTATAAAGCGCTCGTATACCCGAAGGTGTCTTGGCGCTGTGGTGTGTGTAAATAGCAGGGAAGTGAGCTAAGGTTGTGCCTGGAACAGGCGGTATTTGAGCATTTTTCTGAAGAGGGCATAGCCCGGTTGGAGTCGCAGCTCCACAGGCAGTTGGTTCCACAGTCTGGCTGCACAAATGGCGAAAGAGCGGCCGCCCCATCTAGCAAGTTTGTGTCTGGGAATACAGATAAGGCCAAGATTGGCCGACCGCAAGGCACGGGACGGAATGTAAGGTAGAAACCTGTTGGTCCCATCATTCGCGCCCCCGCCAAAACGGGCCCGATGCACCAGACAGAGTGCTTTAAATTCAATTCTTTGTTGAACCGGTAGCCAGTGTAGGGAGTTCCTACCCCCTGAGGTGGAACAACCCCTGGGTAAATTGAGAATTACCCGAACTGCGGCATTCTGCAGAGATTGAAGCTTTCTGACCTGAAACTTGTCAATGCCCAGAAACATGGCGTTGCAATAGTCCAATCTGGACATGAAAAGTGCAGCCATCACAGTTTTTTTTAGCGACAGTGGTATATAGGGAAGGATCTTCCGCAAGGTTTTTAGCAAAAAGAAACAGGAGGACGTTAAGCTGTTGACCTGAGCTGACATATTTAGCTTTTGGTCAAACATGACCCCCAGATTCCTGACCTTGGTGACCGGGAGGGGGCATTTCCCTGCCGCCGATGGCCACCAAAGAGAACTCCAGACTGAGGGGCCTTTCCCAAATTCCATCACTTCTGTCTTCTCCGTATTTATTTTCAGAAAACTCAGGTGCATCCACTTCATCACATCAGAGAGACAGGCGTGGAATTTGGCTGCTATTCGGTCAGGATCCTCAACAACTGATATCACAAGCTGAGAATCATCAGCATAGGATACCAGTAAGAAGCCATGCTTCCTGACCAAATTAGCCAGAGGTCTGACGTAAATATTAAAAAGGGTCGGAGAAAGAGCCGAGCCTTGGGGGACGCCACAAGGCAGGGCAAAACTGTCAGAGTGTAAACCGGCCCAATTTAAGCATTGCTTTCTGTCTTCCAAAAAAGAGGAAAGCAAAGTCAGGGCTCGCCCTGCAATCCCGACCTCCCTGAGGCGCTGAATCAGCACCAGATGGTTCACAGTATCGAACGCAGCAGACAGGTCCAGGAGGACGAGAATAGCTCGTCCTCCTTCGTCTACTGTCGTCCGAATTCCTTCGGCTGCCGTTATTAGGGCGGACTCTGTGGAGTGCCTAGGCCGGAAGCCGTGCTGGGAGCTGTCAAGCAGGGCGTTTGTGTCCAAGTAACCCATCAGACTTTGGTTAATGGCCTTCTCAATGACTTTGGCCATCAAAGGGAGGCCGGAGATGGGACGATAATTTTTGGGTTCTGTGGGGTCCAGGGAGGCCTTCTTAAGAAGGGGTTTGACACATGCTGATTTCCAAGAGACTGGATAAGTACCTACTGCTAGAATCTGATTGATTAGGGTCGTAAGACTTGGGCCAATCCTTTCCGCTATTAGGTGGATGATATGAGGAGGACATGGATCGGAGGCGGCCCCGGACTTTATGGAGCCTAATAGTGCTAGAACCTCCCCGCAGGTTAGAGGATCAAAGTTAGTCAGTGTACATGTAGGCATCACCTGCTGAAAATCCAAGGTGGGGGGTCCCGAGGTGTTAGCTAAATCATTGTAGATAGTAGCTACCTTAGTGTGAAAAAAGGTAGCTAGTTGGTCACAGAAGGACTGGTCCGGACTGAACTGGTTAGTCTGCTGCGGACTTGACAGAAAGACTACAGTTTTAAACAATTCTTTGAATGAATTCCCAGCCTCAAAGATTTTACGGGAGAAGTAGTCCTGCTTGGCTTTCAAAATGGCCCGCTTGTAGTTGTGCAGGGCCAGGTTGTATGCCAACTTATGGTCCCTATTATAGTCGGTTCTCCAAAGTCGTTCCCACCGTCTACATTCTACCTTCAGGGCTTTCAACTCCGGACCATACCAGGGGGCACCCGGAGGACGCCTGTTCTGGGTAGCTGACTGGAGGGGAACAACCTGGTTAATGGCATCCCCAATCCAGTTGGTGAGCTGAACAACAGCTGTGTCATTATTATCCTCCGAGATGGGAGGGGGGCTACCCAGAGCTTCCATCAGGGACTCTCGGGCTACCCTATTCCATCTCCTATAGAAGATCTTGTTGGGTATGTGGGGACTGCTTCCTACCCTTAGTTTTAGCCCAATCTTGAAAAACACTGCCCTATGATCGGTCCATGGCAGGGATTCAACCCTGAGATGTACCAGGTCGGGGTGGCTGGAAAAGAGACCATCAAGGGTGTGGCCTCCATCATGAGTTGGGGCTGTCACCAGTTGAGGTAGTCCATAAGCCTCCAGGCAGTCCAGAAACCTCGTAGTGTCTGAGTTGTTTGTGGCCTCCAAATGGAGATTAAAGTCCCCAAGAATCGTATAGGACTCGAACTCAGCACAGGACTCTAGATGCGTTTGAAGGGCCTCCAAAAATGGGGCCCTAGGTCCAGGAGGTCTATACACCAATAACCCATGGGCGATGTTAGTGTCTTTTAGAAATATGCTAAAATGTAGTGCTTCTGCGTGCATATTTTCAATGGCCCTGACCTGGACCTTTAGATGTTCTTTGTAAATGATCGCTAAGCCCCCCCCCTGCCCAGCTTTCTATCGAGACAGTGTAACGCGTATCCAGGTGGCATGGCGATGTTCCAGTCAGGGCAGGAGGCTGCGTTGGTCCAAGTTTCCGTGATAAAAGCCATATCCGGAGAGTGGGCGGACAATAAAAGTTCAAGTTCATGTTTATGTTTGACCACAGAGCGGGCGTTCAGGAGGATACAGACCAAATGGTCATACAAGCACCCACCTGAATCCCGGCCGACAGATCTCCTCTGAATGTCACTGGAACCGACACAATGTCCCACCCTCCACCCCGTGCAAGAGGAATGCAAGGATCCCACTCTCCAACTCCCCGCCTCGCTAGCAGCGGAAAAACCACATCCAGGGCAGAGGTGACTGAGTAGGTCTTCTGGATCTGAGACAGGGAGACAATGGGCTGTTTCTTGCATCCGTAGAGCTAGTAGGCTGGAGCGAGAGTATCGTAGGGAACCCGGGGGGGGGTAAGGGGGGGGAGCCCTGCCACTGGCACGCTCCTGGCGCGGACAGGCGCAGACGGGCTTGCCTTTGGCGCGCCTTCGGCGCGCCGCCGGCGCGCCCGCTGCACGCGTCCGCTGCGCGTTCGCGCCAGCGTTCGTTTTATGGTGGCCGGGAGAATCGCGCTAGACCGCTAACCTCTTCCCCAAAGATGGAGGCGGGCCCGCTCGCACGGACGGGCTACGCACACCAGGACAGAAAGGCCGGGAGACGTGCTCCGGCTGCCGGAAAGGTAAATACGATTTAAAATCACATGAAATGATTAAAACGCTCACGCTTTACAACAGACAGTATTAGACGTAGATCAGTGCACACACCATCACACAGATAAAATAACTTTTAAAAAATGCCAAATTTTACAGTTGAATGCCAAGTGAGCGCTGTCGCAGCCCGAGCCTAGCGGCTGTCACTGCTAAATCACCACACGCTGCGCGTTCGCGCCAGCGTTCGTTTTATGGTGGCCGGGAGAATCGCGCTAGACCGCTAACCTCTTCCCCAGAGATGGAGGCGGGCCCGCTCGCACGGACGGGCTACGCACACCAGGACAGAAAGGCCGGGAGACGTGCTCCGGCTGCCGGAAAGGTAAATACGATTTAAAATCACATAAAATGATTAAAACGCTCACGCTTTACAACAGACAGTATTAGACGTAGATCAGTGCACACACCATCACACAGATAAAATAACTTTTAAAAAATGCCAAATTTTACAGTTGAATGCCAAGTGAGCGCTGTCGCAGCCCGAGCCTAGCGGCTGTCGCTGCTAAATCACCATACCGTTTCTGAATGTTATGCCTCATTTCCAAGTTGAAACTCTTCAAAATGGTAAATACCCCACCTTATAGCTCATAACTTGTAATGAGGGTCTAAGAAACTGATCGCATAAACCGCTCCAATAGTGCTAATTTGCCCCATGATAACACCATATTGAATAGTTCAAGTGTCTGCTATTTCATTTCGTGAGGACGGTACTGCATTTCATAGACATAAAACAAACAGGGATTTTTGCTGCATCAAAACAGCACTAGCTGCTATGAAAAGGAACAAAACAGCACTCCTTGAAGTCTGCAATACCCTGCTGAATCGCACCTTCTCCATAACAACTTTTTGGTATGTATAAATATTCATTCTGGGAGTATTTATCAGGAGCTCTTTGAACATGTTCTGCTAGAGAGTAATGCTAATGCCATGCACCGCTTATAGTATTTCCTGGCTTAAGCAAATGTTGCACCTTCAAACTGAAAATACATTAAGCGCATAATTGATAATGTTGAGGTAAAAAATCTGTACAGCAAAGGAACTGTCAGTAAATCAATGGCGACAAATTATTTTCCTTGGTAAATAATGATTTTATCAAGAGGGTGAATCCTTAAACACAGTAGATTCAATCAATAAAAAGGTTGCACACATTGTTTTACTTATCTGAGTACTTGTAACCTATGGTTGTAATTTCATTTTCTAAATTTTTAAGTATTGGAAATCGATGCCTGCATAGAAGAGAGAAAAGAAAAATAGCAAACAGAATAGCAATATTGGAATCATTATTGTTTGGACTGCATAAGGCTAGATTTACTAACGTTTTGCACGGGCGCTCCTGTGGTGCAACTCGACTCAAAGCCTTCATTCAATGTACTTGCCATTACAACTGAGCACAGCTCAAAACTAGGCAGAAACACAAGAGTGGCAGTGCAACCCCTAGCAAAGTTCTGCCTGAGAACATGGCCTCCCATAGCTTGCTCTAGGGACAATAAATTACTGTGCACCTGTTGATGGTTTGCAGAGTGCCCAGGAGCACATCAAACAGTTGTGGTGGTTCTTCAAAGTCCAAGGGCTATTCGATATTACAGAAGAGATAATAGGTGCTTGAATAGCAGCTTGTTTCATTTGAGTGAACACGTTGCCCATGTTCCTGCTCCGGCACAAGCATAAAAAGGCCTTGAGGGCCTTGCTAACATTCCTTCACCTACCAGGTGGCAAACAATCAGTGTGCCCCTCAGGGATCCCATGACCTTCCAAAAAGAAAGTGGAGTCACCCATTAAAGGTGAATCAAGTACATCTACAGCAGTGCTGCACTGTCACTGACTATGCAGTGAAACAGGTGTTCAAGGCTGAGGGAGCCTTGAAGGCCTCAATGAAGGTAGGGGCATAATTGCACTGTAACTTCTGTTGTAGGGACCGTAAAGCCACTCTCAGAGGTTGACAGATTACTGCACAGAAACAGTTTGTTTGAACCAGGGCTCTGCATTCCTCTTCAATGCTCTTTTCTACCCATGCATATTCTCAGGGTACAATATTTGGATCCCACTGTTGCCAGTGCATTGTTTTTTTTTTTTACATTTCCAGAGCAAAAAGATCACCTTTGCAGGTATTCCAACAGAATGTCAACTACAAAGTGGCTTTGCATGGCTTCATAAATATAACAGAGAGGTTTGTGTTGTGCATTTACCACATTGCATGGTGCAAGCATGACTCAAGGTCTTCATAAATATGCCCCTAAGAATCAAAATATCATGAAGGTTATAATATATACAGATTAGTGTAGACTTTCTCTACTTAAATTGACATGTGTGTAAGTTGGAATTGTATATAAACTGGCGTCTGCCAGTAGGTAGTTATAGTTAGGGCCTAGTTTCCATAAGAAAAGTTTTTTTTTGACTTGCTATATCTTTGTTGTCGTTTGACAAATCTCCTCTAAAGTTTCCCAAAAAATGTGTTCCGATGAGTCTTATTGTGCATGGAAAGGTTCAGGGGGATCCGTCAACCAGGGTTGGGAAAAAGGAGGGGTCAAAAAAAGTGTGTTTCTCATGTTAATTCCAATAGAGATTTTAGACATGAATACAGCCCAGACTGCTGGATGGAATTTCGCCAAATTTAGCAAAAAGGTAGCTCTTGGTCCAGAAAGCACCCTTGATGTTAACTGCTGTAAATCTGTTTAGTAGTTTTGGAGGTATTAAAGAAAATCCACATTTGTTTTACTCTGACCACAAAGTATTCACAACTATTTCACGATGAATCGCAAATATGTGCGCCAACAGGAATGCTGTGATTGACTGGCCGCAACCTGTGTGGATAGCTGTGACCTCCATTTTAATTTATGGGACATGGTCCCCGAGGCTGAAACTCAAGATGAAAAGTGGTATAAGGGGTCAGGGTAGAGGAATGCTGATTCATGGCTGCAATATAGGGGGTTTTCATAGGCCCCTTATGTGTAAAGTAAGTTGAAAATGTTTATATTTCCCCCACATGTGATGTTTGTGAATTCTTCATGACGCTCAGCATGGCCCCATGTAATGTTGCAATGAATTCGTGAATATCACCGCAAAACTTAAAAATAATACATTCACACCAACTCACAGGTGCATGCAGATACTCACACACCCACTCACAGACCCACTCAGAGACTCATGCACACACTCACAGACCCACACAGATGCATATGTACCCACTGACAGATCTACTCAGAGACTCATGCACCCACTCACACACCCACTCAGAGACTTAAGCACCCTCTCAATGACCCATTCAGAGACTCATGCACCCACTGACAGACCCACTCAAACACTCACAGACCAACTCAGAGACTCACACACCCACTCACAGGCCCAATGATGCTCATGCACCCACTTACAGACACTCAGACACTCAAACACCAACTCACAGACCCACTCAGACACTTATATACCCACTCACAGACCAACTCAGAGACTCATGCACCCACTCACAGGCTACTCAGACACTCATGCACACACTCACAGACCCTTTAGACCATTTAGAGGCTCATGCATCCACTGAAAGACCCCCTCAGACACTCACAGACCTACTCAGAGACTGAAACACCCACTCACAGACCCACTCAGATACTCACACACCCACTCACAGACTCATGCACCCACTCATAGGCTACTCAGACACTCATGCACCCACTCACAGGCCACTCAGACACTCACGTACCAACTCACAGACCCACTCAAACACTTATGCACCCACTCACAGATCAACTCAGAGACTCATGCACCCACTCACAGACCCTCTCAGACACTCATGCACACACTCACAGACCCACTCAGGCACTCCATCCATCATCTCCTTGTGTTTGCTTTCTTCGCCCTAAGTTGGTAGGGTATGCCCAGATGTGTGTCGCTTGCTCACTTTGCCACTGTATTCAATCTAGCCTGTCTGATGAGTACTGTTACCTCGAAACTGGTCCCAGGATGCTTGTTTCCGGTCCAGGGAACACCTGGTCGGCAGTTCGGGCTGGACTGTTCCCATGAGGCAGCGTGTCAAGATTGATTTGCATATGGCTGGGTCTGAACTGGGGTGGCGAAGTGAGCTAAAGAACGATGATGGATTCAACCCAGATCTGTGACTGGGGTGAGTGTCTGAAAAGTTTCAACACCCCATCCATCATCTCCTTGTGTTTACTCATGCACCCACTCACAGACCCACTCAGAAACACACACAACTGCTCACAGACACACTGAGAGACTCATGCACCAACTCACAGGCCCATACAGACACTTACATATCCTCTGACATATCCACTCAGAGAGTCATGCACCTACTGGAAGACCCACTCAGAGACTAATGCATCCACTCACAGACCCACTCAGACACTCATGTACCCATTCGCAGATCCACTCAGACACTCATACACACACTCACAGACAAATTCACATACTGACACACCCAGTCAAATGCACAGTCAGTTATATATTTGTGAATTTTAAATGAGCTGATGTCTATTTAATGTCTGCTTTTGATTTGCGCATGTGTAATGTATTCACCAATATTAAAAAACTATCAAAAAAGGGATTTAAAAAGAAAATTAACTTATCCAGTGATGGAAATAGTGTGGTTCTGAGAAGAGCCTTTGTGTTTATTGTGTGTAGACGATGACTACACATACAACAGGATGCAGTGTATTAATTTGTTGAAGAATAAACTGTTGCCTTTCTCTGCGAAGTGAACTCCATCACTTCCAGACATACCATCCATGTTCAAGCTCAAGCGTTGTTGTAGATAGTCCATGTTATGGTATCTGATGAATGTAAAAACAGTTTTATTGACATGTTTCCTGGCTTTGTCAATCTGTAGGTAGAACTCATTTGACCACTTCCAATTCTGCCTTTGGAATATGTTGGAGAATACCAATGCAGTCTGATGGAAAAGTACCATTAGTTGAGCAAAGGTATCCTTCATTAGGATTTCTAGTCCTACCTGAGTAAGTGTGCCTATGTCATTGCCACAACAGTGCACAATCATGAGGTCAGGGTGCTGGCAATCTGCAAAGCTTTTTACCAAAGGCAGTCTCTCTAGCCCAAAATACAAAGCTATGACCCACAATCCACACTCTAACCATTTTGAAGGGAAGGAAGAGCAGCACACATGAGAAGGCTGGAGCAGAATGGGACAGTTTTCAAAATGAAAGACATTTTAAATGGAGGACAGGACTTGTTTAAAAAAGGATATATTTGATTGGATGGTGTAAATATGCAGGTAGTTGAATTTAGGAAGTGATTTTGAAGAAAAAGTAAGTAGATCTGTGATTGGCTCTGGTAAAAATAAAAAAACATAATACAATCTTGAATATGCTTTTAATTGCAAACAGTCAACCACACCTGCTGCAGTTGAGAGGAAAGTAATGTGCTGCTCCTAGAATGTGTTGTGAACTTGTGACCTACTGGTTCATGAGTGTTCTAATGGGGATTGCTATTGTAACTGTGCTAAGAGAGTTTGGGGAAGGGCATTAAACAGATTGTAGTCAGTTTCTTGAAGTTACAGTGGTTTACATTCATTATTTATTAAGGAGGGTTTATTTTCTTAATGGCATGTATGTAACAAACATTAGGGCAGTGGTAAAGTATGAAGAGTACAAAGCTAAATATGGCTTTGGACTTCCGCAGTTATTTGCGAATTTAATGCAAAGTTACACGGGGGCCCGCGCTAAGGGTTTCGACAACTTTGTGAATACGCCTAAAAAGTCTACCTCATTCGGGTTCTTTACTGGAGTGCAAAAATCACTGGTCATTTAGGAGTGGGTTACGATTAGTAAAATATGAAAGAGTAGCTTTGATTTGATACCTTTTGACAGTATCACTGTCAGCAATGTTGAAATGGTTGCCATTCATGTTTGCTTTGTGTGAGAGTAGTGCACCATTCTTTTGCTTATTTTTTGTATACATACTGAGCCGAC
Source organism: Triturus cristatus (assembly GCF_964204655.1). Taxonomy (NCBI): domain Eukaryota; kingdom Metazoa; phylum Chordata; class Amphibia; order Caudata; family Salamandridae; genus Triturus; species Triturus cristatus. The sequence goes on along the minus strand of NC_140591.1, from coordinate 721,068,793 downwards.
AGTCTAACTGAAAGCATTAAAAAAACCTGATCAACCAACTCAATTTACAGTAATGCGAATTACAGTGTAGTTAAAAAAAAAAAAGATTTTAAAGGTATGTGTATAGATGAAGTTAATAAGTTAATAAAAGTGTGTATGATATATACAAAGCTTTTATGAGTGTATGAGAGAATCTGCGAGTGGGTGTTTGAGTGTTTTTTGGGTTCATGGATGTGTGTCAGTGTCTCTATGGGTGTGTGAGTGAGTATGTGAGTGTCTGTCTGGATCTGAGAGTAGGTGTGTGAGAAGTTCTTTAATCATGTGATGTCCTGGAACTGTAGAGAGAGAGTGTGTGTGTGTGTGTGTGTGTGTGTGTGTTGTTTTACTGTATGGTTGAGTGGGCATTAATCTCCTGTTTTACTATGTACTAGTTACCTCTTAGGTAGGATGTAGGTAAGTCATAGGACAGGGTGGTATGTGCTTAGGGGGTCAAGACTCCTAGGCATAGTTAAATATGCAGTCTTTCACCCATACTGCAAGTTATATGCATAATTACAAAAGCAGAGTTACTCCCCTTGCCTGTAAGAGAGAGATAGAGGCATGTAATCTAATTATTCAGTGACATACCCATACAGCACTTATTTATGTAGCAATAACAGAGGCAGTTGCAAATACATTTATAATATGCAACAGTCAGTAATAAAGGCAGTAAGAATTATATACAGCCACTTATATAAAGACATTGTGGCTTTGTTACTTTCACATCCAGTGATACAGCCAGAGAGGGGTTGATACACTTATTTAGATGTGTATTGAAGTAGTGATACTCCTAGTCACTCATCCAGAGTAGTTGAAATATAAATATGTGGGCTGCTTGCATCTGCACAGGCTGTGTATGCAGTTTGACTGCCAGGTTGAGTTGGCATTTTCAGCTGCTTACCACCCATATTGTGACTCACATACCTATTAACAAAATCATAGAGGCACTCACCCACCCAGTCAAACAGAGACAGAAACACTTACATATGTCCATACAACACTTATGTCTCCAGCAGTAACAGATCCACATGCACACACAGTTATATATCTCAGCAGTCAGTAATAGAGCCAATAAGTAATATATGCAGGCAGTTACATACACATATAGACAGACATAGAGATACTAAGACAGCTAATCGTATAGCGTCATAATTAATTACACATCCAGTGACACACCCAGAGAGGTGGTTATGCACTTATTTAGGTATGAACGCAAGTAGTGACTTTCTAAGTCACCTATCCAGACTAGTAGCTCTTTAAACATGTGTTGGGCCTGCTACTGCAGCGCCTATGTGTGCAGTTTTTACTGCCAGGTTGATTTGGCATTGATAACCCCTTACCAAGCCTTAAACATTCCTTCTACTAGATATAAGTCCCTGTCTAAGATAGGGTGTAGGTAGGCCATAGGATAGGATGCAATGGTGTTAGAAGGTAAGACGTACTTTGAAGTTTCAGTGAATTAAATGTGAACTTCCAGACCCACATATCCAGTTAAACATGCAATCTACCACTCATATTGCAACTCAGATATACATTTACAAAAGCAGAGCCACACACCTAGTCAGTCACACAGAGGCACTTACATATTCAAGCAGATGCCCATACAGCACATATGTATCCAGCAGTAACAGAGCCAGTTGCATACACATTTATAAACCTCAACACTCAGTAATAGAGCTAGTTAGTAATGTATACAGTCAGTTACATACACACATAGAGACCCATAGAGAAACTAGGGGGCATAATATCAAGCCAGGCGATAAAATTATCGCCGCTTTAGCGGCAGAAAACTGCAGTTAAAACGGCGATAATTGGCTTGATAATATGCTCTATGGGAGTCCAATTGAAGCCCATGTTAGACGTCCTTCACATTTAACATGGGCTTCAATTGGAATTCCATAGAGCATATTATCAAGCCCATTATCGCCGCTTTAGCGGCAGTTTTCTGCCGCTAAAGCGGCGATAATTTTATCACCTGGCTTGATAATATGCCCCTAAGACAGCTAGTCATATAGATTTATAGTTACTTACACATGCCTTAACACACCCAGGAAGGGACTGATACCCTCATTTAGATGTGTTCAGAAGAACTGCCACTCCTAGTCAGCAGTCTATACAAGTAGCTCTTTAAACATGAATTGGGCCTGCTGCTGCAGAGATTATGTGTGCAGTATTAATGCCAGTTTGAGTTGACATTGATACCTGTGTACCAAGCCTTTAAACGTTCCTTCCAGTAGATATAACTCATCCCTAAGGTAGGTGTAAATAGGCCATAGGATAGGGTGTTATGCCTTTAGGAGGTAAGACACGTAGGGGCATATTTACAATCCCATATCGCCACGGGAACGTCACTTTTTGCGACATCCCCGAGGTGATAGAGGCTTCGCCTTATTTACAAGGCAGCGTTAAGCCACTTAACATGGCTTAACGCTGCCTTGTAAATAAGCCTCTCTTTTACGCTATGCTTGGAGTGAAAGGGATGGGCAGTGGGTGTTGCGGTGGGTGTTCCACCACAACACCCATTGATTTTGAGGCTGCCCCCATTTACAAGGGCACCGTAAATAGGAGGCAGCGCCAAAATTAAGACCGGGAAAACCTGGTCTTAAGTTGACGAAACGAGGAGAAATGCTTTATTTCTCCTCGCTTTTGCTTTTTCCATGTGTGCTCTATTGTGCAGCACACATGGAAAAAGCAAAATGCCTTGGATTATTTATGTTCCGAGAGGTGACTTCTCCTGCACATAAAAAACCTTTAAAAAAATTAAATTTTGTCACTTCCATGTGTGCTGCATTAAGCAGCACACATGGAAATGACAAAACTGCATTTCAAGATTCTTTATGTGCAGAAAGGGGGACCTTCCTGTACGTGAACAATCTTCCCCTGCACGCAGACAACCTTGCACTATAGTACAAAGGTGCCTGCATTGGTGCTACACTGCTAAGTATAGCGCCAGCACAGGGGGAAATGCAGGGCTTCACCATATTCTTGTAAATGTGGTGCAGCCCTGCGTTTCTGAAGTGGTGGAGCATGTCGTTAAGAAAAGTAGTCTAACGACTCGCTCTGCCACTTCTCTTGTAAATATCCCCGTAGTTTGAAGTTTGAGTGACTCAAATGTGTACTTTCAGGCTCATATGCTCAGCTAAACATCCTGTGTCCCAGCTGTAGTGTGACTTACAAACGTATTTACAAAAGTGTAGAGACTCTCACCTAGCCAGTCAGACAGAGGTGCTTACACAGTCAGTTGTATGTCCGTAGAGAAAGTTATGCATCCAGCAGTGATAGAGCCAGTTGCACACACATTTATAAACCCCAATGCTCACTAAAACAACCAGTAAGTAATCTAAACAGCCAGTTACATACACATATAGAGACCTGTAGAGATACTAAGACAGCTAGTCATGGAGCGACATAGCCATTTACACATCCAGTGACGCACTCAGAGAAAAGCTGATTTAATTATTTAGATATAAGTATTGATACTCCTATTCACTAATGCAGACAAGTAGCTTTTTAAAGATGTTTTGAGCCTGCTACTGCACAGTCTATGTGTGCACTTCTACTGCTAGGGTCAGTAGGCATTTAAAATCCCTTGCTAAGTCATAAAGTCCTTTTTCGCTTTACACATAAGACACCCCTTAAGGTCGGCCATAGGTAGACATACACTGACAAATACACATACACACCTAGATATACTCTAATGCATATCTTAGCACTCCCAGGTACACACTGATGCATATTCTAACAAACTGGAGCACACACTCATGCTTACACTAAGGCATCAGTACAAACTGATGAATACACTAAGCATGCACTGTCACACCCTGGAACACACGTATGCATACACTAACACACCCAGGTACACTCTGATGCATATAGTGACATGATAACACATACACTAATACATACACTGACACACCCAGGCACATACCGATGCACAGACTAACACACTCAGTCACACATTGACTCATACAATAAGATGGCCAGGCACACTGAACCATACACTAACATGCCCAGACACTCATGTATATACTAACACACCCAGGCACACACTTATGCATACACTGACATAGCCAGACACACACTGATGCAGATATATCCAGGCAGAAATAATTTATGCATACATTAAGACACCCAGGCACACTCTGATGCGTATAGTGACACACCTCTACGTACACTAATGCATACACTGACACATCTAGGCACACATTGATGCACACACTAACACACCCACTCGCACACTGACCCATACACTAATACACTCAGGCACACACTGATCCATACACTGACACCCAGGCAGACAGTGATATATATGCTTACACACCCATGTACATTCTGATGGATAGAGTAACACACCCATGCAGACACTGATATACACACCCAAGCAGACAGTGATTGATATGCTAACATATTCAGGTACATATTCATGCATATACTAACACACCAAATGACACACTAATGAATACACTAACAGACTCAGTGACATACTTTTTCATACAACATCACACCTAGACACTTAGTTATGCATACAGTGAGACATGCTGATGCATATGCTGAGACAGGGAGAGACAGACAGATATAAAGATGGACAGTAATAGACTAAGAGTGGCTATAATATAGTAACATAACTGTTTATGTTGGTAGTTTAATGTTCAAAATATATAATTTAATAGTATGTAACGAAAATCTGAATGCACTGATTTCCTTTTTCTTTCCAAACATCTACTTATACTTAAAACCAGAGAATTACAGTGCCAAAAAATTGAAACAAGAAATAAACAGAGCAAGAATATTATCGTCTTACAACAGAGAAACAAAAGGGAAAGAATGTGGACAAAGTGATTAAAGAAAAAAGAGCTGCTGGTAAGAAAACTAAAATGTTTATGAAAATAGTATGCGGATAGCTGCAAACTGAGCAAAATCAAGTAAATAAAAAGCGAGGTTTCAATTTAGCTATGAAAGAACAAAAAGAAACTGACACTAAGAGAAAACAATCACATACAAGTAAGCTAATAGTTAAACGAGAAGAGAGAGGTGGTTTACAGAACTAAGAGTCAGAATGTTTCGCAGAAGGGTAATTCAGTATCTCATATGGCCTATGAAGCAATATAAAAGGAAAAGAGAAGCAGGCAAACAAAAGGAACATATTGAGGCTGTAGTTGATAAGGCATTTGACCTGAAGAAGAAGCTATTTATTTTGATTCTGAGCAGAATGAGAACACTGGATAAAACAGTGTTATCTATGAGGAGAAGGAGCCAAAAGAAAAGACTTCTGAACAGTAGTTTTCGCAATATTGTCAGTGGTGAATGGAAGCATACTTCCAGTACTGTGCCTTTCTTTAATGAAGAAAGCTACTTGCAATATAATACATTAGTGCTTACAGTTGAAAGAACGGGTCACAGTTATGAGGTGAAGGATGGTACTCCCATTCCAAAAGTGGAGATGGTTCCTAGAAATGTTTAGGAGGTGATAGCTGAAGAGATACAAGGAAGACGTAGACACGCCCCTGTATACAAATGGAACTGTAGTAGTATTTGCAGTGTTTGGCAGGAATCAATTGATTCATTGAGAAATTACCTAAGTGTCTTTCCATGCAAAAGTCTGAAACTACAAATTAGGATTTTGCAAGGATTTAATCCATGCAAAGTAAGAAAGTATACAAATTTACAGGGACATTCACTAGCATCTCTATAAAAAAAATGGTGCCAAAGCAGCTGTTGGACCTGGCCCTTTTGGCAGGTTCAGCCCTAAACTTTTTGCATTTATCCTGGCCTTTTTTCCTATGTAGCGTTAGTAGTTTTAGGCCTCTAGGCACTTTAGCACTGTGTCCCAGTGTAAAGTGCGTGCGCTCTCTGTTACATTTAGTGAGACTGGCCTGCCCTCCCATAGGAATGCATGGGGGATATGTGTGTCCATGGTAGTTCCTGATGTGAGAGGAGTGCAGGGACGAGTTTGGTATGTGCGAACTCGTGAGAATAAATGTTGCGCAATGGTGTGCACAGATTTATTGTGACTAGTGGAGAAGTGCCACTTCTAGAAGTTGGCATGTCTGTGTGCTGTGTGATGTGAATTGCCTGTTTGGCTTGTGATTGACAGGAGCTGGGAGGGCTGGGGAATTCCAGGAGCCAGAGTGAGTATGCCCGGTGGTGAATGGAGAGATCTGCATGTAGATGGGAGGGAGGAGTTGCACCTGGGACCTGAATGAGGGTGGGCCTTCCCTTCACAATGCTGGCTCCATCTCCTTTGGTGCGTCTGATGTCCCTGGCCTGTCCTGTGAATAGAGAGGGGAGCTGAGCAAAACAAAGTGCTCCTGAACCAGTTGAATCTGGTTCTCCCCTTGCCCTACAGTTGCAAAACAAAGGAAAATGCTGTATAAAAGAAGGGGCTGTGACCCCATGAAAATGTTCTTGTTTGTGGACTTGAATCTACCAGGGGTGTGCTGCTGCTGGGGCTCAGGGGAAGGCTTGCCTCTCTGGGCTCTGCCCTGCCCCTGGATGCCTGGAGGACTGCTTCTTTGGACCCTTCTTGCTTTCTTGATACCCATGGACTTATTCTCTTCCTTATTTGGGCAAAACCTTGGCTGGGACTTGCCCTCCTTAGAGAACAGGGCTTTTGGTGCTTCCAGCGCCCTGTGAGCGCTTATTTTCATTTTTTCTAGGAGAGAGGAGCTGGCATTTGCAGCACTGCGCTGCTGGAGGAAAGCGAGGGAATCCCCAGCGTAGGGATTTCCCCCCGCCGTGTGCCTTGTTCGGCGGGTGCCCACCCCGCCGGTATCTTTATTTAAACTAGCGGGAGCCCACCTCACTTTATCTTTATTTTAAATTGGTGGGTGCCCACCCCGCCTTCGAGAGAAATCACCGCCACGGCCCGAGACGCACATCGAATCCCTTCTGGGCCACTGCCCAGCGTAACCCAGAAGGTAGGCAAGGCTACGACATCGTGGGCGGGGCTTCCGGGATGGAAGGGAAGCCCCGCGAGAGAAGAGTCCGCTGCCGGAGACGCCGTCCGGAGCCCTGCGACTCCAGAGCAAAGTCCTGGGTCCCAGGAGGGGGCCCGGGTGAAGTGGAGAGGAGTTCCCTGATCCTGGTGCCTGCCTGCGTGAGACTCCCATGAGTGAGGGAGAGCCCCGCGGGCGCCAGCAGCAAGAGGAGACCCGAGAAGTCCCCTTTCGCTTCCGCCCCTACGGAGGGAGCATACCTTGTTTTACATGCCAGTGAAGGCACCGTGTTTTAGGTTTCTTGGGCGGCCCCGTCTGGCAGCGGGCTGCCCCAACGGGGGCATGGTTATTTCCAGAGCCTATGTGGCTCCCATGTTTGGCCCCATAATCTTCAGAGCCCCGTGTGACTCCACCGAAGGTGGCATATCTGTGTTAAGGGCCAGAGGGGCCCGTGTCCTTTCCCCAGTACTTGGGGACATGCTGCTTTCCTAAGCCAGATGGCTCCAATGCTTGGCATATTTATTTTTAGAGCCTAGGTGACTCCAACGATGGCCATAATTATTTTAGGCCCATGCTCTTATTGTCTGGGCACATTTGCTTCAAGAGCCCTGTGTGGCTCCAACGCCTGGCATACTTGTTCCAAGGGCCATTGCAAGCTCAAGCCCCAGTTGACTGTCTTCCAGCTGACCAGCAAGTAGTGGGCAGCTGCACCATTTAGATTTGCGCAGTGGCGCAATTGGATTCCGCTGCTAGGCATCGTGCCTTGACTTTGGGGACAAAGGGCATTTGAGCCCACTTTCTGAGATGGCCAGTTGGCCAGGGGGGGATTGTTAGGTTTATAGGGTGCCAGGCCCTACTGTGATTTTGGGGTGCTAGGAAATGTGATTCCTGTAGAATGATTTACGCACCTGTGTTGATACCTCTAAATGTGTTTGATGATTATGAGGTTGGTTCGCATATGATGGTTTATGCTAGGGAGAGTTATTCCCTAATGTAGTTATGAATAGGAGGTTAGGGTCTAATGTGTTTAGACTTGTGAGAGAATTGTATAATGTGGTTTGCTGATGAGGTTGGCGTACAATGCGTTTGGCGCCTAATGTGATACTGTGAATAATGGGGTTTATGTTACAGGGTTCAGTGGGCTCTGTCAGGTGTAAATAATCCCCTGTAAATATGACCTAGTGCCAGGTGGCACCCTGTATAATATGTGCTTACTATTCTAATGTGTTATGACAATATAAAGGCTATTTTTATATATAACCTTGTGTGGGGTTTCTTTTGTGGTGGGCCTGGGATGTTGTTGCTGTGTGCGCCGCAAATGCTTTACACATTGCCTCCGGGATAAGCCTGACTGCTCGTGCCAAGCTACCAAGGGGTTGAGCAGGGGTTATCTTTGGCGTGTAACTTCTTTGCCCTGACTAGAGTGGTGGTTTCTGCCTGGCTTTTGCGCACACCTTAGCCAGCCAGAAATCCCATTTCTAACAGCAGCTTTCATCACTTCAGAATGTTAGCTGTTGACCACTCAAAAATTAGAAATTCAGTTAGGAGGATCTACTATGTCAAAACTTCTGCCCTATGTTTAGAAGAAATGGATAGAGCTCTTTTGCAAGGTATGGTAGCAGAGATAGAAAACGTTTGGGAAGATGTTCAGTTTTGTTAATTTGGTACTGAACAGGAGTCTAGGGAAAATGAGGAGTTGGTATGTTCAAGACTATAGTAACAGGCCACAGGTATTAGCGTTGATAACTTTACAAAAAAGATTAGGAGGTTTAACACAGTTTCTTCTGAGAAACCAAACTGTGTTTGTCTTTGTTGTCAACGCACTCACTACAAAAGCCAAACTCACAATTTAATTGCATTCCCAAAAACTGAACAAGAGAACAGAGCTAAGTGAAAAGATGTACTGGTTATTTATTTGTAGAGGAATGCTTTGAGTGGTCCACACAGCAAATTATATGTAAGGACTGCTATGATAAGTTTGCAAATAAAAAAATGCCAGCCAGAGCAGTACAAAACACTTTGGAATTAGTAACAATTCCAGAAAAGCTTTGAGTATTAAATGTTTATGAATCAATTCTCATACAATATATACACCCATTTCAGGCTATCGTTCGTAAAGAACCAAAGACAGAGAAGTTGCCACCAACTGAGATTCAGAAAGACCTTAACTGAAGAGTTGTCTACTTACCTGTTGATTTTAAATGGAACAGTGAAACTTTTGGTGTACACCGAGAAATTGATGAACCACGTATTATTCGGTTAAATGATGTTCCTATCAAGAGCAAAGAAATCTGGCAAAAGTTAGTGGGTGTTAATAAAGTACAAACAACAACATTATACCTGGCACAAAATATTATTTATTATAAGAATGTTGAAATTGATCAAGAAACATTAGAATCTAATGGACATATTGAAAAAGTGGATCACTCCAGAAAAGAAGAAATTAACAAGCAAAAAGAGCTCCCATGAGTGTATGGTAGAAACGTTTATAGGCTCACTGTTTTCCACAACTGTTTCCCACTGGAGCAGGTGGCCTCTATGATAAGTGCCCCATACAGATACCAGCAGTTGAATACCATTAAACCAGATTATATTCAGATGATCCAAGTTTTCGCCAGTGCGTTCCATACATTTTCCAACTTCTGTTTGAGAGTGACTTGTCTGGGCTTTCAGATGCTGTAAACCACATACTAAAGACAGGAGTTCATCTTCAAAATATCTCTGCAAATTAATGTGTTGACAAAGTTAATGGAAAAGATGAAAAGTTCTGTACTTTCAAACACATAGATGTGGGCAGGGGCGGCTCCTCCATTTGGGCAGAGGAGCGATACCCCACTGCTTTCTCACAGTGCGAGCAGCAAAAACATACAATGGTATTTTAAATTCCATTTTATGTTTCTGCTTCTCGCACTGCGAGAAAGCAGAAGGCAGGGTTTGGTTGGGGCGGGCGGTCCTGCTCAAGGGCAAGGGAGGAATGGCTTGCCCACTGTTGTGGGCGCTGAATGTTTGGTCGGTCCCAGGGCCCACCAAACCAGTCATATGCACTCTGCATTTTCTCTATGTAGGTTGCATGCAGCCTACATAGAGAGAATGGCCTCCCATAGACACCTGTGGGGTCGGCGTCCCAGCCAGTCACAATGCTGCCATTTCAGTTTTGTGATTGGCTTAAGGGAGGGGAGGTAGGCTGCCTGCGGTTGCTTCCTGTTGTAGAGAGGACAATGCAGTCCGAGGAAGCGGTACGGGCTGGCAAAGGTAAGTTAACTTAACCTTCATTTTTTTAAATTAAACATCTTCCCCCAGCACGACCCCCTTCCTGTGCACCCCCCACACCCTCACCAGCGAGTCATACCGGCCACGACTGGATGTGGAAAGTACTGTTGTCAAAAATACAGATACAAAAGAACACATTACACAAGATGTTGATTTGGATTTCCACAACCTCTCATTTCACAAGAAAGAGTGAACAGCTTTTTGTCTGTAGTCAGACATACACTGGCATGGAAATCACATAACAACCTAAGAAGAACAGAGGCCTCCAACTATATTAATGACTATAATACTGTGATTCTCAAAATGTGGAATGCAAATATGGATATACAATTTATTGCAGACAACTCCATCACTGTTACTCAGTACGTCCCCTCATATATAAAAAATCCTAGAAAACAGAGATGAAGGAGATATGGGAGGAGATGTCTGCAGAAAAGACACTAACCAAAACATTGTACAGCTTCAGCTCGAAAATACTTTCTCATAGAGAGATGGGGTCCTATCAGTGTTGTGACCAGTTGAGCTCGGCCAGTTTGTTCTCGAAGTCAAGGGGAATTGTTTGGGTAAGTACAGGCATAGCAAGTACGCAAAATAGAGTGCTAATGTTTTTCCCTGAATTTCAGGACCTAGCAGATTTCAACCCGGAAAGTACAGACATTGTGAAATCAAGTATGTTGGACACACAGTATTTAACAATGAGGCCACATCTAGAAAACATGTGCCTTTATGAAGTACTTCAACATTATAAATACTGAAACAATGTAACTGAAAACAACGAAGAAGGGAAATATGCAGTAGTTGGATGTGATGGTTATTTGGGGAGACACATAAATGGAAATCTAATTAACCACAAAAAACGTAGTTGCCAAAGAAGAGAGTTTTTCTGTTTGCCACTTCTACAACTCTTCAAGCCTTGGCGTGCTGGAACAGAATTACTTGGAGAGTATGACTGCTATAAAGATTCTCTTAATGCTGTGAAATATACCACTCAGTGTTCAGTCCTCCCAAACTACTTGCAAATGTTACATGATGAGACTGACAGAAGGAATAGATTACTGCTGAGATAGCTAAGGAGAGTAAAAATAGTCAAAGTTCAGCACCACTGAGTCAAGATCCTCTTGGACAACCCATTATTGAAAATGAAGGCACATTAACATATCAAGAAAGGAACCCCCTATATATACTTTGAGATCCTATGGTGAGGGGAAAAGAATACAGCTACTGTAGAAATACTCTTGTCAGACCTAGATTTCTTTTCAAACGGCCTACAGCAGGCAATTCCACAGCACGCTTTATAACAACCAATTATACAAAATTAAATAATTTTTTTATTTAGCAAAATATTTTTTATCTATATGCAGCATTTTTAAATATTTCTATAGCATTTAATATATGTTGTGCATAACAACTCAGTCTGAACAGAATTGTATATTTAGTTCCAATTGTTTTCAAATGGTAAACAACATTTTACATTTCACAAGAGCAAAACAATGTTATTTGCATGTAAAATATTCCAAAAGAACATAACAAGGTGACACAGAGTTCATTAAATAGCATCATAAAAAATGGCAGTAACCCTACAAACAACCATCAAGCAGTCATTCTAACCACTCAGAACACTCTCACACACACAACACACTCACACACAGATGATAATCCTAAGGAAACATCTGTTTCTTCATATGACATACACTAATTATAATTCTGTGGTTTGACTCAATTCAAAGAATATCCACAGCTGTGTTGTCTTAGGAAGATTTCCCCATATGGTCAGTCAACGCACGTTTCGGTGGATAACAATTACAACCACCTTCATCAGGACCATACTTGGTAATTAGTAGTTCAAATAGATGGGCAGGGGTTCTCTATAGAATAATAAAAAAGAAAAGGTTGTTTTCCAAAAATTCTGTGCTGGGAAAAATTGCCCAAGGTTGGCTAAGTCAAAAGGTAATATCAATTTGGAGAAAATGGCATCCTTTAGTGCAAATCCATGATTCATACTACCTCTGAAGTCCCAAAAGTAATCACTGAATTGTGAATGCATTGCTCTGTTCAACAGTGCGAATCCTATAAGTGTGCTCCAGAGTGCGTTTACAGATTTCGCATCTTACCATGGAGTAGGCCCATGAACAGAAAGAAAGATAGGAGGGTCTCAGACCTGAGTTGATGGAGAAGAGACAAAAAGGAGATAAAAGAGGAGAAAAAGAAGAAGAAAAGAAAAAAGAGAAGGCCAATCTATATGTTCACTCCTTTGAACAAGATCAGGTTCTCAACATCAACAATCCTACTTGAAGTCTATCCGCTTGTGGAAGCGTTATAATGACGACGTGTTGGTAGTATGGAGAGGTGATACTGCCTCCATCATAGCATTCCAAACATGGCTCAACACAAGAAATGAATTTCTTCAATTCACAGTGGAATTCAATAAGGCAAGAATCTCCTTTCTAGATCTCTCCATCTTTGTTACACCTACAGGTCTAGAGAGTGAACTGTTTCGAAAACCCATGGCTCGTAACTCTCTGTTACGCTATGATAGCCAGCATCCAAAAGCATTAAGGGATAATTTACCATATGGACAATTCCTCCGGGTCCTAAGGACAAATACATGGAACATTCTAACAACCTTATTGCACAACTGAGAGAAAAAAACTACCCGAAGAAATTGATTAAGCGCTCATACAAACGTGCTACTAACAATAATCGGGAATCTCTCCTAGAACCACCCACAGTCAAACCACCTCTAGACCGCCTTACGTTTGTCAGCACGTTTTGCTCACTTATGAATGACATACAAAAATGCGTTAGAAAACACTGGCGCATCTTGAATAGCTGTACAGATAAGATACCTGTCCCCCTCTTTGCGTTTAAAAGAGGTACTAATCTAAGAGACAGGCTTGTACACACTCGACCTAACACTCCCACCACACGCACTGTAGGCACTCTGTGGAACCTTCCCGCAGTTACAGGCCATTTCCCCTGTGGCTCCTGTGCGGTATGTCCACAAACCAGACAGTCTAAGACCATAGACATAGGTACTGACAAACCTTGGATTCAAAAAAGGTTTACCAATTGTAACAGTGACAATCTTATCTACCTTATCACTTGTCCCTGTGGTACCCAGTACGTTGGTATGACGACTCGTAAAGTCAAGCTACGTATGTTAGAACACAAAAGCACTTTCAGGTGCAAAAAAAACATCACCAAATTGACAAGACATTTTGTAGACTTGGCACATAACGCAGATGAGTTCTCTAGGATAGTTTTGGAAAAACCTGTCATTCCCTCACACATCACCGATGTTTCCCATTTCCTATTTTTACGTGAACAGAAATGGTTGTTCAGACTCTCAAGTGATACAAAGGGCCTTAATGATACGATCCCTTGGGTGTCACTACACAAGTAACACCTTTTGGGTTACCTCCTGAGTGTATTGCCTGTTCATGTTTCCTACTCTATTGATCCTGTGTATCATGTTTATTATTATATCTTGACACTTTTTGCATTCATTTCCACTTAAATTCACATGATGTGATTTGATCTGGTGTCTTAATCAACGCACGGTTTACAAGAGTCCTTAGGTATCTTTGCATTGTATATCATCTAGGTGCCCTCATGATTCCAGTAGGTAAACGACAAGGATGATGACACACTAAGAACTGCTTCTAGGCAGTCCTATATTCATTTATTGTTCTCTGCTAAAAATAGCAACGCATTGATACGTATGACATTTATAAACATTAATACATCCCCCTACCATTCGGAATACGAAAAAACGTATTTAGGAACAATATCTACAACACTTTTGGTTCTTCGCATTTAAGAGCCCCTCTTCTACTCTAATTTTTTTAGATAAACACACCCCGCTAAGTTCACATTAAGGAATGCCTGATTATTGGCCATTTGTCAACAACGACGTAAAAGACTACACTTCCCATGAATACATTACGTTTTTTGTAGTTCTTCATGACGACGTTCACACTGACACGCACGTTGCAGTGTTGACGGCGCTCGGGAGTTCACTGTGATATTATCCTTCCTCCAGTGATCTCATCAAAAGGGCGACTTAATCTTTTGAATCACAAACAGGTGGTTTGGTTGTTCCGCATATAAGCTCACCTCGGATCCTGTTCCGCTACCTCCATTTCCAGCTCAGTCGTGGCGTGAGGTAACGACGGACAGGTAGGAACATTTTAGGAACTGTCACTGACTCCTGACAACATTAATCTTTGAGACTTTGTGCTACAACAGATTCTCAATTGTTTGAAGTACACCCGTTTAACTTGTTAGCGAACATGCACGCTATATGTGTTGGGCATACTCATTCTTACATAGCCTTCAAGGCTTCATATGTCGCGCATTTTTTGAGGATAGAAAACATCATCTCCGTATGATTTGTTCTCCTCCCCCCCCTGTTTCAGAGCACCATTTGCGACATGCCACTATAGGAATAACATATATGTGACTCAAAAACTAAATATTCAATCTTTATGTATAATACATGCGAGTCTTCTAAAAACAAGAACATTAAATCATAAGAGATGTGTGTGACTGATGGGTTTGTATCCTTTGCTTTTTATAACACTGACTGAGCTGTCAGACTTGCTGATGACGTTCTATGTAGATACGGGTTTTTCAAGTCCTGTTTATTAATTTTCTATATGTTACATTCTCTCACTTAGTGAATACATATGAGAGAGCGTGATTAGCCTCCAATCTTAGATATGTGGAGTATGTATAAACTGATTTATATTTGTTTTGATTTGCTATTTTTGCTAGAGCGGGACCTCATTGACAGGAGCTGGTGCCCGGTGAGGTGAGGTGTAACCCCTGTATTTTACGGGTGAGCATTTCTATTTGGCAGTAATACGAATTAGTATTACTTGCGAATAACTACATACGAGTTATTAGTCACATATATTTTCGATATTCTTTGTACTTTCAAACTGTACTGACAGGTGTCACTGCTTGTGTTTTTCAGATGAACTTCACGTTAATACAGCGGAGTTTGTATAGATCCTAACTGTATGTTAAGCCATTTCATATTATTTTGCAACCCTTATTGGTGCGATTGCACTAGCTGAATACAGTTTTTTTCACAATAGATTTGGTCCTGAAGAAAGCCGAGGACAGTTTGTCCAGCCGGCTGAAACATGTCGACCAGTAGCAGCAGTCGCTTTTTGACACTGCTGAATTTTCATTTCTAAAAAAGGATCGCACGTGATTCCACACACTTGATGTAAAGTGCTTCTCTCTTGCGAATCCTGTTTTAATCACTCATTTTGTTTGCACTGCACTTCTCTATCCTAGATATTTACTCTAGATGTTGACTTCACAAAAGAGCAGATTACGTTCTCCACTTCTGTTCTTCTTTCTTCCCTCCCTGTTCTCTCTATGAATGATCCAAAAAGAGGTCATAATTAACCTGGCATTCCTCTATGATCAAGAGGACAACTGGAGGTTGTTTGGATAACCCAAATGATGATAATGATCACATTGACGATTGATGGGTATCCAGAGACGATGAAGGTTAACTTCTCCTTCTAGAAAACCTTTTCCTTTTCATTTCTAATATACACTGTTGCAGTAGACACCTGTTTTAGAGATATATCTCTTCTCTATAAGACCTCGGATTATTTTTGTGTTTTTGACTCTTATGATCTTACCCTGATATTGAATGCATAGAAAACTCTCTTCCGTCCAAGAGGCTAAGTTGTCCAATGGCAGGTCTTGTTATTAGGGTATTGCTGCAGTATAACAATATGGTATTTCTGTGGGAAATATAATGCAATATGAGAATATATAGGTCAGCATGAAGGCAAACCCCAGATCTAGACTTACATTTAGTTACCTGTATACAGCCTATAGAGTCTGAGTGACACCCAAGTGCTAAATAATATAGGAGAGTGAAGTAACATGATGTGGAAAAGATGAATCACATCAATTCCCAATTGCCTCAAAGTCCAAATGTGCACAAATATATCCTCGCAGTGATCAATGTTGATGCTAAAATACTAGCCAAAATACTAGCCACCAAACTCCAACCGCTGATGTCCTGTTTGGTGCTGCCTGATCAATCCGGCTTTATACCGGAGCGTTCTACATCGCACAATCTAAGAACTCTTTTTGTCATGTTTCATATTTTAACCCCAGTTCTCCCAGCTGCTGCATTCATGTTAGATGCAGCTAAAGCATTCGAATCCATCGAGTGGCGCTATATGTTTTACATCTTGCGGCGGATGGGGTTCCCGAATGTCTTTTTAAGATGGGTGCAGCTTCTGTACACTGACCCGTCGGCGAGGGTCTGAGTGGGGGGTCTCACCTCCAAACCACTCTCCATTAATCGGGGCACCAGACAGGGCTGTCCTCTCTCGCCGCTTTTATTCGCCCTCATGCTCGAACCGTTGGCTTGTGTGATCCGTCAATGCCACAGGGAATCGGCACTAAATTTCAATCATCACCCCGTCGGCATATCCCTTTATGCAGATGACATGGTATTCTTCATTCGCGAACCACAAAAATATCTGTCCCCTGTCCTCCGGGAATATATCCGTTTTGGCTTGGTCTCCGGGCTCCTCATAAATTGGGATAAATCTGTGATTGTCGATTACTGCACCCCCACAAATGGAATACCCGTTGATCTGGTCAACGGACCCGGTGAAATATCTGGGAGTGTGGGTACATCGCGATCCGGAGACTGTCGTAAGGGAGAATATGGTAAAGCATGTGCGGCCCTAGAACTTCAAGATGACAGATGGTCCTCTCTACCTCTTTCCCTAGCCGACCGCATCACCATTATTGAGGTGATCGTGCTATCACGGTTTCTGTATCTATTTAATAATATCCCAATTAGGTTGCCGAAACAGCTTTTTCGCACAATTTGCACCCACTTACTTAGGCTTATCTGGAATGGCAATCAAGCTCGAATAGGCTGGCACACATTCACCCTGGATTATGCTCAGGGGGGTTCTGTACACCAGATCTATACTTGTACTACCTCTGTGGGCAGGCGCAGTATTATTAATGGTACAACCCGCATGCCTTCACACCACACGTTGCGGTAGAGGACGGGGACGCGCATCCCATTGCACTGACTGAGATCCTCACGCATACACGTAGAAGTACGCCTCGGACAGAAATAAACACAGTAGACACTACCTTCGCCGCCTGGCAAACTATTGGTAAATTGACCACCAAACTCCCAATCTATGCCCCGGCCCTGCCGATTACACATCATGCCTCACTTTCTGTTGCACAAGAATCGGGTGTGCTCTGCTCCCTGCAAGCGGTTGATATACAGCACATGCATGATCTCTTTATAGGTGGGCGTTTTCTCACATCTGATGATCTCCACTACATCACCGACCAGACATTTCTATTTCCGTTCACTATTCATCACTTGAAACTTGCGCTCAAAACACATTATGAGTCATTTCCTTTGGAGCCACCCCTGTTACAATCACTGCAGCTTCTGTTAGTGGCACCCTCGAAACAAAAACTGATAACTAAATACAGGGCGGTGCGCACTGAAATGGTGAGAGGGGCGGACCGTAGCCTGGCTCGGTGGAATAGGAATAGCACATTGACCCAGTCAGAGTGGGAACACATATGCACACTAACTGGCAGCTTAACTCCCAATGGAAATCTCAGGATAATTCATTTTAAATATATTCAACAGATTTACCACACACTGTCTAGACTGTACAAAATAAGTCTTCGAGTCACAAGTAATTGCAAAAGATGTTGCCAACCAGATGCAGATTTCTGGCATTTGGCATGGCCCTGTGATCTTGTCGCAAAAGTCTGGGCAGAGGTCATCAACTGTTTACAGGTCATGTCTAATCGAATCTTGCAATGTGCACCTGCAGTCTGTTTACTATGCTTTGTACCTCAAGTCAAGGGCGCTCTGGGGAAATTCTTGTGGATCGCTTTGTTACTAGCAAAGCGGTGGGTGGCGTTGACCTGGGAGGGCTCCCTGGCCCCTTGTGCTGACCATTCGATGAAAGACATGGTGTATTGTAGGGAGACTCTTGAATTGTATGCTGAAAAACTTCCGTCTTCCTCTAAACCTAAAGAAATCTGGGAACCATTACGACAATATCTGTTGGGGAATAGTCAAAGTAACCCCATATCTGATGACTAAATGATATTCTTCTGTAACGTGTACTTATTATATTGTGGTTTAGAAATAGGGCTCACGATTTTATGGTATTTATTTTTTAAACATTTCTGTCTGTATTTATCCATATTTATTTTTGGGCCCTTTTATCTGTATTTATCCATATTTATTTTGTGTTTTGCGCATAAATGAAGTTGTCAAACTCTACATTTCCATATTTATTTAGCTGATAGACACACACTCATACTTTGATATCTGTCGTGTTTTAGCTATTTAGGCTGTCAAATATTACATAACAATACATCCACTGGTAAATACTAGCATTATACCATAAATGTATGTTGACATATGCTATTATTTAAAGAAATTTCATCCTGTTTTTCACTTAAAAGTAGCTCAATTTTCTGTATTTATCCATTTAAAAAAATAAATGCACAATTTGTTTTCTGTCTGTATTTATCTGTAAAAATCCGTAAAAACGTAAAACAGGGAGCCTTATTTATAAGCAACAATTGGCACCTTATCTTCAGTATGTGGATATACCAAAGAATTAATCACACTTAGTTTGTTGTTTTTCTGTTGTCATTGACAGTATGCCGCCCTGAAAATCAATAAAAAGAATTAAAAAAAGAATATATATATGTGACTTTCCAGCATAAATAAGCACGCACGTAGCACTTTGTTTTTACGTTTGTTTCCACCCGTGAACAAGGCTCACGCCGAAACGCGTAGGGGACATGGAAACCTATGCTGCTTGTCTTCGGATTAAACGCTTTTTAACACAGAAATGGGCCTCTACTTTTTTGCTACGCTGATGGCGTTTTGATGGGCTGCTCCATGCCCATTGTTTCCAGAGGCCGCCCTGTAGGGTCGGGGGCTCCGTGTGCTTGGAGATGTTGTTTCATAAACTATTCAGGAGCATGACCCACTCTCGGCCACCCGCCTACCAAGGATTGCCAAATGGTGCAAGTGGTGACTGATGCAGGAAGGGAGTCGGAGGAGATAACCTCTCTATCTGGCCGTTCTGTGTGACGAGCGTTATCCAGAGACTGTTGGACTTAATGAGCACTTGCAATTAAAATATAAGACACATGCCGGAAATAACAACTACTGCCACGAGGTTATGCAGGTATTTAACTATGGAAATAATGCACTAAGCAGTACAAAGATTAACTGTGAATCTACGAAACATCGGAATGAAAAATACCGTGCATTATGGGAAATGTATTTTTAAATCATGGTCATGTGACTTTCCAGCATAAATAAGCACGCACGTAGCACTTTGTTTTTACGTTTGTTTCCACCCGTGAACAAGGCTCACGCCGAAACGCGTAGGGAACATGGAAACCTATGCTGCTTGTCTTCGGATTAAACGCTTTTTAACACAGAAATGGGCCTCTACTTTTTTGCTACGCTGATGGCGTTTTGATGGGCTGCTCCATGCCCATTGTTTCCAGAGGCCGCCCTGTAGGGTCGGGGGCTCCGTGTGCTTGGAGATGTTGTTTCATAAACTATTCAGGAGCATGACCCACTCTCGGCCACCCGCCTACCAAGGATTGCCAAATGGTGCAAGTGGTGACTGATGCAGGAAGGGAGTCGGAGGAGATAACCTCTCTATCTGGCCGTTCTGTGTGACGAGCGTTATCCAGAGACTGTTGGACTTAATGAGCACTTGCAATTAAAATATAAGACACATGCCGGAAATAACAACTACTGCCACGAGGTTATGCAGGTATTTAACTATGGAAATAATGCACTAAGCAGTACAAAGATTAACTGTGAATCTACGAAACATCGGAATGAAAAATACCGTGCATTATGGGAAATGTATTTTTAAATCATGGTCATGTGACTTTCCAGCATAAATAAGCACGCACGTAGCACTTTGTTTTTACGTTTGTTTCCACCCGTGAACAAGGCTCACGCCGAAACGCGTAGGGGACATGGAAACCTATGCTGCTTGTCTTCGGATTAAACGCTTTTTAACACAGATATGGGCCTCTACTTTTTTGCTACGCTGATGGCGTTTTGATGGGCTGCTCCATGCCCATTGTTTCCAGAGGCCTCCCTGTAGGGTCGGGGGCTCCGTGTGCTTGGAGATATTGTTTCATATATATATATATATATATATATGGTAACAGAGAAGGTCATTAAATTTACCAATTTCATATCCAGGAAGAGTGCGGCTTCGTTTTTTTGCTTCGTGAAACAATTGTGAGGCTGTCCTACCTCACAGCCGGCACCAGCTTCAAGCGCTCCCCCCGCAAGGACACTTTGCTAATTCATATATATATATATATATATATATATATATTACCTACTGGCGGTCGCCAGTAGGTAGTTATAGTTAGGACCCTGTTTCCATAGGAAATCCGCAACATTCTATTTGGAATAACTTTGGCGCCGGTCGACGAATCCTCGCGAAATTTTCAAAATAGGTGGGGCGCTACGCTCCGCTCCTACCCTGAAAGTCTCGGGGGGATTCGTCAAGCAGGGGCCGAGAAAAAAGGGGGGTCCCAAAACGCGTTTTCCCCATGCATTTTTCCATAAGACCTTTAGACACAGCTACAGCCCGAACGGCTGAACAGAATTACTTGAAATTTGGCAGAGAGGTAGCCATAAGGTCAAGGAAGTGCCTTTTGCAGGTCTGGTGTAAATCTGTTCAGTATTTCCTGAGAAAATAGCATTTAAAAGCATATATATATATGTGGGCGGAGCCTAACCACACATCTCATCCTGAGATCTGATTGGCTGTCAGCACTTCATCCAAGAAGTGTTGGCAGCCATCTTGGGACCAATATACATGATAGCACCTCATTAAAAAGCATTGCAGTTAATAGAAGGTTTTAAGACTTTAGTTACATTATAAATCATTTGTTGATGGTACCATACTCATTTTAGGAATTGTGGTATGTTCTAAGATGATTTCACCATGTGAAAAAGCCTTCTGCTGGGATATCATGATTGAGAGAAAAATATTTCCTCATGCTTTTACCACAGAGGTTTGGAAGGTGATCTATAGGCTAAACTGAGAGCTTATTTTCTGTAAATTCACATTATCTTTCTCAGTCATGTGAGAATGAAGTCTGACATTCTCAGTAAAACATGTACATCCAACAAGGGCAGAGACTGTCAGTTGATTCCTTTGTGTTCTACTGCAGCTTCCCAGAGTGTTCCAAAGAACTACTAGAGCGCTAACAGTCCTACTTATGATAAACGTATGGCACACCTGAAGCCATCTTGCTTGGATTAAAGTGGTAACTCTTAAAACATTTAATTTAAAAAGGAACAAAATGAGGGGGTTCATTTTTCCATAAAAAGTATGATTAGTGCTGCAGAAAGAAAAATTAGGGCACATTTTGAGTGACTTCTCAAATCCTCTTCTATTTCATTAAAAAATTCTGACATGCAGACTGAAACATGCACTTTCAATACCAGCAGCAGTTTTCCCTGGTGAGCAGTAGCTTTACTACAGTGATCTAATGAGCAAAAAGAGTGCCAACATTCTGAATTTATGGCAAATGTGTGACACATCTGAATGCCTTCTTGATGGAATCAAAGTAAAAAACTGAAAGTATTTCCTACTGAGGAGACTGCAGTAAATGAGGAAATTAGGAAACTTCATAACAAATAAGTCTCCCAAGATGGCCACCAGAGACAAAAGAGCCCAAATGTAGCCCAAATATCACCCAGATGTAGCCCAAGTATAGCCCAATGACAGAATGTCCCAGAATGTTCTTAAAAACAACTAGAGCGCTTACTGTCTTCATTATGACAAAAGTATGGCACACCTGAAGCCATCTTGATTGGAATAAACTGGTAACACTTAAAACATTTAATTTAAAAAGGAACACAATGAGGAGGTTCATTTTGCCATAGAAATTATGATTAATGCTGAAGAAAGAAAATGAGGGCACATTTTGAGTGACTTCTCAAATCCTCTTCTATTTCATTAAAACATTCTGACATGCAGACTGAAACATGCACTTTTAATACCAGGAGCAGACTTCCATGGTGCAGTAGTTTTACTACAGTGATCTAATGAGCAACTAGAGTGCTAACATTCAGAATTTATGGCAAATGTGTGACATATCTGAATACCTTCATGATGGAATCAAAGTAAAAAACTGAAAGCATTTCCTACTGAGGAGACTGCAGTACATGAGGAAATTAGGAAACTTCATAACAAATAAATCTCCCAAGATGGCCACCGGAGACAAAAGAGCCCAAATGTAGCCCAAAATCACCCAGATGTAGCCCAAATATAGCCCAATGACAGAAGTGTGCAAAACACTTATTATTTTGTGTTTTTGCAGTGTTATATAGTGCAGACTTGTCAGGTATTGGAGTGCTTTACATGAGCATTGGTTACATCACACAAGAACAAATTCATTTTGGTTGTAGACATGGGGAGACTAAGTGATTTGACCAGAATCACAGAATGTCGAGCTGAAGCAGAAACTGCAACCTGGTTCCCCAGTTGCAAAGTCTGCAGTTCTGGAAGTAACACCACATCCTCTCCCCTAAGTGCAACATTTAATCAAGTGGTCAACTGGATAAAAAAACATAAAGATAACAAATAATTTAAAAGTGCTTTGTCGCTATTTGAAAACTCAGAAAATATGTCCTTATTTTAGTCTTTTAGAGCACTAACCATAATTTTGATGCCAATAAGACCCTCTCATATATGTAATTTCTAAAGGAAATGCTCTAGGTATTACAGTTTTGATTACATCAAGATGATGTCAGGCGTTCCACACTTTTGTAATAAATATAGAATGTTAGCAATCTAGTTGTTCATTAGGATACTGTTGAGAGGCAGAGGCCAGGGGCACGGACTCTGAAAATTGAAGGCAGGTAGGAGGGTGCAAAGGCAACAATTTAACCACACTGAGCAGGCAGGAAGGGCCGTGGAAGCACAACAGACTATGGAGGGCAGTGGAAAGGGGGGCAGGGGCAACAAACCAACAATACAGGACTTGCAAGAGAGGCTGTTGGAGGGAAGATCTATTACGGGTCAAGGAAGCTAGGGGCGGTCCCCAGATCCCCGGGAGCCACCACAGAACTGAGCAGGAGAGTGAGTCAGGGACAAAAGGGGCACCTTAATTTGAGCCGGGGTGCCTAGGAACGCTTGCTCCAAAAATGAAGAAAACAGACATATGAGACATGGAATTGGAGGCAGAATACAATGGCAGTTTAATGAGAAGATGCAACTTCAAAGAAACCGCAGAATAGAGACATAAAGTACAAAATACAGAATCCAGATAATCATACAGCTGTCATAATATTCTCTGTATCTCAATTAATGTACTGACAGAGAGAGAGAGAAAACACATCTATAAATGCATCATGAGAAACAAGTTACACCAAGGAAAATGTTACCTAGGAACACTCACGTTTACTCTTAGAGCAAGCATTCCTGCAATTACAATACAAAATCTTTTAAATGCAAAAGTAAAGAGAACAATGGTTAAACATAACATGACATTTCATATAGGTAAAATAGAATAAGATACTTCAAGCAAAGCAGAGCAAGACATTTTAAGCAAAGGAAGACAAGAGCTCCCCGCTCTTGGGGAAAACCTGCACTGCCTGTTAACCTACATACAGACGGCGAGGTAGTCCGTCGATATCTGTGGGTGCTCCCTTTTTATATCATTTTGTGGGCTCCTTTGCACGCTACATCTACCTACATATGCTACCCAAAAGCTTCGTCTGCAGATTTTACCAGACATTTCGTCATTTACCCACTTAATGCTGACAATGGACTGGGTGAAAAGGTCAGTCTCTCAGGCCAATCGCTTATCGTAAGTTCCATAGAGCAAGCAGAAAATAATGGGTATTGTACGGGAATTCAATATATTCATGTATAAAATCTCCTCAGTTCTCCTAACTTGACGCTCTGCGGTTGCCACTTCCTTAAAAGCGGGAAACCTGCCCAGGAAGCAAGTACCAGTCCAGGATGCAGCCTACTGTATGTCGACAGCTTCAGGGGGATGTTGAACTTTGATACCGAGCACGGAGCACTCGGGTAGGGTGGGGGCTACTAGTTTGGATCAGAAGGCCTCGCAGACCTGCCTTCAGACTGCTATACACTAAAATTGCAGAGCTATGGTCAATTTAACAAAGAGGCCTACATATTAAACAGAAGGGCCTACACAGGGGTTTATGCTGGCTGAGTGGTAAGGATGTCTCAGGATAATTATATAGCAACACAGGACCCGCTGGTCAATTTAATACGGCCTACAAATGCAGCTGGCAGGGCAAGGACAAGGGTCTCATACTTCAGGTGTGGACAGAACGGGCCAGGGGCCCCTGTGATACAAAATCTACCCTCCTTCAAGGCTGTGGCAATGTAATAGACCATTGTGGGCAGAAGGAAGAGGCAATGGTAGTACAACCATACATGCCAACAGACCCGATTCAGCCAGGAAACGTCCAATGTTTTTAAGCTCAAATGGGCTTTATTTGATCTGTCTCCTGTCTACAATATCCTCTTTTTCAATGTAACTCAAAGGGGAAAATCAATACCCCAGTTTTTTTCAAAATCTCCCTCTTACCAAGTTCAAAATGTTCGCAAGTATGGTACATTGGATCATGGAAGGAAATGGGATAGGGACATGGACTTGGATAACAGAGGACAGGAGGGACATGGAGAGGTGCACCAAACTGACCCTGCAGGGCAGGCATCAGGGTTTGCAGCAGCACAATACACCACACAGGGCATGCAGGACGGGAGTGCAGCACAACAATCCATAGAAAGCAAGAGGGAGGGGACAGGACCATGCACATGGACAACAGAGAACAGAGGGGCAAGAGGCAATGGTAGCTAGCTGACCATAATGGACAGACAGGAGAGAAAGCTGCAGCATAACAGACCATAAAGGGCAGGAGGGACGGATCAGGGGCATTACAATGGAACAGACAAGCCAGGAGGGAGGGAGTAGGGCTGGGGGCAAGGGGGCAGGGCAGGAGCAGCAAGATAGCCATGGAGGTCAGGCAGGATGGGCACTAGAAGCAAGACACACCATGAAGAGCAACAGTGAGACTGTGATGGCATACACACAGACCATGGAGGGAAGGTGGGAGGGGGTCAGGGGCAGCTAACTGACCACACAGGGAAGGTGGGAGGGGCCATGGCAGCACAGAAGACCATGCATGGCAAGTGGGAGGGTTAGTGGCAGCACAATGGCTATGATGGGCAAGAAGGAGGGTGGAGGGGCATGCACAAAGGACGATGGAGGATAGAAGGGAGGGTCAGGACCTGTGCACAGACAAGAAAGTTCAGGGGAAGGGACCTCACAACAGACCACACGGGGCAGGCAGGAGGAGCAGTTGCAGCACAACAGACCAGGGAGGGCAGAAGGGTGTGGCAGTACAATGGACCATGTAGGACAGGAGGAAGAGGATAGGGGCATGGCATGTGGACAGGCAGGGTGGAGGTGGCAGGGACAGGTTAGAGTCATCTGACAATGCTAGGCAGGTGGGAGGGGAGTGGCAGCTCAACAGAACACTCAGAGTAGATAGGAGTGGCAGGTCCATGGGACATGGTGGGCAAAAAGGATGGAGCAGGGGCATGCACAAAGACATCGGAGGGCAGGGGGAAGGAGAATAGGGGCAGCAAGCTAAGCACAGAGTTTAAGCAGGAGGTCAATGATGGGGCATAGAATTGGGCAATGGAGGGCAGGAGGAGTGGACTGGTCCATCATACTAAACTGAGGGCAGTGGCAGCACATCAGACCATGCATGGCAGGAGGGAGGAGGCTAGTCCATGGATTCACACAACAGAGGATAGGGAGGAAGGGGATGGGGCAGCAAGCTAACTGTTCAGAGAAGGCGGGTATTAGGAACTTTATTGTTTTTAAAACATTGTGTCTGTGCGAACTACTTAAAATATGAACAAGTATGCAGCATAATCTCACTTTTATTCAGGAAGAAGAGGACGTTTGTGACTGTGACTCCGGGCTCACTTGGCAGAAACACCCCCTGACCCTCCACCCCCTATCGCAAAATGTAATGCCCGTGAAAAGGGTAGGTGAACACAGTGTTATATAGAACATAGTCCTGAGAGCACGATTGAAAATGAAAACTAGATATAGTGTATGGTATAAACTATGCACCAAAAAGTGTGATATAAGATGAACCGGGCGTGAAATATAATATGCAATACATTGTGCGCAATGACAGATTCATTGGAGAGCGCGAGATAGCACAGGCACTAGCGCGTGCTATGCGATATGCGCCTTGGAGTGTAATATGCACAGGGCAGTGTTGTGTAACCTAACTAGTCTCTAAAGTTGTAATATAAAATATGTGCTGGGGAGTGTAACGTTGCATATGCACTGTGACAAAGATATGGATCCCAGATTGTAATATGTATGGCATAGCACTGTGCGTTATAACATAGGCATCGAGAAAGGCACGTTAGATGGGGCAATATAACCCGTGCGAAGACAAGTGTGGCATGACATATTCACGGGGTGGTGTTACAGTGCACATGGGCTAGAGAGTGTCATAGCATATGCACTAGCTAGTGGAATACAACACAGAGGTGTGTGGCACTCGGCAGGCAATGGTGGGTGTAACACAGCATTGGGCTCTGTCAGGAGCACGCTGTGACTCTCAAGTGATGTTCGTCCCCTTTCCAGAGAGTAAAATAAAAAGTATTACACATCCGGCAGTGGATGTGTGTTTTATTAACCGTGAGGGGGGTTTCTTGCATAGTTTTGGTCGAATTTTTGTCGAATCCCCTTTGAATGGCTTGGTGTGCATGTGTATTAAATGTGCCCGTCAATAGCTACCCATGTTTGTATAAATAAACGACAAGGGTGTCTACCAGGATTAGGCACGGTAGGGCATCGGACATGTCAGAGCTTCACTAGTGGTGTAAATACATTCCACGTGGATTCATTGCATGCATAGTCGCCTTTTAATGAATATCACGCAAATCGTCATGGTGATAGGTACGTACGGTTTGTCCAGCATGTCCTAGGTGTGTCTATGAATATATATTTTTTAAAAATAATAAAAAACAGTGGCCGGCCCTGGGGATTGGGGTCAAAAAAATATAATTAGGAGACTGGCCCTGGGGGATGGGGTCATCAGGGCCAATAAATTAGAATAAGAAGGGGAACCAAACAGCCCCCCTTCTTAAAAAACTAAAATAAATAAAAGACTGGCATCGTGCCGGAGGCCATGCCCCCTCCGTGCAGCACTCTGCAAACGCGCCCCCAACAGGCATCTCCAGTATGCGCCAGGGAGCTGCGCTGCAGCCAGGTGTTCTGAGGCCAAGCCCCTTTTTACACCTCTCTGCAACGCAGCTCTGTGGCGCTTACTGGAGGTACCTAGTGGTCTAGTTTGACCCTAGGGACCCTTAGGATTCAAGGGGACTTAATCTCTCAACTTAGAACAGCCACAGGGCGCGTTTACACAGTGGTGAAGGGAGGGGACGGGGCCTGAGGTGACGTGTGCAAACACGCACTATGGCACGTTTTAAATTGGGGATATAATTTCCCTTCAATACTGAGGGCCCCTGGGGGCTAACTAGCCCACCAAGTGCTTCCAGTAAGCGCCACTGAGCTGCATTGCAGAGAGGTGGTCCAGGCCGTGCCACTTTTTACACCTCTCTGCAACGCAGCTCTGTGGCACTTACTGGAGGTACCTAGTGGGCTAGTTGGACCCTAGGGACCCTGAGGATTCAAATGAACTTAATCTCCCAACTAAAAATGGACACAGGGCGTGTTTACACAGTGGTGAATGGAGGGGACGGGGCCTGAGTTAACGTGTGCAAAAACGCCCTGTGGCCTGTTTTAAGAGGTAGTTTTAATCCCCATGCCCTATTATATACTAGGGGCTTACAGAGGAGGTCATGCTAATCACAGGGGGACCCCAACGCATAATGTTCCCTAGTGTATGTAGGTGTTTTCACTGTATTCTAAGTGTCTTTTAACACAGCACTGGCTCTAGGACTGGTTAGTCAGACTCAGTTACCACCAGTATCCGTCTGAAAAAGTTGAGGGTACAGGATGATTTTGCAACAAGGCTTCTTTCTGCTCTTCTTTTTGTTCTTTCTGCACGTTATCCTTCTTCCTGCACTTATCTTCGTATTTGAGGACTTCTGTTGCTTCTTTCTGCACTTCTTTTGTTTCTTTCTGTGCATTTTTTCTTCTTTCTTCACATGTCCTATCTCTGTAGGCATAGTTAGAAATTAGCATTTAAAAAACCTTTGAAATTCACAGAAAAAACCATAGGTTTCAGGCACGTTATAGTTAGGAATTAGCATTTAAAAAACCTCAGAAATTCACTGAAAAAACCATAGGTTTCAGGGGTGTTATAGTTAGCTGGACTTTTCACTTGTACAAAACCATTGAAATTCCCCCGTTATAGTTAGTTCAGCTAACTATAACTCGCGCGCCCGCAATGCACTGCTGATGACGTCACATATTACATCACTCATGACATGGTCAGTGACATCACTCATGACATCACTGATGACATCTCAAATGACATCACTGATGACATCACTGATGACATCATCCTTGTGATAGAGTGGCAGACCTCCTCTCACCCTAATATAACCTTTGATACACACATTCAAAAATAGAGACTAAAATTTTCAAAACAATGGACATACCAATACCAGTTACAACAACCTCTTCAGTAATTCTAAGATCCACATACACATCCCCTCATTCACCAACAGTCCTATACAGTCACTCATACATGTACTCACTCATCATATGTACTCATACACCTATACATCCTGTTACACAATGCCACTCATCCATAGAGTTACTCACACACATAGTCACTCATGCTAATAAAGAATCAAACATACATTTACTTGCATATACAGTTATACACACACCACCTTACTTACTTCTACGGAAACTTACACATACTTAGTCTTTTAAACAATCACTTATAGAAACACATACTTATTCATACAGGAACTCTTTCAATCTCTCACTCTCACATATACTCACATATATACACCAATAGTCACATATACTAGTTTAAAACATATGTAGTTACTCATAAAGACACTATTGAGACAGTCATTCACTCACTAACACACCCATACACACACTCATCCACCCATACAGTCCTGCACACATGCTGTGTTCAACCCATACAAACAGTGAGTCACTCATTCATGCACCTATGCACTACGTAATACCCCCCACCGAACCATGCAGACACTCAGACTGATACTCAAAAAACCAACTAATAACCTATATAGACACCCATGTAGCTACTCACCAACCCATGCAGCCACTTATACACAAAGTGAGAGACTGATACAGATATTTACATATTTAAACATTACTCACTAAGCCATGTATTCACTATGATACACTTAATCAGTCAGTTACACAATCAATTTTTCAAAAACAAATCATCCATTTAGACACTTATATACCCATTTATTCTTCCATCGACCTTGAGATATACATATATAAAACATATTTAATTTTCAGAAAAACACACATTCACTGGATGATGTCATCAGTGATGTCATCAGTGATGTCATTTGAGATGTCATCAGTGATGTCATGAGTGATGTCACTGACCATGTCATGAGTGATGTAATATGTGACGTCATCAGCAGTGCATTGCGGGCGCGCGAGTTATAGTTAGCTGAACTAACTATAACGGGGGAATTTCAATGGTTTTGTACAAGTGAAAAGTCCAGCTAACTATAACACCCCTGAAACCTATGGTTTTTTCAGTGAATTTCTGAGGTTTTTTAAATGCTAATTCCTAACTATAACGTGCCTGAAACCTATGGTTTTTTCTGTGAATATATATATATATATATATATTCACTGAAAAAACCATAGGTTTCACACACGTTATAGTTAGGAATTAGCATTTAAAAAACCTTAGAAATTCAGTGAAAAAACCATAGGTTTCACACATGTTATAGTTAGCTGGACATTTTACTCGTAAAAAACCAATGAAATTGCCCCGTTATAGTTAGTTCAGCTAACTATAACTCGCGCGCCCGCAATGCACTGCTGATGACGTCACATATTACATCACTCATGACATGGTCAGTGACATCACTCATGACATCACTGATGACATCTCAAATGACATCACTGATGACCTCACTGATGACATCATCCAGTGAATGTGTGTTTTTCTGAAAATTAAATATGTTTTATATATGTATATCTCAAGGTCGATGGAAGAATAAATGGGTATATAAGTGTCTAAATGGATGATTTGTTTTTGAAAAATTGATTGTGTAACTGACTGATTAAGTGTATCTCTCACTTTGTGTATAAGTGGCTGCATGGGTTGGTGAGTAGCTACATGGGTGTCTATATAGGTTATTAGTTGTTTTTTTGAGTATCAGTCTGAGTGTCTGTATGGTACGGTGGGGGGTATTACGTAGTGCATAGATGCATGAATGAGTGACTCACTGTTTGTACGTGTTGAAGACAGCATGTGTGCAGGACTGTATGGGTGGATGAGTGTGTGTATGGGTGTGTTAGTGAGTGAATGACTGTCTCAATAGTGTCTTCAGGAGTAACTACATATGTTTTAAACTAGTATATGTGACTATTGGTGTATATATGTGAGTATATGTGAGAGGGAGAGATTGAAAGAGTTCCTGTATGAATAAGTATGTGTTTCTATAAGTGATTGTTTAAAAGACTAAGTATGTGTAAGTTTCCGTAGAAGTAAGTATGGTGGTGTGTGTATTACTGTATATGCAAGTAAATGTATGTTTAATTCTTTATTAGCATGAGTGACTATGTGTGTGAGTAACTCTATGGATGAGTGGCATTGTGTAACAGGATGTATAGATGTATGAGTACATATGATGAGTGAGTACATGTATGAGTGACTGTATAGGACTGTTGGTGAATGAGTGGATGTGTATGTGGATCTTAGAATTACTGAAGAGGTTGTTATAACTGGTATTGGTATGTCCATTGTTTTGAAATTTTTAGTCTCTATTTTTGAATGTGTGTATCAAAGCTTATATTAAGGTGAGAGGAGGTCTGCCACTCTATCACAAGGATGATGTCATCAGTGAGGTCATCAGTGATGTCATTTGAGATGTCATCAGTGATGTCATGAGTGATGTCACTGACCATGTCATGAGTGATGTAATATGTGACGTCATCAGCAGTGCATTGCGGGCGCGCGAGTTATAGTTAGCTGAACTAACTATAACGGGGCAATTTCATTGGTTTTTTACGAGTAAAATGTCCAGCTAACTATAACATGTGTGAAACCTATGGTTTTTTCACTGAATTTCTAAGGTTTTTTAAATGCTAATTCCTAACTATAACGTGTGTGAAACCTATGGTTTTTTCAGTGAATTTCTAAGGTTTTTTAAATGCTAATTCCTAACTATAACGTGTGTGAAACCCATGGTTTTTTCAGTGAATTTGCAAGGTTTTTTAAATGCTAATTCCTAACTATAACGTGTGTGAAACCCATGGTTTTTTCAGTGAATTTGCAAGGTTTTTTAAATGCTATTTTTTTTTTTTATTCTTCATTTTTTTCAAACATATTTTTAATTTAATTTTCTTATCTTTTATAAAGACTATGCTTAAATTTTTAAAATCCTTAAATATTTTTTTTATATATATTTTTTAAAATAAACATGTAAAATTTATTTCCAGATTTTTTTTTTTTTTTTTTTGTTTTTTTATTTTTTTTTTATAGTACGCGTACCGTAAGCTCACGGTAAGCGTACGGTTTACGCAACGTCCGTAATCTATCTACGCTGCTTGCGCATAGTTACGTACTTTGCGTAGCCGCGCGTACTGCGCGTGGGACGCGTGCGCGCTTACGCAACACGCGCACGTTACGCGGAAGTGCCGGGGAGTGACTGTTATGCGCATGCGCGCAAGCGCGTGTCTTTTTTACGCGCACGCGTACTTTTTGCCGTAAGCGCACCGTAAGCGTACCGTAAGCGTACGGTAGGTCATGTGATCATGAAACACAACTTTTGATTGGTGGAAACTACTTTCAGTTCTAGAACTCTCCTACACCACACCCATTCCCCTCATTTCTGCTTGTGATCCCTTGGAAGAAGGAGCTGGTTTGTCTTTGGGATACGATGGCAGAACAGCAGAGCCCTTCTGAGAGTGAGGCTAGCACCAGCAGCACTGTCTTGAGGCAGAGAGCGAGGAAAGTAAAGCCTTCTTATGTTTGGGATTATTTTACTTTTCCAGAAGGCCAGCAAAAGGTGAATGCACCCTTAGTTACTTGCAGGCTGTGTCAGCGTGTACTTTCTAGAGGTAATCCTGACAGGAAGTATTCCTTTGGGAATCATACCATGATCAGACACCTCAAGGATGTACACAAAAGGACACATGGTCATCTTTTTGGAGGTAACTCTTCAGAAAGACGAGCCAGTACATCCACAGCAGCTCAGCCTGGACCATCACCTGCAGGGCAGACTCCTTCTTCTGCAGGTCAGGTGAGCCCTTCATCTGTGGGGGGAGAATCTCCTTTTGCTGGCCCTCTGGAAATTAACCCTCGGTTTGCGAGGGTTGAAGTACGGTGCGCCACTTGTCACGATCTAATTACTTATAGGGAGACCAGTGTTTCCCTGGTGAACAGTAAAATAGATCAGCACACTTGTCGTACCGTCTAATATTCCCAATCTTTCTTTCCTCTGTCCCTGCATGAACACAACGGTTCTTTTAAGAGCCAACCTTATCTTTCATCTTTTTTTTACATATGTTTTTAAAAACTTTTTTTTATTTTTTTTTTACCGTACGCGTACGGTAAGCGTACCTTTTTTTTTATTTTTTAAAAAAAACACTAAAAATCATTTATCACATTACATTGACTTACCATACTCACTCAAAAAAATATTTATTCATTTGTTTTTTTTAAAAATAGTTTTTAAAATGGTTGTAGTTTTCAAAAATTTTCTATATCGATCTGAAAAAAAAGAAAAAAGTATTAATATTTTTATAACAATTTATAATACAGTACACATATTTACATTTTTTTCCAAAAAATATTTTTGCCTCTTTTAACAATTGGAAATCACTTTTACAGACTGACACATTATGAAACCACTATTTTTGATTTATTTAATTGCACGTGTCCAAGCTGTTTTTTTTTCAGACCACCACCATGTGCATTCTCTGTGACTGCCTACACTCCACCAAGGGCAACCAGCCTTAGTGATGCTGAATGTATTTGCATTACAGACTTAAACCTGAAAACCCCACTGGCTTGTAAATACTGTGCATGACTATACACGGCAAGGACATGGGTGTGTGCTAACCCTCTGCTTATTCCCCCAAAAATTCGCTCCCCCTTTCCATCTAATGCAACTGTGAAATCACCAGAGCAAGACGCAATAAATCTCTGCCTATAATTCTTCTATGCACACAGAGTCATATTTTCACATTAGTCCCAAAACGAAATTTCTTTGCCAATTTGAAAGCACACTTACTGCTCTTTTTTTTTTCAGGGGCAAGTGTAAATCACTTTTACACACTGACACATTATGAAACCACCATGTGTAACTACAACAAAAACAATTCCCATTTCTATTATTCATTTCTTAAGTTACCACATACATACCCTCTCAAACTGTAAACTCACCTTTAAAATTAGTTAGTTGTGAAAGAAATGTGACACTCAAACAGCAGATTATCAGAGCCAGGATCTCTGTTGTGTTCACCTTTCTCCTCTCAGCAGAACCAGATAATGGCAAACTTTCCCTCTATTTTTCCACACATATACATGTAAGTTTCAAATCTCAGTGCTTCCCCCTTTTTTTCACATGTAATCACACATTGCTATTGGTTGAAAACGAACCCTTTTCCAAAAGTACCCTTCCCCCACCTTGACTTCTGCCTAGTACCCTTCCCCCAACTTGACTTCTGCCTGCTACCATAGCAACAGCTCATGGAACACTGCTGTGTGCAGTTAGGTCAGAAGTTCGACACACAATGTTTCAATTCCACAGAGCAAGAGTGCTTGACTTTTCAAACCTAACAGCAAATCCATAGTACTGTTCTTTGGTTACACATTTTTTTGTACTAATACAAAACATGCTTCTATTAATTTACACATACAGCCTAGTTTTTATTCTAGAATGGTATGAAACAGCCAATCAGTTCTTTTTGTTTTGAAAAAAATATGTATGCCTCCATTTCCAAACTGTCTTTCTTTTCATATTGCCATTCTACTGAAAGACACCTCCTGAGTGCATCCAGATCTCCTTTGAAGATGTTCACAGTGTGGATTGTAGGGCACAGCTATGTCTTCTGGAGTGAAAAGTTTGCAGAGAAAACAGATATGGTGAGAGACCTTGCTTTGCCAAATGTAGACATTAAATGGATTGGTCAGAGAGGGTTAAAGTGGCACCAATTGATGCCATTGGTGAAATCCTTCATGCAAATCCAACACCCTGACCTCATAATAGTGCACTGTGGTGGCAATGACCTAGGCACTTTGACTGGGGTAGGTCTGGAAATGCTTATGAAGGACACCTTTGCACAACTGTTTTCACTTTTCCCTAAAACTGCCTTTGTGTTTTCCAACATATGCCAAAGGCAAAAATGGAACTGGTCCAATCATTTCTGTCCACAGATTGACAAAGCAAGAAGGCACGTCAACAAATCTGTTTCTGCTTTCCTCCGTGACTATGGTATGGGTGCCATTTACCACAACAACTTGCGTTACGACATGCAAGACATTTATAGAGGAGATGGTGTGCACTTCAATGATGAAGGGAACAGAGTCTTCCTCTTGAACCTTAGACTCTGCATCGGTACTTACTTGTAGGTACCACTAAAAAAATGACTCCATAAACACAACAGCTCTTTTTAGAGCTCCCTAATTTCTAAACTCTTAAATCTGCTTTTCATTTATTTTTTTTTATTTTTTTTACCGTACGCTTACCGTAAGCTTACCGTACGCGTACCCCGTGATTTTTTTTAAAATCAATAAATATTTTTTTTGTACTTTTCTGTCCATCTTTGACCCCCTTACAATTGTTAGGGGGTCTGTAACTCTCCTCATTGCCCCCTTTCCTTGTTTTCACTCTTTTTTTTCAGAGTGAAATACACAAAATGGCGGCCGCCGCTTCCTGGTTTCGGCCGATTCGAATGTTTACTAAGATCTAAGACCCAATCAGAATCGCGCTCGCGCACGCCACCGTACGCTTACCGTAAGCGTACGGTAAGCGTACCGTAAGCTGGCTCAGATATATATATTGATTTAAAGGCTATTTTCTCAAAATCTACTGAACAGATTTACACCAAACCTACAAAAGGCACTTCCTTGACCTAGGGACTACCTCTCTGCCAAATTTTGAGTAATTCTGTTCAGCCGTTCGGGCTGTAGCTCGTTCTAAAGGTCCTATGGAAAAATGCATGGGAAAAACGCGTTTTGGGACCCCCCTTTTATCTCAGCCCCCGCTTGACGGATCCCCCCGAGACTTTCAGGGTAGGAGCGGAGCGTAGCGCCCCACCTATTTTGAGAAATTCGCGAGGATTCGTCAACCGGCGCCAAAGTTATTCAAAATAGAATGTTGAGGTTTTCCTATGGAAACGTGGTCCTAACTATAACTACCTACTGGCGACCGCCAGTAGGTAATATATATATATATATATATATATCCTCGCAGTGGTTTGGCCATAGCCCAATGCGTAAAAAACAATGCAGACAAAACCCCATATGTATACTCCTTGTTATATACCAATAAGGAAAGGAGGCATACCAAGTAAGGTATGAATCCAAATGTGTCTAGACCCATATATGGCTGATATACTACCACAGGGATCATCCTAGTATCCAAGGCAGAACTTGCCCCTGGTTGTTGTAAAGCGTTGTGCTGTTGAACTGCCTTGGATATGAGCCTACTGTAGGCTATTTGAAAATAAATCTAGGTCTGACAAGAGGATTTCTACAGTAACAATGAAGGCACAACTGCCATGAATGAGGTGGAAACTCTATGTAACAAGTAGACAGGAAACTGTTGATTTTGAACAGTTAGTTGGACAACCAAAGGACGAACAGAAAGAAATTGATATAAAGTAAAAGGGAAAAAAAGCCCAAATTCCTCCACAAATAAAAAAAAATGCAATTTCTCATGATTTAACCAATACTATTATGCATCAGTAGTCAAGCTGGCACAGGGAAAAACATTTTAATTAAAGTTCTCACCACTTACCTTCAGAGTACAACAGAATCAATTTTATTGTGTGTAGTAACAGCACCAACTAGATTGGCTACGCGCAACAATAAAGGAATTGTTCTACATTGACTACTTATGCTACCTGTTGAACATGACAATAAACTGGAATACCAAAGGTTATCTGGTGAAGCTTGTCATGAGATGTCAAGAGCATTGAGGATACAGAAGCTTTTAATAATCGTTGAGGTGCGCATGGTCTCAAACTTAATGCCTCCATACATTAAAGAATGCAACAGATGTTAAAAACAGAGTATGATGTGCTGTTTGGATGAAAGCATTTGATTTTCTTCAGTGACCTTCTGCAACTTACCCTCATCAAAGGACAGCCTGTTTTCAAGATACTTCTGCATGATGTAACTAAGAATTCTTTGGGAAGTATTAGCAATGTAGACATTTGGCTAAACTTCCAATACAAGGAACTACTAAAGCATCTGAAGTGGAATATGGAAATATTGTGAACGAGATTAGAAAAGAAATTCTGACAAAAGAAGGGAAATGCACGTTAGAAACTCGATTTACTAAGAAATTATTCTCCACTAAGAAAACAGCAGCACAGCTAATGTTCAATTTCATTGACAAATGGTAATCCATAGTCTGTTTAATGCCTACACTTCAAGATTGCTCCAATTTTAATGAACAATTAATAAAACTTGAGAAAGAAGACATTTTGGAACTTATAGCTGTCAACAAAATTGAACACCAGGTAGAAACACTAATGCTAAGAAGGAAGCAGAATTGGATTCATTGAAAAAATCTGTATCCAGTGCTGCAGGATTAGAAAAGTGTTTACACATTTGCAAGAACTGTAGAGTATTTTTGTGGCGTAATTTAAATGTTGAGTAAGGATTAGTAAACTGTGCGATGGGTAGTTATTGATTTCATTATTTTTCCAAATTGGGATGAGGTTGTATATTTACCTATAATAATTGGATCAGATTGATGGTGTGAAACAGATTGGCTGATGTGTTTTACGTTTTTTGCTTGTAAAGGACTTGTATGTCTGGTGACAGCAATTCCCACTCTCTCTAGCACACGCTTTTACTATCCATAAATCTCAATCTTTAAGTGTAGACACAGCTTTTATTAATATTGGTACTACTATATTTAAAGAAGGTATGTCAAAAGTTGCATTGTCTCGAGTAAGAAGATTGTCCGGTTTGTTTTTAGTTGATCTTGATGACAGGAAAATTAGTGCTGATGCATGTTTTGTCAGAGAGTACTATCAGGTAAGAAGAGTATACGCCCCTCATTTAGGACAGTATCATTTATAAAAAACTGATAATCTTTCCAAAGCGGTAGATCACAAAAAAATCTATGGATGTTGTTGAAATGAAGGAAAAGAAGGGGAACAAGGAAGGTGTTAAAATAAAAAAAAAACTATAAAATGAGGAAGATATTGTAGGTTGACGGTTGTCAAACACATCTGGTATCAACAGCTATGCAAACGTTGTTCTCATTTTACTGTTTCATTTACCACATCTTTTAAATTCTATTGAACAGAAACGACAGAAGAGATTATGTTCTGCATTGTGTGGTATGCTGCAATAGTTACATAGTGATAGACCTGTAATACATTGTGCGGAAGGCATTCAAGCTCTAGTAGATATATCTATTGAACCAGTACTATTCACAACAAGATGCACAGGACTTTATAATGCTCATCCTTGGAGTTTTAGAAGAAGAAGAAACACTGCCAGATTGCAAAAACTTTGTCTTTTGACAGGTTAATCAAAGTAGCTAACCAAAATATGACTTGCCCAAATTATAGATCAGATGTTACGTCTACATTGCATATACGAAGAAATGGAAAATACCTTATATTAATGCTACAATGATGCAGAGCAGCTGGATCTAAATTGGAAGCCGAAATTATACATTTCCAAGATGAGGAAATATCAATTTCTGGAAGAACTTATACTACTATGCCTTTCATCTTTCACAAAGAACTTAGGGGCCGATTCCGATCCGGGTCGGAAAGCACTCGGAATGTTTTCCGACTGAACTGGAACCCTACAGTCCGACCGAGTGAGTATGATGCGCACGTATGCTGTTGGACTCGGTTCGGTCGGACTCCCATAGAAGTCAATGGGAGCCGGTTGTACGATGCGTACATGAGCTCCCATTGACTGAATGGGTACGTCTCGAACAAGTGCACCCCCTACAGTGGGTATGTGTCTGTGCCATCCGCACCGTACATGCCTGTGTTGGGGAGACCCATAGGTCTCCCCTGTGTCTGAGTCGTAGGGCTGCGGGTGTCAGGGGGTCCGACGCGGACCCCCAAAGTCCGACTCCGGGAGCTTTTGCGAGCCGGACACTCCGGCTCGCACAGGCTGTCCGACGCGTGCATCGTACTGGCTCGGTTGTAAATTGCATCCATTGCACGCCACGGTTAGCTTCCGACCGAGACGTACGGAGCGGTTCGGACCCGGAGACGACTCGGCCGGTGAATCTCACATAGCTCGCATCGTACTTGCTCGCTCCTACAGCTGTACGAGTCAGCCGGAAAACACACGTACGGCTCGTAGTTTTTCCGGCCGGATGGCGTTCGGTGCCCTTCCGACCCGGATCGGATTCGGCCCCTTATTGTAGCATCTGGACAGTATAGTGTCTATTTAAAGAGTGAAACTGGATGGACAGAAGGCAATGACACCAAACTTAAATTCAAACATAAACCGCCTATCAAAGTTCCAAATTCTTACCTCTTATTCCTTCAACCAAAGTTCTAAGGAGAATTTCTGATTTTAAAAAAGTGGTGTAGGTTATGTCTTCTATGCGGATTATTAGTGTTTAAGACATCATTCGGCCTACCAGGAGCGATGTTTTCAAAAGGATCTCCAAAATGCAAGTGTGCTTTATATCTATTATTAGTAGTGTACCAGTTATTTAGATGAGTGTGCTAAGTATTAATAAAACAACTGATTAACTAATTGTAGTGAGTGAAGTGCATATTGTCACTTAATAGAAGTGATATACTGTGCACGTTTCAAGTTTTTTCTACAATTTATGTGATTGTTTTTCCCCACTGTTCAAGGATGAAGTGTTATACATTTCATTGTTTATGGTGTACAAGTATGAAATCTGAGAACAGTTAAAAAAGGGAAAATTAAATGTTTTACTATTGTGTGATATACTGTTACAGCATAAATAATGTGTAATAGTTTTGTTTCTGAAAATGTGGGTAACACTAACTTATATTCATGTTCTTTTTCTTTTTCAACAGTGATTGGAGTTATACATCTTTAGATGTGTCAACATACTTGTAGTGACACCCAAATATTTATTTGAGGTACCCAGGGAGAAGGTCTTGATGCACAAAGAGCACTTGACATGCTCTGCTATCACTTTGTTTTACCTGGAGGGGGTGGTGGAATACTCCCATACAATTGTTAACTGCTTAGCCAGGGATTCCTCCTCCAAAGAACTGTGTTCAACAGGGTTTGGTAACTGATCTTCACTTGGTTCTGGATTTAAGTGCATTTTTTGACACCGTGGACCACTATACCCTGATACATAGGGTGAGGGAGTTCGGCATCCAGGATAAAGCCCTCCAATGGTTTATCTCCTTTCTGAGTGATAGATAATTTCAGATGATGGAATCCACCTGTCTATAAGATACACTGACAGTCCCATGCGGAGTTTCACAGGGCTCGTCTCTCGGCCCTACACTGTTTAACATATATATACACACATTGGCAAAAATTGTCCAGGAGTTTGGGCAGTTGATCGTGTCGTACGATACACAACTGGTGGTGTCGGTGGCAGAGGGGCCGAACTCAAACCACCTACAACTGGTACCTTGTATGAAAAAGGTGGCTAATTGGATGGCCAGCTGTAGCCTAAAACTAAACAGCGATAAAATGGAACTGATGATATTGGGAAACAAGCATTGGCCCATGGTCATGATTAACTGGGCAAGAGACTGGGGAACACCTCCAGTCCCAAAACCATCAATAAAGAATCTGGGCATGTGGCTGGATAATACTCTTTCTATGGAAACCCAAGTAAAAGAACTAGCAGCAACCTGCTTTGGTATAATCCATACGACCCCATATCCCAGAACAGACATGAAGAATTGTGGTCCAGACGCCTGTGTTCTCATATCTTGATTATGGCAACTCCCTGTATCTGGGATCACCAAAATATGTAATTAACAGACTGCAGGTGGTGCTGAATGTGGCAGCCATCAATCAATCAATCAGGGATTTGTAGAGTGCACTACTCACAGGTGAGGGCCTCAAGCTACTGGGGGGGAGGGCAGCTCCGATAATCCAAAAAGCCAGGTCTTGGGGTTCTTCCTGAACGTGGTCACCCGAAATGCCAGGTCTTGAGGCTCTTCCTGAATGCTTAAAATGTGGGGCTTTATCTGATGCTGAGAGGGAGTTCGTTCCAGTTCTTGGCTGCGATGTAAGAGAAGGATCTGCCTCCCGTTCTGGCTCTGTGAATGCGGGGGATTTTGGCCAAGGTCAGGTCAGCAGATCTGAGGTTTCTCATGAGGGCATAGAAGGAAAACTCTTTCGTTGATGTATTGGAGTCTGGTGTTGTGGAGGGCTTTGTAGCCATGTGTCAGCAGCTTGAAGGTCACTCTTTTTTTCAACAGGGAGCCAGTGGAGTTCTTGTAGGTGCTGGGTGATGTGGTCTTGTATTGTGATACTGAGGACAAGCCTGGCTACGGCGTTCTGGATGGTCTGGAGTTTGTGGAGTAGAGATTTATTAATTCCAGTATAGAGGGCGTTCCCGTAGTCCAGCCTGCTGGTGATGAGTGCATGGGTGACGGTCTTCCTGGAGTCAGGAGGGTTCCATTTGAAGGTATATGCGGAGGGTGTTGAAGCATGTGGAGGATACGGCGTTGATCTTTTGGTTCATTTTGAGGGAGGAGTTGAGTATGATGCCGAGGTTGTGGGGGTGGTCCGTTGGTGTGGGAGGGTTGCCGATGGAAGGGGCCACCAGGTGTCATACCACGCAGAGGGGGGGAATCTGAGGATGAGGACTTCTGTTTTCTCCGAGTTGAGCTTCAGTCAGCTGCTTCTCATCCAGGTTGGGATGTCGTTCATTCCTTCCTGGAAGTTGTGACTGGTGGTGTTGGGTTTATTGGTGAGGGAGGGTATGAGCTGGGTGTTGTTGGCATAGGATACTATGCTGAGTCAGTGTTTCTTGACGATGGTTGCGAGGGGGGCCAAGTAGATGTTGAAGAGCGTGGGGCTGAGGGAGGATCCTTGGGGTATTCCACATCTGGTGTCCGTGGGTTTGGAGAGGAAGGGCGGGAGTCTGATTCTTTGAGTTTGGCTGGCGAGGAAGGAGGGGATCCAGTCTAGGGCAGTTCCTTGTGCCGGCATCATGGAGTCTTGCTCCTAGTGTGTGGTGGGAGACGTGTTAAAGGCTGCTGAGAGGTCTAGTGGAATGAGGGCTGCAGTGTGGCCTTGGTCGAGAAGTGTGCGGATGTCTTCTGTGGCAGCTAGGCGGGCAGTCTCGGTGCTGTGGTCTCTGAGGAAGCCGGATTGAAATGTGTTGAAGATGTCATTGGATTCTATAAAGTTTGTTAGCTGGATGTTGACAATCTTCTCAGTGACTTTGGGGGCGAAGGGGAGGAGGGAGATGGGCCTGTAGTACTTGAGGTCTATAAGGTCTGCAGAGGGCTTCTTGAGGAGGAGTTTGACTTCTGCGCATTGCCAGTCATTGGGGAACATGCCTGTTTCGAGGGTGCAGTTGATTGTCTGTCATAGTTCGGGTGCGATGGAGGGGTGGCCCTGTGGAAGATGTGTGGCGGGCAGGGGTCTGTGGGTGCACTGGAGCGTATGCTCCTTATGGTCTTTGCGGTCTCTTCTGTGGTGACAGGGATCCAGGTGAGGATGGTCAGCTGAGTGTAGTTGCTGGTGGAAGGTGTTGAGTCAGAGCCTTGGTCCTGTTCATCGAAGTTGTCGTAGAGTGTCCTGATAATGTGATGGAAGAAGGAGCCGAGTTTGTCGCAGAGGTGCTGGGTTGGAGCAACGTCAGAGGTTTTGCTGGGGAGGTCTGGTAAATTCTTGTATGATGTTGTAGAGTTCCTTGGAGTTGCGGGAGTTGGAGAGGATTCTGTCCTGGATGAAGTTCCTCTTCGTAGATCTGATGAGTTGGTGATGAGCTGCAGTGGCGTTCCTGTAGGCAGTGCATGCTTCCAGGGTATTGCTGTTCCTCCAAGCTTTCTCGAGACCTCGGCATGAGCACTTGGATTCTTGGATGTCCGTGGTGAACCAGGTTGCTTTCATGGTGTGTTTTTTGTCGGAGTTCTGGAAGGGTGCGAGCGTGTTGCCGCAGTCGGTGTGGAGTTCATTGACCGCAGAGTGGGCAACGGACATGGTGGGGCGAGGAGTGCAGTTGAGGGCAGAGGTGAGGTGATCTTGCTCCAGTTTCTGGATGAGGGGGCAGCATAGGCCTGTGTGCTGTGGGTTTCGAGAAGGAGAAGTGAACACAGTTGTGGTCTGTCCAGAGGGGTTGCGCGTTGTGACCGAAGTGAATATTGATTCCTCCAGTGAAGATGGGGTCAAGGGTGTGTCTCGCCTTGTGGGTAGGGGTGGTAACAAGTTGCTTCAGTCCGATGTTGGTGAGGTTGTATAGGAGGGAGGTGGAGTTGAAATCACTGAGGTTGTCTAGGTAGAAATTCAGGACTCTGAGCAGTACGTAGTCCGTGGAGGTGAGGGCATGGGGCACGATGTGGTCTGCGATGGTGTTGGTGAACGGGGCTGACCTGGATCTGGAAGTGGATGTGTTTCATAGGGATCGTTCGAGATTGAGGTTGTCAGTCGGAGGGAGCTTTTGTGAACTATGGCGAGGCCTCCTCTGGGGTGGTTGGGGGGGTCTTTCCTCTGGATCTTGTACCCATTGGGGATGGCAGTTGTGATGTCAGGTGCAGAGCTGGTATTGGTCCAGGTCTCTGTCAGGAAGGCGATGTCGGGCGAGAGGGTGTTAAGGTGGTCCCAGAGTTGTATTGCGTGTCTGTGCAGGGAGCGTATGTTGAGGAGGATGCAGCTCAGGGGTTTGAGTGTGCTGGCATCTGGTGGGTTGGTGGTGGCTGTCCGGGTCCAGAGGTGGGTGAAGGTGCGGCGCGGTGTCGGCAGGAGAACGGGCCTTGGGTGATGCTTAGCGTCGAAAGCTGGCAGTTGTTAATGCGTCTGCGGTTGAGTGTGTGGAGGGTTGCTGAGTCATACTGGCGGAAGGTCAAAGTTGTGGAACTCCATGATCAGGGAACTGAGGCTGTTGGAAGATGAACTCAGCTTCAGGAAAAAG
Source organism: Triturus cristatus (assembly GCF_964204655.1). Taxonomy (NCBI): domain Eukaryota; kingdom Metazoa; phylum Chordata; class Amphibia; order Caudata; family Salamandridae; genus Triturus; species Triturus cristatus. Next base: position 721,024,998 of record NC_140591.1, on the reverse strand, counting down.
ACTTAAGGCTTGGCTGTTCCCACAATAATTACTATCAGGTTCTGTCACCAACCCCTCTCTTCTCAGGGCTGGAAGCCTTTGGGCAGCTATGCGCTTTATAAAATCGCCTAACATAAACGTAAACTCTACCACAATACAATTTTATTGGCAAATGATGGAAAAGGCAGATTAATTTAATATAGAAAAGGAAGAGAGCAAGTGTTCTGGTGAGAAAAAATTATTTTACAATCATTAGAATAGGTTATTTCCCCACTCTTTAAGGATGAAATAGTATATACTACATTGATTATGTTGTACAAGTATAAAAGCTGAGAACAGTAAAAAAGGGAAAAGAAAATGCTTTACTATAATGTGAAATACTATTACAGCATAAGAAATGTCTACGATTTTGTTTATAGTATGAACTCATGCATTGCAGTGTAACTATAAAGATAGTATTCTTGAATGCCGTTTGTGAATTTCTAAAGACGTAAATTTAGGCATTTGGTCTAAGTTTAGACCAAATGTCTAAGTTTACCTTTGTAAGTAATTTGAAGTAATTTCCTAATTACTTATTTCTGTGTAGTTCTACAAACTAATAATGTCAAGGTTTACACCAAGGTAGAGTCTCATAGAGCCACTGAGACATCTAGACACACAGTGATAGAGCCACTCTTATGCCCAGTCACTTACCTATTCAGTCACTCACACACCCACGCACTCACAGACACCATCAATTACACACCAAGGGCCATATGTAGGAAGCCCAATACCGGTCAGTAACGCCCGAATTTCTGTAAATATCCCGTTACCGACCGGTATTCAGGCTTTTGGTATGTAGGGGGCACATTTCAGGATTCGGTAATTTACCGAATCGGTAAAATTACCGAATCGGTAATTTTACCGATTCGGTAAATACCGAATCCTGAAATGATATGTAGGGGGAGTGTGTGGTTGTTGTGGGGATTCGTTATTTACCACCAACTAAAAGTTGGTGGTAAATGACGATTAGCTGGAAAAAAGCATTTTTTTGCACTTTGAAGTGTGCAATGTGGCAGACATACATGCCCTTAGGGCATGTATGTGTGCCACATGTGCACACATGCAGGAATCAGGGGTGCAACAAGGTGTCACTGTGACACCCTGCCACCCTTGATTGTGCTCCCCCCATTACCGAATCGGTATTTACCGATTCGGTAATGGTAACTGGCTTCCCATTGATTCCTATGGGCCTCCTGGCCCATAGGAATCAATGGGAAGCCAGTTACCATTACCGAATCGGTAAATAGCGATTCTAAATTACCGACCCATTCCGAATCAGTAAATATTACCGATGGATTACCTACATATCATTTACCACTTCATAAATACCGAATCGGTAAAATTCGGTATTTATGAAGTGGTAAATGTTAGGCTACCTACATATGGCCCCAAGTCACGTACCAACACATGTACTACCACATGCACTCACTTACCCATTCAGATACTCACACACCGATTCACTCACTCAGACAGGTACTAATTCACATGCAATCACTAACACACCCAGTCATTCTCCCATATAACCACTGACACTCAATCACTCTCCAATAAAGCTACAAACACATCCACTCACTTACACAGATACTCATCCCCACTCAGTCACCCATACAGCTACTAACAAGCACTCACTCACCCATACAGCCTGTCACACACCCACTCATTCACTCAGCCACACAGTTACTGACACACCCACTTACTCATACACACAATAATTGGCACATGTACTCACTCACCCATACAGTCACTGACACACCCACTCACTCAGCCATACAATCACTAACACAGCCACTCACTTACCTATACAGTTACTATCATAGCCACTCCCTCATCTATACAGCTACTAGCACAACCACTCACTCATCCAAACAGCCACTAAAACACCCAGTCAAACACCTATACAGTCATGGACACACCCACTCAATCAGCCATAAAGCCACTAAAACACGCACTTACTCAACCATACAGCCTATCATAGACCCACACACTCACTCACCCATAGAGTAACTGACTCACCCCTTTTCCCACCCATACTGTTACTGACACACCAACTCACTCAGCAATAGTCACTAACACTCCCAGTCACTCACCCATACAGCTACTAACACAGCCACTCACACACTTATACAGCAATTCACACACCTGCTCACCTAGTCACTCATACACCCACTCACTCACCCATAGAGCTACTAGCACACACTCACACAACCATATAGTTTTCCATAGCCACTCACTCACCCATACAGTAACTGACAGACCCACTCACTCAGCCATACAGTAACTGACAGACCCACTCACTCACCCACACAGTAAGTGGCAAAACCATTCACTCTCCCATATAGCTACTAACACACATACTCACTCACTCAGCCATACAGACATTCATGTGTCCCTTCACTTACCCAAGCATCCACTCGTGCTCCTATTCACACATCCATGCACCCACATACACAAGCAGTCACTCACCAACACAATCACTGGTACATCTACTCACATACCCATACAAATTCCCAGTCATTCACAAACCCATGTACCCACTGTCACACCCACTCACTCATCCACATACCCACTTACTCAAGCACTTATGCATCCACTTACTCCCTCATGCACCCACTCGCTTACTAACACAGAAACTCAGTCATCCATGCTCTTTCTTAGAGATGTACACATATAGAGTTTATCTTTTTTTTCATCAAGAAAGGCAGTTCAAACGAGAACCTTTGGGGTTTTTTTTAGAACTTTTCAAACATTTTTTTAACACTAAAATAGCAACTGGAAAAAATATTAACTCAAAAAGCTCAAAACAAAACTGCAGTTACAAGTGTAATTTAAGCAGAAAAAAAATAACATTTGTGGTGCTGTGCTGCCTCTCGAACTGCAGAAACAGATTGCTACCCCACTGTTAGCACTTTTTTACAACCCAAACAAAATGTTCCTATTCTTTTGAGCTTCGGGGACTTCTCTAGACGTAACTTAATTTCAGTGTGAATAGGACCCCCTAGTGTAATTGGTGTTGAACCTGATGTTGATGCATCTTGTTGAGTGTGCTCCCTCTGAGCTGTGGTCAAGTTCTTATTGTGGTAGGTCTTCAGGTGAGTCAACATACTGGTAGTACCACCGGAATATTTTTTGGCTGCACCACTGGACAGGATCTTGTCACACAGAGAGCACTTCAGGTGCTTGGCCACTGTTTTTTTGTCCCCAGAGGGCATGGCATACAATGCCCAGGCAATAGACTGGCGCTTCGCTGGAGGTTCCTCACCTGAAGCATTGTGGTCTTCATGGTGTGGCTCCTGTTCTCCACTGCCACCAGATTCCATTTTATTTTTTTACATTATTCACAAAAAGCTCCAAAATGATTTGGTAATATTAAGAATAGCAGGCCCTGCAAGAAATACTTTCAATCTGGGCACTGGTAGTGTGAAGAAAAGAAAACTGGGTGGGGACTTGCTTCCTAGAATAATGAAAAGTGCCTTGTCCAATGAAATCTCTTTCTTCTGTAGTGATGTGATATTCACGAATGCCGGTGTAGTCACGAATGCCGACTTAGTCATGAAAGCGGGAAATAGAATAAAACAGTTTGTACCATAAAAGTACTTATTAAAATCTCACTTTACATGTTATATTAGTGAACTACTGACATCAAACAATAATTATATCTGTAGATATGTTTTTATACTTTGTTAAAATCACGCAGTGTTCGCGAATGACCATAATACCAGAATATACATTTTGCGATGCATTCGCAAATATTTAAACATTTAGAAAAATAACAGCCCGCCAATTAAACTCTGTACTTTAGCTGCTAAAGAGTATCTGGTACCTCTGGCCAAGGTAAGCCTGACTGCCACTGGTAGTAGTGGTCAAAGTGGGCAAATTGACGGGGTACGATGTGCCTATTCTTTTTTAATTTATGGAAACCACTTTTTGTTGAAAGATACCCATCCCGGAATGGTTAATTGTGTGAGTGAAATGCTTAACCTGCAATATAAGTGCATTCAGACGAAGGATGGGGTTATCTGCTTCTGTGAAAGAAATGTAAATGGGTACAAAATGTTAATCTGAAAATGTAAAGAGTGCCGAGAAACCATTATTGACTTTAAATGATAGAACCACTTGAAGCTTCCTGATGACGCAGATGTATTCGTCATGACTGGTATTAGAAGGGCGATACCAACTAAGCAGTGAAGTGTGTCCTTTTTAATGAAAGTTATAAAAACAACTGCACCATGTAGACTCTGAGTATTACTCAAATATATACTTTGCAAACACTTTTTTGTATTTTAAACTTGTTTGCGCATTTTGTAGCACCCCATTTTACATTGTCTGTAATGTAAGTTCAAAAGAATGAATGATATAGTCACAGTGCGTTTTGAGACAGGGTTGAGGTTCATTAGTCCTAAAGATTTACAAGCTACTATTCTCCACTGCTCTAACAAGGATGATGCAATGCTGTGTCTCTCTTATTATAAAGACAGACCTCTGCAGTGCATTAAGAAATACAGTGACATTATAGGTAGCATATAGAACAAAAATACATAGAAATTCACTGAATAAAACAAAGGCTACAGGGACGTTATAGTTAGGAAATAGAACTTTAAAAAGTGTAGTATTTCACAGAAAAAAACCAAAGGTTACAGGGACGTTACAGTTAGGAAATAGAATAAAAAAACTATAGAAATTCACTGAAATAAACTAAGATTACAGGGATGTCATATTTAGGAAATAGAATTTAAAAAATCTTAAAAATTCACTGAAAAAAACAATGGTTACAAGGACGTTATAGTTAGGCTCAAATTCAGCAGTTATAGTTACCGGAGCTAATACATCACTCATGACATGGCCAGCAACATCATTGATGACATCACTGATGATATCTCAAATGACATCACTCATGACTTCATCCAGAAAACCACTCACACACCCACTCATACCCCATACAGCCTCTCATACACCCACTCATATACCCATATCCCCACTCACACACCCATTCACAGAGCCATAAAAGTAATCACACACTCACAAACTCATCCATAGAGCCACTCATACACCCACTCACTCATTTATACAGTGAATTCTGTGCACTCTACCACTTATTAAAACATGTGCCTCCCTTAAGGTAGGTCCTAGGCAGCTCTTGGGGCAGGGTGTAGTGAACTTAACAAATTGAACATGCACTTTTAGGTTTTACATGTCCTGGTAGTGAAAAACTCTTAAATGTGTTTTTCACTTCTGTAAAGCCTACCTCTTCCATTGGGTAACTTGGGTTAACTTATTACATTCAATGAGTCATAACTTTTGTTTGAATACAAATAGAAATTACAAGTTTGGTCTCAAAAGTATTGTAATTTTAAATCCTATTTAAGTCACAATTCTGAAAATGCCACTTTTAGAAAGTTGATTTCTTTTGCCCTAACCATTTGGTGCATGCAGCTTGTGTCCTGGGTCCCATGACTGCTAACAGTTGGCAGTTGACCTTTGTGTATTACTCCCAGATAGTAAGAAAAAGGGGAACTAGCTGTTGGCAGGATGGGCCATCCTACCAGGATGGGAGGGGCAGAGCCCCGGTCTGTCCCACTTATATTTCAAAGGAGCTGCCTCAACACACTCACAAGAACTTCAGACACATTTAATGTCACTCTAAAAGTCTTGGAGCCTGGGCAGGGAGGTAAGAAATTTGAGAACCATCTGTTGGTGGAATACTCTAGAAGTTTCTTTCACTTCCAAGATGGCACCTGGTATAAAAATAGGACCCCCAGACCCACTCTCCAGTACAATCCTGGACTTGCGGGCAACACTCAGAAGGCCTACATTGTACCTTAAAGGACTGCCCTGCTGCTTGAGGTCTGCGTTGTACTGCGGAGGACTGCCCTTCTACTCCCAGAGGACTGTTCTGCTGCCTGAAACCTACCTTGAGCCCTAAGAGACTTAATCTGTTCCTTGAGAACTGCCTTGCTGCTTGAACCTATGGCTACCAGAGTGACTACTAGGGCTAACTGTTTGGCCCCTTCTTCTGACTAACAGGAACACAAAACGCACCAACAACATGAACCTTGCACCTTGATCCTGGCTGAAGACAGTCCTACTTTCCAAGTGGTGCCCACCCAACCCTAAGCCCATGGAAGTGTTGGTAAAGGTACCCAAACAGCTAAAACATAAAATTTGGGACTTAAAATATTTTCTGCTAAAAGGTGCTCTGAGAACTGACCAGAGACTGGGACCTACCTTCTCCCTTATCTGCCCAATTTGCATGCGTACTGCCTGACTTGGGGGTAGCTCCCACTACATTCTTTTTGACAGCAGGAAATCCTGTTCATCGGCTTATCGCTGAAGGGTTATGTGGCCTCATGGAGCCTTCATCAGCTACTGCTTGAAGTTTCTTCCCGCTAGAAATTTTCAACTTCTAAAAAAGTGAGAAAGTCCAAATGTGCAAGTCTTCACTGTGACTTTGTCCCACAGCTCCCCAGTGACGACGTCTCCTCCTAGGGCACCATTGGCTCCCTTGCCCCGCTGAACTTTACCTTCAAAATTTCTTTTAAGTGCGAAGGTAAGCCAAAACCAGACCAGAACCCCTAGGGTATCTGAACCATGCTTCCTCATGGTCTGATATAACTTTTAATGTTGTCCCGATCCCATGCAACTAAATCTCTGTGTTTGGACCTTTCACATTTAAGAGCAAGTACTAAAACCTTTAAAAATCCATAACCTCACTCCTACTGATTAAACTTCTGTCATTTTGGTGTCAAATATTTGATTAAATTGTACTCTATTTTTCAACATTGCTGTAGGATATATCTTGTATCGTGTCCTCACTTTATTACTGTTTGGGTGCTGTATAAATACTTAACACAGTGCCTCTAAGCTAAGCCTGACTGCGTTTTGCCAGGCTACCAGAGGTTTAAGCACGAGCTGATTTAGTCACTTTTGTCATTCACCATGACAAGGATTGTGGTTTTTGCTTCAGAAGGGTATGCAGCTGCCTCAATCAAAAACCCAATTCCAAACAGAGTCCATTAATCAAACTGAAAGGAAATGAAAGCAGTATTCTATGCTCTTCTCTACTTCCCCCATCTTCTTCAGAATCAGGTAATGATAGTGAGTAAGAGATTATGGTAGCAAAGTCTTACCTCAGCAATCAATGAGGGATGGATTCCAAATCTCTAGTACATTTAATTTCCCATACAATCAGTTGGGCAGAGACTCATCTAATCTTTGTCTCAGCAACCCATAATCAAGGAAAGGGCAATATTTTAGCAAACAGACTATGCAGGATTTTCCTTCCATCTAATATGTTTTGTTTAGCTTTTCATATATTCAAAGGTATATGTCTAAGGTTCAAATTTCACCATTCACAATTTGGACCTATTCACCAGTTCGCCCCCTCCTGCACACAAACAATCCTGCCTGAAACAGAGGCACCCTTGCACCATGTTGCTAGGCTACCCAAACGGCTCCAGCACAGGCAGAAAGGACAGGAATGCACTGTATTGCTTAAATATGGTGCATTCCTGCCCTTACACTTTGGCATAGGGCAGCGCAGCATGGTGACTTGCTGCATTGCCCTATGCTGAAATGCTATAAACGAGGCCACTAGTCTGTAAGTGTGTTCTTGTATAGTGGTGCAAACGTTTTGCAAAAGTGGTGCCAAGGACTGGTAACCCTTCACCCACAGGATTTGGCATCTCACTGTGATGCTGATAAACCTGTAACAATCTCTCATAGCATGCGTGGGCAATCTAACTTTTGGTGTTGTGCACAAATTTAGCCTAATAAAATCTCTGTTAACTTTCTTACCACTTCTGGCCCTGGGCCATTATCTGGAGCTCTGGCTGGCTCTTCTAATGCTCAGTGTACATCATGCTTAAAATCCTCTCATACGTCTTTTGGGGCAATTATGTGAGAGAGGATATCTAAATTCTTAGAGAATAAAACTCCCATGCCCATTTGTCTAATCAACTCATTGCATCATTGGTGGAGCTCTTCCCTTAATTTTAGGAAAACCCCAGTGAATGATTGTAAATAAGCACATGACCAAGGGGCATGGACATAAGCAGGGCAATGGCCATTGCCCTCTGCAGGGACTTCACGTAGGGGAAAAAGATTATTTCTTGATCATCGTTCAAGGGAACAGTAATGAGGGACTGTTAGGCTGACAAGTCCTGTCTAAGCTTCTGCATATGGATTTTTCAAACTGCTGTATTGGTGGCTATTTAATTACATAATACCTCCATGAGGTGCAAAAGCAGTTCTTGCTTTTCCCAAGTGTGCATCAGGACTCAAGTCCCATTAGATATAAGGGGGCCAGTTATATTTATCAGGCATATTTTTATCAGTAAGCGGTAAATCAAAATTCACCCAAGACGTGCAGAGAAATTGCTCATAGACACCATGGAACACAGTTTTCTGTTCGTTAAGAAGGCTTTTATACTTTGAGAGAGTCAGTTTCTATATATCTTTCTCATATGTGTCATATTTAGACATCCATTTTCTCTCTTGCCTACTGCACTTTTGTTTTTCAATCCAAAGGGCTTCTGTAAACCACGGGACTTGAATTTTTTTTAAGGAGGCTACTTTTGTGATAACGGAATTTTTGCCACTCGGCATAGCTTTTTTGTGGCAAGTTCTGGCTCTTGGGAGAAAGTTAGTTGAGAAAAAGTAAGTCGTTGGGCCAAGTCTTTATAGTTGATATATTTTTCCATGTTCAATAGCTGCTAAGGCTGAAATCGTTACCACTATCTTAAGTTGAGGAGAGAATGATGAGTTCAAAAATTAAAGTTGCGTGATCGGTACAGGATAGAGGGAGAACGTCTTTGACATTAATATGAGGGTTATTAGAGAAGATTGCATCTAGAGTATGGCCTGCTTCATGGGTAGCCTGATGTACAAGTTGTTTGAGGGCTAGGGTATTCAAGGTTTCTATGAGGGTTGCGGCTTCTGTATCTTCGGGGAGTTCAAGTTGAAGACTGAAATCACCTAGGACCGTTAAATCTTTGCACGTGATTTCGGCCTCAATGAGAGGTGCCTATGGACTTGAGAAAGCTGCACCTGGGACCATGGGGGCAAAAGACAAGTAATCCTTTGAAGGAAAATGCATTACAATCTTGTTTAGATAAAGGGTCCAATCTTGCTTTGAAACAGCCTTGTGGATAATTCTGATTCCACCATCTCTTTGGGAGAGTTGGTCTAATCTAAAGATAGAGAAGCCCAGGGGCTAGAATTAATAAGATCGGGACTAGAAGAGTCATCAGTCCATGTTTCAGTAATGAAAATAATGTCTAACTGATGGCCATCAATAGGTCCAGCTACTTCAAGTGCATGTTTAATAAAGGAGCGCTTGTTTATAAACACACACTTAATTACAAATGGTGAAAGAGGGCGAGTGCTGGCGAGAGAGTATGGCTGGGTTTTTCTAGATGGTTCAGATGCAGAAAGTTGGAACCTGTAGCTCCTGCACTGGCTGTCAAGCCCAGAGCAAAAACTGAGCAATTTGATATAGGTACTGCTGTGATTATGATAGTTAAGGGAATGCAATTCTTACATCGGTAAGTTATTCTGCTAGAACATCCTGTGTTAAAAACAGGTAGGGGTTCTAGTGCTCGGCATGATCTGGGCACAGATGGGCGCAGACGGGCATGCCCACTGTGCATGGATGCGCCAATCTGAGTGTTCAACTATGGCATCCTTAGTCATGGAGCCAGGCAACTCCAAAGTGGAGTTGAGTGCCTAGAATGCTCAATTCCAACAAAGAAAATATGAATGAGGCAAAGCGTAAACAGACCATCCACTGACTGGGGTGCTCACCTAAGAGGGGGCCATAGCTACAATGCCAGCGCCGGAGCGCTAACCACCACTAAAACACTTGGCAAAATGAAAATGCAAAATCCAGGGCCCAGCTACACCGCTACCCCTCAACAGGCTCTCATGCAAGGGATAGTTACTGGGAAACAAAAAATAAGAACAATTAAAAAAGGTGAGAACTTAAAATAATAAAAGCAATAAAAGTGAGCAAGCCCATTCAAATATGGCACCCGTAGTCAGGGAGCCAGGCGAATCCAAACAGGAGTCGAGTGCCTATAGCACTGGATTCCTACAAGAACATTTGCTGTCTGTGGTGCTCAGCTGAACTACGCAGATGGGCCAGTCTGAGTGTTAAATAGCCCGACCTAAGAAGGGGGTGTGGCTACAATGCCAGTGCCGGAGCGCTAACCACCTCTAAAACACTTGGCAAAATGAAGTTGGAAATCCAGGGCCCAGCAACCCCACTATCACTAAACAGGCTCCCCTGCAAGGGAAAGTTACTGGGAAAACTGAAAATAAGAATTGAAATAGGCGACAACCTAAAATAATAAAAGGAATAAACACAGGTAAGCCCGTTCAAATATGGTGCCTGTAGTCAGGGAACTCCAAACTGGAGTCGAGTGCCTAGAGCACTCAATTCCTACAAGGAAAATAAGAATGAGGCAAAGGGTAAACAGACCATTCACTGTCTGTGGTGCTCAGCTGAGCTATCCGATTATTTATTGACTACAGACATCATACTATATTTAGGCATGAGAGTGTGAAATCTGCAACTGTAGCAAAGCAGTAGAATGACACCTACACATGTAACTCATGATTTCCATTATTTTTCAAGGCCCTACAGTTACTGCAAGATCAGCACAGGTCACCAAGACCTCAGACATTTTGCAAACTTCATATTAAGTGTCACAAGCCGGGAGCTAAAACCAAAATGGGTTCAACACAATTAGCTCATCTTTGGAAGAAAGAAGCCGACCTCATATTGGAAGCCCTTTTGTGGCCAATAATAAGTTGGTTTCCATTGCTCCCAAAGATGTCCATAATTCTGTAGTGGGTCTTTCTAGTAGACCAAACTCCTCTTTTATGTCCTATGGTGTGCCAGAGGATCTGGCTGATGGCTTGACTATTGAGAGGAGAAGGTTAAAGATGCTAGGTCGCTCTTATTCCATTGTTTTATCAGTACACAAATCTAAGCACTTATCCATTAGGCAATCCTATGATCATCATTGATCTCCATTATCAACATGGTGTGCTGGTAAGTTCTAAAATCCATTTTAGTGAATCAACATGGATCATATAGTTACTTCAAGATTGACTGGAAAGAAATGTCTAGCCGTAGCCACACTGATGGTACAGGTAGGAGCAATAAAATTGGTTAGATGCTCCTGCCCCTTTGCTGAAATGGATATCTTGGGCAGTAGGCACTTGAAGAGTTTTTCGTTAATCAAACCTTCTTTAAAACCAACAATTCCTTCATGGGATCGCTCCTTGGTCATAAAGGTCCTACAACTGCATCCTTTGAACCCCTTGCTGGTGTAGATCTGGAGCATTTATAGCTGCAATTTTAAATGGCAATAATATCAGCAAATCGATTAGGTGAACTTGACTCATTATCCAATAAACCAGGGTTCTTCAGTGTTGGTCCTGGGGGCCGGATCCATACCAGATTTTGTAGCATATCCGTATTTAGATAAATGTAGTTACCCTAAAAATCTGGCATGGATTCGGCCCTCAAGGACTGGCATTGGAGAATCCTGCATTAAACTATGCCTTCTTTCCTTCTGCAAGAGGAAGCAACTCTTCCTTCTTTATATCCAGAGCCCTTTACCCCATCAGGAGAATTATAGCATAAGCTGGATGTCTTACAGACAGTGAAAGTTTAATTGACAAGAACTCAAGATTATAGACAGTTTGAAAATCTGGCATTTTTAGATATGGCCCAAAATCTTCAACATTGAGTAGATGTGTTGAGAATTTGATTTCTATGACTTACACTACAAAGAAAGCAGCCTTACCTGGAGCGATACAAGGTAGATCGACAAACAGTACGGATGTATCTTGGGTGGACGTTTTTTGAGCTTCTAATACAGGCATATGTAAATGAGTCCCAGGGGCTACTTCGTCTACTTTTGTCTCGCATTATAGGTTGATTGCTCGTAACTGTGAGTCTTTGGAATTTGGTTATAGATTGTTAGGGACTGCTTTGTCCTACATCACCAATTGTTCCTTGTATATTTGTGAAGTTCCATTAAATTTGATTTCAGCATCAATTTGGGAATGATGTTATTTTGGGAATCTAGTTGCTATTTAGTGCTCTGGCATATCCTCCCATAGTAAGTATTGGTAAGCGAAATACGGTGAGGAGGTAATAAATTGGGGGCAGATGTATCATCATTGTAGTTTGTGAGTCCTTAATAGCTAATTTTACTGATTCTCTATTAAGGACTCGCAAAATGCAATGTATGTAGGTTTCGCAATAATAATTGCGATTCCTACATATTCCTTAATTGCGAGTCGCAAATTGTGATTCGTAATAAAGGAATACCTTCCCATTCATTCCTATGGACCTAGAGGCCCATAGGAATTAATGGGAAGTCATTTGCAATTTGCGAGTACCCAATAGGTACTTGCAAATTGCAAATGCAATTTCATGGGTGCAAGGGTGCTAAAAGGATACCCTTTTGCACCCCTGAAATATGCATGTGTGTACATGTGGCGCACATGCATGCCCTAAGGGCATGTATGTGCGCCACATGGCACTTAGAAAAATGCAAAAAAGTGCATTTTTTTTCAGAAATAGCAAATTACCACCAACTTGAAGTTGGTGGTAATTTGCGATTTCTTAAGGCCAGATCGCAAATTTTGGGTGCTTGCAAAATTGCATTTAAGGAATTGCAATTTGCGATTCCTTATATGCATTTGCAAAATAGGGAATCGCAAAGTTTGCAATTCCTTATATTGTGATGGCCTTTTGGGTTGATACATACCAAAAGGCTTTTTCCCATTTGCAAACGGGCCGATTCTGCTCTTCCAGTGGTAAGTCCTTTGTGTTCCTTCCTGAGAGTTGTTCACACCTCCTCACAGGAGGTCAGATGGCAGTCTCCTGGCTAGCAACCAACCATAAATGGTCACTGGTAAACTTGGGCAACAGAGTGGCAACTTCCTAAAGTTGTCATTTACTTAAAAGTTACATTAAGTTCAACTTGGCATCAAGTAGGGTTTAATGTAACAAATCTTTTGATAGCTTGAAGTACCAACTTTAGTAGTCCTATTCAGCAGAATCGCTATAATAAAAGGGGCCCCACAAGCATTAGCGGGCTCTTACGTTTAGAGAAGTGCCCCAGGGGAGAAGAAAAGCAACACATGTGCCTGTTACACTCCTATGGCAGCTCTGTGATACGAGCCGCTGGTGGATAAACACATTCCATTTGTTTTGAGAGGAGGTTATAGTAATACCTTGTAATATTGAGCCAAATAACATATGGATTACACTTACAAAGAGTCTGGGAGCTTTCAATCAACACTCCTTTCAGTCTGCACATTGAGAATTACAAGGATAACTTAAATGAAGACTCTGAACGTATAAAATCAGCATTTTCACACTGTTACGTAGCAGTCATAATGGCCTATTTATAGTGAAGTTATGCAGTGCAGCGCAGCAAGTCACCGTGATACGCTGCACTGCGTGACAAGGAAAGGGCATGAATGTGCCGTATATAAGGCAATATGGTGCATTCCTGTCCTTTTGTCTGCACTGGAGCTATTTTGGCTGCCTAGCCTAGATGCAGGCACCCTTGCACCATGGAGCAAGAGTGCCTGTGTTGCATGCTAGATTGTTTTTGTGCAGGAAGAGATAACACCTTCCTGCACAAACGCACTTCTGGGAGGCATATTCCTCTTCCTATGTGTGTTGAGAATGCCCATAGTAGCAGAATGCAGTACACATAGAAAGAGGAAGAAACGAGGAGACATAGAGATATTTCTTCTTGTTACGCCTCTCCTGAGAAGGTGCAAGATTTTGGAGCATTCCCATATTTACAAGTTCACGTAAATCTGGGTATGCATCAACAACCATGGGAGTTGTATGTGAACACTTAAGCAACGCCCATGGAATGCCTTCCCAGGGCAGAGTAAAGCAACACAGCGATTTGTGCTGCATTGTGTTACTCCAGATTTTTGGAGCCACTTGGAGCCACCTAAAATGGCTTTGCGAGGCTTCAAAAATCCGTCTTAAGGTTTGTGTCACTCTTTCACCACACTGCAACGCAAAATGTCTCATAAATAGGCCCCTTAATATTTAGGATGCTCCATATGAGAAGAATTTTCCAAGCACTGCAGTTGTTCCTATGAAATGGGAAATAGCTGTAGAAATTGAGTGTAACATTCCAGATTGCCCCAGTACTTCCCAAACCCTCTTGGACCAAAGTGTGATCCAGTAGTATTACCCTATACCACTCCTCCCTACCCATCGAATAAATGATGGCTGCTATGCTCTATGGTTAACCCTGTAGTGGAGGAGCAGGAAAATACCTGACTATTTTCCAGCTCACTGACAGCAGGTCCAATAGATTGGTCGTACCACGCTTGCATCCAATTTGGTACAAAAAGAATCAGACTCTAATTATGTTTGTGGTGCATAGAAGTGCACCATTCACCATGTGAGCATTATTCCACGCTACCAATGACACGTTCAGAGTCCACATGGCCAAATAAATAAATGAGTATTGCTCTTTGCGAGCATCAATTTTACTTTCCCAGAGTGGTGCAACTTGTAATAATAAGGCATGAGTCTCTATATCCTTTAAGAATGCCTCAATCCTTTCTTGGACAGTTTGGTTTCATATTTTCTGAAAAACATTTCCGTGTAAGGCAATAATTAGGTCACATTTGACAAGGAACTGCCATCGTTGTTCAGATGTATAATGATCATGCCCTGGGGCAATAGTTCTACTGTAATCAATATGCTCAGTAATAACTCCTGCACCTCTTTGATGAAAAAAACTCTTTTTTTAACACCCTTTCCTCTTTTTAAACAAGGGGTCTGATTCACAAAGGTAAACTTATACTTTTTTTGTTCGTTAACAATTGTTTGCTATTCACAAAATTATTTTACTATAGTATTTTTATGACTGCGGATCCTCTGCACATAAACAGATAGGACAGTCCTATTTTTTTGTGTGGAGACTCCACAGTCGTAAAGCTATATTACTAAATACTACAGAGCACATTCAGAAGAATGTGAAACATGGTCAAAATCATGTTTGTAATTCTAGGCACTACAACCTTCAAAGCTCACCCTTGCTAATGGAGTTCTCCACTCCCAATGATTCCCTGCCTTCTAATTCCCTGACACAGCTCTGGCTAGGCTCAGGTGTAGTCAATCACCCCCAAGGCGTATATGCACCCAGCAGTATCATTCATACAATTCGTGCAATTTTCGTATGGGAAAAGTCTTAGCTTGCATCTGAGTCTCTCATTCGCATTTATGGCTTATGAACCATGGTTACCTGTATTTGGAATCCCGGTGGGAGCGGGAGGGACACGTGCACCAGTTCATTAATGAGTAGTAAGGGGTTTTTAAGGTTCGGGGAAGGGCTGTGGTGCTTGAACAATTTTTAGAGTGGGGTGCTGCCATCAATGTTACATCACTGAACTCGTATGAATTGTGAAAATCCAAGTGCCGCACAAAGAACAAGTATTCTAAATACCAAGAGCAACCCTTATGTCCTTGTGAACCGGGTAGGTACGAAGCACAAAACATAATTCACAAGGAACTCATTTGAAAACATAAATTCACAATTTGCGACTTAATTTGTCACTCTGAATTAATCACAACCTATTATCAACAATATGACTTTTCTTCACAAAAACCATATCAATTCAGTTATAAATCAACATTCATAATAAGCCCACACAAAAAGAAAAAACTATTTTCTTTTTAATATATACCTAACCTCAGCCGAGGTAGGTGTAATTTCATCTGAGGTTTGTTTGTATCACAGCCTTTTATCAATTACATATATATACAGTTTAAATTGCTCTTAACATTTACAGTGATGTGTGACCCCAAGTAAAAAACCATAACCCATTACAATGCTTATGTGTGACGAAGTGAAAAAACAAAGAATTAAAAGGTTATTAGGAAATTACAAAAGGACAGACTTTAACAATTATAAATGGTTTAGTAAGAACTGTCTCTTTTATATGTAGTTGACGACGTTTCGACCCACTCTAGATACCGGGTCTCTTCAGGACTGTATTGTACGTCTGTCCTCTCACGGAGGTGGGAGAAGATATTTTATATATGTGCAGTTACTTCCTCGAATAGTAACTCAGGACGTCACCCATTTAATGCGAATGCCCGTCTCGCAGTCGAGAGTTGTCTGTGACGAATACAAACACCAGGATACGGGTATCGTACAATATAAATTGTGATGTCCTGATTTACTATCCAAGCAAGTAACTGAACATATATATATACAATATCCTCTCCCACTTCTTGAGAGGATAGACGCACAATATGAAAATTCACCGCGTTACGAGATAAATTATACTCGTCAGATATGATCTGAGACAGTGAATTGGAGTTTGGAGGTATTTATTGTTTCCTCCTACCACCATACACTGGATCCTACATGGACATAGGTGTGCCTTATTGTCCCCAGAAATACAGTCCTGAAGAGACCCGGTATCTAGAGTGGGTCGAAACGTCGTCGACTACATATAAAAGAGACAGTTCTTACTAAACCATTTATAATTGTTAAAGTCTGTCCTTTTGTAATTTCCTAATAACCTTTTAATTCTTTGTTTTTTCACTTCGTCATACATAAGCATTGTAATGGGTTATGGTTTTTTACTTGGGGTCACACATCACTGTAAATGTTAAGAGCAATTTAAACTGTATATATATGTAATTGATAAAAGGCTGTGATACAAACGAACCTCAGATGAAATTACACCTACCTCAGCTGAGGTTAGGTATATTTTAAAAAGGAAATAGTTTTTTCTTTTTGTGTGGGCTTATTATGAATGTTGATTTATAACTGAATTGATATGGATTTTGTGAAGAAAAGTCATATTGTTGATAATAGGTTGTGATTAATTCAGAGTGACAAATTAAGTCGCAAATTGTGAATTTATGTTTTCAAATGAGTTCCTTGTGCACAAAGAACAAGTGCAGCAAATGCACCAAGCCAAATCAGCAGGAGAGCAGTATAGGTGTAGTATGTAGCTGGCAGTGCCTTTTAGAGCTCACTGTTGCAAATATATTTACTGAAACATGGTGTGGTAACACACTGGTATTAATAGACAGAGGATTCTCCATTGAAAGGGCCATTTAATTTGCAAAGATGTACAGTTTTGCTACATAGCGCACAAACAATAATGTGTGGAAATTGGGTGTAAGCAAATATTTGTCAACACCAAGTAAAGTGTCTTGATTTATTTTGATCCACTTAAAATCTTTGTTTTCATCACACTTCAAAATTACAAAAAAGGGTTTCATTTGTGCTTTCCTTCCTGCTGGTATATTTTGAGATAATTGTAAAGTTCATTTATAAATATTTAAATTGTGTTGTTCGATAGAGAAAAGGAAATCCTGCAGCCTTTCCTTTCACAAAAGTAAGATTGTAACATATTTCATTTTAGAAAATGATCTCCCTTTGTAATCAGAGAAAGAAAATCAAATACCTATTTCCATGTTAAAAGAATACATAACAATCTGACTGGGGACATAACCTGACATTGGACCTCTGTCTTTTAACGCAAATGTAAGAAGATAAAAACAAAATGTAAAGGCATCTTTGTAGCTCATTCACCTTCTGAAGTCCAGTATGGTTATTTTGAGGGTGCTATGGGAAAATGTAGTATTACGGAGTAATGAGGGGTTTTAATTTTCAAGAAAGGTAACATTAATTGGTAGTAAGGGTTTTTTAGGTTCAGGGAAGGGTATTGTTAAAAATTTGTAAGTGGGTTTTAGGGTTCAGGGAAGGACCGTGTTAAGGGGTAGTAAGGGATTAGTGGTATTCAGGGATTGGTAGCATTAAACGTAGAGGGGCTTTCAGGGAAGGTAGTGTTAAGGGCTCATTCGCAGTTTTAAGGGTTCATGGTAGGGAAGCGTTAAGTGGTACTAAGGAATTATTAGGGTTCATTCAGACAAATAAAAAAATGCCCTGTTAGGTAACTAACAAAACGAATCAATTGGAAGGAGTCTACATTAAGACTGTGCCCCAGTTAATGTATAGGATACTGACTGTTTGTTTTGCCATAGGGACGGTCCCCCCTCCAACCTTCTGATTGAGGAATGTAGTAAATGTAGTAAATGGGGAGTGTCCTGTTGTAATCTTTCATTTTATGCACATGTATTTTATGTGAAATATTGTCAATTACCTTCCCTGTTTTCCCTTTTATTCTTATGTTAACTTGGCAATTCCTGCCCCCCTTTTCCTGCCTCAGCCCTTGGTACATTCCACCAGTTGGAAATTAAGCTGGCCTTAGAATGCTGGTGTGTGAGGTTTTTGAATTGTGAGAGCTGCCTCTGCGGAGAGAGGATACTCATATTAAAGATCTTCAACTTCATTCCAGTGTGATATTCACTTTATAACACTGGTGGCAATCTGTATAAAGGGACAGATGCTACGATCTCCTCCCCTTTGTTATGGATGTCCTCCTCCTACTCCAATTTATAGAGAGGGGGGGCACTAGGAGCTGATTATTAGGTCCTGTGACCCGTGCTCCCGAAAAGTGACTAGTACATAAAGGGAGTCACTGTTCCTTGTAGAGGAAGAAAGAGGAAGAGACTTTTGTCTTGTGGTACTCTATCTGTGGAGGACACTGTGTCCTCATCTTAATGCCCTCACACACCGAAGGATGTCATGCTTCATCATTTGGGCTTTGCTTCTCATCGGGACGGCGCTGCAATGCCCTACGGGTCCCCCGAAGGGTCTCTTTATCGGAGATCTTTAGATGAGAAGCCGTTTGGGTGCGTGGGTGTAAGTGGCAGTGAAGTCTAGAGTGGTGTGTTTAAAAATGACTGGAGGGAGAGTGGGTACTATTTATTAGGGTGATCCCTCTGTCATTATTAAAACAAAGTGCGTGGTGCTGCTCTAGGGGATATTAAGTCCCTCTGTAGCTGGATATATGTCCCTAATGAACATATATATGTCCTCCTCCTACTACAACCTGATCAGTTGAAACCTGAAGTATTCTAATTGGTTAAACCTGGTATTCATAAGGTAGAGGTACTAATTTCCGCATTTTAATGACCTTATCTTCTGTTCAACATCCTATTTCCTCCTCGGCTCGGCAGTGACACTCCTTCCACCTCCATCAACCTCTGTCTGCTCCTCCTTCCTTGGTGTGGCTGCCGGCCCCTGTGCAGAGACTCTTTGCCTCCCTACCCTCTTTGGGTGAGACTAGTGGAGTTCCCCGCCTCAACAATAACTGGGCTGCTGGAGATCACAGTGGGTGTGGCTTCCAACCCCTGGGAGGAGACATGTACTTCACCCTGCCCTGCTGGGCAGGACTAATTATTATATCTCCGCTCTTGGTTGTACAGAGTTTATGTAGGCATGGCTGCCGGAATCTGGGCGGGCATTTTCTTTCCAAACCTTCCCCGACTTCCTGAAAAAACTTTATGACAGTTCCTTTTACACTGCGCTATATTCAGATTTTGTCATTTTTCTGTAGTGTATCGGTGTGCCGGTATATTTTCAGCTGGTTCCCCATGGACACGCACGCGATCTGCATTCTTCATTCTCGGCACTAGAGTGGTTCCTGCATTTTCTGTTCTGGTGTGTGCCCATCTTGGTGATACACACACCTGCACCTACGCGCACCTGCTCCTTAATAAACTTGAGTCAGTACCCTGAAGCAGTCCTGTTTCAGAGATTTTCACACTTTCTTTGTTCTACAGTCTACAGTGTGTGGTGTTTGCGTGCAATCTCTTCAGTGATAGGCACACTATTGAGCGTTCTATTACAGTATCCTGCTCCTTCAACTTACAAGAGTGGTGCCCTCAACCTGTACAATGTGTTATTTTCTGTCAATAAGTTGTTTTTAAAGCAACGGGCTGGATGTCCTTTGTGTTTCTACTCTATTCCAACAACGAGTATTGATTGTTTTAATTGGGCCACTATATTAGCCTTCCTTTAATCCTTACTTTCTATCTCTTACTATATTCTTACTTACCTCTTCAGTTTTCTGTGTTTTCCTCACCATGGCAGCGGCAAGCATGCTCTAGCCAATGCCGTTTTTGAATGACTTTGGTGAACCTATGGTGCTTTGGCAGGAGTGGATACAAATATTCGAATCCTATCTCATTGCCATCGGGGCAAAATGTTTAGTTCTATTAGGAAACAACATATTTTGTAGCATATTTTGGGCACACATGGCAGAAGGCTTATTGAGACATTACCTGACCCTGAGATTCCACGTGCTGATCGTGAAGACAAGGAGGAGGAAGAAGATGAATACAAAATCACTTTGCTCAAGTTACAAAGCCATTTTGGTGACAAAGCAAATAGTGTACTTGAGCGTCACAAGTTCTTCAGACAGCCCCATGGTAAAAATGAAAGTGTGACTAACTATTTAGCCATGCTTAGAGGGTTAAGCAAGCTGTGTGAGTTTGATGAATTAAATGAGTTGCTCATAAGAGACCAATTGGTGCGGTGCACTAATGACACCAGAATTCAGGAAAAACTTCTACAATAGCAACCTAATCTTGAAGAGGTCATTTAAATAGCAAAATCCATTGAGCGCACAGCCTTGTGCTTGAAGGAAATCAGGACACCTACCAGCAATGAACACATTTTGGTAATAGTTAACAAAGTTGGAAAAACTGAAAAACCAGAGATGACTGTATGCAAAGTCAAGGTTAACAAGGGATTCATAAATCTGGGGAGTTGGAAGATAGTAAGCTAAAATGTTATTGATGTGGGAGCAGCAACCATTTAGCTAACCACCCCAACTGCCAGGCCAGATCGGCCATTTGTAGGAAATGCAATATAATAAGGTCACCTAGCGAGGGTATGTAGAAACACATTTAGGCAACATAATGGAGTTCATAATGATAGTTCTGAAGGGAGGCCCCAATCTGTCAAGAGAATTATATTTCAAGTTAATGATTTCAATGCTGGTAGTCATATCGAATACCCTGAGTGCGATGTGGTGCTTGATGATAAGACTATCAAAATGTTTGCTTACTCATATTCCCCTTTTACATTAAATAACTTCTATAATTACAAATCCATGTCCAATAGTCTCAAGGAGAACTTAGTTGCAGCTGACATTTCTCCCAGTGGATACACCAAGAATCCCATCCCCCTCAAAGGGATGGTTAAAACCATCATAAATTTTTAAGACCGATCCACAGTAGCAAAAGTGTATGTTATGGAAGAAGATTCCAACCTCCTGGGATAGCAACATCAAAAAGATTTAGGGATAAAACTAGACCCTAACAACTCTGAGCAGGTGAATACGATAAATGAATTATCCATCACAGGCGAATATATATGTGATGAATTCCCCAAAGTCTTCACAGAGAAGTTGGGTTTGCTTAAAGATTTTCAACATAAAATCAAGATTAAATATGATGCTACACCAGTGGTGCATAAAAACCAGACCCCTACCACACCTTATGTGGGGCCCTTTACAAAAAGAACTTGCGAGATTGAAGGGTTTAGGCAGTATACAAGCCATGGATTGTTCAGATTGGATTGCCCCCATTGTCATTGCGAGAAAAGCCCAAGGAAATGACATCAGGTTATGTGTGGATTTACATGACCTCAATAATAACTGCTGGGTTGAGAGACACCCTTTACCTCACATCGACGAGATGCTAAGCATGATGGGGGTAGCTACATGCTTCAGCGTGTTGAACGTCTCCTTGGCCTACCATCAAATCAAGCTGCATCCGGAGTCACGGTGGTTAACGGCATTAACCACACCCATGGGCACGTTCATGTTCTGCAGAATGCCGTTCGGACTTGCATCTGCAGCTGTGGTGTTCCAAAAACATTATGCAGCAAATATTGGAAGGAATACCTAAAACCTTGTGTTTTCAAGATGACGTATTAATCTATGGGGTCACTGTGGAAGAGCATAATGTGATATTGAGATAAGTCTTAGCCAAACTAAAAAATGTAGGGTTAACATTAAAAAAAGAGAAATGTAAAATAGGTGTCAGATCTGTGGAGTACTTGGGACATACCATTTCCAAAGATGCGTTCAGACCCAAAATGTGTTTACTTGAAGCTGTCAAGGATGCCCCACACCCCTGAATCAAAAGATGAATTTAAGTCATTCCTCGGACTTGCATAATATATGAGCAAGTATGTCAAAAATTTCGCAAATTTAACTAGTCCCCTCAGGCATCTCATAAAAAAACACGCACACTATAAGTGGCTAGAGGTGCAACAAGCAACATTTGAGAAAATCAAGGAAGCTATCCTATCAACTCCATTTTTGTGCAATTTTGACCATTGTAGGAAAACTATTCTGACCACTGACGCAAGCAAAAACGGATTAGGGGCCACGTTATCACAAGGTATTTACGGCAAAGAAAGGATTGTGGCCTTTGCTTCACGTACCCTTGCTAAATCTGAAATGAATTATTTTGTAGTGGAGAGAGAAGCTCTTGCATGCTTTTGGGCTGTAAAACATTAAAAATGTTTCCTATGGGGTCTGCAATTCTGCATTCACACTGATCATAATACTCTCACATACATGTACAGCCCCAAGGGTTCTTCCAACAGCACTCCCCGCATTACCAGATGGGTCCTGGGTTTGGATAGTTTTTGTTTCAAAGTAGAGTATTTCCCTGGTAATCTTAACACTGCAGCTGATTTCTTATCTAGGGCTCCCCTTAATAAAGAGAAACAGTATGACACTCCAGAATACTCCTTTTTTTTAAATCAATGGTTCAGCCATCACTTCCAAGGACTGGGAAGAATACTCTGTCAAAGATAAAACTTTTGACCAACTCAAATCATACACCCTGCTGGGTTGGCCCAAATCCTACGGCGATGTCAACGGAGGAGCCAAAGAATTTTGGGAAAGTCGTCACCAAATCAATTTAGACCAGAGCTTAATACTCAGAAATGACAAAATAATACCCCCTGGAGGCATAAGGAACAAGTTAATTGACCTTGTACATAAAGGTCATTTAGGCAGAAGCTTACCTAAATCTAGGTTTGGAGAACGCTATTGGTTTCCCAATGTGGACTCATAAGTAGAATGAAAAGTAAAGAACTGTTTAATTTGTGCCAACAGCGACAAATCCAAAATCATTCACAAAACTCCCTTATCCCCAGTTTCTGGTCCAGATAAACCATGGGACAAGCATGCCCTGGATATAATTAGTCCCATTAATCGCAAGGGTGTTTCAAAATGTTTTGCTTTTGTTTCGGTAGACTCCTATTGGGTTGTCACAAGGGTGGTGAATCAAATCACCACTCAGATTCTCATTGACTTTCCAAGAGACACTTTCACTACAGAAGGTATTCCATCCACTCTTGTCACAGATAATTGTGTACAGTTCTCCTCTACACTTATGTGTAGTTTTCTTTTTTCAAAATTGGCCATCACACACCATAAAACTGCTTTTTATTGCCCCAGAGCAAATGGTCTTGTGGAAAGAATTGACAGGATGATCAAAGAATGTATACAACTCACCTGTGTCAATCACCACCCTGTAGAGGGGGTCTATATAAGACATGCTATGAGCATACCACACTACTTCCAGTCAGGTCATCGGTATATCACCTTTCGCTTCTCTCAAAAGAAGGAAGCCAAGCACAAAGTTCTTTCCTAATTGGATTGGGGAACACAACTTTTCTGCTACTAAATCCAAAATTTCTTCCCATCAAAACAAGTATTAAGAGTCATACGATCTCAAACATGGCACAAAAAGTCACAATTGGGACGTAGGCAAATTGGCCTATGTTATGAAACTTGCAGAGAGGCACCATGGTGTCTCAAAGTTCTTCAGACCTATGCGTGTAGATGAAATCAAACGTAATGTAGCAGTCATGGACAATGGGCAAAATTTGAGTATCGACAGATTGGCCAAATATTCCCCGCCATTCAGTAATACATCTGATAATCCCCATGTCATGCCTGAACCTGAGCAAAACCTGAACCCCAGTAAATCCAGGCACAACAGACACTGACCCTCTCCTCAATGGCATGAAGACTATCACATGTGGAGGTAAACTTCTTGCATCTATTTTCTTCTCTAATTATTATGGGGAGGATGTGTTGTAATCTTTCATTTTATGCACATGTTTTGTATGTGAAATATTGTCACTTTGCTTCCCTGTTTCCATTTTATTCTTATTTTAACTTGGTAATTCCTGCCCCCCTTTTCCTATCTCTGCCCTTCGGAGAGTGGAGACACGTAATAAGATCTTGAACTTTATTTCTGTGTGGTATTCCCTGTATAACATAGACCATTATTGGACACTCTTGAGATTGGAGGTCCTGGAGGTTTTAAAACAAATTCAAGAAAAATACAAGTTGCTCCGGAGGTAGTTCTGAGTATGAAATTAATTGGGCGGTTGCTAAGATGATTCTTACCAATATTCAGTGTGATTCTGGGCTCCTGGCCATGTGTCAGCATCAGAGGCAGAATTACCAAAATGGAAAAATAAAGCTAGAACGGCAGACTATTGGTTCCGCACCTCACGCCACTTTCATTGATTCAGAAAGTCCTGCGCAACAAACCCCGGCACCAGCCCTTACGTCATGCCTCAGTGTTCCAGAACCTAAGTGCAGCTGTAAGTGGGTGTGCATCAGGTAATAAAGTCCAAGGTATAGTTGTTGTATAAGGAAAGTCTTTATTTCAAACCAATTTTTTCACATGCTAAAAGAACACACAGCTCAGCAAATGCGTTTCGTTCTCACTTGGAGAACTTCATCAGGGCTGAAAAATGACATGTAAAAAATACACTGAATCAAAAGAAATTATATATAATAAAATCACTAACTCTTGACAAAAATGGCACAGGACTAGAAACAAAACACAATGAAACTGAAATATACAAGAAAATCATAAACATGTATAGTACGATAAGTTACAGGATGTGAAGCTGCCAACACTATTTAAAACCACATTTTGAAAACACGAAACAATTTAAAAAGTGTGAAACAAAATATTGTACTCTAAACATAGAAAAAGATATTTACCAAATAATATATAAATATATGTGTGTGTGTAGAGACGTGACCTAATAGCAAAGAATTACCAAAATATACGTCATCAATGTTTACTTCCATGGGCCGAGATGCGTTGGGACCATGCCAACTGAAACATATCTAAAGACAAAGGAAGACGGCGGAGAACCCTGAAATATAAAAAGCAAGATGCTAAGCACCAGAAAGGTAAACTGAAATTCTGGACTTTATTCCCACGTGGGCAAACGTTTAGGGACCATAAAAGTGCAAAACAGCAGGATCAGTAACAGCATGTAGATGACTGTCATTCCTGCTATTCACGGGGCACTGAGAATAACAGATGCTTGGACAAACATTCACAGGAAAGGAGGAGGGATCGAACTGAGTACTGGAGAAAGGAAGACTGTCCATGGATAAAGCTACTGACAAGGGCACCCTAACAAAATGGCACTGATCAGAACAGTGAGAAAAGACTAACTTCAAGAATGAGAAAATTGCATATTATCCTGCAAGAAGAGAATTTTTACTCAGGATGGACTATGGGCAGTGGCACTCCTAGACAGTGTGGCAGAGGTCACAATAGTCCATCAGACTCTCCAGGAGCTCCAGGAGGACACTGACTGATGAATATATTCAAGTAGACATACGATATGCTTGAATCCGCACAACCAAATTATAATATGGATTTGCAAATGGAGCCCCACATATTTCACAGAATTAAAAGAGTTTTCTGGTTATTTCTGTCAAAGGCCCATGACATCATTCTAGGTGAGAGCAACTACCCTCTACCTTCCATAAAGGGCACACTCTGAGATAAGGAAGTTATATTTGAAGTATTTCCCCTACAGTCACCAAAGCCCTTAAGGATAAATATGCTTGAGAATGGGCATTAAAACAAACCCTGCATTATAGAAGAATTAAACAGTGTGGGAAAATGCTTCAGTACCACGTGTGATTACTCTTCCAGGGTGCACTACAGATTCAAGACCAATATGCCTTAATGCCAGTGGCTAAGCATGCTGTAAAAGCCATTTAAACAAAATTACAACAGCAGAGAGTAATAGTACCTTGTCAATCAAAGAACAACATCCCTTCTTTTCTAATGTTAAATTAGATGGTTTATATTAGACTACTGGAACATGAATTCCCATATATATACACTTGGGATGCAGAACACCAATAGTAATGGATAAATGACAAATTTGGTACATAAAAATACAAAAAACTCATGACTTTGCAAATGGGTTAGTCAATGTAAACACAGTGCCTGAATCGAAATACCTAACTCCCTTACATTTAGGGTAATTCAGTACACATATACCCATCTACCCCACAAGTATGAGAAACGCTCTGGATTGGTCTAAGCGAGAATCGTGGAACTCCTATAAGAAGATTCAGAGGGGATTTCATACCATGGCAATATCTATTTTACGGATGATATCAAGGACATCTAAATAGGACAGACAGAGTAGTGACTACAACACTCACCAAGATTGTGTGTAAGATAACCCTTAGGAAGCCTTATATTGGATTACTTATTGTCTATTTTTATGATATGGGTTATCTATTGAGGTCAAGGGAATGAACGTAGAATTTCCAGAGATGTGTGCCACCTTGCATTCATAAACTCATTATGAAAATTACTACCGCCTGTGGTTTTAATAACTTTTGGAAGGGTGTATGTGTTGCACCAGGTGGAATGGGTAAATAAGTTGTATGATGTGGTTCCTCACATCATGTTAGAGAAATAATGCTCATGTTGCCATCTTGCACGGCGTAGAGGTGGACATGCTAGTATCAAAATCCTGCAGATGTGGGATAATACATGAAACCTGATTATTAAGAGTTCTTCCCAATACTTCAGCCTACACATACATAATACTCATTGAGGGGTAACCCATCTCTGTATCCTATACATCTCATGTGTATTCACCTATAGGGGAGAGATTTGCTCCAGTAGAGCAAACTATCATGGCGGTACAATCTGGTAGTGTCAAGGAAAGATCCATTGCACAAGAGATAAAGATTATAGAGGCCTGATCTCTTGAGTGCCGGCTACAAAAGTGAGTTTTCAAAATGCCTGCACTATTCACCCACATTGGGTGCAGTGAGCCTTGATGCAAACGCCTTTGGACAATACTCAAGAATGAGGAGCTTTTTCAATATCACCATGCCATATCACAAAATTCACCTATTCTATTTATACTTGAGTACAACCATAAACTTTATAAACATGGCTCTGTATGTCTGCAGGGTGTTTGGAACATCAATATTACACTGCATATTCTGCTGTCTAGACAACATTTTAAATGTTATCGAATCATACAAAGACCTCATGTAACCCTAATACATTCTCTGCAGAAATACAGAAGACATATGCATCAATTTCACACTAATAGTGTGAGATGCCGATTAAGCCTTCTGTGTGCGAGGTTACAATACAGACCTACCTCACTGGCGCCTGAACTGATTCAAATATCCAAAATTTGAATTGATAAAAGCTAAGCATGTTTGGGAGAAGATAACCGTCCCACAGGACAAGTTGCCCTTGGTCAACGCACAGTATACAATGGCTCAAAAAGAGAAGACATTCATGCTAAAGGGAACTATGCAACAGATCTAGCTACGAACATGGGGCATATTATCAAGAAACGGCTTTAAAATTATCACCGCTTTAGCGGCAGAAAACTGCCGCTAAAGCGGCGATAATGAGCTTTATAATATGCCGTAGAGTATTCCCATAGCAGCCCATGTTCTGGTGTGAACATGGGCTTCTATTGGAATTATCTGCTGCATATTATCAAGCCCATTATCGCCGCTTTAGCGGCGGTTTTCTGCCGTTAAAGCAGCGATAATTTTAACACTGTGCTTGATAATATGCCCCGTGGTAATCCAAACCTTTAATATTGCCATTATTACTCAATCTCAATACAAGATCGATGAAGATGTCGCAATGGCAATACAAGCTATGTTCAAGCGGGTTCACCTTCAGTGAGATTCCCAGTTAGGTATTCCTACAATTTACCATAGTGCAATATTTCAATAATTTCTATCCCTGGGACTGGGGATAAGCACAAGCAAACAAAATATAAACGTCTATTTGTCCTGGCCTGGGCAGGGTGAAAGCAAAGAATGCGGCATAAAAGTATAAATGTTTCGTAAAATGTATCTCACCTCAGCACTACACTGAAAGTTAGGCTTTCAGTTTTACTTTTCACACATCATATTTTGAGGAAGGCCTGATGCAAGGGAAGATTTACACATTTTCCCCGTAGGTTTGTTTGTGATTTTTCAGCATGCATAAAATACCCTGGGACAGATGTAAGAAGCTTTTCTCTGCTCGCAAAGGACGTTTGCGACCAGAAAAAAACATTTTCTGATGTACCAAACCCTATTTGCGACTCGTTAATCTATTACTGAATTGCAAATAGGAATTGCAATTCGGTTTTACGAAGGGGCGTGTTTAGAGCGTTTCTTCCTAATACTGAAACGTAGCAGTATGTAAGAATATTTTGCCACCGAAATGCAGTCTCAAAACATTTGCATTTTACCACCAACTTCAAGTTGGTGGTAACCCTTCACAAATGGCAAGGGGTCCCCAAGGGACCCCTTCCCCTTTGTGAATGTTAGCACAAACATCTTTTCAGAGCATGCAGTGGCCCTACACACCACTGCCTGATCTTAAAAAATGTAAAGAAAACTTTTCATTTTTCTTCTGTTTTAAACGCAACCCATTTACCTTTAAGGAAAACTGGCTACATTTAAAACATATTATTGCTTTATATACATGCACTCACAGACATGGTGGTCTGATGACCCCAGAAGGACACGTTTCCCGTGATTTTAGCTATTCCCGATGGGTCGCAAATTGCGACCTACCTCATTAATATTCATGAGGTAGGTCAATTTGTGAGCCACTCATACATTAGGAATAGCAATTCGTAGAAAATCGCAATTAGATAATCGCTATTCCCAATATTGATACATTTGGCCCCCTACTTTTTACTTACAATTATACCTTAAGCCTATTCCAGTGTGAATAGTAAATCCATTTGAAAATTAGTGCTGTATTTCAGTTTGGATGTGTTGCCTGCAACTTGAAATATCTCTAGCACTCCCATTTACTGGTCATTTTCATAATCTGAATAGAGGTCTTCTCTGTTTTTATTATTTTTCTGGCCTTCATGTCTTATACATGCTAACACCCACAATTTAGATAAGAGACACCTGTTTTGTACGCTAAAAAGATGCTGCTGTAGATGTCTTGCTCTTAAAACATTCTCAATGTAAGTGCAAGTTCATGAAGAAAATAAATCCACACCCTTCATTTTATTCTCTAAATCTCAAACCCTGGTATTCCCAAATGACAGCTCATGCTGGAACATTTTCCTTGTGCGCAGTGACATAATGCAAAATGATGGGGCCCCTATGCAGAATGTGAAGAGAGTCCCTTAGTCTCACTCATATTCAATGTCCATGGGGTGAAGGGTGGGCCCCTGGAGATTTCGGGGCCCCCTGAGCCTGAGGGAATGCAGGATCTTGCGGTACGTCCCTCCTTGTGTGGTAATTAGCTGATCTGCTTTGATTTTAGTACAGCCCCTGTTGGTCTATTTCAGCAGCGGCTGCTCCCAGGAAGCAGCAGTGGGGTAGGGAGGAGGGAAGAGGGGGAGTGGGGTTTATTTAAAAAAAATGTACTTACCTGACGGCCAGCCGGCTATCCTACAGCCTCTCCTCCGGCTTCTTCCTCGCTTCTGTGCAAGCAGGAAGCACCCGGGCTCCCGAGCTCCCCATAGCCAGTTACAATGCTGCAATGCAGCATTGTGATCGGTCTGAGCCCAGCAGTTTGGCACTCAGCTAGGGACTGTGGGCCTGGGCATGTTCTCCACACAGGCTGTAATGCAGCCTGGGTGGAGAACATGCAAAGTGCGCATGAGTGTTTGGCCGACCCATGAGGGCCGGCCACATAGTCATTGCGCCCCTTATAGAGCTGCCCACCACTCCTCCCCATTGCTCTAAGAGCAGAGCTGTCCATTTCCCGCCCGCAAAGCTGCCAAGCAGCAGGAACAAATAAAAATGATAATAACGTCAAGTTGTTATCATTATATTGTCCTTCTTTGCACGGCTAAAAGCAGTGGGGCTACGGTCCTCTGCCATAGCGGAGGAGCCGCCACTCAATCTTAAAAAAACGAACATAGAAAAATGTACTTTGTTGAACACAATCCTACTTGCTAAATGGCTATGGGCAGAGAATCACCTCTTCAGTTGGTGATGTAATTTTTTTAGTCAATAGCACTATGCACGCAGGAACATTTTGGGCTATACTTATCAATGTTAAAAGTGAATTAAATGTCCCCCGAATGCATATGCCCCTCACTAAAAAGCCATGAATGGCTCTAGTTGTCACAAAACATATGAGTCCATTAGCAGCTATTCCACATTTTAGGTGTTTGTGTAGTAAAGTGTAAACTGTTTCTCGGCTGCAGGTAGTGAAAATATCTGTGCCTTACTGTGTTTACTGGCCAAAGATGTGTTTCTATATAACAAGTAGAGGTTTAGTGTAAACTTAAAGATACAAACAAGGAACAGACACACATTACCAAAAACAAATAAAGGAAAAATAAGACAGATTAAGTTTGGAATTTGCTTCTGTCGCCCAATTTATTCAGGCAGGAGGGCCAGCCCCAACAAGTTGGCAACTAACTAATATTGTGGTCTTTTTAAAAAAGCGAAACCGGCTGAGGATTTGGACTTATACCGTCCCATTTCACGCATTAACACTAATGTCAAATGGTTAGAAAAAATGTTGTCTTTCCACCTTAATTCAGTAATTCCAGCTGTATTATCCCCACAGCAACACAGGTTTGTTTCAGGGAGGGACACTATTGCTCATATTCAATACTGTAATTGCTGCCTTCGACATCACTGAAAAGTGCAATATGAACATGGGCATGATATTACTTGACGCCGAGAAGGCTTTTGACAGTGTTGCATGGGATTGCTTATGGATCACGCTATCTGCCTTTGGCATAGGGGAAGATTTTATTAAAATTATTCGGGCACTTTGTGGGACACCACGTGCCTGGGTGCCACACACGGGGAGCTACTCTGGACTTTTTCAGATCTTATGCGGGACAAGGCAGGGGTGCTCGCTCTCCCCTCTCCTTTTTGACTTGTACTTGGAGCCCTACTTGCAATCTCTCTTTAGGAGTTTAGATATCCAACCATGGGCTCACGAGGGTCAACAATTGAAACTTAATGCATATGCCCATGATGCCGCGATTTTCTCCTCCAATCCTGCAATAGCAATTACTCAGATTGCTCATGAAGCAAACTTATTCGGCCAATTTTCTGGCTACAAACTGAATTTATCTAAAACCCAGGTTCTTCTGAATTTCTCCCCTGATGTTCCTATTGCTGGGACCACTACCTCAGTGGTTTACCTAGGTGTTGAGCTCTTCCCTGTGGTTTTGAACATAGTTACACTAAACTAAGAGCCTTTATTAGCAGCAACAAATATGTCTCCTTATTACGCATGCCTTCACTTCGCATGCAATTACAACGCGGTTGTTACAACGACCGCGTTGTAACAACTCATACAACTTGCGTTGGGGGGCGCTGGATGTTGGAAAAGTATAATTTACTATTCCACCTCCAGTCTGTGTGAACAGTCGTTCTTACAACTTGCGGGGTAATGGATGCATTGTTATAACGCAGTGGTTGTAACGACCGCGTTGTAATTATATGCGGGGTGACGGATTCATTGTAAGGGCTTGGTGGAGCAGGTAAAATAAAATTTTGTGTACCTTCTCTATTTTGCATGAAAATATTAATTACATAATCATTCTGAATACTAACCTGTACTGATTGTTTGGATTGTTGGGATTAATCAACCTTACACCTTAATAAACACAAATTGCACGCGGGACTAAATGCAAATTGCATGGCAAATAACCCTAATAGATAACTATGGTACACATATTAATGGTAGATTGTGTTGATATAGAAAATTGCATGATTTATGTTGCTTTTGTAATGGTTTGCGTTCCTGGTATGGCGAAATGGTGAGTATTATTGCTTTAAACGCTGCTATAAGCTAGGAAAATACTAACATATAAAGGGATTAGTGTGGGTTTAAACATTAGAATCTTCATTTCCGTATATTAATTACTCTTTATGTTTGTTTTGCTTAAGTTGGCATTCGAGCCCACTAGGCCGCAATATTCAAAATGGAGTTCGGAAGTGGCCGCCGTCGTGTGAGCGCGATGTATACTGCGCAGACTCGGATGGTTCTGAAGATCTCCAAACGTCCTCTGTTCAGGGCACAGTGTTCCTCGTCAAGGATAGGAACGTAAAGGACTGCCACAGCTCAGCTAGATTGAATGACAGAAAAGACAAAGGCAACCTGTCCTTAGAGGTCTACACATTGATACTTCAGACCCTTTCGCATGAGAACTGTCCAAACTGCAGGATGACATCTTCGATTCCCTTAGAACCCCAGAAACTTGGGAACTAAGTCTAATATTACAAATTTTGAGGACTTAGCCAATCAGGACCCTCCAACATTGAGAAAATGTTACGTATTATCCCAGCATTTGCTATAAAAGGGGACCCTAGAAGAGGGTGGGGGTATTCTTTCTGAATATCCGTGCATGTGTAAGCGTGTGCATTCCAGAAGTGTAATTCGAATCTCCGTTGATCAATTTGCTTGCACGATTGTCTGGTCCTTTGGATACCTTTGGGACTGTGTAGTGCAGAGCAAGAAGGAACTTTTCCTGGACTAATTTGGGTCTTAGCCTGCATTTGGAGGGACGACCACATCAGCAGGGATTTGATTGATGCAGGGGTGACAGGTTTCGGGGAAATGATCATCAGTATCTGAAGTTAGGTAAATATAAATATCATGCTAAATTGTGTCAAATGTACATTGAAAAATCCTGAATTTGATTAAATGCTGATTACGCTAATGAAGGTGAATTTAATTAGATAAACTAATCATTTATTAACGGAGAATTGTGTTTGTGGTTCTTTGAAAGGTAATGATTAAAAGGTTCTTAGGCTTTCTGTGTGTTTTAGCTGGTTCTAAATCACCATCAACCAATCCAATTAAATGGTCAATCAACCAAGTGGTGGAGTGCCTTGATGTTAAAGCTAGGATTCTACAGATGCAGATGTACATAATGAATTTAATGTAAATATTTTTCCCTTATAGGTAATAAGGTGCCCCCACATGTCCAGCGCTTCTTTCCTCCTGTGTGCAGACTCGAAGTGAGTCATATGAGTGTTGGTGTTATGGGCCCCACCAAATGGATGCATGTGTGAATGAGTTAGTGTGATGACGGGTCTGTGATGCAGGGAGGATATGTAAATTTGTCCTTTCCGCTGGAGCAGTTTTCTGGTAGCAGATTAATGGTTTTATTGTATTGGTTTGGTGATTATTGATTATTGATTGATGGATGATTGATTGATTTTTGATTTATGTACTAACATTCTATATTGAGTTGTGTCGAGTTTTATGTTGTTTTTGAAGACTTCCGGGATGTAGCAAATTGGATGCCCTGTAGGTACACAGGGAAAACGTGTGGCAAGTGAAGTCGCATGGTGCATTGTCTGGTTGCCCTGTAGGTACACGGGGAAAACGTGTGGCGATTGGAGTCGCACAACGCATTGTCTGGGTTCGAATTGGTAACATCGTTGTGTGTTGCCGTTAGGGATATTTCTGTGTGAAAGTGCGTGGGTGAAATAGCAACAGGTTCTCTCGTGAAACTCTGGCCTTAATTCTCAGGAGCAGTGTAGTCTCCACATGTTTTTTATCCCCAGAGAAACGGTTAGCCTTTTTGCTTGTTAGAAGGGTAAGGTAGAGGGAATTGCTACATTATCAGTGAAACTGAATAATTCCGTGGAAGGGCAGAAGTAAGTGCTGCTCTCGAGAAATACGGAATTCTTGTGTAATTGGACAAAACTATCTCTTTGGTTTAGCAAATCAGGCAATGGTGGTGTTTTTATGTCGTTACTAACGGATGTGTGATTAAAGAGAACGTGAGAGAAAGTTTGCCGATAAATTTTGTGAAGGCGGAGTCAGCAGAAGCAGGAGTAGCGAGAAAAGCTGATGTCAGAAAGACCGCGCTGGGATTGACCAGCTATAGAGAAGCGAAGTTGTCACGGATTGGTGTGTTGGTGTGAGCTGCGCTAGGAGTGGAGAATTGCCAGTGTGACATAATATACAGGATTGGTGCAGAAGTGTGAGTCGCACTGGGATTGGAGGACTTCAGGAGTGACGTAGACACACAGGATTGGTGCGTTAGTGTAAGCCAAGCTAGGATTGGACAGCAAACAGAATAGTCGCGTAAAGAAACGATTTGAGAGTCTAGTGATACAGGACTAAGAAAAGGAAAAATGATGTATTGCGATCCACCAGAGAAAGAGAAAAAGTCATGGTTTGGAAATATCAAGAACTTATTTAAAAAGATAAGCCGATTGTGACTAGAGAGGGACAGTTACTTCCTCCACCGAAGTCGCCTGCATCTTTTATGGTAGCGCAATATGGGTACCATACATGTATTTGGCTAGATAATTGGGCAAAGTATACTAAAGAAGATGGAGTTCTAGCATTTCCAGAAAGTGGTTCATTGAGTTTAGCCGTATTAAGGAACCTAAGAGAAAGGATGATGAGGTTAGAATCGAGACCTAGACCTACTCAGATTGAAGCTTTAACGGAGTGGGAAGATGTACGAAAGAGAACGACAGCGGAGTGGCGGAAGGTATAATTACATGTTTGGTAGACCGTGTGGACAGGAAAGTCATGATGACAGGATGAGGAGATGGCGGAGTGCAAACATGACTATTGGGATGTTCCTGTTGAGAAACGCTGAAGAGACTAGTGGCAGAAAATGTACAGAAAAGAGAAACAATACAGGGTCCGAAGGATACAAGTATGGTGTGAATGAGTCGGAGGATGATGTGCTTGAGGACATGTTTTATAAAAACCCTCCCCCGTATCAACCAAACTCCACATTGCTGATGCCGAGAGCGCCAGTAAAAGAAACAGTGCGAAATAAAAATTTTGAGCAAACATCACCTGAGGTAGGGAAAAATAATCCATTTAGAGAATCTGAAATAGCACAACCTGTTAGGATGGTAAATGAGGATTCAGCTGAATTGGCTAGAAGTACTCTGGAATTAACTGAGAAAATCAGGGAATTAACCAAAAATATGGAAGCTGTAACGGTACCTGTAACTATAGGACCAGTAATGCCTGTTTTTGAAAAACAAAAGGATAGTGAACATTGTCTAACAGTTCCCTACCATAGTAATAAACCAATCGAGAAAGAGAAAAGAGAGTCAGGAGAAAATCCGTGGGGAAAATTAGTAGGAACTTCAGGGCTAAGTACTCCTAAAAATCTGACAATGAATCAAAGTCCAGCAAGTAAGACACTGATGACAACAGAATCAGCACCAGAAACCCCAGAAAGAAGTATAGAGCGAATAAGAAATGAAACAATTCCTGTAGGTCCCACTTCTGATGAATTAAGCGATTGGTTAAGGAGTTTATAGCGAAAAGATACAGAACCTCAACCTTTAGATGTGGCAAAATTAAAAATAACGCAGGAGGAATTAATAGTAGGGACTATTCCAACTGAGAAATTAAAAGCATATCAGGATGAAGAATTAATGTTTCTTTGTAAAAGTATAAGTTGGAGAGCGAGAATTTTGCATGAGAAACTGGATGAGACAGCAAGCGAAATGGGCATTGACATTGAGAAAATAAGAACACTACAGAAACCATATAGAGTAGATTTCTCTGAAAAGGATATCGAAAATTTGAATACTGCAGGAAGATTGACTCAAATTAAAGAACTGATTGCCTTACTAAGGAAGTGAGGTGATGTAGATAGATGGAAAAGCAGGTGGTTTCGGAAAAAAGATGAGGCAACAGATAAGACCTTTTCAGCGTTCCCCATAAGAGAAAAGGAGACTGTGGTAACAGAATGTCCCATGAGAGAGATCCCAGGAGGGGGGTATGTGCATGTTCCTTAGACTAGACAGGACATTTTATCATTTATAAATGATTTTCCCCGGCTAAGGGAGAAGCCGGTGGAGTGGTATTGACAAGTAGAAAGATTTGTCTAATTATCAAAAGTACTGTGGATAGATTTGAATGGTCTGTTCGATATAATTGTGCCGGCAGATCTATGGGCGGAATGTAAAATTACAGTCGGTTGGCCCACTCAAGAGTATCCTAGAGATCCTAAAACAGGTGCCCCTGATCCAGACGTAATGAGAAAGTATGAGCAGGTAATTACCTTTTTGAAGAACAAAGTGCCTCCAAAGGAGACTGATTGGGTAAAAATTGATAGAACTCACCAGGAAGTAAAAGAATCGGTACATGCATATTATAAGAGATTGTTATTGGCTTTTAATCAATACAGTGGTGATGAGAAATTGAGTGAGAAAGATTTAAGTCATTTTGTATATCGATTTGTTTATGGGTTGAGACCTGAAGTAAGCGAAATGATTAAACAGCATACAGTAGATTGGCAAAATAAAAAGATAGATGAAGTACTGAGACTTGCAAAATATTTTAGTGACGAAATTGAAGCAAAGCTATGGAAGCTAAAGGAGAAGGCCATGTAGGCTTAGGTTAAGGTAGCGGAAAGACAGGAAGCCCAACTGATTGAACAAGCAAATGGCATGAGCCATGTGATACAAAGACCTAATATTGGAAAAGGAAAGGGACAGATTAGTTTAGACAAAGCAAAAAAGAAGTGGCCCTGTCATAACTGCGGAAAGGTAGGGCACTGGAAATCAGAGTGTCAATTGCCCCCAAGTGCTAATAGTGATAATGCACCATTGAATCCACAGGTGCAGAATGAGATGAGTTGTCAACCGCCAAGACAGCAGCAGGTTGTTGCCCAACAGTGTCAGGTGCCAAAGCCACCTTTTCCACAGAGCGTAAACCCTCAGAGATTCAGTAATGAGACAGGATTCTACACGGAAGAACAGGTAACGAAGCTACCATGCGCTAGTGCTGTTTCGCAGTATTGGCTGCAACGCGATGAGAGTGAGTCAGAAGAAAGTTACTGACGGTGCCGAGGAGAGGAAGAAGAGTGCGTACTTGGCGCAACTCTAGAGGTAGACCAGACAGGCCCTTTTGTGGATGGAAAGGTAAATGATGAAAATATTACTTTCCTAGTGGATACTGGTGTTAATCGTTCAACTGTTAGATCAGCTGACGTCAAAAATCTTCCTCTCTCGGATGACACAATCCAAGTAGTTGGAGTCTCAAACAGACAGATAAAAACGTATTTTACTGAACCTGTTAACGTTAAAATAGGGAAATTCTCGGACATGCACCACTTTTTAGTGTGCGATACCAGCCCTGTAAATTTGTTAGGGAGAGATTTGTTGTGTATAATGAACTGCACGATTTTCTGTACCCCAGATGGCATAGCTTTTGAAACTCCTGATGAGGATGTACTGTATAAAATGACCATGGCCAATATGGAACCCGAAGTTACTGAGGCATTTGTTGTATTTGACCCAGAAGAATCGCCTCAGGAATTGAAGAAGACAGTGAAACCTGAGGTATGGGATTTCACAGGAGAAGATATGGGATTAATGAAAAGGGTAGACCCTGTGAAGATAACTGTAAAGGAAGGAATAAGATACCCGAATATTCCCCAATATAAATTGACACCAAAAATAATTGCAGGAGTCACTCCTATAATAGACAAAGTTATTGAACAGGGAATCTTGAGAGAGATAATGAGTAGTCCATGTCATTCACCAATCATGGGTCTGAAAAAGCCTAACGGAACTTTCAGGATAGTGCAAGACCTGAGAAAAGTGAATAAAATTGTTGTACCATGTTGTCCCATTGTACCAAACCCTTCGGTGATACTATATCAGATTCCCCATGATGCAGAATGGTACACAGTTATTGACCTGTGTCATGCTTTCTTTTCCATCCCATTGCACCCTGACAGCCAACAGATTTTTGCGTTCCAGTTCGGCGAACGTACCTTGGCATGGTGCCAAACCCCACAGGGATATACAGAGAGTCCATCAATATTTACTCAGATTCTAAAGAAATCCCTAGAAGATTTAAAAATGCCCGAAAGATCAGTACTAGTCCAGTACATCGATGACCTACTGGTGGCATCGAGAACCCGAGAAGCCTGTGTGGTAGATACCGTGGCATTACTAAATCATTTGGCGGATGGAGGACTTAAAGTGTCCCCATCGAAGTTACAATTTTGCAAAAAGGAAGTACCATATTTAGCCCATAAAATCGAGAAAGGGCTGAGAAAAGTGACTGCAGACAGGATCAGAATAATAAAGGGAATGAGAGCACCAATGACTCATCATCATCACTTTATTCGGTTATAAAATACAAGAACCATCAAAGTACAGTGTTAAAAAGAATAATTTACAGCAATAAAATCCTTATCAGACCTAAATGTTTTGGAGATCACATAATCATTGTTTTCCGGCATCAAAAAACATTTTTAAGAAATACAGTAACAGAGGTGATGATGAATTCATTCTCTAAAAATTACAGAGCTAAAAGGGCGGGGCGACAACATCTCAAACCAAAGGTCTTTAAAACTGGTGTAATCCATCTCTTTCTTGGTACTTCATAATATTTACAGAATAAAATAATATGAATGGTAGATTGCATAGAGGTACCATCACAAGGGCATTTACACAGATGTCTAGACCAATCGTTCATCGTAGGGAAACTTAGGAGTCTAAATATCAAGTTAAATCTGAAACGGGTCAACAAAAGAAGATCAAAATCATGAGTAATTAATGTTAAATATAATTGAATAGTGGGTGAAGACAGGGTCAAATAGTAGGCTTGAACAGTGGGTTTTTTCATCTCAACAGCTGTTCTTTTTTCGCCCAAATGGTCCATCCAGCAGGCCTTAAGCTCTTTCCTGGAAATGGTGCGCATAGCGCTGGGATCTGTGTAGTATTCAGGGTGTCCTATGTCTGACATGAATTTTTTCACGTATTCCAGCCACCTAATGAGTTTGGCACCATCAGATTTCAGTGCATCGGTCAGTAGGTAACGATTGAATCCTGTTTCCTCTGACGTCCAGATTCTGTGCCACAGAAGAACGGGTTGGGTTTTAATCGTATCTTCCAAATATGGAGTACCCAATTCCATATGTACTATATATGTTGAGGTGCTTTGGGGTACTGCTAAGAGGAACTTCAAGAACATGTTTTCCACAATCTGCATGATTTTTGTGTCAGCGTAACCCCAGACACCTGCTCCGTAGATGGCAATAGGGACACATTTGGCCTTGTAAATGTGTATGAGTTCAACCGGTGGACGCTTAGCTAATTTCCGGCTGAAGTTGGACAGGGCCGCTAATGCCCTGGAAAACAATAGACGTCTACTCTTGATCGCCTCAGTCCAGCTTCCTGTCCTCTCAAATAAGATCCCTAGATAGGAGAATGTTTTTGTTTGCTCGATTGGGCTGGTGTTGATAAATATGGTCTTAGCCCTCCTATTTGTCCCTGCCCCACAATTCATGGTATAAGTCTTTGTGCAATTTATAGACAAACCCAAGTTTGACATAAAACCAGTAAAAGAATTAACTACCTTTTGAAGTGCAAGTGGGGTACAGGCCATTAAAACAGCATCATCTGCATATAGAAGTGCCGGAATGGGACGCTTAGCTGCCTTGGGTAGGTCCCTACACTCTTTAGTTAAAGTAGATTCCAGACCATTTATATATAATGTGAAAAGAAATGGGGCAAGGACGCAGCCCTGTCTCACCCCTTTCTCAATTCCAAAGTGCCTCGTGCATTCTCCATTCCTTCCATATCGTACCCTAGCCCTAGCTCCAGAATAAAGTTCCCTTAAAAAAGCAATAATTAAAAAATCTACGCCGAGCCCTTCTAAAATCAACCACAGCTTATTATGCATGACACAGTCGAAAGCTGCCGTTAAATCGACAAAGGTCATGAAGAATCTACCCTTTTTTGCCTTAGTATATTTTTCCATCAAGATGTGGAGGTTCAGACCCTGTTCAATTGTGCCCAAACCCTCACGAAACCCATATTGGAGGTCGCTAATAATATCTTGTTCATCTGCCCAGGTCTGTAATCTATCAAGTAAGACCCGGCCCATAATCTTGGTGGTAGAGTCCAGCAGCGATATCGGGCGATAGCAGGCTGGATTCGATCTATCACCCTTTTTAAAAATTGGTACAATCAAAGATTCGTACCAGGTTGGTAAAAAGGCACAATTACAGGCATTAGAAACCTGGGTTAAAAGAGGACCCTATAGGGCTGTATTAGATTTAAAAAGGTCCGCAGGAATACCGTCTGGGCCTGGAGCTTTACCAGAGGGGCTCGAATCAATAGCTACAATAATTTCATTTAGAGTAAAATTCATTTTAAAGTCATGTACTATGTCCAGGGTATTGTATATAGGGCCTTGTTCCTCTAAGATTGGGTTATTATACAGGTTGGAATAATGTTTGACCCATTCAGATTCCGGAATGGCAACCTCCAATACTGCCGACTCCTTATCTGCCATAAAAGGTGAATTCACCACTTTCCAAAAAGCAGAAAAATCATGACTGTCTGCAGCATCACGTAATGCCCGCCAGGTGTTTTGTTTTAGGGTAGACTTAGCATTTTTGAGGGCATTTTTGGAGTTACGTCTTGCCTCCTTTATATGTACAATGTTTTTAACTGTTGCA
The DNA here is from genome assembly GCF_964204655.1 of Triturus cristatus. Classification (NCBI taxonomy): domain Eukaryota; kingdom Metazoa; phylum Chordata; class Amphibia; order Caudata; family Salamandridae; genus Triturus; species Triturus cristatus. The sequence goes on along the minus strand of NC_140591.1, from coordinate 720,984,292 downwards.
TGAATACAATTTTTAAGATGAATATATGCTTTTGCGCATTCAGCATTAAACCAGCCTTGTTTACTTCTCGGAATCTTGTTATTTTTAACAGATAGTGATTCTTTTATGTATTTGGAGATTTCCAGGAAGTTTTCCCTGATCTCATTACTAGATGTGGTCTCATCAAGACATTTCAGAAACATGCTTTTACAGTTAGTAACAATATTTGAGATAAGTTTGTTAGTATTTGCATTGGACCATTTTAGTGCAAACCCATTTTGTCTAATGCCAACAATGTGATCAACATTGTCAGCAGTAGTTGATCTAGCGTTGGTGCTCTGGTTAAGCATAGTTACGTCAACACTGAGGGGGAAATGATCACTTAAGGCTATTTCGTGTGTCCTAAAATTATTGATGCAAGAGGAGTATCTACATGAGGACAAAATAAAATCAATTGTAGATGATAGACCTCTAGCGTGAAAGATAGGGGTAAAAGAAATCAAAGGGGAACACAATCTATTGGCAAACCCTAAGTCAAAAGTAAACATTATGTCATTTAAAGCATCCCCGTATAATGTATGCGGGAAATGAACAAAACTTTCCCCATTGCCATACGTTAACCCACAAACATCGTCATCAATATGTTTACAGAAGGGAGAATAAAAATCCCCACCCCACAACACAAACACCTCCTTCTTTAGTCGGGTAATTAGTGTGTGGAGAGAACAACTCAGTAACCTCATAGTGTCTGTAACCAGAGCCGATGACATATTATTATAAAAGTTTACAATTACTAGACAGAGGGTACTATCCAGATGGAGGGTCACAATATGATAATGGGGATAGGGGGAAGTGAATTCATTTTTTACAACAATAAGATAATTAGAAACATATGTAGACAGGCCCCCCTTAGCTCTGCCAGATGATGTTGCAGTGGCTGGCGTATAAAATGTTTTATAACCATTGATATGTAGGGGGTCAAGCATCCAAGTTTCTTGTATGTTAATTATTTTAAAATTATCAATAAATTCAGTCCATAGGGGATTGTCCACCTTTGATTTCAGCCCTGCGATGTTCCAAAATAATATTTTGCTCTGGACCTCTAGACTTCTTCCATGATCATTTTTCCCTATTTCAGTGTCTTGGAGTTGTGACAAACCAAAGTGTCGTGCTGGGCTGAGAACTCCCTCCGTGTTACTAATAGCCATCAAATCTCGCACTAGTCCGGTGCTTACTAGATCATTATGTGCGGGTGGCTCATCTAGGGTGGTAATAGGTGATGGATCAGGAAGGCTCTTTCTAACCACCCGATCCTTAGTATTAGGTATGTCTATGCGGGGAGGTTCTCCCATTTGTTGTCAATCAACTAAATTAAGATTTGAAAAAATTTCAAATCGATTTTGAACAGGGACATTAAATCGACTAATGGGATCTGGGATGGAAATTTCCCTAGTGTGGACAGATTTGCTAAGGCTAGCTGGATGATAAAAAAAGCCTAACGGCACCAGGTTAATGCCCTGGGTGATGGTAGAAGAGGGGCCCGCTCTATACAATATTTCACGGACCAGATTTGGGGTTTTAAATGATAAAATCACACAGTCCCCCCTCGTAAGCTTCTGGCCTTTACCAATCCATGGTGCCCTTCTAGCCAGCTTGAAATCACCGTACAGCCTTTCTGTAAGGCCAGTTCTAGAGCCTAACCAATGTAATGACTTATTTCTTAAACTCTCCCATGATTCCGTGGTCCCCTTTGGGAGGCTCGGTACATTTGTTAGCACGGCTACATAGGGGGTGGCTGCAGGTGGCAGATCCGGGTTGTTTTTGCTTTGATCATCTACATGACCCTGCCCAGTGATGGAAGGGAAGTAATTTGGGCCTTGGACTTTTGTAGAAGTTGGCACGAAGCGGGGTTGTGCACTAACCTGCGTTGGGGGTCTCTAGTCTGTTTCTCGTTACTGGCGAGCAGGGTGCCAGCCAATTGGCAGTTTTCTCTTTTTTCGCTACCTGCTATCTTAGATTTATGCATATCTAGTAAACCCTCAGAAAGTTGTTGAGTGTTACTAAGGCTGGTATGTACTAAATCTTCTAGCTTCCCAATCCTATTAGTTAAATTGTCTAGTGTTACTCTAATAAAAGCATCCAAAGAGTCCAGTTTATCATTCGTCTTGATTACCACCTTTTCAATACGAGCATTCAAGGTACCCAAATGCTTGCCCCTATCCCCTGATTTGTGCAGGGCTAGCGGAGGTGCATTTTTGTGAGTCTTTTTCCGCATCATTGGTTGGGGTATTACCAGCGGTGTACTTAAATTCCCCACAGATTTTGGGGTGGGGGCAGGATTACGGGCTCGCTTCGGGGGAGGTTGACCTTCCTGCTCGTGATCACTTTCTATAATGTGGTCTGATATGTCCACGCTGCACCCATTATTAATGGTATTAGCTGGTACGGGTACAGCTGAAGTGTCAGATCACCCCTGATTGATAATGTCAGCTGTTGGGTTTGTGGTGGGTTCTAAGTTGGCCGTACTTATCGACTCCTCAACAGTTAATATCTGTTGCTCAATTACTCCCACAGCTCCAGTTAAATAAGTTAGTAATGTCTGGCGTGAGCGCGTCTGTGGGTTGGATTGTCTATTAACAGTATGGGGACCGGTTTGAGCCTTTCGTTTTCCCATGACTAGGACAGTCCAGCCTCACGCGAGAATGCAACGTTACCCTGCCTCCTTGAATAGTTATGACAATTAGGGAACAAGTCACACTCGAAATACAGCACGTGTTGACTAAAGCACAAACAAGAAAGAAAGTTTAACGTTGACAAAGCCTGCTCACACAGTACCTTACAGGCTCAAAGGTCGTGGCCCAGTCCAGTCTACTACAGGCTAAGACGGGCCCGTCTTGACCCGGTTTTCGCCCGGGCACGCCCGCGCGCGTCCCGCGGTGCGGGACCGCGTCCGTTGTTTTAACGTCCCTCCAGGGACCGGCGGCAAAGTGCTTAGTGCGTCAGCAGCAGGGCCAGGGCTCAGGGTAAAGTGCAAGGTGCCAGATGCTCGCTAGCGGTTTCAAAGAGAAGTGAGAATGTTTCTTGGAATGGTTGGATACTGCCGTCAGTGGATTAGCAACTTTTCATTGATTGCAAAACCTTTAGTGCGCTTGATGAAGAGTGATGTGAAAGATCCCCTTGAATTGAGCAAAGAAGAATTGAAGGCTTTTTAACAATTGAGAGACAGCTTGTGTGAAGCCCCAGCTCTTGGAATGCCTGACTATGAAAAAGTGTTTGAGCTCTATTGCAGTGAGAGAGATGGATGTGCACTTCCTGTGTTAGTGCAGAAACATGGAAAATTGAGACGACCAATTGCATATTTTTCAGCTGTACTAGATCCTGTAGCTGTGGCGTTGCCTGGTTGTTTGAAAGCAGTTGCTGCTACTTGTAAGAGCTTGGAACAGAGTGAAGGAATTGTGATGGGATATCCTGTGAGAGTGCTTGTACCTCATGACGTGGCGATCCTTTTCACAAGGAGCCACACATAATTCATGACGCATAGTCATCTAACTAAATATGAAAAGGTCATTTTGGGCACAACGAATGTGAGCCTTGTGAGGTGCCTTAATGTAAACCCCTCAACATTGTTGCCTGATGCTGTAAATGTGGAAGTGAAAGATGACGTAGATCATGATTGTCTAGAAGAACTTGATTTTTGCACCAAGCCGCGTCCGGACATAAAAGATGTGCCTCTGAAAGAAAGTGACTAGGTGATGTTTGTGGATGGGTCATGTTTGAGAACAGATGAAGGAATTTTGAGTGCAGCATAAGCAGTGTGTACTGTAGCGGCTGTATTAGAAGCATATTGTTTGAAAGGAGTGAGATCAGCTCAGGTTGCTAAACTGTTTGCGTCAAGAAGAGCATGCAAATTAGGGAAGAATCTGAGAGTCAGTATGGTTTCAGAGTTATGCATGATTTTGTGCAGATTTGGTACCAAAGAGGGTTCTTGACATCGAGTGGAACTCCTATAAGGAATGCTGAAGTGGTTGGGAAGTTGCTTGTGGCGATACTTCTGCCTAAGCAATTGGCAGTAGTAAAGTGTGCTACCCACTCAAAGACTGCTGACTATGTTTTCGGCGGGTAACGAGTTCGCAAATGACATAGTGCACGCAACCAAAATTCCATTAATCGAAACAGGGAAAAGGAAATGAACTCATGTCCCTAACTTTATACTAACACTGTGAATTCGTGGGAAGAGGTGAGGCAGTTACAGGAAGAGGCAGGAGAAGAGGAAAAGAAACAGTGGATAAAATCAGGACGTGCACCCAGAGAGGCAGACAGAGTTTGGGTTTATCGAGATGGAAGACCAGTCATGCCTGATAGCATGGTCTCTACTATGGCACAGATGTACCATGGGCAGGCACATGTGGGAAGGGATGCTATGATCCGACTTTTCAAACAGACATGGTATAATGCCAAGTTTCGGCTTGTAGCTGAGAGCCTTTGTCAAAGATGTCTCATATGTCAGCAATACAATCCAGGAAGGAAAACAGTGGTGAGTTTGGGAACAATAGGACGGGAGGGAGGTCCTTTCACCAGGATGCAGATCGATTTCATTGAGATTCCCCATGTAATCGGCTAAGATATGTCTTAGTGGTTGTTTGTCTGTTCTCACGTTGGGTGGAAGCATACCCAACAAGAAGGAGTGATGGGGTTACAGTAGCAAAACTCCTATTGAGAGAGTTTATTCCTAGATTTGGTTTCCCAGTAATGATCGAGTCAGATAGATGAAAGCACTTTGAGAATGAAATCATAAAATTAATTTGTGAAGCATTGAATGTACAACAGAAAGTCAAAGTCAAAGTCAAATGGTCTTTATTCGGATAAAAAATATCCATAAAAGTACAGTTCATCAACACCAAGAAATTAAAAGTATACAGTTTAAAAACAGTAATAAAAACAAGAGCAAATCCAAAGTTCTAAGTGCAGGTATAGGCAGAGAAATACAGGAAGAGCAAATAAAGTGCAGGTATATTCAATGAAACATCAACAGTTATATCATTTGGCAAGCAACAGTCAAAAACAGTCAAAAACATGTTCTAAGTATATTAGTGCGAGTTGTCCACCCAAAATCGAATGGATCAGACTTATCCAGACATATAATCGGGGTCATGAGGAGATGTACAGACTGACGATATCAATAGATATACCGGGCAAATGGTAATCTAATGATGGCCATAGATGAACAAAGACAGCTAATAGATGCAGTCTTATATAATAACCATCGTATTCCGCGAACGTATCGCCACCTGCAAAAATGAACTTGCTCTGAAAATCATCTCATCACTTCCTAGCTGTAATATTTCGATATATGCCAGTTTATAGTCAGTAATAGCTTGTGACCTGAAGTAGGGGATAAAATACTGTTTTGTGTATCGAGTGTAAAAATTACAAAAAAGCAAAAAATGTATGGTTGTTTGTTTTAAACCATTACCACAGGGGCAGGGCAAATGTTCAAGATTTTTATTAAAACCAAGTGGAAAGCAAAGTGAGTATTTTATGCTCCCATCCCTAAGGCGAAAGAGAATGCTCCTGTTCCATCTACCGATATTCCTTTTCAAATATTCCTGTGGGGAGGCTATGTTATATCCCGGACAGGACAGAATGGAAATATATCTAATTATTGATGGTTTAGGAAACTCTGAGCGTTCTCGATCCCTTCGGAATGAGTCATATAGTAGCTCTCTCACTGTTTTAATGTTCGTGTTCTCTGCATTGTGGTGATGGTAAAAGATGTGTTCCAAATCCACACTAGATCAGCTTTCTTTTACAGCATTCAACCATGGTATTGACCTACCCCTATCGCATTTAAGGCAGTCACTGATTATTTCCTGTGTTAGGGTTGCTGCCGGGTTTTGCCAAATCTTCAACCTGGCCGAGATTTAATGAAGTCCTCAACATACTGCAGGTTTAGCTCTTTGTGACAGATATAAGTGGGTGAAGATATTTGGGCCCCCAGAGCCTTCCTACAAAATCTGTTTTCTTCAGTTTGGATGCCACTGCTATTAGCGTACCCCCACACTTCGGCACCATAAGTAGCGGTTGGTAGGCATTGAGATTTGTAAATTTGTATTAGGGGCAACATAACCTCTGCCCTCTTCGGCTGTTGTAGGCTGATAATTGAATTAACTGCCTTGGCAAGTTTGTTTCTGCCGTGTGCTGCGTGGGCCAACCACGAGCCCGTTTCTGAAAAAATCAAGCCCAAATACGGAAAAGTGCTTGTGCTTTTTAAGATGTTATCACCAGAAACTATATGATTGATGCGGTATTTATTGGGCCCGCAAGACATAATATATGACTTCTTAAAGTTGGTACACAAATCCAAACCCGCCATAAAAGAGACAAATCCCGTAATTAAAGTGCGTAGTGCTTTGGGTGTGCGGCCCATCAGGACCGCATCGTCAGCGTATAAGAGTACTGGGAGTGAGTTGCCGTTGATATTCGGCACATCGCATGAAAGATTAAACAGGGATTTATTTAATTCATTTATATACAGAATAAAAAGTAGAAACTGCATTGTGCCTACCGTCCAGAGGCTTCTGGAGTGGTGGAACAAGTGAATGGCACCATTAAAAACACATTGGGAAAAATGTGTTTGGCCACAAGGGTTAAAATGGCCTGATGTCTTGCCTCTAGTGCTCATGACTATTAGATCTATTGCTGATAGGAATACTGGACTAAGTCCCCATGAAATTGTTATGGGTAGAGCAATGAGACATGTTTTCATTCCTGTCAACAAACTACTGCCTATTTCTGATGACTTCGTGTTGGATTATTGCAATTGGTTGGCTGATTTCGTTCATTCTGTGTTCCATCAGGTTGGATCGGATGCAACCACCCTTGAAAAGAAGCCAACTCATGATTTAAGTCCAGGAGACTGGGTGAGAATCAGGGTGCAGAGAAGAAGAAATTGTCTGGTCCCACGTTGGAGAAAACCACGTCAAGTGATTTTGACCACGACGACGGCTGTGAAGTGTGCCAGAGTGAAGAATTGGATTCATGCAAGTCATACTCTTCGAATCCCTAGTCCGGTAAATAGACCTGAAGAAGAATATTTGGGAGAGTCAGATATCAGTTCTGAGTCAGAATCAGAAGAAGCCAGAATAAGACAAGCCCCGAGGAGGAGAGAGTTGGAACAAAGCCAAATTACAGAAACAGAAAATTTGCCATTAAGGAGATGATTGGTGATTTCCGATACTAGCTCCGAGTCAGAGACGCAAGAGGCGAGAATACGGGAAAAGGCAAAAGAAAATATTGAAGAAATTGTCAAGGAAATCCTTGATAAAGAAGCTCCACATGCAAGTACGAGAGAAATTCCACCTGAGGTCATAGAAGTAGAAGGTGAGAAATTAGATACAGAGAATGAGAGTAAGATTGTTGCGGAAGACTCCCGAGGAGGCATAGGGAAAACACACATCCAGATAGAAGAAGGGACAGTAAGTCAGCAAGAAGATTGCGTGGAAGAAACACGAGGAGGGACAACTGTAGACAGGGAACCGGAAGTTATGGAAGAAAAGGCGAAAGAAGGTGAGAAGTACCTGAGACCGAATCCGAGGAAAGTGAAGGAGAAGTACAAGAAGGGCGAGTCCCAAGGAAGAGAGCTTGGAAAACCGAAGGAGGTCAGAAGGGAAATAAGTTGAAAAGGCCGGCGAAAGAAGAAATTTGGCCAAACAAAATAAAGAGACTGATGTATCAATTGACAAGAGTGAAGTCATCTAGAGCAGAACAAGTGAATGAGGTGTCTAGTCAAGAAAAATCAGAAGACCTTGATCCGACACAATTGGAGAAAGAAAAACGAATTAAGAGGCCAAACCAGAAGTATAAGTCACCGGAGTGGACGTATGTGGCACTTCCTGAAATACAAGAGGAAGCAGACAGCCAAGAAAGTCTGGGTGTGACTATACCGGAAGTGGTTGAAGAAATAGAAGATTCGGAAATCCTGAGAGTTATCTTGTCTGATATCAGAGAAGAGACAGATGTTCAGGAAATTCTGAACCAAGATTGTGAAAACAAGGTAAAAGACGATCAAATGCCAGACTGAGAAGATATAAGAAGTAGTTTCAGAAAGATTGAGTTGCCGGACAAAACACATACCCGAAAAGGAACCAAGTAGGCACATAGAGCCTTGGATTTAGACAAATTTAGTTGTGAATAAAAGAGGCTAAGTCAAAAGACACTGGTCATTTCCGAAATGGCAAACACTGAAGGTAGAAAATCTATATCGAAGATGGTGCAAGGTGTGTTGTTGTTGTACAGGATTACTAATGCTTCTATGGAGTGTATTGGCTTTAATAGTTTCATTTAAAGTAAAATTCGAAACGATAGAGGGTCATACAGAAAACAAGACTAATGTAGAGAAGATTCCTGATACTCATGTGACTAGATGGGTAGACAAAACTGATCTGCATAAGGATAAGTCTATAACTGATTTTTCTAACAACGTTTTTTCAAAGATATTGTATGAATATGTAAAAACTATGTACGTTAGAGATTGTTATGTTTGCATGCAATTGCCTGCATCAGAGTCAGAAGGTGTTACATATCACCACCTTCCTGTGACATATGGAATAACATGTAGTGTATTAGCAAGTTTGTTTAATAAAACAGGAAAATTATTTTTCTGACGTAGATAAAAAAAAATCACAAGTACCTGTAGTTCCTGAATTGAATAAGATAAAACCTGGGAAAGTTTTAGGTGAATATTTCTTAGAAACTAGAGAATTGACTTTAGAAGCAGTGTTTAAGAATAATCTTACTTGTAGGAGGAAGGAAGAAAATACTTTTCTTGACATGGTGGAAGAAAGGAGAGTTAAGATGCAAAGAAAGATACCTGAGGAAAAAGGGGAGACGACAGTTTGGGACGTAGAGAAGGAAAAACATTTAAAGGGAGACACAAGTCCAGCTATGGCTTTAGATTTGCCTCAGAGAGGGAAACTGTGTATCAGAAGAAATTAAACTGTGCATGATAATTATTTTATAGGTGCGAGTGAATGCCATGATACATATAGAATCATGGGAGGATGGGGATTTAAAGGAGGAAACAATCCGGTATTTCCTGGATTATATTTTATCTGCAGGAACAAAGCTTATTATCGGTTGCGGGACCATTGGTATGGCACATGTTACCTAGGCCTGGTCTTCCCAAAGATATTTCATGTGGAAAGGGGAAAGGATGGTGCGCATGAGATAGGCAGACAACTAACACGTAGGAGGAGGGAAAGTTGGTCAGAAATTGTAGGGGATATTTTTGGAGCATTGATACCAGCCATTGGAATATCTCTGAATGCACATAAAATTAGAAAGTTGTCTACAGTAGTGGATCACTTATCGACAAGCACTGCTGGAGGGTTTTTGTTAGTAAATACCGAAATGGTTGCCATTAGAGCCATGGTGATGCAGAATCGACTTGCCCTTGATATTATTGTGGCAAAAGAGGGAGGAGTCTGTGGAGTGCTGAAAGTGCAACATTGTTGTACTTACATTCCTGACGAGAGTCAAGATTTGAAGAAATATATTAAGAACATAACAGACTTGCATGAGGAAATTGTTCCATTGGAGGTTGAAAGTGTGTGGGAAAAGATTGGTAAAGGGTTTTCTACTATTAAAAGCTTCTTAATCAAACTAGGTAGTTCATTTGTAGGTAAGATTCTAATTCCAGTAACTTGTGTGGTAATACCAGTATTAATTTTGAGATTAAGATGTGTATGTATAAAAAGAAGAAAATTACAAAACAAAATAAAAAGAGAAGTGGCCAAGAAAAGAGAGAAAGAAACAAGGGAAAGAGAAATGGGAGATATAGACCTGGAAGAATGGAAAGAAAATATGTATAAGAAAACAAGAGAGGATGAGATGGGAGAAACAATGATGTGACTTAACAAAATGTAAGAGAACTGAGAAATAATTTCCTTCAAGCGAAAAATTTATGAAATTTAGTGGGATTTGTGGTGATATTAAAAATCACCAAAGTGGGGATTGGTGGAGCAGGTAAAACAACATTTTGTATACCTTCTCAATTTTGCATGAAAATATTAATTACATAATCATTCTAAATACTAACCTGTGCTGATTGTTTGGAGTATTGGTATTAATCAACCTTACACCTTAAAAAACACGAATTACACGCAGGACTAAATGCAAATTGCATGGCAAATAACCCTAACGGCTAACTATGGTACGCATATTAACAGTACATTGTGTTAATATAGAAAATTGCATGATTTATGTTGCTTTTGTAATGGTTTGCGTTCCTGGTATGGAGAAATGGTGAGTATTATTGCTTTAAACGTTGCTATAAACTAGGAAAATATTAACATATGAAGGGATTAGTGTGGGTTTAAACATTAGAATCTTAATTTCCGTATATTAATTACTCTTTATGTTTGTTTTGCTTAAGTTGGCATTCGTGCCCACTAGGCCGCAATATTCAAAATGGAGTTCGGAAGTGGCCACCGTTGTGTGAGCGCGATGTCTGCTGCGCAGACTCGGATGGCTCTGAAGATCTCCAAATGTCCTCTGTTCAGGTCACAGTGTTCCTTGACAAGGATAGGAACGTGGAGGACTGCCAAAGCTCAGCTAGTATGAATGACAGAAAAGACAAAGGCAACCTGTCCTTAGAGGTCTACATATTGATACTTCGGACCCTTTCGCATGAGAACTGTCCAAACTTCGATTTCCTGAGAACCCACAAAACTTGGGAACTAAGTCTAATATTACAAAATTTGAGGGCTTAGCCAATCAGGACCCTCCAACATTGAGAAAATGTTATGTATTATCCCAGAATTTTCTATATAAGGGGAACCTAGAAGAGGGTGGGGGTATTCTTTCTGAATTTCCGTGCGTGTGTAAGCATGTGTGTTCCCCCCAGAAGTGTAATCCGAATCTCCGTTGATCGATTTGCCTGCACGATTGTCTGGTCTTTGGATACCTTTGGGACTGTGTCGTTCAGAACAAGAAGGAACTTTTCCCGGACTAATTTGGGTCTTAGCCTGCATTTGGAGGGACGACCACAACAGAAGCGATTTGATTGATGCAGGGGTGACAGGTTTCGGGGAAATGATCATCAGTATCTGAAGTTAGGTAAATATAAATGTCATGCTAAATTTTGCCAAATGTGCATTGAAAAATCCTGAATTTGATTAAATGCTGATTACGCTAATGAAGGTGAATTTAATTAGATAAACTAATCATTTATTAATGGAGAATTGGGTTTGTGGTTCTTTGAAAGGTGAAGATTAAAAGGTTCTTAGGCTTTCCGTGTGTTTTAGCTGGTTCTAAATCACCATCAACCAGTCCAACTAATTGGTCCATCGACCAACTGGTGGAGTGCCTTGATGTTAAAGCTAGGATTCTACAGATGCAGATGTACATAATGTATTTAATGTAAATATTTTTCCCTTATAGGTAATAAGGTACCCCCACATGTCCAGCGCTTCTTTCCTCCTGTGTGCAGACTCAAAGTGAGTCGTATGAGTGTTGGTGTTATGGACCCCACCAAATGGATGCGTGTGTGAATGAGTTAGTGTGACAACGGTTCTGTGACACAGGGAGGATATGTAAATTTGGCCTTTGCGCTGGAGCAGGCTGTTTACCGCAGCAACTATTGCTAAAGTCAAATCATGGAGTAAGCTACCACTTACTATATTAGGACCGATAAATATCATCAAAATGAATATTCTTCCTAAATGTCTTTACTTTTTTAGGGCAATCCCGCTGCGGGTTTAGACTCCTTTTTTTAGGAGACTTGAAAGAGCAATAGGTAGTTTTATCTCGGGTGACAGGCGGGCAAGGCACCCTATCCGACTTTTGAAAACTTTTTACACAAGAAGAGGGCACTCACTCCCAGATTTTAAGCTTTAATTCTGGGCCACCTTCACTGGACGATTGCGTAGTTTATTGATTCAGGGTGAGCCGGATTCCGTAAAATTCCAGATGCTAGTCTATTTTTGTATCAACTGAATGAGCCCCACTACTATAAAAGGGTCAGTTTTAAGATACTTAAAGATAGTATTTTCATATGGATGGGGATATGTAAGACATACTCTGTTGGTTCTATTAATGAAGACACTCCCATTTGGGACAGCCCTGCCTTCCCCCTCCTCTCACAGGACTTAACTTGCAGAGTCTGGGCAGATTGCAGTATTAAAACAATGGGTCAACTTTTTGATCTAGATGGTTTTAGAGCCTTTTATGAGTTACAAGAACCTTTTGGGCTACCAGCCATTCTGTTTTTTAAGTATCTTCAATTGAGGGATTCTATACGGGCGAGTGTTAAGCAAGCACAGGATATTGATAGGTCCAATTTTTCTTCATTATATTTTATGCCTGGTATTAAACCCACTACAAGCAGGATGTATCAAGCATTTCTACAATTCGCCCTGGCTGACACTCCATTATTAGCATCAAAATGGAGCAGGCTGTTGTCATCTGAAGCATCAGCTGAAGAAATTCAGCGGGCTTTAAACCTGCTAGATCGCTCGGTACACTCTAAAGTTACAACAGTGGCACACGCTGTGTCTTTTATATTACACCCCAGATGTAATTGGTAAATGGAGAGCAACTGCTTCAATAGGTAGCAGCAAAAGGACAAGATGCCCCAAGTGCAATCTCTTTGCTGCTGACGTCCTACATATGTTTGCACTCTGCCCCTGTTTGCAAAAGTTCTGGGAAGGTGTGATGAATTACATGGCACTAATATTGGATGCACTTATTCATTTATCTGTTGAGGAGAAAATGATGGGAATCAAGTATGAATTTGTGAGGGGCTTTCAGAAATGTATTACAATCATGATGGCCTCTGCCCGATTTTGTATTGCAAGCGCATGTATCTCAGGTAGTGCTCCTGAGGTCTCCGGGTGGCGAACCCTTATCTATCAAGTATATGAAGTGGAGCTGGCTTTGGCTAAAGCAAGGGGTCTGTGTTTGCTCCAAAAATTTAATTGGATCTGGAAAACTTTTAGACGGAACCTTTTCTATGTCGATAATGATTAACTGAAAGTTATAATGGTTTTATACATGTTTATATCCCTGCTATGTCATTTAATTTAATTTAATCTGGGCCAGTCTTTCAATTTAATTACTTTGGTAATTTTGGAGAATTTATGTACGATCCTACTAATGTTTAATTGCGATTATTGACATTGTTCTTCTTCTTGCTTTTTTTGTTTCTATCATAATTTTCTCCTGTATGAATTGCTATTACTTGTCTTTCCTATGACCAATAAAAGAAAGGAAACATAACTCATAACCCCTGCTCAAAAGTACAAAATAAAAGACAGAATTGTAGACAAATAGAAATAAAAAAGGCAAATACAAAGGACCAAACAAAGTAAAAGTGTAATTTAAGATGCCGGTTTGAAACATGCACTGAACCTTTTTACCTCCACAGTGTACACTGTAACTATTCATCTAGCCGCTTGGACTTTCATATAATGAAAACTATGGGCCCATTCAATCCTTGGCTTCTCTGCAAAGACTAATCATACAGGTGGTGGTTTTGTAGTATATGGAAAAGAACAGCAGTGGTTGTCGCAAGGGAGACATCAAGACGTCATCTTAAATCTGAAGTGCTAAGCATGTTGCACTTTGCAAGATAAAATTTATAACAAGAAAAGTGAAAATTACAAGAATCAGCAAAGATGGACTGCCGTGACTGAGCATATTCACAATTATGCAAAGGTATTTACGTGAGAAGAAGGGAGGCATTGGGCATGTAAAACAAGAGACAGCCAGCGTGATGTATATTTAACATACAAATGAGGCACTCTGCTCAAGCTGTAGTAGTAGTTAAAAGATACAGCCTAGTCAAACATTATGACTGATAATAGCACAAAGCCAATGATCTCTCATAGCCACAGACCAGGCTTGCGATGAAGAGAAGCAGTGGATACCGTCAATGATAGATCTTTTCTATCTGTTCACTTCCATAAATGCACTGGAGATCTGGATGGAGAGCATCAGATTCAACAGGAAGCTAATGGTGAGGTATCACAAGGGTCCCACGTGTAGATTTTGGCTTGCCAAACCTTCTGATGTGCTTGTTGGCAGACTGACTGAGGGCCTCTCTGAGTTGTTTCTGAAGGTGAGCTGAGGTCTATGATGGGATGAAAGGGATGTTTAAGGATTAATTTGGAGTGTCTGAAGGCCAGCTGTGCGCATCCAAGGGTGGTATCAGGGGTTCTGTGGGCTAGCTACCTGTGTCTAATGACAGCCTGTGGGCATCTAAGAGATGAGTTGTTTGAAGGGTGGCTAAGAAGGGCCTTTTCAGGTGTTAAGGAGCTCTCTAACAGCCACCCTTTGGTGTCTGAGTGCAGACTTAGGGACCCTGGTGGCCTATAGAAGTCTTTGAGGACATGCTACTGGTGTCTGAAAGATGACCGGAAAGTACTGAAGGTGGGAAGGGGCTGTCTCAGGACAAGCTGCTGTCTCTAAGCCAGTTCTGAGATCCAGCTGAAGGTTTGATTCCGATAGAGGGTCTCAGAAAATAATGTGAAAAGAAGGAAGGAAAGGGACAGCAGTCTTGTGAAGCCCTGTCTCACAATTTCTTTATTCACCTTTTTAATGGATGAAATATGAACAATTAACAAACATTGTTGATTACGCATTTCTTCTGCCTTCTGCTCACATAATTGAATATGTAACTTTATATTCAGGTATTTGTAAAATCTGACTAAGTTTAGCTGTTGCAAGTGCTGTAGGGGGGAGTGCAGATGCAATTTCCTAGTTACTAAATATCCCCTGGGGAGTGCTACCACTGGTGTTTAGCTTATCGCATCTTTTCAAGAAATGTTGCTAATATAACTAAATTAACGTGTGTCTTTTTCTCTTTCACGATCGTTTGGACTTGGCCCTTTATGGCAAAAGTTCCCTAAACTTTTTGCCTGCCCCCTAGAACTTTTTTCTGACATGGTGTTGCCAACTTAGATGCTTTGGGCACTTTGCCACTGCTGATCAGTATCAAAGTGCAAGTGTCCCTGTAAAAAATGAAATGGTAATTGGCTGTCCATAATTGCCATGTTTGTCTTACTAGTAAAGTCCCTAGTAAAGTGCATTTTGTGTGCCAGGGCCGGTAATACAAATGCTACCACATGGGCCTGCATCACTAATTGTGCCACCCACATAAGTAGCCCTGAAAAGAGATCTCAGGTCTGCCACTGCAGTGCCTGCACGCAGTTTGTTAAAATGCATTGTCCTGACAGGTGCACCCACTTGCCAGGCCTTACCCTTCCCTTTTTATGCACATCAGACACCCCTATGGTAGGCCCAAGATACCCCCCTGGGCAGGGTTCAGTGTATGTGAAATGTAGAACATGTACTAAGGTGTGTACCATGTCCTGACAGTGAAATACTCTCCATTTCGTTTTACACTGTTGCAAGGCCATCTTGCCCATAGGACAGAATGGGGGAGGCTGTGTAATATGTCTCTAGCCTATCTTCCCATAGGTGTAAAATGGAGAGGTGAAGTTTAGTGTGCCTGAACTCACAATTTAATAACACATCTTTCTGTGAAGGTGTTTTTTAAATTGTGTGTTTATAAACCACGCTTTTAGAAGTGGCTTTTTTTTTGTTCTAACAATTCTGTGTCTCTGCCTGGTTGTGGATGGACTGTCTGGATTTGAATGCGATAGGATCTGGGGAATGTCTTGACCCAGGGGTGGAGGTGAGACAGCATCTGGAGTGCAGGGGGGAGGAGTAGCCCCCGGAGGTGAAGAGGCCTGGGCTGCTGCCATAAAACAATGGCTCCATCTCCTGCTGAGTGATTAAGGACCCAGACCCCCACTATCAAAGGAAGAAGGTGTCACTGGCAGGGAGACACCCAGAACTGGTTTGGACAGGGGTCATTGCCCCCTGAACACAAAGACTTCAAAGACATTTAGCGGTATAACTATGAGAGTTGAAACCCCTGAACGTTGGATGGTTCAAAACTAAAAAGGATTGAAACACATTTGTGGTCAAGAGGAACCTCTGCCAAGGAAGAACAGCTGAAGAGACTGAAGAAATGTACGTGTGCTTCGTGCAGCCTGAGACCTTTGTGAGGATTGCCCTGAGATCGTGTACACCCGGAGTCCAAGTGAGTCTCAGCGACATTGTGTGCGTGCGCCCTGTTGCAGCCTGAGACCTTTGTGGGAAATTGCCCCACGAGTATGTGTCCCGGAGCAGTATTGTTCTCTGTTTCGATCGACAGCATGACCAGAAGTGCTGCGATCATTATTGCCATCGGCTCAGACCGGCATCCCCAGAGGAGCTGTGGGAATTCACCGCTGCCAGCCCGAGCCTGCCTTTGCCTAGGAGAGACCTCAAACCATCACCGTTGGAGGTCCGAGTTACACTGCCCAAGATCAACGAAGTCGCACCGGAGGCCCAAGCCGCGAGGAGAGGAGAGTGAGATTGCATGCCCCAGGTAACGCTCAGCGAGTGTGCGTGTGTCGCCACCTGGGGTGGGGTGCAGGCTATGAGAGAAACGCTCTCGGCCTTTCCCATCTTTGTAGCGTGAGCCTCCGCTCAGGCCCGTACTTGCCGAGGATTGGCAGTACCAGGGCAGGAGTGTGGAGCGGCACTTTGTTTTCCATCATAACAGAGTTGGGGGCATATTTGGCAGTAGCTGACTGCGGGTCAGAAAGAGT
The DNA here is from genome assembly GCF_964204655.1 of Triturus cristatus. NCBI lineage: Eukaryota > Metazoa > Chordata > Amphibia > Caudata > Salamandridae > Triturus > Triturus cristatus. The sequence goes on along the minus strand of NC_140591.1, from coordinate 720,967,655 downwards.
GGCATAGAGACCGTCCAGAGCACCGCGATCAGTGCCGAAGTGCATTATTTTTGCATTACGATCTGCCTGATTGTTGCATTACGAAGTGCATTATTTTTTGCATTACGAACTGTCTAACTGTTGCATTACGAAGCACATTATTTTTGCATTACAAACTGCCTGTTTGTTGCATTACGAAGTGCATTATTTTTTGCATTACGAACTGTCTAACTGTTGCATTACGAAGCACATTATTTTTGCATTACAAACTGCCTGATTGTTGCATTACGAAGTGCATTATTTTTGCATTACGAACTGCCTGATTGTTGCATTACGAATTGCATTATTTTTGCATTACGAACTGCCTGATTGTTGCATTACAAATTGCATTATTTTTGCATTACGAACAGCCTGATTCTTGCATTACGAACTGCATAGCATTTCATTAGGACTGCATTAGATCATCGTGAATTGCTCATTAATACTGCAAGAACCTAGCAGTGCTTGCTGGCATAATAACCGGCAAGGTGAAATATTACAAAAAAGTATATGGTGGATTTTTACTGGGTGGTCTCATCGTATATCTTTTCTTATATAAACATATAATCGTTTTCATGAAACTTGTGTGGAGTCCATTTGTGGTGTTATCACTGTGTTACTGAGAGCGTGGTTGCAAATACTTTACACATTCACCTTGGAGATAAGCCTGGCTGCTCGTGCCAAGCTACCGAGGGGGTGTCTGAGAAGGTGTCCTTCCTTTCCCTGTCTTAGAAGCAATGGTCCCTATTTGGACTAAGGTACCTACCTCAGCCAACTAGAGATCCCCAGTTCTAACACTATTTTATCCCTCTTCTCTGTTCCCTATTTTCGGTCTCTCTATCTCTCTCTCTCTCTCTCTCTCTTTGTCTGTGACTGAAGCTCCAAATTGAACAGAGATTATTGGAAGTAGTGATGACTCTAGGTGAGGTATTGCTATTTTTCAGCACTATAACGTAGGAAATCTGACATACCTTAGGAAGATCAAACTGGAAATGCCTATTTTTGCATGATCACCACCAAAGGTGTGGACGGATGTTGCTATTTTTTTTGGGCTGAGAGTGCACTGAACCCTGCTAACCAGACATCAGTGTCAGTGTTCTGTTCCTAATAAAGTATATGGTTGGTTGGTTTATACCCAAAAGGTATTTTTACTTATTTATAAGCCCCTAGTATATGGTACAAAAGGCACCAAGGGCCTGTAAGTTAAAGTGTCCCACCAAGGCTGCAGCACTTATTGTGCCACCCTGAATGTGACAGCGTGAAAATATGTCTCCTGGCCTGCCACTGCACACTGGCAGAGCAGGTTTAAACTGGTAAATCGACTTTGCCATTTAAACTATCAGTGAAGCCCTAACCTCCCTTTTTAATATACATAAGTTACCTATACCGGAGGCCTATCATGACCTAAGGCAGGGAGATTTATTTTTATATATCCTAACAGTAAAAAAAACCAATTTGTAGTTCTTACAGAGGAAAGGTTAGTGGCCCCAATGGTGAGCATGGGGTTACATGCTTACAACTCAGCTGTGCTAACTTCTCAATAGCATTACTACAGTTGAAACATCAAGGTATAAAAATATTCGTTACATTAAAACCAACTTGATGCCCAAGTCGAATTTAATGAAACTTTTTTTTAAAAGCCACTTTTAGAAAGTGACCACTCTGTTACCAAAGTTTCCAGTGGCCACTCGCAGATGCCGACCACAAGACAGCCTTCTGACCTTTTATGGAGAAATATGAATGATTCCCAGGAGCAAGAACAATAGAGGCCTGCTGTCGGAAGTGTTTCACCAGTACCTGGCAGGTAGCCAATTAGGTTGTGTGCCTGTTAGACCTTGCAGTAGTGTTTCCCTAAATGTTTAGCTTTTTCATCATGGGATTTGCTGACTCTCTTTTAGTGGCTTTAGGGCCCTGGGCACTTTCCCACAGTAAATGCAGTGTGAAAGTACGTGCTGCCTTCCTACGCATTTTAGGAAGTGGTGCTTACCGGATGTTTTTAAACGTGTCTCAAGCCTTCAATTTCAGGCCTGGGTGGTTCATACTTGCACATCTGATGTTTTTAAAACATGTCTCCAGCCTCCCATTGTAGGCCTGTATGTGTGCCGTTGCACTTATGCTCAGAGTGGCTTTTCTATTCCACTGGCCAATCCTGAGGGGACCTTGCACTACCACTAGGGCAACCCTGGGGTAGGCCTTATAGGGTGAAGCAAGTGGTAGGTGAAAGGCAGGGCAGGTACTGTATCCCTCTCTTGCGACTCACCGACTGCATGCTCATTACATGTGGTGTTCAATTCACAGGTTGCGACCCTGAGTAATGGGGGTGTACCCTTAGTAGAGTCTCATTCTACCTTGTGTGGTTCTTGGCCTTTCCCTTGTTGGAATTGGTCACCCAAAGCGGGCAGGAGTAGCCCAATACAACTCTTTAAAAGTTACCAATGCTTGTTGGAATTTTGCAGTAATGCTCCATCCACTTAAAAATGTATATCTCTGGAGCCCTCTGGCTGATTTTGTCCATGTTGATGTCTAGAAAAATTCATAAAAATAAGAAATATTGTTATAAATTGGTGTCAGATTTCTTTCATGTAATGTGGCTTTCTTATTTAATTGTTTTGGTGCTTCTAAATGATTTACACGTGTTCCTTTGTTTAAGTCTGACTGCTCAAAGTCACAGCTACCCAGGTTTCAGCTAAGGTTCAACAAAGGAGACTGACTGGATCAAAGTTGGTAACGTGGGTGTATTCCACAGTGAGGTTGCACAACCACACCATATTATACACGGCTTTCCTCACATTGATGGCAGTGGTGGGATTTAGAACTTGTGTTTAGATGTATCAGATGAAAAAGCTAGCTACAACTAAACATTTTACCTAAGAAAGAGTTTTTAAACGTTTGCCAAGTTCTGATTATCAAAGGCACCATTTTCCTGGAGTTTACCAACTTTTGGAAAAGTTTGAAAAGGTTTGGTAAAAGTTTGTGAAATTACAAAAAGGTTTGGAGAACATAGAAATCAACTTCGTCACCTTACTACACTGATGATCAGTGACCTGAGGCCACTATGCAAGGAGAGAAAGATCAGCTTGGGCATCTCTGCCAAGAAGGAGTGCCCAGAGCCCTCTGGGCTTGGGAAGAAGCATGGGAGCCAAGCATTACTGGAAAGTCAGATTAACACTAACAGTAGGGATGAGGATCATGGCAGAGAAGTCAATCTCTAACAGTAGGTATGAGGATCATGACAGAGAAGTCATCGAAGAAGAGCGTTAGGGGGACAAAAACAGCCTGGCCTCCACAATGCATCCAAGGAAACCCTCCACATCTAGCAGTGAGAAAGCTCCACTTCAGAGAGGGGGCCCAAAAACCTTTAAGCCCAGATAAGCCTCTTAGAGCTCAAGTAGAGGAAACTGGCCTTGCAGGAGAGAAACCATTTGCCCTAGAGGAAAGAAGGCCCCAGTTGCATGAATCAAGCCCAAAGAAGATGGTGGCAGCAATGAATATGAGGTAATTGCAAGGGGTACCTATAACCCCAGGATTCCCAAAGGCATTGTTCCTATGTATGTTGAGGGGGACGACACTGAAAAATGGCTAGCATCCTATGAGAAGGCTCTAAGGATGACATGGGCTGATGCCCAACACTGGGGGTCCTTGTTGTGGGAACTGTTCTCACTAGTGAGGAGGAATCAGCCCCAGACATTTGAGGATGAGGGGGCCAAGTCCTATCCACACATGAAGGAGGCACTCATTGAGCTTTTTGGTCTTACTCCTGTAGAATACAGGCAAACGTTCAGGAATACTCACAAGGGGACACTACAGACTTGGGTGGACTTTGCAGATGCTTCTGTGAAGTCACTGAAGGTCTGGATAAGGGATGGTTGACAAGCACATAACCATCAACTGTTCCTCAGAGAAGATAAACTAGAATTTGGTGAATTCCAAGTTCTCTAGTCACAGAGAACATGGCTAATGAGTGGGTATGCACTACGGTGGTTAAAATGCCACATGAAAGTTATCATAATGAAGGGGTATAGGCTTCTTTCCAGGAAAAGAATAATAAGAAAGTCACACAAAAAGACCCCCCCAAAAAATGCCCAATGTGGAGAGCCCAGAGCTGCTTCCCATTCCAAGAGGAGGGGGTACCTGGGAATGAATGTTGACCCTTCAAAGGGTGGGGTGTGTTATGACTGTAAGCAGCTAGGGCTCAAAAGGGAAGATGCTTTGTGCACCAAAAGTCACCCACTGGTGACCATATCAAAGACATTGAGGGGGTCGTGTCCAACTGCTGTGAAGAATGGCCGCACGCTAGCACAGCTCTGGCCCCGACCGTCACCTTATCTGAATATACTGAACAACATCCGGCTGCATGAGGCGTGCACATGGCGGGGATGAGCAGGGAGCAGGAGCACCCAACCTCGGCATTCCGATCGCGGCCTGCACGTAAATCCGGGTGCCGGCGAGGTCACGGCCTGTGGCTACACGTCAGCCACGGACTCTCGTATTCTCGCATCCAGATCACAGGACGTGGAGAGTAGCATGACGGCCCGGGCACACCCGCATTTGTACCACTATTGCTGGCATCGCACTCACCGGAGAGGCAGAATAGGTGGCACAATCGCCTGAAGAAGAGGAGAAGGAATATTTTGATGCCACAGACACTGTCTCTAGCTGCCGCACCAATGGGGGAACATTGGCCTTAGAAATATAGGGCCATGGATAGACCCGGGCTGTGACGCACCTGGGGAAAAAGATCAAGCAATAGCACAAAAGACCCAGGGGCCCAGGCCCACATTCAAACCCAGCTGTAACTGAAAGCATTGGCCCCCAAGACACAGGAGTATGTGACCATTGGACTGGGGAGGAAATAATCAGTCTGTGAGTATCCGGGAACACCCCGAGGGCAAATCCATGGCTACACAGCCCACAAAGAGAAAGAGAGTGGCGCTGCACAGGATCAGCGGCATATCCAGTCATTGGACTTGATTTGTTAGAGAATTACTGCAGCAATCAGGTGCTGTGTGCCTGCTACCACAGAACAAAACTGCCTAGGGGCACGTCTCGGGCACCACGACTCACTGGAGGGGAGAAACCGACAGGCCACGTGGGAATTTCCCTGGTAGGTGGCAGTGAGTATCCCAAGCGACGAGAGGGCAGCGCTTGGCGTTACAATGACGACGATCAAGGGGGGACGCAGCTCACACCAACAGAAAATTGACAAATTCGCTTGGCAGAAATCACAGGAGGAGGGGGCTGCTGGTCATGGCACAGCACAAGAAAACCTGCACCAAACAGCAGAGCAAGAATCCCCCATACTCCACTATGTAATGGCGGCGATCACTGGAGTGCGCACTTCACTAGAGGGTCCCATAGACTCCGTCTCCACAGACATATCGCTACTCCGGGCATACCTCAGGAAAATGGACTCCAGGGTCAAAGAGGTGGAGGATGTCACCTGAGAATTAGCTGGAGATACGTTGATACTCAATAAACAGGTCTCTGACCTACAACTCCGTACTGAGTCCCTGATGGCTCAGCTAGACGACTATGGGGGACGGTCGAGACGCAACAATGTCCGCATTTTAGGTGTACCCGAAAAAGCGGAATGGCCAACAATGGATCTATTCGTGGAAGACCTCATATCTAAATATCTGCAACCCAAAAACCTCTCTAACTACTTTTCAATCGGGCAAGCCCACCACGTACCGGGGGAAGGCCTAAACTGGGGGCACCCCCTCGACCAATCCTGGCATGGGTGTTCAACTTCCGAGACCGGGACAACATTCTTCAAACGGCTAGGAGTACACCACCACTCAAATACGAAAACAGTACAATATCCTTCTTCCCGGAGGTACAAAAGCAACAACGTTCCTTCCTGGAGGTAAAAAAAACACTCTGTGAGAGGGAAAGAAAATATGCTGTGCTCTTTCCGGCGAAACTGAGAGTCGAAGACGGTGGTAAAAGCTGTTTTTTCTAGGAGCCAGACAAGGTGCGCGACTGGCAGGATGGATGGCGACGTGTCGGAGATCGGGGACATCCGGACCAACAGGACTGATGACCAGGGACAATGCAGAAATGGCAAGACCCCGCACAAGAAGAAAAGGATCAACACACCAAAGGTGGTTCATGAACTGAATATAAAGGACTCAAGGGTAGAACACAGGGGACGAAGGCATTCCCGTGGACAAATGAGAGACTGGGAATCTTGCATGCGAGTTTCGTTAGATTGCCTCCAGAACTGATTTCTTTCAGAGCTCAATATACCAGGGTGCACCATAATGGAACAATCTGCAGTCAGCACTGTGATATTATGGACTGCAGCAGCATACTAGAGGAGTGGATGAGTATAAACTTATATATTGTCTCCTGCAGCATACTGTATGATTGTAAACGGCAGGGGGAGGGAAGGCGGGGTTGAGGCCATGACTCCTCCAATAAAGGACTGGGTGGGCGACGGGCACTCTGCACTGTTGGGGAGGTCGGGCCAAGGGACACCGTCATGCAGGGAGGCAGAGAGAGGGGTGTTGGGGGGTGATTGAATTGTTTATATTTTCGTTTTTGTTTTGGCACAGCAATGAACAGCAATACCAATGTGGTTTCTGGGGTTACACATACAGCGATACCAAAGGGGAGCATTTGAGCAAATCAAACACTCATCCCCAGTCAACTGATCTGGGTTTAATCCATCATCATTGAAACCGGTCCTAGGATGCTTGGTTCCAGTCCAGGGAGGACCTGGCTTGGCAGTTTGGCCTGGACTGTTCCCATGAGGCACAGGGTCAAGACTGATTTGCATATGGCTGGTTTCAAACTGGAATGGCATGGTGAGCAAAAAAATGATGGATTTAGGCCCAGATCTCTGTCCTGGGGTGAATGTATGACATTGTTCTGCATTCTGTCCATCAACTGTTGTTTTTGCACACGTTACACATACAGCTAAATACTTTGAGGATAAATGAGTAGGTGGTCACAAGGGATATATGCTCAAGAGTTAGTTCAAACAAAAGGCCTACTAGAGCTCAAGGCACACTGATACTAAAATCCTATAGCAAACTGGCCCAACTATAGGTCCCTCACCTTATCGACATCAGGTAACACACAGATACAGTTATGGTGGGTGTTGGGAGGAAAGAAGTAAAGTTCCTCACGTGGAACATGAACGGATTGGGCAACAAACTAAAGAGAGGCATAGTCCTCCAGTACCTAAACCTCCATGCACCTGACATAGTGCTCCTACAGGAGACTCACCTAATTAGCAATACTTGCAAAGCCCTTCATAGACGAGGTTTCCAACTTATCGCACACGCAGGATTCACTACTAGTTCCCGGGGACGGGCATTCTTCGCCGCAAAATCTGCCCCTACATGGTAAGTAACACATGGACAGATGGGCAAGGTAGGTTTGCAGCAGATACAGGCACATGAGAAGGGAAACCCCTTGATGTATTATCAGTATATGTTCGTCCGGAACTGCGACAAGCCACGTTAATTTACCTTAGCAAATTCATCATTGACCTTCCGGTGGGGACAATAGTAATTGGAGGAGACTTCAATTTAACAATGGACAGGTTGTTGGATCGGCGAACCCCCCGCAGGGACCCAACTACGGGGTCCAAGCTTGCGGATTTTCTCTCAGTGCTCGGCCTGGTCGATATCTGGAGGCAGTTTAACCCCAACACTACTCAATTTACCATTAGTTCGGGGGCCCACGATAGCCAATCTCACATTGATTACTTATTCACTCACACCGAGGATCTCCCCGATTTCACTGAGACCCGATGTTTGGAATGGGGAATCTCAGACCACTCCCCAGTGCTCGCAAGAATGGAATTAGGTGTCCATAGACGCACAACTTAAACAATCAACCCTTGGGCACTAAATATACCTCATATTAAAGCAAAACTGCTAAAAGAAACAGATCTATATTTTAATGAAAACATAGGCTCAGTGCCCTCGCCACAAACGATATGGGGAGCATATGGGTTATATGGGGCCGTAATCAGGGGAAAAGCACTGGCCTTAATGGTGGGACACAAAAAGGAACTAATGAAGCGACTAGAACAACTAGAGGACGAAATCCTAACGGGCGAAAACAACTTAGCTCAGGTGACTGATGAGTCCCTTAAACAAACGCTGGAGGCTAAAAAGCTTGACTATAGGCAACTTCTCACTGAGGAGGCGAAATCCAGGCAAAAGAGTAAAGACCATATACCAAAAAATACATGAACTTGGGGAACAAACGGGTAAACTGTTAGCATGGTTGTAAAAAGAGAACAGGACCAGAGATGGGTCCGCCAACTAAGGGTTGAAGAGAGAGTAGAAAAAATGACCCACAGGAAATAGCAGAGACATTTGCTGATAATTTTGAAACCATCTATAAATCGGTTTCGGAAACCACGGCCCTTGATGTCCGCAACCTTCTTGCCACTATCCAGATCAATTGTCTCTCCACGGCTGATCGAGACTCCCTTGAGGAAGACCTCACAGCAGAGAAAGTACAGTCAGCAATGCAAGATATTGGCTTGGGAAAAAGCCATGGGACCCAACGGGCTTCCTATAGAATTCTTTACGTTGGCAGCAACAAAACTGTATCTAGATAGCTATAAAAAAGGACACTTGCAGCAGAGATACAGCTAGCCACCATTGTGGTTATACATAAAAAGGGTAAACCTGCAGAGGACTGCAAATACTATCGACCTATCTCACTTCTGACAGCGGAGGCAAAAATTCTCGCTAAAGTGCTAGCTAATAGACTCATCCCCCTAATTACTAATCTGCTGCACCCTGATCAATAAGGTTTTATTCCAGGCCAAAACACTGCCTCAAATCTGAGCCAAATGGTCTTTTTATTCGTGGTACTGGAACAAATTGGTTTTGGTCCCAGTTTCATTAAGTGGATTAAGTTCCTATATACTGAGCCACAAGCACAGATTGTGGTAAACCGACACACATCACAGAAAATTCATCTGGGGAGAGGAACCAGACAAGGGTGCTCTCTATCGCCGTTAATTTTCGCATTATTACTAGAACATCTAGCGATATGGGTAAGGCGTGACCCCTTGATACGGGGACTCAAATGGCCTGAGGACAAAAATACGGCATCCCACAGCAACAGAGGGGTTCTGCTACCTGGGAATATATATCACCGCTGACTCATCACGATTTTCCGACACCAACTTACAGGGTCCCCTAACCCCGTTGCAAAGAGATGTCAAACACTGGCGGGCCATATAGCTGACCCTCCTGGGGCGAGAAGCGCTCTACAAGATGCTGGCACTCCCCTGTCTTTTGTACGCACTGCAAAACACCCCGTTCAAGGTCCCAGATCCCTATTTTGTGAGTATTGAGAGCGCAGTGCGGACTTTGCTCGGGATGGGGGGGGGACACTGTGCATCTCTGTGCAGAAATTAACAGCTGGGTGGTATAATGGCAGGATCGCCCTATCTGACCTCATGCTCTATTATTGGGCATCCCAAATGACGATCATCAATCACTGAGTCCATGGCCCGCACATGGACCCGTGCCTTCATACCGATAGATGGCTTACGGGACAAGGAGGATACCGAAGAGCACTCTATACCAACCCTAAATGCTTCCGACTCACCGGTCCAACATCCCACACAATAGAAAATTGGCACTCAGTCACAAGAAAACTTGGGTGGCACAAGAAGATTACCCAAGTGACCCCCCTCTCGGAGGCTGAGCGGCTTGGCCATTTGAGCACTTGCCCCGGATTCAACAAGTGGGATTTGATAAGCATTTCTGAAGTGAGAGATATGTGGACTAAAAATGGAGTGATAACCTTCACAGCACTGCAGCAATACTATCAGCTTGTGCAAGCTAAAACTTTTAGATACTTACAAATTAGCCATGCCCTAAAGACAGCGATACCAGAGGGCGGTCCGCTACCCGAAGCATCCCCCCTTGAAGACAGATTACTGTTGGACACTATGCCTAAGAAAGTTATCTCACTAACATATAAAAAACTGCTTAACAATCGACCAGACCCACTGATTCATTTAAGGCAACAATGGTAGATAGATTTGGGTGACCTAGACGACGATGATTGGCGAGATGCAATCGCCTCACCCCGGGAAATCGCTATTCTCAGGAGACTCAGACTAATTCAGCTCAAAACCCTGCACAGAGTTTACCTATCAGCGATAGTCCTGGCTAAGATGAAGAGGAGAGCAGACAGACATTGCGTAGGAAATTGCTCCCATGAGGGAACCTTCTTCCACTACGATGTGGGAATGCCCTATCATTCGAACATACTGGGTAGCGGTCACATCAAAAATTAAAAGTGCGGGGGGAAAAAAGCTCAACGCTACCCTGAAACGCTGTTTATTAAACATATGGGAAGCTAACGACCTAACATAAACTGAAAAATCATGGACATCGTTGTGATGGGCACTCGCAAAATGGAATATAGCTAAAAAATGGGGAATAGGGGAACCACCACTAGTAATAGGATGGGTGGAAGACATGGACAGGGCGATGAAAGCGGAGAAAGACGTCTTTAAAAACAGGGGATGCCCCAAAAAATGGGATCGGAAATGGGCAGCATGGAATACATACAGAGGCAATATCTGCTTGTCCCCAGCGGCGGAGCTAGACAGGAGAGAGGTAAGGTTGGTAGACTTACTGAATGAAAAGGGGTAGGCATACACTATTGTAAACGTCCCAGATTGTAAAAGTAAACGTATGGAAGACCAATGTTGTAACCCACCAAGGTCAAGCTAATAACTGTTCATCTGTGTCTTTTGCTGTTTTGTTAAAAAAAAGAGTTTAAAAAGAAAAGAAAAAAGACATTGCCAGTGTAGGGATGCTGTCCCCGGGAATTGCAAAAGCTGCACAAAGTCCACCTTTAGGTGAGGTTTTCTTTCTCCAGCATAATGCAAGACTCAGTATACAGAGATTCTTTGGTTTGGTTTAATTTTGTCTTAGTTCTTATGATGCAGGCATGATTACATAAAACTATTTTATAATTATTAACTGAGACTGTTTCCTCTGGGAGGTCTTGGAAGTCCTTTCCTTCTGACTTTTCACATGTCTCTGCTTCTTTTTTATAGATGGCGAGGTTTCCTGTTCGAAGTCCCTTGGGAGATGAACATGTAGCATAGATAAGTACACTGGGCAGAAAGCTTTATTCAAGCTTCCCTGTTTTTAATATTTTAGGTACTTCCTTTCTTGTCTTGCTCTCAAATGGTCTTTCCCTTTTTGTTATCTTTAAATCTGTTTGGTTTTACCTTACAACAATTATTCTAACTGCTGCTTATCTTTTCAGGGTTTGAATCTTAGAGTGATCTTTTCTGTGTCCTTCTTTTTTCCTATCCAGCCCTTCTCTCTCAGTTGGAGAAGAAGAAAAAAAGTAAAACATCTCATCTCATGATTAACTAAAGGGAATACAAATACATTTTCTAGGAAGGATTTTGCCCCTTCATATTGTTCCTTATCTTCTTTTTAACTTACTTCTTTAAAAACAATTATTTTTTGCCCAGTTCCTGATAACAAATGCCTTCCTTTCCCTTGTTCCACTAGACAGTTTTGGATGGTGACTAACCCACTCTTCACACCCCTTGCTTGTTAACCCAGTACTAAGGCACTCACCTGTGCTAGCCATGTTTCTCTGGGAGCGTGGAAAGAGCGAGTGCCTCTCCCGAAGAATCCCTCTTTAGGAGGCACTTCGATGGTTGCAGCGGTTTCCTGATGCCGTTTCTTTCCCTTGCTTGCTGTTCTCCTTCATGTCTTACATCTTGATGTCCTCTGTTTCCACTTGAAGCCATGCCTCCTCTCTCTTCTGCCTGTTCCCCTCTTCGCTTTTTGATTCCATTACTTCTTATTTGTCAGGAAAGTGCTGTGGGAGGGTAAACAAGATTCCTTCCTTAGTTTCTGTGGTTTCTTTCTATGTGTGTCCTTCTCTTCTAACCTGTCTACTTTCCCTTTTAGGTGTCGGAGGTGAGCTGCTCCAGGAGGGAAGTCCAGGTAAGTCATCACTAGTTTTTGCCCCCTCAGGAGCCATGTTCCACCACCCTGGCTTTCCTGGGTGGCTAAGAAGTTGGACCTTTGGCCCAAGGCCTCCAAGTATGGAGAAGTACAGGCAGTACCCAAGAATCAATGGGGTTGAGGTATTGGCTCTGAGGGATACAGGTGTCAGCATAACCATGGTCATTGCTAATCTGGTTTCCCCAGACCAAATAATCCCTAATGAGGTGCAACAGATTGTAAACCCTGACAATGTAACAAAGTCACACCCATTGGCTGTGGTAGACCTTGAGTAGGGAAGAGTTACTTACCTGAAGAAGGTTGCTGTGCACCCTGCAATCCCAGTGGGGTGTCTACTGGGAAATTAACTTGAGACTTCTGTCTGGGCAGAGGTAGAGAGAGAAAGGCTCATGGTGAAATTCTCGATTTTCATGAATGGGTGTGTGTCTCTACATGAGTACAAAAGGACTTAAGGTAAATTCAAGGGAGACTTGAAGATGTGCTAGGGCCCTAGCATCAAGAAAAAGGATAGGAAGGCTGGGGAACCACCTTCCAAAACTCTTAAGGCCCAGAACGAGCCTAACCCTAAGGGGGAAGGCCTGGTGCCTAAAGAAGAGGCTGCTTCTTTATGAGTCCTGCTAGAGTTGGCATAACTCCAGGCAGCAAGAGTTACCTCCAGGGAGGACTTGAGCCAGGGACAAAAGACATGTTCCACTCTTGAAGGCCTGAGACAGCTAGGTATCAGTTAAGAACAAGGTGATGTAAGTGCTACCCAAAGGATGTACTATGAGGAGGAAATCCTGTATAGTGAGGCAAGGGGTCCAAACCAGGGGGAAACCAGGAGAGGGGTGTACCACAACAATTCAGAGAGTTTTTCCTGAAGCTGGCCCATGACATCCCCTTAGCAGAACATGTGGGGCAGAACAAGAAATAGGAAAGGTTAGTCAACCATTTCTACTAGCCTCAAATGTCTTAAAAAGTGAAGGAGTTATGTTGCTCATGTGCCACACGGCAAGACAGGGGACAAGCCAAAGGCTACCCTAATACCTCTACCTGTGGTAGGGACTCCCTTTGATAAGGTGTGGATTGACAATGTTAGTCCCCTTTAGCCCCAAACAGTGTCTGGAAACAGATTAATTTGGTTGCAATGGACCATGCCACCAGATATCTAAAAGCTATACCCTTTCGGACTGTCACTGCCCCTGCAATAGCTGGGGCCCTTCTTGAAATCTTCTCCAGGGCTGGGTTTCTTAATGAGTTCATCTCAGATAAGAGTGCTAATTTTATGTCAGCCTATCTGAATGCCACGTGGGGTGATTGTGGTGTAACTTATAAGTTCACCATCACCTTTTATTCCCAAGGAAATGGTCTTGTAGAAAGACTCAACAAGACCATGACAGGCATGGTCATGGGTTTGCCTGAAAAACTCAGAAGGAGATGGGGTGTTCTTTTACCATGTTATTTGCCCACAGGGTTGTTCCTGGGAAAAGTGTAGGCTTCAGTTCCTTTTCCACCCTTTGGTCAACCTGTGAGTGGTCCACAAAACATTGGTGAGAGATTTGGGAGAGACCCATCAAGGATCCCAGAGAGAATATTGTGGATTATATATTAGGCCCTTGCTCCACAATGGCTGAATACAAGAAGAAATCAAATGCAAATTTCGAGGCCATCCAGGAGTTTGTTAAACACTGGTATGACCAGAAATCCTCAATGGTGGAATATCTACCTGGTACAGTTGGTATGGGATTGGGAGCCTGTAGCACCTATCGCACTCTAAGATAAGTGTTCAGTTCCCTATCCTATTCTGAAGAAGAAAGGGAAAGTCACCTATTTACTGGACTTGGGATGCCCAAGAAACCCTCATAGGGTTATCCATGTTAACAGGCTGAAACTCCACCTTAACATAGCAGATATTTCAATGTTCGTGGTGACAGATGGGGGAGAAGAGAACCTCTCCCTGACTTGCTGTCAACCAATGTCAAAGATGGTTTGGTGGATGGAGTAGTTCTCTCTTCCACACTAACAGACCAACAGCAGAGTGACTGCTAAAAGTTGTTAACCTACTTTGCTGGTCTTTTTTCATTGCCCCAGGTCTGACAACTTGGTTAACCCCTGATGTGGACACAGGTGATAGCTTGCCTGTCAAAAGAGAGATTTACAGACTGTCAGACCAGGTCAAGGCTAGTATCAAGGCTGCTGTTGCCAAGATGGTAGAGTTGTGGTGATAGAGGCCTCTAGTAGTCCTTAAGCCAGCACAGTGGTACTGGTGCCCAAACCAAATTCTATAGAAGGGAAACCTGAGAAGAGGTTCTGTGTGGACTACAGAGACCTATATGCAGTCACCAAGACTGATGCCCCCAAACCCAGAGCTGAGTAGTGCATTGATAAGTTGGGGGTACAAAGTGTTTGAGCACCTTTGACCTGGCCATAGGTTATTGGCAAATAGCCCTCACAAAAGGGACCAAGGATGGGTCTCATTTTTCTACACTCGAAGGCTACTTTCAATTTGAAGTGCCACCTTGCAGAGGTTGGTGAACAGAGTACTTCCAGTTCGAACTTTGTTCCAAACCAGATGACCGTACAAGGACGGGTGCACACTATCACCGACCTACGCTTAGTTCTCTGGAAACTATAGATGTACAATGTCTGGATAAACTTGCTTTCAAACAAATTGGTTAAACACATTGGAAATGGATACTAGAAAATAGAAAAAGTCTATATTGTGAGCCCTGAAGAAGTTCAATTGAGGACGAAACGCGTTGGCGGTTGCAAAAAAAGTATACATGTGAATAAAGGATAAATTTCAATACCAACAGAACATATCGACTCCTTTTTGAGAAAACAACTGTGCTATAGACGTATTTTATTGTAGATTGTCCATACTTAATATTTACAAGTGTGCTGAGCTATTTTTGCTATCTGGGAGGATCACCTGGTCCACTTCCAGGAAGTGGGTCAGGACCTGCAACAGGCAAGCATGACTATCAAGGAAAGTAAGTGCTAGATAGGGCAAGGTTCTGTTGTGCTTTTGGGCCAACAAGTGGATGGAGGCCATGTACAACCTCTCCAACCACCCAAGATCCTGAAAATCCTCGCCTGGGAGGCTCCTAAACCCCAAATCCAAGTCCGAGCATTTCTTAGCCTGGTTGGGTACTATAGAAGATTTGTCAAAGGTTATGGTACCATAGTGGCAACACTGACATAACTTATCTCTGAAAAGCAACCCTGAAAAGTTATCTTGGCTGAGCAGAGTGTGTCAAGTAGCCTTTGACGCCCTCAAGGAAAACTTGCGCTTACCACCTGTCCTAAAGGCACCTGATTTTGGCATGAAGTTTATTGTCCAGACAGATGCTTCTGAACATGGGATTGTGGCAGTATTGTCACAAGTGAAGGATCTGAGCCAGGATCAATCAGTTGCTTATATCAGTAGGTGACTCCCTCCCCAGAGAGCAGTATTGGAATGCCATTGAGAGAGGGGAAGCCTTTGCTGTGGTTTGCTCCCTGCAGAAGCTGAGACCCTACCTATTTGGGACTCGCTTCAGAGGTCAATCGGACCACAGACCTCTCAGGTGGCTTATCCAGATGACAGGAAGGAACCCCAAAATGTTGAGGTGATCCATTTATCTACAAGGCATGGACTTTACAGTGGAACACAGACCTGGAACTGACCATGTCAATGTAAATAGCGCTTCCAGGTTCTTCCACTTAGATGATGAGAATTGCCAGGGTGTAGGTTAGTTGCTTATTACCTTTCCTCTGGAGGGGGGCCATGTAAGAAAATGTCTCTTTTTGCATGATCACCCCAAAGTTTGTGACTGATGCTGCTGGTTTTTCTAATCCAAGAGGGCACTGAGGCCTGCTAACCAGACCTAAGTACCAGTGTTCTGGCCATAAAGAGTATATGTTTGAATAGCTTATACTCAATTGGCATAATTGTACTTACTTATAAGTCCCTAGTATATGGTACCAAGGGCACGCAGGTCACACCAAAGCTGCAGCACTTAATGTGCCACCCTGAATGTAATGATGTGAAAACATGGCTCCCAGCCTACCACTGCAGACTGGCAGAGCAATTTTAAACTGCTAACTTGACTTTGCCATTTAAACTAACTGTGATGCCCAAACCTCCCTTTTTAAGGTATATATGTCACCCCTACAGCAGACCCATTGCGTTCTAAGGCAAAGTGCTGTATATTAAAAAGCAGGAGATGCATTTTTATGTCTTAACAGTAAAACTACCAAATTGTCCTTTTTACTGCAGAAAAGTTAGTAGTCTCATTGGAAAGTATAGGGTTATACGCTGATAACTCAGCTGTGCTAACTTCTGAATGACACAACTAAAGTTGATACTTTAAGGTATAAAAATAATTGTTACATTAAACCCGACTTGATGCCCATAGTCGAATATAAGGTAGCTTTTTAACAAATGCAACTCTTAGAAAGTTGCCATTTTGTTGCTCAGGTTTCCAACGGCCACTCACAGATGCTGACCACAAGACTTCTGTCCTCCTGGAGAGAAGTGTGAGCGACTCTCAGAACTGGGAACAATAGAGGCCTCTGTTGGAAGAGGTATAACCTCACCCGGGCAGGAAGCCACACAGGGTATGAGCTCCAAAGACAAGCTATAAAGGGGAAGCCACCTTTTAAGGGCAAATGGTGAACACACATGAGAAGGTCCGCTCTTTTGTTCAGGTAGATGTGTTGGTTTTGGGGACAGAGAGGAGAGACCAGTTGTCAAATAGTTTTATCTGTGGGCATGCAGCCCTCTGGTCGCCACACCTCTAGGGTGGGCTACCAAGCTCTACACATTGAGATGGGATAGCTAGATGCCACACATTGCATGAAGTCATCCTCAGGCAGGAAGGAATCTGGTGGCCCATTGGCTAGTGACCACTGCATCCTAGGGGGCACTTTCTGTGCATGAATATGGCACCCCTGGCATGCAGATTTCAGATCACATCTGAACTGGAGAGAGAGAACAGAAAAAGGACTGCCCCGCTGTTCCATGAACCTGACAAGAGAGGCTGCATCAACCACTAGACTGCACTTGCTAATCCTTAGGCTAGCAAAGAGAAAACTGCTTGCAGTGCCTGGCTCATGGAAAAATTGCACCAGAGCCCCATACAGAAGAGGTGAACTCCAAGAATAAGTTGGCCGACTTCCTGTTACAGCTAAAGAACCATGTTCTGGTCAGTAAATAGCTACACTTCCTTGATCGCTTATGTGCATACATAACACAACATGTGTATTTGCACAGCGCACGTTCACCCTTGGGCATCTTGGCACTAAATAACAGATGTTAATTGTTACCCAACTCAATGGTACTCATTTTATTAGCTTCAGAAGGATGAAAGGCTGAGGGAACCCGCCAGGATTTGAACCTGTAACCATGAAGTCAAACGCAGGCCCCTACAGTGGGTGCATTAGTCCACTAAGCCACCAGACTCGGCTAAGGACGTGGACACGGGCCCAAACATGTGAAGCCTGGACGACTAAGTCCTGTTACTCAAAACCTGCACCCGAGTCTGCAGGACCTGGAAGAGTCATTCAAGTGCTGTTTGGTCATCCAAAACGGACACTAGCCTCCACCAAACGAAACTGCTGGTTTTGCTGTGACGGGAGACCAGAAGTCCAATGGCAACTGGACTTTTGCTGGACTAAAAAGGGCATCAAGGGACATTGACTAAGATGGTGTAACCCCGGGAGGACCCCCGTGACTGCACAGCATTCGCAGCACCTTTCAGCATCCTGTATCCCTTGCTTCAGAACCACTCCATTAAAGTCTATTGTGGTTCACATATAGAGCCTGGAACTGTACTTGAGACTGATTTGGTGGTAGGGTAACTGTCCTAAAACTTCTCTTGGGCTCCCATGGACTTCCCCCGTCGGAGTTTGTTGCCTATAGCGGGCCATAGTAGCTGAAAACAGCTCTTTAAAAGTGTTACAAAGTTTTCAAACTTACGAGCTACCAATGCCTGCTGGAATTGTTCAGTGACATTAGATTTACTTAAAAATCTATATCTCCAGAACCTTCTGTCCAATTTTGTTTGTTTTGGTGTCTAAAAAGTCAGTAAAATAAGTTATATTTTTATAAATTGGTTTTGGATTTCTTTCATGCCGTGTGACTTTCCTATTTTGTTTTTTTTTGGTGCTTCTAAATGCAATACGCTTGTTCCGTTGTTTATGCCTGACTGCTCAAAGCCACAGCTAACCATGGTTGATATAAAGTTTACCCGCGATAGCAGCCGCAAAAAACATCACCACAGCAGACCCCCACAACTAACGCTAATGAGATGCAGAGTAGGCGTTCCCGTGCCCAAAGCCGTCACAACACCACTCCGCAACATTCTCAACGACCAGACAGAACTGCGATAAGAACACAAAACAGGCTGCAGGAAAATAACGCCTGCTCAGACCTGGTGCTAAGTCAGACCACAACCTGCACCACGAAAGGGAGCCCAGCCCACAGCCACACATGAAGCACCACAGATGCCCCCGAGCAACTTCCCATGCAGCACGGACACCCAAGAGGGCCACAACACCCACCGACACCACACCCAGGCCCACAACCCCCCCAGGGAACCCCCGGCCCCCCCGGACAAATAAACTGCACACCAACACCACAAATCCCCCCAAAAATAAAATTTTGACTGATGTCGCACAAGCAGGAATACCAACACACATGCATGCCCAGAAAATGGAGAATCAGTCATACAGCAATGCAATCAACAACACAAAACACCATTACAACCAAAACCCAAAAAGCATTCAGATGAGTCCTAGTAGGTCCGCACTGGACAATCGGTAGGACACAGCCTGTTAGACAGAATCCAAGAGAAGAATGAGTGCCATGCGTACAACAAAGGAAAGAGAGGGAGAGAGGGAGGGAGAGAGCGAGGAAGAGAGACGGAGTGAGACTGCAGAAAAAGCGCAAGGCCTCCCGGGCACCTGGTCCTACATGCCAACATTTGTGTGTGTATCGCTATTGGGACACCATGAGCCCAAGGCCTTGCCTCAATCTCTGCGCCAAAGCCACATCACATTCCGAAAATGCAAGTAGTAGTAAGACACACATCAGGGATGAAAACTCCTTTGTACCAATGCAGAAGGCGGAAGGACACCTGCACCTCCGACCTTGGATCTGAACGCGGCTGGAACACCCTGAGTGAGATGCCATGGCAGACGTGGACGACTCCAACACCACACATTGCGCAAATAAACAATCCAACTTATCCACACCCCACACACTGAAGGCCCTGCCTGAGGTACCCCGCCATGGGATGCCCTTGACACTTACAGAAACAGCAACCCTTTCTACCCAATGTGGCACACACAATCTAATCATAGCCCAGAGCTTTGGCATATCCTCCACACACCTGCCACAGTCCAGAAGAGTGCCGGTTCCACAAGTTGCAACAACGCAATGTCAGGCCATCCCGGGCACATGCACAACCCCCGTCACATTTATTTATTTATTTATTTATTTATCGATTTATAGAGCGCCTGGTGACCCGGAGGCATCCCCGCGCTATGAGATCAGTGGAGATCTGAGGGGAGGGATACTATTTGGGAAAGAGGAAAGTTTTCAATCTTTTACGAAAGAGGAGGTGACAGGATTCCAGACGCAGGCTGCGAGGAAGTGAGTTCCATCCTGAGGACGCTTTGACCGCAAAGCGTCGCCCACCGGTGCGTACCTTCCTGAATCTAGGGACAGTGGCCAGGCGTTCGTTGTCCGAGCGCAGGAGTCTGGGAGCTTTGTAGGGGGTGACCATGTCTTTCAGGGCAGCTGGGCCTACACCGTTGATGAGTTTGTGGGCAGTGCACAGAGCCTTGAACTGCCACTGGCAGTGCTGCGGATCAGCTACCGGGCTGAGCTTCTGTCTGGCATACGTCACCTTCGTCCAGCCCTGGTTCCACTGCCGAACATGCACATTTGAGTGTCCCATGGATGTCTGCCTATCCAACACACCGTAGATGAATTGGACTATGACTTGTGTCTGCACCCCCTATTGGATCACGAACAGGAGTGTAACCGAGACAGCCGTGCATGAGATGCATTGACATACTTCGTATGTATTGGCAGTTGTGCATGGGAGATTGCACAATTCCTCGTGTGCAATAACCACATCGAGGCGCTCCCCTATTAGGCTGTGTTGCGGATTGGGGAAACGGCGTGGTCTGAGCACACCTGCCCGGACCAGTTACTGGATTGGCTCACCCTGGTATTCCCCAAACATGACAACAACGTACTATTGGAACACATTGCACATGAAGCCGCGCTATCATTCATGGACGAGTAACTACGTCCCTGCAGCCACATCGGATTGTCACCCACAGCACAGGTCCCAACAACTTGTTGCATCGTGAGGAATGCTCACATATCCCACCACAAAAGAGGACATGTCTGCCATCGTCAGGACTCTGGATGCATGTGTGTGGAACTAAGCGTGTGTACACACACCTGGGGAGCGACCCATGACCCTGTTCCAGGTAGGTCGCTTCCCACGCCACGCAGCTTTAGCTGACTGCGCCTGTGCTCCTGTGCCCAGCTGCTGCTTAGTGCCGATTTCGAGGCCCGCCTCCACCCGCAGGCTACCACCTGCGCCTCATCCCTGGTGGCCAGTGGTAGACCGTAATTTCATTGTATTTTGTATTTTTTACTATTCTGTGACCGTTTTTTTTTCTCTTCTGTTATCTCTGTGCCCTTCTGCCTTTCTGTAATTGTATTGCATTTTGTATTTTGCTTACTTGCTCTGTTACGTTCTTATCCTTGCTATTTCTTTGCACTTTTGCCCTCGGTTTCCCTTTCGCCGTTCTCCCCGCCGCTGCATCCCCTGCGGCCCCGCCCCCCCACTCACAGTAGGTTTGCCTTTCTGTAACTGTATTGTATTTTGTATTTTGTTTACTTGTTTCTGTGACCGTTTTTCCCTCCTGTTATTTCTTTGCCCATTTGCCTTCTGTTTTCCCTTTGCCGTCCCTTCCTCCCGTTCTTCCCGCTGCTGCGTCCTATGCGGCCCCGCCCCCCCGCTCGCCCATTCGTTGTTCCCCCTCCCAGCTGCTCCTCCCTCCCACCTCCCCTTCTTATGGCGGCTGCTGCGCGGCCGTGCCGCTGGCGTGCCGAAGGTGTGCCTAAGGCAAGCCCGTCTGCGCCCATCCGCGCCTGGACCGTGCCCAGAGCCAGAACCCCTGGCCCCCGCGAATGCCACGACTCCCGACTCCGCTACGATGCCAGCACCCTCCATGCACTCAACACCAGACGAGAACACACCTGCTACCGGGCCACCCCGAAGCGCACCCAAGGACCCTTCACCTGCCAGAACTGCAGCTTCACCAGCATTTACCCGCCAAACCTCCACCCAGGAAAGAACCCACCTACCTCAGATGCATCCTCCTCAACACCCGCTCTGCCCGCAAACATGCCGTTGAACTCTGGGACCTTCTCGACTCAACCTCCCCAGACGTTGCTTTCCTGACGGAGATCTGGCTGAACCCCGCCTCAGCACCCGACATCGCCATAGCCATCCCGGAAGGCTACAAGATCACCCGCAGGGATCGCACCAACGGAGTAGGAGGAGGAATCGCCATCGTACACAAGAACACGCTCTTCGTCTCGACCAACACCGATGACACCCTCAGCACCGCCGAACACCTGCACTTCCAGATTCACACTGACCCCAACACCACCCTCAGAGGAACCCTCGTCTACAGACCCCCCGAACCCCGACCACAGTTCAGCGACTCCATCGCCGACTTCATCAGCACACACGCCCTCGTCTCCATGGACTACATCCTCCTCAGGGACCTGAACTTCCACCTTGAGAACAACAACGACACCAACTCCACCACCCTGGTCGCCAACCTCGCCAACCAGGAAGCCGACCATGCACCGCTGCACCCAACAGATGCCTCGCTGCTGCTGGAGCAAAGTCACCAAAAACCAGCTAACCACCACCCTCGCCCAGAGCCCACCTGCCGACCCCGACACCGCAGCCCGCAACTTCAGATAGTGGATCGACGACTGCGCCAACACCCTCGCCCCACTCAAGAAATCTTCCAACAGCCACACCAGCAAGAAAGCCACCTGGTTCACCGAAGACCTCCAGGCCTCCAAACGAACAAGCTGAAAACTGGAGAAGAACTGGATCCGCGAACGAACACCGGACAGCTACGCATCCCACAAGAACACCACCCGCAGACACCATCACCTCATCAGATCCGCCAAAACGGCCTCACTCAAAGACCGCCTAGATAACAATGCACAGAACAGCAAAGAGCTCTTCAACATCGTGAAGGAACTCTCCAACACCAACAACATCCCACCTTCGCAAGACCTGTGCGACTCGCTGGCCACCTTCTTCCACCGCAAGATCACCGACATCCACGACAGCTTCAATGCCACGACCGCCCCAACAACCACTGAGACCTCCACCCCCATGACCACCACCCGCACCAACCGCCTGCTCTCCTGGACCAACATCAATGACGAGGACACCAGCAAGATTATGAACACCATCCACTCAGGATCACCATTAGACCCATTCCCACATCACATCTTCAACAAAGCCAGCACAGCCATCGCACACCATCTCCGGAAAGTAATCAACATCTTCTTCAAGACAGCAACCTTCCCGGAAAGCTGGAAGCACGCCGAGATCAACGCCCTACTCAAGAAACCCAAGGCGGACCCCAAGGACCTCAAGAACTTCCGGCCCATGTCCCTGCTCCCGTTCCCGGCGAAGGTCATCGAGAAGACCGTCAACAAACAACTAACCCGCTACCTCAAGGAGAACAGCATCCTGGACCCGTCCCAGTCCGGGTTCCGCAGCAACCACAGCACCGAAACCGCCCTCATCGCCGCCACCGATGACATCAGGACCCTGCTAGACAATGGAGAAACAGCGGCCCTCATCCTCCTGGACCTGTCAACCGCCTTCGACATGGTCTGCCACCGCACACTACAAACCTGCGTACACAACGCTGGGATCCAAGAGAAGGCCCTGGACTGGACCACATCCTCCCTCTCCAGCAGAACACGGAGCGTCCGCCTCCCCCCCTTCCACTCCAATGCCACCGAGATCATCTGCGGCATAGCCCAGGGCTCATCCCTCAGCCCAACACTGTTCAACATCTACATGGCACCTCTCGCCCATGTTGCCTGACAGCACGACCTCAACATCATCTCCTACGCGGATGACACTCAGCTGATCCTCTCCCTCACCAAAGACCATCATACTGCCAAAACCAACCTCCACAAAGGAATGAGGGCCGTCGCCGAATGGATGAGGAACAGCCGACTGAAGCTGAACTCGGACAAGACAGAGGTCCTCATCCTCGGTTAAACCCCTTCGGCCTGGGATGACTCCTGGTGGCCGACCACACTGGGAACAGCTCCAACACCCACCGACCATGCACGCAACCTAGGGTTCATCCTCGACTCCACCCTCTCCTTGACTAAGCAGGTCAACGCCGTCTCCTCCTGCTCCAACACCCTCTGCATGCTCCGCAGGATCTACAGGTGGATTCCCACCAAAACGAGAAGAACGGTCACCCAGGCCCTTGTCAGCAGCAGGTTGGACTACTGAAACGCCCTCTACTCAGGAACTTCGGCCAAACTCCTGAGACGGCTGCAACGCATCCAGAACGCCTCTGCACGTCTGATCCTCGACATCCCCTGCCACAGCCACATCACACCCCACCTGAGAGACCTGCACTCCCCGTCAACAAGAGGATAACCTTCAAGCTCCTCACCCACACACACAAAGCACTCCACAACACCGGACCAGCATACCTCAACAGACGACTCAGCTTCTACACCCCCCCCCCGCCAGCTCCGCTCCACCGGCCTCACCCTCGCCGCAGTCCCCCGCATCATAAGAACAACTGCCGGCAGCAGATCTTTCTCCCTCCTCGCCGCCAAGCCCTGGAACACCCTCCCCACCCACCTACAGCAGACCCAAGACCTACTGACCTTCAGAAGACTCCTCAAGACCTTGTTCTTCGAGCAGTAGCAGCACCCCCCACCCCCAGTGCACTGAGACCCTCACGGGTAAGTAGCGCGCTTTACAAGTGATATGATTGACACCTGTGCAAGGTGATGCTGGCCCATGCTCAGAGGAACACAGCGTCATTTTGCAACGTTCCAATTCAGACACACTGCTGGGGTGAGTGAACACACATGGCAATGTAGGACGACATGTGAACCGGTCGGACCCTTCCACTTGATCACTCTCAGCAGAGAAGACAATCTGCGCACTCCGGTGGCAGAGCACTATGCTGATCACATGGGCAGTGAGTCGAGCCCCTTCACACAGGGCAATGGGCAGACAACACATGACTCGTCCAGAACGGCAAGGTGTGCTGAGACCGTTGTCCATTTTTGCCTTACCATTTCCTGAACCTCGACATGTTCCCAAGCTGCGTGTAAGCGCCTTAAGTCTGTCCCTGTTGTGGCCGTTGCCTCGTCCATACAGACATGCACATGCTAATAAAGTCTATGCCAATTTACTGGTGTCTAACTGTGATGAGTGTTGAATCGAATGTCCACTCGTGTGCCACAATGTGCATCGTCCCTACACAGGGAGGAACTGACTGACGTATGTACAATGGGGGTGGCTCTCTTTTGCAATCTCCACCTCTGTGGATCAGACATTGTTATGGGATAGTTGCTGGCCGAGCTGTGCACTTACGTGACTTCAGGAATGTGAGAATGGGGTCCAAACTCAGATCATGTGTAGCTATGTCATGAATTGTAACAGGACGTGGACACACAAATGTGTGCATGTAGGTATGCGACGTGAGGTCCGGTTGTCACATGTGTTATAGGACACTATCTCTGGCCTGCTACCGATTGGGCATTCCTACACAGAGCCCTATTCAATACATGTACGTGTGCCTACGTTGGGGGGTTGTGAGACTGTAGTTAATGTGCAATGGGGACACAGCTATTACTCACCTTCACAGTCCTCCAATTGGCCATGTGTCTCAGGGATACACATACGCATAGATGTCAGTTACCAGGGTGTACCTACATGTGCATCATTGTCCCTACGTCCCAACGTAAGTGAACATAGTCATGACACATATGTGTGATTTAGAATGTTTTATTGACATTCAGGTGATTGATGGAGTTGGAGCTGTATATGGCCATCCTAGCCCACATTATATGGAAGCCCAACGGTGGGCCAAAAAGAGTCCTTTGGGGTATGAAAAGTGTTTTGGATGAGGGGGAGTGCAGTCCGCGGCAGGCTTGCTGTGTGATTGACCAGCGGTGAGGATATGGCAGTCCGTGTCAGGTTCCGGGTGAATATTCGCAGATGTTCCATGGGTCAGTGGGAGGTGTTGTCCCAGGACATGATGCATAGGTCAGAGCCAGGCAGGGAAAGGCCATATGGTGGTGATGGGTGCTACTGCCTCCTTCCTCACACAGTAATTTCCATCACCATCTTACTCCCCTGATACGGGTTCTGTGTCTGGTGTGTCCGGTGCGTGTGGCAGGGTAATGGCTGCATCACAGTGTGCCACTGTCACATCAGACTGCGAAGGTGAGGGGGCTGCATCACTGTGTGCCACTGACACATCAGGGGTCGGAGCTGTGTGTGTCGATGTTCCCGCTGCAGCCATCTGTGACAGGCTCAGTGGCATCAATGGCAAGATGATGTACTGAAGGGCGTTGAAGTTCCCAGCTACTGCTCGCTGGTGTCCAGACGTGGCAGCCAGACATCCAGCCTGCATCTGCTCCATGGTCTCCATTGCCCTCCGTAGCTGTGCCAACTCTGTGCTGTCATCTCTGGTGCCTGTCTGACCAGACAGTTCTTGTATCCGATTAATGGCCCCAGCGAGGTCAGCCAAGGTCTGTGGTGGAGCATGGTGCATGCAGGGGGTGTCCGATAGGGACTGTACGTGGTCCCTGATGGGACTCAGACACCCCCATATGGCATCGAGTTTGGCTGCCACGAGCTCGAATCCCACCCACAGCTGATCAGCCAACTCCATCTGGCATGCCCACACACTCTGTTGTAATTCCGTGTCTTGGTTGGGGGATCCTGGGAGACTGCCGTGGTGGTGTGTGTTTCCTGCTGTGTGGTCTGTGCAGGTGGTGGGGTCACCTCGAGGCAGCTGGCCTGCCCTGCTCCTCGGGATGGGGTGCGGAGGCTGTCCATTATCCATTTGGAGGGTGTCCTGACATATGTGCGGGTTGTCCTCTTCATCATCACTGATGGGAAGTGTGGTGTGCTCTGCACGAGGTGTTCTTTGTCCCTCTGAAATGTAAAGGGGTGATGCAGGTTAACAGTGTTGCACATGTATGTTGAAGGATTACAGATGTTTACATTCAGACTGCATGCCAATGTACATTGTGACTGTTTTGGTGGAGCTGGATATTTGATGGGACTACATGACGGATGTGTGTTAGTACCCATACATTGTCATCACACAGAGTCAGGCAATGCATGATGTGAGTGGACAGCTGATATGCACGAGCGGAACATGTTGTGAGCTCTGTCCTCTGGTGTTGCGCATTGTACCACGTTGCCGTCATTGCCGGTGTACTGTGATTGCTATGTGTGTGCTGCATTGTGGGGGACTTGCCCCTACAGCTCTGATTTTGCGTACCCTTCTCCCTTTGAGGTGGGGTGCCTTTGAATTGTGTGCTTTTCGGGAGCTGTATTGTTTTTGACTTGGGTCATATATGCTCTCGGACAGATTTTGTGGCCTGGTGCATTGTTCGTATGCTGCGTATGTTGTGCAACATGGGTTGTGGGTGCACGTGGATATGTCAGAGTGTGACCTGCTCCTTTACGGATGTGATCCGCACTGGGGCACCTCCATGTCAATTCGTGGGCCATGTCATGTATTGTGACTGCAGCCATGCTATTTGTCATGCAGTGTCACTTGCATAGTCAGTGTGGCTCACAGAGCCGCTGCTTTCCTAGATTCAGCAAATGTGCATGGGTAAGTTGTGATATTGGTGTTGGGGGAGAGCGGTCCCTTTGTGCCCATAGTGGACGGGGGCCTACTTGGTGTTTCTATGTGTGCTGCAGTGTGCCAAGGCTGTCAGAGATATGTTCCAGGATCATTGTGGGTGTGCAGTGTGCACCACATATTTGTGCATGTGTGCCATTGTGCCCATCTCCCCCGTCCCCCCCAGTCCCTGTTCGTTACTCACCCTGTTGATGTTGGGTCAGGTCGAATCGGGCTGTGTCCATGCCCCCAACTCCTGCCACCGTCTCCACACTGCTGACTGTGGCCACTATTTCCTCCAGCTCGTCCAGCTCCTCTTGTGTCGCAGGACTCCCACCTCCAGTCTCCGTTGTTGCAATCCTGTTGGCAGAGAATTTCTCCTTCGTTTGGCTGTGCACTTCATGCCAGCGCCTCCTGACCTCTTCCATTGACCTCTTCGACACTCCAATTGCATTGACTTTTGTGACAATGGAGTGCCATATTTCTGTTTGTGTTGCCAGTGCCTCACGGGAGGTGCCGAACAGTTGTTGATAGTTTTCTATCACCTCTGTGACAATGATCCGGTCTTCCTGCGGACTGAACCCTGTCTTTCTCTTCCTCTTCTCCTTGCCCTTCCCCGACCCCGGGGTTCTGTGCTGGTCCTCCGTGGGGCTTGGTGAGTTCGGCATGTCCTCTGCACTCGGTCTGGGTGCATCCATGGTGCTACGCAGTTTGAATTTGTTTTGGTGGGGTTTTTTTGTTTCTTTTATGGTGCATTTTTCCACCAGTCGCATGGGATCTGCAGGCCTGTGGCTGGTTTTCGCAAAAAATGTTAACGCGATTGGCCTCATCGCATGATTTTTTGCGTTGGCGTTTCGCATTTTTGCGGCATGGCATTGGATTTTGCGCGGCCATTTGACGCATTTTCTGGTGACTATTGCATGGTACCGCCACGTTGTGAATACTTGGTTGGCACGGCGTAATTTTCCCGCGTTGGGCTGCAATGTTGGAAGTTGCATTAGGCTACTCTTGAGGTAGTTATCACACGTGCTTTTCAATATACCCCTGAGTGTACTCCACTCCACACCATATGATGAACCACTTTCCTCACACGAGGCCTGAGACTACAAACTCTGTAAAGGAAGGTGAATTTCTACATAAGGTCACAAGAGGGTGAGCCCTAAAAAATCCCCTATTATGAAAAGTAGAAGGAGCCTTAAACACTCACAGAATGTTGACCTCTGACCAGGGTGGATTGAGTCCCACTCACTCTGCAACAGAAGGCATGATCCTGCATACTCTATTATGGAATGTAGATTTCTATACAAGGTTGCAAGAGGTGAGCCCTACAGAAACCCCAATTATGAAAGGCAGAGGGAAGCTTAAACACTCACAGGATGTTGGCCCGTGAACTGTGCACACACACACTGTCAATGGGCATTGCAGGACACTGAACACTTCTGCTCTATAATTGTGATTTTACCATAAGATACCTCGTGGTAAGCATTATTTTTTTAATACAACTCTGTTTCGTTCCCCAGAACCCGAGGTTTTTATGTGCTTTCTTTTTATTAAAAGTACATTCTCATAAATTGCTTAAAGAGACCTCAAGCTGCTATGTTAAGGTGTGTATTCATCTTCTTAGATTAATGTGGGCAAAAATGCACTCTGCCCTAAATAAACAATTAAACTCTACCGTGTTTTGAGCAATATATTGTGCTTACACATATACTGTGTGTCACAAAATTTGACCAAACTCTTTCTGGTTATGCCATTCAATCACCCGTAACAACCATGTGGCCAACAGCAGAATAACATTTTATTATCTGACCACTGTCAGTGTTGCTACAATTCTGGCTTGAGTCGTAATACCCCAGACAGCATAAACAGCGTTAATAAGTAAGATAGAATTAGCAGTAGTACCCCCGGCAGTAGGACAGAGTCCCACAGAATTTGAGCAGTAAAATTTCCCTGCCACTGCTAAACATGTGTAAGTGCACTACTGATATCAAACTCTCCTTACAGCAGGAAGGCTTTTGCATACACCTGTGACTGGTCCAAAACAGTTGCAGTCCATGTTGGCACACAGCAAGAAGAGTAGTAGATGGTGACCTGGACGAGGGATAGGCTGGCGGATCTAGGTGAAGCTCGAGTAGCACAATTTTTGCTCCATCCTTTTATGTTTATATATATTTACCTTGGCCTTATATACTTGTGTGATTCAATAATAACAATGAGATATGGTACACTAAAGGTATAAAAAGTGCATTTATTGTGTTTTATTGACGTGTGTGTGTGTGTGTGTGTTTGTGCGTGTGGGTAAACAGTCTAAATATCGAGTTTTAAATATCGAGAGGACAGAATATCGACTGTCAAAAATATAGTGGTACAGAATATCGATATGCAGGTAAGAAGTATCGTTTGTCATAATATCGAAGTTAGTAATATTGTCAGTCATAATATTGTTGTTAAAAATATCATATTTTTAGTGTTTTAAACGTTATTATATGTGTTAAAAAGTATATATTATTTTTGTAATGTATGTTTGAATATTTTTAAAGTAATGAATTTTATGTTTAATTATTTTTGCGTATTTTAGTTCTGTGGCGGGTTGTGGGTTTATAGGGGAATAGAGTGGGAAGTAATTTAATTAGAAGATAATAATTAAGATTAATTTTTGCTAATTTTATTCCGTAGCGGGTTGTGGGTTTATAGGAGAATAGGGTGGGAAGTAATGTAATGTAGATTAATTATTTAATACATTAATTAATTAATATTTATGTATTTAATAATTTATATTGTTAATTGTGCTAATTACTAATTAATTATAAATGTATTGATATTTTGAACAATAATAATAATGTATTGGTAAATATGTTAATTGTGTTTTTAAAAAGTTATGAATTAGTTATTAATCTGATATCAATTCTTAAAAATTAATTTGTTAATATGTTAATTGTGCACTTTTTTTAGGAGTGGGTTGATTTTTTAAAGTTATTTTATAGTGGTAATTGTGTGAATTAATTTATATGTAATGGTTATTTATTTTATCATTAATTATTTGTTAATTAACTAATTGATAATTAATTATGTTAATTGATTAATATTTTACAATATTGGTGGTGACGTTTATAGGGGAATATGGTGGGAGGTAAAAAAAATGTTTTAATTAATTAATTGTTAATTAATGTTAATTATATTGCAGGAGTGGGAATATTAAATTAATCCCCTAACACTTTCCCTACTGTTGCACTCGCTGGAGTTTGAATAGCAATTTTTACGCACCCGCTATCCAACACTTTCCCTACTGTTGCACTCGGTGGACTGGGAATAGTAATTTTTACACACCCGCTATCCAATCCTTTCCATACTGTTGCACTCACTGGAGTGGGAATAGCAATTTTTACCCTCCCATTTTCCAACACTTTCCCTACTGTTACACTTGTTGGAGTGGGAAAAGTAATTATATCCCCTACGCTATGCAATGTTTTCCCTACTGTTATAATTAATGTAGTGTGAAATATTATTTAAAAAAAATATATATAATAATATAATTTATTATATATAAAATTACTTTTTATATTTATATTACAGGTTTATTTAGATATATATGTAATTATAATTTAACATTTTATAATTAAATGTAATCATTATGTATTAATAATATTAAGTTAATATATATAGATATACAAATAATTATGCATGTTTGATATTTTTTACATTACATTTATTATTTATTAATGTTAACATTTTTCAAATAATTCTAACTATGTTTTATTTGATTATATATATAATTTAATTAAGTTTATATTATTTTTAAGACATTAAAAAAATATATATTTTATACAACTATATTTTTAACAACGATATTTTGGTTTCGATATTTTGGTACTTACCTTTTTGGACACGATATTCTGGTACCTCGATATTTTGACTGACAATATTATGTCAGTGATCCTTGTGTGTGTGCGTGGGCATGTGTGTGTGAGAGTGTGCGCGCGCACGCGTGGGGGTGTGTGTGTTTGTATATTAACGTTTCTCCTTTATCAGAGACATCTAGATTCCTGATATAAATCTTCAATAGTTCAGATTGTAAGGTGGTGTGCTAAAATGCATTTAATGCAGTGCATTTGCCTGGGATTAGTGTTAATGAATCATATATGTCTTTAATGCTTTCTTTAGAAGTTGTGTCCAGTTGTCAGCTTTGGTTAATAATGCATGTATTAGTTTATTGTGCCACATATAAGACAATAGTATAATTTATTGTTATTGTACTATATGCAGACTGTAGAATTAATATGCTTTTAATTAAAAATGTTAATTTAGTGTGATTGTAAGCCTTAAGCTTACAGTTGAGATATTTAATACTAACGTGAAAGTTGTTTTCTGCATGTTTTCACCTCTGCAGGTGCAGACCAGATTCATTCATTAGTTAGTAAAAAAGATATTGTATTTGAGAGATAGTGAGGTGAGGAAGAACTGCAAGGTCATATAATATTAATGAATAACAAAGGGACTGTTACCAGTTGGTACTTTCAGACGAAGGGAGAAATCCATGGATGCCTTAGAAGCGGAGACTGGAATATGGAAATAGTGTTCAAGGTGCCTAGTTCTTACTTGGGAATTGTAAAAGTAATATGATGCGTATGAGGTCATATTTCTAGAATGTTCATTGTGCATTTTAATTGGTGAACCGACCTTGGGTTTGGCCTTCCCTGTTAGACTAATAGAGGTACTGACCTCTCTTGTCATCTCTGATTGTGTGGCTTCATACTGTTCATTACTTTTTACCCATAGAACTTCTACTGAGGTTCTGATGCTGACACCTTTCTGGCTTCCTTGATTAAATAGGGTTACTCCTATTCTTTGTATAGAGTAGGGTTAAGTAGATGTTGTGAATCTTTTCCATGTATGGAGAGAAGGATCAAAACCATTTGTCTAGTCATCAAATCTTATTCCATATTTTATGCATTGTTGCCTCTGAAATTCTTATATGCTTTTTGCTGTTGAGGACCAATAATGTACGCCGCTTTGGTCTTCCTTTGATGATCCTGTACTTTTATCGTATGTTCTTGAGATAGGTTTATATTAGTCTGGCTTTGATGTTGTAATCAACCTTTTAACTTCAAGTTACTGACTCAGACTTTTACTGTGTGGTCCTAGTGGTCACACTGTACCTTAAAATTGCAATTGTTGCTTACCCCTTTTCCTTTCGGGTCACTAAAAAGGTCTAATGACCAGAGTAAACTAGTAGAAATGGCCCAGAGTGTTCTCAAAACTTGAGAGAAGATGCCAGCCCGCAGGTCAGGCCATGGCCAGGTGTAAACTTACAAATCTCCCTCTGTAAGGGATACATTACAAGTTGCTCAGGAAAGCAGCACTAGTATTCCTGATCCCGGTATTACTGATACCATGGTATATGTATTTATCCTCCGAGGGGCCCTGAAACTTGGGGAATTACCCAAGAATCCCAATTTCTGCTCCACATTCCTGCTGAGCTGCCATTTCAGATTGTTACCCACCTGTCAATTTCGCCAGTTGTGAACCAGTATAATGTTCTGGGAGGAGCAGGCAGTAGGATGGGAGCACTCCTGCATGTCTTGTGATTCCTGAATCTGCCAAATCCTGCCATCTATCCAAATTACAGATTACACAGCCCTTGGAATTAGGTCCTTAATCAAAGTGCTGCATCTACATGACATTGAGGTGCTCAGGCCACATACACATATGTAATGGGAATTATGTACAGCATGCTAGGGCACCACTCCTTCTAATTATTTTCTCAATGTGCAGAATGGAACAGTTATGCGAACGTTTACTCTGGCCCGCAAGCAACTGAGTGATGAAGCAAGCTACTTTCTAAGAAAGTGTTCTGACCAAGTATTAGCGCTAAAA
This sequence comes from Triturus cristatus, assembly GCF_964204655.1. Lineage (NCBI taxonomy): Eukaryota > Metazoa > Chordata > Amphibia > Caudata > Salamandridae > Triturus > Triturus cristatus. Next base: position 720,934,836 of record NC_140591.1, on the reverse strand, counting down.
TGTGAATGGTTGAAAGCCTTTCGCCAGAAATGTTTTAAAAGAGCCAGCACAAACTATATTGCCAGAAATGTCAGGCATTTTAAGGGAAAATTGCAGAAAACATAGCAGCAAAAGCTAACAAACTGAAATTGAGAATGCTATATGTAGCGGGAAGATGCATTCTTGTTTCCAGTCTGATACTTTAAACAGGAAGCAAGTGGACGGTGTTCAGTTTATCTCTTCGTGAAGCAATATTGACTCAGATATTGCCACTTGTTCCACTAAACTGTTATTGAAAGAATATGATTGGCAGCATTCTAGCTAAGTGTGTGATTTGCAGCATTCTAACTAAGTGTGTGTGGCATACCTTCTCATGTGAAGAGGTTGAAGGATAAGATTTTACTGTGGACAGTCTTTGTACTCTACTCTTCAATCCAGCAGACATGTTGCACCTCAGTTCTAGAGACAGAGAAACAGATGTACTATGATCCTGCCAACAAAAAGTGGTCCCAAATAGCACATCATCTTTTTGCTAACAGTATCTGATTTTGAGACTTGACCCAGGTACTATTAGGTCGATTTGCAAAATCACAATTCACAGTGGATCCCAGATTGATCTGCCTAGTGAATATTAATTAGCAAGTCACAATTTGTGACCCCCTTCGACTGACTACAAACACAAGAATAGTGGTCTACAAGGTCCAGCAGACAATATTCCCCGAGTTTGCATTTCCAAATAGAATATGTTTTTTTAGTAGTCCGTGTTCACTAAATGAGCTGATACTTCTTTAAAAAATAAAAGTTGTCCATTGAGAAAAAAAACTTGAGGAGCAGGCAGTGGTCTCCTGGACTACTGCTTACTCCCCCTGAATCACCCAACATGATTACCAAAGAGGGAGGAGTTCCAAAGGGACCTATTGCCCTCTGCAAATCAATTACCGCCTAATTTGAGCTGTCAGTAACTCTACAATGGTAAATAACCACAATTGCAGTCACAAACCATTGATACATTGCATACTGAATTGTAATCTGAAAAGAACGTTCACAGTTGGCAAAAGTATCACCTACAAGCTCCTCATGCATGCCTACACAGCCCTCCACAATACTGGATCCACATACCTCAACCACCACCTTTCCTTTCACACACCCACCAGACATCTCCACTCCCCCCATCAGGCCCTGGCCACCATCCCTCAGATCTGCAGGACCACCACTGGAGGAATATCCGTCTCCTACCTCGCTGCAAGGATCTGTAACTCCCTTCTTCTGCATCTCAGGCAATCACCATGCCTGCCTCAATTCAGGAAGGAACACAAGACCTGGCTCTTCGACTGCACAGCAGCTCCCTCCCCCCCGCCCCAGCTCCTTGAGACTCTCACGGGTGAGTAGTCATGCTCTATAAAACCCTGATTGATTGATTGATTTTACACCACCTCTAATGCCATTCAGTATGGGTCGGAAAAATCCATTTTGAAAGTTGGGAAAACATTTCCAACTCGTAAAATTGGTTTTGTACATTTATAAAAGCCATTTTACTGTCAGAAATCCTGTCATTTTGAGAATCACAATTTGTTTTAGCACAATATTGCTTAGTAAACTGCCTATCAATTTCTGTTCTGCACATCAAAATATTTAGAATCCTGTCTAATGAACACCTTGTAGAGGAATCACAATGATACATTGTGAACACAATTAGTCAACTGAATGTCACATTCTCTTGATTAAAGCAACAGTGACACCTGTTTTAGATTCTCAGCTAGTAACCATTATGCCAAAGTAGTAGAAAGATTACAGAAGAAACCAGAGGTCTCTAAAATATTTCAAGATATATGACTATATTTGGTGAGCCCAATTGCAAGAATATTTGATTTTCCAGAGAAAACCAATTCTGGGGCACAGATTGTGGGTCCAAACTTTATTCAGAGAATAGGGACATGTAACTATTTGCTTCTGTGATGTCATTAAGTGGAGCTAAATGTACTATTTACTGCTTTGTCTGGACTGTGTGTGGGAAAGAAGTATTTTGAAACTGCTCAAGCGGAGTGCCTTTCAGAGAAGGAAACATTGTCGTCATTGCAAAGTGCTGGTGCTGATTGGAATCAGGCTGCACATGCATGGAGGGCACACTTCCAAACAGTGCTCGAGAAGTGAACTCCATGTCCCAGGAGGCCCCAAACTCTTGAAAGTGTAGAGAGGTGTCAGCCATCTTGGATCTTCAGGAATTACTTTCCTTGTGGTTCACAGCACTGTTTGCTAGGCAGTAGTGTTAAACTTTTACTGCGGCAAGGGACTCACTAAAAGATGTAAGATTTCAAGTTCCATGTTCTACTGCTTACAACTGGATTGGTCATTGAACATTTTGAATTCAGAGAAGTATCCTGAAGTCATGTGTTGTTGAAAACTAACTTTGAACTATTCCTTTTACATTTATTTGAACTCTTAAGACTGGTGTTGCATGTGTTACTAAAATGTCTCTGTGAAGCAACCGGACAGATTCTTTAAAGGGCAATTGCATATGTATATATTTAAATGAAATATGGGTGCATGGTATTCAATTTCTATTCTATGCAATGTTAAGATGTCTCAACATATAGGGGTTTGCCAGAATGCTCCCACTATACCTGGGCATGAAACAAGATATCATGGGGAAAGATCATATAATTGTTTGTACCACAATGAAATTTGAATTACTCACTGGGATACAAGTATGATTTTTAAGTATACAATTTACATACTTTATAATGGAGTAATAATCCTTTCCTTACTCCCGATACCTGGAGTGTGTATTGGAAAGTAATCTCCAAGCTTTTTAACACAAAACAATTATAACAACTACAATTACAAATACATTCTTCTTCAGTCTTCTATTTTTTTTCCTAATTGAGCTGCACTCCCTATGTAATGTGCACTCCACATGGGAGGTAGTCCTTGGGTGGTGTCACATTGGAGGGCAATCTTGTTCTGAGCAATTCATTATGTGTCCATATAGTTATTTTGAACATTGAAGATTGGATGACTCCTCTGCAGGGAAATGTAGATGCGTTTCGGCCCCACTTTAATTTGGGCTTCTCCAGGACTTTGGAAGAACTAAGTGCCTATTGATCAAATGATTTATACATTATTAATTATACGATCACTGTCGGTGCTTTACAAGAACTTGCAACAAAGTGTTCTCAGGCCATTTGTACCGCCTGTGCCAGAGATTTCCGGTGATGGTCATAAAATACACCCCTATGTGTGTATCGACATATGAAGTAGCACTTTCTGCCCGAAATGTCCATCAACTTAAAGCTCATATAGTGCCCACTCATGTTCAACCATGCATCAATACTTGTGCACTAATTAAACCAAAAAATGAAAGTCAACTCACTATGTGCCTTAAATGCCCACAGTGTGTACACTGTATGCCGATGTGTATAGTCACCTTAGCAACCGGATAGCTGCCTGTGCTAATGTTGCTCCTCTGTTATAGAACAGCTGCAGAAAGCTGCATCGGAGGCTGAAAAATGAGACACAGGCTCTAATGTAAAGAGGAACTTTTTAATTTTAATACTGGCCCTTTAGCAATCAATTGTGGTGGGCAGGAGGTGTGCAACTCGCGTTTGCAACAGTTGCAAAATGTTTGAAGATGCTGATCAAAATGCCATTGTTCTCCTTAAAATTTGTGCTAGCACATTAGCAATCGATCTGGGGGCGTGGGGACCTGAGGGAAAACACTCACGTTTACCGAAAAGCTAGACAGTCGGACATTTCGAATTGTCCAGCGTCATAGTGTACTGTTTAAAACCTTTGGGAGAGAGGAGGACAGACCAGACAAGAACCATTTTGTGTGTAAAAAAGGCTGTTTTATTGAAACAGGTGCACATTACAATACCATACCTGGCAACTGCCTTACAAAACTATAAACCTCGCTATACATCCGATATCTATCACCTGACCCCACCCCCCTATGATCCCCTCAACATGCCCCACCCTGCCATTAACATATTACCAACATTACAATGTATTGGAGTTTCTGAAACTGTAAATAACCAAACATCTACAACTGACCCTTAAGCTACCTGCCTACTCTTTCCCTGCCCATGTTCCCAACTTTCAACGCTAACCAAACTTCTTCGAAACCTTGGCAAATTTTTCAAACCCCCGCCACCCAGAAAAGGGGGGGGTTCCATCTGCCCCTTTTTCTGCCCCTCCTGCCCTGATTTAACTAACAGGCCCTCTGCCCATGTGCCTCTGCACATGTAGTGTCCTTGCCAACACTTCCCTGATTTCCAAGAGGTCTACATCCATGTCCATCCTGGAAAGATGCACGCCATCATCCATGAAACATTCCACCCCATCAAAGCGAATTTCCAAGTGGTAAATCCTGCCGAAACCCAAACCTCTACAAAAGCAAACCATTTCAGTATTCACCTTCCTCCTTGCCCTGTCGACAGCACCTAGGTTAATGGTTTCTCTCACACCCTGCATGGCACAAACTCGGTCCACAGCACAAAACAACCTGCCCACTGTTCCTTTAGCAAAGCTAAATCTTTCTTCATGCTTTTCATCAAAACTAAGCCTTTTCTGAACACAAGTCATTCTCTCCTAAATGCAATACCAAAATATCTGGGCACCTGCCACTCACCATCATTCGGTTTAAGCAAGGGACCAACTCCTCCCAACACATACCCGGTTTACCATCCCAAAAAACCTTAAACATACGATTATTAAAACCTAAATTTTGACTAAAGAAACTCAAGCGTCCTGCCACAATACTCCCCTTCCCTTTTTAGTGCACAATAATTCCGATGCTCTGAAAGCCCCGAAAAACATCCGAACCATCAATTTCGAAAACAAACACATTTCAAACTCATCTCTACACGTCTCTGGCAGTACTGCCAGCACCTGACTCCGCATCCCCCAAGACAGCAGCTTCTGACATTTTTGCCCTGGGCCTTGCTCCCTCGTCCACCCCTCCAAAATTCTCGTTCCTAGTTGCCCTGCCCCTGGTGGATAGCCCTATAGCAGCTTACCCATGAAGACAATCCCTGCTAGCTTCCCTACAATTTTGACCCTCAGCAGACCTTTCTCAATGAGGTCTAAAATAAATTGAATGACATCTTCTCCCCTCCACCAGCCCTCAGCACGCCACTGGGTACCCTACCACAAGAACTCTTTCCATGCTAATTTGTAAGACACCCTGGTGGATTCCGCTAATGACCCTACCACCAATTGTAGCATCCTACGTTGCCTACGTAACACAGATGAGGCAGCATTGGCGTTGGGGTCATGTCGGCACCCTTGGCTAGCCCACAGAGTCTCCCCCACTGTGAACGAGACAAAGCATCTGCTATGTCATTGTCCACACAGAAACGTTCAATGCCCAGAAAGCTATATTATGTCTCAAGCAGCCAAGACAAATATTCTAAGCAGTTTAAAACCTGTTCATCTCTTGGAGACTGGTGGTTCACTATTTCCACCACTGCCATGTTGTCCACCCGGAAAAGACCCTTCTTATGGGCTAATTCTCCCCCCTCAGTGTTACAGCTACTACTAAGGAAATAATTCCAAGAAAGCTATGCTCCTGCACCCATCCTTCCAATGTAAAGGCCATTGCTCTGCGCACCACCTACTCTGCCAAAACCCAAACTGCCTACTGCATCTGAAAATATTTGTACGCCCCATGTTATTCCGTCCTCCCTTGCCAGCGGAATCCCATTAAAGGACTGTAGAAACACGTTCCACTTCCTCAAATCCTTTTTTACACCTCCTGAAAGCCTCACAGGATGGTGAGGTAAATGTTATCCCGACAATGCACGCCCCTTCCTCCCTACTCTCACTACTTTGCACGCAAAGTTGAGGTGACCCAAAAGGACTTGTATTTCTTTAATTTTCACTTTCTCCCGGGATAACATGTCCTGCAGCAGCTCCAGCATTTTCATTTTCTTATCATCCGGCAAGTGTGCCTGCATAGCCCTAGAATTGATCTCAATTACTAAGAAATACAGTGCCATACCTGGGGCCCACTGTCTTCTCTGGTGCCAGCGGCACCCTGAGCTCCCCCATTTAGCTCTTGGAAAGTTTCCAGTGCTTTCTGACATTCCGCGGAGCAAGGGGAGCCCACGAAGAAGTCGTCCAGATAATGCGTCACCAACTGGTGCCCTTTGTGCCATGAAATTAGCCACTGAAGGAATGTGCTGAAGCATTCAAACAATGCACACAAAATAGAGCATCCCATTGGCAGTGCTTTGTCCACGTACCATTTACCGCCAAAATAGATACCCAGACAATCCCAATCATCCAGATGGACTGGAAGCAACCGAAATGCTGATTTTATATCACATTTTGCCATTGGTGTAGCTGCACCCACGGTCACTACTAGTGACATGGCCACATCAACTGAGGAATAAGATACCATAGCTGCCTCCTCAGCTACAAAGTTATTTACTGATATCCCTTCCGGCCATGGCAAATGCTGTATAAGTCTGTATTGTCCTGGCTCCTTCTTTGGTACTACCCCGATGGTTGAAATGATCAACGTCACCATGGGCCTGTCCTCAAAAGGCCCTGTCATCCTACCCTCCCTCACCTCTTTATCCAATTTTTCTTGGACTATCTGCTCATGTTCCGTGGCTGATCACAAATTCTCCACCAATCTCCTCTGTCTTGGACTCATGTACCCCAAGCGAAGCACCCATCTAAAACCATCTCTCAAAACCTGTGCTGCTCCCTGATCCTCGTATCCCCTCAGCCCCGCTTCCACTTTCTCCAGTTTAACCAGAGTACGGGCCATTTGGCCCAGGCTCTTGGGGTCCTTTGCCTCCCTGACGCCCCCCAAACTGCTGTTGGTGTCCTCTGGTAGTACCTCCCGGTTGCTGCCATGCTGGCCTCCTTGCTGGTAGCCGCCCCAAAGAAATTGACCAGTGTGTGCCGCCCGCTGCACTTGCGTTTGTGGGGGAACTTTGTTAAAGTCCCAGCAAGCCCCCCTGTTCCTGTCTGGCTCTTCCCCGTGCCTCCCACCTCTTCCCAGGTGGGCTTCCCCTGAAAGGGACGGTAAACTATAGGTAGTCCGCTGGCGCTAAATATGGTTTTACCCCCCTTTGCCACTCCCATTGAATGTTGCCATAAGTCCGGGTCCAGCTCCCCCCATTTTTCTTTGGGGTCCCATGCTAGGCACGCTCTAAATTCCTCATCATATTGTATCTCCCACCCGTTATTTGGGCTTTCCTGATAACATTCATGTATTTAAATAAAGCTATGCCGCGCTTCGGGTATTTTTCACAATACACGCTTGCGTATATCAAGAATGCTGCCTTTCAGTTCTCTATCGTCAATGGAACCCTTGGCCGCTTGGCTAACTCGTATTCCTCCTCTTTGGACCCTTCTTTTGACCTCACCTCCCTGTGCAGCAGCTTGAGCATTTCCACATATTCCCTTTCCAAATGCACTCTTTCGGTGCCAGCATCAAATGAGCTCCCAATAGTTTTGCTACCCCCATGTTTGGGAGTTTCTTAATTTTGAGCTCCTTACTTTCTGGTCCCTCCTTCTTGTCCCCTTTTTTCTCACTGTTTTCCATTACCTTCTCAGTGTTTGTTCTATTTTCCATCTTTGACCCTTTAATGTCCCCAGCCTCACTAGTGCCCACTCCAATGTCAGTGACGTACCTCCCTTTCCATAGCCAACCCTCTCCTCCCTCCTGCCCCTCCCCCCTATACCTATGGACACCATTATGGACTTTTCCTTTGCACCTTAGGCCTTACCTGGCTCCAAGGAGGGTGCCCGTATAGTTGCAGTCCACCTCGCCAGTGGCCCCGTATTCTCCAATGTCCTTGCTGGCCTCACCAAGGGCCCGACGCCTTCTGTGGCCTTTCTGCCGGTGCCTGAAAAACACTAGAATAAGCATTAACTCGACCCCCCTATCCCGTTCGTCTTCTCTTCACTCGCCTTCTTCAAGCCTTTTTTCATCATAGTCTCCCTCCCCAACTCCTGGGGCCACTCATTGTATGTTCCCACTTTAAAATCCTACCCTAGACCCATATTTCCCCACCTCTGGAGGGGCCCACTGTACCTGCCGGTACTCCTCTGACACCCCCCATCTGTTACTGTTCTTCTATGCCCCGTTGAACACCCTAGATCCTCCGGACGTCGGGTCCAGAGAGGTCATTTTGAGCCTTTTACTGCTGGCCACAATGGGCTCCCCCGCCGATATCAGGCACGCCGTTCTGGGCTCCACCCTCGCTTCGCCTCAGTGCCCATTAGCCGCTCCCAGCTCTGCCAAGTCTGCTGCGCTGTGCCGCTCCTCACCCTGTAATACAAACGTCCAGTCTGGTGTGCTGGTTACCTGCCACATACCTGCCTGCTCCCTCTTACTTTTCTTACCCTGCCTTATCCCTTCCTGCATCTGCCCCAACCCCCCCCTTCTATTGCCCACTCCCTGTCTTCGACCCCCTCTTCCTCACTCCACTCCGGCATGGCTGCGACAAGAGCGGACGTCGGAGCCTGCACCAGCTCTCGCCTGTCCCTCACCTGTGCCCCCACCCCAGGCTTAACCCCGTTCCCAGACCCACCCTGGCCTCCCTTACTGTGGCCCCCTGTCTTCCCTTCTCTCTGCAGGGACCATCCTTGGGCCATGTACGCATGTATTTGGCCGACCCTTCATAGCCCCCTCACCTCCTCATTCCAGGATAAAAATATGTCCAGGCCCTCCCAGGCATGCATGCCCCCTGCCGGCTCCAACTCATCCGGTATGTCATCTTCCTCTCTTTCTGCGAACTCCCAATCCCTATCTATCCGCCCTCTCGAGTGGCCTGTGTTCCTGCCATGGCTTCTCCCATTCACCCCTCCCTCTACCTGGCCACACATCATCCTTCTCACCCCCCCACCTCCTTCCCTGGCCGGTGCTCAGCGGGAGCAAAGCACTTGTCCTCGCGCTGAGGCCTACCCTTTCTGTCCATCCCTGCTATCTTCAAAGGAGCGCACATGTTTGTGCTGGCCCTGCCGGAGGCGCCTGACCAGCACTCATCGTGCCCCTTCCTCCATACTTTCAACATAATTGCTGGCATGAAGGGCCTACCCACTCCCAGGCCACTGACTGGCCCCGCCTCCTGACACCCTCCCTGGAGCCACATTCGTTGCCACTGCCTCAATCTGTGCGGATGCTTTTGGGGCCACTCTACTGGCATACAAGCGGCCCCTTTCACTTACTGCGCTCGCCTTCAGTCTCTTCAGTGATGTGCACGCTGCAGACACACCCACCGACGCTCACCGTGACGGGTGCGGCGTGATGCCGTCCTCGGCTATCACAAGGTCCATCCTACCGGCCTCACTCAGGAGACATAAGGCCTCCAACACTCTGCTATCTTCAATGATTCCTATTCTACAACTCGCACAGCTATACTACCTATTTCTCCATCCCACAGCTCATAACAAAAGCTAAACTCAGAAAAATGTGCTACCCTGCACTCCCCTCCCAGCCACCAGGTCACCAAACCTAAAATGGTGGCTGGGAGCCTAACTGCACCGCCCTTACACTCTTGGGCTCCCTATGTGCTACATATTACCTAGCCCAAAATAAAACCAAATGCTGCGGCATTCTACAAAATGGCGGGCCACACAGCCTGCACCCACCCCTCCCAATCTACCCTGTGGGCAGACCTCCCTCCGGTCGGCTGCCCCCCAAATTCCCTTTGGATTTGAAGGGATCACATCACACTATTTGGTGGTCCAAAAAAACGGAGGCATGTAGGTAATTGCCTACCTGCACGTATTTGCTCACCTCCATCTAGGCACATATGAGTTACAGTAAATAATGGCATGGAGGTGGCCGGTTGTCTCAAAATGTGTAAAAAAGCACACTCATGGGGGGGGACTCCAACTTCCGAGCCCTTAAAGTATATCAGACCTACCTAATCACATGTACATGGAACACATGGAATTTTAAGTGTATAAAAATTTGTATTTATCTGCATTTAAGTATCTTTACAAAAACAGATGTATGCTGCTTGCAAGTTACATGATCACATACACACATCATTTAATACAAATACAATGATGCCTTCATATTAATGACCACATCTCATCCAGATCATTCAGCTGATGTGAGGCTGTGCCAAATTTCTGTATCATCCTAGCTTCTGTTTTATTCAGGATCAATTCTAGGGATCCTCCTCTGTAATTTCTTTGGACTAGGAAAATCACTGACCAAAACATTACATTTTCGGGTGTTTAAAGTTTTTATAATGCTCTACATGGGGAGCACCTGGGACTACATACCTGATTCTTGACCTATGTTGTAGCACTTGTGCTTTTTACAGACTAAGTAGTTTGGCCAATGTATACTAGCGCGCATGGGCACTGCACGTAATATATCCAGTTTTTTGTGTTGCAATTCAAGAACCTCGTTTGGTGGTAGGTCTCTCAATTGAGAGTGATCGTTTTAGTGTCTTTGGTGAACTGACATGCTGTTCAGTTGTTACATTTGTAATGTCCTGTCAGTGGGGGCAGTTCAAGCATCTCTCAAAACTATTTCCTTCTCCCCCCACCTCCCCCCGACGGTCAGCTTTGACTAGCTGTTAGCACAATGTTATTAGTCAGGAACAGAAGGATGTTAATGGTATTCCTTATTTTTCAGCTCTACAGAAATCAAGTGCAAATCTCATCGTTCAAAAGAGCGTATAATGATTAAGCTTGAGGTAGTCATTCTAAATGTAGGAAGAGGTGTTCCTGCACTTGCGTTTTTGATATTTTTTTTGTCTACTTGTGTTTAGCTTTTGGTACTCACTATTTCCCGCTGTAGTATTTCGTGTTAGTTTCATAGAGATATTGTTATGGTGTTCACAATTACATTTACCTTTAGTATTCTGATGACAAGTTACTTAAAACATCTCCTATTTTGTAAAGTTTCACTACTGCTTGCAGACGTCCTTCACACATGAAGCGACAAAGCAGAGTGTGGAGTTGTGTGTCTCCTTTTTTTCTCGTATCCCATTCCTCTTTCCATGCTTCTCCTACTGGCCCTCATATCTAGTGTATGAGGTCGTTACTGAGGACCATAAGAGACAGAACAGCGCATCAATTCAGTTGGAGCCTGTGCACAAGGTTAGTGCTACCCCACTTCAAATAATGTGAGTACATGTTTAGTGGTGGAATCAAGAGAAAAGATCCTGATGCAATTAGGACCAAAGCTTATTCAAATGCCTTATAAAAAGCAGAGTAATGAAGGTAGGCTTTTGGTGTTTGGTGACTTCTTCATTTAAGACATTTTAAAATATGTGTGGCTCTGCATATCACAAGATACAAAGCAAACACAAGATAATGATAGATAAAGCGCTGAAACTTTTCAGACACTCGCCCACAGTCACTGGTCTGGGTTGAATCCATCCTCGTTCTTTAGCTCACTTTAACACCCCAGGTCAGACCCAGCCATATGCAAATCAGTCTTGATCCTTTTCCTCATGGGAATAGTCCAGCCCAAAGTGACAAGAAAGGTCTTCCCTGGACCGCAAACAAGCATCATGGGACTGGTTTCGTGCTAACACCCCTCATTAACCAGGCTAGCTTGAAACCAGTGGCAAAGTGAGCAAGGGACCCAAGTCTGGGCATACCCTGCCAACTGAGGGTGAACAAAGCAAACACAAGGAAATGATGGACAGAGCGATGAAACTTTTCAGACACTCACCACCAGTCACAGATCTGGTTTATATCCATCATCCTTCTTTAGCTCACTTCGCCAACCCAGTTCAGACCCAGCCATATGCAAATCAGTTGTGACCCTCTTCCTCATAGGAACAGTCCAGCCCGAACTGCCAATGCAGGTCTTCCCTGGGCAAGAAAAAAGCATCCTGGGACCGGTTTCGGGGTAACACCCCTCATCAGTCAGGCTAGCTTGAAACCAGTGGCAAAGTGAGCAAAGGACCCACGGCTGGGCATACCCTGCCACCTTCGGGCGAACAAAGCAAGCACAAGGAAATGATGGAGGGAGCGCTGAAACTTTTCAGACACTCTCCTCGTCACAGATCAGGGTCAAATCCATCCTCCTTCTTTAGCTCACTTCACCACCCCAGTTCAGACCCAGCCATACTCACCCCTGTCATAGATCTGGGTTGAATCCTTCATCGAGTTGCATATGGCTGGATCTGGACTGGGGTGGCGAAGTGAGCTAAAGAACGATGATGGATTCAATCCAGATCTGTGACTGGGGTGAGCGTCTCAAAAAAGTTTCAGAGCTTAGTCCATCATCTCCTTGTATTTTCTTTATCACTAGATACAGCCTCAATAAAGAGAGTTTTCAACTTTTGAATTTTCCCCAGGACTTTGAAAGATAGAAACTGTTTCCCTGATCACACATTCCAGTGTCACCCCAGATAATTTTAACCACAATACCAACAGTGTCAGGATTTCTTCCAACTGTGGTAGGCTTTCCCTAAATGTAAGAGAAAATGGGATGAGCATACACTCCAGAACAATCAACAACCTTCTTTCAAATAAGTAAGTGTTGCTTCATTTTCCCATTCTTATCAGGCAAGATTGGGCAGTGGACTTGCCTTGTTTTTCCATTTTAATTTGACTATGAGACTTTATCTATTGATCCTTCTGACTGTGTGGGAGTTTATATTCAACTTTACAGTGAGTATGCATGATCAAGCTGTATCACAAAATATCCATATTTTCCTCGGGAGATACCAGTTCACTGTGAAGTGAAACGACTTTGGGTAAGATGCAAGTGCCCAGCAGTTTAGATTCATAGGGACACTGACATTTCTAAGAAATATATTTATTGTTCAGGAGACACGAAAAAGGTTGCATCCTGTGTCAAATGCAATGGGTTTAATCGACACATAGTGTACAATCATTTCAAGATGGAAGGAATTCTTCCACTAAGATGCACTTATTGGATGATTATGTTGGCTTTAAGGACATAAACCTGACTGATGCCATCCATTCTCCTCATCAGAATTCCATTCAACTACATCCATTTCATTCAATTCCATCAGCATTTCATTCAATTGCATAGTCAGAATGTTTCCCTGAAATTCAGACTCTTACCTCTCTATCAGGATTCAGTAGACAACTTAAAGTCTTCCTCCTAGACAAATTCTTCCCTAACTCCACCTCACTCTAGTTCTACTGGTAGCCCTAAAGCTAGATAAAAGCGCTAGTGATAATGACTCTATCTTTTAACCTAGCAATCCATCTGTATCTCTGAGGACTCTTTCTGGCTCTGAGCCACGTGGTAAGACTTGATGATCATCCCTACTGTGATAAAGATTGGTAGGATGTTCGTGACCCTCTGCTTCCTCCTGGCCTATATGTGAACTACTTGTTTCTATGATGTTTTTTGATTTTGTCCTTCTAACATGACTGAATGCTGCTCATTATTACCTCTTGTGTGCCTTTCATCATCTGAATGTATTATGTTGCACAGTTTACCATTCAATTGCACTCTGTATAATGTTTGCAGTGCCTGTGTAAAGTGCTCTTGTGCTCTATGGCCTGGTACTCGCTATATAAAAACCTATAGATAAATATGCATGTATGTGATCTGGCCCTCATTACATCTCCACTAGGAACTTTTGGTCTGCAACATCACACCTGATTCCTTCCCACCTATTCAACTGGCTAAAACATTGAGGGCAAACTTTGGGAGGATTGTGTCCAAAACCCAGGAATCATTTGGTACCTCCAAATCACAGCTGACCCAAGCTACCTCTAATTGAGGAAACTCCTCCCAACCGACCTCTTTAAGAAAGCTTTGCTTACCAGTGCACTTGGGTTTGCCATCAAAGAATGTCCAGTATTGTGCACATCCACAACCGTTTAGACCCTAACAAGTAAATTACACCTGTTGTACATTATATACATATGGTTGTTTTCCATTAGTATTCGGTTATTCCAGCATCCTGAGGTTACTGCAAGATGACAACCAGTCCTCAAATAAATAATCTCTCCAGCTCTCCTTGTCCAAGATGTTAGCATAAAGATAAATATTGCTTTCAAAGCACAGGTGATCCATTTGAGAAATCTAACTCAAATTACATACTAATTATCAGTATCTATTCAAGGTATTTTCACCATCTGTGATTAATATGCTTTAAACTTGCAAAAATATAGCCTCTGTGACTGGATGAAAAATATCCTAGCTAGTTTTGAAGGAAAAGCACAATTTTACTGCAGAATTGGAGATGTGGATTTTCTCTCCCATGAAACCTTCTCTTTAACTGTTTAGTACTGTAGACAAACGTGAATAAATTCTCATGCTCTATGCAAAATGGAGCAAGAATGGGTCTTCAAAATGGGAATGGTGCTATATAGGGAGAGAACCGTGATTGGGAGGACATTGTTCGGGAATACAAGAATGATTCAAGGGTATTTTCACTTCACAGTCATTAGAGATGTGTTTCCAAACCATGCAATTTCTCTGTTTTACAGATGTTTTTGACTCTAGACAGGCTTCAACAGTACCGTGGAAGAGGCCGGGCTAATGCCTACATTTACTAAAGTGTTGTGAGAAAGCATTTGCATAACATGATGCAAAAGATAGCATCTACTTACTATAGTAAAGCAGCCACCACGGTGCATTGTTTCATTCCATTGCGTCACGTCAATGTCTTCACAAACTTTAGTAAATGTGGGCCTTGGTGGGCCATGGTCACTTGTACGATGAGGTGACAAATGATTAGATATAAACTTAGGTATTAGATATGGTTTTGTTTGCTATTCAGAGAGAAACTATAAGGGTCACATATTTTGAAAATTTCAAAGATTTTAATTGAGACATTGTGTTCAATGACTTCAAGATGGAAGGCATTTAAGATGCACTCTTGTTTTAAAAACATTAAATTACAGGGTTAGTTTGAAGGACACAAATCCGATTGGTGCCAACCATCCTCCTCATCAAAATTCTATTCAATTTCATTGAGAAAAGAAAAAAGATAGGTCTCTTGTCTCCTACTTGGTTAATCATTGGCTTTCGGGTGGTTCAACAAACTAATGGCTGGAGACATTTGCATGACTTTATCTGGACAGCAATCTAGAATTTCTATGTTTCTAAGTAGCCACACTATTGTACACGCTGGCTTAACAAAGAAGATGATTGACAGACTACAGACACTTCAAAACCAAGCTGTCAGTATGTGCATGAATGTAGGTAACTTTGACCATGCCAAACAGCCTTTAAAGTATGGGATGTGGATGTAAAGATCAAATGCAAGTCAATTTGCATCATCCACTTGGCCTAGTGGACCAAAGTCACAGCAAATGCACTAAAGCTAGCCCCTCTTTTCATACCTACAATGATCTTTCGATCCACAACATCACATCTGATTTCTCAACACCTCTTTAACTTTCAAAAACATGGATGGCAAATTTTGGGGAGCAATGGTTCCAAAACTGGAATCCACTGGTTCTCAAAATCAGAGTTGAGCTTAGATACCTCTGATTGAACAAACACCTTAAAAGTAAGGGGCCGATTACCACCAGACTCGTGGTAGCATAGCTGTGGTGGTCCTGCAGCCGCCCTTTTCTGAGGCAGCCATTTGGACCACGACTGCTGCGCCGGCTGTGCCTGGGAACCGCCGTTCCCTGGCTGTGGCGCAGCAGACAGGGGTATCCAGCATGCAAGCGGGACCACATATTTTGAGTTTCCCCACAGCCAGCCTTTTCATGGTAGTGAGTCCACCATGAGAAGGCTGGCGGTGGGGAAACAAAGAGGCCATGGGGAAGCATTCAGGGGTGTACAACATGTGCCCCCCTGTTTGCATCCACCCCAAGTTCCAGCACGGCATGTACTTCACAGTCCATGCCGTTCTGGAACGTTTTTTAGCATTCCCATTGCAGTGCCCATTTTCAGGGCCCCGCCGCGGGAACAACAAAAGAAAAGCCCGCCAAACACGGGTTGTACTCATAATCTGGCGGGCTGACCATGCACAGCTTTGGCGTTGCTGCGCCGGCGCAAAGCCTGAGCAGCACCGCCAAAGTCGTAATAAGGCCCTACGCTCTTTAAGAAATAATTTGCCTGAGACTGCTATTGGGTCTCCAGATGAAGAATGTCCGTTACAATGCCCTCCGTATGGGTCTGGACATTAATAAGCAAATTATGACCAATTGTACTGTGTATTGAAATGTTTGGTTTTCCGTTAGTTTTCTGTTATTCTAGCACACTGAAGTTATTTTAAGGTGATTGACAACCAACACTGAAATAAATTAATACTAGCTTCAGCTCCCCTTCTCGAATTTGTAGAGCATAAAGATAAAAGTTGCTCTGAAAGCATGGGTGATCAGGTTGATGAATTTAACTCGAATTGCGTACTCGTTGTCAGCATCTATTCAACTTATTTTAACAAAACGTTCTGCTATATATGAGACCAGAACAGCTAACATGTGAGAGGCCATTTGTACAGGCTTCACAGCTGTGAATAATATGCATTAAAGTGGTAACAATACAGTCTTTATGACTTGAAAAATCGAATCGCTTGTTGTGAAGAAAAATCACCATTTACTGAACACTCTGGGGAGTGGATTTCGTCTTCCATGAAACCTTTTCGTTGTTGTTGCAGTTTTGTATAGCGCCAACTGGGCCCTCCAGTATTGGAGCGCTCCAAATGGGCACCACTTCATTGCACAAGGACACATTCTTTTTTATATATATATATATATGTACACACAGGGAGATTCAGAGATGTGTCCAGAATCGCAGGATGTTGAGCCCACCCCGAGACTCAAACCCGGTTCCCTTTCCCTTTAACTCTTTAGTATTGCAGACTAAGGGGCATATTATCAAGAAACAGAGGGGCATATTATCAAGACAGGCGATAAAATTATCGCCGCTTTAGCGGCAGAAAACTGCTGCTAAAACAACGATAAAGGGCTTGATAATATGCTCTATGGAATTTCAATTAAAGCCCATGTTAGATGTGAAGGACATCTAACATGGGCTTCAATTCGAATTCCATAGAGCATATTATCAAGCCCTTTATCGCCGTTTTAGCGGCAGTTTTCTGCTGCTAAAGCGGCGTTAATGTTATCGCCTGTCTTGATAATATGCCCCAGAGTTAAAATTATCGCCGCTTTAGCGGCAGAAAACTGCCGCTAAAGCGGCGATAATGGGCTTGATAATATGCCCTTGAGAATTCCCATAGAAGCCTCTGGGGCATATTATCAAGACAGGCGATAATGGGCTTGATAATATGCTCTATGGAATTCCAATTGAAGCTCAGGATAGGTGTCCTGCACATCTAACATGGGCTTCAATTGGAATTCCATAGAGCATATTATCAAGGCCATTATCGCCGCTTTAGCTGCAGTTTTCTGCCGCTAAAGCGGCGATAATTTTATCGCCTGTCTTGATAATATGCCCCCATGTTTTTGTGACAATATGGGCTTCTATGGGAATTCTCAAGGGCATATTATCAAGCCCATTATCGCCGCTTTAGCAGCAGTTTTCTGCCGCTAAAGCGGCGATAATTTTAACTCCATGCTTGATAATATGCCCCTAACTTGGATAAATGCTCACGTTCTACACAAAATGCACTAAGAAAGGCACTCTAGAATAGGGGAGGTGTTATTGGTGCAAAAAGCCGGTGGTGGCTATTGTTTGGAGTACAAGAATGATTTAAGGTGTATATTCACTCCACGGTCACCGGCGTTGTGTTGCCAAATAGTGGTGGAACTAGTTCTATTTTTTACAGACGTGTGTGTCTTGAGACGGTGCTCAATGGCACCGCGGGATACGAAGGACAAAAGCAAACGTTTGCAAAAGATTTGTGGCGATTTCTTGTGCAATTCGATCATGCAAAATATAGCGTCTGTTTACTTACCTTGAAAAGCAGTGCTAATGTAAGGCTGCCCGGGGGGGGGTTGCGCAGCGGCCCGCCCCTTGAGGGCGGCCGCCTTAGTGCCACAGGAAGGCACAGGGGTGGGAGGTCGTGTCCCTGGGCTTGACCTAGGGAGACCCCAGTCAGGTAGCTGCTTCCGGCGGGGAGGAGCCAAGGGGGGGGGTACATATTCGGTCCCCGCCCCCTCCTCGCCCTCTTGTCCGCTCGTTTGCCTTGCCCGCCCATCCGCTTACCCGGCATCTGGAGGGACAAGAAGGGGGGGGAGGTTTTTTCTAACAATTTTCACTTTGTGTTGCAGGAGGAGTTACAGGGCGATCCAGGGTCTGCACATACCAAGGGGTATAGCATGCAGCAGCACCGTGTGGTGCTAAGCCAGGATACCCAGGGATCTTTTAGCGTGTCCACTGGAAGACCTACGGCGCCCCGCTAACCGACAGGCGGTTGTGGGTCTGAGCAACCGGGGGCTGCCATGTATGCTCCGCCCACCCATCACGGGGGGCGTGGTGAAGCATGTGGACTGGAGGTCCACGGATGGGAGGGGGGGGACCCTCCCAACATTTGGTAGACACCAATTGGCGTTGCCATGGTGACTCTAGGCTTATCAGACGGGCAGGCGGCATGGGGCTGGCCTGCCCTGGGATCGCCCGTAAGATAACCCACCGTGTTTGCATATTTATTATGCTAATAAACCTGCAGCAATATTTCTCCACTTCATTCAGTGTCATGTGTTTTATTATGATTATGTACTGATGTGTGCTATGATAACGGTTGCCGATATTGGCACTAATTGCATTGCGTCACATGAGCGCCTGTGTTTGTGCAAACAGTAGTAAATGTGGGCTTTAGTGGGTGCCGTGGCCTCTAGTACGAAAAGGAGACAACTGATTGGACGTGTTTTTTTAACAAGCACCTGGTAGAAATATACACGCCTTTAATTTTGGAGCACTCTTTGAAAGTGTCCAGTACAAAAAATACACACTGCAACACACCTCTTGTCCTAACCTAAACGATGTCAAGAAATAATGATAATGCAACCTATGCCCTTAACGTCTCGTCTCCTTGCATATACCTGCTTGTGCAGTCTTAGCACAATGTCACATTGTTGGGATATTTTTCTTTGCGCTTTCAGCTAGCTGACAGAAACAGTCAGACGCCTGTGCTTAATGCTAAATTATTGAACACCCTGAACGTTTTCCTTTATGCAGTGAGGACCCCGATCTGCCGGGGAGTGTAGGAACGCTGCTGAGAACCCCGCATTCGGTCGCAAAAGAATTTCATTCCGGTAGTGTTATCACTCAGCAGGACTCGGAGCTCATCAGAAGGCGATCGGCGTGCGATGACGTAGCCGCTCCCGCGGCCACAAAAGCGGACTTTTCTCTGTGAGTTTCACAAAGGCCAACAATGGGCAGCATAAACAGCATTTAACGCCATTCACGGGCCATTCAAGAAAGGGGCGTCGACTCCGAATGGCAGCAAAGGCCGCATTGTGGGCAGATGAAAGGGGGCCTAATGAACAGGAAGCATCATGTGTGCCGGCTGACAGTAACCATATAACGGCAGGGCTGTGGGGCTGCCCCTCGCCCCGTAGGTCTATACAGACGGGGAAATAAAGAGACGTTCGAGCACAGGGGTCCCTTTCTTGCGAACACTTAAGCCCATGGGCCGCACAATGCGCTACAAGAGCGCACGTTTGATTTATTGTGGAGGAGGAAAATGAGGGGTTTTCTTAAGGAAGGAAATGAAACGTTTTCAAGGTGGTTAGTGAGTTATTTCTCAAAAGATATCCATCTTTTCTCACCAGTGTGATTTATCTGCCCTCGACAGGGCTGGTATTATGAATATGCACTTGAGCAATCCCAGAAAAGAACACGGCGTTCCATTCAACCGCACCATTAAGGCAGCATCACATTTAGCGCACAAACGCAACCAAAGTAAACCCATTAAAAGTAGGCACAGTCCTGCAAATTAAAATGAACATGTGCAGCTAGAGATTTTGTGACTGACTCAATACGCTAAATGTCCTGATAGGGACATGCATTTAAAAGGCTGGGGTGGGAATAATAGAACAATATATCCCCTTTGGTTTAGGGGGGAGGGCGGTGTTCTCTGGGTCTTGAGGACCACCGGGGTTGAGCACCTTGGACGAACTAGAGATCAGGATGGAAGCTGTGAATAGATTTGCTTAAGTGGACACTCATGTATAGAGAATTTGAGCCCTTCAAGTGTCAAATTACCTGAACCCCAGGCCATTCCATGTGACTTGTGCACTGAACAGAGGTGGCACCTTATTGAACATGAAGCTGTAGATGGGCCCTTTCTGAACTGTTTCGGTACCACAAAGTCATTTTTAGGTCTCGCCTGACCCAGCGCATGCGCTGGTCTGGAGAGACTTATTGAGATGGCTCCAAAAAGTGCTACCAGGCCAGCCTAGAGCCACAGTGCATGTGCGCGGGCGCGCGCGCCGCGCTTTACCGCCATTACTTTCGGTTTCGCGGCCGCTTTGATGTTTGATCGCGATCGCGATCACTTTCACTTTCCGCTTTGCATTGCCAATAGGGCTCGCTTTTGGGACCTTATAAGTATTTAGTTATGCAACTGTTGCATGGCTAAACACTTACAAGGTCCCAAAGGCGAGACCTATTGGCTATGCCAATGCTTGTTAATTTAAACAATGTTGCTTCTGTCAAATCAGAGTGCTTGTCGATTCAGGTTAGCGAATGGGAGGTCCTGAGCTTCATGATGACAAGCTTTTGTCTTTGCACCAAAGGAAAACACAAATATCAAAGTCTAACTCACACACATAGGAATGTTGGGGTGTATTTTTATTTTCAGGAGACTCCTCAAGACCTGGCTCTTCGAACAGTAGCAGCATCCCCCCCCATGCGCCTTGAGACCCTCACGGGTATGTAGTGCGCTTTACAAATGCTATGATTGATTGATTGATTTTATGCATTGGAATTTTTGTGTAGCACGCCCAAAGCTCGGAAGCTTCATTGTACTTTACATAGAGCACATGCAGATATCTGCAGAGGCAATACATAAGTAAATAGAAGTAGTAGTTTACATTACAGGCATGATAAGCTGTATAAGAGCAAGCAGCTAGACAATGAATATAAACAATTAGCATACTGGAGCAAATATAAAGAGGCAATTAGGCTTACGAAGCAGTTCCAAGATGCTAAGCAAAAGCCTCAAGTAAGACAAGTTCCGAGGCAGCACACGTGTGAGCATTCAATCAGTATGGTTAGAATCAAGACACATGAGGGGGACCGGGTGAAAGAGTAACTCAGAAGAAAAAGTTGTATTCCTTTTTGGAAGTAGGCAGAGAGGAGGTAATGGAAATGGCAATTGGAAATGTATTCCATACCTTGAGCGCATATCCAGAGAAAGATTATATGGAGGTGTGTTTTTGTTGAAAGAAACTATTTCCAGCAATAGTGAGCCAGATATGTGGAGTTGGCAGGACTCAACAGATATCCTTTTTCCTTGGCCAAAAAGTGAGATTGTTCAGAGAGGATTCGTTTTGAACAATGCACATAATTTTATAGATGAAGCTATCTTCAATGAGAAGTCAATGCAACGAGTGAAGGATTCAGTAATATGCTCAGAAGATCCAACAACAGGGACCAGTAGGGCAGTTGCATGAAGGGAGGCCTTGAGCGGTGCCAAACAAATTTTTAGAAATGACAGCTAGAACAGCATTTCTGCAATCTAATCTGGATACGATCAAGGCTTGGGTTACATATTTCAGGTCTTGGTCCACTAAAATAGGTTGATCCTTTTGATTAGTCTAAGCTGAAGATTCAAATTCCTAGCCATGGCGCTGATGTGTTTGGTAAGATTGAGTTTGTTATCAAGAAGGAAACCAACTGATTTGGCACTTTCTTTCATTTTTTTTTATTAGCCAATAAAATCGACACACATTTATATTTCGGTCATTAGAGCGGAAGAGAAAACAAGATAATCTGAGAGGGATCAATGCACATTTTTGGTCCCCTTATACGTTCAACTTATTTCACAGAGTTATACTCATGTCAGGAGCCAAACATTCAATACAATTATAATCTTTTGTAGAGGGAAATAAAAAATAAAAACTAACAGAACAGAGGAAACATTAGGATATAAATCAGGGCATATTGACATATAAATTAAATTAAATTAAAAGACAGTAGGAGTTATTGCAGATATTCTACTAGCGCCCCCCAGATCTTAACACCTAACCTACGTTTCTGAGATCCCTTGAGAGCGTAGAGACTATTTTCTAGATTACATATAGAATAAAGTCTGCCCCTCCACATTTCAAAGGATGGTGGCTCTTTCCCCCTCCATAATGATGCTATACATAATCTAGCCACCGCCACAGCTATGAATATAAAATACCGGAATTCAAACATTCCCTGTATGGTTAGTGATTCTTCCACCACTCCCAGCATCATTCCAGTAGGTGTAATCGCTATCCGCACCCCTGTCACCTCTGTCAAGAAGATCTCCATCTTATTTATAAATTGTTTTAGATCTGGGCACTTAGATTTGGCACTTTCTATGATAATCAGAGAACAGTTTAGGATATTGGTGGGATCCAGCCATTGTTGCGCTCAGACAAAGCATGTGTGTGATGAAATAAGTAGGTATTAGGTTGTATTAGGGTTACATTTGAGATGCTGAGCGGCCATCAGAACTCTATTTTGTCGAGAGTCAATGTCAATGTTGAGATATAGGTTTGGGAGGAAACCTTAAAGTATAACTTCACTGGGGATCATCAGCATATTAATGATAGGATATACTGGATTCCTTAATGATGCCACATTAGATTTGAGGTACAGATTGAAGAGAGTAGGGGCAAAGACAGAACCTTGTGGAATGCTTTGAGAAACAGCTACTAGGTTGGACCGAGGTTTACTAATTTGGAGGAAGTAAACCAATCCAGAACTTTCCCTTCAAAGCCCATGCAGAGTTTTAATATCTAAATGTGTATATCATTATAGACAGCGTAAAACGCGAACAAGAGATTGCATAAGATCGCAATCATGTATCACCATGTCAAGGATTAATAGAGCATCATTGATAACTTGCAGAATAGCAGTCTTATTGCTCCTGCATGCTCTGAAAGCAGGCTCAAAGACATGAAGAAGAATATTGTCATTTACAAACTGCGTGTGTTGATTTTTTACAGAGTTTCCCAGAATTTTATCCAAGAAGAGTAGACCCAAGATTGGGCAGTATTTGGTAAGTCACCATGATCCGCAGTAGATTTATTTTAGAAGGAAATACATTTGTCCAGCATTGAGGCAGATTGGAAACACGCCTTGAGATAGAGAGATGGTAATATCATTAGACTAAGGAGTCAGCTCATTCAGCATATCCATAGCTAATTTAGCAGGTACAGAATCTGCAAAATGACTTGAGGAATTCAGTTTGCATACATTGCTGAACATTTCAGTGTGAGATATTTGTTTAAAGGTGCACTTATTATTAGGTGATTTTGCTCATAAGTTGAGATGAGTGGTTATGGTTTGGAGAGAGTGGACGCTTCTATCTTTTTTGATTTTAGTGTCAAAGAAATTGGTAAATACCTTGAATTATTTTGTTGGGATGAACTGTGTCCAGAAAAGGTGTGGAATATTTCGAGGTGCGCAGAAGTAGAGCATCTGCCAAAAATCGTAGGATGCCCCATCCACTTACCTTATTGTCCCCATTTTGTTGTTGGTTCCCATATAGATTCTTACAGCTGAGCTTAAGTCAGCTCTGCCATTCTCCACTCTTTGCCAGGAGACCAACCACCACAGGTCCACTGTCTTAATAACACTAAAGATTCCTCCTATTTATGGCAGGGCTTACAATGCTGTTTTACCTGCATGGCCTCCCACACAATGAGTGAAAAACACCCAGAGTGTCAGGGAAATTGCTTCTTTGTTTTGCAGAAACAAGCTACAGGTTTTGAGGTTTGGTTTTGTAATAAGAAAATCAGAGGACACCCACATATCTCTCTTGAAATACTGGTTAATAATCTACGCTGAAAAATATTTTTAGAGAACACCTTACACTGTCAACAACTTACGCTCAGAATTGTTAAACATATTCAGGAAAATAGTTATTCAGCCTTGAGCATGGACCGTATCTTGACACAAGTAAATTACATTAGGAACTTAGAAACAGATTTACAAAAATATAAAGTTCAATTAATTACAAATTTACAAAGCAAAATAATTTAGCATATCAGTGAAAGCAGAGTAGTATGTTATTCACACAAAGATATTTACCCAAAAACAAAAAAACAGAAGAAAACACAAAAAGACTGTAAGACATCAAGTAGTGCTTCATAAATAACACAAAACTAATCCTTCCAGGGGTCTTGGTCTATCGGACCGTGGGGTACCTAGGAGTCTTTCTCAAGTCTCTGTATAATGCTATTGCAAATCATCTAGTGCAGTTCTCAGATTTTACCCTACTCAGGAACTTTAATATACATTTTGATAACGCTACAGATGTGCAAACAAGTGCTATGCTGGAAAAACTGTCATCTCTAAATTTGAGTCAATTTGTTAACTGTCTGACTCATCAGGCTGGGCAAATTCCTGAACCAATTTTCTAAAAAATAGAAGCTATAGTTCAGAAAGTAGAAGCTATTCCATGGTCAGACCACCTTGATGCTTCCTATCCTTCAGGTCATGGAAGCCAAATTCATGCCTTCTTATCTTATGGCACAGAATTGCTTAAAGGGAAAGTCTACTCCACCAGGGCCCATCCAGGCAGGGTACCCTGGCAAAAGTTTGCTAGAGGAAGAGGGCAGGTTCATTTCCTGGTACATCACTGTTGGGTGTAAATAGTAAGGCAGGCCCCCATAAAGAACTCCGAGTTTCCAGCATTATAGCACTCAATTACAGCACTCTGATTAGAAGATGCCAGGCACACCCCTATGAATTATGCTGATTTTAAATGTATCACATACAAAGCTTCCAAACTTTCATCATTTGTCAATGATAAGACTACTGTAGCAAGTAAAGGGCATGAATGGGCGTTTATGCCATAATATACAGATTGGGGTTCTCAGCCGTATCTATCTGCACACTTTCCAGCAGCCAAAAACATGATCTCCTGATTATACGTCTTGGTGTGCTCACATCGAAGGGTCTAATGCGCCCCTGGAAACAGCACTGGGTGATTTTAAAGTGCCGGCTTTGTGGCCAAAAAAAGGTACCTTTGCATCATCTGCTGTGCATTTGCCCAGCCTTGTTAAAACACAGACAAAGACTCTTGCAACCTTCTCTAAGAGCTCTGAAAATCAGGTCTTGTCTTCTTTATTGGGGAAACCTCTGTCCAAGTGGCATGTGAGACAGTGCGATTCTTGAAACTGGCTGCTAAGGAGCTGGAGAAATCTATCCCCTGACTCTTTCACTTGTGCTCCCAGTTGAGGTTAGATCAATGGCTCTCCCTGGAGGTAGTACGCACACAGCACTTGTGTACTTTGGGACTTGTCAGTATTTTAAATGTTTTAGTGGACCTTCACTGCTATGCCAGGGACTAAATTATACAATAAATATGAAGCCCTTCAATTTCCTTAGATCCTCCTGTAATGAAAATAGCATTTAATAAGCAGAACAGAAGCACCTTGTGGCAAAATGTTTGCACAGCACGTCCACACTTTATTATTACTAGATGGAGGAGTGTCTCCTTGAAGCAGGCCTTGGTCAATTCTTCTGATACTGGGTGTAGCATTCTAATTGATAGTATTAGGTTATTATTGTGTGATTCGATGGCTTAAAAGTCAATTGTGATAACATGCACTGTCTTGCTATTTTTCTTATTTAAGATGTTTTAGTGGCTGTATTGTATTATCATGGTAATTTTATAATATTTTTTATATGTACATGTAACGGTTGTAATTAACTATGCATAAATACACTGACTTGACTTGACTTTACCATGGTCAAACTACTCTCTAATCTACTTTACTTGGGACATGAGGTGGCCCTTCAAGGAAAAAGTTGCTTGAATCACCCCTAGATATTATAGGGGATAAGTGAAGGCTAAGGTAGCTGAAATGGAGACTAAGGAGTTCAAAGCCCATATTAAGTGGTGACGTGGAGGCTGATACTTTAGCCTTGAATGCGTGGCTTCTAGAGATGGCAAACAAGGTGGCTCCTAAAAAATGCAGTGGACAGCTGAGACACCCTGTCGCCGACAGAGGCCTCTGTGGTTCTCTGCTCCCGGCGGTCCCTGTGAAAGCACAGGCTCCCTGCCCAATCAAGACACTGCTCTCATACTATACCTAACATGAGAGCAGCACCAGGATTGGTCTGAATGGTCTGGTTTGCCGCTCAGACACTGCATGGAAGTCAGTGCAGTTTCTCCAACCAGGCTGTGCAATGCAGCTGGGTTGGAGAAATAGAAGTGCACATGTCGGTTTGGCCAGCCTAAGACAGCCAGACAAACTGACATGCGTACTTTACAGTGCCCATCACTCTCTCCCCTTCCCATGGCATAGCCTTGCCCCACACTGGCATCAGCTCAGTCACTCACAGAAGAATAACATTATAGTATTGTTTTATTATCATTTTATTTTTCTGTGACTGACTTTGACCAGTGGTGCGATGCTCCTTCGCCATTACGGAGGAGCCACCCCTGCTTTGAACAAAACTGGTGTGAAACTTTCCTCCAGCTTTATCTGCCAGCCACATACTATGACACAGAGTAGTGTGCTACCTCTCCAAAAATGTGCTTCGGGGCCTCACATAGAGGTTTGAACTGCTCTGCAAAGGCTACAGTACAATACTATATAATTGCATACTATTGCATTGCACAACCGTGACTTTCGTTTGCAGCGCAGTCAAGGATGCAAGTTTACAAGCAAGTGCAGGTGTGGAACAATTTACAACGTAAGTTCTGCATTTAAGTTTACAAATACATAGAGGGCAGCATCCAATACTTTTATTGGTTTTCACAGTGATTAACAAGGTAACCACTAGAAAATGTAACCTGCTATTGTTTGAGGAATTCAATTAATTAGGAAAGGAAAATACTCTAAAATTATAGGGTGAGTAAAAGTTATGATGTATAAGTACAAGTAGAAGCAGGTAATTCAGTAGGCTGAAGAAGGATGCCAGGACTGTAATAATAACACAAAAATCCCATTAGCTTCTTTTATGGGTTCAAGAGAGTCAGGCAGCAGTTGCTGATTCAGGGAGTGTCTAAGGAAGTTGGTGTGTTCCTAGCTGGACTGGATGAGTGCTTTCTGGCTCACTCAAGTTATTTTTTAAAAATTCTGACTCAGCTTTTCAGGGAATTTGTAAGAACAAAAGTGTTTTCTTCCCAGTTTGCAAGAATCCCTAAGACCAGTGTTAGATGTTTTGTTGCTTTTATGGCAGAGTGCTCAGTTTTGTTGGACACGCGGAGCCTGATTCTCAAAGTGCACTTTGTAGTACAGTTTGTAATACCACAAAACATACTACAAAGCTTTGCCTATACTTATATGTGCAGAGTTCGCCACCCCAACTGGAGAGTGTTCACACATGTAAGTATAGATTTTAGAAGTAAAGGTGGAAAGCAAACAGGAGAGTGTGTGGGGAAAAGGGGCAGACTTACTACTACTAAATGGGATGGGATTAGGGAGGAATGAGAAGGGTTTAGGGAGGGGTTTAGTGGGGAGTGTCACCCACCCACACAAGAGTAAACCATTTTTTTAGTAAGTTTACACTCAGAGTTTGTGAATACCAAAAGTAGTAAACTTACTATAAAAGTATAAAGTTACTCAAAAGTGTAATTTACTTTGTGAATCAGGCCCAGGATATACAAACAATATGACTGTTGTTTGCTTCTTTCCAGGCTCCCTGAAACCTTTTGGTATATATCTCTAATTTAGATCATTCACAAGTCATGTAAATAACCCGTGTCCCCTGTCATTTTCCATGCACTGCTTTTGAAGATTTTGAGGGCATTCTAACACTAACTTTGCAATGCTGTCACTGTGGTGGGTTAGTTGGGCCGCCTAAGATGCCATCAGCACTGGGAAATCATAATCACAAATTGACAGAAATAGAGATATGGCCCTAACCGAGAGGAACCAATCGCATCCATGCACCTTAATTGACACCTTGATCGAAACCCAGATTAGCTCAACACATTACTGGTCCTGTTACCCACCAGTGTCCACTATCGTAAACATGAGTATGGTGGCTCCATGGCATCAGAAAGGCCTGAACCTCTCACGATTCTACCCTTTAACTCCATGCGTTGTGCCATTGGAGGAAAATTAAAGATCACACCAAAGTCAATTGTGCAGTGCTTTCTGAGATAAGAGAATAGTCTTGCCAGTATTAGTCCACCAATTAACATAGTCCTACACATTGCCTACCCTGGTGTCACTGTGTTTGGCATCAGAAGAATGCTCCTGCTGTGCTTCTGGCATAGCACTATAAAGCAATAACTTGGGGTTTCTTAGACTTTCACTGTATGTCTACCACTGGGGCCCCGTGGATAGGGTGTCATATAAGTAAACTTTTAAAACAGGAGGGACTCGGGATGAAAGCTACCAGGTATTGATTCTGTCAGCCCCTGGTATTGGAACTTGATATTCAATCAATGGATTAGTCCTACCGTTTTAATGATAAGACACGTGGTCAGGATGTGGTTGGTAACTGGTTAGGGAAATCGAAATCCCATTCTGGAAGTGATTCCAATGTCCTAGCAAGGCCACTTGGCAAACAGGAAAACTCAAGCAAAAAAAGATCTGTACCATAAGAAATAACCAAAGTAATGTCCCACTGCTTAAAATGTATAATGTGATTTGCTGTTTTTGATTTATGTGGCCTTTTAGCCATTTGTATCCATTTAGAACCTTTTGCTAACATTGGTCACCTTCTGTACGTGTTGAAGAGTAACAAAAATCCTCTAAGAAAATTATTAATTTATTTAACTGAAATTCTATGCTCCCTTCTTCCTACCATGCACATTTTGATAAGTGCCATATGTCACTAAGGCCCAGATTTACTAACACTTTGATTTGGGTTTGGTTCACAAAACTGATGCCAACCTAGCACAAAGTGTTATGGTGAATGATGATTTGCGTTGGAAGATTGCCTTAAGTAACTTAGGGGCATATTATCAAGAAATGGCGTTAAAATTATCGCAGCTTCAAAAAAAGTTGAAAACAAAAGTATAAATAAAGTACCAGATCAAATAAAAGAAACAGTTTGGTCTAGCGCTAATTTAAGACGCAAAAACGAAACAGGTCCTGGCCTACTCCCTTGCTATATATATAAACGGCCCAGCCAGAACCTGGCCCATTGGGCCTAACTCCCCTATTATTATATATACAACATCACTCCTTTGTTTAGATAGAGGAGCATTTCTCTGGCATTGAGAGGTCACCCACATGCTGGCGTCCCATCCTAGCTGATTCCTGTTAACATCTTATGAGGGATGCTGCCCAGCTCTCCACCAAGACTGGCAGCCTGATGACACTTACCCACAAGTAACGGGGAGTTAGATCACCCTATAGGGGTTCGGCAGATCCATACACCGTAGATTTGATAGTGTAGGATGCGCTAGGTAGGAGTACTATATATTACAGTACTTGTATGCTAGCATATATTCTCTGTAATAAGCAAAATGGTTGAACTGTTTATTTTTTTCACCATTCTGGTAATGCTAATCACATTATTCTGTTTCCTTCTATTGATTATTGCAGCGCAAGTATTTTACTCAAGAATCACAATGCTTCAATAAATATTGAAATGCTTTACTGTGTATTTCTTGTTTATCTCCTTGGGTATGCATAAGTAACTAAGTGAAAGGGCTCTAGATTTGTTACCACGATTTCCTTGGTGAGTCAGGGTTGTCATGTTTTGAGGTTGCACATCCATTTGTTACCCTGTCAGGTAGAGATACAGATGGTGCACTGTGAGCTTGCAGGACTTAGGCCAACATAAGCGGGTGGTGTGCTTGGAATTAGTCTCACATAGTCACACTAATGAAAAAATAAGGTTTTCCAAAAACATTGAGGCCTAATTTAGAGTTAGGAAGTTGTAAGACATCTGCCAAAAATATGTGGATATCCCTTCGGCCTTATTTAGAGTGCATATAAATGTATACACTCTAAATTAGGCGGGCAGGATATACACCTTGAACTATGAAGTGTTAAACATTCATAACGGATGTTACAAAATCGAACTTGACCACATAAACTACAGTTGTTTCAGAATAAACATACAAAGTATACTCCAAAAAGGGCTATTCCAGTGGAAAACCTTGTGTATCCAATTTATATTGTCTTAACTATGGTGAAATAGAAGTGAGTGATCTGATACACAAAAAATATTAGCCGTGGGTTATGACAGGTGTACCGGAAGTGAATGCAGTCACTTTTTCATTTGCATGAATTCCAGTGTTTGTAATTACAGTAATGACCATAATAATATCATTGATTGTTTACGTTATCATTATTTAAAAAAAAAAAAAACAGCAAAGGTGTTCCTTTTACAGGTATTCAATGACTACAACTAAAAATATGCTGTGACTACCTGGATCTAGCATAAAGGAATGCAGGGGTACTCCCTTGAGCTATAAAGTTTAAAGGCCAGTTAAGGGTAACCTCTAGACCAAAGACTGATAAATGTGTTTGTATGGATAATTATATTTTCAATATGAGGGATCCCACGGATTAGAATTCTCTGAAACATAGCCAAAAGGTAACATTTTGGGGCCTAGAAAATGAAGGAAAAATAGTTGAAGGTGGCAGTTGGTACACTGAGCTGAGGGACTTTCATCCACACAGTGGCTAACATGTATAGCAGATCAAACCAAATTGCTAGTTTTGTAACCAGCATCCGAACCCACAAAACATTTAAGCACAGTTATTATGTAACACTTTCATCACCTTAGTTAAAAATCCTAGCAGTAATTTTCATTGACTAAAAGTATTTCCCACTGTTCCTTTCAAGATGCGGAATATATCGGGCCTGATTTGGAGATTGGAGTATGGGATGCTGGTTCTCTGTCACAGGAGATCTGATTCGTCCATCAGACTCATGGAATACCATTAACCATATGTAAAGTTGTTGCTGAATGGCCGCTGACTGTCAAGGATGGATAGTACTCCATCTTAGGTTACATCTCTGTCAGCGTTGGTATAACTGATATATGTCTGCCATATATTGAGATATTCGCTGCCACAGTGGGACGGGGGAATAGCATACCAAAGTATATAAATTCAGACGTGTTTTTTGGTGGAAGACACAACAGTCAATGCACACACAGCTTCTCTACATTGACATATTATGCTCATCTGCATTTTATAAAACAAAAACCACTCCTCTAATCATACAAGCCATTTACCATTGTATATTGACACCAGCCACAGACCCTTTTCATTTTTATTCTTGTTTATCATCAGAATGTCTGGTAGAAAAGCCCCTAGCATTTCTGAAATTAACTGTTTTGGTGGATTAGATAATGAGGATAGAGCCACAGTTGTTTGTAGACATGATCCAGGTAGCAACCGTGAAGGGAAATGTGGGACAGAAAAGTGGATAGGGTGAATGCTGTCACCAACACCAGGCACTCACAGGAGGACAACCAGGAGAGCTGGAATGACCCGCAGGGAAGAGTTGGAGAGTATGTTCCCTCACTTCCAGAGAACACAAAGATATTCTGAGAAGTGGTGGTTCTCTCAGGCTCCTCAACCACATGCCCTGGGAGGATCTATTCCACTCTGTAAGCACTGAGGAAATTCTAGATGGAGTGGAGACTGGTATGTCAAATAGTACTGTTGTACTTGTCTGCCTTACTTAGCTAGTTAGTGCCTGTAGCATTTCTCTGGGTCACGTGACTGGGTGTTTGGTCTTTGTGTATTCCTCCTAGGCAGCCACACACAATAGGAAGCGTAGGTGTGACTTGATAGGCCATCACCGGCAGAATGTTTGGGCAGAGTTATGCAAAAAAAAACACTTACACTTGAATATGCTGTGTCCTGACTTCACACAAAGGATTGCATACCCTCTGGAGCCAGGGCTGAGAAGGCAGGAAACCTGAGAACTTCAAAAGGAATCCTCTAGCAGCTTCTCCTATTTCAAAGAGGCACCAGGTATAAATATTGGATCTCAGACACCAACTCCTCTGTATACCTCTGGACTTGTAGATAAAACAGAAGATGGACTGCTGTGCTGCTTTGCTGTCAGAAGAACACCACACTGTTTCCCTGCTATCCTGCTGCCCTGCTTGCTGAGAAGAAAGATTGGACCAGCACCCTTCATCCCAGGCTGAAGTGATTCCAAGGGTCAGCCAACTGACCTTCTGTTCGGAGCAACATGGACATAACAAGCTCCAATGGCTGCCTGGACCTGTAACTCGACCTGGAACTGGACCTGCCTTGGCCCAGCTGACCTCTGCTGGAGTGAGTTCCTGACCCCAAGTGGTTCACCTCTGGTCTTTGACCTTCGGTATGGTCTCAGTTGAGCTCCACTGAAGTTTTTGTGTTCTTCGCGTACTCAATTGTGCATGTACACACCAAGACCTTGCCACCCACGCCACCCGCCAATGCGAAGTAGCAGCGAACTGAACTCTTTGAGCTACAGCGACCACCAATGATGCCCGGCAGTGCGAGGAATGCACTTTGCTCCACAGCATTGACAGCTTGTGGTGACCGCCAACATGCCGCTCGGGCAAGGTACGTCTGCAACACCGACAGGAACTTTGCCTTACAGCAAAAACTGTCTGCGACGCCCAGTCTGCTCCTTGCAGTACATCAGCTTCCATCTGTAACTCTCTAGCTGCTCCTCATGGTCCCTTCCACCACGAACAGAACTCGTTGCACTGGCATTTGACTGTGAATCTTTCAAAGTGCGATATTTTCAGTTGAACCAACCTGCTTCAAGCATCTGACCTTCAGTTCCAAGATGACACATAGAAATTCAGCCTTACTCAAGTCAGAGAGGATTTTTGACATAAAATATAAAAAGTGACATTCTGAAGTTCAACTTTGAAACTTATTTGCGTATTCTACTTCAAGTCTCCAGCAGAAACTATCTGCTTAACGTATCTTACCAGGGCTCCAACGTTGTTGGCCTCAAATTATGCCTCATTCCTAGACAAATTGGTGCTTTGGGCTTTTTGACACTATATTTTTTATAAACTTTAAAAAATTCCATCTCTGATTCAAATGTTTGGATTTCTGTAATTTGGGTCTCTTTTAGAGGGTTAAAATTGACCTTTTAAAAAAGAAAATGTAAAAACATTTATCACATTTCATAAAGTTTATTAATTATATTTATCTTATATTAAGCCAGTCTGCTGAGTGGAATACCTACCAGGGGGTTAGGTCACAAATATTTTTCAACATTCAGCTGTGACTTGATGAGCTAATCATTTTTGTTGTGACCGGCCACACTACACAAATTAGATTACCTATTATTAGAAAGGCATAAAAGTTGGTATAGGACACACATGCCTTTTAATTTCCATGCCCTACCTGCATTTGTTTTAAACATATACGAATGACTTTCCAGCAAGTTAAATGTGTCATTCATGAATAAGCTAATATAGCCATTTATAATTGTGGAAAACAGCCCCTTTAATCTAGGTTATCATGGGCTTAATGCATGGATTACAAGAGATTTATTGCAAAATGGGCCAACTATATAAATTGGATGGCTTGGATTTTGCCAGACTAGTACTCTTTCAGAAGTGTAATTGATCTCCTGTTTGCCTATTTACCTGTACAATATGATAGAGTGCACTTGTAAGTAGGCAGACAGAATAGCAGTTGCATTTGTGATTGACTATTCATCCACTAATCTCAAAATTTTACACATTGTTTTAGCAGGGTTGTTTCCTCACAAGTGGCACATGTATGTATATATATATATATATATATATATATATATATATACATACATATATTATCTACTGGCGGTCGCCAGTAGATAGTTATAGTTAGGACCGTGTTTCCATAGGAAATCCGCAACATTCTATTTGGAATAACTTTGGCGCCGGTCGACGAATCCTCGCGAACTTTTCAAAACTAATGGGGCGCTCCGCTCCGCTCCTACCCTGAAAGTCTCTGGGGGATTCGTCAAGCGGGGGCTGAGAAAAAAGGGGGGTCCCAAAACGCGTTTTCCCCATGCATTTTCCCATAGGACCTTTAGTCCGAGCTACAGCCCGAACGGCTGAACAGAATTACTTGAAATTTGGCAGAGAGGTAGTCCTCAGGTCAAGGATGTGCCTTTTGTAGGTCTGGTGTAAATCTGTTCAGTAGGTCCTGAGAAAATAGCATTTAAATCAATATATATATCTGTAAGCGCGCTCCGTGCGCTTACCGTAAGCTTACCGTACGCGTACGGTGCCGTGCGCGAGCTCAATTCTGATTGGTGGTTACATGACTGTAAACATTCGAATCGGTCAAAATCAGGAAGTGTCGGTCGCCATTTTCTGTCTCTCGCACTGAGAAACAAAGGTGGGGAACGTGAAAAGGGGGCAACGAAGAGAGTTGCAGACCCCCTAGTGTTTGTCTGGGGGTCCAAGAAGGACCCAAAAGTACGGAAAATACATTTAATAATTTTAAAAAAAAATCGCGGAGTGCGCGTACGGTAAGCTTACCGTACACGCACGGCAAAAAAAAAATAAAAAAAAAATAAAGAAGTAACAATCACATTTATTAAACAAATTAAAGGACCCACAAGGGAGAAAAAAACAAATGTTACTGTGTAAAAAAAGGCGAGGCGCGCACGGCATGGACTGCGCAACGTGGGCGCTCGGTGCGTGAAGCGCACCGAGCGCCCACAGCACGCGCACGGTGCGTGAAGCGCACAGTGCGCGCAGGGTGTGCGCACAGTGAAAAACCAGAAAAAAAATAAATAAATAAATACATAACTTAGCATTTAAAAAACCGTACAAATTCACTGAAAAAACCATAGGTTTCACACACGTTATAGTTAGGAATTATCATTTACAAAACCTTGCAAATTCACTTAAAAAACCATAGGTTTCACACATGTTATAGTTAGCTGTACATTTCACTCGTAAAAAACCAATGAAATTCCACGTTATAGTTAGATCAGGTAACTATAACTTGCGCGACCGCAATCCACAATGTGTCATTTCAGATGTCATCATTGATGTCATGAGTGATGTCACTGACCATGTCATGAGTGATGTAATATGTGACGTCATCAGCAGTTTATTGTGGGCGCGCAAGTTATAGTTACCTGATCTAACTATAACGTGGAATTTCATTGGTTTTTTACGAGTGAAATGTACAGCTAACTATAACATGTGTGAAACCTATGGTTTTTTAAGTGAATATATATATATATATATATATAAACTTTATTCTATACGATACGATACGAATAACTTTATTCGATGTAGAAAAACATCATAAAAGTATAAAACAAGTTAAAAAGGCTCTTCAATATTTACACACTTTGTACACTATAATGAACTATTGGCCACTTTCCCCAATGTAGCCATACTATGCATTCGATGAAAATTATGACATACATGATAAAAGTAATACAGTGGACAGAATACAGTACATTAAAACCCAGCCACATCAGCTGAAATAAAATGAGGTTAGCTCACAACAGACTTATTTATCGATTATTTCATTTTGATAAGCTTTTGTCTTATCCTCCATGCGTTTCCAAGAAACTTTGCTGTACCACAGATTACGCTGGAGATTAATGTCTCGTATGTTAAAATACGTAGAGCCACCCTATAGGTTGAACAACCCAGATTGATACAGACTGGTTTTAACCACCTTGACCTCACTTGACTATATGCCCTACAAGCAAACATAAAGTGTGCAATGGATTCCGTGGGGAAAGCACAGCCCGGGCAGCCCATATCATTTTCCTTCTGGTCACTCCAGCCTCTTTGAAAATCGCAGAGAGGAAGTGTGCCGTACCTACATTTTAGGTAAAGCACCCTGTCTCCCAGGGACTCAATGAGGTCCAAGAAAGGTTCCAATCTGGGGACAGGTTTAACATCTAGGAATCTCTCAGACAAAATACCGTTCTGGTTCTTACTAGCAGTAGCAGAAACCCAGTCCCAGTACAGCTTTTTTACTAGATGTTTAGGCGGAGGCATCTGGCTCTCCCATGCTGAGTCCAAACCGATTGCACCCACCAGTTTTTTCAAATTGGACACCCAACCAATTTTATAGCCTGCACCCAGATGTAACAATTCGGTTAGGCCAGAGGCATAGTGGCTTAAATCAGAAGACCTCCTAAGCCGGGTCCAGTATAGCAGGGGGCGCAGCCTTGCCACTTCATTTATAGGGTGTCTCCCAAGGTCGTAGCGGAGCGGAACTAGGGGGGTCGACAGAGGGAGCGAGACTACATCTCTATAGAATTTATTCTCAGATCTTACTAGCTCAGAAAGATTTTCGAAACCCCACAGTTCCGCCCCATAAAGACACGCAGGCAAGGCCTTGCCCTCGTATACTTTAATAGCTGGGGCTACGGGCCGGCTATAGGAGAGTCTCTGGTGCCTGGCTATGGCTCCTGAAATCCGTTTATGGTTTAAAAGCATTTTTGTCTGATGGGGAGACCACTTCATTTTGTTATTCACCCTTACCCCAAGATAGTCAAATGCCTCCACAAGCTCCAAAGGGCAGTCATTCAACTTGATGTTGTTCCTGAAGCTTTTTGATGGTGCCAGAGCCATTAACTTGGTTTTGGATGTATTAATTACCAGGCCTCTGGCTTCACAGAACTTAGTGAATCGATCAAGGAGTTTCTGCAAGCCCAGGGGGCTTTTTGAGATCAGGAGGGTATCATCCGCAAAAAGTAAAGTCGGTGTTTTTTCCCCACACAGGGTTGGGGCATCGGCCATGTCCTCTCTCAAATGGTCCGCCACCCCATTTATATAGAGAGAGAAGAGGGTCGGCGCCAATACACAACCCTGGCGGACCCCTCTCTGGACTGCTATTTTCTCAGTCAGCTGTCCCTGGCCGCCCCACCTCACTCTAGCAAAATTATCTTCATGGAGAAGTTTAACAAGATTCAAGATCAGGGGAGGGAGTCCAAGGTCCAGCAAAATCTGCCATAACTTGGAGCAGGGGACCAGGTCAAAAGCTGTTTTTAAATCAATAAATGCCAAGTACAGGCTACCCTTCTCGATGATTACAGTTTTCCAGTAGATCAGGCAAAGTCTAAATACCTGGTCCATTGTACCAACGCCACATCTAAACCCTGCCTGGAAATGGGACAACACACCCTCCTCATCAATCCATTCTTTCATCCTCATTAGGAGGTCCCTACCAACCACTTTTTGGGCGACATCAATTAAGCTAATCGGTCTGTAGTTGGCAGGGTCCTCTCTATCCCCCTTCTTAAAGATAGTCACCACCTCCGCCCCTTTCCAGGAATCTGGTACAGGGTGGCCATTCGCTATAAGATTTAAAGATCTACAAATAAATTGGGCCCAGAGATCTTTTTCATGGAGCATAAGGTCTCCTGGGAGACCATCAGGTCCGGCTGCTTCACCGGGCACAATCAGAGCAATGCCTGCTTGTACCTCATTGAGCCCAAACTGCTCTCCCTCAAGTGGGAGTACAATTGGCTCTGGATCACTCCCTTGCTCCAATGGTACGGGCCCTTCGCCACCCATGTACAATTTCTGGAAATGGTCGTACCATTCTCGCCCTGCTATATGATTCGACAATGGATCAGCCCCCCTCCTCGTGCTAACATTGATGAGGTCCCAAAATAGAGTTGCGGCTTTCATCTGGGCGGCGGATTTAAGTTCTTTCCAGTGGGTTTCTTCCCAAACTCGTTTTGCTATATCGATAGACCTATAGTACGATTTCCTTGCGGTGACAATATTTATCTGGACCTTGGATTTTAAAGCTCTCGATAGGTCCTGCCTCCTTTTCCTGCAATCATCAGAGTACCATAGGTTTTCGGCCTTTGGGGAAAATTGCTTACGGCCCCCTTTATCTTTAGCCTGAAAAAACTCACCCACCTTATCCACAGTTAAAAGATATATTTCTTTAAGCTTTGAGGAATGAGCAGGTACAAGGGGAGTATTGGGAACACCGTTGAGAATTACAATACTGGCATCCATAATCTTCCTGATGCCGTCCAGAGACAATTCTCGTTTGGCAACCTTGGGCCATTTAAGGTGCCGGTTACAGTTAGAGGGCACAATTTCCCTCATACAGGGCCTCCTGGTGCTAACATACTCAGTTTGTGTAAGATCTGAATTACGAAAAAATTGCATGGACAAGGGGTTGTGGTCGCTTTCACTTCTTGAGATAACTTCCATGTCGATGAGATCGACCCATGACCCGACGTCCAGCAAGATATAGTCGATGCGCGAAGGCACCCTGGTTCTAGTAAAAGTGGGGGCTCCCATGGGATCTGATTTAGTTCTACCATTAGTTGCCCTCAAATTATGCTCTAAAATCAGGGTATTTATTTGGATGACACTTTGGGACCACTTCTTTATTGAAGGGAGACTAAGGCAGGGAATTTCCCACTTAGTATCTAAATCCCCAGTGCCCTGGACATCCTCATCACAAAGGGGCTCAAAAGTGCAATTAAAGTCTCCTGCGACAATGATGCCCGCTGCAGAAGTGATGGCCGTGAGCTCAGAGTCCAGGAACGATATAATGGGACTTACTTGGGCTCCCGGGGTCCCTCTGGCATAGATGTTAAAAATTTCTAAGCCTCCTTTTAAATCTGACCCACCTATAGAGATACGGAGAATGTCCTGAGAGGGGGGTTACATGGTTTTTAACTAACCAATTTAAGTGGATATTGACCCAGACAAGGAGCCCCCCTGATGGCCTGCCTCTAGGTGAGCTAATCGCTGGAATATGGAAGGTGGAATAGCCTGACCTGTAAAGGGGAACTAGGCTCCATGTCTCCTGGAATAAAATGTTGTCAAATTTATTGATAAAGTCACTCCAAAGTGGGTCAGAAAGATTCTTTTCCAAACCCGCAATGTTCCATGATATGAAGTGAATTAGCCTTGTGTTATTTTGGGAGATATCGCTGTTTACACCCAGCACCCCATTTAAGTGGGTGACTCCACTAACTGGTTGAGTCTGATCAGAATTGTCAACACGGACCCCCTCCCAGTCCAAAGACAAGGGATATCCTGGTGCGCTATGTTCCACTGGGTATTGTCGTTCAGGTTCAGATAAAGAGTTATCTAGACAATTATTCGCTAGTCAGTTGACCTGTCTAAGTCCAGAATCGTCACCCTCCTGCAATTGTGGCCAGGAGGGAGAGGAACGGATCTGAATCGAAGAATACTACGGTGGGGATGTCCTAAGCTCTAGCAAAAATAAATTTGCTGCTAGGGAGGGATCCTTAAATTCAATCTCTAGACAGTCCAATGGGGCATCTGACCTGGAGATCCTTCTTACTCTTACCATATCTTCTCTAATAATGGATCTGCACCCCCTTACATGGTGCAACCAATGGATAGCTTTATTGTGTATTGAGTCCCTGCTTTCAAATCCCCCCGAGTTAGCTAATTTCGGGACATTAGTCATATACACCATGGCCCTATTGGGGGGGGTAGTGTGGACGAGGACCATGGGCGGCTCTAGTGAGTGGTAATCTAGTCTGAGCTAGGGGGAGGGAGGATGTAATATGGATATGTTTCTTAGGTTGAGATTTAGATTTGTGCGCCCCATTCCGAGCTTTGCCTCTCGTGATGTCTGCATATGTTATAGCATTATCATTAGTGAGTGCCTTGTTAAACTTTATTCGGTTATTACAACCATCCAAGTATACATCCGTAAAACAATAAAAACAACGTTGTTTGTTTAAAATAATTGAAAAGACACAGGACATACATACCAATTGCTTTGTTAAACAGTGTTTTACAACTCAGAGGGTGAATAAGTCAAGCCAAATATAAAAATATATAAAGTGGCCTGTGCTTTACGAGCAATGCAATGCAGTAACAACTATAAAAACATATCAAAAAGCATGATGGATAGGCTAACAGTCTCATATCCCAAGTCAATTACAAAAGATGATGTAGATCACGGATTGGCATTAGGAACTGAATCATAGATAAAAGTAATTAAAAGACACATAGCGTACATTCAATTGCCTAAGAAAAAAGTAGATCGCAACACCCAAGGTGGTTGGGTCATGCCAAGATGTAAAGTGTCATGTGCTTCAAACACAACTATAAGTAACAGCTATGGGCACATAGCAAAAGGTGCAATAAAACAAATAAAAGTCACTTCACATAAATCAAATACTAAGGTAAATTTGTAATACGTATTCCAATTTTGTGAATGTTCAAAATGTTAAAAATAATTTCCTAATTCATTGCCCAGCAGCTTTTAAGATTGTTCTTCGGTCATGCCAGGATACCTCTAAAAGTTTGATTACAGCTAAAACTATTTTAAAAGAGGTGTCCGTTTTTAAGATGCTAAGAGCTACCAAATATTGAGTTATTCCCAAGTCACGACATATAGGGAAGATCCACTTATGAAGAGAGGTCAAATACCCTGGGCAAAAGAACAATAAATGTGATTCGTTCTCATCGCCCTGGCCACACATAGGACAAGCCTTGGGTTCCTGTTCTTTGCCCCCATTTGTGGGTGAACGATCTTGAAGGAAGAGTTTCAAAACAAAATCGTAAATACAGACTCTTGGCTAAGGAAGAAGGTAATACATCCAGATATTGCTCGAAGGATAGTATACGTTTATGGTCAAGATACGCATTGGTTAAAGGACCTATTGAGCTTCTAACTATATATTCTTCATTAATATGTGCCCAATAAGTAGCCTTCAGTACACTCATATCTGTTTTGTTAATCCCTGCAGGGTCAGCCCAATAGCGTTGTAGACCCAACTTCCCCAGCCACATACATTCAACTTTAACCCAAGAGAGTGAACTAGCACCTGACATCATTACTAGTTCGGCAAGCGAGTCCTTGTAATCAGCTGGCTCCGGCGTGCTCCAGAGTCGGACCCAATAGGCTAGTATTTTGATACAGCCACATCTGCTATTCTTTTTAGCCCCAGTTCAAAATACAATGAGATGAGGAGTGAGCCGGATGTGAGGCAGACCAACTTCCTTGTAAAATTGCTTTCAGCAATGGCCAGGGGCTGAACATCCACAGAGCCCCTGAATTCAGTGCCATGGAACTCAGCCCCTTGTTCCTTTGCACGATTTATTTCCATGTGACACTGTTTGCTGGTGCATCCTAATGATAGCGTTCGACCTATGCTCAACTAGAAGTCTGCTCTTAGTTAACTGTCCCTGCCATTTGTAGCTCTACATAAGTTGCACTCTAGATAGTCAAAGTTATCTACCCTTTCTAGTACCTTGTTGTCGACCGTTTTTTCCTTCTCACCCCATTTCCCAACAACATAAACGTGGTCTTATTAACGTTTAAGTCAAGACCCCTTACCTTGCAGGAATCTAAAAATCTGTTAACTAAAATTTGCAGGCCCATAGGTGTCTTTGAGATAAGGAGGGAGTCATCAGCGAATAATAAAATCGGTACTTTCCTATTATTCAAAGTAGGAGAGTCATTTCTGCAATGTTCCAGAACTGCAACAATATCATTCATGTACAAGAAGAACAACGTGGGTGCAAGCTCACAGCCTTGGCACACCCCACGTTCAATTAGGATATGTTTAGTCAGCTCACCATTTGGGCCCCAGCGAACCTGGGTGAAGTTGGACTCATGCAATTTGTTTAAAAGTTGTACTAAGTTACAGGGGACTCCATGGGCCATATTATCAAGAATGGCGATAACATTATCGCCGCTTTAGCGGCAGGAAACTGCCGCTAAAGCGGCGATAAGGGGCTTTATAATATGCCCTTGTGAATTCCAATAGAAGCCCAGGTTTGATGTCCTTCACACCAGAACCTGGGCTTCTATTGGAATTCACAAGGGCATATCATCAAGTCCCTTATCGCCGCTTTAGCGGCAGTTTCCTGCCGCTAAAGCGGCGATAATGTTATCGCCATTCTTGATAGTATGGCCCCCAGTTTTAATAGAACATACCATAACTTGCAGTACTTAGATCTATAAATGCCACATAGAGGTTTGTTTGCTGTAAGAAAACCGCTCTCCAATATAAAATCAAAAATCCAAAAATGTGATCAATAGTATGGTTTTTTCAGAGAATTTGTACGGTTTTTTAAATGCTAAGTTATGTATTTATTTTTTATTTTTTTTCTGCTTTTTCACCGTGCGCACACCCTGCGCGCACGGTGCGCTTCGCGCACCGTGCGCGCACTGTGGGCACTCGGTGCGCTTCACGCACCGAGCGCCCACGTTGCGCAGTTCATACCGTGCGCGCCTCGCCTTTTTTTACACAGTAACAATTTTTTTTTTACCTTGCGGGTCCTTCAATTTATTTAATAAATGTGATTGTTATTTCGTTTTTTTTTTTTTTTTGCCGTGCGCGTACGGTAAGCTTACCGTACGCGCACTCCGCGATTTTTAAAAAAAATTATTAAATGTATTTTTCGTACTTTTTGGTCCTTCGTGGACCCCCTGACAAACGCTAGGGGGTCTGCAACTCTCTTCGTTGCCCCCTTTTCACGTTATCCACCTTTGTTTTTCAGTGCGAGAGACAGAAAATGGCGGCCGACACTTTCTGATTTCGACCGATTCGAATGTTTACAGTCATGTAACCACCAATCAGAATTGAGCTCGCGCACGGCACCGTACGCGTACGGTAAGCTTACCGTAAGCGCACGGAGCGCGCTTACAGATATATGTATTGATTTAAATGCTATTTTCTCAGGACCTACTGAACACATTTACACCAGACCTGCAAAAGGCACATCTCTGACCTGAGGACTACCTCTCTGCCAAATTTCAAGTAATTCTGTTCAGCCGTTCGGGCTGTAGCTCGCACTAAAGGTCCTATGGGAAAATGCATGGGGAAAACGCATTTTGGGACCCCCATTTTTTCTCAGCCCCCGCTTGACGAATCCCCCCGAGACTTTCAGGGTAGGAGCGGAGCGGAGCGCCCCACCTATTTTGAAAATTTCGCGAGGATTCGTCAACCGGTGCCAAAGTTATTCCAAATAGAATGTTGCGGATTTCCTATGGAAACAAGGTCCTAACTATAACTATCTACTGGCGACCGCCAGTAGATAATATATATATATATTCACTTAAAAAACCATAGGTTTCACACAGGTTATAGTTAGGTGGACATTTCACTCGTAAAAAACAATGAAATTCCCCCGTTA
The DNA here is from genome assembly GCF_964204655.1 of Triturus cristatus. Classification (NCBI taxonomy): domain Eukaryota; kingdom Metazoa; phylum Chordata; class Amphibia; order Caudata; family Salamandridae; genus Triturus; species Triturus cristatus. The sequence goes on along the minus strand of NC_140591.1, from coordinate 720,891,856 downwards.
TAGTTAGTTCAGATAACTATAACTCGCGCGCCCTGCTGTGTTGAAAGTTTCAGAGTGATCTATCAAGCAGGAACTGAGAAAAAGGGGGAACCCCATACAGGGTTTCCCCATGCATTTTCCAATAGGGGCGTTGAATATGACTACAGCTCAAACTGCTGAACGGAATTACACCAAATTTGGCAGAAAGGTAGATTTTGTTCCGGAGATCATGCTTTTTATGATTTGGTGTAAATCTGTTGAGTAGTTTTAGAGGTATTAAAAGTAAAAAAAAAGTATAGGCCGAGTGCCGAAACGCGTAGACCGTCTCTTACGTGAAAAATGCCCCGTTCCATCTAAAATAAATATCACTGGAGTGTGCTTTGTGGTGCTGTGATTCTTACCGACGACGTACCTTTAACAACTGAAGGAGAAGCGAGAAGTATTTTTTCGATATATATATATGTATAGATATATTCACTGAAAAAACATTAGGTTTCAGAGATGTTATAGTTAGAAATTAGCATTTAAAAAACCTTAGAAATTCACAGAAAAACCATAGGTTTCAGGGGTGTTATAGTAAGCTGGCCATTTCACCCGTACAAAACCATAGAAATTCCTCCGTTATAGTTAGTTCTACTAACTATAACTCGCGCGCCCGCAATGCACTGCTGATGATGTCACATATTGCATCATTCATGACATGGTCAGTGACATCACTGATGACATCACTGATGACATCTCAAGTGCCCCCTGCCGGCACTGCACACAATCACCGCAACAGAAACCACAAGCATTCCAACAATGTCCAGGCAAAACTGGACTGCCAGGGTCTGTACAATAATGTCGTTGCAAACTTCTCAGCCAGTGTGCATGATTCCTACATCTTTGGCAAGCATCCCAGCCCTGGTCCCCAGACCAGTCCGCCACCCAGCAATGACTGCCCGACCCTGCGCACCCAGACCTCAATGCTCACCTGCCCCCACCGGCGTGTCTCGAAGAGGGTCCACCACGTGCTGGAGCATCCACCTCAGCCGACGCTGGATTCTGCAGCACAGGCCCCCAGCGCATCCTGCTGCTCCACGCCGAGGAGTCATGTCTGTACAGCGAGCTGCCTTCGGCGTACACGTGGTCCAGTCGAGCTCACAATTCATATTGGGTCTTGATTGCCAGGATAGCGTATCGAGGCCACGCATCATCGCAGGTTGTACACCTGCTCAGCTCTGGTGGCACTAACTTAGTGCAGCTCAAGTCATTGCCACATGGCGGGAGGCCCGTGTCGGCCAAAATGCCTCGGCTGCCACCAACTCTGTGCACCTCAAGTTATCATCACGTGGCAGGAGGCCAGTGTCCGGCAAAGTGCTTCGGCTGCTATCAACTCTGTGCACCACAAGTCATCGTGACGTTGCGGGAGGACCGTGTTGGTCAAAGTGCCTCGGCTACCACCAACATAATAAGCACATGGATACACCCAGATAGAGAGTAGAAATGGCGTTGAGCACGTGCACCGGCCCTATTTATTGGCAGGGTCACATGTCCTGTAACGCCTGTGCTGCATGGGTGTGGTGTGAGTGTAAAGCAGCCATGATGGAGTGGCTGTGGCATGCTGACAACTAGACCTGTGATCAGGAGATCGCTACAGGGAAGACCTGGGACATGTAGCGTTGTAGCTCCCTCCCTGTAAGCGTAAGCGGAGTGGGCTGGCTGAAACGCGCATCGTTCACGACTTTACCATTATGGCGGTTTGAATCCGCACACTCACCGAGATAGGTACACGATGGGTGCGCGAGTCCACTTTCATATATATATATAAACAAATAAATATATATATATATATTACCTACTGGCGGTCGCCAGTAGGTAGTTATAGTTAGGACCACGTTTCCATAGGAAAACCTCAACATTCTATTTTGAATAACTTTGGCGCCGGTCGACGAATCCTCGCGAATTTCTCAAAATAGGTGGGGCGCTACGCTCCGCTCCTACCCTGAAAGTCTCGGGGGGATCCGTCAAGCGGGGGCTGAGATAAAAGGGGGGTCCCAAAACGCGTTTTTCCCATGCATTTTTCCATAGGACCTTTAGAACGAGCTACAGCCCGAACGGCTGAACAGAATTACTCAAAATTTGGCAGAGAGGTAGTCCCTAGGTCAAGGAAGTGCCTTTTGTAGGTCTGGTGTAAATCTGTTCAGTATTTCCGGAGAAAATAGCATTTAAAAGCATATATATATATATATGCGCGCAGGGTGCGCGCACCGTGCGAGCACCGTGCGAGCACCCTAACGTGCGCGAGCGTAATTCTGATTGGTGGTTACATGTTAGTCAACGTTCGAATCGGTCGAAATCAGGAAGTGTCGGCCGCCATTTTGTTTGTTTTCAGTGCGAGAGTGAAAAAGGAAGGTGGCGAACGTGAAAAGGGGGCAGGGTAGAGAGTTCCTGACCCCCTAGCCTTTGTCAGGGGGTCCCTGAAGGACCCCGAAGGCAAAAAAAAAAATTTTTTTTTTTTTAAAAATCACGGGGGTGCGCGCACCCTGAAAAACACAAAAAAAAAATTTTTTTTTTTTCAAAAAAAAAAAAATAATTCGCAGGGTGAAAACCAAAAAAAAAAATAATAATAATTTTTAATACGTAGTTTATTGTAAAATAAATATATAAAAAATAATACATAAATAAATTAGCATTTAAAAAACCGTACAAATTCACTGAAAAAACCATAGGTTTCACACACGTTATAGTTAGGAATTAGCATTTAAAAAACCTTGCTAATTCACTGAAAAAACCATAGGTTTCACACATGTTATAGTTAGCTGGACATTTTACTGATAAAAAACCAATGAAATTCCCCCGTTATAGTTACTGTAGGCAACTATAACTCACGCGACCGTAATCCTCTGCTGATGACATATGTGTCTTTATGAAAAAAAAATATTTGTAATATATGTATAGCTAAAATTTAATGGAAGAAGACATGGGCAAATAAGTGTCTAAATACAGTATTAGCATCAGCAGAGGATTGCGGTCGCGTGAGTTATAGTTGCCTACAGTAACTATAACGGGGGAATTTCATTGGTTTTTTATCAGTAAAATGTCCAGCTAACTATAACATGTGTGAAACCTATGGTTTTTTCAGTGAATATATATATATATATATATATTTAAGAAAACAGAAGACAATATATTATTTTAATAACAAACAAAAAAAATTACAACAACGATTTTTGGGATATTAAAGTTACAAAATATCACAAAAAAAATATCTAAATTACTGAGAAAACCATGGGTTTAATGAACATTTGAATTCGAAATTAGCATTTAAAAAACCTTTGAAATGTCATCAGTGATGTCACTGACCATGTCATGAATGATGTAATATGTCACGTCATCTGTAGTGCATTGCGGGTGCGTGAGTTATAGTTAGCTGAACTAACTATAACGGGGGAGTTTCTATGGTTTTGTACGAGAGAAATGTCCAACTAACTATAATGTGCCTGAAACCTATGGTTTTTTTTCAGTGAATTTTGAAAGGTTTTTAAAATGCTAATTTCTAACTATAACGTGCCTGAAACCTATGTTTTTTTCTGTGAAAAAAAAAAATATTCTGTGAAAAAAAAAAATATATATATATATATATATATATATCAGGTAAAAGCAAGCCGTCTCAACGCATCCAGGTCAGGGGATAGAGATGACACGAATCCCAAAAATCAGGCACAAGTAAATTTATTTAATTAAGGAGCCAGCGAATCCAAATATATATATATATACATAGATTAATACAAGGGAAGGCAAGCATTTAACATCACTTAAAGTCCTTAGAAACTATGAGTTTGTAGGTACAATAGAAAACCTATTAGACTAGGGGCTGGTGGCAGGGGATGTTCCTCCATAGGAGTGTGGGTGTGTTGAGCACCTACTGGGTGCCCCCACAGGTCGAGAGACTCATTAAACTAAACGTACCTGTTCTGTCACTCATTTTTCCACTAGAGGCAGGACTAGAGCATTCTCCAATTATGACCAGGACCAGCTGAGGTTGGAGACACTGGACTGCGCACGTCAGATTGGCTGGTGTTTTTACCATGGCCAGCCTAACATATGCAGTTCAGGCTACCAAAACCAATCTTACCAGGGAAATGGAATGGCAGAGACAAAACTCCATCTGTCTCTGATGGAACGTTGTACTTGCCCAACCCAGCCAATTTTGGCACTGCTCTCATGCTGCTTAGTATTATAAACAGCATGAGAGCAGTGCTTAGACTGGCTGGGTAGCTTCAGGCTTATTTTCTCTGGAACCAGCTTTCATCTTTTAACAGCCAGGCAGAGCGACGCATCAGGTGTACTGCAATAGAGGTAAGATAAAGTACTCCATGCTTTTAACAGATGGTAAATGCTCTTTAAATAGACTGGGCCCGATCATCTCAGGGTTCCTGTATTGAATCTGAAATACATGAATGCATGCTCCATGTATGCAACAACCTCTAAAAGAATTCAGGAAACAGTTCACTAAAAGGCCTTTTTTCATGGATGTAAACAGTCCCTTAATGTAAAAACCAAATGTAGAAACAGTCTGTAAATGGTGGTAAAATGTCTTCTGATGGAACAACAATGGCATTAACAATAGCAATTGTTGATTTTCTTTCAAATAAATCCCTCTATTTTCTGACCAAGCATGTGAAAAGCTGTAGGTTTTTTCATGAGTGTTGCTTTGATCCAACTACATATTTATATTGGCAAAAATAATACATCTAGAACCAGGTTTGGTCACACTGTGAACTGCCTTTAAAGAATTTGTATTTTTCCCCTAAAGTATTTTTTTGATAACATCTTTATTTTTAAAGCAACCATGTTCCTTAAAGGAACCGGTGCATCATTAAAAACATTTCCCCTATGCCACTGCTTGCTTTCACCATGGCCAAGTGGCACTATTCCCAACGGCCTCCCCTTTGAAAATGGCTTTGAATAGGTTGTCAGCAACCTATCAATGCTTTTCAACCACAATTGCAGTCACAAGCCATTGACACATGCAAGATGGTAATGCCCCTTTTAAGCTTCCTCCTATTTGCAATTCAGAATGAGTGGATAAGCCCATTTTGCGAATCAAGAACCATTAAAACAAATTGCGAAATGGGTTTAGTAAATATTAAAAAGCCATTTTGTATTTGCAGACCCTGTGATTTTGCAAATCGCTGCGGTTTCAAATTCAGAATTCTTTAAGTAATTGGCCCCATAAATTGTTTATAACCTTCTTTTCAATTTGAAGATTTAAACTCTTAATTTATCATTTCCAATGTTTTTTTAAAAACAGAATTAAGATATGACAGCTGGGTTCCAAATGTTAATTAATACATTTTCACCCAAGCACTCCGATTTAATTTCAAACATATGTGGACCGTATCGACAACAAAACATTTTTTCTATTGCTATAAATTGCCCTTCAAGTTCCCAAATGAAAGGGCAGTTTTACATTCAAATCTATTTATGGTTAATTAGATTGCATTGTAACCGCCTAGAGCCAATTTATTGCCATCAGTAACATTTTCTAAAGTGTTCACCCTGCATCAGAAATAGAGGACTGGGGGATTCTAGTGAGCAATTGACTCTCAGCATATCATTTGTAAGTTTAAAGTTATGTATCTTGGTGACCTACCACTATTTCTGTCCTAATTGTATTGTCATGCCCAGTTGTAGCCTATAGTAGGATGGAGATTAGCTAGAAGAGGGGATCAGAGCCAGTTGAGTTTGATTTATTTTTGAACAGTAACTTTTGACAAATAGTACGGCCAAAATGCCCAAGGTGGATATATTTTAAGTCTTTAGCAAGAAATTGCTAGTTTACACTGACATAATTCTTTTCCATAACTACTTATAATAGTAGATAGGGATCTCTGCTTAATTTGTTGAAGTGCGTAATGTTGAGGATATTGTGTTGAACACCTTTTTGTTCTTTACAAAACCAGAGATATCATTATCAATAAGATAAGTGAATAATATGCTTGAAGAGCAAACTGATAAGTGAAATTGGTCTACAACTTGTACATTCTTAAGGACTGTTGTTTGACTTTGAGGCAATAATTGAGAAATATTTTGACAGGTTGTGAATTGCCTTCTCAAAACATTCAACCAAAACTAGTGGGACTTCTTCTTCATGGTTTCAATGTTCCAGCTCATTAAAGCCAGGCTATTTTCTATCTTTAACTATAGTATACTATTTTGTGTATATAGAGAGAGGTCCATCAATAACAAAACATGTGCAGCAATTAACAATACTGTGTAGTTGTTCAAAGCAATAGATTATCAAGCAGACAGCAATAGGCATGCATCAGCGACAAATACATTGCACCAGCTTTTTTGCCCTTATCTAGGATATATTATTTCTGCACTGATAAACAAATTGAATATGAGCCTACATATTACTGCACATTAGCCTTCGATTAAGATGATGGATCAGTGCTCCAGCAGAATCTTCAAAGAGTGATTCAGTGTGTTTGCTGTGTTTTTAAATTTACAGAGAATAGATAGTTATGTGTATGGCAATTTAAATCCCTGACCCATCCCTTAAGATAGGAATCTCCAAGATCATTGCTATCTTCTACTAACTTCTACTAAACCAAAAAGGCAGTTTTAAGAATGCACATAATTGTTTATTTATTTTAATGTTAGGCAAGGTATAAGGAGACAAATGTTGGGTATATGAAGTGTTTCCATTTTTAGATCGAGCGTAAGCATACAACCTCTTGTATACTTCAGTATACATTTCTTGTGGGCTTAAAGTCATCCTCCTGTGTTTGATTTGTTTGTTTCAGTGTCCTTTAAAAATCCTTGTTTGCTAGTGGCCAGTCCTGCCTAATTGTCCCTCCTTTTTACTTTCATTCCTACCACAGAGAAGGGACTACCTACGGTATCATTACGCTTTGTCATGCCTATGTGGTCTTTGGGATACTTTTTTTTCTTGGTTTCCTGCTTGTGTATGGGGAAGCTTTCCTTTTTATTTGCAGAGGATTCTTCCTCTGAGCTTAGCTTCGCTGCAACGCTGTTTCTCTAAACAGAGCTGTAAATCATGCTGTTATCTTCATCACATTTACAACACCCTTTCCCTACTTTGCTTTTATTTCTCCCTCAGGCCGACTGCTGTGCTCCGTTCCACTCTCTGTACCGCTGGGCCCCGCCTTTCAAACATTCCTTGGTCACTTCCTTGCAGTCTGCCTGCTGTGCTGAAGGTCCCCACACCCTCTGCTAAGTTTTCTTTTTTACTCCCCATCCTTGTTTAAGAAAGCTGATGAGCTGGTGGCCCACTCCCGCCCCCACGTCAGAGTCATGGCATCCCAGGAATGCCTCTTCCATGACCATATACCACGAAGGGATGAGCGGGTGCTAAGAATAGCCTGGGGTAGGCCAGGCTACCCCATGACATCCTGGTGTATTTTTAGCTTTTCTGATTCAGTTCAGGGCTACAGGAGACCACCGTACCAGCTCCTTCTATGTGTGAGCAGCAGTGACATGAGGGGCCTCTTGCCATCACTCCTAGAGTGATGGCATCACTTCTAGACTTCCATCCAACTCATCCAGTGCAGACATATATCGACCCAGTTCCCTCGTGGGCAGGTGTCTTTCTGTGTCCTCGTCCCCTGGCTTGGGAGCTGGAATACCTCTTGGTTTCATTCCAGAGTAGGCATCCTTCCCAGCCCCTCCTCCTTGTCTCACATGTACTCCCTCCTTTCACACAGAGCAGACACCCCTGCAAGTCTCCCTCCAGAGCAGACTCCCCTGCAAGTTTCCCTCCAGAGCAGCCAGCCCTCTGACACCTCAGGGCAGGCTCAGAGCACACTCTCCTGTGCAGATGCAGTCACTTCAGTTCCAAGGCAGACATCCATTGAAAATCACTCTGCACCACTCAACAGAAAACGTGTGCCCTCCACACATCCCCCAAACAAACATCCATTCGGTCCTTGCACATCACCCTGGAGCAGGCATCCCTAGGGTCCCCTTCACGTCACCCTCCCAACCTTCCTTCAGAGCAGGGACACTCCATGTCCTCTACTCTACTTTGATTCGTCTCTGCCCCACTATTTTACTCCATGAGCCGCTTTCCCTTTGTACCACCCCCTCCTCAAGTTGCAACCCTGCCAGTCCCAAATGATTCACCTTGTACAAAGTATAATCACGGGAGGCCGGAGAAGATTCCTATTCATCCATTTGGTTTGGATATAAAATCTCTCAGGACTAAATCTAAGTAAAAGGTTTCTGAGAATCTCAGGACTACATTTAAATAACTGTTTGTTTGTGATATTTAGGGCTGAATTTAAATGAAAGCTTTTTGAGAATCTGAGGAATAAATTTAATTAGAACATTGGTATGTTGAAATGTCTTCAAAAGACGATGAAGTAGCAGAGGACCAAAAATGGCAGTTTTAGCCCTTGGCAACAGGCCCACGCCTGGTCCTCATTTTCTACAGGACAAATAGGTCCCCTACACTTTCTCCTATTATTTGTGTGGACTGGAAAATAGGTAGTTGTTCCCTGGGTCTGCCAGGAGGAGGTAGATGGAGGCTGCTCTCCCGGCTCACTCACGAGAAATCTTGAGCTGTATTCATTACCATAAACTTCTCCAATCACATTTATCAACCTCTAGAAGGAGTAAAAAAAATCACAATAATAATACAAAATCTAGAGCCAAGAATCCACTTGGTGATGTATGTGCGTACAAGAAAAACACAACATTGATGGTAATTTTAATTACGTTACAGATACTTAAATTATTCCTCAATTTCTCAATACATTTACATCCAGTTACTTTTCAAGTTTCACTTCAGACAGACACCCTCTTACCATCTTATATGAAAATGAACCTTTGTCATTGATAATCAGCCCCCTTCTATAGATATAACTCAGCATTGCCCCCAATGCATGCATAGCCATTGACATATAAAATACAAATGTTTGTAGTCTCTTGGCCACTTTTTTATGGCTGTGTTTACTATCATTGTTCTGTTGGCATTCATTCCTAGCTGCATTATTTCCTGGGGGTTTACCGGAGAATAACTTTAGTGTGTGCATCACTGACAGACATCAAAAGGGTGAGCCTGGTCCATCTCTGACCCTCCTAGTCCTCTTTGGAAACCCTCACCTATTTCTCAGCTGTACAAAAAGGATTGGAGAAATCCAGACTTTTACCTCTTGCCTGGAGCCCAAAGTCATTGTCCAGAGAAGGTCACTTGTATGCTAGATGTGTTAAAATTATCATTATAAACTAATTGGTTCTGGATATATCAAAGTTCGAACTCGCCAAAGTGAAGACACCTCCACCAGTCCAGTCTTCAACTGGCCACTGGCCCCTCCAGTGCCCTTTTTGGACGCCCCCAGGTCTCATCAGTGCGCAGTCACAAGAAATTGCAAACATTAGTATCTGTGAGGCCTGCACAAATAACATGACTACATTTGTCCTTCACTGGGAACCAAAAACCCAATTGTAGCGCCTGACTCTCAGAGGGTAGCGTTGCAGAGCAGTCTGAGGCTTACTCAAGGGAGGTGGTGTGAGCTAGTAATCGCCATTTGCAGGTGCGCAGAAATAACAAACAATAATTAATGGTCCAGTCTGTACTTTGCTTTATATAAGTAAGAGTATATTTATTAAACACACACACTACTCAATACTATGCACCAATTTACAAATATACATAAGCTGTTGTAATTACTTTGTGACATTACATAACATCTCCACCCCTCCTGCAGGGGGGGGGGGTGGGGTCTGGTACCACCACTCCCATGTATGCACATCATCTTGCTCCAAAATGCAGTTAGTTGAACATAATCTGGAGCGAGGACCCTTCGCACTGGCATCATCCCAGCGGCGACCCACCTCGTTACCTCAACAAGCATTTAAAATAGGTACACCTGCCCTGGTGACACACAACCCTGACTGAGCATTTTCTACTGACCATGAAGTATACACCTCTACATCTTGATGGCTAACAGTCTGGGTTCTTCACCTAAGCGCAGCAGCAAGAATAAATGTTTAAGCATCACTTTAGAATGACAGTACTCATCACATTTGTTGGTCATTAGAATGCGTTGCAATTACAGCCCCTAAAAGCATCACAGATTAAATCACAGGATTACGCATATACAGCCCTGACATACTAGCAGCAATGTCGAGCAACATAACCCCATTTGGCTTATGACATCACCTTGCACAGGTGCTCCACATTACACATGTGACTTCCAGTCCCTCTAAAAGAAATAACCTTAGTAAATGCAGTTCTGGTGCAATTACACCTCTTCACCTCCAGGGTATGCCCTCCTCCAGACATCCCCAGCTCAGTCCTTTATCCCTTGGTGCACTTTTCAATACACCCCCTGCTGTAGAACAAAAGTTCCAGCCCACAAGGTGTTAAAATGCTAGCTGAAGCCTTGAGGGGTTATCCTTTTCAAGTCCCCATGAGACTTAGGGAGGGACTCCTCTTCTTCGTGCTGGGGGAGGCTACGTTCTCCTGCAGCTCCCCCTGTACCTCGTCACACCTGTGGTTGTGACCCCGTTCTCCTGGGGCCACCACAAACAGAGAGAACACGCTTTTCTCCTTGAAGGCCGGTCCAGGCCTGCAAGGCATTATGGGCGATTCTCCCCAATTCCCTGCATGTTAGAAAAGCGACTCTCCCGCGGTGCCGGGGAGAGCCTCACAACCTGCATTTCTTCACGGGGGCCCGGTCCCACCCGGGCCCTCCCGCATCACCATGCTCGATGGGGGGCCCGGTCCCACCCGGACCCCAAGGAGATACATCCCAGCTTGGGGAGCCCACCCCTGGCTGCTCCTCGCAGTGAGTGCTTCCTGTGGCTCGGGAAGTCCCACCCCCACCCGCTCTTCTTCTCGCGGGGGTCCGGTCCCACTCGGGCACTCCGCATTGCCGCATGGTTGGAGGGCAGCCTTGGGAGCCCACCCCCGGCTGCCCCCACCGGCTCCCCTGCCAGCACCCTTGCGTGCTGCCGCGGGAGCCAGCACATCTCTTCTGGTCTGCCCACAGACCTGCCGGTTACCGCTGTTTGGGCGGGGCCACGGGGTGTGCGACGGCATTACCCCCCTCCTCCTTTCAGCACTCGGGCCTGGAGATGGGGTCCCGGGCCCCCGAACCAGTTCATGGGGAACGTGCCGGTGCTACCTGACTTGCCTCTTCTGAGGGGGCCGGGGTGGGCTCCTTGCACCCCGTGCACACCACTTCCTCTTCTTCGGGGCCCTGAGATGGGGTCCCGGGCCCTTGGCCACTTCTTCATGGGGAGCGCCGTGCTCCCTGACTTTCATCTTGACGGAGTGCGCGACGGTGCTCCCCCGACTCCTCCTCACAAGGGCATTTTTCACGGGGAGCGCGACGGCGCTCCCCTGCATCCAGTTTCGGCGGGGGCTAGGGTGGGCTCCTGGCACCCCACAAGGGCATTTTTCAAGGGGAGCGTGATGGCGCTCCCTGACTTTTCTTCTTGTGGGGGTAGCCCCCGAGACCTGACCCACCCCGGGGGCATCCTCTGGACCGGCGGTGGAGCCCCACGCGCTTCGTCGTCGGTTGGCCACAGGTCAAAGGTTGCCTACCTTCTGAGGGGCCTATCTCAACCCCCAGGTGTCCAATCTTCCTGGTTTTGGCCTCTTCTTGCTCGTGGTGGTGCTCCCCAGCCACTGGGGGCACTCTCCTTTGCCCTCTGGGCCTCTCAGAGAGGGGATTCAGCAGGGAGCGGTTTTCACTGGCTCCCTGCGCCAGCCTTTCGCCTGGCTCTCCTCCTGAGTCTCTCTTCTCCCTGCGCAGAGGCCCCCGCTTCTGCACACTGGTCCTGGTCTCTTCTCCTGGCGCTGTTCAAGATCCTGGGACAGTCAGGGGGTTCCTCCTTCCAACTGCCCATTGCGTAGGCTCCAGGACCTTCTACCTCAGCAGGCCACACCCCAGAGAGAGCTTCTCTTCCTGTGCTAACACCTTTAAAGAATTGGGGAGGGAGCTGACAGGAAGTCTCTGTTTGCCCTATCACACAGCGACACATCACTTCTCTGCCCCTGCTCCCTTCTTCCTGCCCAGGCCTCTGGGTTGGTTCAAGATGGCGTCGTCCAGGGTCTCCTGCCACATGGCCTCTGAAAGCCCCTTCCCCCCCCCTGCTGCCTTCCCTTCAGAGCTGCCTGGTGCCTGGCACCAGGTGTCAGCTACTGATGGATGAACCTGTAGCTCCACCCATCTTCTCTGTTTGGAGTGGAGGCCCTCGCCCTTGGAATGCTGGTTGGGCTGGGCTGGGCCTCTGAGGCCACGGCTTGGAGAGGAAGGTCATTAATTCAGCCTGGTAAAACACACTGACTTTCCCTAGCATGTTTCTTCCCAGTGTATAAAGCCTATTCCATGGCACCACCCAATTCTGCATAAGTCAGACCACATCAATCTATCTGCACCTGCTCCTTGGCTGCGCCCGCCAGGAATCTCCCCAGCGCAGCCCCTACACGTTTGCACACGCATGTACACATGTGTCTGCATGTAACCAGCCCGGTGCCCCTTACTCCAGCTGCTGCGCAGCAGCCTAGTCCAGCTAGGGGGACACCAGTAAAATCCACACGCAGTCGCTTTCATCATGAGTTCACTGTGGATGAGTCCCAACTTATGAGTGTCTCCCACAGTAAAAGCTCAACAAATAGGTGCTCAAAAAGTGAAAAATCCGGGCGGCTCAGAGTGTCAGAACCACCTTCTAACACACGCTGCGCCCAGTTGATTCCTACAGGGAAGAAATAGCCACTCTACATGGGTATTCTTCCCGTAGTCAGCGATAACTAGTGATAAGGGGTTCTGACCAGAGCCCCCTTACTCACCAGTTATCCTCTCAAACCATCTACTCCTCCCATCCATGAAATCTCCACCCAGGACAGGGATCCTAGACTACCTTAAGAACCCTCCGGGCTCTAGGTTAGATACCTCTAGGTCACTCATGGTCTACATGGACTCAGCCTCACTAGGCCCACCTTTGCCCTTGGGCATGCAACACTATGCCTACCACTTCTCTGGACAAGGGTACAGTGCCTCAGCACCGATGCGGTCTCCTGGGATAGGTCTACATTCCATCCCCGGGGTCACTAGCTGGTCTCCCTTCCGGAATGTGTTCCAACCAGTACCCTCTCCCCGTTTGGTCCTTGCACTCCAAAGATGCAACCTCTCTGGACCCTCACCCTCAGCCTGCCGCTGGGGTCATTCTGCTGCCACCACCCTTTTGGGATGACTGTCTTCCCTGAAGAAAGCTCAGCCACTCATGCTTTTCCCACACAGAAAAGCTCCTTTAGCCACTGGCCTGGCTCCCTGAATAGGACCTCAGACTGGCCTCACTACCACACTGGCAGTGCCAGGGGGGAACACTGAGGGTGCCTCGTCAGACATCCTACAGCTCATTCCCCCCTTCAGTAGCTTCACACGGAAACTACCCCGGCAACCTAGACCCCTTCCTTGTTCTCCGCTGCGAGAACAGGGCCTATGCACCCTTCCCTCTGAGAGGCGCGCTCTCCTTTCAGAGTACCCTTAGAGAGCCTGTGGGCGCTGAGTTAGCTACACCCAGGCCCCCCTCTCATGGCTCTCCCCGGTCTCCCTACAGCGCCTTGGGAGACCGTCCAGGGACCAACATGATCCCTGGATGGCCTGCACTACCCCTTCTGAAGCACAGGGTCCCTTCACTTAAGATAGGCCCCACCTGTGTTCAGGGGGGTACTACCTTGCGGAAGTCCACCTTCTGCCCCCAGCTGGGAAACACCCTCCCACTTCCGGTCCTGGGAAACAAGTCCCCTAGGACCCGCTTGACAGGTCACCGGCCAGGCATCGCCCCAGCCACCACCTCAGGCTCACCACACAAGCTCCAGGGTGACATACTAGCTCGAGAGGTACCCCACTTTTGGGGTCACCCACCACCACGGGCCACCCCGGGGTAACCACCTACCGGACCCTGACACCTCAGGGTCCGCCCCTAATCCTTCACCTGGAATCTAGGGAACACATCACCCCCACTCAGATCTTCACTGGGTCAGTTACCTAGCCCACCTAGTGTACCTAGGGGCTACCACTACACACCATCACTCTAGAACTACCCTCCTTTGAGGCATAAAGGTCAATCCACCCCTACACCCCCATCTGTGATGTAGGTATCAGTTGCTGTCCCTATCTCTTGAGGAGACACCCTCCTCATGCAGGTGTAGTGTATGTAGTGTTAGGGTTCAAAGGTGTACCACATGGCTTAGAACATTTGTATGCAATAATTTCCTGGAAAGCACCATCCCGCCAGCACATGATAATCATCATAACTCAGTCATATCAATACAGTTTACATTTAAACCATAATATCTTCACATGACATATATGTGTGCGGGGCTTTCCTTTCCCAAACTTTTAGTTCACACCGTGCTCCCCGACTTTCATCTTCACGGGGGCGGGACGGTGCTCCCCCGCCTCCTCCTCACACGGTCATTTTTCACAGGGAGCGCAATGGTGCTCCCCTGCCTCCAGTTTCGGCGGGGGCCAGGGTGGGCTCCTGCATACCACAAGGGCATTTTTCACAGGGAGCGCGATGGCACTCCCTGACTTTTCTTCTTGTGGGGGGTAGCCCCAAGACCTGACCCACACCGGGGGCATCCTCTGGAACGGCGGCAGAGCCCCATGTGCTTCGTTGTTGGTTGGCCACAGGTCAAAGGTTGCCTACCTTTCGCCTGGCTCTCCTCCTGGGCCTCTCTTCTCCCTGTGCAGAGGCCCCTGCTTCTGCGCACTGGTCTTGGTCTCTTCTCCTGGCACTTTTCAGGGTCCTGGGACAGTCAGGGTGTTCCCCCTTCCAACTGCCCATTGCGCCAGGCTCCAGCACCTTCTGCCTCAGCAGACCACACCCCAGAGAGAGCGTCTCTTCCTGTGCAAACACTTTTAAAGAATTGGGGAGGGGGCTGGCAGGAAGTCTCTGTTTGCCCTATCACACAGCAACACATCACTTCTCTGCCCCTGCTCCCTCCTTCCTGTGCAGGCCTCTGGGTTGGTTCAAGATGGCTTCCAGGGTCTCCTGCCACATGGTCTCTGAAAGCCCCTTCCCCCCCTCGCTGCCTTCCCTCCAGAGTGGCCAGGTGCCTGGCACCAGTTGTCAGCTACTGATGGATGAACCTGTAGCTCCACCCATTTTCTCTGCTTGGAGTGGAGGCCCTTGCCCTTGGAATGCTGGTTGGGCTGGGCTGGGCCTCTGAGGCCACGGCTTGGAGAGGAAGGTCATTAATTCAGCCTAGATGACCCAAAAGCAGTACAAATATGACTTTGGACTCTGCAGAATACTTCTTCTCACACAAGTTACAGTGGACTTTAGTGTGTGTCTGGAATTTGTAGGCCTTAGGAAAGTGTCACTAGCCCATGGGCTCCACATCCCCATAGGAGAATAATAAAGTGAAAATAGTAAAACACACTGACTTTCCCTGGCATGTTTCTTCCCAGTGTATAAAGCCTATTCCATGTCACCACCCAATTATGCATAAGTCCTTCCACACCAATCTATCTGCACCTGCTCCTTGGCTGCGCCCACCAGGAATCTCTCCTGCGCAGCCGCTACACGTGTGCACACGCATGTACACATGTGTCTGCATGTAACCAGCCTGGTGCCCCTTACTCCAGCTGCTGCGCAGCGGCCTAGTCAAGCTAGGGGGACACCAGTAAAATCCACACGCAGTCTCTTTCATCATCAGTTCACTGTGGATGAGTCCCAACTTATGAGGCTCTCCCACAGTAAAAGCTCAACTAATAAGTGCTCAAAAAGTGAAAAATACGGGCAGCTCAGAGTGTCAGAACCACCTTCTAACAATTAGTGACAGTGCTTGTTACATTTTGCTTCCCCAGTCGGCCTCTTCTGCAGGACCACCCATAAAGTCAGACAGTATATAATTCACATGTTCCATTAATGCATTGCAACTGCATCATTATACTGTAGTTCGCTGCCTATTGTGAGTGTTGTTGCATTTATTGCATACCACATTGTGCAGAAACTGCATTGGTACAGCTTCAAAGTGTAACCTCTCAGCAGAGGCGCTAAGCATCCAATTGCATTTTGTCAGCCGTGACCCCCCTCAAGAGTTTTATTAAATTGGTGCCTTTTCTTCAGAGGTTCGGCATTATTCTGTTTGAGTGATTAATCAGATAAGTTGTATTGCAATAAATTGCTTAATGGCAAATTTACACTGATTACGTAGACAAGGGGTGAACAACATAGGTCCAGGACGACATGAGCCATTCGAAGTTTTCTGGATATTTAAACCAATTCTTATATAAATGAGTTCCATTAGGGTTTACTGTATGCAGATGTATCATAGGTGGAAATTCTGAAAATGTTGCATGAATCTGGCCTTTACCAGCCTATCTTGGGCCCCCTCATTCAGGGTTGGATTGAGATGCAAAATAGCCCCGGGAACACTAAAAAATAAAGTGGGCCACATTTGCCAATTGAGCCTTTTTGCAAAACACTGCATCATTGTTTTAAGTGTTATGAGAAGAAAGGGGAGGGTTGTCTAAAAGAGGCATGTTTTTTTAACTTATGTGAGATAAAAATAAAATGCAAACACTGCCTGGACATTTTGGTGAACCACACCTGAATATAAGTGAGGTGACATCTGCTCAGGCCCCCTGCTCAATCTGCATACATTAATGGTCCAGCCCAGAGAAAGACTGGGAATGACACCACCTCCCAGTTGGTATAAGGGGGGTATTAAAGGCCCATTTTTGTCTGGTACATTTGCCCAGGCCCCCACTAGGCTACTCACGGCATCTGAACGGCACAGACACAGCCCAAATCAGCCTCCTTGCTGATCAGAAAAACAGCCCACAGCTGCTACTCAGATCCGGGCCATCGCCCAGTGCCCGCCTTACCAATCCGAACCTGCCCTGATTTAAATATTTGATCACAATCTTTACTCTCATACATATTTGTTTTGCATTTGCAGAATCTGATGAGTTGTTGTGCTAGATTTCCCATTTTCAGGGTCATAGTCCAAAGTATGAATGTGGGTTAATCCTTCAATGACTGTCTTCTGTTTTTCAAAAGCCTACTGACCGGGAAGTACCTGTTGCCATTGTTTTTAAAAAGCAGTCCAGTGTATTTAATGTATGCACAGCAATAGTCATTTTTACATGAAGAAAAAACGAACAGTATACCCTGTTGTCATTTGACATGATCATCAGTAAGTTTCTGTAACGGATATTACAGACAGACTGATACATTTCTCCCTGTATGCTCATTGTTTAAAGTCTTTAACCGTTTGAACATAGATATTTTTTTATCACCCTAAGACACAGATCTGAAGCTTAGCGCCTAACTATTTTTTTTTTGTCACCAAAAAGGCAAAATAATCCACAGAGTTCCACACCACATAATTCAACTCCATCATTTCCATTACACACCACATAATGCAACACTACACCACATAATTCAACTCAATAACACAATTACACAACACACCACATACAACAAATCCACACCATAGAATTCCACATCATGGCACAAAATTTAACAGCACACCACATAATTAAACTCCACTACATACCACTCCACAAAATACCATACCACATAATTACACTCCATAACACATAATCCCACTCCATTTACTCCTAGTACACTCAATACCACATCATTAATATCTACAAAATTCCACTGCACACAATGCCACAGAATTCCACAACACAAATCCACCCCACACCACACAAGTCCACACCACACAATTCAACAACTACCACATACATCCAATCCACACAGCATAATTCCACATCATGCCACAAAATCTAACAGCCCACCACATAATTAAACTCCACATCATGCCACTCCACAACACAAAATATTATTCCACATAATCAAACTCAGTAACACACAATACAAAACCGATTTGCACTGCAAATGCTTGTTGTTATACCTGTGAGTTTCTAAGTGACTATGTCCAACAGTTTCTCACCACCAGTCACACACTATGTGAAAATGGCAGCCCTGTTGTGTGCATCTGATGCCATTTATGAATTAGTTCTTCCTCATCATGTAGCCATGTTGGATCAATGGCCCTCTGTTGTAACCAGCTTTCAGTACCATACAGAATACTACACAACAAATCCAGTGCAAACATATATACTTACAGATAGTGAACTGGCCAATATAATGGTCTACTCTTGACAATCTGCAGATTTACGCTCAGTGTCCTTAAAGCTTCAAACGCCAAGAAAGCTAGATATATTTCTTGGTGAGATACCCTGGCTTTTACTAGGCAAATATTTTTAAATATTTAGCCCTAGATTTAGTAAGGACTGCACGGGAGATTTTGTGGCCCTACACAATTTTCTGCTGTATCCACAGTCTTATTTAATGGTAATTAAATCAAAGCAATGCTTTACTTCACTTTGCACCACTTTTTACTGCATCAGCACATGCATAAAACATTAGTAAAGAACTCCCTCAGTTTGAAAAGCATTCAGTTTGAAACGTTTGCCTTGCAAACCATGAGTTACCATTGCATACTAGTGACACAACCTGGCCCTATTGCCCAATGTGGTTTCAACCAAAGTTCAAATACTAAATCATCCCAGTGTGTTGCCCTGCCATGGTAATGGCAATACTGCGGTATATAAATCTCTGTGAAGACAACAAAACAAGTAATGCCAAGAGAAGATAATACCAAGGAGAAAGATATGCAAACTTGAGGCTGTAAAAAACGGTTTTACTTCCTTAATCATTTTTTCATCACAAATGGTTTCAAAATAAATGTAAACGACATGGACAATTATGCAGCTGCCTTGTTAACTCAATCTGCACTTTGGTCTGTACAATTGCAACCCTTTTTGCATCTGAATAATTTGAAGCAGTTAGATCCCAGAATCGTAAAATTGAGCTACTATTAAACCTTTGTCTGAACTAGAAGCCAGGGAGGATCCCCTCATCGTATGGATTGATCTGCGTTTTGGATAGTATTGCAAACATTTTGACTAAATTACTCCTAATTTGCCTTGAAGAATGATTGCTCCTTGAGAGCATTCTTCCTTGAGTGTGAGCTGCTTTCAAGCTTGGTCTGAGCCGAAGTAATCAGTACTTTCACTGTGGTGGCTAGCACAGGAGTATCTCGATAACTTTGGCCAGGTTTGTTGTTGTTTTGTGGGTCTCCGTGCCACATTCAATACAGTAGACAAGTAGTTAGTATGGGTAAAGCTAAGATTGTTTGTTCTATTACGGATTATAACAATTTTACATTCAAATATCTGGGTGTGATTGGGAATGGTGAATTGACAAGGAAAATATTGGTAAGAAATTGATTCAAACAGGCACACGTAAGAGCCCTGGTCTTGTTTGTCATTCTTCTTTTCTTTCTGATCTGCCTTTTTGTCTGGAGAAAACTCATACTTTGTCCAGGTTTTACAACATTTGGGAACTTCAGGCTTTACTACACTGCGCACTTATTTATGCCGAAGATTTAGCTATCCTTGACCAAACCCACTGCAATTCAATCTTGGTTGTGTAGCTACAGACAGCAGACAGGATAACATGCAAACTAATAACTAATAACTCAAGGTACTTATATTTTGGAAAAAGAAGATAAAGATCTTCTAGAATTTGAACCTTGGTGTTACATTAACAGAAACGTTCAGATAAAATACATATTGGAAAGGATTCTATGGAGCGCACGGTCTATTATGTTGGAGTTGATTAAACTGATTCAGCAAATTGGGGCTTTTCCTGCGATACCCTCTAAATATATCTTAAAGTAGGAAAATTGCCCTGCTGCTGCCCACTCTATCATTCTTTACGGCTATGAAATGTACTGTCTCAAAACTCAGATAATGTTTTATGGATTAGAGGATCAATGTCTAAAAAGACCCTTGGATTACCTAGAAATTCTGTGACTGAATCCTTGAAGGCTGATTTGGGTATCAAGTTACTTTAAGCAAATGTTGAAACTTTGCTATTTAAATTCATGATCAAATTAAATAGCTAGGGTTTGCATCCCATGCAGCAGAATGCTGCACAGAAGTCAAAACTGGCATCTTCAAATGAGAAAAACACTTGTTGAGAAAGTTTAGCAAATGATGCTCCAAAAACTGTCGGTTAAGTGGAATCTTAAAACATTCTTGGAAATGTTTGGCTGAGTAAACCATTCCTAATTATATGCTGTGTTTGAAAGAGAAGTTCTCAATTGCCAAGACTTTGCACCTTTCAGGGAAAATGTCTTTCCGTAACAAGTTTATTCCATGCCCAGCCCTGGTGTAGCAAGTGAGGTATAAAGAGTCTAAATCAGAATTGCCCGTAATTCGAAGTTGGGTCACTTTTACTTTAAAGAAATATTAAGTAAGTGATTATAATAGTTAATTATAAGCTGCAACCTACAACATTTGCTGCTAACCTATTGTCTGTTTGTTGAAAAATAAAATATGTTTTTTATAACCCTTGTTTTTTACAAAATTGCCTTTTAATTTGGTAATGCATGTTTAATTGTTGCTTTAAAAAATACAATCTGGCATCTTATTTTGCAGTTAGTCAATTTGTTTCTAAATGGTTCCAAGATTTAAATTGTAAGAAAAATTATTTGTATGTGATGTGTCTGTTTTATAGACCTGCTGATCTTAATAAAACAATTTGAAAATAATAAAAAAATGTAAGTGAATGTTTTTAACTGATTCTTTCAGAGAACCGGTATTTAGAATTGAACATTTCAAGGAGACTAAAGGAGTAATTAGTTCAGTTTCAAGTTTGATAAGAATACACTAGCAGGGCATTTTTCTTTTAGAAAATATAAATATATAATGTACGTGATATATACTGGCCAGCTCTTGTGGACTCCATATTTTTTTATTTATACAATGCATTTTTGCGAACTGTGAATTTGAATTTATTGGGTTATCACTGTTTTCTGTGCATTTAAATATTGTTATTTTTCAGGAAGGTTTTTAATTTCCAAATAGATACTAGATATAACAGAGTTTAGTAGCTTAGAAGAGAATTTCATATACTGAAGTGAATCTCTGGATTATATGACATTTTTATCTTGATGCCTGAGGTGCAATTATCACCACTTGTCAAAATTGGTATTCCTTGTTTAGACTTCGGCAGAATGAATGCCTGATGTAACTTTACCAGAGATATACATTTGAAGATTTGGTTATTATGTAGATATAGCTTGATTGATGCATGGTGGTAGGAACCTGCAATGTTTTGGAGTAGTACTGTGTAGAATGGGTGTATGGGAATCAATCACTATTAAGGGCACCAACGGACTGAGACAACACCTAATCACATTCCTGGAACCACCAGGTGCCCCTGTAAAGATGACCCTGACTACAAAAAGTATAACAATACTTGAGGAGGGTTACATTATTTTGTTGGATGGATATGCACAGCAATAAAGTCCTGTTGCAATTATAGGGAAACGGCCAAAAATAAGGTCCTGACAAAAACGAAACCGACTGACACAGGCGAATCTAGTAGCTGTAACATATCGACCTCAGAAGCATAGGGTCACTACTCCCCAATGACATCACATTGATTTTAACCTTGCCAATGGACCATCAAAAAATTAGTAGGGTCCGGCAAGCAATTTTAATTTCTTCTCACAATCCCTAAAATGACATAGCCCAAGAACTCCACTTACAAACGTGTTGATCCCATCCCCCCACACTAGGTCAACGGGACGAGTATCCGATGATGAAGCAAGCAATAGGTGGTATCTGTGGGTAAGAACCCAAAAATATATCCCACGGGGGCACAGTGATTTTCACCGATTTACCTGGGTGAACAATCCTACACCCAAGTGAGATCGTGGCAAAGCAACATTCTGTCTTGTGGATAGAAATAGGATCCAACAAAATATGGTAACCCTCCTCAAGTATTGTTGTATATGAAAAGGGAAGTTGAGGGTAAAACGTTACACATACTTCTCTTGTTGTCCTGCAAAAAGTATAATCCTACTGACTCAGGGTGGTGCCTGGGTCCCTCTGGCTTCACCCTAAACCCTGTAACAAAAGACACTTGAAATTTCCTATGGTAGCTTAAATGCCCAATAGGTGCAGGATATAGAGAACAGAACATTAGGGGAGGTACCATCATCTCCATTTGAGCGGAGGAGCGTTGCACCACAAGCTGAAAAATAAAACAGCAATCAAGTTAATTTATCACCTTATTTATTTTTTAGCAACCTGTCCTAACTAACTAAGTATAAGGACAGGGCGGGGCCAGTGCTGCTGAGTGGTAGCAGGAGAGAGCTATGTGGTTTAAAATGTGCATGTCTCTTTGGCTGACTGTCTCTGGACGGCCAGCCAGACAAGGGTATTTTAAAATTCTCTAACCTAGCTGTCTCAGACTTGGTACAAGCAAGCCAGCCGCCACTGATCATCACTGTGGTGCAGATCATCAATATACAGAACAGTACATGAGAGGAGGTACCAACATCACTATGGTGATTTTGGTTAGTAATGCAGTGCTACGTCTCCCTTTATGTTAGAACTCAAGTTCTAAGATACAATATTCCCAAATGAGTAGAGAGGTAGATGGTGAGGCGGGAAAAGCAGATCTCTCTCAGTTAGTTGTCTGGGTGGTTGGTTACAGCTGAGCAGTAGGAGGCGCCACCACCGTGTTTAATTAAAGCCTTTATTACATTAACTGACTGCGCCAATGAACCGGTTTAAAACACTTAAACTACACTGAAAAAAACAAAGATGTAGCTTGGGAAAAGAGAAATAAAATAGAGAGAAAACGGAGCACCTAATAGGCCAGGCAGGCAACATTTTGAGTAATTCATGGTAGCCGGGTTTCATGTATTCCACATAATTTTTGTTTTTCTTTTGTTATCTTGTTTTATTTAAAGTAATCTCATAGGAGTCTGGTTCCAGCAGACCATGTCATGCAGACAACAGCAGAAATTTATTTTGTGTAATATACATGCCTTTTGAAATAATTACAGATATTATGCAAACAATACATTTTGTAATATCGCCTACTCCTAGTATCAAAAAATAGTAACAAGTGTTTTTCTGGTTTTGTACAAAGCTGTTTCTCCAGATAGGTAAACCGGCAACATCAGTCTACCATCCCAATCCAAAAAAAGCTCCGGTTTCAAAATTCTTTAGTCTTAGGTTATATTTTACTTATGTATGAAAGTATACATTTCTACTTCTAGACATGATACAGAATAAGTATGTATTTAAATTATTTGGCACTGAATAAATTATACAGTATGTCACGGTATACATTGTACACGTTCACAAGTTCAGTAAAGTGGCACAAAGCAGTTATTTTAATTTTCAAGTACATATTTCAAATTAAGCTTTAACTTCCCAAAGACATTGGCTCCTGGAAATACCACTAAAACTCAGAAACAGCGACTAAACGATTCTTGCCCTTAGAGAAATGGCTATTGAAGGAGCAGGCTGCGGCAACCAAATGTTTCGGGCAGTGAAGTACAGAAGGTATCATGATCAAATTTTATGAAAATGGAATCATATACATAATTTGTTCATCTTTATTTTTTCAAGGTAGCCCGAGAGAAAATGAATTTCAGACTTTAGGACCTGAGAGACCGCAGAGCTGCAGCTGCTGACTTAGTGTCCCTCCCCTAGTCCTGGCCAGCAGCCCTGACATCCTTGCACAAAGTAATCACAGATCACAGCATTTAATCACTGAAAACAAGCACTCCAGAGGACAGCAGTGTCAATATCCCAGTCTCTCATTATCTGTTTGGATGGCACATCCACACTGTCAGATAAACAGAGTGGAAAATTAAGATTAAAAATATGGTAATTTCATTTCAGGCAGCAGGCACCACTCACTGCCCCTATTATGCTATTGATTACCTCTGAATTCAATTTTTCTTTCAATGCAAACTTTAATCTGTTTGCTACCCAGCAATTCAACTCCCCAAGGGCTATTTGAGAGTAAGTAACCATTTAATCTGATGCTAACTGAAAAATCACCGTCCTTAATGAATTGTGTAAATCATTCAGCTCTAAAGGACCTTTGACTTCCGTTTCATTTTTTATTTTCTACTCAATATAGGCAGGGATCGGCAAGTGAATAATTACAAAGTAGCGAGTATTTTTAAATAGAGCAAATATGATAAAACCCTATTATAAAGGGGCATGTGTAATGAACAGTACTTTTTAATTTCAAAATAGCTATTCATTAAAAGGAGAATGGAAGATTAAAAAGAGAAGCTCAAAGCTCAAGGTAAAAGTTGATAGACATTGTAATTACATGGTTAATTCCAAAGATTTATATGCTGCTATGATTTAAAAGGAATTTTTATGACCTGACATTTTCATTTGAGAAGATTTTGTATTAAAATTAATCTTCGAGCTTCTATTCTTAATTATTTCTTGGCAAGCGATAAATGGAAATACAAGAAAATAACCCACATCGTGTTTAAACAGGGCCATTGCGTGCTCATTTGAAACTGCACAGGAGTTCACTTTTAGGAATAGTTTTTACCCCATAGTTCTGGAATACATCTAAATATTTGCAAGTGAGGGAAACCCGACTGTGGCCCTGAAAGAGTTTGCCACCTTGCGTTTTTGTCCCTTTTAAATGGTTTAGGTTTTTTTTCCGTGCTTTACCCTTTGCTCGCCACTGTATAAGGCTCCTAAAAAGGTTTGCAAACAGTAACTTTCCCTTTAGGACAACGACGCCATCAATCAACCAGAACAAAATGGCGTCGGGACAAGAGCGTAAGTGGCAAGGGGGTGACTCAGCTTTCAAAAATGCAAAGAAGAGATTGTTTACAGTGAGGTTTAAAACGTTTCTCGCTTCAGTCAGTATGTAGGGCAGTGAAACACAAAGCCGTCTTGCCCCCAGGTGCCTCGCCTTTGTTTCAGGTGAGAGGAGATTAAATGCAAACTTAGTGTTTATGAGGGCAGGCTATTATGTGTTTTTCAGCGAAGGCGAGGAACACCTGGTATTTAGCAAGCTCCCTGCAGACGTCTTCTCTTCAGACGGATGACATTGACCTATTATTGAGCTGTGAAAAAGGTTTGCAGCTCTATTATTAAACGTCTTCCAAAACAGCCTGTGACCACTCTAATTATAATATAATAGGCACCTGCAGGTAAAAAGAGTCCTTCCTCAACATAAAAAAGAGATGTTTGTTTGGAAAACTTTGATGGCGTCACATATTACTCAGCACTCCGGTGTGCAGTAAGCACTAATTTCTGCAGTTGATCAGGCCTGGCAAACACACACTTCCCCGGCTATTTCATCTTTCCCGTGCTCTCTAGTTCTCTCGCTAACTCTTGAGTTTGCTTCACTGAATACTTCCACCGCAACAGTTTTGTCAACTCATTCAGCGAGTGGGAGGTGCTGGAGGGAGGCAAGTGTACATGTACCTGGACAAAACGTGGACACTCACAATGATGCTAGAAAGGAAGCTGGGGTCTGACGCCAGGCCGCAGTTTATTTAGGCATACAATACTGCATGCCCCTAATTCTGAATGCAATTCATTACTAAGGAATTCAATTTGGTACCGGGTACCCCAATACCAAAAAACCCCTTCAAATAGGGCCATTGAACGGTGATTTTGCGAAACCCACGGCTAATTTGACACAAAAAAGAGATACTGAAAAGCCAACAAGCTGGGTTTGACTAAGCCTCAGTTTAAATAAATAGATACCATTAATACACACCAAATCTGAGGCAGAATAGGATGGGAATATGAATGGGATAGGAAGAAGGGAAATAAACTTCAGGAAAGAGTTTGTGTGAAATGGCTACCAGATGGTTGTCATGCCATCCATCCAAAGTTTCAGCGACAGGTATCATCTATTGTAGCTTCGAACTATTTGAATATTCCACCAACACGAATCGGATTGACATGAAATTTGATTTTTCTTAAGAGTGGCAAAAACCGGTTTTCTTTTTCACATGCCCATGTTATTTAAGGATGTATTTGCAATAATGAGGATGCCCTGAATAATCTATATTTGGAATCGCAAAATACTGTTGGCATTTGGATAAATAAAAATATATTTGAACTAGAGGCATTTTGATTGACAAGAAACATTGCCATTTGGATATATATATAAAATATTTGTGAACCAGACAACTTATTCCAGCAGTCTTATTGTAACTCTCGTCATTGTAAGATTTAACATGTACAGAAGAATTGTTTGTGGTGCACCTGTTTAGTTTGAAAATGTTGAGATGTTGAGATGATTGAGCAGAGGGACATAGCTCAGACAGCACCTATACGAAGGCCAGAAACACCTCTCTCCGCAACAAAACTTAGGAAAGGCATGTTGGGGATTCTTTGCCTCTATAAAAGGACACTAGACCCAGGTGGGCACAGCTCATGGCCAACTGGTCCACCAGCCAGTGGCATACATCTCAAGTTGAGGGCATGAACAGCAGAAGAATGCATGTGCAGTGAATGGTACTCCTCCTTTAGGCCACATCACACGCCTGTTCTGAGAAGGGGATAAATGGAACGTATGGGTCTGGTGTAGAGCTGATATGTGGGGGGTGGTAAGCGCCTCAAAGGGACAACAGAGGCTATGATCTGGCAGCATTTCACGCTCTCCCAGTGACATGAAAGGGAGTTGGGCAATGGCTTGGGGACGAGGCCGGGCTGTGCTTAAAGTCTGAGCATGGTAATTTGGTGTCTTGATCTTCTGGCCAATAAAATCAGGTGTGGAGTTCTTGCACCGGGGAAATCCACATTCAGGTTGATTTTAATCGGATCGAGTGGTATTACGCCCAGAAATGTCTCTCCATCCAACATATAATCAGGGCCCTTACAGATGGCTTAACCGTGCCACTATGGATTTTGGTTTCTATTGTGCCAGGATGAACTCCAACCAAAACCCTAGTTGAGGGGAGTACCTTCCCTGTGTAGACATTCAACCTTAGGAACACGCTCCCATACAGAATAAAGATCATCAAAAGCCATCTAGAAATGAGACTACTAAGGTCCTCATAAATTGGCCAGATCTGTGTGCATGGCTACTTGGGGCCACAATCTTAGGTTTTACATGCTATCCTCACACTTAAATCCAGCCATTATGAGTCATAGTTCACAGAATGGGTCATAATAATGTGGGCACTGGAAGTTCAGGTACTAAATGTCAACAAGGGGATGCCAGTGCAGTTTGACAGGTGGGTGGGGGGGTGATGTAAGCACCCATGGCAAGATGTGGCCTGGCTGGAAGGAGCTTTCCCTGCTTTCAATGTGATGTTGATTGGAGTGAGGTTCAGGGTGTGAATGAGCCCACAGACCCTGGCCAGAGGACCAGTGATTTTGTCATGTGCATACCTGCACCCAGTAAAAATAAACCCAGGGTCCTCACACACCAAGGAAGAGGTGTGGCGCCACGGCCAGGGCAACTGACTCCGGAATCTGGAGATCATGGTTCGATCCCCAGCGCCGGCAGTAGATTAATCTAGCACCATGTGACTCTGGGCAATAGCATTGCTTAATCTTCCCGACGGCCCCCAGTACCTAGAGACCCTTACGGGTGATTGTTCGCGCTTTACAAATGTGTATATTAATATTATTATTAATTGCATGTATGGCAACACCAGGCCTACTTATGATCTGGCCGAGCTTTGCCAGACTCATAAAGAATCTAATGATGGCATCAGAAGCTATCATAATCTAGACACAATTGTGTACAAGTAATACTGGTTTGTGTTGCTATGTTTTTAACAATCTCTCACACTCCATTCGCATTTTGCGTTATGTGTAAGATGCTCCTATACACCTTTGCACCAAGTCTCAAGCACACTATCTGAGCTTCACGGACAACACCATATTTAACACTAATAGATGAAACTGCAACCAACACCCTCCCCATCCATACACTTCGGGATTTGATATCCATCTGCTTGCCTAGATAGATCTTTAGGGCCCCTGCAAGAGATAGGAAAGCGCTACAGAAATGCTACAATACAATACAATATAATAGAATGAAGGACTCATTTAGACTTGAATGATAATGCCAAATGGGCTAATCAAAATCTTCTGATTTCTGAATTGAGTGCTAAATATGGTGATAGAAAATAACCCTGTGGATTATTCATAAAATTCAGCACTTCTTTTGAAAATCCGAGGTTTTCTTTAAAAATCAATTCTAAAACAACAGCTATATGTCATGGAAAACACATCCAGTAAATCCTTACCGGCCCACTGCATGTATGGCAATGGCAACAGTAACATTTGATGTGAAAATCTTTATTCACTGTAAGCCAATATTCATAAACTACATATGTGAACTGATTCGGGTCCATTTTTGTTCGCTCTTTCGTTGGGATGCAAGTAATGGTATTCTTCTCTGAAGTGCGCTTTCATTTACCACTCTTACCTACCTGCTTGGCTTCATTCCGAAAACTCCAGTAATCTCAGTTAAGACGGAAACGTTATGCCTCATTCTGACCGAGTGAACTCGAAAGAGGTAGGTACAAAGAAATAAGAGAAAAACGGAATCCAGCTGTATTGTTTTTTCCCCATCCAGGGCCTCATTTATGAGGTTTTGCCGTAGAAGGCCTTCCTGCTGCACTGCCCTATGGCAAAAGAAAAGGGCAGGAATGCACCGTATCTATTAGATACGGCGATACGGTACATTCCTGTCCTTTCCCCCTGTGCAGGCGCACAATGTGCTGCCCTGCGCCAATGCAGGCACCTTTGCACCATGGTGCAAGGGCACCTCCGTTGCGGGATGATTATTTTTGAAAAGGAAGGAACACCTTCCTGTACAAAAAATAATCACAAGAGGTTTTTTCCTCTTTCTATGTGTGCCGCAGAATGCAGCACACATAGAAGAAGGAAAATCGAGGAGAAATCAATATATATTTCTCCTCTTTGTGCCTCCCTTTCGTCTCCCCTCGGGAGGCGTACGCTTTTGGCACTGCCTCAGATTTACGATTTCTCATAAATCTGGGGCAGTGTCAAAAAGCCATGGATGTTGCTGGGAACGCCCCCAGCAACACTCACTGCATGCCCCTTTAACGCAGAAAACTACATGAAAGAGACCGATGGCAGCATTAAGCCAAAAAAAGTGGCTTAGTGCTACCTGATAAATATCACGCAGGCTTCTCAGCCAGGGAACGTCACAAAAAGTAACGTTCCGGAGGCGCAAGAAGTCTCATAAATGAGGCCCTCAGTTTTTACTTCCCAGGAATAACAGAACACTTGTAATGTGGGCATCTCCACTATTGTCTTGGACCATGCAAGATAAATTGGGTTGAGGTTATTTCAAATCATTGCTCAAGTCTCTCTTAAACTGCAGCCAATCAAATGACGGTATTCTGTAGTCACCAGGCTCATAGAATCTGTAGTATTAGATCATTCGACTACTTTCTGAAACACCTGGGGCTTATGCACACTTGTAAAGACCTATTTGTAAGAAGATGAAAGAAGCAGTGAGTAACCGTGAAATGTATCTGCTGGGGTTTGCAAGGTGGAGCTCTCCTTTTTGTAAAAGCCTTTGTCTATTTTCAGAAAGGTAACAAAAGAAATATGTCACTACGTTGACAAAACTGTGTCTCAAATCACAAAGGTATAAAGGTAAACTGTCTAGGGCTCACAAAGGTTTTCTATGACCTCACTCTGAAGTCGAAGCTTTGAGGCGTGAGTTCTTCGCAAAAGCAGCACCAGCCTCAAGCTCACAGGTGTAAGGCTCCTTTGATGAATATATAATTAGGTGATACCTCATAAGAAAAAGTAAAGCATGTCCCTGCTACTAGCCTTTCCATCATTTTCACTTGTGTAGGGAGTAAAAGCCACACTCACTCACTATGCTCTATCATTTCCTCTGCTCTTGTCCTCGTCTCAGTGTTTTTTGACCAGATCCGCTGAAGATTTCACACCCGCCCTAACATCAGCTAACCTTGAAGACTGACGTGCAGCCAAGAGCTAGCATCATTGCTCCTTCTGCCAAGCTTCTTATGACTGAAGACAGTTCATCCTACAGAGGGTCTAAGAGTGACAACTGCAAAGCAACTACAGGGGCATTTGGACTGGCAAAGCCTTATAGATCCAGACCAGTCAGACTGCTGCCCGGCTCTAGGTTTAGAGACTGCGCTCCTTGATGATAGACAGATTCCATACATCAGGGTCGCTGGCAATGATAGGTTCTTTTTTATGCGGATCTACTGCTGTTCTTCTAGGCACTTAGTTTACTGACATACTGGTTTAATTGTGTGGTTCTGTAGGTCTCACTTCTTTCATTTTATCTTTTCACTATTAACATCATGCCACCCTTGTAGCACATTCATAGCACAGGGTTGCATTAATAATCATACAGAGGAAACACAAAAAACTGCAAATGCTGATAGCTAACCTAGCTGTGTTGTGCCTCCAGGAAATCACAAGTTAGACGCTGGAAAGCTGACTTCAACAGGATGGAAAACAACACAACTGTTACTCTTGAAAAACAACAACCTGAGGGCACTGCACCACACTCATTCGACCGGCACATTATATTGACACACAAGGTAAAATACTTGCAAGATGAAAGCCTTGTTATAGGTCACAAATGTAAGTTTAGTTATATAAAATAAAACATTATCGATATTTCAATACAGCAAATGAACAAGACAACGAGCCGTAGACAACCACACCTCTTGTGCACCCTTGTGCACAATATAAGTCCACAAAATTATATTTTCTATCTATGTGCACTCACTAATAGCACCTGCTGCCCAGAGATGCTCCCATACGGTCAGAATATACTAACAACACAAATAGCGGGGCACTTCAATGATATTTTCAGAAGAAAAGAGTTCCAATTAATCTTCAGAATTTTCCAAGTCTTCCGTTTAGTTTCTCTTGTTATTAAACTCCAATGGTTATTGCAAAGGCTACCAATGCTTTTCGTCCAAAGATTGTGCTTCTTCAGGGCGTATTTATTCATTTTTTCAAGAACACTAAGAGCCAATGGCCATTCAACATCCATACATCAACATGTAGTATTTTACTATGTCCATGGACGGGAAAATATCCAGGTATGAACTTGTAATAATAGAAATTCAGGACAATCCGCCTGCAAGATCAGGGCCATATTTCGCACCAAGCAGCCAAAATAATTCTCTCTTCTCACATCCTGTAGTGCTACGATGGAAAGCTGGACTACAATGCGGTATGCATTACTAAATCTGCCCTTCAATGTATAGTGTGCGATTTCTTGTTGCAGATTTTGTTTCTTGCAATGTTTCCGCCTACTGCAGGGTCCCTAACCTTTTCTCTAATAAGAGCTCCATATGTTTAATGAAAACCACACAGAGCTACTAATTGTATTAGTGTTGTAATAGTAACCACATCAGACAAGATTACTTTAGTGGCCACCCCATGCAGGTTTATCAGCAGTGATTAGGGTTGTCAGCAGAAATGTAAAAAAGCTTTCTCAATATGGAATGCCTATGCATTAGCAATAGTTAATAGCCATTACTGCAGTACCCTGGCACCAATTAATTTTAGTAATTATTCTCCCCAACACCACCTAAGTTATAACTTAAATATTACCTTTAGATATAGTGGTGAATAAGTATAGTGAAATATGAAATTAATGTGAGCGGTGGGCATGTTAGTCTGTTATTTGGATTGAAAAGGATCGTCGAGGAATGTTTTGGAGCTCATAGCAGTAGGAGAAGGCTTGGGATGAGTAAAAGGGAGTTCGAGGTAGAAGAGTCAGAGGGAAGGGTTTAGAAAGGCTTGTTTTAGGGGATCAGAATAGTAAAAGAGGTTTGAGATGATGCAAGGAAGGGTAGAGTAGGGAATAGTCTAGAAATGGTTATTTTTGGGATCACCGTAGTGGTATGGGGTTTGGGATGAATGAGAAAGTGGAGGTAGAGGATATATTGATAGATGTATAGAAATAAGTGAGTGCATTGGAAAGAATAGTAGAAAGAGGTTTGAGATGAGTCAGAGAGTTTGCACCGTCATAAACAAAACACAGCTGTACATCTGTGAGTGTGATGTCAAGTACCGGATAGCAATTGTCTCATCAATTATCGCACTGCTCATAAATATCATCAGCATGGCACATTGCAGCACAACATAGGACTAACAGTTGCCACAGTTCATAATACGCTTTATAACAATATCAATATATAATTCGTCAAATCCAAACCCGGCACCCAACAACACAATCACATTAAAATTTGGGACCCTAATCTTAACCTGCATGTCACTGATAATGGAGGTAGCACACCATCAATGTTCCTCTTCAGGGATTTATACATAGTTTAAACAGTCACGTGTGTTAATATACACATTTAGAAAGCTGCTTGCAGGCAGCAAAGTAATACAATGTCTGGACTGACTTGAAATCCCAAATATGAATGTAGAACAAAGAAAAAAAATAGGCCCAACAATAACTTTGGGACAAGCATATAAAGTACACAATTTTGGACACTTTACTGATATCGCAGTGAATGATATTCTTGCACTTGATGCCGCTATTGGGGATACAGTTGTTGTGCTAATTTGTGACGGAGAGATACCATTATCAACTCATAATAGCAAAGGTTCAGGAGGAGGTGGAGATTGTGTACAAAAGAGACATAGGGCACAGGAGGAGGGAGCACAGGAGGGAACATAGAGCGCACAGTGCAATTAACATATCATGAAGAAGGCAGTGGGAGGGGGTATTGCTTGACAACTAAAAGTTAGTTGAGCAGATTCTGGTCCTGAATTCAGAACTTTTTCACACAGAGATGTCCAATAGGTTCAAATTGTTTTCCCATTCCATTCTTCGTAAGCCTCTCCTTCGTTATTTTCGCATTCGATTTTACATTTGCCTATATTCCCTTTTCAAAGTTGTTCTTTGAGTAAAAACACAGAAAATGGATAGTTGCATTAATATGGCATTCCATATTTTCCCATTCCTCAGTGAATCACTGACACTTGACAACGTTTTTCATTGTTAAATTAATTCCCTCACCAATACTACCTTCTATCAAAAGTCTATTAGTTTTACCAGAAATAATGTCACTAGAGATTTACTCCTCAATGAACCTCAGTATTTCTTTTACTATATATTCCTTTGAATTCCTCACAGGTAAATTAGAAAAGTGTTGAAGTTCGACAGATACAGCATTAAATATACTAACTGTAGGAAAATGGCCCTCCCTGAAGCTTCACTCCAAATTTTTGCCTTCCTCCTCCTCTTTTTATAACCCCATTTTTGATGGCTGTAGAACTCGGAGCATTTTACCACTGCTAATCAGTTCTAAAGTGTATGAGCTCCCTTCTCTAGATATGGTAACATTGGTTTATCTACAATTGGTGTAATGGACTTATCTGTAAGCCCCTAGTAGCGTGCACTACCTGTGCTCAGGGCCTGTAAATTAAATGCTACTAGTGGGCCTGTGGCACTAACTGTGCTACCTACACAAGCAGTCATTTAAACATGTCTCAAGCCTGCCACCGCAGGGCCTATGTGTGCAGTTTACTGCCATTTAAACTTGACATTTAAAACCCATTGCCAAGCCTTAAACTCCCTTTTTATTACATATACATCACCCCTAAGGCAGGCCCTCGAGAGCCCATAGAGCAGGGGGCGTGTAAATAAAGGGTAGGACATGTACTCTTAAGTTTTGCATGTCCCGGTAGTGAAAATAATAGAAATTAGTGTTTTACTACTGTGAGGTCTACCCCTCTCATGGGTTAACATTCGGATTTCCTTTTACACTTTTAAGCTGTAATTCCTGATTGAGAAGGAGTAGCTATGTCCTGTTTTATATCATTGGAATGCTATTACTATTTTAGAAATGCCACTTTTAGAAAGGTACGAAAAAGGGGGGTCCTAGCCGTCACATTCAAATGCTGCTAAACCAATTTAACAGACTAAAGGCCATCAATTCAATTGATATAGGCTTGAAGCATTTATTTGCTACTTCGTTCTGAACACTTTACTCTACATTTAATCATGGGTCAGGTAAGTGCAGATATGTTTCAGTCAAGAGCAAATTATACATATTAAGGCAACAAATAAAACAAAGACATACAGACTTTGTACTGAAGTAATGTGATACAACAAACAATACATGAAGCGCTATATATAACAATTATCTAAAGATTATATCACTAGTCTTAGTTCACAAACGGAGCACCTACTAGGAAAATCTTTAGCATCCACATTGTGTAGCAAATTCAAGAAGCTGCTACCCACGGGGAAAAGAGACATTAGGCCCAGTAGTGAGACAATTCAAATAACATTTCTACCGGGGAAACCTTATTAAAAGCAAAAGTCCCCGCGTTGTGTAATGCCGACGCGTTTCGATTCCCAAGATGGTTTTTGGGATTCCCTTCAGCGCATGGACAGATTTATCTAAGAAATAAAAAGGGGGTATGAATTACACACGAGGAGGCACTCTAAACTTCCCAGTTACTCAAGTTATGTGGTGATTTCTCAAAAGTACCTGATTGAATAGAGAAATAAATAAGCACATTGCAGGCGAGAAGAGGCAGGTTAAAATGTGGAGGGCACGATCTAAAATGAGAACGGATCCACCATCAGTCATGCACATGGTTTGGTAAATGTAAATATTTTGTAACTGGAGGAACAAGAAAAGGCACTTACTTGCGCCAGACGGGCGGTGCTTGTACAAAAGGTATAAGAATGCTTGATGTCGGTTAAATGGAAACCTAGTTGTACTTCGGTTTAACAACCTATAAACAGAAATGAGTGCCACATCAATAAAGTATCTAAATAGATACATTGTAGCTTTGTGGCCTAAAGGCAACACTTACTTTCACCATGCTGGCGATCTTTTCTTTGATGCTTCCTTTCAGCTCTCAATTGGTTCAATAGTTGAACATATAGCTTGAACAGCGCTGCTCCTCTGCAAATTTCACAAAGCGGTAAAAAGAGTTGCTTCCTTTAAAGTTCGCACAGAAACTGACTTCATCGCGTCTGTGTAAACAGAAAAGGACGTATCAGCGTGTGTCTTATTCTATAAAAAGAATAGCATCACCAGAGGACTGAATGAAATGTCAGAAATGGGTAAATGCTAAAACAGGTCCAGTCCAGGTTTTGCATTTCCAGTTTGCACCATGAATCAAATAATTTTTGGAACCATGTATATTGTTTAATACCAATGTACACACAAGGGGGCGTGGCCAAACATCATGGCCGCTCGGACGTGATTCTGAATGACTCCGTCCCAGGCGCCGTGAATGTAGCGGTTAGAAGTGTACAGACCCCTCTGCTGGACCCTACTCTGGCAGCGTTAGACAGGCAGGAGTGCGGACAAGGTAAAGAGAGCCCCCAGGAGCTGCAGAGATTTTGGCTACAGCAGAGAGAAGTGAGATTACTGGAGCGCCGTAGTGCCTCTCAAAATGGCAGCGGAGCACAAACAGAGCTCTCGCTAAACGAGAGGCTGATGAGGAACCGGTCGGCAGACAAGGGACAATAGGAGTGCCCCCAGGGGAGAACGAGACACCGCCGTCCCGACATTTGCTGATGCCCACCGAAGCGGAAATCAACAGGGGCAGCGGCACCACCCAGCGCCATGCGGCGGACCTGAGCCTGAGGCCCGTCACAAAACAAGGTCGGTGCTGGGGGACGAGAAGTAGATCAGTGGGGGTGAGGGATGCCAGCCCCCCTGGTTACGGGGAGTGCCCCCCAGTAATCAATAGCACATGGAGCAGAATAGAAGTGTTGCCTGACCTTCCCCACCCAATACCTGAATTCAAGATGGTGCTGTCCAGTGACAGAACGTCTCCATCTAGATGCGGGAGGGTGCGCTAAGAGGGGAGATCAGCCCCCATTAACAGCAAGCGGCGGAGACACAGTGTTTGGTTCCCCCCCTGCGGTTGCCCCCTCAATGGAAGAGCTCCAGGGGAGCGGTGGGGGTGTGTGGGGGTCCTGAGTCCCAGAGAGCCTCTAAGTGCAGCGTGGTGACACAAGCCCTCGCAGATATGGGGTCCTGAGCTGGACTTTTCGCAGGTGGCCTTCTCTGTGATAACATCCATGTCTAAGGAGGAGCGGCCAAGCACTGGTCAGTCTCCCTGCCCCCATATGCCACACAAAAAGGCTAGCTTCAACAGGGTCTCCAATTACTTCTCGCAATCACGCTCCGGTTCGCCTAAGGAGGGAGAGACGCAAACGGGGCCATCATGGCACTCACCCGTGAGGACCTGCTGACGTCCCTCAGAGAGTTCAGGAAGGAACTAAGAGAAGATATCAAAGTGGACATGGCACCTCCTTCGACGCATTCAGAGTGCAAACGAGGACAAAACTGGCGGCCCTACAGGCTGATGTGGATTTGGTAGAAACGCGAACCCTTGACCTAGAGGTGAATGACAAGATCTGGATGATCGCATGAGGCCAGTGGAGGAGGGCTCTGCGGAGCTCCGTGATCAACTACACGCAACAGTGCTCAAGTGCGAGGACTTGGAGAATCGATGTCGACAAGACAACATACGGGTCAGGGGCCTGGAGGAAGGCTGCCAGGGTCAGACCTTGAGGCATTCATGGTGGGCCTCTTTTCGACAGTCCTCAGAGAGAGTGGCCCACAGGTACAGCTAGAACAGGTGCACAGAGTGGGTCCGAAGCTGTCTGGAAGCAACAGGAGGTCACAAGATGTCCTGGCGAAAATCAGTTCCTTCAAACTCAAGGAGTTGGTTCTTCAAAAGGCAAGAGGCGTGGACAAAGTAACATTTCAAAATGCCTCATGCTCTCTATTCCAAGATGTGGCGCAATCCACACTGGTGCAATGACAGTGGTTCCGTCCAATCACAGACGCTCTGCGTGATAAGCAAATAAAATACCGTTGGACCAACCTTTTTGTTGTCATCTTTCAATTAGACAATAAGCAGCTCCACTGCACAGAGGGAGAAGAAGCGTCAAACTTACTGGGAATCAGCTCCCCCCCTCGGAGCGAGAGTCCACCTCGAAGAACAGCGACGGGGACAGCCGAAAGAACGACGAGGCGGAGACCCATGGCAGATGGTGAGAGGAGGGGGAAGAACAGCACCGGATTGAGTTGGGGTGAACCCGGGTTCCTTGGCGCAGCTCCGCGCAAACAGATCGCTGGCAGCTAGACTTCTTTCGAGTCAGAGTAAGAGGAGCTATGGTGGGGGAATTGAAGAGAGGATGCGCCCTGATGGACACAACAAGAGTCAAGACTTACATCAGGGCAGACACTTTGTGCCTATTGATCCTGGTAAACTGCGGGTTTGAGGGTTACTGTTATGGATACTACAGCAAGAGTGTTAGTACCCTTACAGGTTTGCAATGGGGTTCCTGGGAGCGGAAATGGGCTCGCTCCTAGAGATGGACAAGGTGAAGCCCTCCTCTGGGACGGAGGACAACACAACTCCCAGTTCTTGTTTTTTGTTGTTTTTTAAGTTGTGTATCATGGTCTCCACAATGTTGAAGAATGGGCTGGGCTTGGAGGGGGGGTGGGCGGGGAGAGGTGTCGGGCCGAACACTGGGAGGTTGGGGGAGCCACGAATGAGAATGGAGGCTTACATACGATGATATGGCAGTTAATTGCCTTTCCTGGAATATAATGGGCCTTAATTCCCCCAACAAAAGGCAGAGTTTCTGGAAGTACCTAACAGACCACCAGATTTTAATAGCAGCCTTACAGGAAACCCACTTAAAGAGGAGTGAGGAAGTTTGACTGAAACATGAAAGATACCCCCCAGATCTTTCGCTCTTCGGCCCCCACCAAGAAAAATGGAGTGGCTCTCCTCTTCCATTCCTCGATCCCCTTTTGCCTACAAGCAACGCAATCAGATACAGCAGGTCAGTTCCTGATGGTGCAGGGGGAGATCACGGGGTGAGTATGTACCTTCACCATGATTTACTCAACTAACACTGGGCAATTGGATTTCCTGGAGACTTTTCTAACAACATTGGAAGGGTTTGCGGTGGGAGATATCTTATTGTTAGGAGACTTTAACCTTATATGGGACCCAATGCTTAAAATGACACAACCTCACAGGGCAGCGGGAGGGACATTCAGCAAAACCCTCAAATCCTCTCTTCAGCGTTTGGGTCTACTGGACGCATGGAGGGAATCTCACAGTGCCTCAAGGGACTACTCCTTTTTCTCTCATTCACACAGAACCTGCTCCAGAATAGCCTATATCTTTCTCTGTCAATCCCTTCTCTCCTCAGTGGTGGATGCAATATTTCACTCGATGTGCCTTTCTGATCACGCCCCGTGGAGCTAATACTTAATTGGCCTAATCTGCGTGCAAAACACAGGAGATGGTACTTCCCCAACTTTCTATACAGGGATAGACTCCTTAGAGATGACTTAAGAAAGGCAATCACAGAGTACTTTACTAATAATGACCCCGCCATCACATCCTTTGCCACCAATTGGGATGCCTTTAAGGCGGTAATTAGGGGGAAAAGTATAGAAGTAGCCACCATGCTTAGAAACCAGCAGAAGGGGGAGAGACTCCTCTTAGAAGAGGCACTACAGACAGAGGAAAAATCCCACCAAGAGTCACCCTCGACCCAAACCCTCTGCAAGGTCACCTCCCTAAAGAGTAAACTTAAGGCCACATACACCAATAGGGCAGAGAAATCTATATTGAGGCTTCAAGCATGAGGATATGAAAATAGCAACAAGATAGGCACCCTATTGGCACGGCAACTACGGGCAAAGCAAGAAAAATAATATATTAATCAGATAGTTGATGGCCAGGCGTTTCCCATACAGACGAGGAGGGTAAAGCTAACGGTTTCTGGAAGTTTTACTGCAACTTTTACACCGCTGAACCAGTGGAGGCCTCAGCCCAAGAAAGCTATCTAGCGTCCCTTAACCTCCCTCAGGTCCCTGCTCACACCAATGAGGAACTTAGTAGGCCTTTTACGGGGAAGAAGTCCAGAAAGTGATAGATGCTCTGAAGCTGCAGAAGGGCCCTGGCCCAGATGGGCTGAATGCCCAATTCTATTGTACGTTTGCTCCTGAACTGATGACCCAGTTGGTGTCCTTTTTTAATGACATAGCGAGGTGCCAAAGGGTGAGGGATACCATTGGGAAAGCTTTAGTCACTGTAATTCCTAAGCCAGGGAAGGACCCTAGAGAGTGCGCCTCATACAGGCCTGTTAGAAATAGGATCTCTGGTTGGCTAAGGCTTGCCCAAAGTCAGGCAGAGACCACCACTCTAGTCAAGGCAAGGGAGTTACACACCAAAAATAACCCTTGCTCACCCCCTTGGTAGCTTGGCACGAGCAGTCAGGTTTATCCCGGTGGCAATGTGTAAAGTGTTTGCGCAACACACACACAGCAACAGCATACTAGGCACACCACAAAAGGAACTCAACACAAGGTTATATATATAAATAGCCTTTGTATTATCATAAAACACATTAGGATAGTAATCACACAATATACACTGTGCCAACTGGCACTGGGCAATATTTATAGGGGATTATATACACATTACATGGTCACGTGGGCCACTGTCAGAATCATCACTTAGTAAAGATAAGAAATGTAGACATATACGAAACGTAGAACACAACCAGTAATTACTGGCAACACTATACTCAGCATCGTCCTGTAACATAAATCATATCATGCACAGTATCACATTTAGACGAGAAATATATTCTGTGCCAACCTCATAAGCCTAAACATATTAGATCATAACCTCCTAAGCATAACTCACATTAGGAAATACTCTTACTAACATAAACCGCAGTAGGGAATAACTCATACCTATACCACAGTAGAGAATAACTCAAACATAAACACAGTCTGAAAAACCTCATCATAAAAACACATTTAGAGGCATAAATCAGGGTGCATACTATATAAATTAAATTTCCTAGCACCACATAATCACATTAGGGCCTGGTGCCTTGTTAACCTAACAGTCCCCCTAGCCAACTTGCCATCTCAAAAGGGGCTTAAATGCCCTGTGTCCAAAAGTCAGGGCGCGCTGCCAATGCAGCAGAAGTCAGGGGTGCGCAATTGCGCAGACCTAAACGCTGCAGCTGGCACTAAGTCCTGCGAAGCTGTGAATGTATAGGGCAAAGGAGTGCATCTCACTCCTACTCAATTAGAACTGCCCCCAAGGAATAAATGGCCTAAACGCTGCAGCTGCCCTCTACTTGCTGGACAGCTGTGCAGTAAAATAAAGGCTGGGCACTCAATGTGCCTTCGGAGCAAAGCGTGAAACGTTGCAGCTGCCCGCGCTTGTGCGGCGCAGCTGAGAACAGGTAAAGGGGCCCTGGCACAACTGGGCCCTTGGGGCCCCACTGGACCTCTTTAAACAAACTTGGCCCTTAAAGCGTTGCAGCTGCTCTCTAGCAAAATGGGGCAGTTTTAGGTAGGCACCACGAGGTGCGCATAGAGCCCCCACGGGGACTCCTAACTTTAACAAAGGTTGCCTCCCAATCGGCCCCACTCACCGGGCCTCTGGCTGCAGGCTCCTCTGTCTCGCCCGAGACTCTGCTCGTCACCCGGTCTCATGTTGCTGCACGCGGGGCTCCTTCTTCACCACGGGAGCCCCGCCTGGAGTGTGGCACGGTCGCTGCCTGTTCCGGCCACACTCTCCACTTCACCCGGGCCCCCTCCTGGGACCCGGGACTTCACTGTGGAGCTGCAAGGCTCCAGACGGCTTTCCCGGCGGTGGGCCGGACTTCCTGTACGTGTCCCGCCCAATGCCAGGCAACTTCGCTTGACTTCCACTTTTCACCCGGGCCGCGGCGGTTATTCCCAAAAGTAGAACGCGGGGTGGGCTCCCGCGAAGGCAGAGGAGGCGGGGTGGGCACCCGCATATCAAAACAAATATAAAGCGGCCATGTGGGGTGCGCACCCACGATTAAGGCATAATGGGGGAATCCCTACGATGGGAATTCTCCCATTAAGGGCTGCAGCTCAGCGCTGCGCAGCCCCCAGGCTCTCCCTCTCCTTTGGGGGAAAGTTTAGGATAAAGCGCTCACAGGGCGCAGAAGACATCAAAAGGTCCTGAGTCCTGGAAAAAGAATAAGCCCCAGCAAAATGTTCTCAGAGATGAAAAGGGCAATGCAGGGCCCAGGGAGGCAAGCCCTCATGGTAGCCCCCCCTGGGCCCCAGCAGCAGCACACCCTGGCAGGAACAGCACTCCAGAACTGAACGTTTTCATGGGGTCACAGCCCCTATAATTATACTACATTTCCCATTGTGTCACAGCACAGGGCTTGGGGATACCAGTCAGGACTGGTGTAGGGGAGATTTGTAGAACTTTGTTTTGCCCAGCTCCTCTCCCATTTGTCAAGTGGGGGCTCAGTGATCAGACACACCACAGGGGGCGGAGCCAGCATTGTGGAGGGAAGGCACAGCCCTATGCAGGTCCCAGGTGCAACTCCTCCCTCCCATCTGCATGCAGATCTCTCTATTCATCACTGGGCTGACTCACCCTGCCCCCTGGAGCCACCCACACCCCTCAGCTCCTGTCACTCACAAGCCAAAAATGCAATTCACATCAGGCAGGCAGACACATAGCACACAGAAATGCCAACTTCTAAAAGTGGCATTTCTCCACCATTCACCATAAATCTGTGCGCACCATTGCGCAGCATTTATTCTCATGAGTTCATACATACTAAACTCGACCCTGCACTCCTCTCATATCAGGAATTACCATGGACACACATATCCCCCATGCATTCCTACGAGAAGGCAGGCCAATCTCATCACACGCACTCAGAGCGCGCACGCACTTTAAACTGGACCACCAATACCAGGTCACAGAAAAGGCAAAAAAGTTTAGGGGTGAACCTGCCAAAAAGGGCTAAGTCCAACAAGGCCCACTGCACTTTTGAATCTGGATGCTAAATTGTACTCTAAGATATTGGGCACTCGCCTAGAAAACCTCCTTCCTGCTTTGATTGACTAGGATCAGTTGGGGTTCATAAAGGGAAGGCAAACCCATGACAATCTGAGGAGAATAATTCACATAATTGAGAAGGTGCAGAAGAAGAACATTCCCGCGGCCTTCCTTTTGTTGGACGCAAAGAAGGCCTTTGATTGGGTTGACTGGACCTTCCTCCTGCGATCCTTGAGACGGTTCGGCTTCAGCGATACATTTATTGACATGATACTGGCTAATTACCACCTTCCCAGATAAAGAGTCCTAGTCAATGGGGCGGCATCCAACGCTTTTATACTTTCGCTTGGGACCAGGCAGGGATGCCCCCTGTCACCATGCTATTTGCTCTTGGTATTGAACCCCTGGCTGAGAGGATCAGAGCGAACCCAAGCATAAAAGGAGTCACCTTTGGCTCGAACGTCCACAAAATCTCTCTCTTTGCAGATGACGTCCTACTCCCTATCACTGACCCTTTGAACTCGCTCCCGGCGATCCAAGAAGAGCTTGATAGCTTTGAACTAGTATCGGGTTTCAAGGTGAACCGGTCAAAGTCTTTCCTGCTCAACCTAAACCTACCAGGTGTAGTATTGGATCAAATAAAGGAGACTTCCCATTTCTGTTGCTCGGCCAAGGACATTACATATCTAGGGATCAAGCTCACTCAAAAAATCGTCAATCTCTATAGGGCCAATTACTCCCCATGGCTCCGTCAGATCATAGCAGATTTGACACGCTGTAAAGCTGACTATACCTCCTGGATAGGGAGAAAAAATGCAGTTAAGATGAGTGTCCTACAGCGCCTTTTTTACCTCTTCCAGGGCCTCCCGATTCCTGTGGACAGAGACATTTATATAGCAGTAAAACAGATGATCACAAAATTCATATGGCAGGGTCAAAGAGCCCGACTCTCCAATAGGGTCCTAACCAGACCACGAACAGAGAGTGGTTTAGCCCTCCCAGATTTCTGGGGCTACTATCGGGCGGCACAGCTCTGGGTAATGACGGAGTGGTCCCTTAGAGAGTCCGAAAAACACTGGCTTCACATGGATTGACAAATTACGGGAAGGACCATATGGGATCTCTTATGGTTAAAGAAGCAACACAGGCCTCCAAACACGTACATAAGCACCCCCACGGCCACCACTCTGAGGGTTTGGGACCTACTCACAAAAACACTCTCCTTGACAACTCCCCCCTCACCTTACACCCCCATACATTTTAATCCAGAATTCACCCCAACAATGCACGAGGGACCTTTCTCGCAGTGGAGACGGGGGGCTGCCTCATGATTTCACATTTATATGACAAAGGGGAACTCCTAACGTTTGAGGAGTGCACCAAAGCTTTCAGCCTGCAGCCCGCAGAGAGCTTCTACTACACTCAGCTTAAACATTGGGTGCAGCAACCCCTGGTGCGGCTGGCCGCTACCAGGGACCTGCTCCCAATTGAGAAATTTGCTCAATCAGGGGCAGCCTCCAAGAGGACCATCTCCTTTTTATACTCCCTTATTATTGCATTGAGTCCTCAGTCGACTCCAAGGCACAGGGCGTTCTGGGAGTCTACTCTCATTAGACAATTGCAGGAGAGACAATGGGTTTGCTTGTGCAAGGATATCTAAAAGAATAACTGTTCTATGCACATACGAGAAGCACATTATAAAATAATGTATGACTGGTACCTACACTCCCAGAAACTACATAAGATATTTCCCACCATGACAGACAAGTGTTGGAGGGGTTGCGGTTTATTAGACTTCCGACACATCTGGTGGGACTGCCCCTCCATCCAGTCATTCTGGAAGGAAATACTCTCACAGATAAAACT
Source organism: Triturus cristatus (assembly GCF_964204655.1). Taxonomy (NCBI): domain Eukaryota; kingdom Metazoa; phylum Chordata; class Amphibia; order Caudata; family Salamandridae; genus Triturus; species Triturus cristatus. The sequence continues at coordinate 720,848,288 of NC_140591.1, read as the reverse complement.
GATATTAGGATACCCGATCCTGGATACCATTGAGCATATCCTCCTGGGGCTTCAGGACCCAATTCTGAAGCGGCAAACGTATGGTGACTGCTCCATCATGTGGCTATGCCTTGGAGCCGCTAAGATGGCTATCGCAATGGCCTGGAAAAAGTCAGATGCCCCATTCATTACGCAGTGGCATGCCAGGCTGTGGCGAGCATTAGCACTTAAGTGCCTGAGAGACATTACAGAGGACTCTAGAAAGGGGTTTGAATACATCTGTTCTCCACTAGTGGCATATTTGTCAGAGTGTTTGCCCTTATTTGCTTGTAGCCCCAGACTGCGAGCACTCCACCTGTTCCATATCTAACTGAAGGAGGAAGCGCCTTGGGAATATACATAATGAGAAAGTCTGGGCCCTGGCCCCCTTCTGTCAGCCCCCCCCCCCCCACCTTGGAGCCCAAATTGGAGCTTATTCGCCATGATACACCTGTTTGGTTTACACACAATTTGCCTCTTTCTTTCCGTCTTCTTATTTCTTTTTCTTTTATTCTTTGTTACTTGTTAGTTCCAAAGTCTTCTCTTCCTGGCACACCCAGCTTAGGGTTTACAGTCTGGGTGGGACACACTAGTACACCAGGGAACGGGTTCCACACCACGGCAGTTGGTTAGAGGCAGCGTTATTTTACACTAATGGCGGATGATGGGACGTTGAAGCATAGATAACTATGGGGCTGAGAAGTTGTTATCAATCTGTGTGTACCTGGTAGACTACTATAACACTTAGCCTGAAAGATGTACTTGCTGTGACCGCCATGTTCTTTTTCTGAATTGATATAAACTCAATAAAAAGATTTTGAAACAATGTACACACAAATCTTTAGAAAGATATATATGCTCTATCTTTCCCTTAGATTATGATTTACTTAAGAGCACAGCTTATTTTCAATAGCTTCACAAACTCACGTAACCATCCTGTGACCTGGAAGTATTTCGAGAGAGAAACTGGGAATGAGACACTATTAGATGACCTTCACAGCTGATTGCAAGTAAGACTATGCAAACTTTTACTACACAGGCGCGCTAAATTCTTTTTATAGAAAAAGACACACGCTGACACGTCCTTTTCTGCTTACATAGAGCGACACGTTGTGGTCAGTTTCTGTGCGAACTTTAGAGGAAATAACTCTTTTTACCGCTGTGCAAGCTATATGTTCAGCTATTGAACCAACTGAGAGCTGAAAGGTAGCATCAAAGAAAACATTGCCGGCATGGCGAAAGTAAGTGTTGCCTTTAGCCCACAAAGCTGCAATGTATCTATTTAGATACTTTATTGATGTAGCACTCATTTCTGTTTGTAGGTCGTTAAACCAAAGTACAACTAGGTTTCCATTTAACCGACAGCAAGCATTCTTATACCTTTTGTAAAAGCACTGCCTGTCAGTGCCTTTTCTTGTTCCTCCAGTTACAAAATATTTACATTTACCAAACCAGGTGCATGACTGATGGTGGATCCGTTCTCATTTTAGATCATGCCATCCACATTTTAACCTGCCTCTTCTCGCCTGCAAAGTGCAAATTTATTTCTCTATTCAATCAGGTACTTTTGAGAAATCACCACATAACTTGAGGAATTGGGAAGTTCAGAGTCCCTCCTCGTGTATTATTCAATCCCCCCTTTTTGTTTCTTAGTTAAACCAGGCCACGGCCTGAATAGAATCCCACAAACCACCTTGGAAATTGAAACGCGTCGGCATTACATAACGCACGGACTCTCGCTTTTAATTAGGTTTCCCCCATTAGAAACGTTATATGAATTGTCTCACTACTGGACCTAATGTCTCTTTTCCCCGTGGGTAGCAGCTTCTTGAATTTGTTACATAATGTGGATGCTAAAGGTTGTCCTAGTAGCTGCTCCGTTTGTGAACTTAGACTGGTGATATAATGTTTAGATAATTGTTGTTATGTATCACGCTTCATGTATTGTTTTTTACATCACATTACTTCATCACAAAGTCTGTATGCCTTTGTTTTATTTATTGCCTTAATATGTATAATTTGCTCTTGATTGAAACATATCCGCACTTACCTGACCCATGATTAAATGTGAAGTAAAGTGTACAGACGAAGTAGCAAATAAATGCTTCAAGCCCATATCAATTGAATTGATGGCCTTTAGTCTGTTAAATTGGTTTAGCAGCATTTGAATGTGAAGGCTAGGACTCCCTCTTTTTTCTTAGTTCACTACTGCCCCGTCCAGCCGCCTAGGGCCAAACCCCTTGTTGCTATTACACTTTTAGAAAGTTGGCATTTCTCTGATCTTAAAGCTCTGTGTGCCTGCAGCCTGTCTCACATACCCATCTGGGGTGGGTGACAGCTTAACTTTGTGAATTCCCTCTAGACAGCCACACACAAAGGAAGATTAGGTGTGTCTGAGTGCCCATCTGCATCCTGATGGCTCATCCTAGGCAGGATGAGATGGAGGAGCTGACACTTACCCTGGAATAGGAAGTATCACATCCTCACAAAAAGGGTTGATTACCCACTACAGATAGGCTGGAGCCAGGGGTGGGAAGAAGGGTCTTCTGTGCCTTTCAAAGACCCTTCTTTGACGTCACCCCACTTTACAACTGGGAAAAAGTACTGGGTCTTTGACCCCATCAAATCAGACACTTCTGGACCTACAACTGGACTCTTGCAGAAGAACTGCTGTGCTGTAACAAGGACTGACACTCTGCTGACTTGCTTTTTCTGCTGTGCTTCCATGCTGCCTGCTGCTCTCCGATTCTGCTGAGGGAGAGCTGGACGGCCTTGCACCCCAAAGTGTTCTCCAAGGGATTGTTGGCTTGCCTCCTGACTCAGGGAAATCAAAGTCTCTACCGCAGTTCTTAAGCCTGGTTCACTGTATGTGGACCCGGATACTTTTTTTCCGAGGTGCCAACTCATCTGCTGAGTGCGTGAGAAGAAATTAATGCATCATCCCTGTGGCAGGAACAGAACCCGGTACATCACATTGGAACCACCGCAGCGCCTGCTGAAACCGACGCACAGAACAGTGCATGGCTGCTGCAGCAGTCTACAGATATTGATGCATCCTTTGACTGTGTTTAGAAAACTGGTGCATCGCACTCAAAAGCAACGTATCTCTACCTGAGCACGTTTTCTATGGAACCAACGCATCGCCACCACTGCCGGGTCGGCTTTGACGCATCTCTCGACGCTTCGCTCGACTGACCCCAGCATCTCGCTGTTGTGACCAAGATAAGGAACTTTGTTCATCGGGGCCTGCATGGTTCCTGTAGCTGGCTTGCGTTCCATCACAGTTGACTCAATTATTGACTTTGCCCTGGTTCAGTGTGCCCAGATAACCCCCTTGGTGCTTATTGCTTCTATGCGCTAGAACTCTTTTTAATCTTAAAAAATTCAGATCTCCAGTTATGCTTATTGCACGTGACTTTATGATAAAAATATTACAGGTCCACAATTCATTATTTTCGATTCCAAATATTCACGGCCAATATAATTTAGTCATGAGCATTTCAATTCATAATTTTTATTTAATGCTTTGCAAAGTTTAATATTAATATATATTACCTACTTGCGGTTGCCAGTAGGTAGTTTAGGTAGGATGTAGTTTCCATAGGTAGATCGTTTTTCTGATTTGACAATAACTCACAAAACTTTCAGAACTAGTTTGACGCTCACTTCAGCTGCTGTTTGGAAAGGTTTGGGGTGATCTGTCAAGCAGTGGCCGAGAAAAACAGCGAGGGTGTGTAACAAAATGCATTTTTCCTGATGTGAGGGACTACAGGAATACCCAGATCGGAGCCACTCCCTACATACCTAGTTGGGGAACAACCTTTACAACGCAACTTTTACAACGCACTACCTTTACAACGCATTTTTTACAACGCATAATCCATTACAACGCATGACATTACAACGCACGACACTACAACGCATTTTTAAAAACTACCTTTACAACGCATTCCATTACAACGCATACTACCATTACAACACATACCATTACAACGCATAATATTACACTACACTATCCAACACTTACCCTACTGTTGCACCCCCTGGAGTTAGAATAGTAATTTTTACCCCTATACTATCCAATACTTACCCTACTGATGCACCCCCTGGAGTTAGAATAGTAATTTTTACCCCTATACTATCCAACACTTACCCTACTGTTGCACCCCCTGGAGTTAGAATAGTAATTTTTACCCCTATACTATCCAACACTTACCCCACTGTTGCACCCCCTGGAGTTAGAATAGTAATTTTTACCCCTATACTATCCAACACTTACCCTACTGTTGCACCCCCTGGAGTTAGAATAGTTATTTTTACCCCTATACTATCCAACACTTACCCTACTGTTGCACCCCCTGGAGTTAGAATAGTAATTTTTACCCCTATACTATCCAACACTTACCCTACCGTTGCACCCCCTGGAGTTAGAATAGTAATTTTTACCCCTATACTATCCAACACTTACCCTACTGTTGCACCCCCTGGAGTTAGAATAGTAATTTTTACCCCTATACTATCCAACACTTACCCTACTGTTGCACCCCCTGGAGTTAGAATAGTAATTTTTACCCCTATACTATCCAACACTTACCCTACTGTTGCACCCCCTGGAGTTAGAAAAGTAACTTTTACCCCAATACTATCTAATACTTACCTTAAATGTAATTTAATATTATGCGTTGTAATGGTATGCGTTGTAAAGGTAGTATGCGTTGTAATGGAAATGCGTTGTAAAGGTATTTTTTAAAAATGCGTTGTAGTGTCATGCGTTGTAATGTCATGCGTTGTAATGGATTATGCGTTGTAAAAAATGCGTTGTAAGTGCATGCGTTGTAAAAGTGTGCGTTGTAACGTCATACATCCACCTAGTTTCTCTATATCTCTTCTGCATTCCAACAATTGCGGCAGGACCTGGAAGAGACAAAGACCCACAGTCCAGAAACTAAAGAAGGACTATCCTTCTTTTGTGCAGGCGGGACAGGATGGCGTCTAAACAGAGAGCCCTTCAGAGCGACAGGAGGGAGCAAGAAAACGCCGACAGAGAAGAGTCTCGAGGAGCATGGCTGGAGAATCAGGATAAATTCGGAGAGGCCTACCCACAGGATTCCAGAACTGAAGATGCCAAATTCAGGGTGAGTACGGAAGAGTGGAGTGAGGACTGGTGGTCGCCCATGGAGGAAGTGCTTAAGCCGCTGCAACTCAGGAGAGGTGCGACAGAGGCGGTACGTACCACAGAAGGGGGGTGAAGGCGGGGGGGCAAACGGATCACCGCCTATTTTTCTTTAATTCCAGGTTGGGATTCTTTTTTCCTTTCAAAGTAATCTGCACAGGTGTGAAGGGGCAAAACTGGTACACAACTAGATATGTGCAGGTTGGGCACAGACCTTGTACCTGGAGCACATCTGTAAATTCAGCATGGGTCATTTTTGTCACTTGCTCAGCAATCAACAAGGGAGGGTATAGTTTTTTTCTTTCCTTCCCTCTTTCCCCATTCTTTACCGGAGGCGCCAATTAACACCTAAGAACAATAACCCTCCAGTCATTCCTACAGAGGAATTTGCTTTTATTCTAAAAACCACGTCACCCTGGGTTGTTTTTGCAAAAAGAAGTCAAGGAGAGGATGGTACAAATATAAGAGCCCTTGAATCCGAAAAAAGAAATCACATCCTCTAATTAATAAAAATAATTATTTCACTGTTTTTCAGGTCGCCCGGGTGTGGTGAAGGTATCTGTCCTTATCTTTTGAGGAAAGGAACCAAAATACTTACTATCACATTCTTCTTCTTTTGCCTTCTAGCCTCCAAGGGGCCCCTCCCAGACGATGCAGATGACCTACAAAAAAGAAAGAAGAAGAAAGAGGATAAATGAGAATTTTGTGCAGAGAACTCAATATTAAGAAAAATATACAGCCTCCTCTCTCCTTTTCCCTCCATCCCTCCCAAACCCATGTTAATTTCCATAGGAAATTTTAGACAAGTCTACATTCCGAACTGCTGAGAGAAATTACACCAAATTTGGAAGAAAGGTAGCTGTTGGTGCAGAAAGCAACCTTTTTGCTAAATGGTAAGGATAAGCTCAGTAGTTGCTGAGTTATTAAAATACATATCCAGTTGTATACATAGGGAAGCAGTGGATCCACAACCCCTCATGATCTTGTGTTGGGATCTGATTGGCTGGAACACTTCGACCAGGAAGTGTTGGCAGCCATCTTGTGACTCGGTTGAACCGACCGAGTCACAGAAAAAAAGAAAAAAAAAAGAAAAGGGGGCACGGCAGAAACACCTTGACACCCTAAGCCTCTTAGGGAGGTCACATAATGACACCGCAGGGTCATAAAAAGCATTTTTTCTTTTAAATTGGCAGGATCGGCGGATCCTGCTAAAAATGTTTAACAAAATAAGCTTTGTTTATTATCAGCCCTCGGGTGGGCTAGGTCCCGTGCCATTTTTTAATAATGAAGGGAGGGCACATAGGCCCCCTCCTGGGGCTAAATATGTCCCCAGGGCCCACCACCTCACTGGGGCTTATTTAACTATATTTGTGGGAGTCCCTTTGACTCCCCCACCCCAGGTACTGCCACCTCCCCGGGCTTTCTCTTTATACAATGGGGGCCCTACACAGCTCTGGGGACCACCAACTTCCTGGGGCTTTTATTTGAAATAATTCAGGAGGCCACACGGACCCCCCACATGGCCCTGGGGACCAACACCTTCCCGGTGCAAATTTGAATGTGGGAAGGGGGTCCCCTTGTGCATCCAATAATGGCCCTGGGGGCCACCACCCCCCAGGGCCAGGATGCCCACACCGGCACATAGCTGTTTGCTATGACTTTGCGAAAGCCTTACTGCTCCCACCAAGCCATAGCTAACTGTGCTCTGCTTTCTGCAAGCGGGAGCATTAAGAATGCTCTCACTTGCTGAAAGTGGAGGACAATTGCTTTAACAGAGAGGGAGCTGCATGTTAGCATATCCAGCATGATTTTTATATCTCAACAGGTGGTAGTTTTCCTGCCACACTTCATTATAAATGTTTTAGATTGATTAACTAACAGAACAGCATCATCCACATAGAGAAGGGTTGTCAGAGGCCATGCCCCCTTTCTCCACCACTCTGCAAACACGCCTCCTGGCCCACTACTGGTTGGGAATGAAGTCACCTTGGTTCCACGGGGTCCTTTGAGGCCTACAAGCCCTTCTGTTACCTCCAGTAAGTCCCACAGAGTGAAATTGGTGAGAGGACTTTCAAGGTCACTCCCCTTTCTCCACCACTGTACAAACACGCCTCCTGGTTCACTACTAGTTAGGGGATGAAGTTCCCTTGGCTCTAAAGTTTCCTTCGGGGCCAACAAGCCCTCCTGTTACCTGCATTAAGTCCCGCACCACAGCGGAATTGCTGAGAGGTCTTTGGAGGCCAAAGTCCCATTCTCCACCTCTCTGCGAAAGCGCCTCTTGGCACACTGCTAGTGGGAGGATGAAGTCCTCTTGAATGCTGAGGGTTCTTGGGGGCCCAGAAGCCCTCCTGTTACCTCCAGTATGTCTAACACAGCAGGATTCCTGAGAGCTGGTCAGAGGCCTGCCCCTTTTCTCCACCACTCTGCAGACTTGACTACTAGTTAAAAAAAACATAGAAATTCACTTTAAAATACAGGTTACAGAGGAGCCAAGATGGCGACCGGGACGGCAGCGTAGATTCCCGGCTCCGTGAACCTCCGCATCCCGCACGGATATCCTGCATGAGATCCTTATTCTGCGCTACGAGATCGTGTTCGTAAACGAAAGTGGCAACCGATCGTGTGACCCTGAGGTTTCTGACTGCAGTACCGCCGGAGAAATCAGCGATTGAACTTTGCGGCCCGTGCGGTCCCGAAGCCGGGACCTCGAGTGGACGCCTTGGCCGGGCGGCAGTTTAACAACAGCGGCCTGTGGTGACTGGGTGGAGTCGGTCCGCCGGAGTGGTGCTCCCCTCGGCCTGCATTTTGCTGTGGTCGCTCCCCCCCTGCTGAGCGCTGCGGACCGAGGACATGCCCGGGTGTGCAATTCTCGGATTCTGTGGTGTTTGCCCCTGCCTTTGACGGTGAGCTGCCCGGACGCCGTCCCTGGTTCGGCCTGATCCTTGCGGGCTGCTCCCGGCTTTTTGCGGGAGCTGGTCCGTGGCGGAGACGACTATTGCCCGTGACCGCGCAACGGTTGAATCTGTTCCTCCCCCAGGATCCCTGTCTTCAGCGACGTGGACCTTGAGGCGTTGGTCCCGGGGTCCTGGCCCCAATACGAGTCGGGCCTTCCCAGCGGCCATTTTGTCACTATGCAGCCTACCATCCTGTCCGCTGGGACGCAGCGGGACTGGGGGTGTGTGACGGTCGGGAGTGTGGCAAGGCGATCGGAGAGAGCTGCTCTGGGGTACGGCGACCTCCTGGAGGCCATTGGTGCCCTTCATTACTCCTTGGCTCATGGCGCCGGGGTCCTGGGGAGGAAGCTAGATGGTGTGGTATCAGCGTTGGGACAGTGGCGGCATGCTGGTCCACAAGTACACAGTGGCTTTCCACACTGCACACAGGAGGAAGATGTTGCGGCCCCCCCCGCGATTAGTGTACAGCCGGACATTCCGGACAGTATGCTACCGTGTGGTCGGCTAACTGTGGGCTTGATCTGCTCCGGAGGTATTGGCCCTGAGCGGAAGATGGTGGCCTTGTCCCGTGCGCAATCTCCGGCGGCCCAGGGACGATTCCAGCAACGTGTGTCTCATTTGACTGCTTCAGCCTGTCTGGACCTTGTGTGCAGTGCAGATCCTGGGGCGACACTGGAAAAGACGCCCCCCCATGAAGCGGTCCGTGCTGATGCTCAGAGACTTCCACCCCACCTGTGTGCGTCGCTTCCCGACTGTTTTTGGACACTCCTGTACCTTGGGACATCGGACATGGTGCTGGGTCGAGGGGCAGGCATGGGCAGAATCGCAAAGAGCGGTCAAGGCTGAGGCTGATCCTTCGGGAGTGGTCACCTAGTAGACAGGCGGACTCATGGTTGCGTGCTCTCATGGTTATTCGCATAGTTGGTGCATAATGCTCCCCACTCCCCCCCTCCTTTTTTGATATGATCAACTTGGTGTTGCTAATTGTTTGCTGTGGGGAGACTTCACCGTGCGGGAGGGAGAAGCCGGGGGTATGTTTTGAAGGCCCTCCTCCAGTTTATTACATTCCCTCCGCCCCCCCGTCTGGGGGGGCTCTTTCTTACTCCTTTTTTCCCTGTCTCTTCTATATTTCGGGTCTAGTCCCAGGGCGACAGGCACACTGCTGGGGGGTGGGGCCATACTCATTCGCAGAGGTGCAGGGTGGGGGGATGGGGGAGGGGACTCTTTAGTCTTTATCTCTTTTTCCATGGCCTCTTTTTTCTTCTCTGTTTCTTTTTGCTTGTTTTTCTGGGATCAGCGCGGTACACCTCTCTTATTGTGAATCGCTTGCTCTTAATGTGTGCCACAGTTTCCGGGGGGTTCGCTGGGCTTTAGGTACGGGGACCTGTAGGCGCAACTATCTTTGATATTTCTCCCCATCCGTACTTTCCCGTGTCTGCGCCATTGATTCAATGTATTGCTGCTTGCTGCTTGCGTCTCTTATCCTTGCCCCTTATCGCTGTTGGGAAACTGTTTGGCACCTGATCCTACTGTTTTGTTTTATTATAAAATGAAAAACCCTTTCTCTCCTGGTGTCCTACCTGAGCGGCTCATTGGCCGGACTATACTGTATTGTAGACTTTGCTCTCCGAGGTGCCGCCTGTGTTTACATGTGCTTTTATTGTTCTGATTGCTTAGCGGCCGGCCCCGGGGGGTTGTAGGCCCATACGTGTAAATGATTGAAACGTCAATAAAGGTTTTTCAAAAAAATAAAAAAATTAAAAAAAAAAAAAAATACAGGTTACAGGGATGATATAGTTAGGAAATATAATTTGAAAAACCTTAGAAATTCACTGAAAAAACCAAAAGTTACTAGGATGTTATAGTTAGGAAATAGAATTAAAAAAAACATATAAATTACCTGAAAAAAACAAAGGTTACAGGGACGATATAGTTAGGCTCAGATTTCACTCTAACAAAACCAGTGAAATTCAGAAGGTATAGTTACCTGAGTTAATTATAACTTATGACCCTGCAATGTACTGCTTATAACTTCACATATTGCATCACTCATGAAATGGTCAGTGACATCACTGATGGCATCACTAATGACATTACTGATGACATCTTCCATAGAACCACTCATGTATCCCCTCATACCCCATAAAAACCTTGTGTACGCCTACTCCCATTCACAGACCCATACCAGCATTCACATAGCCACACGCTCACCCATACAGCTACTCACACACCCACTTTGTTACTGGCACAGTCACTCACACACCCACTCACTCACCCATGCAGCGTTTCAACACAGCCATTCACTCACCCATACAAGCACTCAACACTCACTAACACATCAACTTAAATTCCCATTCACCCATCCATAGAAGCACTCACACATCCAGTCACTCGCCCATACAGCCATTCACACACTTACTCTCCAATACATCCACTCACATACCAACTCGCTGAACAAAACACCCACTCAACAGCTATCTATTCAATCACCTATACAGCCACTTACATACCAAGTCACTCACTCATAAAGCCATTTAGACACTCAGTCACTCACCTATTCAGTTACTACACACCCACTTACTGACCCATGGAGCCACTCACACTGCCACTCACTCGCCCATACAGCCTTTGACACACCAACTCACTCACTAATACCGCCACTCACACAGCATCTCACTCACCCACACAGCTACTCACACACCCACTTACACACCCATACAGCAACTTACACACCCATACACACAAAGATACATAAGTCATTCAGTCAGTACTGACTTTATTCAATCTAAATAAATTAGACCAACAAAGTACAATAAAAAGATACCTAAATATACCATTAACATTTGAGATATTTTAACAGTACATTTTAAAATCATTTCATATGAATAATCATTAAATCCTAATATCCTTCATTTATAACCTCCATATATTATTTTTACATAATTACTTTAACACAGAGGAAAAGTGAAGAGGAAAAAATGCAAACACCTCAGCTAAGGGTCCCCTATGCATTATTGCCTAACTATTTTCTAATAGTCATCTGTTCTATTTCATAATAACTATTAGAGGATTCTTAAAATCCATAATTTGCAATATATTTCCAATTGATAATTATAAAACTGTATTGATAAAACATTGGTGTCAATTAATAATTTGTAAAATATTAAACAATATTAATCATATCATCGATATAATATTCTTTCTTGCATAAAAAACAGCCCACAGGAAGCTTGACATTCCGCAACAAAGCACAACAGTAGGCAGTGCTAGCAGGAAAAGATATGCAGGACGACATTGTGTAAACTGTAAGGACATTATGAAAGGTAGGATTTTACGTTTTCTCCATTTATTATAAAATTTACAAAAAAGTACAAAGTGCATGGTGCTCTGAGGCATCATGCCGTCACAAGGGCAATTGTTTAAATTTAGTGACCAATCATTGGGTTCAGGGAAGCTGACCAGCCGATGGAAAATGCCCATTCTAAAACAAGTCAGGACAAATCTATACCTTGGCTTAAATTCATCTTTCAAATATGGCAGCATGTCGTGATTAGTTAAAATAAGTTGATATTTTAAAACAGAAGGTTTTGATAATTCAGAGGTCAACCTACGGTTCTCTAATTGTGCAGGGCTGTTCTACTAATAGCTACCAGGGAATCAGGGTTCTTAAAATAGTCTAAATGCCCCAGGTCTCGACAAAACGTTGGATGCATACCAATCAGGGAATGAGAGTGGAATGGGTTGATTTTAAGCAATCCTCAATGATAGTACTGTTTAGGGCGGTATATTCCTATGTCCAGACTTTATGACAAACTAATTTGGGTTGCATCTTGATTAGGTCAGTAAGAAACTGAACCCCCCAACTCAGCATGACAAACATATGTAGGGGCGCTTTTGGGGGTGGCAAGCAGATACCTCAAAAAGTCATTCTCCACCAATTGTAGTGCTGTATATTTTTCATGCCCCCATGTACCACCCCATATAATGCTATGCTAATACATTTGGACTTATAAATCATAATCATCTCCACTGGGGGATTTATGCCCGACCTACTGGCAACATTTTGTAAGGCCATGCTAGCCTTTCTAAATAATAGGGCCCTGGTAGATATGGTGCGGTTCCAAGTGCCTTCTTTGTCAAACAGGAAGCCTAGATATGAAAAACTATTTGTAAAATCTATATTGGTGTCCCTGATTTTTATATCTCGACGGGTGGCGGTTTTCCTGCCACACTTCATTATAAATGTTTTAGATTAACTAACAAGTCGTGAGCCTGCATAAATTCAACAAAAGTGTTGAGGAGCGACTGCATAGCATGAGGGTGCGCGCCATAAGAACAACATCATCTGCATACCTGTGGAAGGTCTTTAGAATGTACAGTCAGTGCTGCGCCTACATTATTTATTGATGAGGAGAAAAGAAAGGGAGCTAAGACTCAGCCCTGTTTTACACATCTCTCCACTCTGAAGGGCTGTGTACATTCTCCTCTAATACTGTATCCGACCCTAGCTTTAGATCCTGTATAGAGGTCTCTCAGAAAATTGATGATCGGTGTCTCCACTCCCATGTTAGACATAATTGTCCATAGCTTGGAGTGAATGGCACAATCAAATGCCAAGGACAGATCAACAAATCCCAGGAATAAATTCCCAATCTTAATCTTAGTATATTTTCCAATTAACATACTTAAATTGAGGCCCTGGTTCAATTGTCACAACCCCACTACGAAACCCGTACTGAAGGTCTGACAAAATATCTTTTGATTCTGCCCACTTTTTTAGCCTGTTCAGAATAATACAACCCACTATCTTCACTAAAGAGTCAAGCAGGGAAATTGGCCTATAACACCCTGGATTATGTTGATCTCCCTTTTTATAGATAGGTACAACTATTGATTTCGCCCACATGGGGAGAAAGCCTATTTTACAGCAGGCCCTTAATATAACAGTTAATAAGGATCCCCATAAAGCGATGTTACCTCTGTACAGGTCCACTCGGATAGCATCAGGGCTGGGTGCTTTTCCACCTTTCCTAGCGGTAATTGCCCTGTTGACTTCCTCCAAACTAAACTGAAGAATTGGGGAAGATTGGGATGAGACTAAGATGTCGTTATGTTTGTGGCCTGATCGTTTTCCGATGTAGGAATTAGAAGGGAATAAATACAAGAGATATGTTTTATTCAGTCGTCGTCCGGTATGGCGACCACAATCCTGGGGCCCGTATCTGCTCTCAGAGGTACGGAGTTAACTACCCTCCAGAATGCGTTGTTATCATTTTTAGTGCTTGCTTCATGTAAGGCTACCCATGCTACTTCTCTTCCCTCTGTTTCACTGCCTGTTTATAGGCGAGTCTGCAGGCCTGGACCACAAATCTGCATCTATGGGTTTTGTGTAATGCATCCTTCAGCTTCTTATTAGCCTCTGTGCATGATGAATCAAACCATCCATTTTTCTCCTGTTTCTGTTTCCTGGTAACAAGGAGACTTTCCTTGACCCCCTTTGTAATTGCTAAAAAGGCATTAATAATATCTTTTGGGTGTGAGGCTTTATCTAAATAGATATCAAAGGCTTCCCCTTTTTTTCTACAGATTAGTTGTTTTAAAAACCCCTCTAGGATAATCTGTTGCAACCGCAGGGAGTAGCCATTGAGCGTTGCCAGCTCAAGCACTCCAGTCTGGGCGGTGGTGTGGTAGCTGTGCTTTGTGGACAGTAACAAGTGTGAAATTTGGACAGACTGTGGGAGGTGGTTACTTAGTGAGCTAGAATGAGCATCAAAATTAGAAGCATAAACAGGCCAAATATTAGATAATAGGATGTAGTCAATAATACTGTGGGCGTTTCGCCCTTTAAAAGTACACCGAAATGGGGCATATGAGGATGAAATTTCATTAGAGAACGGCAAATCAAATTTAAACATCAGATCATTTAGCTTATCCCCATATCGATTATGAATAAAGTGTGTTTGGCCTACACCATCTAGGTTTATCAGACCACATATTTTTTCAGAAGGTAGACTACATAGTTGAATATTAAAATCGCCCATCCATAGAGTTAACAGGTTCTTACTACTATGTTTACCAAGTCATTCCAGCCACTCACTTAATATATGTTAGAAGCAGTATCACTTAGTAGTAGTGCACCTAGTATACCTTGGCCAGGGTCACCCAATCACAGCGTGGCTACAGCAGTAATTAACGAATAACAGCGCAACTCATGATGATGGCTCACCAATGCTAACGTGACTCTTACTGTCAGTCAGCCAACTGCAGCAAGAACTTCTCAGTGAGTAGGAAAAATAATGCAATGACTGTTGCCACCAAACACACACAAAATAAAAACATAATAAATTATATTTGACTCAACCTAAACAGGAGAAAATCAGGAAATTAAATGAAAAGGATCACACACTCAGTAGGAACAAAACTAGTAGCTTCATGGCACATTTAAATCACAAATTCACTCCAAAGCAGATTACTATCCAGCAGTAATCCACCTCTGATTACTGTATTTTCTCTTGTGCACCTAAGAGCAAGTAGTGTCAATTCAGTTAAAACACTCAAAACCTGAAAGAACACTAGTTACGTTAGGACAAATTCCTATCAAGTGTGAATGCGACGCCTCACAAATTACACTATCACTTTGCAGAAAAGTTCAACAATATCTTAAGACCTTAGGTTACGATGAATCTGATTACCATAGCATACAAATAACATAAACATTTTCAGCTCAATTCACGAATATGACAAATAAATGAAAATCAGAGTGCTCAAATCACTAACTGAACAAAGAATCAACGGTGCAGAATTTCACACAGTGTAAGTTATAACAATTCATGACCCAACACAAAACCATACTCAGCTATAAAAGTCACAATTTATCACAAGCACACTAAACACTCTCAATTTAAAAAATCATTCTGCTCTACTAATACTCAACCTTTTTGTTCAGGAACAGAACTGGAATGTCAGTTGAAATCCAAATATGATCTCGTGAATGCAATCCAGTCTAGGGACAAAAATAGTCTCTGAAACCACCCCTTATCTGTCTAACCATCCTCTACTACAAAAGAACTATGAGAGCAATGTACCCCTAAAAATCTTCACCTCAATGGCACAACTACAATGTTGGGTGGATCGGGAATGGTGTTAAACTTGAATCATGAGGCAATGTGTCCCAGAGACATGGTTCAAAACAAAATTTCAAAATACAGTCAATGATAAAAAATTGAGTTCTAGAGCAGAATTTAGGAAAACCATGAAGGTTTATTGCAATATTGAAAAATACAATAAAGAAATAGTAGAGTTATTGCCATGAAAGCGCTCAGTAATCGGAACAATGCAGGATTACAGGCAAAATCAGAAATAGACTAAGGGCCACATTTGTGACGGATTTCCCGTCCGCAGTATTGCAAGTTCCATAGGATGTAATGGAATTGTAATTGGGCAGACAGGATATCCGTCACATTTGGGTAGGAGTAACCTTGTTCTTCAAGATCATAACTAGGCACTAAGGGGCATATGTATCAAACCCTTTTCCCGTTCGCAAACAGGCCGATTCTCAGAATCGGCCCGTTTGCGAACGGGAAAAGGCCTTTTGGGATGTATCATCCCAGAAGGGCATCGCAAATTAGAGAATCGTAAATTTGCGATTCTCTATTTTGCTATTGCATTTAAGGAATCGCAAATTGCGGTTCCTCAAATGTGATTTAACAAGCACCCAAGTTGTGCGATTTCTCCTTAAGAAATCGCAAATTACCACCAACTTCAAGTTGGTGGTAATTTGCGACTTCTTTGAAACTTTTTGGCATTTTTCAAAGTGCTATGTGGCGCACATACATGCCCTTAGGGCATGTATGTGCGCCACATGCGCACACATGCTCATTTCAGGGGTGCATCAGGGTGTCCTTATGATACCCTTGCACCCTTGAAATTATTCTCAATTTGAGATTCTCTAATTGCGAATCGCTAATTGAGAAGTCTTCCCATTCATTCCTATGGGCCTCCTGGCCCATAGGAATGAATGGGAAGGTACTCCTTAATTGCGATTCGCAGTTTGCTTATCGCAATTAAGGAATGCCAAGGAATCGCTAACAATTTGCAAATTTTTACTTACGTCTCGTTTGCGATTCCCAAATAGCGATTCTCAAAAAATCGCTATTCAAGAATCGCAAATAGAGAATTTGATACATATGCCCCTAAATCTAAATGTGCAGCACAATCAGTAAGAAATCAGGCAGCAACCCCAGTAGAGATACAAAAGTACCAGGCTTTCCCCCAAATTCAAGGGCTTATAAAGCAAGGATAAGAACAGCAAAGTCACCATGGTGTGAGAAAGAATTAAATTTTCAATTAATCAGTTTACATAATTATAAATAGTCATATAGCCCTGTTATGTTAGCACTAACCCACTACATTGTATTGATTCAGCCCCTCTGACCTAATGTCATCCGGAGGTGTCAGAACTAACTAGTTCCATTAACAACAATGAACCATTGTGAATGAATGCAATACCGCTGGAAAGCAGAAGGTCCTTGAGAAACTGTTAAAGCGTGCCTTCTAGCAGGCTTTTTTTCAAGAACAGTGTCATTCCAAATAAAGAAATCCACATCTTGCTGCATGTAGTGTCAGGGAAAAATATAAATGGAAAATAAACTTCATTTTGAACAACGGAGGTCTAGTTAGCCTAAGCCAGCAAAATATACGAGTTATAGCAAGTTAATTTTAATTGAATTACCTCCTTGTCAGTATACAAATATGAATTCAAATGTAGAGTAATCACTCTGCACATTTTTTTACAATGCACATCTTGAATTAAACATATGAGAGAGCTAACAATCATTAACCAGCACATTAAATACACCACTCAAATGTCTCAAAACATGAGCGGGATGAATGCTGATTTATGGAGCAAGCTCCAAGTGGCAATCTAAAGTAGAGAAAAAAGTTGGTCCCTTAACTGAGTCCTGCATCTCTAAATACCAACTAAAGGTGATCTAAAAAAGTTGGTTTGTTTGCTGATGTCTGCTGGCTTTTTGAGATGTATTGTGACATCATTCACCATGGGATCCCTCTGTTATAGATGGCCTTATTTTTTTCTGAGGCCATCCTGTCAGATAGCAACCAATCCTGGGGATATGATTCATGAAAAAGTTTTTCTTATTCCGTGAATGTGAGGCATTTCCATTATGTTTTGGTACAGGGAAAGAACGTCACCACATTCAATTAGAGTCAAGTCGCCTATCGTGTTTGCTGATTCTTCTAACAGGGTTCTGATTTTGGCTTCAGTAATTACAGTGAGGCATCTGGCAATGTATAACTTTCACAGAGCAAACTAATAATTGTTGGTTTAAATTCATTAATATACCTGCTCAGTTCTACTAGAACTTTCAACTTACTCACAAAGGGATTACTCACATTGACTGCTACAATGACATTTACCCCCACAATCCCAGTCATTGCTACAAATCATAAGTTAGGGTCAGTGCTCATGAGGCATGTTTGGCCTTGTTGACGTTCTTCAACCAAGAGCCCCTCTGAGCGAACAATGGCACCAGCACCACCAGAACTGTCCCGCAGAGTAAATGATGTCCCATCTACTCAGAACTGTACCTTTGAGTGTTTGATACCTGTGAGGAATGTATGACGATATTATAACAACTTGCCTTTGGGGGGGTGATGGATTTTGGAATAGTTTAATTTACTATTCCAACTCCAGTCTGCACAATAGCAGGGAATGTGTTGGACTTTAATTCCAACACCATCCCACCAATGCGGCCCCCAAAGCAAATCGGTGTAATGACTTGCATGCAGAACAAATGTGTGCCTAAGACACGTTTTTTGTTGCTGGCACTGTGAAGGCACTGCTTGATTGGGACTTCATCTTAAAGGACGTTTCCCGCCTCTGAGACAATGGGTTGTTGGTTAAAGGGGATGTGAGCCCTTCTCAAGCTACAATCCTTGTCAGGATGAGCCACAAGAAGTCACTAAATTAACCTGTGCTTAGTCCTCTGGGAGCTTGGCAAAAAGCAGTCTGGCTCAACTTTGATGCACTGTGCAAAGATTTTTATAGCACACAAACAGAAATTAGTGAAAACACAACACAAGAAAAATCCCAAACAAAATTAAATTAAATTGTATAAATTATTTGACATCAAGACAACAAAAACCCAATCAGTAGAATTGTAGATATGCAGTTTCAAAGATTTAAGTTGGTATTGTGTCTAAAAGCACAAAGTGCCACTCGAGGTCATCTGGTCATGCTAGAACAGGGGAAAGCTACAGGTTCAGGTCGACTACGACATAGCATGGGCTGGATATTTATTTATTTATAAAATTTTATATAGCGCGAACATGAACACCGAGGGTATCAGAGCGCTTTACAGATTATGCAGCAAGGAGGGTATAGGTAAACATACAGAGTCAACAAAGCGAAAAGTATGACATTTTAAAAATGTCCAGCAATCCCGCCAGCAAGGCCTCTGGGCTACAAACAGCAGCTATGGACCCCAGGTCAAGTAGGGAAGGCGGACTGATGCAGATATTTCTTCATCAAGAGTCCTTTACCTTCCATTTTGAAGCGAACAGTGGAAGGGATCACCCTGACTTCGGGAGGGAGAGAGTTCCAGATCCTCTGCGCCATGCCTGAGAAGGTTCGATTGTAAGTTTTGTTTTGTTGATTTTTTGTGGTTTGAGTGAAAGGGTGCTGGCACTTCTGAAGGCTCTTGTGCCACATGGGAGCTCCAGTTTCTAGGCGAGGTACAGCGGGATCTTGAAGTGGATGGCTTTGTGTGCCATGCATGCAATTTTCAACTGTATCCGAGCTTCATATGGGAGCCACTTCAGGGCCAGCAGGTCCGGAGAGATGTGGTTGTATTTTTTAGTTCCCGTTAAGAGCCTAGCAGCAGAATTGAGGGCCACCCTAAGAGGAGCCGTTTTCCCTCTGGGCAAGCCACAAAGCGTTGCGCTGCCATAATCCAGCTTTGCGATCACTAATGCTTGCACTGCAACCTTTAGGTCTTGAGCAGGGAGAAAGGGTTTGAGCTTCCTTAAGATGCTGAGTTGGAAATTTGCTCCTTTGGTGAGGGAGCTGATGTGCTGTTCAGACTATTGTCTACTATAATACCAAGCGAGGATGGCGAGTCCACAAGGTGAGGTCTACAATTGAGAGTAGTAAGCTGATTCAGCCATTGTTCCATGACCGGGGATTGCTTGTGGGGTGAGATTAGGAGGAATTCTGTTTTTAGAGCATTTAGCTTCAGATGGTTCCGTGTCAGACAGCTTTGCGTTCCCAGCAGGACTGAATTGAGGGACTGAATGTCCTCAGGGGAGGCGATCTTCAAATAAAGTTGTGTGTCATCCCCATACATATGATAGTGAATGCTGGATGATTTCAGAATTTCTGTTAGAGGCTCCATGAACAAGTTAAAGAGTGTGGGAGTGAGCGCTGAACCTTGTGGAACCCCCAGCGTGCGGGATGGGACAAGGATTGGTTCACCTTGAAGGTTTGAGATCTATTCAGGAGGAATGAAGAGAACCAGTTAAGCACCGGCCCAGACAACCCCATCCTGTGTTCCAGGAGGTCAATTAGGTTATCGTGTTTGACAGTATCAAATGCTGATAAGAGGTCGAGAAGGATCAGTAGGCACGACTCATTGTGGTCTAGCATTCTTAGCGCATCATCGACAATATGCGTTAGAGCCGACTCTGTGCTATGGCACTGGCAGAAACCAGATTGGCATTGGTCCAGAAGTTGGAAATGGTCGATGTGGTTGCAGAGTTAGGCAAGCACACATTTCTCCAGGAGCTTTGCCAGGGTGGGGATGTTGGAGATTGTGCAAAAGTTATGCAGGTCCGTGGGATCAGCTGTTGGTTTCTTTAAGATCGGGGTAACTTGCACCGATTTTAGGCAGTCCGGAATATCCCCTTGCTGAAGTGATGCATTGACGATCTTAGTCCACAATGTTAGTAAGGAGGATCTCACTTCCGGGAAGTAGTTTGATGGGAGAGGGTCATTGTAAGGATTGGAAGGTTTCAGAGTCGACTGTGTGTTGCATAGAGTGCACTCATCTAGGGTTTGGAACAGACTCCAGGATGCATTGTTTTTAGGGGGGTGGGATGCACAGGGTTAGAGATAGCCATGCCTAGTGAACAGAAGGAGGTCCGTGGCCTGATCGACAGATGATCCTGGGTAGATCGTAATTCAGTTTCGATCTTATTAGACTTAGCAGTTAAGAAGTCTGCAAATTCTTCACAATTAGGCAGTGTCCCTTGACCCAGAGACGCGGGGTTCGGATGACTATTGGCTTGGGACTTGATGAGTTTGAACAGTTTTTTGGGACTTTTTTTGCTTGGTCTAATTGAGTTCTGAAAAAGGTGGCCTTCGAGCATCTGATGCGTTTATTATAAATGCTTCTCAAGGATCTCAGGTGGTAGAGATGCTCAAGGGAGGGATAGGACCGCCATTGCCTTTCAGCAAGCCTTAAGTTTCTTCTTTCGGAATTAAGACTATCTGTAAACCAAGGTTTGGAGCGTTTAGAGGACATTCTTTTAAGCTGCAGTGGTGCAACTAAGTCTAGTACGTTCAGCATTGCATGGTTATAGTGGGCCGTAAGGTCGTGAACATCAGACATGCTCGGAGGGGGGCAGGATGTTCTTGCAGAGAGCAGTCAGATCTTGCGGGTTGATGTTCCGTAGGCATCTTTTCAGCTGTTTTGGGTTCTTGGGCTGGGCTTTACATGTTCTTACCAAATCAAGAATGCGGAAGGAAATACAGTAATGGTCTGTCCAATCACATGGGAGGATCGAGTCCAGAAGGATGGAGTTGGGCTTACCAATAATAAGATCTAGGTAGCTCCTTTGATGTGAGTGGGGCTGTCACATATTTGGGTTAGGTTGAGGTCAAGAAGGAAGGATTTAAGGCTATTGGCCACAACATCATTTACATCGTTCCAGTAGAGGTTGAAATCTCCCAGGAAGATCTGAGTGCCATGGAAGTCTGCATTGGCCGAGATAATGTCCATGATCAGTTCAGAGAATGGAAGGTTGTTGTGCGGGGTGGGGTGGTAAAATGTGTGCAGTTTGCAGGAGTGCTTATTGCCCCCAGACACTTCAATGCATAGGTATTCACAGGACGGCAGGGGGTCAGTCTGTAGAACTTTTACTGTAAGATGCTACGATGTAAACATGCTATGCCTCCACCTTGACAACTGGATCTGTCCAACCTAATGATATCATAATTGGGAGGTATTAAAATGTCCAGGATGGGGGCAGGTGAGTCATTTAGCCAGGTTTCTGTTAGCATTACAAGGTCAAGATCCTGCGCCAGGGTGAGGTCGGCAATATCCGCAGCGTGGTTAGCTGAGGATCTACAATTTAGATGCACGCATTTGAGACTTATGTTGGTGTCAGTTAGTGCCTGCGGAGTGGTGGTGACTCTCGTGAGGTTGTTCACAGTTGAGGTTCTGGTGTTTGACCTAGGTTCCCTGAAGAGGTCATTGGGGATGAATTCAATTTGTTGCATGTTTGCTATGGTGGGGGGATGTGCTGGAGCATAGGAATGTAGGAGAGAATGAGTATCAGTATCAGACAGGGAGGCTCTACATCTGGAGGGGTGAGCAGGGCCGTTATGGAGGGGAATGGTGGACCACCTATGAGGAGTGTGGGTGACGTGAGAAGGTGACCGCCGAGGATAGTGCTATCTCGCTCAGACAGCCGTCCAGCGAGGTGTGAGGATGGGAATGGGAGGGTAGGTCCCAGGGACCATGGAGCTGGTGAGAGCAAGGGAGGTCCGGGGAAAGTGGGGCGGGTGGCGACTGAATGTGCCCTGAGGGAAGAAATTCTGAAAGATGGGGCTGCACACTCGGACAGATGGGTAGGATAGGGGAGGAGCTAGTGATGTCGGGGGAAGATAGGGCGGATGGTGACTGACTGTGCCCCTATGGAAGGGGTTCATGGCAATGGAGTTGCAAGCACGGAGGGATGGGTAAGATAGGGGAGGAGGGGACTGACCCCTGGAGGCCGGTGGGAGCCTGATGGTGTTATGTGTTGGACTGGAGGAAGGTGTCCTGGGGAGAATCGGGGCGGTGCTGTAAGCAATGTCGTTAGTGGAGTTAGGGTTTGCTAATAATATGGGGGAGGGAACTGGCAGATTAGCGTGATGACTGTGCTGTCTCTGTTCGCACATTGCATGTATGACAGGTGAGTTGTTATTAAGAGTAGAGGTAGTTAGAAGGGGCCCTTCGACGATGTGGGATCCGAAGATGGGGGTGGAGAGGTAGGAGATTGATATTGCGAGGGCTGAGGGTGGAGAGGTGGAGAAGTAGGAGCAGTCAGAGATAGAGATTGCGAGGGCTGGGGGACCACTGGGGGTCCCACCCTTCCGAGGGGGGCGAAATTGACGTTAGCCAATGTATTCATGATGGTGGGGAAAAGTTACAGATACAGAGGTCAGGTTAGTCCCGCTGAAAAGGTTACCTTCCCAAAGTTCGGCGTGAAGAGTCCAGTTTGCCATGGAGGATGCCACAAGAAGCCAGGAGAGCCTTGTGGATGGTCGTTGCTGGAGCTTCACGTTGGCGGTCACCACAGGCTGTCAAAGCTGTAGCGGGTTGACAGTCGGCCTGGGCAGCATGATCTTGGCTTGAGTAGGTCCGTCCACAGTTGCAAACAGCCCAAAACTCCAGGAATTCTCCTTTTCTTCCACAAAGAGCTCAACTGATGCCACACCAATGGTCCTGGACTTAGGAGGCACATCTTGTGGATCTGTAACTCACAAAAGCAGATGCCAGCAGGGCGTAGCAAGTCCAGATGCAGGTCCAGTTGCACAAGGTCAGCTAGGCAGTTGCTGGGATGCCTCAGGAGCTTCTGAAGTCCAGAACAGGAGGTCATCAGCTGACTCTTAGAGTCACTTTATCTGGGAAAGAAGGGAGCAGGTCCAGTCTTTGTTCTCAGAGAGCAGGCCAGGCAAGCCTACTTGCAGGTTCAGGCAGGCCCAGTGGAGCAGGTCAGCTGGGCAGTACTTCTTCAGTAGTATCCACAGGTTCAGGTGAGTACTGAAGAGTCGATCTGAGGGTTCTAGTTTTACACCTGGTGACAGCTTTGAAGTGGAATATCTTTATGAGATTTTCCCCCCACAGAAGTGTCAGAAATTTCCTGCCTCCCTGCCCTGATCCCAGGATGTGTGGGTGCACAAAAAACTATTGTGAAGTTAATTGTGGGTAAGCTGAGCCAGTGCCTTTGAAATGCAAGTGTGACAGGTGACAGCTCCCATAAAGTCAGGGTGGCCTATCCTATCCTGCCCAAAAATCCAGTCCCTTTATTATGTGGCTGTCTTGAAGGAATACACAAAGGCCACTGCCAACTTCACCTAGTCATGTGGACCGGGAACAGGCTGCAGGCACCAAATGGTTAGGACATGGAAAGGTCAACTTTCTAAAAGTGCCATTTTCAGAGTTATGACTTAAAATACGACTTTACCATTAAAACATTTCTTAGATACCAAACTTGACAATTCTACCTGCTCCCAAGCAAAAGCTATCACTCACTAAATGTAAAAAGGTAAACCAATGTTATCCTATTGGAAATGTAGGGTCCGATTCACAGAACTAACTTAAGACAAAATCCTAAACTTACTACCATTTTCGTATTCACAGAAGGCACTTACTCATTTTGGTATTCACAGAAGACACCTAGGGCCTTATGTAGGTAAATTACATTTACCGATTCTTAAATACCGAATTTTACCGATTCGGTATTTATGAATCGGTAAATGTAATGTAGGTAGAAAAACACCGAATCGGTAAGTGTCGGTATTTTAGAATCGGTATTTACCGATTCGGTAATGGCAACTGGCTTCCCATTGATTCCTATGGGCCAGGAGGCCCATAGGAATCAATGGGAAGCCAGTTACCATTACCGAATCGGTAAATACCGATTCGGTAATGGGGGGAGGCATCATCATGGGTGGCAGGGTGTCACATTGACACCCTTTTGCACCCCTGATTCGTCCATGTGTGCACATGTGGCGCACACACATGCCCTAGGGGCATGTATGTCTGCCACATTGCACACTTCACAGTGCACAAAAATGCATTTTCACACCTATTCGTCATTTACCACCAACTTTTAGTTGGTGGTAAATAACGAATCCCCACACCCACCACACACTCCCCCTACATCTCATTTCTGTATTCGGTATTTACTGAATCGGTAAAATTACCGATTCGGTAATTTTACCGATTCGGTAAATTACCGAATACAGAAATGATCCCCCTACATAGCAAAAGCCTAAATACCGGTCGGTAACGGTATATTTACCGAAAATCGGCCGTTACCGACCGGTATTGGGCTACCTACATATGGCCCCTAGTCACTTCGGTATTCACAGAAGTTAGGAGTCCTAACTTTAGGACTCCTAAATGCCTTCTGTGAATACCGAAAGTCTTAAAATTAGGATTTTTCTCAGTTTAGGAGTCCTAAAGTTAGGACTCCTAACTTTACTACTACTAAACTGAGAAAAACCCTAATTTTAAGGCTTTCGGTATTCACAGAAGGCATTTAGGAGTCCTAAAGTTAGGAGTCCTAACTTTACTACTACTAAATTGAGAAAAATCCTAATTTTAAGACTTTCGGTATTCACAGAAGGCATTTAGGAGTCCTAAAGTTAGGAGTCCTAACTATACTACTACTAAACTGAGAAAAATCCTAATTTTAAGGCTTTCGGTATTCACAGAAGGCATTTAGGAGTTCTAAAGTTAGGAGTCCTAACTTTACTACTACCAAATTGAGAAAAATCCTAATTTTAAGACTTTGGGGATTCACAGAAGGCATTTAGGAGTCCTAAAGTTAGGAGTCCTAACTATCTACTACTAAAATAAGAAAAATCCTAATTTTAAGACTTTCGGTATTCACAGAAGGCATTTAGGAGTCCTAAAGTTAGGACTCTTAACTTCTGTAAATACCGAAATGAGTAAGTGCCTTCTGTGAATACCAAAATGAGTAAGTGCCTTCTGTGAATACCAAAATGGTAGTAAGTTTAGGATTTTGTCTTAAGTTAGTTCTGTGAATCGGGCCCTGTGGCCTTATACTAGTGATAAACACATTTGTGAATTTTTCACTGAGAGCACGAAGGTGCGTGATTTGCAGATCTTTTTAAGTTGACTGAGGCACAAAGGGAGTTACCAATAAGAAAACAATTTAAGTTTTGTGAAGTCCATTTGACCCCACAATAAGAACCAGGAGTCAAGGGTTGAAGTTAAGTACTAATATTACTAATTAATAATCTAACCAGTATATATGCATATCAAGAGAATATTGAAAAGATACAAGATTACAGATGGTAAGCTGAAATATCACAATAGTGTCAGTGGAATAGGATATGAAATAATCAAAGCCACAGCAATACAAAAACTGAGAATTAGAAATAGGTGTTCCTTAAAGAAACTCTAATTCTCCTCAACGTTAATAAGTTCTAAAGTCATCTAATCATGGATCTATGTCTAGAATCAGGATGGCTCATAGAAAAGGGTCTCAAGGAAATTCAGAAATGCGGTGAGGTATCAGCATAGTAAAGACTCCAGCAGAAGTCTTCCAAAATTGAAATAAGTGTTTAGCATGAAGCTTAACACTTGCAAGAATAATGGAAGCAGAGAGGTCTGTACCACTCAACGTCTAAGGGAATCTGCTGTAACATATAACAGTGTGACCACTAATTAAAACCAGTAGAACTTAAACAACAATCATATCTCGTTCCAAACCACCAGGAACCAATCAATTCTCTTCTTGTGCTGTGCATTTGAAACATTAACAGACTTTCCCATCCCACAGAACTTGGGAAATTACTGCAACATTGAACATTCTCTGTTCCTGATATGCAATGAATAGGAGGCTTCATCTGCTCCTTAGGTCTGCACATTTTTTGCTAAGACGTCCCTTCTCAGGCCTTGCTATCAAGAAACTAGTACAGACAACAATACTCCTTTTCTCTACCTAATGAAACCTTGAGAACGCACCTGCCTAGGAAAAGAACAATTTGGAAGAGCAAAATGCATTTCAAAATAAAGCCCTTTAGTCAGGCTAACTTTAAGCTTGCACCTCAAATACATGGTTATACTTGTGCACATGTAACTCGAGAACAAATGCAATACGCGAGTAAAAGCATACATGATAACACTTTCAAATATGACTTTCAAAATATATGCAAATGTGACCTAAAGTATAAATGCAAAAGTGAATACAGAATACATATTCATGTTAAACTGAACATTAACGCACATATTTATAAAACTCTAATTTGTACAGTGAAATCATTTCATTAATGCGTTTAAATGTTCACACACATTAATAAAGTTATGGCATACCATATATATAGCGTCACATGTAGGTGCATAAGGGCATTTCTGTGACGTGTAAGGGTGGTGTCTAAATTGTGCTACTCCGATCCCCCCTCTGATGGCGATGTTAGCCATCACAATTACACACGTATGAATCCTTATCAGATGAAATCAAGTCAATGCCTTGATGTCTTCAACATCTTTTGTCTAGTGTTTTCCAGGTGTTTCATTTCATCATAAGATCTACCCGCATTCTCCTCCATTTCCACATCACTTCTAGTTCTTTTCAATCCCTTCTAATGTTGTCTTTTCCTCCTTGCTTTTATACTCTTGAATCCTTTAAAGATAATGTACAGACATATCACACAGATAGTGATAACGATAAAACGTCTCAAAATAAAACTTACTATTCCATCCACTTCCTAGGTTTTCAAACCATCTGCCTATTGCAGAAAATCCATCTAACATTGCTTCCCAGGCACCTGCATCTTCTAATTCCTTCATTTTTCCTTTTAAATCAGTGATGCTCTTAATGTATTTCTGTAAGTCCTCATTCTTTACAGGTATATAGGTACGGCATTACTGGACCTTTAACATCCTGCAGACTTTGCCCTCTTTTGTGAGAAGTATGTCTAATGCAAGACAATTCTGCCAAACCATGGCTCTCATAGCTACCATTTCAGTAGCTACAGCCAATAAGTAACTGACTGGCCAATTTATAAACTATGGTGAATAACTTTCTAATTTTTGGATCATTCAAGATTACACCTACAGATGGAATCATTGCACCAAAAATTTCTCCCACTATTTCTTCCCCACCACTACCATGTTTAGTTCTAGGTTTGGTCTCTCACACAGAATCATTCAAATATTCTACATGATAAATCTTTGGGAAAACTACACCCGAATAACATGTACCATACCATCCCTTAGGCGATATGGAGTATGCATTCTCCCCACAAAAAAATTGTACTTCAGGGATAATGGGATCTTGTCCTACCAAGAACAGAAGCCAAACTTCTACATACTCAAAGATATGGTCAAAAGCATGTGTACCTATGATCTTAGGGCCTCATTACAAGCCCAATGCGCACCAGCTGCGCAGTGTACCTGACCATATTTACACAAGACCACATAAAGTAACTATGCATGACTTTTAATGGCCTTGTAAATATGGGCCCCTTTCATGCATTACTCTGCGTGAACGGGGCACTCCATGGCTGTTGCTGTGGGTGTTTCCACACAACATCAATGGAATCTGACACATTGCCAGACTTACAAGGTGTCCCTTCCTGCACAAAAACAATCCACCCCCCCCCACGCAGGCACCCTTGCAACATGAAGCAAAGGAGCCTGCGCTGGCGAATGGCAGCCAATTGTGCGCCAGCGCAGGGAAAAGCACACAGATGCATCATATTGTTGCTAATATGAAGCATCCCTGTGCTTTTAAAATGACGCAGCTCAGCGCGGAAAAATGGCTTGCAGAGCCGCGCAGCGTCATTTTGTAGTAAATGAGGCCCTTACTTTTAAGGTTGGATTTTTCTCTAGTCGCAGATATTTTCCTTTGTGTTGCCAGTCTAAAAGTAGTGCAGGCATAATTCATGAGTCTCAATGTTCCGCTTCTTCCTTATCCCATGGTTCTAATATTTCTCATCCCCTTCTGTTTTCTCCCTTGCATCTATTGCTCTATTCCTATCTGCTGTTAAATCCAAAAATGTCTTCTCACCCTCAGTTAAAGAACAGGTCAAATTGTTTCTATGAGCATAAACCGTGTCCAGTTTCATTTTTGGTCTAAGGACACTGTCAACTGTATCCATTGTCTTAGCATGAAGATATCTAGTTAAATACTTGAGCAAATAAACTTCAGAAAGTACCAAATCATAATTTGAGTAATAATATTGTAAAAGTCCCTCTCCATAAACAGACTTAACAGAAGGCTACACGTAAAACCATACGCAAGAGGAATATAGTGCTAGGTAATTGCCTTTGCTACTGATGCAGGTAACTGCATATTGACAACAGTTCTTTGCATCCATAGTGTCAACATATTCATAAAGCAATTTAAAATAGGGGTGTGAAGCATAATCTCCTCTAAAATCACATGCAAAGCTTTATAAACTAGTGCGTGCAAACTATTATTGTAGGACTCAGGGTCTTAGAGGTAACACTAAGCTTCAGCTCAGCTACTGTGGAAAGTTTAGGTGAAAATAATCCTACTGGAGAACAATTAATATTACAACAATGACAAACAACACTCCTACTAATATATATCTCCGTCTATTTGTGTAATTAGTTTACATGACTTCTCTAAAATCAGACTGTTAATCAAGGTTTACATCAAGTGAATTTCTCCTCTCCACTTCTACTTATGCAGATGACAAAGTCCATAAAACAAGTGATGAAGTTATTTACAAAGTCTTTGTGAGATTTCCTTAGCCCTACTCTGTGTTCTTCTAAATGACACCCTCAAGCTCCTTCAGCAGCCTCAGGCCTTGGCAATCTTCTTATTTTTTTCACAAAGTTCAATCAAAAGTCTCTAATAAAACCAAGTGCAAAGTTCAGTTCAAAGATCAAGTCAATGATAACTCGTCAGTCTATTCAGTGGGGGGAGCATTTGCAAAACACAGTTCATCAAGGAATGCTGATTCACGGAGGTTCACCTGAAATCTCACAGTTATCCTCCAAATCACATACTCCCCTCTCATCATTATTTGCTGCAAAGTATGTCCATTCAGGGATGAGTAACTCTGACAGGGCACTCTAACTCCTTTAGATCACCTGAGTATAGGGTGTTCACTTTCCCTGTCACTCAGACCAGAATCCTCAGTAACCTCTGGGACAGTTTCGCAACTTACTTGGGGACACTCTATTTCCATTCTCAGCTAAGTGGTTCAGCAATGCAAATGTATCCTGTTTTCAAGCTCCCTGTGTGTCTGTTGCAACCAGTAGATCTTCACTAGGACTGAGCCACAGGGCATGACTAGGGACTCAAGATTCTTTTTGAGGATCTGATTGCAAATTGAAGGACTTTCGATATACCCTTGTAGGACTCGGCACCAAGCCAAAACACAGTTCTGAAACTGGAAAGCAAAGAGAAACTAACTGTCCTCATGCAAGGGTATGGACAAAAAGGCCTGATACAAATCAATGACAGTGAACCACTCAGCCTCACATGGAATTTGAAACAAAATCAGAGCTGAATTCGGTACCAAAGGACAACAGGGAATGACAATGCTGTTACTTTTTCTCAGGTCCTGTGCTATGTGGTATTTACCTAGGCTTCTGCAAGCCCATAATGTGTGCATTACATGGCCTCCTCATTATCTCCTTCAAAATGCCTTGTTGTGTCATTGACTCAATCACTGGAGTAATCCCAGCAATTGTTTCAAAGGTCCTATTACACTGTGGGGTTCTTGGGTACTCAACATTGGATTATACTTTTATGTGAAAAGGCATAACTCCCTTTATGAGACCAATATATTTTCCTGAAATGTCCCAGACCTCAAGTTTCACTATATCCCTAAGGTCAGGTGGTAAGACCACAGATGTCATTACGGGATACAACCCCACTTCTAGCTCTTGACTCATTAGTTTAAAGCCTACATCTTGATCATGTGTTTGAAATTCTACTCCTTTCTCATGGCAATAGATAGCGCATTTTAACTTGCACAAAAAATCTTATCCTAGTGACCTCACAGGGCTCGTATCACTCACCACAAACTGGTGATTCTCCTCGAAGGACCCTATTTTAACAGGTACTTCTTCTGTTACAGGGTTTGTAATTTGCTTATTTGCAGCTCCTACAACTTAGATTCTCTTTCCCGAGAGGAGTAGGTTTGGAACCTCTACTGTCCTAACAGTAGAGTGGGTAGCACCATTATCAGTCAAGAATAATACAGGGTGGCCATTCACCTCACCTTCTACGAAATGACCACTCTGGTCTACCTCCAAGTCTGTGCCAAGTATGCATTCTTCCTCCCCTCTCAGGTACCGTCATTGTGACTGATCAGAGCCATAGCCCTCGAATGTCTCAAATATAGGAAATTGCTGAAACGGTTTTTGGTTCTGGACAGAATTCTGATTCAAATTTGGGACTTGGTATGAATTAAATCAGGGACAATTTGCATTGTGCTGCAGCATCAGGGCTTGTGGAACTTGCATTACTGGAACTTGAGGCACATTAGAGTTGTGTATTCTCAGTCTATATACACTCTGTGACTGTACAGAGTTATTACTCTGGGCAGTGTAAACCCTGGATTCTGAACCTTCTTCTCATTCATCACTCTTTTAGGATTAGGATGACCATACCGCTTGCAATGGCCCAATTTATTGTAGTAATGACAAGGATTCAATGTTTTCAGAGTTGCCAGATCAATCCCAGTACTTGGGTCAATTGGAGCACCTTGATGTCTACCTTGTTGTGGAAACCCATTTCCACCTTGCATCACAGGAGCTTCCTGCTCATACACTTCTTGCACAGGACCAACCTTCCCTACAAAAGGTTGACCCTGCTTCCTCTCTGTGCATTCATCTGCGCCACCATCAGTTTCTCCTTAAGTCACTTCTGCTTCATTTCCAATCTATCACTGCAATGTTTTATATATCTCAAAATCTCATCAACCATTTTATTCTGCCAACAGATCAAATGCTGTTCAATCATTAAGCTAATCTCCGGTCTCTATCTCGTCATAAACCAGGTACACAAAATTTCCCATATCTTTAGCTAGAGATTCTTCATTCCACTCTGCTGCTTAAACACCTGCCACATACTCTCAGTATAGGCTTGAGCTGACTCTTTGGGCTCTTGTGTCGTCTGGCCAAATGTACCCAATCAATGTCTTTAGCTGGCATTTTCCATTTAAAAAATGTCATCACCTGTTGACACTTTTTCATCACTAATTGTGATAGGGCATGTGATATCGGATTTCTTGAAGGTTCCTTCTCCGGCCACTCTACAGCCACTTTACATTCTGCCCACAAATCACTGGGTACCACAATGCCGAAGAAGGTATTGAAATCCACCCAGAAGACTTGTGAAATCTTCATAAATCGCTCAACCTGTTTATACCATTCCAATGGCTTTTCCCTCAATTTTGGGAAATCATTGGTGAATTACGCAAGATCACTCCTACTTCAAAGCACATGGACATAACCTCCACCAGGCACTACCCTGAATGGAGAATTTTAAGCACCCTCTCCATCTATTAAAGACAGAGGGCCCTCTCCATCTAGTAAAGACAGAGGCGGTCTACCTTTGTTTTCTTTTGATCTTTCTTCTTCACCCTTCTGACGTCTTATTTGTCTAGCAAATCCCATTTTTGGATGCAACTAATGAATTCCTTAGTTTGTGTTTTCATTCCTGGTATTCTCATACTGCAAATGTCAATCTCATCAAGACATACACAATAACGTCAAAGCAATGACTTGGTTCCACTTATATCTACATCATATTTTTGAGCCAATTCAGAAAATGTATCATGAGCTTGCCCTGCATGTTTGGTAACATATTTATACATGAATACAAGTTCATTCTCTTGGTAGGTATCTTTTCGGGAAAGATCAAGATTTCCTGAAATCATCTCATCCAATTCTAACTTTAATTTGACAACATTCACTTTATTTTCCCTCACCGGGGTCTAAATTATTTCTTTTCCTAATCATCAACCATTACTTTCTCCTAGAGAACACATTGAAAAATCTAATCCAATCATCTAGTTCTCGAGTACTAATACCATTCTGTACTACGGAGGCATCAGTCACTATTTGCTCTCTGGGACTACTTTTTCAAACTCTCTGAGGCAAATTCCAAATAGACAGATCAGAACTTTACGATATTTGAGTGGATTCTCCTCCAGGAGTGAATCCCGTCTGAATCATGGTTGATGTAGCGGCAACATATGGGGCATTCAACTGAGTCGGGGCAAAGGGAGTTATCAATCCTGGAACCACAGGACCATTAGCTGATATATCTATTCAAGTAGGGACTGTCAAAGTAAGTGTTGTGGTTCCTGCTGAATAGGGTTTCTACAAAGGAACTGTGGGACCAATAGTGACAGAACAGCAATCCCATCTGGGACATTTTGAACAGTGGAATTAACTGGGGTATTAATCCCTAAACTCCCTCCCATCAGATTCTGACTCACATTTACTCCTGTATTTACTGGTGAGGTGGCTATTCCAGAGTTTCCACTGGCAACTGCACCATTAATTCCCTCGGGTTGGACCACATTATATGGAGGTGGACACATTGATAACAAAACATATGAGAAATCATCTCTAGAATCACTATCACTGTCTTTTCCTATACTCTCTGTGTTCCTACCTGTTCCTCCCTCACCTGCTCTTTCTTTTTTTTCTCTTTCACAGGTTCTTCACTCGTCAATACAGGGTACAGTCTAGTTCCCTCTACCATATCAGTTCTCCACCGCCGTTGATCCAGCAGCGAGGTCAAGGTCAAAGAGTGCCCAAACATCACCATTTAGTGTCACTGACTGTATTTATTCCCTGTACAGTACAACTGTACTCTTCCCAAAGTGAACAGACATATGCCACCCCACTCTCTCACAACTAAAACATAGAGTGTACTGTGCCACCTGCCTCCACAACTACCTCCCTAATGTATTGGTTATACATGTACTCCTCGTGTATTGTGGCAAATCCACCCTTGAATACAATGTACGCCAAAATGCCTCAATATCCTATATATAGTACGCAAACTAAACAGATTATTCCACAGATGTTGTACCCCCTCATCTATGGAATGCTTGATCCACATGCAACAAAATGCACCTTCACACACAGATTCCAAGTTAAAGCAAATTAGTACTATGTAGTCTATATTCATGAACTTTACAGCCAAATAAAGATATGTAAACATCTGAGCCCAGAGCATAGGGTGCACACATTTAGCTCTCCCATGCCCCCATTATAATTCCACAACCCTTAGCAATACAGAAGAAAAAAAACACAATAACAGAGAAACTTATTACTTTAACTGCACCATCTTTCTCTTCTCCATGCGCACCTTTCCATATTCTTCTTTACCTGTTGCCACAAAAACAACACACTTCAGAGAGTGTAAAGCCAGTTTACAATAAATATCATTTGCTGTTGGTCCAGTGGCTTTAAAATCAATGAGAGCTCTGTTGTATTGTAATTGGATTTATGTAGCATTTACTAGCCCTGGTGAGGCATTGAGGTGCTTTTTAAGTGAGTTGCACATCACTGCAGAGACCAAGGGCCGTATTATGCAATGGGTGTACTTTCCTTGTTAGCGCTGGACCTTTCAAAAGGTGTGCTTGGCGGTAACAAGAAGAGTGCGCTGTATTACATTGAATGCAGCCGCGAAGTTGTGCTACCCTGGGAACAGTGCATATAAGTGAAAAAAGGAGCGGCTGCTTCAAAGCCGCTCAGTGTTTCACTGTGCAGGCCGCAACCCGCTTGCACTTTTAAGAGAGATTAGAGATCCTCCTGCAGGTTGGTGCAGTGTGTGACTGTGCCTGCCTGCAAGAGGATGTCTGGGGGTCCATAGGACTCTCTTCCCACCTTCCAGAGGGCTGCCATTAGGGGTGCACTGACAGTGTGAAGTCTTTAAGGTAGCGCACTGTCATACTGTATAATAAAGTGCGGGTGCAGAGGCAAAGGGATTCCCTCATTTGCATGGGCCCGTCTCCATGCAAATCATTGAACACCCTCTGCTGATAGCTCTGGCCGTACAAGTGTCTGCAGCCCTATCAGTAATACCAAAGTGTCTTTGGGGCGCGCAAAGCAGACGCACATGCCCGTTGCGCCCCCGGGGCACTTTCCATAAAAAGGTTATTAGAGTTAGAGATTAGTAAAATGAATTAATATTATTTATAACATGAGTAAACATAAGATCGTGCTCTTCAGATGGGATAAGTCACGTACAGATGTGTGTCGATTTTAGGCTTACAGTCTATATCAGAATCCAGCCATGTACTAAAACTATGGTTGTATAGGAGAAGGAGTTAATTCGATTAGGATTGCATTAAAGTTAGGGGCTGGAAATATAAATTAGAAGTTCAGTGAGGTCATATTATCCCAGTCTTACATTTTTGCATTGTGAGGGTACATTTCATAACTAGTACAGGGGAAGTTTATGTGTTCATGCAGAGGATTAGGGAGAAGTGCAGATGACTTAGACGATTTTGGGCAGATCAGTGCATAAAGAGCCAAAAGACCGCTTTTATAAAAACAATTAGATGATGATACATATGGTTGGAGCGTAGCTGGGCCATGAACACAGAAGACTTGCGAGGAAAGAAAGACTAGGGAAAAAGTGGAGAACAGACATGGTAGCAGAAAGGGGGGAAGTGGGAAGAGTAAAAAAGGAGGTTCAGATTTGGGAGCATGCAGGGGGGTGATCTTTACAATGATGTGGTGGGGTAACAGGTGGTTTCCTTGGATGAGGTTGTCAACCCTAACCTGTTTTATCCTGTGGAGATGAGATGGAAGTCCAGATGCTTGCTCCTAGTTCCACCACTCAGTCCCTTCGCTTGTGTTTTACAGCAACAGTACTGGGTTCCGGGGGAAAGGGGAATAGGATGATAGAGAAAGAGAGTGTGCAGGATGGGGGGCTTCTTGTTCTTGCATTAGT
Organism: Triturus cristatus; assembly: GCF_964204655.1. NCBI lineage: Eukaryota > Metazoa > Chordata > Amphibia > Caudata > Salamandridae > Triturus > Triturus cristatus. Next base: position 720,813,203 of record NC_140591.1, on the reverse strand, counting down.
CAGATGCCGAGCTCCTGAGTAGAACTTCCCTCAGTGGTGTAACCTGAAACATTTAAGAAATAGTTTTAGTTGTTGCCCTTCTTATTGTTCAATACCCTTACCAAGTATCCTATGAAAACTAACATATACCTCTAGATTCCCTCATTCTCTCTTTTGGTGCACTCACTCTCTCATTGTTTATATAGTTCTGCTGATTACCTTGGAGATAAAGTTAGAGATTAGTTTCTTGAACTTCATGCAATACTTGATTAATTTACTACTACACTGGTGATAGTGTACATACTAGGGTTCCATTACTCCGTATTGCAGAAAGTTCTTTGCCGGAAATTTGTTAGGCAACAAATCCACTTTGCAAACGTAGTTTCACAAGTTAGTAATAATCAATCATTTTATAGTGCATTAGGTTATTCGGATTATTCTCAAATAATCAGATTTTACAACATTAAGTTATTCAGGTTATTTTCAATCAATGAGGTTATGCATAACAAGTAACACTGCACGTTAGTAGAACAGTGACCCTTTACATTCAATGAAATCTTAACACCGCGCAACACTGTACTTAGCTATATTAACTTTCACATAAACAAGTAATTCAAATGGCTCTTTCTTTCTTGTCCTTGGGGTTGTTTCTTTTAGCGACCACACTTGTAAGTGAGGTAAGTCCAAACTATTAATATTCTAAATCGATGGCATGTTACCCGCTTATCCTTGGTAAGTAATAGATGTTCTTGTTTGTCCTTTCTTTGCAGGTGTCCAGAGTTTCCTGCAAACCAGAAGATTCCAGGTGCAGCGGAACAATGAAGACACAATTCTACTGGTGAGTGTTCTAGAACAGCAAGCAGCTTCTGGAAGGCGAACGTAGCCTTAAATAGCAGCCACGCCCAAGATGGCCCCCTGCTCTAATGAGATTTCTAAATCTTGCGAGAGTTCAAGTAGTTTGTACTTTTCCTGTCTGATTGTGAGGGAACCTCTGTCTCTGCAGTCGCAATCTTAGATATCCACAAACAACTTCTTAATAAACTGCAGGGCATCTTCTATAAAAAATAAAAACAAATAAAAAATGTTCACACACTGGCATCCCATGTGAGGGACCCCAAATGGAATAATGCAGAGTGCAAATCGACCAAAGTAATGCTGAAAGAGGCTGTCAAATGGTGCAGATGCGTAGACATCAGCAAAGCACAATTTAAGTATAAAACAGCACTTGCTAAAGCCAAGCGTGACTGGGGGGAAAGGAACTGGCAGGATCTGCTACGGGCTTTTAAAATAAATGATATCAGGTCCTTCTGGCACATCATTTCGCATGAGAGCCTAGATAGCACAAATACCCACCGCTATTTATTGAGCCAGAGAAGTGGGTAGAACACTTCTCCCTATATTGAATGCCCATGAAACCTCAAATACCCAACCTAAAAAAAACAACCTCCCTACACGAAATCTGAAGGCCTTACTGAAGTTGCGTTAAGTCTAGCCAACCGGAAAGCTCACTTTAGAAAACACCCTCCCTGCAATTAATGAAAATTAAGTCAGCAAAAGCTTGCGGGCCAGATGGAATACAGGGTGAATTGTATAAATCTTAACCACACATATGGGCTAGCTATGTGAACCCTCTGTCAAATGCAATAACTGCTGGAGGAGAAATTCCAGACACACCGGGGGGGTGGGGCGGGGGGAGTAATTCCAGTTTTTAGCAAGGGCTGGGCCTGTTTTTACTGTTTCTTTCTCTGATATTACCATAAACATTGCACGCAGCAACCACAACTGTATGCAGTTTCGCATATCTTGGAAAACACCTATACAGCATACCTTTATAGTTTAAAAAAAAGTGTCCTGATTTGCAAACGTGGCCCACTCTTTTAGCTGTCTGATTCACTAACAGGGGCTCTTTTATTTTTTGGTGCCCGGACATAGGGGCATATTATCAAGAGACGGCGTTAAAATTATCGCCGCTTTAGCGGCAGAAAACTGCAGCTATAGTGGCGATAAAGGGCTTGATAATTTGCCCTTGAGAATTCCAATAGAAGCCCATGTTCTGGTGTCAACATGGGCTTCTATTGGAATTCTCGATAATTTTAACGCCGTGCTTGATAATATGCCCTATATTTCTTTCCCTGTCCGAGGAAGAGAGGACCTGGCTGGCTTCTCCTGAGACTTGGGGCCATATGTAGGAAGCTGTTTTGCGATTGCAAACACTGCGAATCGCAAAAAACAGGGTGTTTGCGATCGCAAAACAGACTGGGCCCGATTCACAGAATTAACTTAAGACAAAATCCTAAACTTACTACTTTTGGTATTCACAGAATGCACTTACTACTTTTGGTATTCACAGAATGGATTTACGACTACTAACTTTACGTCCGCACTCGGGCCGGAGATTCCGGCCCGGAGGTGGGACTTCCAACCCGGAGGTGGGACTTACGGGCCGGAGGTGGGGATTCTGGCCCAGAGGTGGGGATTCAGGCCGGTGGCGGAGATTTAGCCTCCGGGCCGGAATCTCCGGCCCGATTGCGGACGTAAAGTTAGTAGTTGTAAATCCATTCTGTGAATACCAAAAGTAGTAAGTTTAGGATTTTGTCTTAAGTTACTTCTCTGACTCGGGCCCACCATTCCTATGTAGGAAAGGTTTCCGCTGGCCAAAAATGATAATCGCTAATTTAGCGATTACCATTTTTGCGTAACACAGATTCTGCTAATTATTTTGCGAAATCGCAGTCTACATCACATCAACTGCGAGAATCGCTATTACTGATCTTGGTAATTGCGAATTCACTAAATTAGATGTTGGAAAAATTTGCAATTAGCAATTTTACGAAATTCGCAAATTTGCACTTCTCAATTACCACCAACTCTGAGCAGGTGATAACCATGTGCAACCTATTTAAACAGGCCCACAATGCCACTGGGACATCCCACCATGGCTGTCCTGTACGTGATAGCCAGGAGGCTGCGAATCAGAGATGCCACACAGAGAAGGAGACGCCAGGAAAGGATCTACAGAGCACGCATCACCCTCTTCCAACTGACCGAGGAGGAGATCCATGTGAACTACAGGCTACGCCCAGACAGCATCCTGGATATAATAGAGGAGCTGACACCCATACTTGAACACCCCACACGCAGGGCACACACCATTCCCACCCATGTTCAGGTCCTGTGCTCACTGCACCTCCTGGCATCAGGGAGTTTTCAGGGGGTGATCGCCACAGCAGGAGGTGTCTCTCAAAGTGCACTTTCGCGCTTCTTTCACGCTTTCCTTGATGCAATGGTACAGAGGCTGCATCACCACATACAATTTCCAAGCACACAACAGGCACTAGATCAGACCAAGCAGGAATTCTACCAAATTGCCCAATTCCCCAACGTCATTGGCTGCGTAGATGGGACCCATGTCACAATCTCAGCCCCCATCACAGAATGAGTATGTGTTTAGGAACAGAAAGTCATATCATTCCCTGAACATCCAGGTAGTGTGCAATGCCCAACATATAATCACTGATATTGTGGCCAAATACCCAAGAAGCACACACGACTCATTCATGTTTCGCCACTGTGCATTACATCGCAGACTCACAAATGGCGAATTCGGAGAGGGCTACCTGCTAGGTAAATGCATGGCTTACAGACACAGAACCAGTAGAGTTATGTAGTGGCAGGACAGTATTGAACGTGAATCTACTTATACCCTACAGGTGACAGTGCGTATGCTGTACGTGACTACATCCTCACACCGTACCTGAATCCAGCAACTGCAGGTGAGAGGAGGTACAACAGCGCACACAGAGCCACACGCTGTGCCATTGAGAGGACCTTCGGAATCCTAAAGAACCATTTCCGATGCCTCCATATGAGTGGAGGTGCGCTAAAGTACAGTCCTGAGGCATGTTGCAAAATTGTGGTTGCCTGTGCAATGCTACACAACATTGCTACCAAGAAAGGCACCCCAGTGAATCTGACAGACTTTGAATCATCAGATGAGGAGGGACCAGCTCCACGTCGCGGACCAGCAGGTGGGGCCGGGGCGGCTACTGGGCGTATGAGATGAGATGAGATCACACAGAACTACTTCTAAGTGAGTAATGAGGACACAATGCGACTGAATGGTGTTTAACTGTGATGTTTATTTCCTTAGTTGCAGGAATACATCTGTCACACAGCGTGACTTTATTGTTAGTGCTTGCACATGTTTGTGCCACAGTGCAAGAATTACCATCAGCCACTGAGTCAATATGGAATGTGTTGCTTCACACATGGCCATTAGTCTCTGGTGTCCCTTCACCTCCTACGTGCCCTCCTGTTGCCCCTCGCTCTGTCTGACCACTGCCCTGACTGGAGACATCATCCAGTCTCCCCTGGCGCCCACTCCGGCCTCTGTCCGGTGGAATTGGGGGAGTGATGCTGCTCCTGACTGTTCATCTGTATCCATTGCACTGAGTGGGCCTATGCCACCTGTGGCAACTGCGCGCATCTGGTCCACCGCATGTGTTACCTGCACCAGGACACTACCCACGTCCTGGCAACAGTGGGTCACCTCACGCTGCATACTGACACATCTTCTGGCCAGCAGGGATGTGGCGGTTGACAGGAGGTTGACTGCACTTGTGTACAAGTCCAGCCGTGTGTGATGGCGATGTCTCTCCCTGCTCCGGGCTGCCCTGTCCCTCCTTATCTCCCTGCAGAGTTCCTCCAAAGCACCAGTCATGGCCATTACACCAGCCCACAACTCGGTCATGTTGTGATTGTGTGCAGCCAGTTGGCGCTGTATTGACCTTATCCTCTTCACTTGAAGGCGCTGTTGTTTCAGCATGCTGCCCTCAAGGCCCGAGAACACCGTGTCTTCTTCAACAGGAGCAGTGCTGGTGGACGGCCATGCCCTGCGTCTCAACCCTCTCCCTTCTCTGGATTGTTCAGGGGACTGTGTTGGCTGCTGTCCTGCATGCTGCCTGTGCACTGGCTGTGCCTCTCCTGCTGTGTCTGGTGCCTGTGCCTCCAACAGTGGCAGTGGTGACACTATGTTGAGCCGCCTGCAGGGTGCAGAGTCTGATGGTCTTGCTTCGTCCTGCCCCTCCGGCCCTGCCTCGTCCTCCATTTCTGCTGTTTCCTCCCCTTCAGTCATGATTTCCTGTGTTGGTGGTGGTGCTGTGAATTTAAAGGCACACATTAATTCTGTGTCCTGTCTCGCATTTGTAATGCATTACAGTTTACAAAATAAAATTCACATGGGTACTATCTGTCTGTTTCCCTATTTTCATGACGGACTCATCCCTATTCCACCTGGCTGTGTCTCACTGGCCCAGGTGTCAGTGCATGTGACTACATCTCCCATAATGCATTTCTGGGTGTGCTGATGGACATGTACTGGAGTTGCACTCAGGTTGCCTTTCGGTGGGTGTGAGTGGGTTGGGTATGTATCAGGGGGGTTTGGCATGCATCTTACCTTGTCTGGTGTCTGTGTGTTCGGAGCTGTCCAGGTCGGCCACGCCACTCACACTCTCAGGCTGAAGGGTGCCCTCCACCAGCTCCTCCAGGGGCGTTGGGTCTGTTGCTGTAGACAGCCCGCCACCGGTCTTTTTGGCCTCTGCCAATCTTGTAGCCACCCTCTCCTTTGACCTTTGCCGCATGTCGTACCACCTTTTTCTGATGTCTTCGACTGAACGGTGTGTCACGCCAGTGGAATTTACTTTTTCCTGGATGTCACTCCATATTTTTCTTTTTCGTGCCTCTGGCACACGTAGGGAACTTTTGCCAAACAGGAGGTCATGGCTGCTGACTATTTCCTGAGTGAGGACTTCCAGCTCCCTTTCGCTAAATTTCTGTTTCCTCTTTCTGGGTGGTTCTTCCTGCTGCTTCTCTGGCCCCTGGGACTCCATTTAGCTTGCTTTCAGTAGCTGAGCACAATTCTCCAACTCTCCACACAGGCTCTCACTCAACTTCTGGCTCTCACTCAGCTGCTGGCAATCAGGTGCAGCATGGGGGAGTGATGCTGCTCCTGACTGTTCATCCGTATCCATTGCACTGAGTGGGCCTATGCCACCTGTGGCAGCTGCGTGCATCTGGTCCACCGCATGTGTTACCTGCACCAGGACACTACCCACGTCCTGGCAGCAGTGGGTCATCTCACGCTGCATACTGACACATCTTCTGGCCAGCAGGGATGTGGCGGTTGACTGGAGGTTGACTGCTCTAGTGTACAAGTCCAGCCGTGTGTGATGGCGATGTCTCTCCCTGCACCGGGCTGCCCTGTCCCTCCTTATCTCCCTGCAGAGTCCCTCCAAAGCACCAGTCATGGCCATTACACCAGCCCACAACTCGGTCATGTTGTGATTGTGTGCAGCCAGTTGGTGCTGTATTGACCATATCCCCTTCACTTGCAGGCGCTGTTGTTTCAGCATGCTGCCCTCAAGGCCCGAGAACACCTTGTCCTCTTCAACAGGAGCAGTGCTGGTGGACGGCCATGCCCTGCGTCTCAACCCTCTCCCTTCTCTGGATTGTTCAGGGGACTGTGTTGGCTGCTGTCCTGCATGCTGCCTGTGCACTGGCTGTGCCTCTCCTGCTGTGTCTGGTGCCTGTGCCTCCAACAGTGGCAGTGGTGACACTATGTTGAGCCGCCTGCATGGTGCAGAGTCTGATGGTCTTGCTTCACCCTGCTCCTCCTGCCCTGCCTCGTCCTCCATTTCTGCTGTTTCCTCCCCTTCAGTCATGATTTCCTGTGTTGGTGGTGGTGCTGTGAATTTAAAGGCACACATTAATTCTGTGTCCTGTCTCGCATTTGTAATGCATTACAGTTTACAAAATGAAATTCACATGCGTACTATCTGTCTGTTTCCCTATTTTCATGACGGACTCATCCCTATTCCACCTGGCTGTGTCTCACTGGCCCAGGTGTCAGTGCATGTGACTACATCTCCCATTCTGGGTGTGCTGGTGTACATATACTGGAGTTGCACTCAGGTTGCCTTTCGGTGGGTGTGAGTGGGTTGGGTATGTATCAGGGGTTTTTGGCATGCATCTTACCTTGTCTGGTGTCTGTGTGTTCGGAGCTGTCCAGGTCAGCCACGCCACTCACACTCTCAGGCTGAAGGGTGCCCTCCACCAGCTCCTCCAGGGGCGTTGGGTCTGTTGCTGTAGACAGCCCGCCACCGGTCTTTTTGGCCTCTGCCAATCTTGTAGCCACCCTCTCCTTTGACCTTTGCCGCATGTAGTACCACCTTTTTCTGAGGTCTTCGACTGAGCGGTGTGTCACGCCAATGGAATTTACTTTTTCCTGGATGTCACTCCATATTTTTCATTTTCGTGCCTCTGGCACACGTAGGGAACTTTTGCCAAACAGGAGGTCATGGCTGCTGACTATTTCCTGAGTGAGGACTTCCAGCTCCCTTTCGCTAAATTTCTGTTTCCTCTTTCTGGGTGGTTCTTCCTGCTGCTTCTCTGGCCCCTGGGACTCCATTTAGCTTGCTTTCAGTAGCTGAGCACAATACTCCAACTCTCCACACAGGCTCTCACTCAGCTTCTGGCTCTCACTCAGCTGCTGGCAATCAGGTGCAGCATGGGCAGTCACACTTCCTGGTTGTGATGTCATCATTTTGAACCTGAATTGCAGATTCCCAGATTTGCGATTCCTTAATTGCGTTCTCGCAATTAGGGAATCGCAATTTTCGTAATCGCAATTTTTGGGAATCGCTATTATTTTGCGATAAATTACCTACATCGGAATTTGAGATTCTCAAAATGCGATTCGCGGAAAATCGCATATTCAGAATCGCAAATTGCTTTTTACCTACATATAGCCCTTGGTTCAGATGTGAGTAGAGTAAGTGGGAGCACTTTTAACAAAAATGAACTGCAATGTATTATGTGCGAAAATCACCAGGTGATTCTGTGTGTGTGCAAAAACATGCTGCCTCCCAGTACTTGAATTATTGCATACCTTAAATCATTTGTATATCAAAAAAACGCATCATGAGCTAATGAGCCATTTTCTAACTCCAGCGCTGGGGCAAATCTTTTCTTAGTATTTCACCCCAAAAAAACTTGCATTGCCCCCGTTTTGCCCATTCAATTCATACAAAAAAGAGTTGCAATCCTTCCAAGCACGCACCACAAATTAGAGAGTTATGGTGGGAAGCAATGTCCGCCTGTTTGATTCACACACGCAATATCACTGTAAATAAACAAGTCACACAACAAAAAAAATAAGGGGCAGATTTACAATAACTGGCGCATCCATTCATAGTAGCAGGGATGCGCCAGTTATTTTACGTGACTCAAGGAACACCTTGCGCCACCATGGATGCGCCGCATTTACAATGTGGCGCACCGTGGTGCAAGGATAGACAGATGCGTGACGCATCTGTCGGCGTAAGGGTGACACAGTGCTGGAGTCGTGTTGCAAGTGCGACGCAACTCCAGCACTGTTCAGGAGTGCCCTATAGTTGCTGTGCTGCGTCACTCCTTACGCCTGCTACAAGCAGGCGTAAGGTTTTGACGCAGCGGGGATGTAAAAGTGACTCAGTGAAATATTGTAGATTTCACTGCGTCACTTTTACGGGGCTTCCTTGCGACGGAACCCCCACCCCGCACACATTATACCTGATGCAGGTATAATGTAGCGCAGGGCTTTACAACATGCCGCATCTCACTAGAGGCGTCACGTTGTAAATATGTTGCATAGTGGCGCATTGTTTACTCCGCTGCTGCGTTACAAAAGTGATGCAACGATGTGGTAAAAGTGTCGCAAGGGGCTTGTAAATCTGCCCCTACATTTTTTTAAATAACAGCAGCACGGGCGGCTTAGATTAGCATGCAATAAATTTCAGCACATCAAATTTGAAAACACGTGAAGGGATGGATCAAGTATTGATCAAAGATGTGGCATCACAACTAGGGAAGGAAGCCCACTTAGCAACCTTTGTGTGAGATATGGATGCGGGAGCAGCCATAATTGGAATAATTATTGATTGCTTTACTAGCTGATAGTGCACAAATGGGTAATCACAACATTGTCATTCACCCTCCCCAACGCAAGTGAGCTCGATATCATGAAATGAATTATGCTAATGCCGGAATGGTCTGGTATGACAGATGCTGCTTGGGCAAAAACAACAGCGCCCTGCTGAAGAAACTGATTGGTTCCCATTTGTATCTGAAAGGTATTTCTTCACTTATAATACTTGCTTTTTGTCTCTTGGCAGAACAGTGTGTGATGCGAAATCGAACAGGTTGCTTAGTTAAAGACTTGAATGTTGATAAGAAAAATAATGTCTCCATGATAAGCAATTAAGTGGAAATTATGCACAAGGCAGCTAGCACTGCATACTTGTCAGCCACACAGCATTCATTTTGAAATTATTGTCTATGGGAAAAGCCAGCACATCTGTTTGCAACTGTAACCGCTAACACTGCTTTGGAAAAACATGCCATTCAAACTGATAAACAAATAAAAGATTACATTCGTCAAACATTACTTTTCACAAGGAAGAACAAACGCCTGACCTCATATTTGGCAACCGCAATTTCATGAAAGCTTATTACCCAATTCTGGGAGCAAATGAACACCCCTTCAGTGCCTGTCATTCAAAATAACCCATCATTTGTATCACATTAAAAGTTTCTTTAAACATTTTCCCCTGTGTGATCGTGTTGTGGGAACTATCCAGTAATGTAAGGAGCCAGGACACTCAAATGAGAAGAGAATGACAGTTCTTTTCAGTAATGAAGACCTTATAAAAACAGATGAAGTTAAAAAGGTTCCAGACAATGAAAACAAAGAGTAACAGGCAGCGCATGAATAAAATACATTGAATTTACAGCATGCAGCAGATGATGTTGACTTTAAAACTATTAACCAAGAGGGTGCTAGAAGAACCAGAGGTGCAGAGAGAAAAAATGTACACAAACTGTAGAGATAAACAAATAATGTGTGAAAGCACCTAACTAGAATAAATTTAAATAAATATAAAATATACAATAGAAGAAGAACACAATAAAGGAAGAAAATATTTGGCAAAGGTTTTTCTGGTGGATACTTAATCTTCTCACAGATGCCTCCCCTTATGATTATCCTCCTGGTGCCAGGCTGAATCCGGAAACTTCCCAGAAATATTTCTGCACAGTCGCCAGGTGGTGCCATGGGGCATCAGCTACGACTGTCTGCTCCAGATGTGATGACGTCAGAGTATAAGTTGTAAACCGGCATGCTGGTGTCGTCAGTAATTTCCCAGCATCATATTGAGGCATGGGAAAAGGAATCGTGAGAGCATCAACAATGATGAAAATACAGCATATGATAAGATTCCATACCTAGGTATCCTATTAATTGCACCACTAAATCCCCGGAGCGGAGGGTGGGCAGTAAGAGGTCTGTGGGAACTTGATGTACCATCTAGAAGTATCATTACTAAAGTGTAATCGATTTTTATTCTGATGGCAACATATTCCCACATATTTCTCATCTTGTGAATGAGTCCTAAAGCAATACCCTACAGGAGGCATGACTGATTCTACCAGGTAACCATAGAAATCCTGCATAACAGCCCTGGCAAAGTAACGCTCACTGTGTGTTTGGGCTGAGAAGAAGTAATGTTTGGCAAGCCTGTGCAAGGATGAACAAGTGGCTACCTAGCAGTCGGCTTTCAGAACACTTCTTGAGAGAGCCACGGAATCTAGGTGAGTGGATACAAATACTCGCGGATGGTCTTTATTAGTCAAGGCATAGTAGATTTCATTACTGAGAATATCCCAATGCGAAATAGTGCACTTAGTCACCATCTTGCACTTTTGGCACTAGTAAAGCCCATAAAGAGCTGATCATCCACTCTGTCCTGTCAATTGTGGTCAGTGTAATAGGATATTGCATACCCGTGGTCCAGTCTATGCATTCGCTTCCCGATGTTGGTGGGATGAGGAGAGGGAATAAAGGATGGAAGAGTGATGGACTGGTCCATGTGAAAAGCAGACACCATTTTTTGACAGAAATGATGGGCAGGTGTGAAAAACCAATTTATGCAGGTGGACTACCTTGAATGGTGCTATAATCTAAAGGGCCTTAAGTTTACTAACCCTACAGACTGAAGTCCTTGCTCAAGAAGACAGTCTTTAGAGAGAGAAGTCAATCCGGGCAACTGTATCAGGACACACTTTGGTATCAGGTGTGCTTTACAAATGCCAAAATTAACACACAAAAAATGTGCTTAGGTTCAAATGACACTGCAAGGAGAAAATTTAACATAAGAATTAATTTCCACTGTGGAGTAATGTAAAGAGTGGGATGAAACAAATGTAATAAACCTTCCCGAAAATATGCCACTAGACTGTGACTTGAAAAGACGAAGCTGGTCAGGGAGACAAATGACTCTCAAGAGTAGCAACTGCTAGCCTTGCTCTGCAAGCAACAGTGCAAAGCTTTTCTGACATGGTTTTGTGGCAGTCAGGATGATGTTTACAGCTCCAGATGGTAAGCAAAAGCTGTCACTGCTCAATCTTAACGCATGCAGCCATATTGTTTGGGAAATATAAATGAGGACCTGACCACCCTGCTGTGAAAGCAGGTCCACCCTGTGCAGGAGTGAACGATGGGTCCAAATGATGACTGCCAACAGATTGGCATATCAAATCAGAATCAGCTGTTCTTGATCTTACTGCACCTTCCCCAGGACCTTTGACAGGAGCAGAATCAGAGGAAAAATATATAGCAGGCCCAACCAACTGAGCAAAAGACTTCCCCCAAGGAACCATTCAGAAGTAAGTGTATTTGCACAAAACTGGGAAACACTTTCTGTTCTGAGACTTGGATAGATCCATGCATTGACACCCGAATCGGGGAACATGATGTTTGTCACTTCAGGATAAAGATACAGTTTGTGGTCCTCTAACGGGAGCCCACTCAAGGCATCCACCCTCATCTTGAGGGAGCCTGCAAGGTGTGCTGCCCCTTGGAAAATCCTCTGTTGCTGAGTGTACCTCCACAGACAATAGTCTCCCAACTTAAGAGTCCATGACCCCACACCACCCCTTTGTTGGTATAATGGACGGCGATCATGATGACAGACAGAAACTAATTTGTGCTCCCTGAGAAGGACGGGAGGAAGATACTCATGGCCATGTGGACCACTTGCAGTTCCAGCTCATTCATGGGTAGGAGCTCATCCGATGCAGGCTAAAGTACCCGTACCACCATGTCTCCTAGATGATACCCTAGCACAGAGAGGATCTGTATGTGACCAAGGCAGCCTGGACCAACATATGGCTTAAAGGAAGGGCACAGCTGTCAGTGTGAATCCTAATGGACAGACTTGAAAATCAGCAAACGAGTTGAGATGCTCCTTGATGTTTGACGAGCCATTGCCCTGTAAGGCAACACTGAAGGGCTTTCATCTGCTATCAGGTGTGAGGCACCAACAGGATGCGCAAGGGAACCACATCCATTAGCTGTTGGACTTGCAAAACCATGTCTGACTTGCAAAACCAGAATCTGCGACTGAGTCAGAAATATCAAAATCGCATCCCAGATATCAGCAATCCACTGAGGACGAGGAAAAGCCTTCATGTGAGTCATGTCACATACCACCTCTGTGAATTTCAGCCACAGCATGGAGTAAGATATTTCTCGGCACTGATCATTAAGCCCAAGTTTTTGAGAAGGGTCATAGTGCACTGATGATGTTCTTTTGCCAGAGCAGAAGACACCGGCTTCACAAGAGAAGTGCCCATATATGGAAATACTTGGGCACTTAATATCCGTAGTAAAGCGGTCATAACTTTCTGCACGTTCATGAAATGTGGTGAATTAATAAAGCCAAATGGCAGGGCCATGGACTGATACAGCTGAGACCTTACAGTTAACACAGGCAACATCTGCAGGTGACAGCAGAGCCAATGGAGGATGGTTGGGACTGGAGCTGCTGCTGTTGGTGTTGATGGCATCCTTTAGATCCACCCGTGCCCCAAAATAAGTTGTACGTCTGGTGAAGTGTCTGGATCAACTGCAGAGATTGGCACTTGCAGAACTGTTTTGCCCTGAATCTGTGTGCTGCTAATGGATGTGTCTCCTCAGGGAGGCTGAACCCAGTAAGCATGCCATAACTGTGCTGCTTTTGAAGCATACCATGAAGATGTTGACCTTAACTCCACGAAACTGCTCAGTGCTGGAAGGGCATGCCCAGGAGAGTTGCCTGGACCTTTCCTGGTAAGTCAGTGGAACACATCCAGTGAGATAACATAGGCTGAATGGGGTGCCCATGGACCAATACATGGTGTCTGCTTGATCGGGCCACACTTTTGGAATTATTAAGAGGCCTCGCAGCCATCACTGACTAAATAGGAGAAGTGCATTTTCTTGAGTTTAGACCGGTAAATAAATCAAGTTCTCTAGCTCCGACAGGGCATGAACATAGCGACCCAGTAGACATTTGGCAGATAGAGAAAATCAATACTTTTTGGCCTATAGAATGCAGTCTCTACACTCATGGTCTGGAGGGACCTTTAATAAGGAATTCAAATTTTGTTTGGTGGAGGAATCCCGGACTCAAAGACTCTCTGGTGAAAGATGTGCCAACAAACTTTGGATCATATATTGTGGGTCTGTGTTGTTGAGCAATTCGTTTACAGACTGCTGGAGTCGAAAAGCGCTTTTCCCAAGCAGCCAACGCAGGCCCGGACTGTATCATTAAAAGACAATAGAGTCTCAGAAATAGCAGAGGTCGGTTACAAGATCTGTCAGAATGTTAGATTTTGGCCCGCATGGATAATGTTAATTCTAGTGCTTTTGCTGCTCTTTGTACAACTGAAGTGAACAAACAGCCCTTGTCTGAAGAAGCCCTAGAAGGGTTAGGAGTTTCCCTATATGGAGATGTGGTCAGGACACTGGCATTTCGTAAGTCCAGGAAAAAGACATCTGTGATTTGATGACAACGAAGAGCCTGGAGCAAGATTGTTTCCTTGAAAAAGAAGATTTCTCCTTCCTATGGCATTTTTTGTTTGGTTGTGGTAAGCTCTTTTGGGATATCTTTGCCTGTCAATAAATGAGGCCCTTTTGGGCTTATTTGCAAGCCCCTTGTGCTGCTGTTTCCTCACATTTTGCCATTTTACGAGTGACGCACCTGCGGCGCAAGGGCTTGTAAATAAGCCCCTTTATGTTCAAACCCAGTCACAGGTGCTGCAATAAGATGTCCATATCAGATCAATGTGGCATCTGTATGTGGCGTCTAGGCTCCGTGCATGAACTTGCGGTCTTCAACTCCTGTACTTTGATGCACCGTAAGCCCATCAGAGAGCGGGAGGCTATGCTATCGAGGTTTGTCCACAGAGCAGCGATGCAGGCCTTCCTGCTGCCCTGCGCTACGGGAAAAAGAAAAGGGCAGGAATGAGCCGCATCTATCAGACACGGCACGTTCCTGTCTTTTTCCCCTGCGGCAGCATGCAATAGGCTACTGTGCGCCTATGCAGGCACCTTTGCACAATGGTGCAAGGGTGCCTGTGTTGCATGGATGATTTTTGTGCAAGAAGGGAAACCTTCCTGCACAATAACAATCACAAGAGGCTTTTGCCTCTTTACATGTGTGTTGCAGAATGCAGTACTCCTAGAAAAAGGAAAATCGAGGAGAAATAAAGATATTTCTCCTCGTTGTGCCTCCCTGAGGAGGTGTAGGTTTTTGGCGTCAGATTTACGATTTCTCATAAATCTGGGGCAGTGTCAAAAAGCCATGGATGTTGCTGAGCACCCCTAGCAACACTCATTGCACACTCCTTTAATGCAGAAAACTGCGTTAAGGGGAAGGATATTTATGAGGCAGCATTATACAGTTATAATGTATGCAGGGTGGGGCATTCCCCTGCAAAAAAGGCTTGTTGTAGTGGCGCAGTGAAATGTAAAAGATTTGACTACGCCACTTCTAGGATGCCTCTATGTCAAATCCTTACACCTGCTTCACAGCCGGTGTAAGGAGTGGCACAGGCCCTTTCACATGAGGACACATTGCTGGAGTTGCGTCTGTTTTCAGACACACCCCAGCAATGCGTCACTTTTGCGCCTACAGATAAGTCAGGAATCCTTGCGAGATGAAGCGTCGTACAGTAAATCCATGGTGTCATAAGGATGGCGGACTGAAAAGTGTTGCATCGCTGTTTTCACGCAGCGATGCAACACTTTTCATAAATGAGGCTCAACGTTTTTAAGTGGTGCTATTTGATGTAGTCACTGTCGAAAGCTGAGGAATTTCAATATTGAATCGCTGGGAAGAGCTCTAGACTCACGTCAATAAACACGGAAAATAGGAACTGACACCAGCATGGCGTTAGTGTCTGTTCTGGAATCCATGTTGTCACAAGTAGGGCAGATGGAGTCATAGCTAACGTCGCATGGCGTCACATTGCGATGCCAGAGAGCTATTGCTAAAGAGAAGTTTCTGGATACAGTGTGAGGAAGGGAGGAGATTCATAAGATGGTAAATCTGCTGGCTTTGTAAACATTTTAAATGATTATATGATATTTTCATTTTAATGAATAAAATGAAAATTCATTAAAATGAAAATATCATATAATCATTTAACATGTATACAAAGCAATACAACAATGAAAATTGAACAGCTAGAACAGAAAGATGGCATGCCAAGTGACCTGAGTCCTCTGGTAACACATCAGAATCAAGAAGACAATGGGGAGTACATAGGATGCTAATGGTAGCTTCTTGCTGTAAAACTAGATCAACAGTTCAGAGGATAGATATATTACATTTACATTGTATATATTTTAAATGATACTTACTGTTTCACCTGTCATTAGACCTCTTTAATTCAAAGTTTGAGGAGAAAATTGGTAGCTACAGATTTGCAAACATTAGGACACTGTGACCCACCCCAAACCTTTGCATATCCTTTGCTCTACCCTCCCTTTTTGTGTATTCTATTAAATAGCTATCTATATATGCTAACTTGATTAACTTAAAGTGCAAAAGATAATAATGAGCTAAAAAGACCAATTAGCTTCGGTAAAACGTTTCCTGGTAGATACTGTATCTTCCTCACAATTTCAATATTCTCACGAACCAGACTTCATCTGGAAACTAAGGGCCTCATTTACAACAATTTGACGCAGGGCAGTGCTGCACATCACTTTGCTGCGCTGTCCTGCATCAAAAGAAAAGGGCAGGAATGCACTGCATCTATGAGATACAGTGCATTCTTTTCTTCTACACATGCACTGGCGTACAAATGGTTGCCTAGCGCCAACGCAAGCACCCTTGCATCAAAATCAGGTTGTTTCTGTGCTGGAAGAAACACCTTTTTTCTCAAAAACAACTGTTATGGCACCCCTGGTGAGGCACAGGTTTTTGGCACATTCCTAGGTATATGCTATGTTGTAAATCTGGGAATGTGTCAAAAGCCATGGGGGTTGAGTGGGAACACCCATTACAAGGCTGGCACGCCTCCCCGAGGCAGTGTGAGGCAACGCAGTGACTTACACTGCGATGCCTTACACCATATCTACAAGGCTTTCCATGGCCTTGTAGATATGGGCTGCACTGTGGGCCACCGGAACATGAAGAAAGAAAAGTGACATTCCAGCAGCACACTGGGCTTGTAAATAAGACCCTCAGTGATTCCACGTGGTGCCAGAAGGGTCGATCCATGGTTAATACACCACCTCTGAACATGACAAGCAAAGCCAATATATGGTGCTACCTTGCGTGCTGGCATCAGAGCCGACCCACAACATTTTCCCGGCTCCAAAGAGGCAAATGACAGATAGAGAAGCACAAGCAGTGTACCAAAACGCACCATGGAAACATATTACCTACAGTTCTACTCCTCAGAATGGGGTTGAATTTGAGCATTGAGAAGTCTACAGGAAGACACGGTTTCCAGTAGGAAAAATTAAAAGTCAAGGTAGGTAACTTGTTCTTCTGATGAGTATTTTGTCTCACAAACTGCTCACCGTTTTAATAAATCCTCTAGCAATGCCAATACAGATGGTGGATCTGATAAGTATTGTCTGACACCAGAAGATAAGGAAGACTGGCCAAGCAAAATGACAATTTCTCCTGTCCTAGAGTATCCAAGCAGTAATGCCTCACAAATGTTCTACCTGAAGACTGCGTAGAAGCACGAATAATGGGCCATATTATCAAGAACTGGCGATAACATTATCGTCAGTTTAGCGGCAGGAAACTGCTGCTAAAGCGCCGATAAGGGGCTTGATAATATGCCGCAGAGAATCCCAATGGAAGCCCAGGTTCTGGTGGGAAGGACATCAAACCTGGGCTTCTATTGGAATTCTCTAGGGCATATTATTAAGCCCCTTTTTGCCGCTTTAGCTGCAGTTTCCTGCTGCTACAGCGGCGATAATGTTATGCCCGTTCTTGATAATATGGCCCTATGTTTCATGAGAACACTCGTAGGCTGTAGAAGTGGACTGAAAACTAGTCAAGTGTGCCCTTGTACTCAGGATGATCCTTCTTCAACAGTGTGTAGAAAAGTTTGATACAAAGGTCAACCTAACCTGTAAGTATACGTCTGCTAAGAGCTTTTCCTTAAAGCAAAGCCCACAAACAACTAGTCGCCCACTGGCTTTCATTGGTTCTGCCTATGTTAAAACCAAGCTTGGTCTTAGGGTTTAGCCCATGCAACCTCTCCTTGTCCTTAGGAGAAAAGAAAGATGGCAAAATGACAGATTAGCCAATATGTAGGGTGGACGCAACCTTGAAAAAGAAATGAAGCAGGGGTGTGCAACATTAACTTGTCCAAAAAGAACAATCCAAGGTAACAGCAGTTATAACAAGCATTGGCATAGCCAATAGGTCTCGCCTTTGGGACCTTATAAGTGTTTAGCCATGCAACAGTTGATGTTGTTGCACCAAAGATATTGTGCTGGATAACTAAACACTTAAGGTCCCAAAGGCGAGACCTATTGGCTATGCCTAAACCCTCTACTATAGCAGCTAGAGATGTGGTGGGTGTTGACATGAGCCACTTGGCTGATAAGGCACTAAAATGTTGGCTCTTTTGAGCGCTTCGTCTGTCTTCAGGTTTGCAGAACAGAAAGAGCTGAGGCGTGTAGGCCTGGGGCTGACAACTGAGCCAAGTGCGTGAAGGAGACAGAGGATTGAATGAATAAAATGTGGAAAACCAGAAAAGTAGAGGCATCAAACAGATAGAGGTACATAGAAAGATAATAAAGTAAAAAATCAGAGGGAAGAAAAGAAATAGATTGCTAAATATAAATGGTGAAATGAGGAAGGGAAAAAAGGAAGGAACGAGTAAGGATACAAGTATGAATGGAAGGATAAAACAAAGAAATGTGAAAGGAAGAGTGGAAGGAAGTGTGAAACAAAAGAAGGGTGCAAAGAAGGAAGTGTGGAAGGAAGAATTAAAATAGGGACAGAAGGAAAGGGGGTTGGAGGAAAAGAGGAAAACAAAGAAGGGTGAAAGAAGGTTTGGAAAGATTAAAGGACGAGTGAAAGGATGGATGAATGAAAAGAGGACTGGAAGACTGCTGGAACAAAAGGATGAATGGAAGGGTGGAAAGATGGAAGAGTGCATGGAAGGGTGCACGGTTTATTATGTTATTAGTGCAAAGGTTTGAAACACGTGTACATGTATATTGGTTTTCCATACCGTGACAGTGAAATGTGCATGCCTTGCTTTGCCTGCTGGTGCACACGATCTCTACACATGCACTCAGTGGACAGAAGAGAATGTGTGTATATATATATATGAGCACTTGCCATGCTTTGCAATATGAGCTACTCATAGAACCCGGGGGACAGCTGATGAGTGGTAAAGTCCCTGTGCTGGCCTCTGCTTTCTGTTTGGAATTATTAGTACAGGCCTCATTTAATGGACGCCTGGGCTCTACTTTTCTAAGCTCCATCCATAAATCATCATCTATTCCCTTTCAGACCAACCCCCTCCACAAACAGTCACCCGTGAATGCGGATCATTTCACCTAGCAGTATAGTGTACCACTATTGATACGTTGAATACAAGCCATGTTTTCTAAGGCTCCTCAGCTGGGCTACAATCTGGAGTATCTTGTGCTTGACATACTGCAAACATACCTTATAGCACTAATGAGCTCTGTGCTCGGGCCCAGCCTTGTGCAGCCAAAGATGTGTTTGTTGTGGCTCCTTTCATTCCAGCTAACACGTTATAGCGTTTTTTTCATAGCGCTCGAATGCACCTTAACGCTATTTTATCATAACTTTCAGCCATGCAACACAGCTAAAAGTTATGGGAAAAGCGCTATGATGGCAGGGTTGCGAAGTTAAGAATAACAAGCTAATGAGGAGGGAGGGAGAGAAGGGAGGGGGGAGGAGGGAGGGGGGAGAAGGGAGGGGGTAGTGAGAGCAGACAGCAAGGGGGTGGAGGAGGCTTAATGAGCCATGACAGAAAGGCAGATGGCAGCTGCGGGCGTGCACGCTCATGTGCACTCAAGCTTTAGGCCACCAAAAGCCTCTGGTGGCACTTTTAAAAGCCACTTACTAAATGTCTCGAAGAGACAGCATGCGCTGTCTCAGGCGAGACCTGAAAAGGTCTTCATTCTCAATAAGGTTCCTGGGCAGCTATGCATCCGTTCAAATGGAGAGGATATCTAAATCGTCCTTCATGGGTTTCCTGCTTTGGAATTCTTAGATGGCTGAGAAAGATTCTTGGCTGCCTTTTAATTTCCGGTGCAATGAACAGTGACACAGCAGGTGATCCTCTCCCGACTGGATTACAGCAACATCCTGTACCCGGGTGTTACTAAGGGTGCTCTCAAGTGAATGTAGCTGGTCCAAAATGCTGCCGTGAGGCTGCTCCTAAAAGTGCTTGAATTCACCTCCATAGCTAAACTTTTTCACAAGCTCCGTTGGCTGCCTCTGGAAAAAAGAATTAATTTTAAAGCATTATGTTACATGCACAATCTACTGTCTAACACAGGCCCTCGGTATCTCAGACACCTGGTATCACCCTCCAAGCCACATCACTCCTAACCCTCTAGCACTGGGAAACCCATTGTGGGCAGCTGCGTGCTTTACAAAACGCTAATAAGAATATTAAAACCAGATTCAAATCCCACTTTGAAACCTGACTAGGGGGAATATGTTTAAAACCTTTCAAAAAGTGAATAGCCATGAGCAACATAAATATGGAAGGCTAATCAAGCAAACACAGAAATTCCAATGAACTGGCCATGTAACCTTTTACTGTATTGTCAAACCTTGCTTAGTCAGGGATAACAAAAAAAGCGAAACATGTCAGAGTCCAGCCCAGTTTTGTCCCTTCTGAATGGCACCAGGACACAAACCACATCTGACTTGCTTGGTGGCTGCCAGGCCACCAGAATAGCATCAGAGAACTCTGACAAATGTCCAAAGGGACTCCGGTTTTCCTGCCCTCTAAGCTTGAGGCCCCCCTAGAAGTGACCATCTTTCAATTCCCACTTAACTAACAACTGCCTCACTTTGTTAGCTGGTGCTCAGGCAGGCTATGAAGCATAGACAACAGGCACCTTCAACAGGATTGAAGTCCTTATTAAGCTTTTGCCTGTCCCCTATCCACCATGATGCCATTTTCACAGTTGCCTGACTCACCTGGTTGTAGTCACCACCCTTTGGTCTTAAGCCAGAGGCTCATTTCCACTTCTTATTCAGATGGTCTCAGGAGTCAAAGTAATTTCCTAGCCGTTCCATCAGAAGTGTTAGGGTTCGTTCTCAAATCTATGGTCCTAGACACTAGAGGGAATATTTACAAGCCACTATCACCACCACAACACACAATGCCACTTCTCAGGACGTTGTGTTGGCAATTGGGGCTTTGTCTTATTTACAACGCAGCGTTAAGCCACTTAACGCGGTTTAACGCGGCCTTGTAAATAAGGCACCCTTCCACGCTACACTTAGCGTGAAAGAGGAGGGTAATAGATGTTGCTGTGGGTGTTCCACTGCAACACCCATTGATTTTGACGCTGCCCCATATTTACAAGGGCAGCGTAAATATGGGGCAGCGCCAAAATTAGGACCAGGTAAAACCTGGTCTTACCCTGGTGGAAGGAGGAGACATTTTTATTTTCTCCTCGTTTTTGCAGTTTCCATGTGTGCTGCGTTGTGCAGCACACATGGAAAAGAGCAAAATGCCAATGATTGTTTATGTGCAGGATGGTGTCCCTTCCTGCACATACACATTCATTTTTAAAAAATGACGTTTTGCAATTTCTATGTGTGCTGCATTGAGCAGCACACACAGAAGTTTCAAAACGCGTTTTAAGATTGTTTATGTTGAGGAAGGGACACCTTCCTGCACATAAATAGCCTTTCCCTGCAATGCAGACACCCTTGCACTATGTTGCAGGGGTGCCAGCGATGGCTCTAGCCAGCTAAATTTAGCGCCAGCACAGGAAAACGCAGAGCTGCACCATATTCTTGTAAATATGTGCAGCCCTGCATTTCTGAAGAGATGGAGCCTGTTGTTAGCCTTCTTGGCTTAACAACACACTTTGAAATGTAACATGTATATATACCCTTAGATAAGCCTGTAAGTCAGCCTGGTCAGGATAGGTAGGATAGTACATAGATTGGGATTTGGATCACAGTAGCTCCTTTCCTTCATAGGTTGCTAACATTTTGGCTTCCCTCCACGTTCAACATTTTTTTTATTGGACCCTTAACATCTACCTCTCCACAGTCTGTTCTTGCGGATCTCCTCGGCACAAACCCATTAGTAAGGATCATTTAATTTGTAGTTTATTTAGAGGGGTTTGTCTAACCTATTCCAGATACTCCTTGAGTTGGGGTGTCACCCTTGTGAGAAAGTGCCATCTTTCTTGCATGGTATGCCCCCACTTTTTGCTGAATTGCTGAATGTACTTGGACTAAGTGTGCCCTGGACTCCTGCCAATCAGATGCCCAGGGCCTATGTTCCTTCCTTAAAGCACACAAAACCCAAATTGGCAAACCCTGGCCACATGTCAGCCCCTGGTAAATGGTACCCTAGGTACCCAGGGCCTTGTGACCAGGGAAGGCCTCTAACGGCTGCAGCACTCATTGTGCCACCCTTAGAGGCCCTGTACCCTTACACACACACACTGCCTTTGCAGGCTGAGTGTCTGGGTGCATGACAAAACAAAGTCGACATGACACACATCCCTGTGTGCCATGGCCATCACCTACACTGCCATGGCATACATCAGCCACCCCTCTAGCTGGGTGCCTTATGCCAATGGTGTGGGCACAGGAGCAGGAGCCCTGTGCCCCTACAGTACCCAGGTCCATTCCTGAGCACTGTAAGTGCAGTGCTGCCATTTAAGAGTACATGGTGCTGAGAGCTCGTCAAAGACGAACTCCACAGCACCATAATGGCAACACTGAAGACTGAGAAGTTTGGTATCAAACTTCTCAGCACATTAAACCCACACTGATGCCAGTGTGGGATTTAATGTACCAAGCACCCCAGAGGGCATCTTAGAGATGCCCCCTTACACCTAACCTACAATCCACGTCTGCTCTGAGGCTGCCTAGGCTGCGACACAGCAGACATGTTGCTGGACCCTGGGTGGGAGAGCCCCTGCACATCCTGGGCAAGGCGCTAAATCTCCTCCCCCAGGATGGGCAGGGGGAAGCTTCAAAGGCATGCCGCCTCTGTGAGCTTCCCCAGGCCACTGCAACCCCCCACTCTGGTGGGAAGCTTTGGCCGGAAACCCCAAATAAGGACAGGGGATGTGCCAGCCTGCCAACCCCACCCCTCAGGTGGGGGAGGCGAGGTGAAGCACATCTCCGGGCTCTCGCCATCTTGAAGATGGGAAGCCCTACCCTATCAGGACTAGGCTACTGCCCCCCTCCCACAGGAGAGAGGCAGGATAGGGGGTGTACCCACCCCAGGACAGGGACCTATTGGTCCCTGCCCTTCACCTACCTGTAACGCCCCTAAATCTAGTATTTAGGGGCACGCCGAACCTTCCTTCCCCAGATTCCAGATTCCAAAATACAAAGAAGAGCAAGAAGAAAGAAGACCTGCCCTGCAGCTGCTAAGAAGAGGAAGACACCAACTGCTTTGGCCCCAGCGCTACCGGCCTGTCTACGCTCGAAAACTGCTCCTGCTCCAACCCTGCATCTCTTGTGGCCAGCAACCTCACAAACCCCGGAGGCCCTGGCTACCTTTTGGCTCTAAGCCCCTGGGACTCCCATGAGTAGAGGCTCTACTCAAAACCTACCTCTAATCCCTGGCAGCAGCCCGAAACCGCGAACCCAGCACACTCTGCACCAGCCAAGCCTGGCCAGTGCCGGAGTGAACAAAGACCACAAGGACGATCCCACGGCGACTGAGACTCCGAGTCCGGCACCCAAGGACCTCCCTCGACACTCCTGAAGAAGCCTGCAGCCTCAGAACAAGGTGCCCCCCCACCGCGATCAACAGAGGGTAAGATTTCCCGACACCAAAAGGCACCCCTGCACGCGGCGCCCCGCGGCCCCCTGTGCCCAATCCCGGGGTACCTACCTATCCTCCAACTACCCAACTTACCTCTCGAATCCTCGTCCCCGAGCTTGCAGTCTTTTTCTAAACCGGAGATTTCCCATTGAAATCAATTGAGCGCCCAAAGGATCAAAAGCACCCTGCACCCAGCCGCCCGAGTGGTCCTGGCAGTGCAACCTCTACACCTACCTATTTTCCCACTTGCCCTGAGTAAGTGACCAGGAGCCCAGCTCCCACAGCCGCGTGGCTTGCTAGTCAGCAGCCACCAACCAAGACCGCCCTATCCCTCATAGGATAACATTGGGCCTAATTCTCTCTGCACCCGGCCGCCCTAGAGTCGCTGAGGGTGAACCAACTGTACCTACCTGACCCTGGGGGACCCCTGAGTCTATGCCCAGAACCTCAACTCTGCCAGTTAAGTACTTATCTTTAAACGGATAACTCTATTTTCTTCAGAGGGTAACATTGACTGGCTTTTTTCTGAAATTTCTTCTAAGTGTGGACTTTTCAAATCTTAAAATATTCAAGTTGCAGGTATAGTATGTTCTCGTTACTTTTGTAATCCAGTACTGGGTGCCTAGACTCAGTACTGGGACCTTTATCCAAAACAGGTAAGTAATTACGCTTTAAAGGTAAGTACTCGACTGGCAGAGTTAAGGTTCTGGGCATAGACTCAGGGGTCTCCCAGGGTCAGGTAGGTACAGTTGGTTCACCCTCAGCGGCACAAGGGCGGCCGGGTGCAGAGAGAGTTAGGCCCAATGTTATCCTATGAGAGGTAGGGGGGCCTTGGTTGGTGGCTGCTGACTAGCAGGCCACGCAGCTGTGGGAGCTGGGCTCCTGGTCACTTACTCAGGGCAAGTGGGGAAGTAGATAGGTGTAGAGGTTGCACTGCCAGGGCCACTCGGGCGGCTGGGTGCAGAGTGCTTTTGAGCCTTCGGGCGCTCAACTGATTTCAATGGGAAATCTCCAGTTTAGAAAAAGACTGCAAGCTCGGGGACGAAGATTCTGCTGGTGCCACAACCACTTCGAGAGGTAAGTTGTGTAGTTGGAGGATAGGTAGGTACCCCGGGATTGGGCACAGGGGGCCGCGGGGCGCCGGGTGCAGGGGTGCCTTTTGGTGTCGGGAAATCTTACCCTCTGTTGATCGCGGTTGGGGGGGCACCTGGTTCTGAGGCTGCGGGCTTCTTCAGGAGTGTCGAGGGAGGTCCTTGGGTGCCGGAATCGGGGTCACAGTCACCGTGGGGTCATCGTCGTGGTCTTTGTTCACTCTGGCACAGGCCAGGCTTGGCGAGTGCAGAGTGTGCTGGGTTTGCGGTTCCGGGCTGCTGCCAGGGATTAAAAGTAGATTTTGAGTAGAGCCTCTACTCATGGGAGTCCCAGGGGGCTTAGAGTCAAACGGTAGCCAGGTCCTCCGGGGTTTGTGAGGTTGCTGGCCACAAGAGATGCCGGGTTGGAGCAGGAGCAGATTTGAGGGTCGACAGGCCGGTAGGGCTGGGGCCAAAGCAGTTGCAGGGCAGGTCTTCTTTCTTCTAGCTCTTCTACGGATTTTGGAATCTGGAATCTGGGGAAGGAAGGTTCAGGGTGCCCCTAAATACTAGATTTAGGGGCGTTATAGGTAGGTGAAGGGCAGGGACCAATGGGTCCCTGTCCTGGGGTGGGTACACCCCTTATCCTGCCTCTCTCCTGTGGGAGGGGGGCAGTAGCCTAGTCCTGATTGGGCAGGGCTTCCCATCTTCAAGATGGCGAGAGCCCGGAGATGTGCTTCACCTCGCCTCCACCACCTGAGGGGTGGGGTTGGCAGGCTGGCACATCCCCTGTCCTTATTTGGGGTTTCCGGCCAAGCTTCCCGCCAGAGTGGGGGGTTGCAGTGGCCTGGGGAAGCTCACAGAGGCGGCATGCCTTTGAAGCTTCCCCCTGCCCATCCAGGGGGAGGAGATTTAGCACCTCGCCCAGGATGTGCATTGTTGCAGACCCAGGAGAGCAGAGGGTCTCCTACCCAGGTAGGTTAGGTTTCAGGGGGCATCTCTAAGATGCCCTCTGGGGTGCTTGGTACATTAAATCCCACACTGGCATCAGTGTGGGTTTAATGTGCTGAGAAGTTTGATACCAAACTTCTCAGTCTTCAGTGTTGCCATTATGGTGCTGTGGAGTTCGTGTTTGACGAACTCCCAGCACCATATACTCTTAAATGGCAGCACTACACTTACAGTGCCCAGGAATGGACCTAGGTACTGTAGGGGCACAGGGGCCCTGCTTTTGTGCCCACACCATTGGCATAGGGCACCCAGCTAGAGGGGTGGCTGATGTATGCCATGGCAGTGTAGGTGGTGGGTATGGCACACATGGATGTGTTTTGCCTTGTACCCAGACACTCAGCCTGCAAGGTCAGTGTGTGTGTGTAAGGGTACAGGGCAACTAAGGGTGGCACAATGAGTGCTGCATCCCTTAGAGGCCTTCCCTGGTCACA
This sequence comes from Triturus cristatus, assembly GCF_964204655.1. Classification (NCBI taxonomy): domain Eukaryota; kingdom Metazoa; phylum Chordata; class Amphibia; order Caudata; family Salamandridae; genus Triturus; species Triturus cristatus. The sequence continues at coordinate 720,787,297 of NC_140591.1, read as the reverse complement.
AGGCCCTGGGTACATAGGGTACCAATTACCAGGGGCTGACAGGTGGCAAGGGTTTGCCAATTTCTGTTTTGTGTTTTAGGGAAGGAACATAGGCCCTGGGCACCTGATTGGCAGGAGTCCAGGGCACACTCAGTCAAAGTATATTCAGCAATTCAGCAAAAAGTGGGGGCATACCATGCAAGAAAGATGGTACTTTCTCACACAAGCCCCCCCCCCCCCCCGCAAACGAAAGGTGATGAGACTAACCTTGCCCTATGGAGTCTTCATTGTCTAAGTGGAAGAACCTGGAAAGTCCATCTGCATTGGCATGGGCAGTCCCTGGTCTGTGTTCCACTTCAAAGTCCATTCCCTGTAGGGAGATTGACCACCTTAGTAGTTTTGGATTTTCCCCTTTCATCTGCATTAGCCATCTGAGAGGTCTGTGGTCAGTTTGAACCAGGAAGTGAGTACCAAACAAGTATGGCCTCAACTTCTTCAGGGACCAAACACAGCAAAGGCCTCCCTCTCAATGGCACTCCAACACTGCTCTCTGGGGAGTAGCCTCCTGCTTATAAAAGCAACAGGTTGGTCTTGGCCTTCATCATTGGTCTGGGATAGGACCGCTCCTATCCCTAGCTCAGAGGCATCAGTCTGCACTATGAACTGCTTGGCATAATCTGGAGCTTTCAGAATTGGTGCTGAGCACATTGCTTCTTTCAGGGTGTCAAAAGTCTTTTGGCAACTAACTGTCCAGTTAACCTTCTTGGGCATCTTCTTTGACGTGAGTTCTGTGAGGGGGGTCACAATTGACCCATATCCCTTCACAAACCTCCTGTAGTACCCAGTCAAGCCAAAGAATGCCCTGACTTGGGTCTGGGTTGTTGGAGCTATCCAGTCCATGATGGCCTGGCTCTTGGGTTGTGAGGGTTGTACTTGGACTCCACCTACAAGGTGGCCCAAGTACACCACAGTGCCCTGCCCTATCTGGCATTTGGATGCATTGATAGTGAGACCTGCATTTTGCAGAGCCTATAAAACCTTCCCAAGGTGGATCAGGTGATCCTGCCAGGTGGAGTTAAAGACATCAATATCATCAAGATAAGCAGCACTAAAGGATTCCACCCCAGTCAGGACATGTTTCACCAACCTCTGGAAGGTGGCAGGGGCATTCTTTAGCCCAAAGGGCATTACAGTAAACTGATAATGCCCATCAGGGGTGGAGAATGCTGTCTTTTCTTTTGCTCCTGGGACCATGCCAATCTGCCAGTACCCTGCAGGTAAGTCAAAGGTACTGAGGAATTGGGCTGCCCCTAATTTATCTATCAGCTCATCTGCTCTTGGAATAGGGTGAGCATCTGTCTTGGTGACAGAGTTGAGCCCTCTATAGTCCACACAGAATCTCATCTCTCTCTTATCACCTTGTTGATGAGGTTTGGGGACCAGAACCACTGGGCTAGCCCAGGGGCTCTTAGAGGGTTCAATAACCCCTAACTCCAGCATCTTGCTGACCTCAGCTTTGATGCTTTCCTTGACTTGGTCTGACTGTCGATAGATTTTGTTCTTGACAGGTGCACTGTCACCAGTGTCCACATCATGGGTACACCAGTTTGTCAGACATGGGGTCAGGGAAAAGAGGCTAGCATACTGTTGCAAGACTTGCTTGCAGTCAGTCTGCTGTTGGGCAGAGAGGGTGTCTGAAAACATCACACCATCTACTGACCCATCTTGTGGGCTGTAGGAGAGGAGGTCAGGGAGAGGTTCACTCTCTGCTTCCTGTTCCTCATCAGTCACCATCAGCATGGTGCTGTCAGCCCTGTCATTGTAGAGCTGCAGGCGGTTCACATGGATAATCCTTTTGGGTGTCCTGCTAGTGTCCAGGTCAACTAAATAGGTGACCTCACTCTTTCTTTCTAGGATAGGGTAAGGGCCACTCCATTTATCTTGGAGGGCCCTTGGTGCCACTGGCTCCAAAACCCACACCTGTTGCCCAGGTTGAAATTCAACCAGTGCAGCTTTCTGGTCATACCAGTGCTTCTGGAGCTCCTGGCTGGCCTCAAGGTTCTTGGATGCTTTTTCCATGTACTCAGCCATTCTGGACCTTAGGCCAAGCACATAGTCCACTATGTCTTGTTTGGGCTCTTGAAGAGGCCTCTCCCAGCCCTCTTTTACAAGACAAAGTGGTCCCCTTACAGGATGACCAAACAGAAGTTCAAAGGGTGAGAAGCCTACTCCCTTCTGTGGTACTTCCCTGTAAGAGAAAAGCAGGCATGGTAACAGGACATCCCATCTCCTTTTGAGTTTTTCAGGGAGACCCATGATCATACCTTTCAATGTCTTGTTGAATCTCTCAACAAGGCCATTGGTTTGTGGGTGGTAGGGTGTAGTAAACTTGTACTGCACTCCACACTCCTTCCACATGTGTGTCAGGTAAGCAGACATGAAGTTGGAACCTCTGTCTGAAACCACCTCCTTAGGAAACCCTACTCTGGTGAAGACACCCAGGAGGGCCTTGGCTACTGCAGGAGCTGTAGTAGTCCTAAGTGGAATTGCTTCAGGGTACCTAGTAGCATGATCCACTACTACTAGAATAAATGTGTTCCCTGAGGCTGTGGGAGGTTCAAGTGGACCACCAATGTCCACTCCTACCCTTTCAAAGGGTACCCCCACCGCTGGTAGTGGGATGAGGGGGGCCTTTGGGTGGCCACCTGTCTTGCCACTGGCTTGACAGGTAACACAGGAGCTTTTTTTCACCTTTTGGTGCATCTGGGGCCAGTAAAAGTGACTCACTAGCCTTTCCCAAGTTTTGGATTGCCCCAGATGTCCAGCTAGGGGGATGTCATGAGCCAACATTAGGAGGAACCCCCTGTATTTCTGTGGCACTACCACCCTCCTGGTGGCTCCAGGAGTGGGGTTTCTTGCCTCAGTATACAGTAATCCCTCTTCCCAATAAGCTCTGTGGGTACCACTGACATCTCCCTTTGCTTCTGAAACAGCTTGCTGCCTCAGGCTTTCAAGAGTGGGACAGTCTCCCTGACCTTGGCACAACTCTTCCCTAGAGGGTCCCCCTGGGCTCAAGAGTTCAACTTGGTAAGGGTCAAGCTCCATGGACTCAGTTCCCTCAGGGGTATCCACATCCTCTCCCCGTGGAGAGGGATCCTGAATGTTTTGCTGTGCAGAAGCTGGTTCCCCAGTCTTCCTACCTTTTCTCTTGGTTGGTTGGGCCATTATTTCAGGCTCCAGACCTACTTTTTCACCCTTCCTCTTGCTCTGTGCTCTGGTTTGCACACACACCCATTCAGGCATGCCCAGCATGGCAGCATGGGCCTTTAGCTTAACCTCAGCCCAGGCTGAGGTTTCCAGATCATTTCCAAGCAGACATGCAGCTTGCAACTTTGGAGAGACCATTACCTGTTTCAAACCAGTAAACCCCCCCCCCCCCCCCCCCAGACTAATGTCACCATGGCCATGGGATGACTAGTGGTGACCACTGTCAGCGTTGGTGACTGGGTGAGACTTCCCAATCAAATATTGATCAGGGGAAACCAGTGTGTCTTTAACCATAGTGACACTGGCACCTGTATCCCTCAGAGCTTCTACCCTAGTTCCATTCACCCAGGGGTACTGTAAATATTTCTTTAAGTTGGGTGGCCACACAGCCACAGTGGCAAACTCCACTTCTCCCAGGGAGACTAGGCTTGCTTCAGTGTGTTCCCATATTAGCTCAGGGTACACTTCTGATCCCATATGTATACTTGCTGCCCCAGGAGTAGCTGGACTGGGTGCCTTAGGGGCTTTGTTGTGGGGGCAAGATGTATCTACAGTTAGGTGTCCTGACCTCTTACAGTTATTACATCAGGCCTTTAAGGGATCAAAGTTCTTCCCTCTATAGGGTTGAGGCACATAGGGAGTAGTTTGGGTCCCACCCACCTGAGCAGGTTTTTGGGGCCCTTTGGAAGACTCAGACTTTTTATCTTGGGGATTCTCACCACCTTTCCCCTGGGGAGGCTTTGTGACCACTTTCTTCTGGTCACCCCCAGTAGTTGTTCTTGTCACCCTAGTCTTGACCCAGTGGTCTGTCTTCTTTCCCAATTCTTGGGGAGAAATTAGACCTAGATCTACCAAATGCTGATGCAACTTTTCATTTGTGCAGTTACTTAATATATGTTCCTTCATGAATAAATTGTACAATCCAGTAAAATCCTGCACACCATGTCCAGCTAACCAACCATCCAGTGTCTTTACTGAGAAGTCTACAAAGTCAATCCAGGACTGGGTCTGGGTTTTGTGAGCCCCATTGAATCTAATTCTATACTCCTCAGTAGTGAATCCAGATCCCTTAATCAGAGCTTTCTTCATGAGGTCATAGGATCCTGCTTCTGGCCCAGAGAGGGTCAGAAGCCTGTCTCTGCAGTTACCAGAGAACAGTTCCCACAGGAGTGCCCCCCAGAGAGGTTTCTTTACTTTCCTGATGTCACAAGCCCTCTCAAAGGCTGTGAACCATTTGGTGATATCATCACCTTCCTCAAATGTAGGGACAATCACTTTGGGGATTTTAAGGTCAGAAGTTTCCTCCCTATCCTTGTTTTTATTATTGCTGCCACCATTGATGGGTGCTAAACCAATCTCTCTCCTTTCTTTTTCTAGAGCCAGGAGCCTGGACTCTAGCTCTAATCTTTTGGCCAGCCTTACAAGGCTGTCCTCTTCACTGGTGGGTCCCCCTGGGATCTCTCTTCTACCAGAGTCACCTGTGTGATCTCTAGGTCCCCAGATGGTAATACTTGGATTGAAGGGTATGGGTGCCCTCTCCTCCCTAGGGAATAGTCTGGGGGGTTATTATCCACCTCCTCTTCTTCCCCTTCCTCATCTGACTGGCCATCACCATGTTCAGATGGGTGGTCCTTAGCATACTCAGCCAAGAGCTCCTGGAGCCCTAGTTTGGTTGGATGCAGGCCGATTGGTATATTTTTAAGTTTGCATAGGGACCTCAATTCCTTGAAAGACAAGTGCAAGTAAGGTGTGAGGTCGAGCTCCTCCACCAGGTCCATGTTATTATTTTCACTAATAGCTGGGTTTGTTTGAGTCATTCTAACCTGACAGTTCTAATCCTCTACCCTGACTATAGTGACTTTAATTTTTCTAAAATTCTAATGGGACTTAAGCAAGGCCATAGCAAGACTTTTAGTATTTTTGGAAAAGACAAATCAGAATTCTAAAGGCAATTTTAAGAGTTCTGTCGTGTGATCAGATGGTAACCAAGTAGTCCAACAAATGCAAGTTTGTATCCCAACGCTGATCCACCAATGTGAGAAAATGGCTCTGTATATACTGTTCCCAAATAGGTACAGGGTGTACAGAGTCCACAGTCCCCAGAGGTTTGGCAGAGGCTGAAGTTAGATATAACCTTACTCTCTAAAGTGGTAGCTTGGTCGAGCAGGAAGGCATTATCAAAGGACAGTGTAAAGCATTTGTTGCACACACTCAGCCAGCAAATGGTCTCACACACTCCATAACTGAACTCTAGGCCAATGGTTTATATATAAAAATATATGCTTGTTTTATTTTAGAACCAACAATAGGCATTAAAATATACTTTCTCAGAATGAGATGCTTTATATAAATACTTTTGCAATATGTAGAAAGTTACAAGTGGTTGCAATAGGCAACACAATTATAAACACAATAATGCATTGAGTTCAATAGAAGTTTCAAGTTATTTGCCACAGATTACTTTTAGGATTACTTTTGAAATTCCAGGACTGCATCCTAGATTCAGTCCTGGGCCAGTACTTGGAATCAAGTGATAAAAGTCGACTTAATTACTGTGATGATTTTTAGACAATATTTTGCTATTTTAAAAGTTGACAGAAAATATTTCATAGAAAACAGTCAATGATTCCCTATGACAGAAAATTCAAGTTGTAGGTATAGTATGTTCTCGTTACTTTTGTAATCCAGTACTGGGTGCCTAGACTCAGTACTGGGACCTTTATCCAAAACAGGTAAGTAATTACGTTTTCAGATATTATATGATTTTTAAAGAATTTTAAAGATTGCAGAAATTCACACAAGACATTTCACAGAAAAACAGTCACTAATTTCCTATTGAAGAAAATTGGGTTACTGGTAAGTACAGTTGTAAGTATTTTTCAGAGTCAGTGCTGGGCACCAAGATCCAGCACTGGGAGCTCACCTAAGATCAGGGGAGTATTTTCATTTTCGTTAGTCGGCTGATTTTTGGTGAATATTTTAAGTTTTGAAAAGTCCACACTTGGAAGACATTTCAGGAAAAGCCAGTCAATGTTACCCTATGGAGAAAATTGAGTTATCGGTTTAAAGATAAGTACTCGCCTGGCAGAGTTAAGGTTCTGGGCATAGACTCAGGGGTCTCCCAGAGTCAGGTAGGTACAGTTGGTTCACCCTCAGTGGCACAAGGGCGGCCGGGTGCAGAGAGAGTTAGGCCCAATGTTATCCTATGAGAGGTAGGGGGGCCTTGGTTGGTGGCTGCTGACTAGCGTGCCACGCGGCTGTGGGAGCTGGGCTCCTGGTCACTTACTCAGGGCAAGTGGGGAAGTAGATCGGTGTAGAGGTTGCACTGCCAGGGCCACTCGGGCGGCTGGGTGCAGGGTGCTTTTGAGCCTTCGGGCGCTCAATTGATTTCAATGGGAAATCTCCGGTTTAGAAAAAGACTGCAAGCTCGGGGACGAAGATTCTTCTGGTGCCACAACCACTTCAAGAGGTAAGTTGTGTAGTTGGAGGATAGGTAGGTACCCCGGGATTGGGCACAGGGGGCCGCGGGGCGCCGGGTGCAGGGGTGCCTTTTGGTGTCGGGATATCTTACCCTCTGTTGATCGCGGTTGGGGGGGCACTTGGTTCTGAGGCTGCAGGCTTCTTCAGGAGTGTCGAGGGAGGTCCTTGGGTGCCGGACTCGGGGTCACAGTCGCCGTGGGGTCATCCTCGTGGTCTTTGTTCACTCCGGCACAGGCCAGGCTTGGCGAGTGCAGAGTGTGCTGGGTTTTCGGTTCCGGGCTGCCGCCAGGGATTAGAAGTAGATTTTGAGTAGAGCCTCTACTCCTGGGAGTCCCAGGGGGCTTAGAGTCAAACGGTAGCCAGGTCCTCCGGGGTGTGTGAGGTTGCTGGCCACAAGAGATGCCGGGTTGGAGCAGGAGCAGGTTCGAGGGTCGACAGGCCGGTAGGGCTGGGGCCAAAGCAGTTGGTGTCTTCCTCTTCTTAGCAGCTGCAGGGCAGGTCTTCTTTCTTCTAGCTCTTCTTCGGATTTTGGAATCTGGAATCTGGGGAAGGAAGGTTCAGGGTGCCCCTAAATACTAGATTTAGGGGTGTTACAGGTAGGTGAAGGGCAGGGACCAATGGGTCCCTGTCCTGGGGTGGGTACACCCCATATCCTGCCTCTCTCCTCTGGGAGGGGGGCAGTAGCCTAGTCCTGATTGGGCAGGACTTCCCATCTTCAAGATGGTGAGAGCCCAGAGATGTGCTTCACCTCGCCTCCCCCACCTGAGGGGTGGGGTTGCAGGCTGGCACATCCCCTGTCCTTATTTGGGGTTTCCGGCCAGGCTTCCCGCCAGAGTGGGGGGTTGCAGTGGCCTGGGGAAGCTCACAGAGGCGGCATGCCTTTGAAGCTTCCCCCTGCCCATCCAGGGGGAGGAGATTTAGCACCTCGCCCAGGATGTGCATTGTTGCAGACCCAGGAGAGCAGAGGGTCTCCTACCCAGGGGTCCAGCAACATGTCTGCTGTGTGGCAGCCTAGGCAGCCTCAGAACAGATGTGGATTGTAGGTTAGGTTTCAGGGGTCATCTATAAGATGCCCTATGGGGTGCTTGGTACATTAAATCCCACACTGGCATCAGTGTGGGTTTAATGTGCTGAGAAGTTTGATACCAAACTTCTCAGTCTTCAGTGTTGCCATTATGGTGCTGTGGAGTTTGTGTTTGACGAGCTCCCAGCACCATATACTCTTAAATGGCAGCACTGCACTTACAGTGCCCAGGAATGGACCTAGGTACTGTAGGGGCACAGGGCTCCTGATCCTGTGCCCACACCATTGGCATAGGGCACCCAGCTAGAGGGGTGGCTTATGTATGCCATGGCAGTGTAGGTGGTGGGTATGGCACACATGGATGTGTGCCATGTCGACTCATTGTTTTGTCTTGTACCCAGACACTCAGCCTGCAAGGGCAGTGTGTGTGTGTGTGTAAGGGTACAGGGCCTCTTGAAGAGCCAGAACCTTTTGGGCCTGGCGGCGCAGGGTACGCCCAAAGTCTCCGGAGTTCTCCTGCTTCGCTACACAGAGACACGGGACACTCTGTTGGCGTTAGAAGATCAGATTTATTTAGCTGCAGCTAGTACAGTTATCCTAGAAGTACACAAAGTAGGTTCTCAGGAGACTGCCACTTCACTCTGTGGCGCATCAAGTTAAATACCATACAGTGACACAATTATTAATAAAATGCCCTCCCAGAGCATACAAGAAAGAGCCAATAAGGAAAGTTGGAAAACAAGGTGGAACCAATAAGAAAGGTTTGAAAACAGAAGTGTCAGATAACTCGAAGAGACCTCTCCTCCAACTGTGTTTGTCATTCCACCCTCAAGCTAATACATTAACAGATTCATAACTAACTTGCAGGTGGCGAGATACGTTTGTGTGTGTTGGAGGAAAGTCGTGAAACAAGAGAATGCTAGCAGGAGACAGTGAAGGCCAGTCGATAAGATAAGGTCAGGAAAGAATAGTGTGAGCCAACAGATAGTTGAGACAGGGATTAGAAAAGCCAGACAGGGATTAGTGTACTCGGCTAGTTCTAACACCAGCTTTGCAAATAGAGGCCGAGGGCGTATTTCGTCTCCAGGCTACAGAAAAAGCAAAATAGACTTTGTTTGCCGTGCTGCCTGAGTGATGGCAACACAAAATGGCGGCGGGCCACAAAATGGCGGGTCGATACGATCGTGATCGAAAATCGAAGTTCCTCAGAACCTCCTTTTGCCAGAACTCAGGCAAGATAGAATCACGTTAATCTGAGTCCACGTCAATAGCCATGAGGTCATCGAGCTATTGCTGTAACATCATTCTTATGTTTTCTGTTACTTGTGGTTTGGGTTTTGGGATGCACATAGTAGCACAAAGATCACAGATAGCGGGACCACAGTGCATACAAAGGCAACAGGAGAAAATAATGGTCAGAATTATACCAAGAAATGTCAATGTTTTCCAACCCCATTTGGACAGTAGTCCCCAAAACCATTCCGTTAAAGACCAATCTCCTTCGTCCTGATGAATAGACTCGGAGATTATGTGCAGCTTGGAGATAGCTTGGTATACTGTCGGAACGTCATTAGGTATGAAAATACAGCAACTTGACCCGATCAATTTGCATACTCCACCACGATCGGCAAGAACAAAGTCTAAAGCAACTCGATTTTGTAAGGTCATAAGACGATCTGCCTGTAGTTCTGCCGTAATGTTACTAAAGTCTCCTACAGTGATGTCTATTGTAGTCTCTACGACACGGATCAATTGCCTTATATTTCTGCTGTTAGCCATTGGACCCCAGAAGGGAAGAAAACCTTTAAGGAAATCTCCTCCCTCTTGTCCTGCTGTGTCCTTTGAATCAATAATCCCTCTGCCGTATCGGGTCTGGTGATGATTTGCGGAAGCGGTGTAAGTAGGGGGAAGAAGAAAGGCTATATAACAAGTACCAGAGAAACCCGTTGGTAACCAAGTATAAGCTCTATTATAACAGATGAAATAGGTGCCTTGAGATGGCACTAGAGGAGGCGAGTTCTGAGAGGAATAAACGTACGTGTAGGAGCAGTTATTCCTTTGTGTAGTGTCAGAAGAGCGATCATTTATCTGTAAGCAGAAGTTGCCCTGATGTGGTATAGTCCAAATCGGCGAGGACTTTCCTTTTCCAACTTTACTACTAAGACTAGACATATATTGGGTGACGTTCCAATTAGTGTATGCTTTTCTTTCGTCAATGGAGATTTTACTGTTTTCCATGATTTTAGCCATAACTACCATACCCTTAATCAAAGAACTATGACTAAAATCCGGATAATTAATTTGTGAATTAACAGATCGTCTGAAATTGCTTTGATAAGCATTGGAGAAAATGACGAAGTAAGCCCAAGCAGAACCCTCATAAGAAAAAGGAAGAACTAGATATGGCATTCCTTTCTCTGTGGTATGTGGCATAAGACCACACACCCAACAATTAGTTGTATTAACCACTAATTGGTGCTGATGTAATAGTTGGATAAAGGAATTGTTATAGTATTCAGTTCTTCTGACGAGTTCATGTGAAGGAAGAGTATGAAAGAGGTGTGGAGAGATAGTAGAAGAAGACAAAGAAGAAGAGGAAGGGGAGGCATCTTTTGGCTGCAAAGCATAAATTATCCAACTAATAAACGACAAAACAATACATAATGATATAATAACATAAAGTTATGCTGAAACGACTGTACATTATTTTATAGGATGCTTTCTTCATTTCATCTTTTCTTTCTTTATTACCTAGTGTAGTTTCCATCTTACTAATGGATGCTCATGGCAATCTTCCTCAATCACTGAAGTCACGATGCTCTACCGTCCTATGACACTGAAGATCCTGCAGACCTATTGCCACTACTCAGGTCGTGACTTAGACTCCTACCGTGACCCTGCAACCGGGACAGAATACTACACAAGGGAGAAGAGTCTTAAATGTTCTTTGGTCTGGGCCTTAAACTATATCGGTCTTTCCCCGGAACATTCTGATCTTGAAACAATGTTCGTGGTTCAGTCGTATCCAAGCGACGATGTGATGGAATTGCTTCCTGTAAAATGTTGTCGTCCTCTTTCTCAGACAGTGTCCCATTCAGGTGTGCATCACTAAAAGGCACGAATCGTGGAGTTCTTTCACTTTCACAGTCACCGATACCTCTGCGAACCCACTGATCAAAAGGCAAAGGCAAAGGCACTTTCTTGCAATGCACACCGTGAATCCAATTTTTCTTTCCTTCGACTTTAACTGCTGTTCTCGTGGTCAGCAAGACCATCCGGGGCTCCCGCCATCTGGGTTCCAAATTGCTGGACCTCTGAAAATTTTTCACACATACCCAGTCACCTGGTCGGATGGAGTGACCTGGGTCTGTGGAAGCCTCCGGCAGAGCACTCTGAACCTGTTGATGAAGAACACGCAATTTAGTCGTAAGGTCATGCAGATAGTCAATCAACATTGGATATGGCAAGTCTGAGTATTTCTTAGGACGAGGGATTCCCCATACGTTGGCCGGACGGCCAAACACCACTTCGTATGGGCTAAGTCCCAAACGAGAGTGTACTGCAGTTCTGGTGGATAGCAGAGCTAACGGCAAAGCATCGGGCCCATTGAGTCCTGTACTTGCTTGAACCTTTGCTAACTTTAACTTCAAGGTTCTGTTGTAACATTCTACTAAACCCGCTGATTGTGGGTGATTTGCCGCATGGAACTTTTGCTTGATACCAAGACCTGCACAAACTTTCTGCATGACTTGGCCAACAAATTCGCTCCCATTGTCACTCCAGACAATGTGCGGCAAACCAAACCTGGGGAAGAATTCTTTTAGTAGAATTTTAGCTGTGGATAAAGCTGTGTTATCTTTTAGAGGATATGCTTCTATCCACCTTGAAAAGGTGCATACTACCACCAGAACATATTTGAGGTTGTTGCATCGCTCCATATGAATGTTATCGATTTGCAACACCTCAAATGGATATGTCGGAGGAGCAAAGTGACCTGCTGGAGTTGGGGTTCCCTTTCCCGGATTGTACATTAAACAAACAATACAGTGCTTTACTACATTGTCTGCACATTTTGGAATATTCTCATTCTGCCACACTGGAGCCAGAAGTTTACAAATGCCTTTTGCACTTAAGTGGGCTGGACCATGTGCCATAGTAACCACTGGGAGAACATAGGCATCTGGTAACAGCCAACGTTGATGTTCAGATAATTCCACCCAGCAACCCATCTCATCTAACATTTCCGTACTTTCTTTCCACTTGCTCATCTCACTCTCTGAAGCCTCTTTCTGAATCGCTTTTACACTTTCCACTGTATTCTCATACATTCCTCTCTCTCTGACCCAATTCGCAGGACCTGCCACATACATTCGACTCATTGAATCTCTCGCTGTCTTCTTTGCTATTTCGTCTGCAAACGCATTTCCTCGACCAACATCATCCGTAATCTTTTTGTGTGCGCTACATTTCACAATCGCTATTTGGGTGGGTAAGGCAAGTGATTCGAGGAGATCAGTCACTAACTGACCATGTTGTATTTTGGTGCCATGTGAAGTGAGGAAACCCCTTTCCCTCCAGAGACGCCCGAAATTGAACGCTACACCAAAAGCGTATTGGCTGTCAGTGTATACGTTCACTCTTTTCCCTTTTGATAATACACAAGCTCTTGTTGATGCTATCAATTCTGCTGCTTGCGCTGAATTATGTCTAATGCGTGCAGTTTCCACAATCGTATGTAAAGTAGTTACAGCATAGACTGAAACTGTATCTCCATTAGGCATTTTAAAACAAGAACCATCTACCCATAGAGTTCCATCCGGATTCTCTAGCGGTGTGTCTCTCAGGTCAATTCTTCCTTTTGTTTCTTCCTCAGTACGGAAGAAACAATCATGCTGATCCTCAACATTCTCCTCATTCGGAAGGGGCAACAAAGTAGCTGGATTTAGGGTATTACATCGTTTGATGTGTATGTGACTAGCCAACAGCGTCAGCTCGTAACCAGTTAAACGAGCGCTCGTAAGATGCTGTGTTTTCGTTCTGTTTAGCAAAGTATCCACCGCATGCAGCACCATGACAATGAGAGTGTTATCCAACACCACTCCAGCAGACTGTCGGATAGAAATTGCTGCTGCTGCTGTCGCTTTGAGACAACTGGGCAATGCTTTAGCTACAGGATCCAACGTAGCCGAAAAATAGGCACATGGCCGCTGTTTGTCTCTGAATTGCTGCGCTAAAACTGACAATGCACAACCTTCTCTCTCGTGAACATAGAGCGTAAAAGGCTTAGTGTAATCTGGGGTGCCTAGTACAGGAGCAGAACACAGAGCAGTACGTAAATCAGTGAAACTCTTTTGGCACTCATCAGTCCATGGAAGGGGCTGAGGCGTATCTTTTAAAGTGAGTGCCAACAAGGGTTTGGCAATTAGAGAGAAGTTAGGGATCCACTGTCTGCAATAGGAAGTAATACCCAGAAAGGCACGTACTTCCCTTTGTGTGGATGGTACAGACATTCGCGCAATCGCCTGAATTCGTTCTGGTGTCAATCGTCGTCCCTCCTTTGATAGGAGATGACCCAAGTAGGTAACCTCTTGACAAACATATTGTAGTTTGGAAGGTGAAACCTTGTGATTCAGTTTAAACAGTTGGCGTAACAATGCAACAGTGACATCTTTGCAGATATCTTTTGAATCGGCAGCGACTAACAAGTCGTCCCTATATTGAATAAGAGCAGCACCAGACGGCAAATGAAAAGTATCAAGATGACATTTTAAAGCTTTGGCTGTAAATGGAGGGACTTTCACAATAGCCTTGGGGTGCGCGCTTAAACCGGAAGCTTCGGCCTCCAAGAGAGAAACCAAAAATGTCCCTACTCTCTTCTGCAATGGGAATACTAAAGAAAGCATTCTTTAGATCGATAACGGAAAACCAAGTTGCTGTGGAAGGTATCATTGTCAACAAAGCAGTGATATCTGGGACAACAGGAAATTGTGGAATCACAATTTTGTTTACTTCTCGCAGATCAAATACGAAACGGTACACAGGAGGCTGAGAAGGATCGGTGTGTTTAAGAACAGGAAGAATAGGACTATTGCATGTATTACCTCTTGTTTCTTCAACCACACCTTCTGAATTAAGTTATGGATGATTCCCAAAGCGCTTTCTCACCTTCAACAGAAATTCTATATTGTGGGATGCACGGTAATTCAACATTAGGCTTGAGAGTGACAACATAAGGCGGAATCTCAAGACAACCCACATTGTTCGGACCCGTAGCCCAAAGTGCTGTTGGAAGAGAAAGCATTTCAGGTGGAAACTGATCTTTGGACATTGAGGAGACCAATTTCTGTCCTAAAGTAAGATGTACACCAGAAGGAGAACAATATATAGTAGCATGCATTCTTTTCAATAGGTCTAGACCCAACAGATTTTCACCGCAACCATTCGTCAACAGAAGTGGAGCTTCCAAATCATAAGGACCAACTGAAATAGGCAAAGGGCAAGAAACTGGATTGCGAACCGGGGCGCCAGAAAATCCTACGGAAACATTCGTTAAGCCAGACAAAGGTGCCCCAGGGAGTTTAGAATGAATGATAGAACTTCTCATTGCTCCAGTATCCAAAAGAAATGGCTCTGAAACACCCATTGTAGTGACGTTAACATAAGGTCCATTTTGATCTACTGGGATTGGCACAACTCCCTTACTTTGTCCATGGCTGTCCTAGTTGGCATGAAGACTCTCATTCTCGCCTTCGACATAATGGTCTTCATTGTAATACTGAGTAGATCTCACAATTTGCTGATCAAAGTAGTTCGTGGAATTGGGAGAAGGAAGGGCACGTTGTTCTTGAGTCAACATACCTCGACCTCTACCTCTGTTTGCTGACTGGAGGCCAGCACGACCTCGTGGAGCAGGTAACGCTCCATTGCGCTGCAATAAAACCGGACAACTATTCTTAAAATGACCTTCCTCTCTACAATAGGCACATTGATTAGGACCTAACAAAGGTCGCGGATTGTATAGCTCAGGTTTTTGATACAACCTCTGAAACTGCGGGGGCTGCTGAATTTGGGGCTGAGCATAATGTGGCGGATAGGCTTGTTGCAAGAGAACCTTCGTCTTTAAATCTTTCGTCTTTTTCTCTTGCTTTTCTCTTTCTTCTTTATCTCTATTCTCATAATATTGCGCAGTAGCCAATATCTGGGCAGAAGAAGAAACAGCCCATGAACTTTCTGAATCTTTTAATTTGTGTGACAGCTCGGGAAGCAAATTGAATACAAATTTGTCTACGAATAATCGCTGTCCACCCTCTGTAGCCATGTCTTGACCACTATGGTCGATAAATGTCTCCTCGAAACGAGTAAAGAAGTCAGAGACACTTTCATCTTTCTTTTGCTTGCATGCTGCTAGTTTATCCCAGTTAACTCTCAATGCAGGCATCATAGTTTTCATTAACGTAATGATCCTACCAGGGAGTTCCGAGATCAGAGCGTCGGGCTTTGCGCCACCCACTTGGTCTCTATCTGTATCAGTTATAACATTCCAAGTAGCACCTAGTTCCTGCGCGTGATCCTCTCTACGAATTTTAGCCCATATTGTCTGTGGGACTACATTTCCCATTAGCATATCAATATCTGCTAGGTTCATAATGCAAGCGTCAACTGTCTGCGATAATTCCTTATAATAACCTGCAGGGTTCTTACGAGGATCTGGTAGA
This sequence comes from Triturus cristatus, assembly GCF_964204655.1. Taxonomy (NCBI): domain Eukaryota; kingdom Metazoa; phylum Chordata; class Amphibia; order Caudata; family Salamandridae; genus Triturus; species Triturus cristatus. The sequence goes on along the minus strand of NC_140591.1, from coordinate 720,771,832 downwards.
GTCTGCTTAAGGGCCAAAACTTCAGACCTCTTCCAGGGGACATGTACCCATATACGTTGGAAATGAGCAGGAATAGGAGGATTAGCACCTGCTGCTGGAACCTCTTCCTTCCATACTGGAGGAACCTCTCTCATAGGATCATTTTTCAACGTCAGTTTAATCGACGGATCGGAATCAAAGAGAATCTGAGAATACAATAAGGATCTATAAGAGATAAGTGTCCTTACAGCTTCCTCAACTTTGGAACCCACAATAAGTCCTTTTTCAAAGTCAGTCTGAACATTTAACAGATCTTGTGAGATCGGACTCGAGCTCACATCTTCCCATTCTTTAATGAGAATGTCGCACATTACATTGAAAACATATCTTTGCGTAGGCGCATTCCATTGCAAAAAGGTAGGCATAATATCAAGCACACTGTATTGTGGACCCTTCTTGATCCATTTTCGTGCCAGAGAGTCTAACTTTTCTCGTTCCTCAAAATCTGGGAACTGACTACGAGATTGTCTTCGAGCAAAAGCCGGAGACACATTTAAAGCTCCAAAGAAAGGAGATAGAATACTAGTGACAGAGTCTGTGAGACGCTTACGCACAGACGGAGAATTAGACATAAGAATTGGAGACAGAGTATTAGGAGAACTGACAGGAGAAGAATGGATATCTGCAGGAGGAGCAGAAGGCAAAGAAGAGCTAAGATCAGGAGATGAAGGCAAAGAAGTTAAGACTAACGGAAAAACCGGCAAGGGCGGTGATACTGGAGGTGGCAAATGCGGAGGAGCCGGAACAAGCGGAAGTACCACTGGCGGCTGAACAGGCTGTAACGCCTGAGGTATATTGGCACTTTGTGCATAGGGTGGAGGCAACCTTAATAAGTGGGACATTAGGGGATCCTCTTCTATATCTTTCTTATTATCAGAAGGAGAAACAGGCAACACCGGATAGCATTTATCTATCGCCATACGATGTTGTCTTTCTGAAATTTCAGTCGCATTATCAATTTCATCGTCTTTGAGCTGTTGGGCAGCCTGTATAATTGTCATACCCTGTGCTTTCCTATCTCGTTTTGCTTGTTTAATTTCTTTCTGTTTGGCTTCCTTACGCCAAAGGCGGAAAGAGTCAAACATTGCCGGCCGGGCTTTTCTTTTGAACAAAACTGCTTCCAAATTGTCTAGCACATCAGGATCAAAACTACCATTTTCTGGCCATTTGAGAACACCATCTTTCTTCGTGTATCGGGTCCATGTCTCGTTAAAGGCAATGGGGCCGATACCATGTTTCGAATAGAGCTCATATGTGGGAGTTCCAACCGAAGGAATCGGACAAGAGTCCTCAAGTCAGGAATCCCTATTACAACCAAGACAACAAATTCTTCCAAACTTAGTCAGACCAGGCATCTCGAGATGTCTCCGGACTGTTCACAAACTTCAAGGGAGTAAAACTCAGTTTACGCAGCACAAATGCACTTACCCTCGGCTTTATCTTTTGCAAAGGATAAATCTAAGAAACCAAAGAAATTAATCAAAACAAACTTGTGGGCGCGACCCACGAAGATACTTAATTAAGGACGTCTTCTTCCACCAACAGAGGCCCGTCTATTGTCTCGCCTTACCATACATCATCAAAGGAAGGGCCAAAGCAGGGCGGCAGTCAGGGCAGCGGTCGTCAGTAGCCGTCAGGAAGGAGTAACCGCGCTGCAAAAGACCTTCGGACCACTTTCGACATACAGGGGTCGCTTAGTGTGGCTCTCGAACCCTCCGGAATTTTCTTGCGGGGTTCCTCACGACCTTCGAGCAGAACCGGTACCACTGAAGCCGCCCCACGTTGGGCGCCAGTTGAAGAACCAGAACCTTTTGGGCCTGGCGGCGCAGGGTACGCCCAAAGTCTCCGGAGTTCTCCTGCTTCGCTATACAGAGACACGGGACACTCTGTCGGCGTTAGAAGATCAGATTTATTTAGTTGCAGCTAGTACAGTTATCCTAGAAGTACACAAAGTAGGTTCTCAGGAGACTGCCACTTCACTCTGTGGCGCATCAAGTTAAATACCATACAATGACACAATTATTAATAAAATGCCCTCCCAGAGCATACAAGAAAGAGCCAATAAGGAAAGTTGGAAAACAAGGTGGAACCAATAAGAAAGGTTTGAAAACAGAAGTGTCAGATAACTCGAAGAGACCTCTCCTCCAACTGTGTTTGTCATTCCACCCTCAAGCTAATACATTAACAGATTCATAACTAACTTGCAGGTGGCGAGATACGTTTGTGTGTGTTGGAGGACAGTCGTGAAACAAGAGAATGCTAGCAGGAGACAGTGAAGGCCAGTCGATAAGATAAGGTCAGGAAAGAATAGTGTGAGCCAACAGATAGTTGAGACAGGGATTAGAAAAGCCAGACAGGGATTAGTGTACTCAGCTAGTTCTAACACCAGCTTTGCAAATAGAGGCCGAGGGCGTATTTAGACACCAGGCTACAGAAAAAGCAGAATAGACTTTGTTTGCCGTGCTGCCTGAGTGATGGCAACACAAAATGGCGGTGGGCCACAAAATGGCGGGTCGATACGATCGTGATCGAAAATCGAAGTTCCTCACTCTAAGGGTGGCACAATGAGTGCTGCATCCCTTAGAGGCCTTCCCTGGTCACAAGGCCCTGGGTACCTAGGGTACCAATTACCAGGGGTTGACAGGTGGCAAGGGTATGCCAATTTGGGTTTTGTGTTTTAGGGAAGGAACATAGGCCCTGGGCACCTGATTGGCAGGAGTCCAGGGCCCACTCAGTCAAAGTACATTCAGCAATTCAGCAAAAAGTGGGGGCATACCATGCAAGAAAGATGGCACTTTCTCACACAAGCCCCCCCCCCCCCAAACGAAAGGTGATGAGACTAACCTTGCCGTATGGAGTCTTCATTGTCTAAGTGGAAGAACCTGGAAAGTCCATTTGCATTGGCATGGGCAGTCCCTGGTCTGTGTTCCACTTCAAAGTCCATTCCCTGTGGGGAGATGGACCACCTTAGTAGTTTTGGATTTTCCCCTTTCATCTGCATTAGCCATCTGAGAGGTCTGTGGTCAGTTTGAACCAGGAAGTGAGTACCAAACAAGTATGGCCTCAACTTCTTCAGGGACCAAACCACAGCAAAGGCCTCCCTCTCAATGGCACTCCAACGCTGCTCTCTGGGGAGTAGCCTCCTGCTTATAAAAGCAACAGGTTGGTCTTGGCCTTCATCATTGGTCTGGGATAGGACCGCTCCTATCCCTAGCTCAGAGGCATCAGTCTGCACAATGAACTGTTTGGCATAATCTGGAGCTTTTAGAATTGGTGCTGAGCACATCGCTTCTTTCAGGGTGTCAAAAGTCTTTTGGCAACTAACTGTCCAGTTAACCTTCTTGGGCATCTTCTTGGAGGTGAGTTCTGTGAGGGGGGTCACAATGGACCCATATCCCTTCACAAACCTCCTGTAGTACCCAGTCAAGCCAAAGAATGCCCTGACTTGGGTCTGGGTTGTTGGAGCTATCCAGTCCATGATGGCCTGGATCTTGGGTTGTAAGGGTTGTACTTGGACTCCACCTACAAGGTGGCCCAAGTACACCACGTTGCCCTGCCCTATCTGGCATTTGGAATCATTGATAGTGAGACCTGCATTTTGCAGAGCCTCTAAAACCTTCCCAAGGTGGATCAGGTGATCCTGCCAGGTGGAGTTAAAGACAGCAATATCATCAAGATAAGCAGCACTAAAGGATTCCAGCCCAGCCAGGACATGGTTCACCAACCTCTGGAAGGTGGCAGGGGCATTCTTTAGCCCAAAGAGCATTACAGTAAACTGATAATGCCCATCAGGGGTGGAGAATGCTGTCTTTTCTTTTGCTCCTGGGGCCATGCCAATCTGCCAGTACCCTGCAGTTAAGTCAAAGGTACTGAGGAATTGGGCTGCCCCTAATTTATCTATCAGCTCATCTGCTCTTGGAATAGGGTGAGCATCTGTCTTGGTGACAGAGTTGAGCACTTTATAGTCCACACAGAACCTCATCTCTCTCTTATCACCTTGTTGATGAGGTTTGGGGACCAGAACCACTGGGCTAGCCCAGGGGCTCTCAGAGGGTTCAATGACCCCTAACTCCAGCATCTTGCTGACCTCAGCTTTGATGCTTTCCTTGGCTTGGTCTGACTGTCGATAGATTGTGTTCTTGACAGGTGCACTGTCACCAGTGTACACATCATGGGTACACCAGTTTGTCAGACATGGGGTCAGGGAAAAGAGGCTAGCATACTGTTGCAAGACTTGCATGCAGTCAGTCTGCTGTTGGGCAGAGAGGGTGTCTGAAAAGATCACACCATCTACTGACCCATCTTGTGGGCTGTAGGAGAGGAGGTCAGGGAGAGGTTCACTCTCTGCTTCCTTTTCCTCATCAGTCACCATCAGCATGGTGCGGTCAGCCCTGTCATTGTAGAGCTGCAGGCGGTTCACATGGATAATACTTTTGGGTGTCTTGCCAGTGTCCAGGTCAACTAAATAGGTGACCTCACTCTTTCTTTCTAGGATAGGGTAAGGGCCAGCCCATTTATCTTGGAGGGCCCTTGGTGCCACTGGCTCCAAAACCCACACCTGTTGCCCAGGTTGAAATTCAACCAGTGCAGCTTTTTGGTCATACCAGTGCTTCTGGAGCTCCTGGCTGGCCTCAAGGTTCTTGGATGCTTTTTCCATGTACTCAGCCATTCTGGACCTTAGGCCAAGCACATAGTCCACTAAGTCTTGTTTGGGCTCTTGAAGAGGCCTCTCCCAGCCCTCTTTTACAAGACAAAGTGGTCCCTTTACAGGATGACCAAACAGAAGTTCAAAGGGTGAGAAGCCTACTCCCTTCTGTGGTACTTCCCTGTAAGAAAAAAGCAGGCATGGTAACAGGACATCCCATCTTCTTTTGAGTTTTTCAGGGAGACCCATGATCATACCTTTCAATGTCTTGTTGAATCTCTCAACAAGGCCATTGGTTTGTGGGTGGTAGGGTATAGTAAACTTGTATTGCACTCCACACTCCTACCACATGTGTGTCAGGTAAGCAGACATGAAGTTGGAACCTCTGTCTGAAACCACCTCCTTAGGAAACCCTACTCTGGTGAAGACACCCAGGAGGGCCTTGGCTACTGCAGGAGCTGTAGTAGTCCTAAGTGGAATTGCTTCAGGGTACCTAGTAGCATGATCCACTACTACTAGAATAAATGTGTTCCCTGAGGCTGCGGGAGGTTCAAGTGGACCCACAATGTCCACTCCTACCCTTTCAAAGGGTACCCCCAATGCTGGTAGTGGGATGAGGGGGGCCTTTGGCCACCTGTCTTGCCACTGGCTTGACAGGTTACACAGGAGCTGACAAACTCCTTCACCTTTTGGTGCATCTGGGGCCAGTAAAAGTGACTCACTAGCCTTACCCAAGTTTTGGATTGCCCCAGATGTGCAGCTAGGGGGATGTCATGAGCCAAAGTTAGGAGGAACTCCCTGTATTTCTGTGACACTACCACCCTCCTGGTGGCTCCAGGAGTGGGGTTTCTTGCCTCAGTATACAGTAATCCCTCTTCCCAATAAGCTCTGTGGGTACCACTGACATCTCCCTTTGCTTCTGAAACAGCTTGCTGCCTCAGGCTTTCAAGAGTGGGACAGTCTCGCTGACCTTGGCACAGCTCTTCCCTAGAGGGTCCCCCTGGGGTCAAGCTCCATGGACTCAGTTCCCTCAGGGGTATCCGCATCCTCTCCCCGTGGAGAGGGATCCTGAATGTTTTGCTGTGCAGAAGCTGGTTCCCCAGTCTTCTTACCTTTTCTCTTGGTTGGTTGGACCATTATTTCAGGCTCCAGACCTACTTTTTCACCCTTCCTCTTGCTCTGTGCTCTGGTTTGCACACACACCAATTCAGGGATGCCCAGCATGGCAGCATGGGCCTTTAGCTCAACCTCAGCCCAGGCTGAGGTTTCCAGATCATTTCCAAGCAGACATGAGCTGGCAACTTTGGAGAGACCATTACCTGTTTCAGACCAGTAACCCCCGGCCTTATGTCACCATGGCCATGGGATGACTAGTGGTGACACTGTCAGCGTTGGTGACTGGGTAAGACTTCCCAATCAAATATTGCTCAGGGAAACCAGTGTGTCTTACACCATAGTGACACTGGCACCTGTATCCCTCAGAGCTTCTACCCTAGTTCCATTCACCCAGGGGTACTGTAAATATTTCTTTAAGTTGGGTGGCCACACAGCCACAGTGGCAAACTCCACTTCTCCCAGGGAGACTAGGCTTGCTTCAGTGTGTTCCCAGATTAGCTCAGGGTACACTTCTGATCCCATATGTATACTTGCTGCCCCAGGAGTAGCTGGACTGGGTGCCTTAGGGGCTTTGTTGTGGGGGCAAGATGTATCTACAGTTAGGTGTCCTGACCTCTTACAGTTATTACATCAGGCCTTTGAGGGATCAAAGTTCTTTCCTCTATAGGGTTTAGGCACATAGGGAGTAGTTTGGGTCCCACCCACCTGAACAGGTTTTTGGGGCCCTTTGGAAGACTCAGACTTTTTATCTTGTGGATTCTCACCACCTTTCCCCTGGGGAGGCTTTGTGACCACTTTCTTCTGGTCACCCCCAGTGGTTGTTCTTGTCACCCTAGTCTTGACCCAGTGGTCTGCCTTCTTTCCCAATTCTTGGGGAGAAATTAGACCTAGGTCTACCAAATGCTGATGCAACTTTTCATGTGTGCAGTTACTTAATATATGTTCCTTCATGAATAAATTGTACAATCCAGTAAAATCCTGCACACCATGTCCAGCTAACCAACCATCCGGTGTCTTTACTGAGAAGTCTACAAAGTCAATCCAGGACTGGGTCTGGGTTTTGTGAGCCCCATTGAATCTAATTCTATACTCCTCAGTAGTGAATCCAAATCCCTCAATCAGAGCTTCCTTCATGAGGTCATAGGATCCTGCTTCTGGCCCAGAGAGGGTCAGAAGCCTGTCTCTGCAGTTACCAGAGAACAGTTCCCACAGGAGTGCCCCCCAGAGAGGTTTCTTTACTTTCCTGATGTCACAAGCCCTCTCAAAGGCTGTGAACCATTTGGTGATATCATCACCTTCCTCAAATGTAGGGACAATCCCTTTGGGGATTTTAAGGTCAGACGTTTCCTCCCTATCCTTGTTTTTATTAATGCTGTCACCATTGATGGGTGCTAAACCCATCTCTCTCCTTTCTTTTTCTAGAGCCAGGAGCCTGGACTCTAGCTCTAATCTTTTGACCAGCCTTACAAGGCTGTCCTCTTCACTGGTGGGTCCCCCTGGGATCTCTCTTCTACCAGAGTCACCTGTGTGATCTCTAGGTCCCCAGATGGGACGTATTGCTTCACTTTGTGCCACTAACCTGAGGGTGCTCGATACCTGTCCAGACGAGAGGAGTACGGCGCTTCACTGCAGATCTTTGGCGTTGGTGTTGGCGCTTCGACACGCTTCGTGTTGCCGTGAGGGGAACGGCGGATAGAGAGGGACTACATTTCCCATCACTCCCTCACCCGGGCGCCTGCCAATTCCATCGTCAGGCAGCGCCGGGGAGGGTTAAAGGTCAGAGAGGAGACCCGCAGCGTGGGACGCGCGCGGGCCGTGCCCGGGCAAAGCCCGGGCCAAGGGCAGGCCCGTCCTTGCCCGTCCCTGACCGACCCTGACTGGACTGGGCCACCCCTCTAACGTCGCTACGGAGCCTTTGTGCTCAAGGACAAAGTGTACTTCCAGGTTGGTCGGACAGTAGCTAAGTGTTTGTTCGTCCTTGTCATTGAACCCCCTGGGCTACTACCCTGTAAAAATTTAGACGTTGAATACATTGTACATTGTAAATTGCGCTATTGTTCTTTCCCCATACTATTGGTATTGGCATTGTCCCGAGTTACATTCCCACCTGTGCATTCTAGTGTATGATGGTGGGCAAAGGGAAACGCACTGGTGGGGGTGGATCTGTGTCCGGTACTCTTGACCACTTTATTACCAGAGCGGTTACAGTTCTAGAACACGAACTAGCCATCACTGAGCGACGTTTATCTTCAGAGCTAATTCAAGCCAGACGTTCATCTCTGGGAATTTTAGCACATGCAAAATCCCCAATGAATCCAGCAAAGCAGGACTCATGTGATCCAGTGCAGCGGGAGACTCCTGGGGTTAGCACCAATACATTATTGGCCAGCGGTAATGCGACTGATGCACTTGGAGAATCTGCCCCTATAATAGGTAGTTCTTCTGACATCCCCAAACTTGTCTCCACTTACCCCCAGACAAGGGCAAGCAGAAGACCTCTAAAACCTCCGAATCTCAAGAGAAAAAGAGATGGGATCACCCAGGGAGGGAGACAGGCGAAACATCCTAACGTCTCAATAATCCCTCCTTCTGCGACGGGAGGGGCCCAGGCTGATGATCATCTATCTCTGGGTGAGATTTCTACCAGGTCTCCTGACCTGTCCCAAAACAGTGATTTGATCTTTCAGATTGAGAAAATGATGCGCTCCCTATTATTGCCATTACTAGAGAGGGTAAAAACTGTCAGTGAAAAGGTAGAACGACTTGAACAAACAGTTTTAGACAACTTTTGCTCTCTGAAAAATGTCATCAAATTATCTACCAAGGACAGAGAAAACTCCCCCAGGGCAAATCCTTTTCCTCCTGTCCCGTCATCTTTGTCCCTTGATCCTGACGCTTTGCCTAAGGTCATTTCTGAGGCTGCTCCCCCTAAGGCCCTGGCCATGGATAATCGCATTAATCAAGGCGATGGCCACAAAAGGGTCAATCTCACGAGTATCTCCAGCATTAATACTGTAAAAAAGAGTGTGAGTAAAGGAGCTAATATGGAGTCTAGGGATAAAACTAGTATATTCCCTAGGGTTCATATTCATCTTCCTCCAGAATCCACTCCTTACGTAGCTGTACTGACCGGTGTCCCCGAAATAAAAGAAGGTACATTGGAATCCTACCAACAGCTTAAAAACAAAGTCACATTCTGGCTAAATAGGAATAGACCTATCCCAAACTATCTGGACGGGAAGATCCTTTTAGCTAGAAGGGTTAGTTGGATAGGTTCTAGACCTAAAGACGTTCCCGGGGACTCCATCATTATTAACTTCGAAGACAGACGCATAGTGCGTTTTATATGTGACCATCCATCGGCCTATGCTCAGTCTAAAATCGGGGTGCAAGACCTAAGGTACTTTTATAGTTTTGATGCCAACATGCCCGTGAGATCTAGTCCAGAACAGACAAATTGGGGAACCAACGAATTAGCCTCGGACTGACCGGCGCCTGGGACGCCGCTCCCTATTATTATCTCTTCAAACTTAAGTAACCCCATAGGCGAGGCAAAGGGGGGAGGTAAGGCAGCCCATCTTTTAGCTAAGGGGGCGTCTCAAGTAACAGATATATTTTCCCCCAAACTGGTTGGTGAAATCCAAAGGGATCCTGAACAGACCTATGGTTGTCCACTTTATGCACCTGACTATGGAGCGGCGAGGGGATCAATGGTCTCCTGGAATTTTGCTGGTCTGAAGTCAAAAATGGAATCTCCAGAATGGTTAGCTTTTACAGGGGGCTTTGACGTTTGCATCTTTCAGGAAACCTGGTCTTGTGAACCCCAGTTCATGCAGGGCTTCTTGAACTTTTGTGTCCCTGCAGTACGGGGACTCAGGGGACGCCCGAAGGGAGGTCTGACAATCTGGGTTCGCCAGGATGTATTTCCAGGAGCTAACGCAGTTTCAACTTCCTCTGACGATATCCAACTAGTCAGACTATCACTGGGCCCCCTCGGCGATCTGGATATCTTCAATCTGTATATGAGAGGCCCTAACAGGTCGGGCTCACGGGTCTTGGCACACCTGGCTTCCCTTATAGATCAGCACTCAGATGGGAGGGGAGTGCTTGTCGCTGGTGATCTGTACGTCACCTTCGAACCACTCTTGGATCCCGATCTTGGGTGGGGCGTTGATCCTGTGGAAGACCAACTTTGGGGAGTACCCGAGCTTGATCTTAACCCCATAAAAAGGTGGTCCGATACAATCTTGCAGGTCAATGCTTTCTGCTACAAGTATGGCTTGAGGGCTCTGAATGGTAGGAAGTTAGGTGACAAATTAGGGGCTAATACATTTGATAATGGACGCCACTCTAGCAGGATTGACTACGTTCTATGCAGTCTGAAATTGTGGCGTTTTGTCCTAGATATGGTGGCTGAGGTTAGAGCTGAGAGCGACCACAACCCTATTTGTGTTACCCACCAATGGTGGACTAGCAACCGCCCAGTAGCCGAGGCCATGGACCCAAGGCCGCCTGAAGTTGTCCCTACAAACGACATGCGCAGGCTCAAGTGGCGCGAGCTCAAGCTAAATCACTTGGTCACTGCTGACATAGACAACAAATTAGCTGATGCTATATTGGAGCTCGAGGGTATGCCGATCTCAGAGTCATGCTGCATAGCAATTACTGAACTTCATGATAAGTTGTTTGATGACATAGGCTCGCATTTTATGAAGCCTAGGAGGAAACCTAACAAGATCCCACCCAAGAGCACTAGATGGTACGATGATGCCTGTAGGCAATCTAGGGCCAACTTGGCCACTGCCCTTTCTAGTGGACTCAATGACTCTGTTCGCCTAGCTAGATCACTCTATAAAAAAGCTATAAGAACGGCCAAAAGGAACTGGGATGAACAACATTGGCTTGATTTAAAAGGGGCATGCTGCACCAAAGACTCCCGGTTATTTTGGAATATCATTAAGTGGGGCAGGAGTGGGTGACCCGATAGCCCTTACAATTAGGTTTCTCAGGCGGAGTGGGTCAAATACTTCAAGCCCCAATACGCTTGTAATTCCTTGTTTAACTTTGCCTGGGTCCCAATTTATGCTCCCTTCTCACAAGGTCCCTTTTGTATCCAAGATGCTCTGAAGGCTCTGGGTTCTGTTACTAGTGGCCGTGCCCCAGGGCCAGATAGGGTTCCTCCCGATGTTTTTCTTCATAACAAAGACAGCTGGAGCAAGTATGTTACTCTTTTGGCCAATGCCGTGGCCACAGGTGCTCCTGTTCCCAAATCATGGGGGGGGGGGCTGTCATAATCCCTGTATTTAAGAAGGGCGATAAGGCACTCCCATGCAACTACAGGCCAATTAGTCTGATAGATTCTATCCAGAAGGTGATTGGGAGGATGGTCCTGAACCAGATACAGGAGTGGATTGATGACAACAGCATTCTGTCCCCCTTCCAAGCAGGTTTCCGTAAATCAATCAGCACAGTAGACCAGGTTTTCCGCTTTGTCCAACTCCACTGGCGGGTGGTGACGCTGGGTAAAGGCAGCCTCTACGCAGCTTTCGTGGATCTGAGAGCCGCGTTTGACCTTGTGCCTCGTCTTCGGTTGTGGGCAGTTCTGGAAAAGCTTGGTCTCCCTAAAGAAATCCTGACACTGGCCATGCGATTGCACGAGTCCAACTACGCTAGGATCCAATGGGGTGGGCCAGGCGAGGTTACCCCTGAGTTCCCGGTTGAGCGCGGTGTGCGTCAGGGCTGTACTATGGCTCCCACGCTCTTCTCATTGTACATTAATGGGATAGTTGATCTTATGCTTTCTGCAAATATTGACGCCCCAAGGTTGGCTGGAGTCACCATCCCTATATTAATGTTTGCAGACGATACGCTTATCGTATCCAAAACGTTAAGTGGTCTGCAAAAAGCCTTGTGCTTGTTCAATGACTTTTGCCTTGATTACGGCCTGGAGGTTAATGTTTTACCTGCGAGGGTTCTCCTTTTTTACATTTATTGATACTTTTCCCCAAAAGAATAGACTATGTCAGAGAAAGAAACATTGTCCTATAGCGAGGAATATATCAACAGATTAATTCAAGAACAAGCTGAATTTGATTATTTGGGTACCGGTCTAACTCCTATAGACACTACCCTCAATGATAAACTATCACGCCTAGAGAGACTAGAGAAAAAATTGATTCGTACAAGATTACATGGGCATTTACTAACCAAATACCTACAAGCTAACATCATCCCTAAAGGACTACAGGTCCGAAACGAGCCAGCTATCTTCATTGATCTACCTAAATTCCGTGAAGGATTTAGCTTTGTGGCCAATAACTGCTCCCGACACTGGATGGTGTTGGGGGTGGAAACAGCCCTTGAATACGTGAAGAAACTGATCCAAGAGATAACGGAACTAAAAAAGGAGATTTTGGAAGATAGGAGTTTAAAGAATGCGAAGGAAGCCCTAGAAAGAGCAGAAAAAGCCACAGCTGAATTCAATACCATAACTCTAAACAGAAAATTGGAGAAATTGGCTAAGGATATTAAGGCCTATGACAAAAAGATCACATTCCCTTACACCAGTGACAATTATTACATCCAAGATTCACAGGGCTACTATACCAATCGGAATAGACAATACTCAAGGAGATTTGCAACCTTCTCCAATTCCTCTTTCGGTAGCGGCTTGGAGAACGAATCCGAGAGAGCAAGTACAAGCTCAGATCCCCGTACATTCCCAGACGTAACTACCTTCCAACCACAGGAATCTACATTCCAACAAGGTCCCTCTTATCAACCTCGTACCCGGTACCAGGATAACTTCGGACCTTCTTCTTCGTCTTTTTTAGGCGAAGCCGCTTGGACCAGTCGAGACCAGAACTGGGGGAGACCACCTCGATGGAACCAAACACGAGGCAACCAACGTGGGAACACCAGGGTCCGTTTCCAAACACAGCCCCAACAGAATCACGGAGAGATTCGGACCAGGCGCCAGACCTACCGATGGTAACTCATATATCAGTTAATGACTCTATTTTGAACACTGAAGTCTCCACCGGAGGTCAAGGAATAACAGAGACCATTACGAATATGCAGGATCCCATATTGAATATCTCAAAATATACATTGAACAAAGCTGAACATGATATCTTGTCAAGAGGCCTGTCGTTTGTACCCACCTCCATTTCCTAACTCTTTCAATATCAAATTAGAACTGCAACAATTTATCAGGAAGATTCGCCTAAAATACTTCTTTGTGAAAAATGATAACTATAACAAAAAAATAACAGCAACAGAATTTCGCCCGCCATCTACCTTTACACCAGCCTCTCACTTGATGAATGAAAAGATTTTAGCATTTGAGAAGATAGTGATGAGTGAAGTCATGAAATTGTTAAGCAACTCAAAATACATTAAGCATAACATCACCAAAGAAGAAAGATTAGCCCTGCACACATTGAACAATAACAAATCTATTACAATCAAGACTGCTGATAAGGGTGGAGCGGTGGTTATACAAGACACAGAAGACTATATAGATGAGATTAATCAACAACTCAGCTGTACAGCTAGCTATACCAGGATTCCATGTGATCCAACTAAGGAAATCGCTAAGGTGATTAGAGATCTTACCAGTTCTGGCATAGAACAAGGATTCCTCTCAGAACCTGAATGTAAGTTCCTGAACAAGATAAATCCAAGGATCCCCACGATCTATACCATCCCAAAAGTACATAAGAACCTACAGAAACCCCCAGGAAGACCAATTGTATCGGGTTGTGGTTCCGTGCTGGAACCTTTGAACCAATATCTTGACAGTTTTCTACAGCCATTTGTCTTGGAAACTAGATCGTTTATCAGAGACACTATGCACACCATTCAATTGTTTGAGGATCAACCCTTTGATAGGACTACACAATTGTTTGTCACACTTGACGTGTGTTCATTATACACTAGCATACCACAAAATGAAGCCATAGAAGTCATCAGGAATGTACTGAACACTCGTCCTACACCCCAATGGGTTCCTACTGATTTTCTCATACAATTATTACAAATTGCAATGGAGAAAAACTACTTCATCTTTCAAAACACATTCTTTTATCAGTGTAGAGGAGTAGCCATGGGAGCCGGGTTCGCGCCGAGCCTGGCGAATCTGTTTATGGATCACTTTGAAGACAAGAATATCTACTCTGACCAGAACCCTTACATTGATAACATCACTGCTTGGAAGAGATACATCGACGATATTCTTATGTTGTGGACAGGTCCAGTTGATCAACTGACGGCGTTTGTATCATGGCTGAATTCCCGCAACATAAATATCCAATTCACCATGGCACACAACGATCAATCCATCCCCTTTTTGGATCTTACACTAGAAGCTGAAGATGGAAAAATAGTGATGAGCTTATATAAAAAAAAACACGGATCGAAACACCTTGCTTCAATACAATTCCCATCACCCTAGAAACCTCAGGGATAACCTACCGTATGGACAATTTCTGAGATTGCGACGCAACTGTACAAGAAGAAAAGATTACTTTAAAGAAACGGATATACTCATTGCTAAACTAAGAGAAAGGGGATACCCTAAAGGACTCCTTAATAGATCTAGAAAAAGAGCCTGGTACAGACCACGTGAAACCCTACTTGAAGTACAATCTAAGGATCGAACCATGGAGAGACTGACATGTGTAACAACGTTCAATACCAGAAGTAATGAGATAAAAAATGTCATCAAGAAGTATTGGAATCTGGTAGGATCTGAAATTGGTTTCACTGAGGCACCTTTGTTTGCGTTCAAACGTGCAAAAAATATTAAGGACTTTGTTGTGTCCTCTTATCTAGAACCATCGCCAATACCAGACATAAGATCTCAGTTAAGTTTACCTCCAACCACAGGACACCATAAATGTAGTCATTGTAAGGTTTGCCAGTACACCATGACCGGAACCATCTTTAGACACCGGGAAAAGACCTACTCTCTTAATCACTTCACCAATTGTAACAGCCAAAATGTGATCTACGCCATCAGATGTCCCTGTCAATTGATCTATGTGGGTCAGACGACCCAGAAAGTTAAGAATAGGATCATGCAACACCAGAGTAGACTAAAATGCAAGACCTTGGGAGCACCATTAGTCGAACACTATATTAATGCAGGCCACACCCATGAACACCTGGAATGGTTGGTGCTTGAGAAAACCATACTACACCGGAGGGGTGGGAATTTAGCCACTTCACTTAGTTACAAAGAGTGCCGCTGGATCCATACTCTTGAGGCCATTAGTTTCGGCCTCAATGAGCATGAGGAGACACATCTACAAATGAGTAAATTGTAATATAGCTTCATGTCATACACCTTTATCCTGTATCTTGAACCTCTGACCTGTAGTGTAGTGACAGTAACACACTAACCGGTCATGTTTCCATGTTTTTCAAGATGGGCCAGTGCGATGTTTCCATGTTGTTTAATTACATATATGCACCAATGTATTATTTGACAGATATAACTACTGTGATAAGGTGGAACTATATTGTTTCAATGTGCCTAGCCTGTTATTGGCACAGCCCTACAATGTATTTGTTATAGAATGTGTAGCTTTAATATTCATTCATCAACAAGAGAATTCAACTTCTAATGAGCTATCTGACACTATCTTCCATTATTTGTTTGTATCGTTTAATAATTAGGAATACTTAATTCGTTTCTAGCCTGTATACTCGTTACTGCAGGAAGCTTATGAACCTGTGGCATAAGAGTGCTGTTCTTGATACATATATCTGTGATATCAATTGCGGGCTGATTACCTGTTATGTACATTTGTGTGTTTTTAAAAAAAAAAAACAAGAAGTAGTGCTTTTATCGTTCAAAGTCCATTTGTTAAATGTATACCTCGCATCTTTTGTGTTTATACACCTGATATTTTTGAATCCGAACCCATTTGATGTATATAGTTATCCGTGATATTATCGTGGGCTGTCTTCCCTATACTCGCACAAAATTCCTACAAGTACGTTACATACACACGGGCAGACAGACCATCTCTCTTGTAGAATTTCATTTACCCGTTCAAATACGTATATGTTTATTTGAGCATCACCCTGTACGAGTCCGTACCAGGTTTTAGGAATCTCCAGCCGAGTCAGCGTTCCGCACGTACTCGGTGTTTGTGACTACTTCATATAGTCAGCTTCACCCCTCCCTGCTGTCAGTATCGGCAGTGTCTCGGACGGATATAGACGTCTTGACTGTGCTTACTAAGTAAGTTTTGTTATAGCGTTCGTGTTAGCCTAACCTATGTAATCCGGGTGTCGCTCATGTTCTTTCATTGCCAATAAGACGTTGGCGCTCTGCCAAATCTATTTGGGTAACAGATCACTCGGTAAAATTCAAACGTTTGGGCATTAATTTAAGTTTTGGGAATAGCGTTCGTGTTAGCCTAACGTATGTGATCTGGAGGGCGCTCTTGTTTTTTCTTTGCTAATAACACTTTGGCGATCTGCCAAATCTATTTGAGTAACGGATCACTCGTTAAGATTTAAAACGTTTGGGCATTAATTCAAGTTGGCTCTTCTTCTACATACAATTATCCCCATGCCTAATATCCTTTTGAGTAACAGATCGCCTGATCAGTTTTAAAAGGCCTAATTTGAGTTGGCTCTCATTGCGTATACTATTATCCCCGTGTCACTCAGGTGGTACTCGGACGCCCATTCATTGGTGTGACGAATAAGAATCAGTCCTTAATTGCCACATTGTGGGTGGTATTACATGTACCTTACAGCCTAAGTCTATTTATTCTTAATAATTAGGCATTCCCCTGCGATTCTAATTTTGTCCTTTTGCTTTCAGTGTGTGGCGATCGCTTTGACGGCACCACTTCTCTACATTAATTGAACATATTATAATCAAGGTACGTGCTATTCAATCATACCAGTTACACTTTGATCAATCCAATAGGGAGTCTTCGTGACTATCTCTTCACATTTATCGTTCACAGAATTCATGACCAATTTATATGTCGGCTGACCTCCCCTTAATGTGATACCAAGAATTCATGTCCTAATTAAATCGCAATTCTGACGCCAGGTGAGCCACTCCACCGCGAAGTAAAAAACGCTTTATTGTTTCCTTGTTACTTGACACACACATGGCCCTGACGTAAAATCTTTTACGTTTACAGGCCACCAGCCCTCCTTTTGTCCTGATGAAGACCCACATTTGATGCACGTAATTCGGCACTACTACATAGGGTCGAAACGTTGACGTTGTTTGTCCAATTTTTCCACGCAATTCCACAAACAGAACTAGGAAATCATATCCTGCTGTGGTCTATGCTCTTCATGTTGGATCTGTTTGTTTATCATTGTGTATTGTTCATTGTACATATTTGTCATATGTGAACTCTGTGGTCAGTTAACCAGTACGTTGAATCACCAATTGTTTCATGTTATATGTGTTCTTTGGTTGGTCAATCCTGTAAATATTTCGGTGTATATACTTTTGATACACACCGTTGAGTAAAATGAATTCAATTTCTGAATTTCAGGACCCATGTGT
The DNA here is from genome assembly GCF_964204655.1 of Triturus cristatus. Classification (NCBI taxonomy): domain Eukaryota; kingdom Metazoa; phylum Chordata; class Amphibia; order Caudata; family Salamandridae; genus Triturus; species Triturus cristatus. Next base: position 720,754,481 of record NC_140591.1, on the reverse strand, counting down.
GTGCTTTGTTGTCTCTCATTGAATGTGTACCCGCTTATTAGTTAATTGTATTAAGTACATATTGAAATAAGTCTGTGCACGCCCCAACAGAACCACTGTTTTTTGCTTTGACTGGAGGTTAATGTGGCAAAAACAAAATTCATGGCCTTTAACCCCCATGCTAGCTTTCGAGGAAAAAAGGTATCTATGAATGGCCAATCTTTGGAGATGGTAACTAACTTCACGTACCTTGGTATCCAAATAGCAAACGACAACAAATGGCGCAAACATATCGAAATGGCCACCCTGCGATTTAAACAATTAACCGGTGCCTTAAGCAGGGAATTTAGCAAGTCATTCACCAAACCAATAAGCCCAGTACTGCAAGTCTATGAAGCTAAGGCTTTAAGTTCTGCGCTATATGGGGCGGAGCTTTGGGGTTTTGACCAGCTAGCCCTTCTATCTAGTGTAGAAAACAAATTCTTTCGGAGTATAACTGGTCTCCCCCAGAGTACTCCATTGATCCCACTTAGATACGATCTAGGCAGGAGGTCCATTCTGGACATTGCAAAGCTCCGACCGGTTTTATACTGGCGGAGACTCTGGACTACCCCTGAGCTCTCCCATTACGCCAACGGTCTTATGGACATTATAAAAACTGATGTCTTCCATAAAATTGTATGGTTAAAGAGCTTACATGAGACGTTGAAAGGAATGGGCATGGAGATGTTATGGTCTGGCCCGGTGACAGCCCTGTTTCCATCAAAGAGTTCTCTCAAAAAGGCATACAGGGAAAGAGTAGACCTCCAGGTACTGAATAGAGCTTCAGGGATGTCCGGTAACTTTCTAGAGGCCAAAACAGCCCCTGCCTTAGAATCATACTGGGACTTGGTTACCAATGTTAGCGACAGGAAACTTTATTTCCAGTTTAGAGCTGGGTCTCTACCCCTTAGATCTTTGTCAGGGAGGTGGGATAGGAAATCTGAGGAATCATGCCCTGCATGTGGGGCTAAATCTGAAACAACCGCTCATTTTCTGTTTGCCTGTCCGGCATTTATTTCTCCAAGACGTGTTTGGCTTTCCCCCATGTGCAAGACACTTGGTACCAGGAGCAGTGCTGTGGCTTTACGAATTCTGCGCACTAGTTCTTTAACAATTGTTTCCGTGGCCCTAGCTAAATATTTGGGTTGGGCATGGTCTATACGGAGAAAAGTGACCAAGAACACCCTAGAGGTCCCCCAACGGAATATGGGGCCTGGGTTACTTATGTGCATTGTGCCTGGTTTTTCAGCTTAGTGATCCAGAATGTGCAATTGACAGTGTGTTTTTCCATTATATCTATATTTATTCATCAGCAAACTGATTTGTTTAATGCTTTTCTTAAACCGTCTTTTTAATGTATTTATTGATGTCCGGTATTAATGAGGGCGCAAAAATTGTGCTTCTGTTTTTATGCTTGTGTCTTTTATGATTCATTTTAAATCGAATAAAGACTGATGCTGATGAATACTTGGATTGAAGGGTATGGGTGCCCTCTCCTCCCTAGGGAATAGTCTGGGGGGTTATTATCCACCTCCTCTTCTTCCCCTTCCTCATCTGACTGGCCATCACCATGTTCAGATGGGTGGTCCTTAGCATACTCAGCCAAGAGCTCCTGGAGCCCTAGTTTGGTTGGATGCAGGCCCATTGGTATATTTTTAAGTTTGCATAGGGACCTCAATTCCTGGAAAGACAAGTGCAAGTAAGGTGTGAGGTCGAGCTCCTCCACCAGGTCCATTTTATTATTTTCACTAATAGCTGGTTTTGTTTGAGTCATTCTAACCTGACAGTTCTAATCCTCTACCCTGACTATAGTGACTTTTATTTTTTAGGTCTCGCCTGACCCAGCGCATGCGCTGGTCTGGCGAGACATATTGAGAGGGCTCCAAAAAGTGCTACCAGGCCAGCCTAGAGGTACAGTGCATGTGCGCGGGCGCGCGCGCCGCGTTTTACCGCGATTACTTTCACTTTAGCGGCTGCACGGCCGCTTTGATGTTTGATCGCGTTCTCTTTCGCGGCCGCATGGCCGCTTGTTTCAACATTGTTCCTTGTCTTGCTGATGTTAGTGTGAATATCTCTTCATACAAATAGAGCTATCCGGTAAAAGCCAACATGATAAAATGAGTGTGCACTTATTCATGCCAACGTCTCCAAGATCATAATTGGTCAATGCCTCCGCTCTCCCTAAATTATTTTGGCCCTAATTCCAAATTCAGGGCTACCTCCTGATCGAGTGAAAATACTAGTTTGGGCCTGAAAGTAAATTTACGTTACATGATATTTGCTCATGTGCTAATTGCACTTTTGCTATTTACTCATGCGTGAATGGTGTATCCTGCAATATTTGTGCACAAGTTTACCACAGGTAAAACCTGGTGAGCATCTTATTGGAAAATACTTTGAAATTCTGATTCCCACACCCGAGAATGAATTCCAGATCAGCAATTCTAACTTGTGTACGACGATGCGCAAATTGCAATTATGTTCTATTTGCTAGTAAGTGTCTTGTGATGTTTTACCTGCCGACAACCCCATGGCAAGTAAATAGCACAATGTACGCCATTTGCACTTGGGTAAACAGATCCTGTGAAATTAGAACAAGGGGTAAGGCCACACACCTTAGAATTTAATTTCGGATGCACACTGGAGTCGTCATCAGGGCCTATGTGCAATAAACTGGACCTCTCCCTGCAATCTAGTAACCCCCACACCCTCCACCCCCTGTCAAATTCAGCCTCTTCTTCCCCCATTTGACCCTAGGGACAACATTGCAGCTCGTGCCACACGTCTAGCTAAACAGCCTCTGGAGTCTGGACGTGGCCATTTTTGTCTTTAACCAGTGATTCCCAAAATGTGAGTTTAAAGCTTTTTTTCAACTTCTGCCACTGGCGGGTACTTATGTGGGGCACCCCCGCACGCGCAGCAGAAAGGTGGCGGGCTGTATGTCGTATAGCTACAGTGATGTACTATATTTTGTATGGCATAGGTGCTGTGCTGTATGTGGTACAGACAGCACTGTTGTGTATGTCCTGCCACTTGTCTCCTGTTTGAAGTGTCTAAAACAAGGTCCAAAAAGATGTGGAGACGAGGGCGTGATATTAGATCACATCAAACTCAGAGAAAAAAATAAAAATCTTTCCACATCCTCAGCAGACAATCTTGTTAACGAACTTTCAAAGCAGTATTTCCTACAGCGCCAAGAATCTCTACGAAAGTCAATGTCGCGCTTCACAAACCCTCCTTAAACAATAATCACGGTGCCTTACTGCGTGCTGCTTAGCTGCAGCTCTTTACTGTACGCCACATGGAGGTTGTGCTGTATTGTGTGCACAGGGAGGTTGTGTTGTAGTGTTTGTTGTATGGATGGAGTGATATGTTGTTGTATGTTGTGTGGATGCGGTGATTATGCCGCATAAGCGTGAGGAGGTTTTGCGGCCCATAAGTTATGCAGCATGGTTTTACTGCTTCAGTCCGGTTGTGAGGAGTGTTACTGCAGGCACTGCTCAGTGCTGTGACGTGGACGGGCGCTGCCGCCCTTGGACAGTGGCTGTGCTCCGCTGCCTGCTGTGAGACAGTGCATTAGCTTTAGTATGAGGTGTGATATTATCTCTTGAACTGTTCTTTGGGGTTGCTTGCAGTGACTTGTGACAGGAGAGGTGCAGTGGCGTCCTTCACAGCAAGGCCCTGGTGCAGTGCAAACACAGGGCTGAGTTGCATGCACCGTACACAGAGTGGCACGCTGGTGTGGTTGCAGTGACGCATGCAGATTCTCTGGTTCACGGCGTGCTGGGGTCTGTTGCATGTCATTTGTGGTGGTGTTCTTGTGGTTTTGTCATTTGTCTGTGCTGTTTAGAAATGGTGTGACATTTATAAACACACAGTCCAGCAACAGAAGATGGCGGTGCAGTGTTAGCAGGACAGTCACTGGATGAGTTACTGGCATCTCTGTGTGCATCCGACTCTCAGCATGGAGGGGATTCTCAGGTCGAAGGAGCAGATTCATTCACAGACTGAATCTCAGGGCCTCCACAGAATCACCTCATCAATCACATTTGCTTCCTTGCCTCTATCTGCCCATCTCTTCATTACTCTACCTCACCCAATTCCTCTCCTCAAATCACCTGCCTACCTCCAACTCCCTGGACCCCTCATTGGACTTTCTTTCTTTCTTTCTTTCTTCCTTCCTTCCTTCCTTCCTTCCTTCCTTCCTTCCTTCCTTCCTTCCTTCCTTCCTTCCTCCCTTCCTCCCTTCCTCCCTTCCTCCCTTCCTCCCTCCCTTCCTTCCCTCCCTCCCTCCCTCCCTCCCTCCCTCCCTCCCTCCCTCCCTTCCTTCCTTCCTTCCTTCCTTCCTTCCCCCATCCCTCCCTTCCTTCCCTCCTTCCTTCCTTCCTTCCTTCCTTCCTTCACCCATCCCTCCCTTCCTTCCCTCCTTCCTTCCTTCACCCATCCCTCCCTTCCTTCCTTCCTTCCTTCCCCCATCCCTCCCTTCCTTCCTTCCTTCCTTCCTTCACCCATCCCTCCCTCCCTTCCTTCCTTCCTTCCTTCACCCATCCCTCCCTTCCTTCCTTCCTTCCTTCCTTCACCCATCCCTCCCTTCCTTCCTTCCTTCCTTCCTTCACCCATCCCTCCCTTCCTCTTCTTATGCTCTCCCTTAATTCCTTCCTTCAGCCTTTCTCTATCCCTCTGGTTCTTTTCTTTTCCCCTTTATGCCTTTCTACCTCTAACTTGTGTCCTCCTCTATCCCTTACTCCAATTCTCTCCCTTCCCTTCTCTAACACAATCTGTAATCTCTTCTTTCCTCTCTTTCTCCAAACACCCTATGTGCTTAAATGAACCCCACCCCTTCATTCTTGTCTCAATTCATTCCTACCTCCACCCCTTTTATTTTCTTTCTTCATCCCTTCATCTCTCACTCTCTTGCTCCTTATCTTTTCACTCTCTTGCTCCCTACTTTTCTTCACCCTTCCTTCTGTCTTACCTTATTCCTGCCTTCGCCCTTCTCTTTCTTGCTTTTTCGCTTATTCTATCCTTGTACAATACTCTTCTTCACTCCCACTCTCCCTCCTTTCCCTTATTTATTCATTCCTCCTTCCCTTCTTCCACTCCCATTAATTCCTTATTTTCTCTCACTCTATTATCCCTCACTTCTATTAATTTTCCTTCTTCTCTTCACTTCTTCTTTCCCCTTCCCCTCCTTTTCCTCCATCTTTTCTCTCCTAACCCCCGTGCCCATCTCTTTATTCACTTCCTTTCTCATAAGCCCCTTCTGTGCCTTTCTGTCATCACTTTACCTCTCTTCTTTCCTTCCTCCCTCTTTTCAATCATTCCTCTTCCCCTCCCTTTTCAGGTCTCGCCTGACCCAGCGCATGCGCTGGTCTGGCGAGACTTTTTGAGAGGGCTCCAAAAAGTGCTACCAGGCCAGCCTAGAGCTACAGTGCATGTGCGCGGGCGCGCGCGCCACGCTTGACCGCGATTACTTTCACTTTCGCAGCCACTTTGATGTTTGATCGCGATCACTTTAACTGTCGCTTGGCATAGCCAATAGGTCTCGCTTTTGGGTCCTTATAAGTATTTAGTTATGCAACTGTTGCATGGCTAAACACTTATAAGGTCCCAAAGGCGAGACCTATTGGCTATGCCAATGCTTGTCTAAAATTCTAATGGGACTTAAGCAAGGCCATAGCAAGACTTTTAGTATTTTTGGAAAAGACAAATCAGAATTCTAAAGGCAATTTTAAGAGTTCTGTCGTGTGATCAGATGGTAACCAAGTAGTCCAACAAATGCAAGTTTGTATCCCAACGCTGATCCGCCAATGTGAGAAAGTGGCTCTGTATATACTGTTCCCAAATAGGTACAGCGTGTACAGAGTCCACAGTCCCCAGAGGTTTGGCAGAGGCTAAAGTTAGATATAACCTTACTCTCTAAAGTGGTAGCTTGGTCGAGCAGGAAGGCATTATCAAAGGACAGTGTAAAGCATTTGTTGCAAACACTCAGCCAGCAAATGGTCTCACACACTCCATAACTGAACTCTAGGCCAATGGTTTATATATAAAAAATATATGCTTGTTTTATTTTAGAACCAACAATAGGCATTAAAATAGACTTTCTCAGAATGAGATGCTTTATATAAATACTTTTGCAATATGCAATTGACTTTTGTAGAAAGTTACAAGTGGTTGCAATAGGCAACACAATTATAAACACAATAATGCATTGAGTTCAAAAGAAGTTTCAAGTTATTTGCCACAGATTACTTTTAGGATTACTTTTGAAATTCCAGGACTGCATCCTAGATTCAGACCTGGGCCAGTACTTGGAATCAAGTGATAAAAGTCGACTTAATTACTGTGATGATTTTTAGACAATATTTTGCTATTTTAAAAGTTGACAGAAAATATTTCATAGAAAACAGTCAATGATTCCCTATGACAGAAAATTCAAGTTGTAGGTATAGTATGTTCTCGTTACTTTTGTAATCCAGTACTGGGTGCCTAGACTCAGTACTGGGACCTTTATCCAAAACAGGTAAGTAATTACGTTTTCAGATATTATATGATTTTTAAAGAATATTTAAAGATTGCAGAAATTCACACTTAGAAGATATTTCACAGAAAAACAGTCACTGATTTCCTATGGAAGAAAATTGGGTTACTGGTAAGTACAGTTGTAAGTATTTTTCAGAGTCAGTGCTGGGCACCAAGATCCAGCACTGGGAGCTCACCTAAGAGCAGGGGAGTATTTTCATTTTCGTTACTCGGCTGATTTTTGGTGAATATTTTAAGTTTTGAAAAGTCCACACTTCGAAGACATTTCAGGAAAAGCCAGTCAATGTTACCCTACGGAGAAAATTGAGTTATCGGTTTAAAGATAAGTACTCGACTGGCAGAGTTAAGGTTCTGGGCATAGACTCAGGGGTCTCCCAGGGTCAGGTAGGTACAGTTGGTTCACCCTCAGTGGCACAAGGGCGGCCGGGTGCAGAGAGAGTTAGGCCCAATGTTATCCTATGAGAGGTAGGGGGGCCTTGGTTGGTGGCTGCTGACTAGCAGGCCACGCGGCTGTGGGAGCTGGGCTCCTGGTCACTTACTCAGGGCAAATGGGGAAGTAGATAGGTGTAGAGGTTGCACTGCCAGGGCCACTCGGGCGGCTGGGTGCAGGGTGCTTTTGAGCCTTCGGGCGCTCAATTGATTTCAATGGGAAATCTCCGGTTTAGAAAGACTGCAAGCTCGGGGACGAAGATTCTTCTGGTGCCACAACCACTTCGAGAGGTAAGTTGTGTAGTTGGAGGATAGGTAGGTACCCCGGGATTGGGCACAGGGGGCCGCGGGGCGCCGGGTGCAGTGGTGCCTTTTGGTGTCGGGAAATCTTACCCTCTGTTGATCCCGGTTGGGGGGGGCACATGGTTCTGAGGCTGCAGGCTTCTTCAGGAGTGTCGAGGGAGGTCCTTGGGTGCCGGACTCGGGGTCACAGTCGCCGTGGGGTCATCCTCGTGGTCTTTGTTCACTCCGGCACAGGCCAGGCTTGGCGAGTGCAGAGTGTGCTGGGTTTGCGGTTCCGGGCTGCTGCCAGGGATTAGAAGTAGATTTTGAGTAGAGCCTCTACTCATGGGAGTCCCAGGGGGCTTTGAGTCAAACGGTAGTCAGGTCCTCCGGGGTTTGTGAGGTTGCTGGCCACAAGAGATGCCGGGTTGGAGCAGGAGCAGGTTCGAGGGTCGACAGGCCGGTAGGGCTGAGGCCAAAGCAGTTGGTGTCTTCCTCTTCTTAGCAGCTGCAGGACAGGTCTTCTTTCTTCTAGCTCTTCTTCGGATTTTGGAATCTGGAATCTGGGGAAGGAAGGTTCAGGGTGCCCCTAAATACTAGATTTAGGGGTGTTACAGGTAGGTGAAGGGCAGGGAACATTGGGTCCCTGTCCTGGGGTGGGTACACCCCCTATCCTGCCTCTCTCCTCTGGGAGGGGGGCAGTAGCCTAGTCCTGATTGGGCAGGGCTTCCCATCTTCAAGATGGCGAGAGCCCGGAGATGTGCTTCACCTCGCCTTCCCCACCTGAGAGGTGGGGTTGGCAGGCTGGCACATCCCCTGTCCTTATTTGGGGTTTCCGGTCAGGCTTCCTGCCAGAGTGGGGGGTTGCAGTGGCCTGGGGAAGCTCACAGAGGCGGCATGCCTTTGAAGCTTCCCCCTGCCCATCCAGGGGGAGGAGATTTAGCACCTTGCCCAGGATGTGCATTGTTGCAGACCCAGGAGAGCAGAGGGTCTCCTACCCAGGGGTCCAGCAACATGTCTGCTGTGTGGCAGCCTAGGCAGCCTCAGAACAGATGTGGATTGTAGGTTAGGTTTCAGGGGGCATCTCTAAGATGCCCTCTGGGGTGTTTGGTACATTAAATCCCACACTGGCATCAGTGTGGGTTTAATGTGCTGAGAAGTTTGATACCAAACTTCTCAGTCTTCAGTGTTGCCATTATGGTGCTGTGGAGTTCGTGTTTGACGAGCTCCCAGCACCATATACTCTTAAATGGCAGCACTGCAATTACAGTGCCCAGGAATGGACCTGGGTACTGTAGGGGCACAGGGCTCCTGCTCCTGTGCCCACACCATTGACATAGGGCACCCAGCTAGAGGGGTGGCTGATGTATGCCATGGCAGTGTATGTGGTGGGCATGGCACACAGGGATGTGTGCCATGTCGACTCTTTGTTTTGTCTTGTACCCAGACACTCAGCCTGCAAGGGCAGTGTGTGTGTGTAAGGGTGGCACAATGAGTGCTGCAGCCCTTAGAGGCCTTCCCTGGTCACAAGGCCATGGGTACCTAGGGTACCATTTACCAGGGGCTGACAGGTGGCCAGGGTTTGCAATTTGGGTTTTGTGTTTTAGGGAAGGAACATAGGCCCTGGGCACCTGATTGGCAGGAGTCCAGGGCACTCATTCAAAGTACATTCAGCAAAAAGTAGGGGCATACCATGCAAGAAAGATGGCACTTTCTCACACTTACCCTTTAACTCACAGCTTCTTGTTGTCATATCAGGTTCTGTCATGCTACTCTTTACCCTGTAATAATGTACTTCCTCTTTGTCTCTCTCTCTCTGGGACTTTCTGCTGCGCCTAATAGCGTTTGCCTTCTCTCTTCTCTCTAGTTTGACAGATGGTCTTCTTTCCCTGGGTTTGGCAAAATTCCTGAGTTTGGCCAATATCCTGAGGATCTTTTTCCATTGCCTGAAGGCTGCCGATGCAGCTCAGTTCCTTCTTCTCTTCACTTTTGGTCTTATTCTGCCAGCCAACCACAGTTCTATTTCCATTAATTTGCTTCCTATCGATGGACTTCCTTTTTTGACGTTTCTTTTGGTGGTAAGTCTTATTTTTTGCTTCCACCTCCATCATTCCCAAAACAGCAGCGCTCACCACCAACCAGGTTAACATGATCTCTGAAGCCCTAACTAAATGTTTTTGCAGTTGCAGCTCTGGTGAGCGAGGGGGAGAATTATTACTGCCACCACCTACTGGCACCATATATGACTCTGTATGACTGAAAAGTCTGCTGTGGAGACTGGACAGGTTGCAATGAATGCCTTCACTAGGAGGTAGAGCACTGGAAATGGCATGAAACCAGCCGCATTAATGGAGCAACTGTCTTGAAGGCAAAGCCAGGCCAAAGAAGCTAGCCCTGGCATTGCTCTGCTAGTATCGTCCAATTGAGGAGTCACTTTATACCCAAGGAACCACTTCCTGTCATATGGTATGTTAATCAAATTGGTTTCAACATCTCCGGAGAACACTGTGATGCACATCACTGCATGTGTCTGGATCACAACTCCTTTGAACATAGACTGGGGGATCGAGTCTGCTGAGTCAAACCATTTTTCTGAATCTGTTTTGAACCTTCCAGACCATCTTTGACCAGGCCCCTTTATGTTATCAGGCAGTCTGACGGCAAATTTCCCAATTTCTCAATGACAAAATGCCTGAGGCAAAGACAATATAGCAGATGGAATCCAGACATTTTGACTCCCAGTCCAAGGTAATAGTAGGAAAAGAGTTAGAGTTGACTTCGGCTAAAAGGAATTTTGGATCAGAGTATACAGGTATAGAAACATGCTGTTTGTCTGTTAACGACATGGGTTGTAAAGAGCTTCTTCTAGGTGGCAACGACTTGGCCTCATTAAAGGGAAGGAAGAGCCCTGAAGAGGTAGTGTCAGACTGTAAGGTATCTATTAGTAAGCTTGCTTGACATTAGAAGCAGGAGCGTCAACTCCAAAACTTTGGCTGCTTTCTGTAGGATGCATATTAAAGAGCTAACTTCCTCTAAAGGAGGCCCATAAGGGCAGGGAATGAGCATTGTTATCACATTTTGAAGGCTTAAGGAGGGATCTGGGTTTCTATAATGTGTAGGCAGTCAATTCTCGGCCTCAGACCCATCTGCTTTTAATCACTGACAACGCATCACAAGCCTTTACATTGCATTGGAATTCGAGGCAAAAAGCTCTTTAATGAGGGCATATTTTTAAGGTGTTCAGCAAGGGGGGCCTTAATGGAGGAGTTCCTTGCACTCTTTTGGGCCAAGGAAAAAATCTGTCAGACAGAATCATCTGATGCAAGTGACACTATCATCTTCAACAACAGCACCATGAATCCGCTGATGGCATCACCGATCCCAAACACAGCTGAGTCAAAGTCTGAGAAGGCAGTGCTGGAATGGGTGCTCAGCTCCGAATGGGGTCAGAAAGTACTGACACTGGATTGGCTAGTGAAGACAATTCCTGAGGCCTGAATAAACCTGGGGAGCAGAAGGTGTACTAAAGTGAGAGGAGCAGCTTTGAAAATGTCAATCAGTGTCTTTCACCTGTGAGATGTTGAAAGCTAGTGCAGGAAACTCAAGCCAAAGCTTCTCCTGGGCAAGGAGAGAACAGCACCCTTGACTTCCAGATCAGTCCTGAGACAAAAACTCCTTCCAGAATAGGAGGAGAAGAACCTCTCCTTTTACCGCTTTCCGTGTTTCTTGTGATAAGAGGGACCATTGGGGGAATGCTCCTTTTAAGAGGTTTACCTGCTAGTGGTGTTGGACTGAAATATTGTCACAAGCCCTGCCCATAAATTGTTTGGCCGCTGTCAGAACATGTTTTTTGGGTCATGAGGAAAGCAAGGGCTACTGGGACTTGATTGAGGGGATTGGAGCCTTTTTAACAATTATTCCCCATGGCAAGCCTATAATTAACTTTGAAAACTGAGCATCAAGTACACCCCTCAGCACTTGACTCTGCGGGCAGTGAGGCAAGCCGTTTAAGGCTTACTCAGGGTGGTGTTGTGGTGTTACAGACTCAGAACTCAATAATTCACAAAGTAACTCTCATACTGCCCAGACAGTGCTTTAACTTAATTCTACCAGCAACAAACTATTAGACAAAAGTCAAGCCTGATAGATGAACTGGTAACACCTACATACATTGCTAGACACTGTGGGAATTACTAACAAGTTCAGGAATTAGACAAATAATACTTCGCCGTACATCTATTATTTTGCCTACTGTCACTATAACCACATGGTCTGTCCTTAAAGCCTCTTGGGCTCAACATCAATACCCAAAACCCTGTTAAGGCAGCACAGGCTATACCCCAAATCTCTTACAGTCTCATTGGGATTGCTTCTTCGTGATCCTTGTAGTGATGGCTTCAGTTTGCGGGGGCAACTGCGGATTGCTGCTATTCACAAATTTTACACCACAGGACCCACTTTCTATTAGAGTCTTCTGCAAACGGCAGAGTCATCATGGTGAGGTCAGGGAGTGGTCCTTCAAGAAGTTGTTGCAGGCAGAAACAAAACCTACTACCTAAATAGGATGAGAGCCAATCGCAGGAGACTTTAAATGCAGGTGAGGCAGGAATCTAATGGGAACTAGAGTTGTCAGTGAGACACGTAATACACAGTACAGCAGTGCACACTTACAAGCACCAGGCATAGCCTTTAGCAAAACAGCAGTAACTGCTGGTCTCAGTTCTTCTTATTCATCTTGTTGCACTTCTGGTAGCTATTTGGGGACCCAGACTCGGAGGGTCCCCACTGTGAGATCAGGCAGTTGCAGTTTCTACCAGCATCCCCATCAAATTCTCCTAGGCCAGGGAGGAGGACTAAGACACATGTAGGGCACAATTGCAGGGAACCAGGGTTACATACTCTTCAGAGAGTGTCAGATCCTAAGTGCTTCTGTCACTTTGTGTACCCCTCTACTGACAGGCCTGTCCAAGTCTTTGTCTTTGACTTCCTGTAGGAAAGAGCAATGGTGTTAAGAGTCTCCATCTCAGAGAATCTCAAAACACAGACATAAAGAGAGAAACCTTCAAACTCTACACCTATATATCGATGGTGGTAACACCTCTGAGAGAACAAATGAGCTAGACATGGGCAAAGGCTAACTCTGCACTCCTAAAGGAAATACTGTCAATTGCTCTCCCACATCCTAGATTCTGGCTGCCAACAATGGCTTTAGGAATGCATTGAAGGACCCTTGCAATAAACACTGATCATCTGGAAGGATACTGCCACACTCTATTATGTACACCATCTTTGTAGTGGATATACAAAATGGATTCCGCTGTGCCCACACTCATTAGTGACACTCACTTCATGCTCATCCTGTATTCACACAACATACACATACCCACACTACACCCATGCAAACATAGATGCAGTGAAGAACCAGATTGCACAACACCAATAGTCAATTTACAGGAGAGAGGCAGATACACAACTCATCCTAAAAAGGCCTATCTGGTATAGACACATTCCTGCCACTACTGCCAGGAAAATGCAGCCAGCAATCTGACAGTAGTCATGCTTGGTGAAAGGATGGGGCGCTTGATGTTTCCCTCAAAGCCAAAGACCTCATCTCTGAGTCAAACTATTAAAATGCTGGGACTAGCGTACATACATGACAGTTGTTTGTGTTGAGGCCAGAAAAGTTTTTAAAAAAGCATCACAAAAGCACTCTTGGAAACTTGATGCAGGGGAGCGTGCTCAGAAAACCACAGTGGGGATTCCAGTTCCAACAGTCACTTCTTCCCTGAGCCTCTGGGTGAACAGGCGCACATTTGTCACAAGTTGACAGGTTGCTGTTTAATCCCAGTCACCACAGGAAGATGCCATGTTGGTAAGAATGTGGCATCTGCTTCTTGCAACTTTTATAGTATTTAAAACCCAAAACCTTGGGAGGTACCTCTTGACATATAGCACACTGCACTATTTGATTTGGAAGATTTTGGTAAAACGAAAGAGGTAGGGAGTCCAGAATTTGCCTATGAAGGGCACAGAAAAAAGCAACTGCCCCCAGTGTGCTGTATGATCACATATATTGGCTTTTGTTATTAGGTCTCGGGGTGGCTGGAGATAAGTCTGGAAGTTGCCAGAGGAAATTTTATTTTTGAACAACAATGCTTTTTATTACTAATATGCCAAAGCCTATGTTTAAATAGCACATACACCTCTAAACACTGAGATTTGTAGCAGGCAATCATACTTAAATGTTATGAGCCTGAAAGTGAAATAAATAAGTGCTGGCTTAAGTTAGCCTAACTGTCGATGCCATTTTAATGGAAAATAATGCATTAACATTCAAAGGCCTGTTTTCATGTTGAATCATTGTTAGCACAACATATTTTTCTCTTTTTCTGCAGATGTTGTAATTTTCTAGAAGCCTTCTGTTAGCTAGTGAATAGACATTTGTTTTGTATTAAACAACTGATAGTCAAGTTCTCACTGGGAGGAGAGGAGGCAACAGGAAGAATGAGTCATGAGAAGAACAGTCTGGATCACAGTTTCCAACCTTTTAAGGTCTTAGGTCTGCAGACTATTGTACTAGTATGAGAAAATAGGGAGTTTGCCTATTAGCATTAGTTTACTGAAACCCTATTGGAGGACGCAGGAAATGAGAGAAATACATTTTGCAACATAGAATATTGTGTGATTATATCAGTGCGTATTCCTAGAGTAAGTTAGATAAGGAATTCCAGATTCCTTCCCCGACTCTCTGACTTGAGACTCATCTTCGAGTTTTTAATACTTCTCTAAAATAGAGGTTACTTAGACTATTTTTAATTGATTGTCTACTGATTTAGAGCTGAAAATATTTTCAGTTTGAGATGAAGAGGCTTTATGCTTATGCAATGATTTTTCACATCAGAACTTTGTATTGAGTATCTGAACTGACACCTTATTTTCATCCTATACTGAAATTTTAGATTAGGGTATTTCCTTTATGAAACGTATTTGCTGCATTACAACTATAATTATAATTGTTCTGACTAATGTTCTATCTTACCTTATATTGAAATATCAATTATTGGATTATATTCACTTCTAATGCTGATGCTTAAAAGACTACATCTTATTGAACAAAATTAGAGACATTGAAAAAAAACCTCTTTAACTCATATAAAAACTTCTTTTTTGGCTGTACTAAAAGTCATAAATGATTCATCATGTTATTGGGTTAATGTAGATGATTAATCCTTACTTCTACTTGTTGACAAACGAAGGTCTATAGGCCCAATGGCAGAGGGTATTTAATGATTAAAAATAGCAGCAGACCGTGCAGGTAAGAGCGGTGGGGCCGGGTTGGGTGGGTTGAATGGACAGACGACCATGAGGTAAAATTAAATAAATAATTGATTTCCCCTCATCGTCGCCTGTCAAAATCCCTCGCCACCCGGCCCCATCACTCTTACCAGCACAGGCCGCTGCTGATACAACCAAAAATTGAGATATTTAAAACCCCGCTCTTTCAAGGTGTATGGTATTTTCAGGCAGTGTTGTGGAACTATCACTATGATAAGAGTTCCTGAATCCAGCCTGGCACAGAACCTATGTAAAAGGTGATGAATATGCAGGAAAAAGTATCCATCAGAACCTTCCTGCACAAACAATAGCTCTAAAATTAGAACCTGGTACTGATGAAATATAATTTTCCTCTTTTCTTAAACAACCACTGTCTTGCTAACAGATTTTCAAAAGCCTAAAGCAGACTTCATTATGTTCTTTGCTGAAGAATCATTTTTATTGGAAGTGTGTCCATGGTCACAGGGTGAGTGGCTGAAGATTCCAGATGTTCCTCTGTATGCTCATCCCACAAGGCATCTTTCACCCAAACTGCTAAATGACATGCAGGCATTGCTGTGAAAGTCTGGGACCAGAATCTGAAATCTGCATAACAACTGATTGAAAGTTCGCAATGAGACACCCCACACAGTGCAGGCAGCAGAACAAGGTGGCCATATATGGAGTTACTTACCGAGAGGAAGAACTGATGCACCTGAAGTTACTGTCTGAGGGAAAGACCTGCAATGTTAATCCAGCCCTTGGGTCAGCAGGTAGAAACAATGCTATGTCTTCTGAGCAGTGTTTCTTTGGAGATCCTGTTCATTAACATGAGTGCTGTGATACGCTCCAGGCACCCAAATAACTATCACAGTCAAGGCCATCATCTTTCCTTGTCTGTCGCTGGTCAGCAGGCGAAGAGCTGCAGATGGCAAAGTCATAACCTCTACCATCAAGTGTGAACTTGATATGGACAGACCACATAGTACTGTTTCACTAAAACGTGGAAGTGCACGCAAACCAGTAATTCAAGGGTGACTGGGACCACTACAGACTGAGCACTGAAATAAATCCAGCCATACAATTAAACTGATGGATGAAATCTCAGCCACTGGCAATCACTTGGGGACACATTCCTGTTAATCTTTTTTCATCCACTATGCCACTCTAGACTAGACCAGTCATATGCAAATATGTCTTCATCCTAATCCAACAGGAATAGTCTAGCCTGAACTGGCAGACCAGGTCCCCTCTAGACAGAAATACAAGCAATCCCAGACTGGTTTCAACCAACTTATGTCTTGTCAGTGAGGAGTAGCTTGCACCCTGTGGCACAGTGAGCACGAAATCCATATCTTGACAAATCCATTGCACTTAGGGCATTTACTGAAACAAGAACAAAGTGATGTATGAAGGAATTGAATTAATCTCAGGCACTGGTAAATGCTCGAGCCACATACCAGTCCATCGTTTTTCACCCAATATGCCGTTTTAGACAGCTACTGGTCATATGAAAATCAGTCTTGATCCTGCTTTAATAGAAACAGTCCAGCCAGAACTGCCAGACCAGGTCTCCACTACATGGGGAAACAAGCAACCCCAAAGACCTTCCTAGGTCTCGTCAGTGATATTAATATTAATAAATGAAGTGATGTTAAGGCAAGCATTGTTCCGCTTCGTTGTAACGGCACGTATAGTTTAGCATGTGTTGTTAATGCCATTTCCTGTTTAATGATTGAACCAGGAGAAATATTTATTTGTACAGCTTTAGAATGTTCGCTTAGAACCAAATGCTGAAGATGCACATTACTAGGAATAAAACACTTGCAACACACCAGGTAATTATCTCCACCACCTGCCTCCAGATGAAATTCATTTCAACAACAACAATCACAGACAGGTTGACCATGTAAGAAAGGCACTCACACTCCAAACCTCTTTTCCTGCCTTCACTAAGTTGGTGAATGTCTTTGAAAGCTTCCCCTTCTTTTCAGGAGGAATTATTTGAGAAGGAGTGCGAGGGTTTACAGCAAAGGATCAACATCTTTGGTATGTCCAGTGAAGTGGTCATTGCCTGATATCGCTTCTCAACTGATGTGATCTTTGATACAGTTGTTGACTGGGAGCAGGAGGTGGATTCACTCATAAAGGGTCACCTCTATCAATGTTGACATCTCTCAGGCAAGACTGTCCCAATGCTTGTACCAAGACTGGAGTGCATCAAAGTGCACCGGATTATCATCATACCACAGTCACTGGCAGAAAAGCAAATGGTGGAAAGTGATTTTTTTTAATTTGGACACTTCTCTTGTGTCCGAGGTGCCATTGATTGCACTCACATGGCATTTTGACCATCTTGCCACACATTACAACTTTTCCACAACAGGCACCTCTGGCACCCATAAACATGTAGGCTTACATACAGATGTTGAACCTGTTCTATTGCCACATCCAGGTACCCTGGGTAGGGTAAAGAACAGAGCTCAGGGTATGCAAATACGGAATTAGCTGGTTAACTCATTTTTCTCTTAAGCTGCTAATTTGCTTGCTGCATGTAAGTGGTAGGGCAGTCTCTTGTCAATGATGAAGAGTGTATGTCTAACACATTGTCTACAGACACCATCCTCAGACAACTCTATTTACTTCACATAATGTTTCAAACTAACATTCTATACTCAAGTTTAAAAAAAGTGGTCTGTTAATTTTATCAAACATTGTAACTTATCAAGGTCCACATGCAATCACAATATGTCACGTACAACACTCATGGTTTAGGGAAAACATTTAAAAATCATAACTTAGCACACAAATTTTAGGTAAACAGACCATCTCTGCGTTGATTTTGTTACTGTATCATATTTGAAGTTATTCAACCTGTGTGCGGGGGTTCTCCTTCACATGTGAGACAAAGACACCACACTCGAGCAGCCTATCACAACTAACAGGAAATGACTTACAGAAAGGGGAAGTCAGTCTTTTTTCATTCAATGCCATCCTCTCCCCCTGCACCAGCTTGCTGCTCCTTTGCACAATCTTGTCCTCAGCATGACTGAGGGACTTGATGAGAAGGCCCCCCTCTATTTTCAGAGAGTGAATTTAAGATCATCATTGAAAGAGTTGTTCAAATGTACCATCAGCTTTATGGGAGTCCTGATACACAGGTGAGCAATGCAACATGGGACCAAATTGGTTGGGCATCACCACATGTTGCAGTGCAGTGGGTGTCCACACCCAGTGAGGGAAGCTGTGTCGCAACCGGTGGGGAGACCTTCACCACTGGTCCTGTATTAAGATCTAGGATTTTATGGACTTGTCCTCCCAGCTACATATAGAGCACCCCCAAATTACATCACTGTATTAGAGTCCTGAAAGCTGCCAGGCCGACCCTCCATGCTCAGCCTGAAGAGTTTGAGCAGGCGAGAGACGGTAGTTAAACGGATATTAGTATTTAGCACTTAAGTGAACTTGCACTTTAAGAGTGCTGTGCTGTCATTTGTGCACTGTGAACGTTTTCATAACCTCACATGTTTAACATGTTTTCCTATTGTATAAAGTTTGGTAAGTTCAGATTTAACAACAAGCATGTACATTATTTGTTTTCTTTGGCTTGACTACTAATTTGTTTTTGCCATTATTGAAATGCTGACTGTGTGCCTTTACCTTCATTTCTAAACACCATATTTTTACCTACAAAATTCATACAATTAGTGTTGAATGTTTGATGTCCAAAAATACTGACCAGTACAACCTGCCTTTAAAATACTTTGTAAACAGTCAGAACACTATTTTCACTCAGATAACCAATGTGTGTACCCACATTTCCAATAGGTTAAAATTGTTTTTCCACATACCTTAGTTATTACCAACCCTCTCACCTCCTTTGATTGGTGTATTCCACATCTATATAGTGAATTTAAAGTGTAAAGAAGTTCAAATTTCCAATATTTTAATATGCAAGCACAGGATAATGTGAACACATCCATATTGTCAGCACTTGTGCGAAGAGAAAAATATTTCCTTTTAAATAAAATTATGTAGATATAAATTATTGACCCAATGATTTAACAAAGTCTCTCTTGTTCATATTGCTTTTCTGCTGCCCGGGCTGGCCAACAGCCATCACAACTGGACCTGGGCAAGAACACAGATCCTCAGCTTGGACACTACAGGTAAGGAATACCTCCTTGAAGGACAATTGAAGTAATGTCTGCAATATCACTCCTGATCATTCAGAGTGAAATATTTAATCACTGTATTGTAAAAGGTCAAACCAACTGCCGTACAATTACCACATATAAAAACGACCAACTTCAGGATTTAAACCCCATCTTTGAATATGTGTTAGGCTAGGAAGATCAAAACAGGCCCCTGCAAGTTTGGCACATACATTTTGGCATCTTTTAAATGCAAACATTGTTTTCTCAATATGCAATATACAAATATTTAGTAGACACCAGTTTTTCAAAATGATCTTTTTGGTGGTATTGGATTCAGTATCAAAGAACAAGTTAATCACCTACGGTAATGCTTTGTCTGGTAGACTATCTAGCTGCAGATTCCCCACCTGAGAATCATCCCCAGGCATCAGACTGCATCCAGAAATTCTTGAGCAGTACCCATGCACTGGTAAGTTGTATCATTTCGCTTGGTGTCATCTGTGATGGAAGTGACATGTAGGCGCCACACCAGTGTGCTGACATCAGTTTCTTTTTGCAACCTTTCCATCCTAGAAGAACAGAGCCACAAATGATGCTGGTGTACTTGTGTACAGCACTAAGAGCCTCAAAAGGGTGACCCTATGCAGAAATCCATTTGCAGAGTGGGGAGGATGGGAGAATCAGTAAGTAATGTGTGGCTAGATAGAGTCTCGACCATATAAAGCGTTACCAAATGTATTTAACTTGTTCATCTGATAGAGACATCTCTCTGCAGATTCTTCACCTTAGAAGAGATACCCAAGCAATACCTCCCTTGGAGCTGGGTCTGTGAACAAATTAGAACAAAAGGTTCTGTAGGACCGAACTGCAAAGTGCCCGTCACAACGGACCTGACTGTCCTGGCAATAATTCTTAGCGAACATGTGTAGAGATGCCCATGTAGCTGCCTGACCGATGTCCAAAACAGGGACTCCGTGAACTAACGCAGTGGTCGCAGCCTTGGTCTAGTGAAGTGAGTGCACAAGCCCTCTGGTGTTACTTTCTGGTCAATGCACAGAGAACTATCCATTGTGAGATGGTCCTTTTCTGCACAGCTTTTCCTTTCCTCGCCCTGACGTACCTAATGAAGAGTTGATCGTCCACCCAGGACTCTTTCATTCGATCAATATAGAATGACAATGCTCTGTTTAGATCCAGGTGGTGGAGTCTCTCCTCTTTTTTTAGAAGGGTGAGGCAGAGTGAAGAATGTAGGTAAGGTGATATTTTGACCCACATGAAAAGATGTCACAGCTTTTGAGAGAAAGGAGGCACGAGTTGTCAAAACCAGTTTGTCTGCACTGAGTGCTTGCTGTTCGTTAACCCTCCTGGCCGAAGTTATGGCCACCAGATAATCCATTATGATGGTGAGTGAATGGAGTGGACAACACAGCTGTGTAGGGCCTCATTAAAATGGTCAAGACCAGATTAAGGTCCCATTGGGGCATAATTAATGTCTTTGGAGGGAAGTGTGTTGGAGTTTCTTTAGGAAATGAGTCACAACTGGTGACTTGAACAAAGAATCTTAGTCTGGCAACCCCATGTAACTGTAAATGACTGAAAGATAACCTTAAACAGTGCTCAGAGCCTTACTGAGCCAGAGAAAGAATAACCAATGAAACTTGGTCAATATTCTTCAAGGCACACCATGTCACAAATTTGTCCAAACGGCAGGCATATACCGTCTTGGAGGCAGAACGCCTGGCTGCCAGAATACCATTACATACTTCAGGGGGAAGAGCAAAAGCTATCAACTGTCACTGTTCCATCTCCACGGATGAAGGTGGTATGTGTGTAGGTTTGAATGTAGAACCTGCCCTGCTGCTGTGACAGAAGATCCGTCTGAAGGGGCATCCTGATCAGAGGACCAATGCTCATGCGCAGGAATTCGGGATACCAAACAATCCGGAGCTACAAGAATTACTTGAGCCCAGTTGATCCTGATGTTCTTGAGAACTCTGAGCAGGAGTGGTATTGCTGGAACGGCGTAGAGGAAGCCTGAGCTTCATTCGAGATGAAAAGCATCTCCGAGCGAGAGTTGAATTGTAAACTCGATCATGCAAAACTGCTGTCATTGCAGTTCTCACTGGTTGTGAATACATCTAACCAAGGTTCTCCACCAACTTGGAAGAGACCTTCCACCACCTCCGAATGAAGACACCATTCATGATCCGCTAGCATCGACGGCTGAGTTTGTCTGCTCTGGCGTTCAGAGAGCCCGCCACAGGTTGAACCGTAAGGGAAATGCCCTGACGTTCCGCAGTGTCCAGACATGCAGGACCTTTTGAAACAGGGTCCACAGCCCCACCCAGCCCTGTTTATTGCAGTACAACATGGTGGTGGTGCAGACCAGAGTTCTCTGAAATACCCCTCTGCTGGATGGCCACACCTCAGGAGTGACGCATCTGTCACTACAGGCAACTCTGGTTAGGGAAAAGAGAGGGGTCTGTTGCTAACCCAATTACGGTTTGTTAGCTACCACTGCAGGCTTTTTGTATTTCATTCCAATATCTGGACTTGGTCAGAGAGATTCTGCTGATGCTACACCCTCTGGAACTTCTGGTTCCACTGCAAAGCCTGCATATGCCAATGGACACGCATCACTAGCAGGATGCAGGAAGAAAGTAGGCCTAACATCCTCAGAATCAGTGTCATCAAAATACAGGATAGAGGATGAAACATCAGAGTCATAGATTGAATATCACGGACTCATTGTTTCGGAGGATAGGCCTGAATCTGTACTGTGTCCAGAACAGATCCGATGAAAGGTAGTGCCTGAGAGGGAGTCAGGTGTTACTTTGACATGTTGATTATGAACCTCAGCAAGTGCAGGCGTTTTGCCATAGTCTAAAGATAGGAGAGGCCCTCCTGGGGTGAGTCCGCCTTCAACAGTAAGTCGTTGAGGTAGGGGAAGACTGGAATCCCTGACCTTCGTAGGTGTCCTGCAACCACCACCACCCCCTTGGTGAACAACTGAGGCACGCTGGGAAGGCCAAAGGGGGGCACAGTTACTGATAATGTTCGTGGTCCACTGTAAACCGTAGGTAATGCCTGTGAGCAGGCAGGAAGGGGATGTGGAAGTAGGCATTATGCAAGTCCAGCATTACTCCAGAGTCGGGGTCAAGGGCAGATAGAACCTGAGCCAGTGTAAGCATCTTCAAATTCTCCTTTTTCAGGAAGAAGTTTAGAGGGGGCAGGTCTAGAAAGGGGTGTCATGTTTGGGCACCAGAAAGTAGAGGGAATAGCAACCATGACCTATTTCTGATTCTGGCAAACTTTAGATGGCTCTCTTGGCCAAAAGAGCCAGCACTTCCTGATGGAGCAAGAAGAGACGGTCCTCCGTCAGCTGGTCATGGGAAGATGGCATGGATGGAGGGGAGGGATTAACCCCGCTGGACGATTTTGAGTCCCACTTGTCCCATATTATGGACTGCCAGTGGGGCAGGGTTTGGCACATCCTGCCTCCCATCAGGTGCCCATGCTGGTACTAGGGCAAACTAAAGGCTGTGGTTGGTGGGGGGGTGGCAGATTGGCTCAGCTTTTGGCTGGTGGTCCCACATCATCTCTGGGAACCGCGTCCATGAAAAGGCTGGGAAACCTGTTGGCTGGGCAGGAAAGGACACAGTTGGTAGCCCTTATTGTAGCCATGGAAGGAGTGAAAGGCAGACTGGGGTTGACGGTGAGGGGGGCATGGATAGGCCCAAAGACCTGACCTTTTGTCTTTAAAGCGCTCCAGTGCTGAGTCTGACTTTTTGCCAAAAAGGGAAGAGCCATCAAAGGGTATATCAAATAGGGAAGCCTGGACATCCCCTGAAAAGCCAGTGGTTCTTAACCAGGTATCGTGTCTAAATGCCAGCAATGATGCAATCACTCTACATAGAGATTCAGTCGTGTCCAACCACATCAAATGGTGAACTTTGCTGCATCTCGCCCATCAGCAATAGCATGTGTGAGTATGGCTCAAGCCACCTCTGAGACCATAGCACAACTGAATCCCACACACTGTGCATAAATTGGCCCGAAAGGCACACAAGTCTCACCAACCCCAGTGCTAGGCTGATGTAAAAGAACATGCCTTTGCCAAAGGTGTCCAGCCTGTTAGAGTCCGTATTCGGTGGAGTGGTAGGGAATGAGCTTGGCTTAATTTGGGAGGTGGAGGCTTGGACTATCAAGCTCCCCAGGGTGGGCTGCTGAGTGAGGTAACTGGGGTTCCCAGGATTGGGGCAATTGCGGCGGGTAACTGTCCTGTGCAGAGGAGCCCCTGTGAAGGGCTTGGATCAGCCCCAAGCAGGAAATCCATAAAGCCTTCATTAAATGCGAGTAGAGGTTCAGGGGGAGCCACTCGTGCCTGAAACTCTTACGCCAAGACAGTCATCTTGACTGCCACCGAGGATAGTTGAAGGTTCAGGACCTCAGCTGCCATTGTAAAAGAGGCTCCCTCCTCCGGTGCCACAGTAGGAGGAGAGACCAAGCCAGTGTCTGATGAGGTGTCCAGACCTCTGGCCTCTGCCAGTTTCTAGTGCCAGTTATTCACTGGTTCGTCTAGGAAGTTGTGGTATCCATAAGAGTCCTCAAACCCCTGACATTTGCCCCCCTCCTCTCCAGGCCTATCAAAAGAAAAGAGCACTGGCACCAGGCCTATCAAAAGAAAAAAACACTTGCTGTGACTCAGAAGGCATGGTATCGGCCGGTGCCAGACACGGATGCCAAAATACAGCTCTGTATCAATGTCAGAGCTGCTGGGAACGACTGCACTGGAGCAGGCTCTGTGGAGGGATGGAGCTAGTTCGAATCCATGAGGCCCGATGGAAGGAATCCAGTAGGGGCCCCTTCCTTTGAAACCTGCTGTTTTTTAGGGGACATCTCTGGCACACCAGGACATAATTTCGAAAAAATTCAGTCAAAAACTGACTGGTGGTAGCTATCTCCAGATCTGCGAGTAACTGGTGCGGAATGAAAAGTACTGATGTCATTGCGCTGGGATGGAACATATATATATATATGTCACTTCCTGCGTGGACGGCCCCGACGCAGAGCCGAATAATGCCACCTACCGGCATGCTGGGGTACTGTTCAATAAATTCCAGATGCAGTCTGACACCTGGGGATAAGTCTAAGGTGAAGAATCTACAGCTAGAAGTATCTATCAGATAGATGACACACAAACAATTCAAGGGTCTTCTTTCATGGATCTGTACTTGCAGCAGAGCTTTCCAATCATTGTACCAAGCGTGTCTAGGCTATAGGGGTACCTGTTTGCCTGAAAATGTGGTCGCTAAAGTTCTGACTTCTCTGAAATGTTCTGCTTTCAGAAAAAAATCATCTCAAGCACAAAAGCAGAAGAACCCAAAAGGGAGTCTGTCTTTCAGGTTCTGAGGATGATGGCTATTGGGCCTGATTCAAAAAGGTAAACTTACCCGTTTGTGTAACTTTACATTTGTTTTAAAATTCACAAACTCTGATTTAATAGTGAGTTTACGGCTGTGGAGGCTGTGCAGTCAGGGCGGAGAACTCAGCGCATAAAAAGATACGACATGCCAATCTTTTTAGGTACAGATTTATTTAAACATGCAAATTATTTTTCACTGAATCAGTTTTTATCAAGACTTGTTTAATAATATCAGATTGAGGTGTAGGATCATTCCATAACTTGGTATAATTTTCTTTGTTATTGAGTTGCTGATAAATCTCACTTGTAGGAATATTTACCTTGCAACACAACACCTCTGCCTTTATTGGTGTGCTTAATTACTATGTCAGTAAGTGCCTACAAGGTTTCAATGCCTGAAGTGTTGTTTAGACTTAATGGGACCTACTCACAAACATGAACTTTGTAGTAAATTTACTAGTTTTGGCTATACACAAATTACAAGTGTAAATTTACTACAGACTTACATGGTTGGTTTACTCTAGATCTCAGATGGAGTATATTTACTACTGTTTTGGGTGCTTTTTAGCTGCAGTATTTTTAGAAGTGCAGTTTGCCCCTCCATAAGCCTCTCCCTAGTCCTCTCTTAAGCCCTCCTTACTCCTCCCTATACCACTCCTAATTAGTAGTAAGTAGTCCGCATTTTCCAGTCACTACCCCGGCTCTCCCACATTTAATACTAAAACATAGGAGTACATGAGTGGAGCTCTCTGCAGTCGCTGTAGAAACCTGCACACAAAAAAAGATGTCAAAGGTGGAGGCGTAAACCTCCATATGTAGGTTTGTGAATCACATTTTAGCACATGAGTAGTACTATTGTAATAAAACTGAATGCAGTTTGTGAATAGGCCAGTCATATTTAATATCTTTCTTCTGACTGAACAACTGATCAACCTCGGAGAGGTTAATGGTCTCTTTGCACATTTTACTGATTGGTGAAAAAAAAGTGGACGGAGATTCCAAACCTGTAGTGTCTGGAGAAGGAGAATAGTTCTAAAAAAAAATACAATTCCACTTTGGTTTAAAAGACATCATTCCTATATGAAGATGCAAATGGAACTCCTTCAATTAGTACAGCTATTTCAAGTTAGTTTAAGGACTGGGGTGAAAGGTTGAAAATGGGAATTATGTCATTTGAAGTGGTGTTGATATCTTTTATCTACCATTCGCAATATTGGTTCCGGGTTCGTCGTCGACCTGGGGTGTACTGATTTTAATACTATCCCCACAGAACCTCCACTTCACGGTGATTGTTGTGAGTCACTCCCCACACTTCACTAAAAGAGACTGACGGGACGATGAGGGTTGATCACTAAAACCTAGGCGAGATGCTGTTACATTATTAGATTTACTGTTTGAGTTTGACTTTATTCCTGAAAAGGACATTACTTTGGGGGAAGGATAGCCATCTCTCTCTCAAATGGTCCGCTTAGCTGGAAAAAGGTTTCATGTAACTAGGGGTATGTCCTTTCTGTATTATATCATCAAATGCCTTTTTGCAATTTGTAAGCTTTTGTTAGGATAATACTTTTTTCTAATTCCTTGATAGCGGCTTGTAATTTCTCCAAGCCCTTTTTTACGCTGATGATGCTTTGGTCACCTAGGATCTTTTTTTCTTGATGGTCAGTTTCTGTTTTTATTTTACAAATATTTTTCAATGCTCAAAAAACATCCAACTGCGTTAGCATGTGTTAGACACATGAAATAGTTTTTGAATTCCTCATCCTCTACAAAGATGACCAGAATATATTTTAACCCAATGTGAATAATGTTTGCATTCAAGCAATTGGTGTGAAATGTAGCATGCTTTTTGTGCAATCTCTCCCAATTGGCAGTATCTGAATCTTTTATAAGAGTATGGGTCTGTGCCTTATTAACCGGAAGTGAGGGACTGCTAATTCTTTTTGTAACATAGGTATTCGAGTACAACAAGGTTTCTGATTCTGACATGGGGTTAAAAGGAGGGATCAGGCACTTTAAGCACTTGCACAAGTAGTAAACAAGGGCCCCAACAGTCCAAAGGCTTGCACAAAAAAGTGAAACTAACAAAGGGCAACCAAATACCCCCTTGAGAGCTTAGGTACATACTTGGACATAAATAGTAGCTCCCGAAGGAAATGCTCATTGCATGATCCAGTACAGTTAATTGAATTAATCAAAAAGGTAGGTGCAAACGAACAGAACCTATTGACCACTTAATGCAGTCAATTACCAGCTGTATACACGTACAGAAAATTTAATCTTGGCATAGTTTGCATAAAGAAAAATGTGTAATTGATTATGCAAAATGTTAATTCAATTCTAATAAGAGGGTCAGTTGACACATGTAGACATATATGTCCAGCAATGCATTAAGTAATGCCACAGAACGCGCAGGCACATATATGTGCTACTAAACTCCAAGCCTATTAGTCTCCATAAGTTGCCTTCAGAAATAAGATAGGTGGCACTAGGCTAAGTCTAGAAAAGATGTGGAGTAAACAATGATGCTTCGGTCTCTATGTTAATAAACAGGCAAGACCATCTTCAGGACTGTTATACCTATGGTAACATGACTGACTTCTAGTTCTGAAGAAATAAAAAACAAAAAAGCAGAAATCACCTATGTACACCTATAACATAAATGGAAAAGTTAAGAGAATACAAATGAGTAAAACAAAAAACATCATAGTAAAAAATACAATCTAAAAACGACATAAAACTACTTCCAAAACGATGTGGCTATCATGCTAAAAAGGGACAATGTAGAGTGCATATAGTAAAGCAAGGTGACTGCATCAAAATATACAGAGAACACCAAAAGGACAATCAAGTCAACTGATGAATATGCAGTTGTAATTCGGAAGTGAGAGTCACTGGAATCAAGTGATCACAAGTAGGTTGTTCACCATGACTAGAGGTCAACTGACAAAAATGCAGATATGCAGGAGTGTGAAGAATGCAAAAAGAACAGAGGATGGAAAGAATGCTGTACAAATCAAACATTCACCCCCAGTGTTAAATCCATTGTTATTTTGCACGCCACATCATTCCAGTTTAGACCCAGCCATATGCAAATCAGTCTTAACACTGCTTCTGTTGGGAACTGTACAGTCTGAACTTCCAGGCTAGGTTCTCCCTGCACCAGAAACAAGCAACCTGGGACCGGTTTGTGGTATCACCCCTCATCAGCCAACTTAGCTTGAATCTGGTGGCGCAGCTAGCACAGGACCCACTTCTGGGCATACCCTTCCCACTTAGGGCAACAAATGCAAAAATAACAGATGATAGATGGAATTCTGAACAAATCCAACATTCACCCCCAGTCACAGATCGGGTTAAATCCATTGTTTTTTTGCATGCCATGTGTTAGACCTGTCAGCCCTTTGGGTGGTCCCTCCTCATCATTATTTATTTTGTCCCACTTTTGCCTCAAACCCTGTTAGAATTTTTCCTTTTTGGGAACCACCAGACTTTTTAGTGTTGATGCAGGGTCAGGGAGCCATTTTCCCTACCCCTGGAACTTCTGTCTGAGGGCCTGAGACACAAAATGGTGGCCACCCATTGTCACCTGTGACATCACCAGAACCCACTGGAGGTTTCCAGAACATTCTAGAACCTTGTGACAGAGGGAGAGGCAGTTTAGAATGTTGGGAGGCCATCTCAGAGTGGCAGTTGGCATCTGACTAGAGAGGAGAGAGGACCAGTTCAGAAGGAGGTTGGAGTAAGGCAGCAGGGGTGGAAACCAGTGCTTGGAGTGGGGTCCAGAAACCCACCCTTGATGCTAGTCCCTACTGACCAAGCCCAGCCTAGAGCCCTGTGTGGGACCAAGACCAGAAAAACCATCTTAAGGACCTAAATATTGTGAAGAGGCCTTAAAGATGAAGACCAGCAAGCTCCTGACCTGTTTAGCGGTGTCCTCCTGGAGTCCTGACGTCGAGAAGCCTGGAGACCGGAGGCCTGAGGTGGAGAAGCGGCGCTGACAGAAAGCAGACGTCGTACCCGGAGCCGTCAGAGGTCGAGAGAGGGCGCCGACGGAGGTCGTGGAGAGACACCGGAGGTCGAGTAAAGAGTCACCTGAGGTCGAGGTGAAGCGCGCCGGAGGTCGGGAGTGGAGGTCGCACTCGAGACACCCGGAAGCGGGGAGACCGTGACCCTGCGACGCCGGAAGGCGACATCGAGCCGGAGCAGCCCAGCGACATCGAGCCGGAGCAGCCCAGCGACATCGAGCCGAAGCCGCCCAGTGACACCGAGCCGAGGCCGCCCAGCGACATCGATCCGGAACCGCCAGCGACACCGATCCGAAGCCGCCCAGCGACACCGAACCGGAGCCGCCCAGCGACATCGAGCCGGAGCCGCCTCACGACATCGACACGGCGCCGAGCGGAGCCGATCATCGTGAAAAGGGCAGTAAGTGGTAGAAAGGGCATCTGAGGCCCTGTGGAGCCCTAAAAGACCATTCTAGGGGCTAGAGGGGTGTTAGAACCGGCCTGGGAGTGCCAGGGGTGAACTGAGACTGGTGCAGTGACCTCTGTGAGGGGTTGTGTATTTTGGGAGAGCCAGATCCTTAGGTTACCCTTATTCTACCTCAGTTCAGGCCCAGCCTTGACCAATCTAGGTGGGACACCCCCCCATGTCATCCAAATGACCACAAGCTGTACTTGGGCATAGTAAAACCAAACTACCTCAGGAAAGTGATGTGAACTGTAATTGTCATTAATTGTGTTATTTAAGTTATTGAAGGTGCTTTATTTATTGACTGTATTTATTGTCTGACTGTATTTATTCCTGCATTGTATTTATTGTCTGACAGTATTTATTAGCCATTTGTATTTATTGCACCCCTATTTATTCCTTGCTTATTTATGACCTGATCCTATTTATTGAAACCCCACTGTGGTATGAATTATTTGACCTGCCCTTTTAAAGGAGAATCTTATGGTACTGTATTTATTTTATGAACCCTGCAACTAAGAGAAAATAAGATAAAGACAAACTACTTTCTTTCATAATTTTTACGGTGTAGTGTCGTTTTTGGAACGGATGAACGCATGGTTATTGTGAGGGTGTGACGTACGCTTAACACGGTGCCTGACCCCCAACCGCTCGAGCCAAGCTACCACTGTGCTGGGAACCTGGTGACTGCTAACCCGGTTGCCCGGTTTCCAACATAAAATTGGTGTTCAGCGGTGGGATTGAGCTGTGCTTGCGTCTACTCGACAATAACTGTGGGTAGTCCATAGGCCTACACCGGGAGTTTTCTCCAAGCGGACTTCCTAATTTTGAGTTTTGTTTTTTCCAAATTTACTTCTGGTGGTGGGAGGAGGTATTACAAAAGGTACCCCCCTGCATAGCTTCTGTAAACAACTGTCTTCTATCCTGAGTGGGCAAAATGGAGTTTGTATTGGAAGATGTGGAAACTTACACTGTGGCCCAACTCAGAGAGTTTTGTGAGCGAGAGGGGGTGTTTTGTCCCCAAGGTGCAAAGAAGGGTGAGCTCCAGACCAGCTTAAGGGCTTGGGGGGAGGCACGACGAGAAAGTAAGGTTGAGAAGGAGGACAGGGATGGAGAGCCTGACAGCGAGGGGGCTGGTCTGTACCAACCTGAGGTGGGGAACCTAGTAGCGGGGCCCAGAACACTTTCAAGGAAGGGCAGCAGTGTCTCTAGCAACGGCTTATTAGAAGCAGAATTCACTGACCGGAGGGAGAAAAGACAGCTCACATGGGATTTGGCGAAGCTGGAGAATGAAAAGGAGGAACGGAGGATGGCTCACA
The DNA here is from genome assembly GCF_964204655.1 of Triturus cristatus. NCBI lineage: Eukaryota > Metazoa > Chordata > Amphibia > Caudata > Salamandridae > Triturus > Triturus cristatus. The sequence continues at coordinate 720,724,518 of NC_140591.1, read as the reverse complement.
AGTTGAGGCTCAGGGAGATAGATCTCCAGATCCTACGGGTCGGGGCACACCCTGTTCCTAATGGTGGCAGCGAAGAAAGAGAAATCACCAGGGAATCCAAACCCTATTTGCCAAAAGACATAGTAGCTAGCTATAGTGCAGGTGATGATATCGCCAAGTGGCTAGCGGCCTATGAGATCTCATTAAGAGTCCATGGGGTTCCAGAGAAGTATTGGGGAGGGGGATTGTATAAATACATGCCTCCAGCTGGTAGGGATAAATTATTGGCCCTAGAGCAGGATGAGCAGACCCACTACCCCACCATGAAAGTGGCGCTCGTGAGGAAGTTTGGACTAACACCCGAGAAGTACAGACAGAAGTTCCGGGGTAGCCACAAACTGGGCACACAGAATTGGGTGGATTTCCTGGACTATGCAAAGAAGGCATTAGAGGGTTGGATACAGGGCAGCGAGGTGAGGGACTACGAGGGGTTGTTTGATTTGATGTTGAAGGAACACCTGCTCGAAAAATGTTTCCCCGAACTGCGATAACACCTGGTGGATAGCAAGCTGACCAATCCCCGGAAGCTTGCTGAGGAGGCGGACATTTGGGCTAGTACCCGGGTGTCCACAAGGGGGACTGGAGGGGACTCTCAAAAGACCGGCAGGGCGCCCCCCAGAAGAAAGAGGGAGGGGAAAAGAAAACGGAGTTCTCTAAAGGCCCCCAAAATAGTTCCCAAGGGAAGGGAACAGGATTCACCCCTAGGGCTAACCCACCCAGAAACCCTAATCCTGGCCAGAGTCAGCAGCCAAGGGTTGTCCATTGCTACGAGTGCGGTGGTGTCGGACACTATAAGGGAGATGTGAAGTGCCCGAAAAGACCACCCCCTCCCATCGGAGGAAAGATCCCCGGAGTAGCTAGTGTAGTGCTCGGGGAGGAGATGCTCTTACATAAGGGAAGGGAGTGGGCGGGTGTCACTTTAGTGTCCCTGGGAGAACGGGAGATGGTTCCTAAGATCCAGGTGCCCGCAAATACCACAAAGTATGGGCAGTGGGTCACCATCAACGGCCAAAGAGGGGAGGCTCTGAGAGACACAGGGGCCAGTATGACTATGGTACGTAGCCAACTGGTGTCTCCAGAGCAGGTGATTCCCCATGTGCTCCACCCTGCCGCGATGGCTGACGGCAGAATGGGCCACTATCCGGTGGCCGAGGTTCCATTTGAATGGGAAGGGGTTGCAGGTTCACTTCGAGTTGCCGTAAGCCCTGCCGTGCCAGTCGATTGTCTGCTGGGGAATGACATGGAGCATAATGCTTGGAAGGAGGTGGAATACCGGACTCATGCTGAGATGCTGGGTACACCTGACTGGGCCTGTGTCAGCACAAGGTCTGCGACTACCCGGAGGGGGAGTTCGTTTAGGCGGGAGCCTGGAACAAAGGCACCGCCGGCTGCCAATCAAGGGAAGAACCGAGGACAGGAGGAGCCTGCCTCGGCATCTGCGCCCCGTGTGACGGATAGGCCACCGGAGGTGGTGGACCAGGAGTCCGCGGAGGGGGATGTTACCAAACTGGAGAACCTACCCATCCCGGCCGAGTGGCACGTGGAGGGAGGGCCGACCAGGGAGGAATTCTGCAAGGGCCAGAGGGAGTGTCCTACCCTTGAGGGACTGAGGCGACAGGCCGAAGCCCAGGCAGCAGGTAACGTTGAGGGGAACTACCACATTTACTGGGAGGATGGCCTCCTCTACAGTGAACCCAAGGCACCCATGCACGGATCATCACGGGCCTTGGTTGTCCCCCAACGTTACCGAGCCTTCCTTCTGGAATTGGCTCATGAAATCCCCTTGGCAGGACACCTGGGGCAAGACAAGACCTTTGCCCGGCTTGTCCCACACTTTTATTGGCCTCAGATGAAAGTGTCGTCCGACACCTACTGCCGGACGTGTGTGTCTTGTCAAGCCAGTGGTAAAACAGGGGTGAAGCTGAAAGCTCCCCTGGAACCACTTCCTGTCGTTAGCACCCCCTTTGAAAGGGTGGGCATCGACATTGTGGGTCCATTAGATCCGCCTACTACAGCTGGTCACAGGTTTATCCTGGTTCTGGTGGATCATGCCACACGGTACCCAGAGGCTATACCTCTGAGGACCATTACTGCACCTGTTGTGGCTAGGGCCCTGATGGGAATCTTTACCCAAGTGGGTTTTCCCAAGGAAGTTGTGTCCGACAGGGGGACCAACTTCATCTCAGCATACATGCAGGCGATGTGGAAGGAGTGTGGAGTGACCTACCGGTTCACCACTCCTTACCACCCCCAGACCAATGGTCTGGTGGAGAGGTTCAATAAGACCTTGAAAGGCATGATCAGAAGTCTACCTGAAAGCCTGCGGAGGAAATGGGACGTCCTCCTACCCTGTCTATTGTTTTCCTACAGGGAAGTGCCACAGAGGGAGTGGGCTTCAGCCCCTTCGAGCTTTTGTATGGGCACCCTGTGCGTGGACCTCTCAGCCTGGTGAGAGACGGATGGGAAAGAACTCCCAGAAAGCTTCCCCAGGACGTGGTGAGCTACATGCTGGCCTTCCGGAGCCAAATGGCTAAGTTGTGGAAGCAAGCTTCTGACAACTTGGAAGCCAGCCAAGCAGTGATGAAGGCGTGGTATGACCACAATGCTCACCCGGTGGAATTGGAGCCTGGCCAGAAGGTGTGGGTGAACGAACCAGGAGAGCTTAGCGCCCTCCAGGATCGCTGGTCAGGACCCTTTGAGGTGTTGGAGAAGAAGGGTAAGGCTACCTACTTGGTGGATCTGAAGACCCCTCGTCAGCCCCTACAGGTGCTGCATGCCAACCGCCTCAAACCCCACCATGAGAGGCCCGAAGTCCTATTGTTAATGGTGACTGATGGAGCAGAGGACGTGGAAAGTGAGCCTCTCCCCGACTTATTTGCGTCTCAAGAGAAGGATGGGTTGGTGGAGGGAGTGATTCTCTCCCCGTCCCTAACTCCTGAACAGCAGGAGGACTGCCGCCAGGTCCTGGGGCAGTACTCTTCGTTGTTCTCCCTTGTTCCGGGTAGGACTCACCTGTGCGTCCATGACGTGGACACAGGAGACAGCCCACCTGTGAAGTCAAAGATCTACCGGATGACAGACAAGGTGATGGCCAGCATTCACAGTGAAGTCACTAAGATGCTGGAGCTAGGAGTGATTGAACCTTCCAGCAGCCCCTGGTCCAGTCCGGTGGTACTAGTACCAAAAGCTGCACCACCGGGTGCCCAACCGGAACTGAGGTTCTGTGTGGACTACCGGGGACTGAATTCAGTAACCAAGACTGATGCTCATCCGATACCAAGGGCGGATGAATTGATTGACCGGCTGGGAGCTGCCCAATATCTGAGTACCTTTGACCTTACTTCCGGGTACTGGCAGATCTCTCTGACTGATGGAGCTAAGGAAAGGTCAGCCTTCTCCACGCCCAAGGGCCACTACCAGTTCTGCGTGATGCCCTTTGGGCTTAAGAACGCCCCTGCCACGTTTCAGCGTCTGGTGAACCAGATCCTCGCCGGAATGGAGAGTTTCTCTGCTGCTTATCTGGACGACATTGCCGTCTTCAGTAACAGCTGGGAGGATCACTTGCGTCACCTGCAAACTGTTCTCCAGGCCCTGAAACAAGCTGGGTTAACGATCAAGGCCAGTAAATGCCAGATCGGGCAGGGGTCGGTAGTGTACCTTGGACACTTGGTGGGTAGGGGAGCGGTGCAACCCCTCCAGGCGAAAATCGAGGCTATTATGGCCTGGGAACCCCCCAAGACTCAGACTGAGGTCCGAGCTTTTCTGGGCCTCACAGGATATTACCGCCGCTTCGTGAAGGGGTACGGGACCATTGTGGCCCCCCTCACGGAGCTTACGTCCAAGAAGCAACCTCGACGGGTAGTCTGGACGGAGGCTTGTCAGCAGGCCTTTGTGAAACTGAAGCAAGCCATGTGCGAGGCCCCGGTCTTAAGGGCCCCAGATTTTTCCAAGGAGTTCATTGTCCAGACGGATGCATCGGAACATGGCATTGGGGCAGTGTTATCGCAACTCAATGAAGAGGGTCTGGATCAACCCGTGGTCTTCCTATCCCGGAGACTACTTCCCAGGGAACAGAAGTGGAGTGCAATAGAGCGTGAAGCCTTTGCAGTGGTATGGGCTCTGAAGAAGTTGCGGCCATACCTGTTTGGCTCGCACTTCCTAGTTCAGACTGACCACAGACCCCTTCGTTGGCTGATGCAGATGAAGGGGGAGAATCCCAAGTTGCTAAGGTGGTCTATCTCCCTACAGGGAATGGACTTTCAGGTGGAACATCGGCCTGGAGTGGACCACGCCAATACAGACGGTCTCTCAAGGTATTTCCGCCTTAGTGATGAGAACTCCCAAGGGGTTGGGTAGCTCTCCCCACTTTCAGCTGGGGGGGACGCGTGTTAGACCTGTCAGCCCTTTGGGTGGTCCCTCCTCATCATTATTTATTTTGTCCCACTTTTGCCTCAAACCCTGTTAGAATTTTTCCTTTTTGGGAACCACCAGACTTTTTAGTGTTGATGCAGGGTCAGGGAGCCATTTTCCCTACCCCTGGAACTTCTGTCTGAGGGCCTGAGACACAAAATGGTGGCCACCCATTGTCACCTGTGACATCACCAGAACCCACTGGAGGTTTCCAGAATATTCTAGAACCTTGTGACAGAGGGAGAGGCAGTTTAGAATGTTGGGAGGCCATCTCAGAGTGGCAGTTGGCATCTGACTAGAGAGGAGAGAGGACCAGTTCAGAAGGAGGTCGGAGTAAGGCAGCAGGGGTGGAAACCAGTGCTTGGAGTGGGGTCCAGAAACCCACCCTTGATGCTAGTCCCTACTGACCAAGCCCAGCCTAGAGCCCTGTGTGGGACCAAGACCAGAAAAACCATCTTAAGGACCTAAATATTGTGAAGAGGCCTTAAAGAAGAAGACCAGCAAGCTCCTGACCTGTTTAGCGGTGTCCTCCTGGAGTCCTGACGTCGAGAAGCCTGGAGACCTGAGGCCTGAGGTGGAGAAGCGGCGCTGACAGAAAGCAGACGTCGTACCTGGAGCCGTCAGAGGTCGAGAGAGGGCGCCGACGGAGGTCGTGGAGAGACACCGGAGGTCGAGTAAGGAGTCACCTGAGGTCGAGGTGAAGCGCGCCGGAGGTCGGGAGTGGAGATCGCACTCCGGAGACGCCGGAATCTGAGGTGAAGCGCGCCGGAGGTCGGGAGTGGAGGTCGCACTCCGGAGACACCCGGAAGCGGGGAGACCGTGACCCTGCGACGCCGGAAGGCGACATCGAGCCGGAGCAGCCCAGCGACATCGAGCCGGAGCAGCCCAGCGACATCGAGCCGAAGCCGCCCAGCGACACCGAGCCGAGGCCGCCCAGCGACATCGATCCGGAACCGCCAGCGACACCGATCCGAAGCCGCCCAGCGACACTGAACCGGAGCCGCCCAGCGACATCGAGCCGGAGCCGCCTCACGACATCGACACGGCCCCGAGCGGAGCCGATCATCGTGAAAAGGGCAGTAAGTGGTAGAAAGGGCATCTGAGGCCCTGTGGAGCCCTAAAAGACCATTCTAGGGGCTAGAGGGGTGTTAGAACCGGCCTGGGAGTGCCAGGGGTGAACTGAGACTGGTGCAGTGACCTCTGTGAGGGGTTGTGTATTTTGGGAGAGCCAGATCCTTAGGTTACCCTTATTCTACCTCAGTTCAGGCCCAGCCTTGACCAATCTAGGTGGGACACCCCCCATGTCATCCAAATGACCAAAAGCTGTACTTGGGCATAGTAAAACCAAACTACCTCAGGAAAGTGATGTGAACTGTAATTGTCATTAATTGTGTTATTTAAGTTATTGAAGGTGCTTTATTTATTGACTGTATTTATTGTCTGACTGTATTTATTCCTGCATTGTATTTATTGTCTGACAGTATTTATTAGCCATTTGTATTTATTGCACCCCTATTTTTTCCTTGCTTATTTATGACCTGATCCTATTTATTGAAACCCCACTGTGGTATTAATTATTTGACCTGCCCTTTTAAAGGAGAATCTTATGGTACTGTATTTATTTTATGAACCCTGCAACTAAGAGAAAATAAGATAAAGACAAACTACTTTCTTTCATAATTTTTACGGTGTAGTGTCGTTTTTGGAACGGATGAACGCATGGTTATTGTGAGGGTGTGACGTACGCTTAACGCGGTGCCTGACCCCCAACCGCTCGAGCCAAGCTACCACTGTGCTGGGAACCTGGTGACTGCTAACCCGGTTGCCCGGTTTCCAACACCATGCCATTCCAGTTTAGACCCAACCATATGCAAATAAATCTTAACCCTGATCCCATGAGAACAGTCCAGCCTGAACTGCCAGACAGGGTCCTCAATGGCTGGGTCCAAACTGAGGTGGCATGGTAAGTAAAAGAATGATGGATTTAACCCAGATCTCTTGGCTGGGGGTGAATGTTTGAATTGTTCCAAATTCCGTCCATCATTTGTGTGTCTTTTGCTTTCTCGCTCTAAGTGTGCCAGGCATGCCCAGAAGTGGGTCCCGGGCTCACTGTGCCATTGGATTCAAGCTAGCCTGGCTGATGAGGGGTGATACCCCGAAACAAGCCCCCAGATCCTTGTTTCTGGTCCAGAGAGGACCTGGCTGGGCAGATCGGGCTGGACTGCTCCCACAAGGAGCAGGGTCAAGACTGATATGCATATGGCTGGGTCTAAACTGGGAAGGCATGGTGAGCAAAAGAATGATGGATGTAGCCCAGATCTCTTGACTGGGGGTGAATGTTGGATTTGTTCTGCATTTCGTCCATCATTTGTTTGTCTTTTGCTTTCTCATCCAAAGTGTGAAGGAGGGCCAGGCCAGTCCAGAAGCACGTGGGAGCACAAAGTCGACAGCTTAAAAAAGTAAAAAATATGCATATACCAATGAATGTGACAACAGCAGAACAAGGACATGACATTAAGAGCAGATAAAATGAAGCCAATGATATTCTGGTATCACACCAGCTGCACGCCTGCTTCTAGGCCTTCACAGAACTGAAGATATCACAGATCACTGACTGTAACTTCATTGGCTCCTAGTGGCCAAATTTCCTCTTTTTAACAAGCCTTGTTTGGTACAAAGAGCAATTTACCAAACTGGCGCTCAGTACTTGCAAGAAACATTCATAATCTACTCTCATGTTAGATCTCTTTATTCTTCCAAGCAACTGTTACTACTTTGCCTAGGATCGAAAGGTCTCCAAGAGAAGCACATTTTACTGGACGGCCTGCAGTTGTAATGTACTTCGGCTCCATTTTAGGAAAATGACTAAACCTCTGGTCTTAAAAAGAGATTTTAAGACCTATATCTTAATGTTATGAAGTTCTTATGATATAAGATTCTCAAGGGCCTGGATACCCTAATTGGCAGCAATGTGCTCCACAAGTGTATCATCATCATTCGTTCATCCGTTGGCTGATTTTAGGGACCTTTTAAATCAGTTGAATGTGCACTAAAGGCACACTGTTTTGCATGTTGTCAGGCATTTTGGTGTTACTTACTGCTATTCCAAATTTAACAATGAGAAATGATTCAAGTATGTCACTCTATGAAAGATACAATTCTGGAGAACAATGAGATGCAGTGTAAGGTGCAAAAATGAGTTGTCAGATATGCTCTCAACAGCTTACTGGAAGGAACGGTTGATCCAGGATCTCTAATGGGAAAGAAATACTTACCAAAGATCGCCTTCAAAGCAATTAGCATCATAAGTGATCAAGAATAAATGAAGTAGAAAAAATTAAGGGCTAAGATGACCTATGTTGGTAAGCACTTGACATCTTGGTTCTATAATCATCTTCCTACTCTTTATTTATCGCTAACCTTATGGCACCTGCCAAGGACCTCTTCTCTCTTTTGTGTTGTTATAGCGTTTCTTACCTAGCTTGAAATAAAGCTCTCTGCTGCTCTTGAGGTGAAGTTTACACTCTACACACGCTGCCACTAAACAATGGATAAAAAGATATTTAAACAGGGGATGGAGCTTTATGGCTAGAGCGGTCGACCTCGTAGCTGGGGAACCAGGTTCGAGTCTCAGCATCGATGCCCAACATCCTGTTATTCTGGGCAAATCACTTAATCTCCCCGTGCCTAACATAAAAAATGAATGTGTCCATCTGTAACGAAACTGTTGCTCATGTAAAGCGCTCTGATACCTGATATCTTGGAGTCTACTTCGCGCTATATAAAACAAAAAAACAAAAAACAAATATGCATGCTTACTGACATGGACCATTAAAACAATGCACTTCTTATTTAAACAATTTTTTAATTGCCTTTATTATATAATTGCCAATAGTTCCACATATACATTATAACAATACAGTGACTCCTGTTTTCAACATTTGTCACTAATTTGGATGTCATCATTAACATTTAAAAATAAATCATTTATGCAATATACAAAAAAACAACAACGTGATATGAATTGCAAACTGGCCAATATGAATTTACAGTACATACAGTAAATAAAATAAGACATTTGAATGAGTTCACTGGATATGACATTTTTGAATCCCTAATTTTTAAAATTACAAGAACATATAGTTGAAACTGGGTACAAAGTAAGGCAGCATATTCTGTTTAGCAATCAAACCCCCCCAACATTTTAGATAAAATTAAGATTCTTGAGCAGTGGCGCTGAAACATGGACATCATGTTTCGAAAATTATAAAAGGAATAGGTTTGTCCTGCAAAAAAATAAATTAAAAAAACAGAAACTTCAGTGAACACCGTATTCTCTGTAGTTTGCTGATGCAGCATTTACTTCGAACCAAGGTAATTCACTAATCCCTAAATCCTCTTCAGGTGTATTCGCCAGTAAAACGCAATGGATTTTTATGACTGGTTTCACTCATGAGGTCAGACTAAATGTTACTCTCACCTCCACTATATTTTCACTTGTTTGGTTGCATAGACTAGAGGATAAATCCAAAATTAGGGTAAAGGTTTAATTTCACATTGGATTTATTTATTAGATTGCATTTTCAAAGGTTAATTAGATCAGTTCTGCTTAGATGACATGGTGAAGTTCAAGAAGGAACAAATTGTAAGTTTTAGCCATTGCTTTACACGGTGATTACAAACACTTCTGGGGCCATATCATGATGGGTTGTCCTGACTTAGACCAGAGCCAGAGCCTTTTGTATTCACCAACAGTATGTAAAGTGATTTAATTTAACCCAATAATTCTCCATGTTAGGCTTATTTTTAGAGTGAATAGCTTGGAAACACCAGGATTTTCCTCTTTCTGATGCTGAGCCTTCTAAACTAATGCACTATCTCACAGTAATATTGGGTCAAATGAATTCATTTTACTAACTGAAGTCACGGGGCTCTGTACTCAGCCAGAGCAGTTCATCATGATTCTGCCCCTGAAATTTAGGAATTACTTTTTTCAAACTGTGGCCAGATTTGATTCTCATTTATGAATGCAAAGTCTTCAATTTTTCTAGAAATGACATAACACTGCACTGGTGCAATACAATTTTGCATAAGCAAACAAGTTTAATAGAAGAATGAATTAATTAAAATACATAGTTTTGGCAATAATCGTGGAGCACAAATGTAATGCTTTTAGTAAATGCAAATGTAGAAGTTGAACTGTTTACTTGGAGTAATATCAGTCCAATAATGCCCTGCATACGTGAAGACCATATGTAATCTGGCCCCATGTTCGATATAGATACATGATGTGGTCATTAGGAAAGGAAAATGTATGAATATTTAAATCAGATGAAGTTGCTATAACTTTCCTTGTTAAATTATCTTATTGTGTGTCAATGTAGGGATGAACATACTGGAATTACACAGAAACTCGTTAACTTTGGCTCTCTGTTTTTGCCTGACTCTTTATTTAGGGCCAGGGGCCATCTTGTAAATGTGGCAGCTCATGCTTAACCAGTGGACAATATAGCTTTGATTCCTACCTAAGCAGGGCTGCCAAAACAGCATGGATCTATTTATTTTCCTCTATGGCCAATCCTTCGAGCCTACCACTGTTGGAATAGCCATAGAGAATCTGTCTGAGCTCACCAATAAAAGAATGAGGCAGAAGGCAGCAACCTGCCAGCCAATGGTCGTTGCATCTAAAATGCCTGCTCTTTGTATGCTATTATCTGCTAAGTGCTGATTTTCAGTCTCATCGAGTCTCTAGGCATAAAACACGACTCTCCTAGATAGTAACCAAGGAGGCTGGTTTGAGGAAAAAGACTATTTTGGAGAGCTTATTATGGCATCAGAGCACCACAGGGAACTCATTAGTTATGCTACAGCACTACTAAATATCCAGGAAAGAGTTGCCTTTACTGAAGCTTCAGAAGATAACTGACTAAATATTTGCCAAAATATCAGTTTATATTTTCAACACAGCCAGCACATTAATTTGTTTCACACCCATTGGGACTCCATCAGACTAGAATATGGCCATGCAAGCTACAGTGGTTCTAAATATCTATTTAAGGGTATGCCTCAGTGTCTAAGACTTCAGCCTTTTGTGGGCCATGAGACTCACTGGTAGAAATGCAGATAAGAAAGGTAAAAATACGCGGCAGTGAGTTTCAAGTCTCTTAAGCTATGAGTGTGAGAAAACGGAATAGGATTACCTGAACACTCCATGAGTCTGACAAAACATAAGACATTGTCATTCCTGCATAGGAACAATCTGAAATGTCAGAATGGGACAAACCGGTATATATCGGTAGATGTGGATTGGGAATTCACAGCTCAAAAGAGCTGCTGGAGTATTGTGCGCAAATAATCTCCATGTTAAAATGGTGCTCATTAATTAAATGAACAACAATCTCTTAAACTGAAAATGATCAGAAAATGAAAAATCTGCACAAAAATGACACAAGGCAGTAAACTGGAGGGAGGTTGAATATTCCCCACCTATTAAGACAGGAAACTGCAGCTAGCCTTGGTTATGCTGCAGTAAATTGCTTTGATCAATTATTGTAATAAACTTGGTCCTGAGAGCTTTGTCTTAAGAACTTGGGTAGTATGGACATAATCACCCCATCCACAGTGCAACCCATTGCACTGTGGACAGAGAGGTGATGTGCAAGCACCCATGACTAGAAATCTCTTTGGTGTCTGCACCAGAGAGATTCCCTTATGAAGTGCACCTCAGGCTGCAAGGGAAGAGATTTCCTTGCAGCATAACTCTTTGGCTTTTGTTTTTGGAATCCAATTAGAGCACTGAAAGCTCAGAATGGTTTCAGTCAGTTTGATTGGTGCCTGGGCCCTCAGCCCAGCAAACCTAAACACTGATTTGGATGTGAGAGGTACTGTGCGAATGGAGAAACTCCCCCCATTTCCAGTGCTACTACTCCCGAATGAATCTCCGCTAGAGGATCTTGGGGGGGGAGGGGTGTACCCATTGAGCAAGAATCCACTCCACCAGGAATATAGAAATGGGTAGTGGTCTCCCAGCACAGCCAATTACTCCTTCTACTGTGGGGCCATGTCAGTCTCTCTGTTACCATAGGAGGGTGCAATAGAGCGTATACTCTAATCTGCCTATCCCAACGGCCGCAGAAAACCCATTAGGAATGGGATTTTATTTATTTTTTTAAGAGAAAAAGAATATGGGGGGGGCATCCTTGCATTAGGTTGCACAGCCACCCCTGGCACCCAAACAAAATGTCTGCCCCCTAGGGGGCAGATGGTGGGTTTACCGCCATCTGCCCACCCCAGAGAGGTCGAGCACCTGCACTCATTGTTTCAAAAAAGAATGCAGCCACACCATCTTGGATTCCCATAGGTCTCTAGTTTTCATAAAAACGCACGGTTAATAGATGACCCCTGGGGCTGACCAACAATCGGCCCAAATACAGCATCCACACAAATCCCAACAAAATTCTGGATAATACCATGGTACGCCTTGTGGAGTTGCTTGTCCAATGTGATAGATTAATCTACATAAATGAGTACCATTTTCATTGAAAGTCAATGTGCAAAAAACATATTTTAGAAATGCCATCAAAATTAACCTGATGTTATGAGTAATCCCAATTCCAAAGTGGTACAAATAATCTCTAATCCTAAACTCAGATTTCTGGACACATTAAAAATGTGTATTCTTCTTTCTTTCCCATGTTTTATTCATTAGATTTTTCCTTTAAAATTGATCCATGGTCAGAACATATAAAAAGAAATCTATATCCGTTGATGGCGCTTGGTATATAGCAGATTTTAGACCACTGACATACACTATGGGGGCTATTCACAAAGGTACCTTACACTTGTGGTTAATTTACATGTGTAATTTACTCTTAAACCTTTAAGTAACTTATCTACTTTGGGCCTATCATGAAATCCCAGTGTAAAGTTCCTCAGAAGTGTAGGTGTACATACAAGGCCAACTACGGATACTGCAACACATTTCAATACAAAAATAACAAAGATGGGACTTAAAACCCCACAGGAAATCATGTTATTATAAATTACATTATTTAAAATAGATAACAAATATAAATAGATATACTTAAATCTAAAAAGAAAACATTTATTATTTAATTATAACTTCAGAATTTTTTATTTACGTTTAATAAGTTAAATTAATATATTTAAATCGATAGAAAACGTAATTCAAACTTTTGGTAATAGTGGCATAGCATTTTTATTATTTTGTTCTACTTTAAAAAAAACATAAAACATTAAACTACATTAATATCTATCATATAAATATTTTCTCTAAATTTATTATAAAGTCAATGCACTTTTTAAAAAATGTTTCCTATATTTTACCATATGGAGATCTACTACTGTGGAGTGTCCCTATGGTAAAGTATAGGAAAAGTAAAACGTTGACTTACCTAAACATTGAATAACAAATATTTTTTTAAGTTTAACTAACGCAAAACACAAAAATAAGCAATATTAATGATTGAAACCCATTTATATAATGAATTAATTGTAATGTAATTATATTTAAAATGTAATGGTACATTAATTTATAAATTCAAAAAGATTTGTTAACATTTTTATAATTAAATAATACATATGTTATTTTTATATTTGTATAATTGCACCGTATTCATTTATATTTTTACCTATTTAAATTTAATGTAACATTATTTCCCATGGGGTTTTATTTGAATTCCCTACCTCCATTATTTTCTATGAGAGGGTGTTGAAGTATCAGTGGTTGGCCATGTATGGTGCTGGACTTACTCAAGGTATAAACTGGAGTAATTTACTTCTGTTTTGTATCCCTTTTGGCTTTAGTAACTTTAGATTGCAGTTTGTGAATATCAATGGTCTTATATTTTGTTGGGTGGGTACATGTCCATCCCAAAACTAGGCCTGGGCGAAAATTTCGTTCCGTTCGCGGAAATTGCAATAATTTGACATTTTCGCGTTCCGCGGAGAGCGCGAAAATGTCAAAAATTCCGGTTTCCGCAGCTTGGCGATAATTTGTTTCTTGCTCGCGCTGTAAAATAATACATTCTCTCGCGCGCGCGATCGCCTTACCTGAATCCCTGCGTTCGCCGACAAGTTTTCTTGATCCGGTCGCGTTCTCCATGAGATGTTGTATTGTTTTTAGCCATTTGCGCTGTCTCGCGACAGTTCGCGCCCGCAGTGACGTCATGCGTCGCGCGATCACGTCTTTCTTCTCGCGATCATGCACCGCGAGAACAACTCAAAACAAGATGGCCGCGCCCGCAAGCAACCACATGGGTAAGTTAGCGACCCGCAACCATGCAGAAAATCTCGCGAACATGCCGGAAAAAAACTTCCGCATCTTCGCGATATTTCCGCTTGTTTGCGATAATTTTAAACATTTTCGCGATAATTTGCGAAGGTTAATTCCGCAAATTCCGCCCACCCCTACCCAAAACCCCTCCCTAACTATTCCTAAACTCCTCCTTGCTCCTTCCTAAACCCCTTCCATTTAGGAGTAAGCATGTCCTTTGTTCCAGCCATTCGCCTGGTCCCCCCAACATTTACTACTCAGGGCCCGATTATGATGTCAGACGGACTTAAGTCTGTCCGACATCATTTTACGTACAGGGACTGACCGACCTCCTGTCAGTGGTCACAACGCAGCAATTAGGATGCGACCGAACACTGTTTGGTCGCACTCCTATTCTTTACAATGGGAGCATGCTGCTCTCAGTGTAAAGTGAAGAGGTGCAGTTCATCCCTGCAACCCATGGCGGGCACCTCAAGGTGCCAGCAGGGGGTTCAGGGATCAACAGGGGGGCACCATTGGTGCACCCTCGGCTGCCATCTGGAGGCCTTGGTCCCCTGGGGGCCCTGCTGGGAGCCGCCAAAGTCAACTTCCAACAGCCTTTCTGTGTCAGAAAGGTCAGCACAGAAAGGCTGTCAGAATCCGACATTGTAATCCCTAGGGTAGAAAGAGCCGCCCTTGGGATTACAGGAGGTTTCCGGAATGGCAGACGGGCTCTCCGAGCCCATCGGAAGACATTGGGAAATCCAGTTTGGATTCACTTCTGACCGACTCCATCCAAATGGGTCAGTCGGAAATTAATCCAAACAGGAGATCACGATGCTGTAGGAACGGCTCCGACCGAGGGTCGGAGCGGTTTCCTATGGCATCGTAATTGGCCCCTAAGTAGTAAACATACCTGAGTGAGGGTCTCCCCACAGAAAAAAAGGGAGGTGGAGTTGAAGATTTACACTGGTAGGTTTGTGAATAGCATTTTGCAGTACTTTAGTAGTAATAAGTAGTACTATTGCTGCACTAATAAGCCTCCTTCAAAATACAGTTTGTGAATAGGCCCCAATAATTTTAGATTAATGAAAGATAAAAATGTATACACAAGTAGACATTTCCCTTTGTTGAACATCAGCCAATAAAAGATAAAAACCTGAATATGTATATTCAGGTACTGGTTTACATTATTTATGGAACAAGAAATGTATTAACTAGGACACCGCGCGTGTCTAGTGTTTAGTATACTCCAGTAAATTTGGGGGCCACCTAGTTTCAGTTCCCCTAATAGTTTGTCAATAGCTTTACAGAAGGGAGCAATGCTCTCGTCACCTCTATGGCACAGGTGTGGTTCAATGGGATAACACTAAAATCTATTCCAGGGCCCAAAAAAATAAGTTAATCGCTATTCAAAAGCATACCCTTTTAATTGGAAATTTATCACTAGACAATGCTTTGGTTGAGACACTTATAAGCCTCTCTGACAACAAGATTTTCCCACATTTCTCTCTGTCGAACTTGATACCATAGTCCCTAGGGCTCATATTGTGTTAATATGAAGTAAAACGCTATCCTGTTACTGTAACACTGTAAAAGAAGATTTTTTTCTCTCCACTTTCAAACTCTTTAGAAGTATACTTCGTTCAATGGATGTGGATATTGCTGTATAATTCTTGAAATGTTTCTAAACGAAAGCAGGTATGCATGCCCTTTTGATGAATGTATCTGTGTGTGTTCTACAACAAAAAATAATGTCTTCCCCTTAAATCTTAAGCAGAGCAGGTTTAAGAACTTCTGGTGTAAAAGTGTACATTAAAAAACAACTAGTGCGGTCAGGAGGAATCCACCTGAAATGTTGGCCATAAGTTCTGTTGATAAAAAAGGACTTGTGCACCTATATACAATCTCACTGCAACATATCTGCAAAAAAGTCTCCTTTGTTTGCAGAGATGGCGAAACAGGGCACACTAGATAGCTTATAACTCCTATTATTCAAGAGCCATGGGGCCATATTATCAAGAATGGCAATAACATTATCGCCGCTTTAGCGGCAGGAAACTGCCGCTAAAGCGGCGATAAGGGGCTTGATAATATGCCCTTGTGAATTCCAATAGAAGACCAGGTTCTTGTGTGAAGGACATAAAATCTGGGCTTCTATTGGAATTCTCTGCGGCATATTATCAAGCCCCTTATCGCCGCTTTAGTGGCAGTTTCCTGCCGCTAAAGTGGCGATAATGTTATCGCCATTCTTGATAATATGGCCCATGGAGTGCACCTTATTAACAGTACTTTTTATTTGTTTATAACTGAGTATCCACATTTGTGGAATGCCTTATATCTGCATACTACATGCAGGCTAAAGGAGTGTATATTTAAATGAAGGTGCATTTTCCCTTCAGGAATTGCTGGTTAGAGGGTGATGGAATTGTTGCAAGCAATGCCTGTTTATGAAGATCTCCGGAAATGAGCTGGCTCCATTTATGTTGGTGTTTGACAATGTCATTTTTAAAGAGCGTGTGATCGTGGCATGTGTTCAAGGCACTGGTGATATCGATCCACAGCAGTTCAGAAGCCGACCTCTTCCACAACCCCGTGCACACTGAAACACACAAGAAACAACAACAACATCTAAAGTTGTGTCACACAACACTTGCCAGTTTTTCAAACAGCTGAATTAGTTCATCGTCCATTCACTTAAAGAAGGTGATCGATGCCCTAATCAATTCTTGTGCTGAATGCTCTGAGCAATGAAACTGATGAGGGAATACAAACCATTTACTCTGCTTCATAACATGAGATTCACTGAGAACCACCCCCCAGGGCTGTAAATTCTCCCCACCAGCTTCATGTGTTTGTGCACACATTCTTTAAAAAGAAAAAATCAAAAAAACTTTATTCGGTTTCCCAAGAATACGTGCACACATTCAACACAATGAAGTCAGAATTCTTATCATCATTTGGGGATCTCGTTTAAAAAATTGTGAGTGACAAGCAGTGAAACTTCAAGGCACATTTCTGAGTAAAGACCTGGAGGACGAACACAGAAAGGGTAGTGATCCGACCAGACATGTAGCACCTTTTTTTTTAACAGTTTTTACATCCCTTCCTGTTCACGACAAGATTTTAAATAAGAGCAGACATTCAAAGCAGAAGATCCGTGTTAGCAGTTCTGCTAACTAGTAAACTGCTGGGCCTGTCAAACTGCGGTGATTTGTTGCTCTGCCCCCCCCCCCCCCCCCCCATGATGACAAGAGCTGAAATGAAGCAGAGACTGCTTTTGGTTTGCATTGTCAGTGTAAATGCGAGCAGTTGACCTGTGCACTGTCGCCATAAATAAAACATCAAGTCAAATAATCTTTATTCGGATAAAAAAAAATAAAAAGATAACAAATATCAATAAAAAGCACTTTGACTTGAAATAAAACATTTGTGAGCTGATTAACAGATCTACAAGTGACAAAACACAAATCCATCCAGGCTTCAATGACGCCAACATGTCAAGTCTGAAGTCTTGCAATGTTGTATATCAAATCAGGGAATCTGGAGGCAAACACAGAACACATATTGCACCTGTTTAAGAAAAACATGAATAATGTACAATCATTACGTGCACATTTAAAACAGTGGGTACTACTGTAAGGGGGAGCAGCATGTTCCTGAATCATGTGATTAGTGGAGGCACTTTTAGGTTTGCATATTTAACATGTTTTTTTTTTTTTATAGAAAACATTGATGTCCATTTGGATTCACAGCGCTGTCTCGAACACAATGAAGGGCGTCGGTGTAGATTCTGCATGGTCTGTGAGAATCTGTCCATTTGGAACAATGTCTGCAGCATTTTTCTTGTTATGTGCCTAGAAGAATAACGTAGAGTAGTTATTAGCCAAGAAAAATCAATCAGCATGCTTGATCACATGATCACAGTACGCTAGAATGCCTTCGGCAGTAAGCCAACTTTATTTGAAACACCTTCAAGCAATGGCTATTTCACCAATTTCTCCTAAACTTTTTTTCTGAATGTAATTGGACCTACACCAGAAAAAAGTTGTATCTTGCCCAGGCGCTAGCTGCTTGTGGGGGTGTAACATGATTCCAGTCTCCTGTGTACATGCGTAGAAGTAGAAGGGGGTCACTGCCTACTTTCAATCAAAATATACTGCTTACATGGTAAAGGTGATCCACCCAGTAAATGCATTGGAGGAGCCGAGCTGAGAAGGGTCTGGCTCAGTTCTTAGAGCAAAAGCAGGTGCCAAATGGTCAAACTTTTTTTATATGTAAGTGACGAATAAGTTACTTACCCTTGGTAACGCCTAAATTGGTAGATACTCTATCTAACCGCAGATTCCTTACCTTAGAATTATCCCCAGGCATCAAACTGGATCTGGACATTTTTCGTGAGCAGTAACCCCACCCACTGGTAGGCGGCATTGTTTGGCTCTGAGTGGCATCATCTGCGCTGGAAGTGCCGTGCAGGGTGGCCATATAGGTGCCATCTCTGCACACTGACATCATTTTCTTTTCACAAATTTTCACGCCAGGCGTGCAGAGCCAAGAAGAACACTGGCCGCTAGTGTGGAAAGCTAGGGACCTGAAAGAGGTACAGCCCTGTCCCTAAAAATCTGTTCACAGAGCGGGAGTACGGATGGGTTGGTAAAGAATCTGCAGCTAGACAGATTTTCTACCAGATAAGGCGTTATCAAAGTTAAGTAACTTGTTAATTTGATAGAGATTTCTAGCCGCAGACTCCTTACCTTAGAATAGCTACCCAAGCAACACCTCTCCGGAGGTGGGTCTGTGAAACAATTTCACACCAAAAAGTCCTGGGGGACAGAACTGGCAAAGTGCCTATCCCGACAGGCCTGATTGTCCAGACAGTAGTGTTTTGTGAACACGTGCAGAGAGGCTCATGTTGCTGCCTGGCAGATGTCCGGGACTTCGCGTGCTAATGCAGTGGTTGCAGCCTTGGCTCTCATGGAATGAGCACACATGCTCCCAGGGGGTTGCTTCTTGGGCAGTGCATAGCAGATTTTAATGCAGAGCCGGACCCATCAGGAGCTGGTCTGTTTCTGCACCGTCATTTCCTTCTAAGCTCTGACCTACCCCACGAAAAGTAGGTTGTCCACCAGGAACTCTTTAGTGCAGTCAAGGTAAAACGACAAAGCTCTTTTTGTGTCCAGGCGGTGAAATAGCTACTCTGATGCTACCTCCTCTGTAGCTACAGCAGGGAGAGAAAACCTACCAGTATCTGGGGAAGTGACTCCACTGGCCTCCGCCAAGTCCTCACACCAGTCCATGTTGGTATATAGGGGCGGGTATCCTTCAGAGTCCAGCAAACCCTCCCAATGCTCCCAAAGTCCTAGCCCAAAGGACTAGGGCTCAGGTCTGGCCTGGACGGCACGGCTCTAGTCGGAGCAGGAGTCGATGTTGGATGGCGGCAAAGGTTAAGGTGGTACGACCGGCGCTGGTCAGGAACCATCTGTGTATCAAAGGGGTCCAACTTGTGCTGGGGGAGGACCTACTGCCGGGGAGCCAGTAGGGGCACCTCCCAAACCTGCCAGGCACAAAGGCACACCGGCAAAGACGAGTCACCCAAATAGGAGGTGCGTAGCCTCATAAAACTTTCAAAGTTGGGCAAGGGTCCAACCGGCACCCAGAAACTTAGGGAGGTGCGGAGCCAACCCAGGCTCCACTGCAGAGCCTGGCCTTGAATGACAATGCTCCCTTGTCTTGTTTGAACACCATGGTGGATGAGGTAAATAGAAGACCTCTTTGACTTCTCATTCATCTTTTTCTTGCGGGACTTACCGGAACGCCTGTACGACTTCGATTGCGATGAGGATCTTTGGCTCCGCTACCGATCCTGGGAGCTTTCTCTCATCTGGGATCGAGACCGTCTTGGCATCACACATCAAGTAGCAAGGAGCTTGAGCGACAACTCCCTCAATCACTTGGGGTGCATGTAGCAGTAATCTGCACAGGTCTCCGCATCGTGGTCACACTCCATGCACCAAAGTCAAACAAGATGCATGTCCGTTACTGACATCTGTCAATGACAGACGCGGCAGGACTTCCTAGTGGACATCCCTGCCATACCAGGAGAAGATCTCTCAAAAAATATTTCCGCAACATGCTGATTAAGTAATTAATTATTGGGGTTGTCATCATTTTTATGGTTTCAATGCGGCCGCACCAGGGGATAAATTTGGGTGTACAGCTTTCTAATAATTCTGCTGTTTTCTTAAGGGTGAGCCTTTCATTGTGTTTTATAGTGTCAATTAGGTCAGGTCTGAATTTGATGCCTAAATATTTTATGTATTGGGGTTGACAGGTCAAACCTGAATTTAGTAATAGATCCTTCGTACCTAAGGAATTGAAGGATTTAACTTCTGATTTGTCTAATTTATACCCGGAGACGTTTGAGCACTGCCCTATTGTATCCATGAGGGCATGCATAGATGAGCTGGGCGTGTCTGTGACAATTAAGATGTCATCTGCATAAGCAGACAATTTTACTACCTTCCCATGGAAGCTGATCCCTGTTATATTAGGGTTGCTTTTAATATTTTGGAGGAGAGGTTTGAGATCGAACAGAAAGAAGGATGGTGAAAGGGGACAGCCTTGCCTAGTGCCTTTTTCCAATTTGAATGGTTGGTACAGGGAGCCATTAGTAGAGATACTGGCGTTTGGATAAATGTATAGTGCCATGCTCATTTTTATAAATTCATCACCTAAGTTGAAGGATCTAAGTAAATTACTCAATCCAAATATCACTGCAACTCTCCCATCTTTAATATATAATCTTCACAAGGTGGCCACCATGTTTTCAAATTTGACCAACTATTGCAACCCAAAACATCGTGGGTAAACAGGAAAGTAATGGCAAACTGGGACACTCATTCTTCTATCGCCATGTCTAAACCAGAATGGAATGCCATCTGGAAATCAGTAACCTCACAAAATATCACCGGCACTTTCGCAAGCTAAATGTTAGATAATTCACAAAGCCTATTGGACACCTTCCCGCCTATACACTCTGACAATCCTAGACAGTCCCTTCAAGTTAAAACTGTAAGGAAAAAATATGGGACCTTGCACACCTAATCTTTCATTTCAAATCAGTGCGTCTCTTCTGGGACAATGGGGCTGATTATTATTACGGTCCTTTGGACTGCCGTAGCTTCCGTGGCGATGTGGGCACTGCCGCACTGGTGGTTTGACTGCCCTCTTACCAGTTTGGCGGTCAGACTGCAAAAGGACTGCTGCAATCGCCGGGGATGTGCACAGGTCTGAGGACTGCTATATTCTTGGCAGTGCACCACCAAGAATATTACGAGTTTCCTCACTACCACAGTTTTCATGGTGGTGAGTCCGCCATGAAAAGTGTTGTGTTGCCTCAGGGCCAGAAGATGGATGCATGCATGGAGGTACATGGTGTGCCCCCTGTATACATGCACCCCCCCCTTCCAGCACAGCATGGACATAACAGTCCAAACTGTACATGAATGCGCTGTGGTGGTTTTATGGCGCTACATTGTGAAGGCTCACATGCAAGCCTTTGGAAGACACCTCCGTTGGCCAGCCGCCACAGGACCGCCAGACCAGGAGAAAACTCCGGGTGGCGAAGGGCTTTGGCAGTCTCGCAGCGGGTGCTGATGTGGCGGCCCACTTCCAGACCTCCAAAGACGTAATCAGGCCCAATGACTTTCCATTTACCTCCAAGCTTCTTAATATTAGCCCCAAAAAGAAATTCTCATTTCTTATCAAGGGCTTCCTTGACCCCAACATTAAATGCCCTGTGGATCACCTTCTATTTGACCTCCTATTGACATCCGCAGTTAAAACAATGACCTCTAACTGAAAATCCACCTGCAAAGCCTTGTTTACAGCATGGTTAAACTGGATATCACACATCAGAGGTGCTGACAACATGGTTCTGCGACAGTCCCGCTTGAAATCCCTACATAAACCTACATGGCTGCCCCAGATCCCACTGAGGAGGACAGTTACTTCTTTGGTGACTTGCCTGAACTTACTGAATGGTAAGTAGAAGAGGTACCCACCGGGGAGGAGTACTGTAAGGCACAGAAAGAGTGCCCAACCCTTGAGGGTATGAGGCATCAGGCTGATGCCCAGGAAGCGGGTGATACCTCTGGGAATCACAACATTTACTGGTAGGATAACCTTCTTTAGAGTTTTCCTAAGGCCACTGTTCATGGGGCAACATGTGGCCTAGACATGACAACTTATATTTCTCACTCACCGTGAAGGACGTATCCTATGGGTAATGAATACATGAGTCTGTTACCCATTAGGGAGAATAGGCCTTAGTTTAAAAGTAATAGGAAAAGGGGGAAAGCACTAGCAATTGCCACACACTAAGAAGGAGGCAAGAAATTGTTGTGTCAGAGTTACCTTTGGGGGTAGAGAACCAAATTGGGAATCCCAAAGGGTTGTTAATACTGCCCTCGCCCACTCAATGAGTGGCATGCTTCATCACAGGGCTGCTACGACTCCCTGGGGCAGACCAATGTCCAGGGAGGAGCACAAAGAAAAATAGAAAATAGAAAAGAAAGAATTCAATGGATAGGGTTCCCTAATGCAGAGAAAAAAATCTAAAACTGTCTAAGTGGGTATCTGAGCCCTTTATTGTGGATCCCACTTGGCAGTATTAAAAGAAAATTGGTAGAATGGGTATATGGGAAAGTAACAACACCATTACCCTGTCTGCTGTATCAACATGTTTATGCTCTAGATTGCTGCTGTCATTAGGTTAGATAGGGTCATTGGCATTCATCAGAATACAGATCCCTAAAAAAGGTTCTAGTAATGTTCCTTACTAGTCTAATCACTATCTGGTGGGGGACTCATAAATGGGTATACTTGCCCTTTTTGTAGACACACACCATCTGCATGCCTGAGTTTCATCAATGATGATCCTAACTTGGGGAGTGGGGACACCATCCTATAGTCACACTTACTCTAAGGTACTGGTATCTCCCGATGGGCCACTCTGATCCCTCCGATGTTCAGGGGGCTGCTTGAGACCCTGAGGCATAAGTGAGACATCCTTTTCCCATGCATTCTGTTTGCTTACAGAGAGGTGCCATAGTAGGGGGTTGGATTTAGCCTCTTTGAGCTTCTGTATGGTCATCCTGTAAGAGGAACTTTTAGTCTGGTGAGGATGTAGGTAGCTACATGCTGGCCTTCAGGAGCCAGATGGTCAAGCTTTGGAAGCAAACTTCTGACAGTGTAGAGGCCAGCCAAGAGGTGATGAAACTGTGGTATGACCGAACAGCTACCCCTATGGAATTACAGCCATGGCAGAAAGTATGGGTGATGGAACCACATAGAGCCTAGGGCCCTTCCAGACTATTGGACAGGGCCCTATGAGATAGTTGAGAGGAAGGGGGAGGTCACCTACCAGGTGGACCTCAAGACACCAGGCACCCCAACAGGTTACTCCAGATCAACCATCTCAAACTACATTTTGAGAGGTCCGAGATTACCATGTTGCTGGTGACAGATGGGGGGGGGGGAAGAGGAGAGTGAACCTCTCCTTGACCTCTTAGCCTCCAAGGAGAAAGGTAGGTCAGTTGGAGGTGTAAACCGCTCCTCTACCCTGACTTCAGAGCAGAAGAGGAACTGTCACCAGTTGCTCAGTCAGTTCTCCTCTCTGTTTTCCCTCACTCCTAGGACTACCCACCTGTGTACCCATGATGTGGACACAGGAGAAAGCCTCCCAGTCAAGAAAAAAACTTACAGGCTGTCTGACAAAGTGTAGGCAAGCATCAAAGATGAGGTTTCTAAGATGCTGAAGTTGTGGATGACTGAACCCTCCAGTAGCCCTTGGTCCAGGCCTGTGTTGCTGGTACCAAAAACTGCCCCACCGGGCACTACACCTGAATTCAGGTTATGTGTAGATTACAGGGGGCTCAATTCAGTCACCAAGACTAATGCTCGTCACTTCCCTCGGGCTCATGAGCTGATTGATCGATTACGGGCTGCCCAGTTCCCGAGTACTTTTCACCTTACTTCACCTTACTTCAGGGTACTGGCAGTTTACCTTAACTGATGGAGCCAAGGAGAGGTCAGCCTTCTCCACTTCAAAGGGACACTACTAATTTCAGGTAATGGCCTTCAGATTAAAGAATGCCCCTGCCACCTTCCAGAGGCTAATGAACCAGATTTTAGCTGGCATGGAGGCCTTCAGTGCTGCTTACTTGAATGACATATTAGTCTTCAGTAGCTGCTGGAAGAACAATTTTTTTACACCTGCAGGATGTGCTTCAGGCCCTACGCCAGGCAGGGCTGGCTATCAAGGCCAGTGAGTGCCAGATAGTGGAGGAATATGTGGTGTGCTTACGAGACCTGGAGGGCAGGGGTAAGGTGCACCCCCTCAAGGCCAAGATATAGACTATTACGGTCTGGGGAGCCCACAAAACTCAAACTGAGGTGATAGCCTTCTTAGGCCTCACAGGGTACTACAGGTTTGTCAAGGAATAAGGCACCATTATTGCCCCCTTGATAGAGCAGACTTCGAAGAAGCAGCCCGGAAATGTGATTTAGACAGAGGCATGCCAAAAAACATTTGACTCCCCAAAGAAGGCCATGTGCACAGTTCCTGTGCTTAGGGCCCCAGACTTTTCCAGGGAAATTCATTGTTTCAAACAGGTGCCTCACAACATGGAATGGGGCAGTTTTATCACAGACATATGAGGAGGGCCTATATCAACTTGTAGCTTTTATCTGTAGGAGGTTACTTCCCAGGGAACAGAGGTCGAGTGCTATTGAAAGGGAAGCATTTGCTGTAGTCTGGGCACTGAAGAAGTTGAGACCATACCTGCTTGGGACTCACAGGTGGCTAATGCAAATGAAGGATGAGATTCCAAAATTGCGGAGTTGGGACACAGACCTGGGGAAGACCATGCCAGTGCTGATGGTCTTTTCAGGTTATTTTGCCTTAGTGATGAGAACTTCCAAATGGTTGGGTAATTCTTCCCACTTTCAGCTGGTGGGGAGGGGGTTGTTAGACTTGACAGCCTTAGGGTGGCCTTCCCCCAAAGGTTTTGGCTCCTTGCATTCAATGTTGCTATATTCTTTTTGTTAGTCTTAGGAATCTGACCACTTTACCACCACCAACCAGTGCTTAAGTGCATGTGATTCTCCCCCTAAAACATTGTTTGATTGACTTATCTCCAATTTGGAACATTTCATTCACCTGTAAATCCCCATTACAGTGCCCTACATGTGCACAGGGTCTGTACATTAAATTCTACTTGTGGTGCTGCAGCACTAATTGTGCCAACCACACAAGTAGCACTTTAAACATGTCTCAGTCCTCGCCACTGCAGAGTCTGTATGCGCAGTTTACACTGCGATGTCGACTTGGCATTTAGACCTTTTGCCAAGTCTGAAACTCCCCTTTGATTACATATAAGACACCCCTAAGGTAGGTCCTAAGTAGTCTAAAGGGCAGGGTGTTATGTAACTAAAAGAAAGGACATGTACTTTTAAGTTTTACATGTCTTGGCAGTGAAACACTCTTAAACTGTTTTTTAATTAGATAGGCCTACCCTCTCACAGGTTAACATTGAAGATACCTTATTACATTTAATACGTTGTAATTCCTAATTGAAAGAAGGTAGAGTTGTGAGGTTTAGAACCTCTGGAATAGAAATTACATATCCTCTTTAAATGTAAAGTTGGATTTGTAGGTAACATTCTGGACATGCCACTTTTACAAAGGTGAACATTTTCCTGCTCTCAGCCATTTGGTGTCTGCTGACTGTCTCTGATCACTGGCTGGGTGACAGTTCACTATGTGTATTCCCTCTAGACATACCCACCCAAAGGAACGCTGGGTGTGACTTCATGCATTTTCCTGGGAGGAAGGAGCTGGATACAGCCTCACACTTACACCTGAATATACGATGAATCACCAGAAAAACACTGTCTCATCCTCCTGCTTCCACATGCTCTACCTGCTCCGGAAAATCATCAAGTGGATCCCCACCAAGTCCAGGAAAATGATCACCCATGTACTCGTCAGCAGCAGACTGAACTACGGCAATGCACTCTATGCCACCATTACGCAAAAACTCCAAAAGAAGCTGCAAAACATCCAAAACGCCTCCACCAGACTCATCCTGGGCATCCCCCGCTGCAACCTCATCACTGGCCACCTGAGAGACCTCCACTGGCTCCCGGTCAACAAAAGTATCACCTACAAACTCCTCACACACGCCTACAAAGCCCTCTGCAATGCCGGACCCGCATACCTCAACCACTGTCTCTCCTTCCACCCTCCAACCAGACATCTCGGCTCCGCCCATCGCATGGATCTGCAGGACCACTGCCAAAGGAAGATCCTTCTCCTACTTCGCTGCAAAGACCCGAAACTCCCTGCCTCTGAATTTCAGGCAATCTCCATCTCTGCCTCAATTCAGGAAGGACCTCAAGACCTGGCTCTTCGACTGAACAGCAGACCCCCCCCTCCCAGCGCCTAAAGACCCTACAGGCGAGTAGCTGCACTTTACAAGAACACTGGTTGATTGAATAGGCTGGGCCCTGTCCATACAAAAAGGGCTGCATAACCCCTGTAGTGAATTTGGAGGCTAGGCAAGAGGAAAGAACCTCTGTGCACTATAAAGATTCTTATTTGAAGTACTGTTTCTCTGACCCTATCAACTTAGTACACATCTGGATCTGAAACCAAGTTGCCAAGAAGAAGAACTGCTGAGCTAAGGGCTGCTGCTCTGCTGGACTGCTGCTCTAGGAGACTGTTGCTTGCTATGCTCCCCTACTGCTACTTGCTGCTCTCTCTGCCTGGACCTTCATCACTTTATCCAGAGTGACTCCAAGGGCTAGCTGACTAGCCTCCTGTTTTTAGAAGACTCGGGATATCATAGTCTTCCATCCTGCTCCTGTGCCTGGTTCATTGGGAATGGATCCAGGTGCCTGCTCCTGTGGAACCGATGCATCCTCTGCTGCGAGAGCAGAATCGAAGCATCGCCGCTGTTGCAGGAACAGAACCAGTGCATCGCCATCGAAACTGCCGCATTGGATCCACTGCATCGACGCCACTACAGGAGAACGATCAACGCATCCCTTCTACTGCGTGGAGAAACCCAGCACATAGGCTTCAGAACCAGCTCTTCGTCTTTGGAACCGGAGCATCACCATCATTGCGTGGACAAAACTACAACTTTTCTTTGATTGTGGGATCGTACCTGAAGCCTTGCTCAGCTGCACCCTGCATCTCGTTGTTTGCGACCAGGATTAAGGTACTTCTGTTCAACATGTCCTGCGTGGAAACTGTATCTGGCCCACGCTCCATCATGGTCAGCCTAACCCGTTGTGACTCTGACCTGGTCCAGCACAACCAATCAATTCTCTAGGCGCCTACTGCTTCTAAGTGCTATTTTCGCATTTAATCTTTAAAAACTTCATATCTTGACTTCTACTTATTTGATTTTTGTTGTTTGTTCTTGTTTTATTTATAAAATCATAGTCTATTTTTCTAAACTAGTGTGGAGTCTTTTTTTTGGTGTTTTCACTGTGTTATTGTTTGATGTGTTGCACAAATACTTTACATATTGCCTCTCAGGTTAAGCCTGTCTGCTCTGTGCCAAGCTACCATAGGGTGAGCTCAGTCTAGTGTGCACCTGACTTAGCCTAACTAGTACTATAGTTTCTGCTTGGACAGGGAGCATACCTCTGCCAACCAGAATCTCTCAACTTCTAACAGTGAGAAACCATGATTACGAGTTATGCAGAGTAGCATTTACAAATGAAATTCGGCTCCTCTTGATGATAAGTGGGCAAATGTTTCTGATTTATGATCGTGGGAACACAAGACCCCATATTACAAGCAGGAAAATATGGTAAGAAAAATTGCATTGTGGAATGGCTGCAGTGCAGCCCAGGTGAAAACTTCTGCCTATGCACATGGAAAGCACGTATTGATTCCCTTTTCCAGGCAATACCAACCCCTTCCCTAGCCCCCAAAACCCCTCATCCACCCTTACCTTGTCACACAGGTTTACCACCTGCTCAGAGTAGGCAGTGAACGTAAGAGTTGAACCCCATGTAATCTGGAATATGGGTCCACACAGTTATTACCCATTCTGTGAGGTTAAACTTACAAAAGATGGAAATATGTGAAGAAATACAGACTCTACCAGAAATTCCAGCCATCCAGAATTTCTGCACATATTTCTTTCTCACTTACAATCGAAACCAGATTGGCGATTAGTCCATGCTCTGTGTTCATCACAATTTTGTTGAAAACAGGTGCATAGCCATCTTCTCCATCTGTACTTAGGTGTAGAACAGCAGCACAATAATATGGCAAAAAACTGTGGATGTGCGACTTACAAATGCAAGCGTACGCCTGTTGTTTTTAATGCACACTACAGATACCTATATTAGATATACACTTATTACATAATGATGTAAAAAGATAAGCAGGAGTGACAAGAAAGTGGCCAACAACAAGCAACACATATGTTGGTCTACTCCAACAGAAGACCAAACCCTACAAGGCAGTTGGTAATTCACAGAACAGAAGCACACCATTTACCACTTTTGCCGCAGTGTTTTTCGATAATTATGTATTTGTCTCACTTGCCACATAATCCGGTATCTACTGCATAATCTGCAGATTTGAACAAAATAATTGTTTGTGGATCAAATGAATCAAAGTTACTAAAAAAAAAGCTACCTTTCGTGTTGCCGTGCAGGGATAGACCCTTTGTAAAGATAAAAGATAATTGGTCACCTTGCGTTGCATATTTATGTATTACACTTATGCTAATAAGGTAAAATCTTTACCCAGACTAAGTTAACGTGTAAAAATAACAAAAAAATGAATTAACACTGCCACAAAATTTTACGCATTGCGCCACATAATTTACCCTTTCTTGCAGCATAATTTAGTCAACTCGCACCACATAATTTAGTCCTCCCCTGTTGCATAATTCCAGCGGCCCTGACTACTATGTTCCCTAGTCAGACGCCTGATTAAACGTGGCGTTCTGGAGTTTACCTGTGCAACTGTAAGGAAAATAATGTACATTTGTTACTTTTCAAAAGAGGAAAGCCTACCACATTTAGGCATTATTATGAAACTGCATGTATTACTTTTATGACTTTTCCCTGGGCGCAGGTTTACTGCTCAGGTCTTATGGCCGGACTTGTGGCCAAAGTGCACTTTGTTTCTCTGATTTACCTACATTATCAAGTGCATGTGTACTCTATGTAAGTAATTCAATTATCAATATGTGTATCAATAAAACACCATCAAATACGCCTAGGTTTCAATTATGCATGTAGTGAGATACGTTGCTAACCCTAAACCTTTGAGGGTAAACCTCTAGTCTTTGAGGACTACGCGAACATTGCCTCAGTTGCTACAATCCCTGATTTAGTCTATGAATGAGCAGGACGACATGACCCCTCTGACTGAACCAGGTTCTGATAACTCAGAGCGATACTCGTGATTGCGACATTATGCTGATAAGCACATTATGCTGATAAGCAAAGCCATTCATCGGATCAGGAACATGGAGATAAATTAAAAAGGGACGTCCACAAAGGGGATGGGGAAAAGCTGGCGTCAGCACAAGGGTTTCTCATTTTCACACACAAATCGAACACAATGGGGCTGGATGTTAATATTGGGTTTTAATCCCTGTATTTTACCAACTGTGATTGACAAGCTTTCAGACTTGAGGGCAAATGCATGGAAAATATAACAGTGTTTAATTTGGGCTGCTGAGCCAACGCTGGGACCCATAGAAATGTGATCTCAGGATAGTCCCCAACAATGATGAAAGGGGAATTAAAAAAGGCTTGAACAATGGCACACGCAAGCAACTTCTCTAAAATGTAAGATGACACCAAAGAAAAGGACACTTCCCTGCCAAGCCTTTCAGCTCATGAATTCTACCAATTTCTATCTGAACTAGAGGAGATACCGAGTTTCTTACAAATGTAGAATCAGAGAAGAAAGGGAATGAAATGATGTCAAGTTTCTCTGTTCCACAATCACCAGTTTTTAGTAACTGTATCATATCTCTTTTCTGTGACAGATGCACATAAAATGAAATAATGTCAAGAGTTGTGAGCGCTGTTATCTAAAAAAAAAATAAGGCTGGTTGAAAAAAGGACTTCAAATGGAATATTGTCAAAGGCGGAGGTGAAAAGTTTTGGTCGTGGCCTTTCGGGGGAAAAACACGGAAAGGCAGTATCTTAGGTGAACAAACCGTGGCGCTAAGATGAGCCGGTGTGTGTGGTCCAAGACAAACCTGCAAAAACAAGATGGGGCATATTATCAAGGACGGCGTTAAATTTATCGCCGCCTTAGCGGCACGAAACTGCCGCTAAAAGTGGCGATAATGGGCTTGATAATATGCCGCAGAGAATTCCAATAGAAGCCCATGTTCACACCAGAATATGGGCTTCTATGGGCATTCTCAAGGGCATATTATAAAGCCCATTATCGCCGCTTTTAGCGGCAGTTTCGTGCCGCTAAAGCGGCGATAATTGTAACGCCGTCCTTGATAATATGCCCCAAACATACCCCATAAGCTGGTTGTGGAATACGCTAGCTGTTCTTCCGATAAATTTGGAATATTATTCACCTTTAACTGCAGAATGTATTATACAGAAAGTTAAAATGTGTTCCTTGCTCATGATTTTCAGTGCTCCATTTTTTCAACTAATGAGGCAACTTTAATCGACACTTGCATCATACAGCAAAAGCAGTGCTTGTATTTACAGTCTGTTAGCAAATCCTGTGAATACAGACCGTCGCAGCCACAGGATGCTAACACCTGACCTCTACAGCTCCCTTTTGGAACAGCAAGTAATAAATGGAAGAAATCCAATCGGAACCTGGACAGTAAAAACGCTCGTGGGTCGACAATGGCCCCAGAAGATATGGCTCTGTAAAAGGGGTTGTTTTAAGCATCACAAATTTATAGACACTCGATTTTCCAATTTCTGACTCATCTCTTTCAAACTTTTTTAAGCTGATAAAAGTTTTCTTTACAAACTCCACATCTTTCGGGGTAATAGAATCAGGCTTTGAGAAGAGATCCGGGCGCCCCAGCTCTTCAAAACACCCCTTGATGTATTTCAGCCATGGTATACGTAGCATGTGATCAAGACATAAACACTCCCTTCAAATCTGATGATTAAGAGCTAAGTCATTACTTAACCAATATTTGAGCCAAAACACCAGTGGACGCAAAGCCAGTATCTCGCATAAGTACGGCATCCCCATTTCTTCATGAACCACCAAGTTTGATGTGCCACTAGGCACCACTAAGAGACGTTTTATAAAACTGTTCTCCACCACCTGCAGTGCATATGTAGCTTTATACCCCCGGATTTCACTCCCATAGCTGGCAGTAGCAATACTTTTAGCCTGATATATTTTCAACATCGCTGCTATTGGGCGCTTACCCATTTTGGCAGCGAAGTTAAAAACAGCGGCATTCACCCTTGTAATCTCCCTTTTTTGTCTGTATGAGGGGCCCCCAGTTCAAACGATCATCCACTAAAACTCCCAAATAAGAAAAAATGTATGTTGTTGGTACTTTCTCCTTGCCCACCATAAAAGGGTACTGTATATTAGACCGAATCCCGACCTGCAGAATATACGATTTGGAGTTGTTAATTGCCAAATCACGTGCATTCATAATACTCAGGAAGGTATCAAGCAGAGACTGGAGTCCCCTTGCAGTTCTGACAATGAGGACGGCATCGTCCGCATAAAGCAGGACGAGTAGCCCTCTTCGCCCCTCATATGGGAAGTCGACCCCAGTATTTACCAAAGTTTCATCCAGTTCATTAATATATAAATTGAATAAAAAAGGGGCCATAATTCATCCCTGCCGAACCCCCCTCCCAATTTTAAAATCCCTTGATACAAGGAGGTCCTGGGCATATCTGATGTTAGCCTTGGTTGCCCTATGCAGATCCTTCAGAAAATTGACCAAATTGTCCTCTACCCCCATGGCCCTCATGGATTGCCACAGCTTCTCCCGGTTGACACAGCCGTAAGCAGAGGAAAGATCCATGAAGGCCATGTAGATCGTGCCTGGACGGGCAATTGTGTACTTCTCCAAGATCATATATAAATTAAGGCATTGGGCCAGGGTCGAACGACTTGGGCGGAACCCATATTGAATGTTGGAGATGATCTTAAACTCCTCTGCCCAGGAAGATAATCTTTCCAATAACACCCCCCCCACCACCTTTAACACGGAATCAAGAAGGGAGATCGGTCTATAGCACAAAGTGCTATTACGATCGCCCTTCTTGAAAACCGGCACAATGGTTGAGGTGGCTCAAGAGGCCGGACAGCCTTCCATGCCTGCCGCGTTAAGCACGGTCACCAGCTCCGGAGCCCAGAAGGATGGTTTTGATTTAAAAAGGTCTTTGGAATGCCGTCCGGACCAGCAGCCTTGTTACAGGTCAACCCTAAAATACCTGCCTCAACCTCCTTCTGCTCAAAAATCACAGGGGCGGTAACATTGGCCCTATCGTGGTGATATGATTGATCTATAGGGCACCTGAAGATGGATTTAAAGTGTGCCACCCATTCGTCCTCGGTTACATGGGCACCTAATTCACCATCCCTGTCCTTCTCAAACAATGGGCGATTAACAATACCCCAGAATCTCGAGCTGTTCCCTAAGGTACTAGACTTCAATAAGTCTCTTCAAATCTCCTTCTTCACTTTTCCCTTACGGGTGGCCAGGACCCGTTTATACTCAATTCGACGGGCACAAATTAAGGGTTGATTTTTTGGGGTAGCTTTTAAGGCTTCCTTCAGATTTCTCGCAGCCCTAGTGCAGGAGGGGTCGAACCACCTAGGAACAGTGGACACTATCCTATGTGAGGGGACACTTAAAAGTTCCCCAATCTTAGTAATGATATCAAAAGCACTTAAAACATCCCCCGAGGAAGAGCCAGATGAGACACAAAGTGCTAATTCAGTTGCACAAGAAACTATTACCTCACCATGGAAAGTGTCCGGGGATATCTGTGACCATTTTAGGCGACGCTTTCCATCCGTAGGTCTTAACAGGCCAGGTTCTACCAGCCTATATTGTGTTAACAGCAACCTGCCTCCCAGGTGCACACAAAGGGGGTTGTGGTCACTAAAAGCACTATCCACAATTGAAAACCCGCAAAATTCTGACTGAGAGCAGGAAGAAATCAGAATATGATCAATAAAGGATCCCACACCTCGCCCTTTGAAAGAAGGGACAGAATGTATGCTATGGGGAGCGGACAGGGACAATAATGACATCAGGTCAAATTCATTAAGCAAATTATTCAATACGTCCCCCTGGGTGGAATACTCAAAATGAAATCCCCGCATCCTTGCACATCCCAGCTCAGCCGTACATACAAGATTAGGGTCTCCACAGGGGTGAACGTTAAAATCTCCTGCCACCATAAGATTGGCGTAATAGAGCCGCCTTATATAACAGCCCAACTGGGCAATCTTGCAGTCTCCCTGTGGACTTATCGCATTATAAAAATTAATAATGCCCATACTATAGTTTCCCCTCCTCAGGACAATAACTTGAAAATCTTTACTGGCAGATGGTAGCTGCTGGATCTTACAGGACACAGCCAGAGTTACAAAAATAACCAAGCCACCCCTAGCTCTGCCACAGACTGACGGGGAAGCAGGAACAAAAAAAGCTTTATAGCCCTCTAAAAATAGATCACAGTTCACCAGCCACGTCTCCTGGTGGCAAATCACCGAGAATTGTCTGATAAACTTGATCCATAATGAATCCTGAAATTTAGTTGCCAGTCCTGCGATGTTCCACAACAAAACATTATTTAAGACTACATTAGGAATCACCCCATGATTTACTGCCAATGGAGAAACCCTCTGCTGTGGTTCAGTCCCCCCAACCATCTCTGTCCCACAGCCCACACCACTTAAAATGGGATGGCCGGGACACCCCTGTTGATGGGAAAACTCTGCACAGAGCTCTACGTTCTTATGAAGTCAATCACACTCGTCCAGCCTTGATAAAAGTGAACATTTATTGGACAGCTCAAGTAGGGGAACAGTATAGTGCCCCGTTGTTTGAGACAAAACCCTTGGAATTTGAGGGTACATGCCAGCTGTACTTACAAAAGGTCTCTGAGTCCACTTTTCCCATGGAACACTTGAGTTAGGGAGCCTTATGGGATCAACCTTATAAAAAAATCCCAGAGGAAGGATCTGGATATCCGAACCCCGATATCTGTGGCTAGAAATAGCATCCCGTAGGATACTATCCACGAGGAAGGATCTGTTGAAGTTCACAATAATGCAATCACCCCCTCCGGGTTTCCTCGAACTCCCTATCCAACCAACACGATGCAACATAATGATATTGCGTTCCACTCTTACACCCACAGAGGTATTAATCGATAACCAATGAAGAACCTTATTTTGAAGTTGGTTAAAATCCTCTTGGGACCCTGGCGGTAGCGGTGGCACATTCCCCAGGATTACTACAAGGGGTGTGGATTGCGGGGGAAGGTTGATAACCGATAAGTTCTGGATGACACTTGTTGACTGCCTCCTCCAATGGGCTGCCTGATCTATGGGGACCCAGACCCTGATGATGAATGGCTGGAACATCCCTGGATGCCTGTCTTTCTCGGGTATCATCTACTATCCCACCTACGGCTTTGGAGGGCAAACTCTTAAAGTTGGACTTGGCTCCACTAGGGGGCCCACAATCAGGGAGGTCTGTGGATGGACTGGGCACAGGTATAGCACTGGGGGCTGTGATGTCTCTGGTCCTGTCTAAAATCACAGGTTGAACGGGGTGAGCAGGCCTGTTATGCTCTGTTAATCATTTCTCAATAGAATCTAGCCTATGCATAATTGGGCTCAGCTTGGCGTCCAACAAGTTATTCAAAGTTGAATTAAAGGCTTCCATCATAGCCGCATGAGCTATGTTTTCAGCTGTCGATACAGGTGTCAGGTTTTTATTGGCTGCCTTAGCGGTTACATTAGGTTTTACTTTTTTGGCTTTACTCCCTAATGGCTGAGATTTTCTTTTTATACTCCCACAGGGCCTTTGTGTCACACTTGGATGATGGGGAGGGTTATCACTACTGGGCACTTCTAAGGGTGGCTTTTAACCAATGCCACCGATTCCAGATATAGGATAAGAAGCACCACTCCCCCTGTTCTCAATGACAATAATTGGGGATAGTGGTCTATGTGGCACCTCATTCAAAGTTCCTCACAAGGGTGATGGAGCAACATTATCTGGTGAACCAGCCCCCAACCCAAGACTACAAGGCGAACTTGAGGATTCAGAAATTATTTCCCTTAGTGGGCCTGTTGGTCCAGCCAAACTAGAAAGAAGGCCTTTTGATGGAGATCTAGAGAGACGCCTATTCACAAGTTCGATCTCCTTGTCAATAACCAATGCAGCTCTTAACAAAAAAGCATCCATAGTTACAACATTAGCCCTTGTAACAGTTTTAGGTCCTTCTTGGGTGGCTTGGGTCCTCCGCCTCCCCATAGTTCGGAAACAAACCAAGCCCCCAAAATATAATTAGTAAGTAAGCACTAACTGATGGAGTATGTCTTTCTCGTCATCACAGTATTAGTAGTTCGGGGTAACATACCGACTCCTATAAAGTGCTTCCATTTCAATGCATGAAGGTCTATTTTATATCTGAAAGGCACACTTAATCATCCCAACTTCAGTTCTATATCTCATTTATGCATTATATAAAGAAAGCGATCCTAATTATTTTTTTCACTGTGGTGATTATTTTTTGTCTGGACTCAATTGTGAGCCTACCCTTAAGATGACTACCCTAGTTTCTCGTTTTGCAGATAAGGGGAGCCTGACAGCACCCAACATGGCTGTCAGATTTCAAAATACTTCGGCCAGCCATTTGAAAGGTCAGGCTCTCCCGATCTCCAAAAGCAACAACACCTCTAGCCCTGCGCTTTTATCCTTCTGGAGACTACTGGCTTCCCTGCTGCTGATGAATCTTCCACCTTAAGCCTCTCTCTGACGGCTTTCTTAGTATGATAGATTTCTTAGCATCTTCGATAAGATTAAGAAATACATTTGTCCACGAAATTAGAAGTCAGGTGTGAATCTGATCTCAGCCTCTCGGAGAAAAAATGAATTTTGTAAGTGGGTACATATGCTTATGTACTCAGGTCACTGTATCAGTTCACTGGATTGCAGGACTTGTAAGATGGTCAATGCTTATCCTGTTGGCAGGATCCTCTTGACCGTCCCACTTCCATTTCAGCTGTGTGCTCACGTCAGTAAACAATAAAGCACTGCATACCCTTACATGCGGAATGCCTTATAGAGCATCAGAAAAACAGTGTGCACAATCTAACTTATTAAACTTAGAAGTCCAGTCCACAGAACGAGAAGGAAGGTGGGTAGTGAGGATTCTATGTTAAGCTAGAGTATCCCCAATAAAAGAGCGTTACCAAAGGTTTGTAAATTTGTTCTTCTGATATATACTTCTAACTGAATATTCCTCACTTTTTGAATAGATATCAAAGCATTACCTCCCAAAGGTGGAAGGTCTGACAAGTGGACTTCACACCAAGAATCCCAACAGGACTAAACTGGAGAATCGGCCATCTCTGTGAACCTCTGACTCAAGACTGAAATGGTTGGTGAAAGTGTCAAGTTATGGCCATGTAGCTGAGGGGCAGATCTCCAACACCGGAACACCCCTGGCTATGGACCTAGTGGTGGCCTTAGCCATGGAAGAATATGCCTAAAGGTGCTCAGCAGCCACCCGGAGTAGCACATTTATATGCCAAGAACAATCTATTGAGATAAAATCCTTTTCTGGATCACCTTTAGGAGAATCTCACAAAGAGCTGGTCGTCCACTTGGTGGTCTTGGTTAGATTGGTGTAAAATCTGATGGCGCTCTTGGGGTCAAACTCATGAAGCCTCTTCTCCTCCTTAGAGAGATTTGGCGGAGAGAAGAAAGCGGAGAGTGTTAAGGACTGTCCAACATGGAAAGGTGACACCACCTTTAGCAGAAAAGGTGCCCGGTTCTGAAGCACAAATTTGTCTAGAAAGGTAGCTCTTTCCAGATTTGTTCGGACTGGTATGGAAAGAAAAGAACTGTTGTCAGTGAGCTGGGGTTGCACCTATATAGGCACCACTCATGTTACTTGAAATGCCACTGAGACAAACAACGCCACCCACCAACATGCAGAATTATGGCTCCAAACATTTCCAGATCCAGTATGATGCCTGGGGAATATTCTAAGGTAAGGACTCCGTGGCTAGAAGTCTGCATCATGTATATCTATATATTACCTCAGTTGTTCCCAGATATCTTTAGTTTGTAAAGCTGAGAGAAGTAAATAGATACCATTGTCAGATTGCTCATAAGATGCCAACTAATCAGTCAGTCAGTTTTCCACTACGACAAACCCAGGTCATGGCTATTCTTCGCATTGCTAACAGTAGCGCTAGTACTAAATGCTTTTGATGACTTTTAGGTATATTCTTGACATAATCCGACAATGCCATAAATGGTAAGATCTCTATCTAGATAGCTGACATTTCACATATCACTGATATAACATATTGCCAGAAGAGATATATCTGGGGCACTCTCAGACTAAATGTAAAAAGACAGCTGCATCTGTCTTACATCGCCAGCATGTTCTCTGCAGTAGCAAATCCTGGTCAGAGGCTCCTCGCAGAAAGGGTATCTTGCCACGTGGAGCCCTCAGTGGCTACCACCTGCAACTTTGTCCCACTGGAGATTTTCAACTTCCATGAAAGCGGCTAAGTCCGAACATGGAAATCTTCACCGTGACTTCGTCCAGTGGCTCCATTACGAAGACGCCTTCTCCTTAGATACCACTGGCTGCCTTGCCCCACTAAACTTTAAAATTTCTTTTAAGTCCGAAGGTAAGTGGAGACTAGACCCAATCCACTTCCTGTATCCGAACCATGCTCAATTGCGGTTGTCCATAACTTTCGATGCTGCCCCGGTCTTGCACCACTAGATGTCCCCCATGGGCGCTTTGATCTTTCAGGAGCTATTTTACACTTTAAACTTATAAGATTCATAACTCTAGTTCTACTAATCGGATTTTTGTCGTTTTAGTGTCAAATGATATATTAAATTTACTTTATTTTTCTAAATTGATAAATTGATGTGGGATTTTTCTTGTATTGTGTTTTTACTTTATTACTGATTAAGTACTGCATAAATACTTCACGCATTGCCTCGAAGTTAAGGTTGACTGCTTTTGTGCCAAGCTTCCAGAGGGTTAAGCACTCGTTCATTTAGTGACTTGTGGTTTATCCTGACCAGGATTGTGGCTGCTGCTTGAATAGGGTTTTACCCCTCAACCAACAACCCAATTTCGTACACCCTAGCTGCACAGCTCACTGTCTGGATATCCTTGTGTCATCATGACTAATGGAGTGGGGGCTATCTATCCTGTCTCAAGGTTTTGGTGTGGGGCCTGCCTGCCTTTATGAAACCAAAAATGGGCTCATTTAGCATGGGCAACATAATAGTATATCTTAAACTTTGGTGCAGCATTTCTTTGTCATAGGGAACTTGGAGTTTTAACCATAATATTCTGGGCTGACGACCTGTCCAAGCAAGATTGACCATCTGAGACAGATGTTGTGTAAAAAATATCCTAGTGATGGTAAAGGATATTTTGGAATAAATATAATTATCTAGGCAGAAGGACCATTTTTTCAATTCTGTCCTACCAGTTAAAATTAATGGCAATCTGATCCAGCTCTTGATCGATTCTGTGATTTTGGATGTACTTTTCCTAAAGTTTATATCCCAATGATACATATCACTCCACTCCCACCTTTGACGGTTTTCCAGCAACTCCCAAAATTATCCAGAGAGTGTGCCATTAAGGATGTTACCAGCACACCTTCAGGTCTGCATAGATTCAGTGCCCTCAAGTTGGATTTCTGCTGGTGGATTCTTCCCGGTCCCCTCGTGCCTTGTTCCTGAGCACCTAACAAACTTGTCCAGAGTTCCACTTGAGGCCCGGGGTCCATGCCAGTTCCTTCTGTGATAGCGCTGATACCGACTCTGCTGGCACCCAATCTTGTTGTCGGTCTCTGACTTCAAACAGACGTCAGCTTGCGCCACACCTATGTCACACTATGAAATAAAGAAAGCACAACCTGTGGTTGTACAATCAAACTTTTAGCCTCAGGCAGTTGCTTAGTGCCGGTATTATCAGAGGCTAGACGCTCTCTTCGGCTCTGGCTCCAATGTGGACCAGGGCATACCTAATGTCCCTCACGACACCGATGATGACGAGGAGTCAGACAATTAGACCGTGAACCTCCTGCCTTGTTTGTTTTTAAGGGTTGCGCGTAATGTACTACTGTTTAAAATGTTTCAATAGCATTTGTTATGCAATGTTTTACGCTAGTACTTTTTCCTTAGAGCGGTGCCTCCTATACCTGAGCAGTTGCCGGGTGGGGTGAGGCACATACCCAGTATAATTCGGGTGAGTTACAATTCTAACGTTTCACTTGTGGTGATTGTCGTAGAATTATCTAGTACACTATTTGGTAACTTTGAACTAAAATCGACATTTTAATGTGGATGCGGTTTTTTTGTAACATGTCACCACTCCGTTTGTATTGACCACTGTTGTTGCTTTTACAGGTATTTACCTGTACCAAGATCATGGTCCAGGTTGTATGTTTTTGAGTTTTTTGTGTTCACTACACCGTTAATATGCAGTAGCTTTCTGGTCCTGACGAAAGCTGGGATAGAGTATATCCAAGAGCTGAAACATGTAGACCAGTCTTTAAGAACACAGTTATTTGTTTGAACTGTATAGCACTGTTTAGTTTTAACTTGGTATCAAGGTAGCACCAGAATAAACACATATTTGTACCTTGACAACCAATTTTAAATCACTATTTCTTTATCACTTGCACTGCATACATCACCCACTACTATCACGTTTGTGGCCCCCTCGATCCAGATATACATTTGGGACATCCACCGAACCAATATCTACGTCAATCTGGTAGAAGATGGTTCCTTGGTCAAGTTCCCCGACTCCCAAATGATGAAGCCAGCCACTTGTTGTGGGTGATGGGAATCTTGTTTACGCATACATACACTTATGGACATACTGTGTACTCAGTTGACACTAGCAAACAACTTGATCGATATTTTTAGAGTGGTCACACTATTGTTACTAAACTTTCTTTGGACTCTCAGTTCTTCTATTTTGTATACATGTGCTAGATTAGGGATTGAGAACTGTGTGAGTCGTTAAACTACATCCCTTGGACCCCCACTCTTTGTTAGAGATAATTTACTACAGTCAGACAATTAGCACCTCGTTCATTAAACTGATGAAGGGCTGTATTGATGTGTACTGGCGTGCCAGTGGGCTACACATTTCAAAGAACGAAGATATGGGTCCCATGCCTATTGTGCCATAAATATCAAGCTATGTCTTACTTATATGGCTGGAACCGATCTGGAGTTACTTCTAGAGGGCACCTGGTCTGGCAGTTCAGGCTAGACTATTCCTAATGGGGCAGGACTAAGACTAATGTGCATTTGGCCAGTCTTTGTCTAGAGTGGCACAGTAGGCCAAAAACGGTTGACTAGAATATGGTCCAAGTAATTACCCGAGACTGAAATGAATTTAAGCATTCCATCCATCAGCTGTTTGTTTTCCACCATTAGAATATCGACAGTCCTGGACTAAAATGATCATGTCTCGTCAGCCAGACAAGCGTTGCATTGGATCCCTGTTGAGACTAATCCAGCTTAAGTCATTATGTATGACTTATTTGTCTGTCTTCCAAATAGAACCAAGAAAATACTTTACAAAAATGCAGGATTGAGAAAAATCTAAGGTCAGCCAAAAGGTAAATCGAGTGGTTGTGTGTTTTCAGCAGGGCCAGTCAAATTGTGTGTCTCTCTTTCTCTTCATTTTAAAGAAATTGAAAACCTGACTAAACTTAGATGGGTCTTAAAAGGATACCTTTATCAGCTAAAGCCTCGCTCCAGAAATTCTGATCTTACCTAGCTTTTAGCTGCTTTCCTGCTTTCAATCCCCCACAGCGCAAAGAGATTGCCTCAACGGTGGACGGTTGCTCTTAGTAAAATTCATTAACACCAACATACCACTGTCAACATCGGATTCAAACAAGCATCCTACATTAAGGAAGATAGAATGCTAGCAGGAGAAGTAAAAACTGCATGCTAGCTGGAGAAGGGATCTTGTTTAGGCAAAACTGTTACAATTACCTGTTTTAGACTTCCGAGGGAAAAGCCATACCGCCTGAAGTGGTAACATAAAGCAGCCACCAAACTATCACAAACACTATCATCAAGAACGTATCACACATGTGCTCATTTGGATTTGCTGATTACACGTACATCAAGGGATCAGGTTCAAGGCCTTAATGTGTGTTACACAAGGCTTGCTTCTGGTTGGTGTACTCCTTGACCAAAAAAATTCAACTTTATGTTCCACATTCAGAAACACACTAAAGTCATGGCTG
Source organism: Triturus cristatus (assembly GCF_964204655.1). Taxonomy (NCBI): domain Eukaryota; kingdom Metazoa; phylum Chordata; class Amphibia; order Caudata; family Salamandridae; genus Triturus; species Triturus cristatus. Next base: position 720,683,215 of record NC_140591.1, on the reverse strand, counting down.
TTTACAGCACAGTGCTTAAGAATTCCGCTAGGAAGCCTTCAGGTAGACGTGCACTTTATATAAATACAAAAAAAACAAAAATAAGTATTTGCTATGAAATTATTAGCCATCTTTCCCATTCGCTGACACCGGCTCCATGCACCTGAACTGCACGGCAGAAAAGTCAGCCATCTTGAAAATAAACAACACAAAAGAAAACCATCAAGAGTTTGTAGTCAAGCTGGTAAGCTACTTTAGTTTTGGCCTCGGGTCCTAGTAGAGGCGGTCTGACAGAGATGTGGCTATCCTAAGGCTGAGTCTTCGCTTCTCAAAGCTTTCACCGAAGAATAGTTTCAAATATTTAGTGCAGAGCTGTGACATGATTCACAGAGCCAAACTAGTATAGTTGTGCATGAAGAATTGTCATGTAAGCGTGTGTAAGTTCTGCAAAACATGCTGTTTTCCCCACAGTATTAACCAACACATAGAATAGCTATTTTCAGGGGAGCAACAATGGGTGATTACAGTAATGCAATTCACAAAAGGTGAATGGCATAATGCTGTGGCCTTTAAGAAAAATGTGCAATGCTTTTCCCCCATTTATATGAACTTGCACTTAAATGATTTAGGTGCATCAATCCACCCACTCCAATCTAAAACAAACTGAACCACTCCAAACAGTTCCAACCCTAAACAATCTGCCCCACTCCGATCCAAAGCAATCCACCCCACTCAATCCAATCCACATCACCCCATCCAATCCACCCCACTCCAATCCAATCCAATCCACCCACCCCAATCCAGCCAAACCCAATCAACCCCTCTCCAACCCACTTCACCCCACCCCACTCCAATCCAACTCATCTCAATGCAATCCAACCCACCCCAATCAAGTTCACCCCACCCCAATCCAACCCACCACAATCCAATCTACCCCAGTCCACCCCACTCAATCCAATCCACCTCACTCTAATCCAATCCACCCACTTCACTCCAATCCACCCCACTCAATCCAATCCACCTCACCCCATCCAATGCAACCACTCCAATCCAATCCACCTCACCCCATCCAATGCAACCACTCCAATCCAATCCAGCCACCCAAATCCAATCCAGACCAATCCAGCCAAACCCAATCAACCCCTCTCCAACCCTCTCCACCTCACCCGCCCCACTCCAATCTAATTAATCTCAATCCAATCCAGCCCACCCCACACCACACCAATCCAGTTCACCCCACCCCAATCCAACCGACCACAATCCAATCTACCACAATCCACCCCACTCAATCCAATCCACCTCACTCTAACCCAATCCACCCCACTGCTCTCCAGTCCACCCCCCTCCAGTCCATCCCCCTTCACTCCAAACCACCCCACTCCAATACACCCCATTCCACTCCAACACACCCCACCCCAGTCCACCCTGCTCCATTCCAATCCACCCACTCCAATCTAATCCATCCTATCAAGTTCACCCCACTTGAATCCACCCCTCTCCACTGCAGTCCAATCCAATCCACCCCACTCTAACCCAATCCAATCCACCCCACCACAGTTCTGTCCACCCCACTCAATCCAATCCATCCAGCCCACCACACTCCAATCCACCCCACCCCTGCAGTCCAACGCACCACACTTCAATCCAATCCACCCCACTCAAATCCAATCCACCCCAGTCTGGCCCATCCCCCTCCACTCCACTCAAATTCATCCCACTCCAAACCATCCTACTCTAATCCAATCCACCCCACCCAAACCAATTCAATCCACTCCAATCCAATCCACCTCACCCTATTTCAATCCAATCCACCCCATCCAGTCCACCCACTCCAATTCCCCTCACTCCACTCAAACCAACCCCCTGTACCCCAATCAATCCACCCCAATCCACACCAATCCAATGGAACCCACTACCTCAATCCACTCCAACCCAATACAGCCTCTTCCAGCCCACTTCATGGCACTCCATTCTACGAAACTGTACTGTATGACACTGCATTCTACGACACTCTCTGCCAATGAACCACTGGAATCTACTCCCCTCTACTCAACTCTACTGCCCCCAAATCCACTCTACAACACTCTACTCCCCCCACTCCACTCTCGGACACTCCACGCCACTAACTGTTAGCCATGCTAAACAGCAGCCACACTGGTGTACAACATGGCAAATACACTTTACCAAAGCCCTTGTATAGGCGAGACATGTTGGCTTTGCCAATGCTTGTTTGTTTATAGTTCTTATCTTCTGGTATTACTTGCAATCAGCTTCCAACAATTAAAATCATATGGACTTTAGGATAACTCTGAGTTACAGCTTTTTAAAAAAGAAATCATATAGCATTACTATGAGCTAGTTGGCAGTGCAAATGGCTTTACTACTTGGGTTCAGGGACTCGAAACAGATCAGACTTGCAGTGTCTTGCCTTCCACCTGATTTCAGTATCACTTCCTAGGAGCACACAACATCATCCCCTGTGCTCAGGAAGATACGTATTGCTGTTGTCACGCCAGCACTCAACAAGATCTTTGCACCGTTAGGCATATCCATTTACCAACTAGCCCCATTCAATTGAAAATAATTTTATGAAATTGCAGGTCTATTTAGGTTTTGAGCAGAGGAAAGTCACCTCGCTGTGGTCTCAGGCTTATGAGACAGTAGAGAGATTTATGACCCGACTAAAAACGGCACTTCAAACAGCCAAGGTATTCGATTTCCCTATCCGAAATTCTGTGTCAGACTTTGTGTGGTTAAAGAGACACACACACCACAGCACTACTGGTACATTGCTAGCTGAATTGATATTCGGGAGGAAGCTTTCTTTTAAATTTTCAGAAAATGTAAAACAGTGAGAATGTTCATCTTAATTCATAGGTAAGTATAAAGTACAGACTTCTGCCGTGCTATAGCACAACTAAAAGTAATATTTGAAACAATGAGATGAATTCTTCTTATATAAATTTCCACTGTTCTGTAATCGCTGAGTTGAAGCTTTTGATGTCCTATTCATGCTTGGGCGAGCGACAGTACAGTATTCTCATAGTAGTATAGTCTTAACCAGTGGGTGGAGTCTGTTTCAACATGATGCATTTGCCCAATTTCCCTACAGCAGCATGAACAATAGCATCTCTTTTAAACGTCTACGTTATGTGCCTGACCACCTGCAATTTGCAATATTAGTAACACTTGTGAGCTGCTGTTACGTATTTTGACTGGTTGTGATGTGTGCTTTCCATTTCAGCCCTGCTCAGTCTTTCCCATTCAGAGTGGCTTGCCATCATTACTGCTGGTCAACTTCTTGAGTATTGAGTAGCAACCGGTGAGTCGGTTAAACCGCTTCCACTTGGCATTGCATGTTGCTGAGTTGTCTGCCTCTCTCCAATATCTCTCTCCTCCATTGTGCTGTTTGTGAAGAATCTTTAGCCTTCTACTGCATGGAAGTCAGTCTTTTGGCTAAGGGCATGGTCATATCCGCGAACTTGGATTCTCTCCTATTTCTTTTTTTTGTTCAAGTCGTGAGCCTCAGCAGGCATGCCTTGGGGGCACATAGGATAACTTTATTTGTCATCTGTTCATTCTCCTGTGTAAAGTGTAATGCTGCACATCCCCAAAACATGTGCAGTAGGCCACCTTGGACACCGATCTGACAAATTAGGTACATCGGTATTCAATAGGTACGGTGTAGGAAAGTGATTCAAGTTAAACCTATTGCTCATGGACACTGTTTTTGGATATACTGTATTCATATGCCATTCTGCATCGGTGAGATCTCTACCGACATCTCTGTCAAAAATTGGACTGTTCTTATCAGGTGGTTGTCTCGCAGGGTAGAGAATGTGTGGAAGACATCTCCCTTGTACATGTCTCCTATAGGTCTGCATGCCTGCCTCCATCCAGGTCACCCAGTCTAAGTTTGGAGCTAGTCTTCTCAACTAGGGAAGGCACCCTTACAGAAGGCTCTGGTGCACATACTACCTTTGTGTGTGCTTTCTGTAAGGTTCCTATTCATCAGTACCTGGCTACATGCATAAGCCTCAGTGGCTCAGTGCTTCCATGCTGCTTCGAGAGGACACATATCATAATCCAGTCACCACGTTTTCCTATAAATGTGCCAGATTTCCTGGTTATCTGCGTTTGTCCACAATCTTGCCACCAAGTAATACAGTTCCATGTTTGTTGCCCGAGCCCACTTTTCAAGGAACACTCATTATCTACCTAGTCAATAAGGCAGATAAATACCACCATCTTAGTGGTAATGATCTTACCCATAGTTGAGAAAGCTAGTGTCTCCCAAAGGAGCACCAATTATTTGGTCCTCTTAAGCCCTATCTGTCAGTCTGTTTATCTGTGTGTGAAATGTGCACCCCTGTGGACTCTAAGATAGTAGGTTCCAACAATAGCAGGAGATCTGGGAAGGCTCACTGGCTAGGTCTGAGATATGGTCCCAAGGGTAATACATATGATTTACTTACGTCTATTCTCAGTCCTGACGTCTCACCCAAGTGTTCAGGTTGTGAGAGCGTCTGCTGCAGCCCTGTCACTACATTCCAAAAATAAAGTAAAATATTATCCGCATACCATGATATAACGTGAATATAGACCCTTGCCTTGATTCCCATATAAAGTGTACTAACACTGGATTGCAGTCTGAGACAGTACACACAAGTGTTCTGCATGCATGTATTCTGAGCAGACAACCATGGCTAGTCTGGAAAGCAAGTCATGTATGGGTGAATAATATGTGAATTCTGATCTAGTAGGATTGCATTTCTGCAGGCGTCTGATAGTTTCAAATATCAGGCCCAGGTCATAGAATCTTCTGTGAGCTTTATCACTGCTGCTCCCTGTATTCTGGTCTTGACTTCCTAAAAGAATGCTCCCTAGGCAATACTATTCTCATATTTTGGGTATATTAACTAGTTGGGAAAAGTGTGTTCTCATCTCCTCTAGGTACACTAGTAGGGCTGAGGGTTGGATATATGCACGCAATCGCTATATACCTGCTGTCCAGATTCCATTCACCTATCACCTATATACCTTTCAGGTAAATGGTGTTATGGTGAGCCACGAATGGTACTCCCAACTAAACCTACAGAAGAGCTTCTATTGCACAGGGGAAACTACCATTACAACGCAGTCATTACAACGTACTACCTTTACAACGCAGTCATTACAACGCAACATCCTTTACATCGCATGCCATTACAATGCAGCCATTACAACGCATGCCACTACAACGCATGCCATTACGAAGCATGCCACTAAAATGCATGCCATTACAAAGCATTATAAGGTAAGTAATGGGAAATAGTAATTTTTACCCCTACACTATCCAACACTTACCCGACTGTTGCACTCTCTGGAGTGGGAATAGTAATTTTTACCCCTACACTATCCAACACTTGCACTACTGTTGCACTTAAAGTATTATGCGTTGTAATGGTATGCGTTGTGATGGAATGTATTGTAAGTGCAGTTTCTAAAAATGCGTTGTGATGGCATGCGTTGTAAAACCATTCGTTGTAATGGATGTTGCGATGTAAAAACCGCGTTAAGACATGCATTGTAAAAGTTTGCGTTATAATGTGTCCTATTCATTGCACAGGAGGAAAATGTTATATAAAACATGTTACTTCAACTGTTTCAGTAATCTTAAGCCTTCAGACTTGAAAAGATGTGCTTATTAGTGGCATCCAAAATTCTGTTTCACAACGGTGGTTGTAAGAGTGTATCTATACCTCTTAATCAAATTGCACAACCCTGTCACAATCCAGGTGACTATCTTGAACTTATTCATGCCCACTGCATTATCTGGGTATATATTACTCATCGGATGAACTTAGGGTACTACGTCATACACCTTCCTTGTTTGTGTTCCCCCCACTTTTACGGTGCATTTTAGTGTACTTGCCTGTTGTCCACTTCACTGCCTGACTCTGGTGTTTTGTGGTAGTGTCTCAATTTGTATAAAGATTAACATGAACTTGTCCTCTCCCTGGGCTTGTTTCTGAACTGACCAGCACAACCCATTTGAAGAAAACCAAAGGGTGCCTCTGCCAATCTTAATAATTATCTCAGAGATGTTGGGGGAGGGGAAGCAGTTCCATATCCATGCACTGGCTTCACACCACTTACTAATGATAGTGCCCTCTTCTGCTGCTGATTGTCTGATGCCAAATGTTCATCTACTGTCCGAAGCAAGGCATAACCGATTAGAACAGCAAATTCCTTTTCCCATGGTGGTGGGGGGTCGATGAGGACAGAAGGGAATAGCTCTGTAGAAGAAATAAGTGTTTGTAGGTTTACTCATTACAAAATTGGATGTGAGGAGGCATGTCAGTTTTCACAGTGTTCTAACTAGCGACATCCTCAGTCACTGTGGTGACTCCTGAGAGGACGTCCGAATCCTGGTGAACTTCTCCCTCATTAACTGATGTCCCTGGTGTTACTGTGGTCATGTCAGATGGATCTATGGCTTCATTGGTTGCTCTGGCTTACCGCGTTGCAATTGTGACCTGGGCTAGTGTGTCTTTGTATTTAGCTGACACTTGCTCTGCTAAGGGTTCTATTGGATTCCTCAGTGTCTGTCTTCTCCATGGTTTACAAGTCTTGAGTGTTATGAAATGTTCAACTTTTACATTGTGTTCCACTGCCAATTTTTCCTTCCATTCCCTAGCCACTTTTAGACCCATGAAAACTTTTGAGTTGGTTTCCATCCAGTATTTTCAATTTGGTCAGGAATAACAGCATGTATTTCAAATTCTGCCAACTGAGACCACTTTTAACCAGTCACTGAGTGGTCTGGAGATAGGAACACTTTGTGGTCTTATACTTTTTAAAACCCTTGACAGCGAGCTGGTTGTCAAAGGAGGTCCCAGTCTCCAAAAATGAGTAGTTCACCATCACTGAATGCGGTGGCATCCTGGGTATCGCGATTGGGACAGAACTCTGTGTGGTCTTTCACTCGAGAAGAACTTGGAAATAGTCTGTGGAGAAATTTTGGTGACTCCATGCTCAGGTCTACACCACTTTTCTCCATTTATTTATTTATTTTAGACATTTATAAAGCGCGGCTGTCACCATTGCAGGCATCCTGGCGCTGAAAGAAAAAGAGACTGTAATGGGAGCGGGCTAGCAAGGGAAAAGCCAGGTTTTAATCTTCCTTCTGAATGGGAGGAGTTCGCTGGTGTGTCTAATCTCGATAGGGAGAGTATTCCACAGTCTGGCGGCAGTCACTCTGACCTTCCTGAATCTAGGAACAACTACCAGTTTAGCGACAGAAGATCGAAGCTGTCTGGATGGGGTATACCAGGCAAATTTAGATTGCAGGGGAGCTGGACCAGCTCCATGGAGAGCCCTAAAAACTATACAGAGGGCCTTAAAATGAATTCTCTGCCTTATAGGAAGCCAATGCAGTTTTGCCAATGCGGACGCTCCATGAGAACTTCTCGGCAACCCCAAAGCCAGTTTAGCAGCAGCTGATTGGACCCTCTGGAGCCTGTCCAGCAAGAACTCAGGGGACCCGAGCAGGAGGGCATTTCAGTAATCCAACCTGCTAAGAATGGTACATCTGACCACTTGGTCGCGGGCAAAGGTAGGTAAAAGGGGCAAGACTTTCCTTAGGGAGCGAAGGATGGCAAAACAGCAGGCAGACGTTTTTTGAACATGCGTCTCCATGCTGAGCCTCTGATCCATCATGACCCCAAGGTTGCGCACAGATTCCACCGGCCGTACGTTGGACCTCGTTTCCGGAGGCCAAAAATTAGTTGGAAAAGGTTGGGGAATCTTAGTACCTGCACTAAAAAGCACCTCCGTCTTTCCTGCGTTAAACTGAAGGGAGTTATCCTTCAGCCAACTAGACGTTTCACGCAGACAATTATGTGAATCCTCCACGGAGGTTGAGTCCTCACCTTCCAGGGAGAAAATCATCTGCGTGTCGTCGGCATAGTTCACAATCCTGATGCCGAAGCTTTTGATGAGAGAGATCAAAGGTCTAAGGTATATATTAAAGAGAATTGGGCTGATTGCCGAGCCCTGAGGGACTCCATGTATTACCGGAGAGAAAGCTGACTGGATAGGTGGCATGGATACTGCCTGCTGCCTATCCTGCAAAAATGAATGGAGCCAATGCAGTGCGGTATCTCTCACTCCCGCCACCCACAGCCGCCGCATTAGGATCCTATGGTTCACCGTGTCAAAGGCGGCAGACATGTCGAGCAGGATCAGAAACGCTGCCTGTCTTCTGTCTGCACGCCTTTGAAGCTCGTCCATAGCGGTGATAAGGGCTGTTTCGGTCCCATGAGCAGGCCGAAAACCGAATTGGTCCCCATCTAATAATAGATGGCGTTCGAGATAGTTGGAAAGAGTGTTACTGACCAAACGCTCAACTATCTTGGCGGGGAAAGGCAGAAGGGAGATGGGTCGATAGTTCTTAGAACAGTCAGGGTCAAAGGAGGGCTTCTTTAACAGAGGAGAAACTAACGCCCTTTTCCACTGCACTGGAACAGTACCAGTCACCAGAGATTGGTTACAGACTTGGTGAAGATGGGGGAATAGTTCATCCTCAAATTCCTTCCAAATTTTGGGAGGCACCGGATCCAAAGGAGAGCCAGAGACGATCCCTCTGGCTAATTTAGTGAAGGCCTCATAAGTAAGTAGAGGGAACTCGAGTAGCGGTTCACTCGTAGCCAGGGCAAGGCCAGTCGATCGTTCTACTGGAAAAACAGGGCTCAGGCCAGATGGGGGGCCAAACTCCGGAGGCATGTCCAGGTCTTTAAGGATGAGTTCGATTTTTTCCTTAAAAAATGCGGCAAGGTTGTCGCAAAGATCTTGAGACAGGACAATCGCATTCTTGGAGCACTCCGGGTTAGTGACGCTGTTTAGTATGTTAAAAATACTCCTGGAGTTGTTGATGGTGTTGCAAATCAGCGAGGAATAGTATTCAGCTTTAGATTTTTTAATCAGATTCTTATAGGTAGAGACCTTGATTTTCCAGAGCTCTTTCGAGGTGTTATTATAGTCGCGTCTCCACCTTCTCTCCGCTTGTTTACAGCCTTGCTTTAAAAATTTTTGTTCGTCATTGAACCAGGGGGCAGAGTCTTTGCCCTTGCAGCTACGTGTTTTTAACGGGGCATGGGCATCAAGGACCGTAGTAATTCTGGTGCAGAGAGAGGTGTAATTTTCATCTATGTTCAACTTCTCATCGAAGGGCTGTTCCAAATGGAACACCTCACCGGTAAGGTGCCGCCGAATGAGGGCCCTCCAGTCTCTACACTTAATTTCCGTAGACAACACGGGGGCTTTATGAGGACCGCTGCTCGTATGAATAAAGAATTTAACAAGTGAGTGGTCAGTCCAATCCATAGGTAAGGTTTCCCCCATCGCCACCAGGTCGGGGGCCGTGAAGACCAAATCTAAGAGATGACCAGCTGTATGGGTGGCTTTAGTGACAAGTTGAGAAAGACCAAAACTTTCACAGGCTTGGGCTAGGTTCCCGAGACCCGAATCAAGGGTCCCGTTGCACCAGAGATTAAAATCACCAAGGATGAGAAGCTTATGATGGGAGAGGGCGATATTATTATAAATCGGCTATGAAACAATACAAACTTCTTATCAAAAAGACACAAGCCTCCTATTACGAAGAAAAAATAATGGCTGCCTCCAACTCCTCCAGGGAGACCTATCGCGTAGTAAAAAGTATCTTGAAAGTCCCTGAACCTCAACCAGCCGCCGATCCCACCGGTGCCAGGTGCACCCAACTCGCTGAGTTTTTCTCTGCTAAAATCTTAAAAATCACAATGACTTTCCCCAACACCGATTCCTCAACCGACCTCCCAGATGGACCCATTGACCCAGACACACCAACACTAAAAGCCTTCCTTCCAGTCTCCATCGAAAGGCTGCGGGACACTCTCAACCGTGTGAAGAGTGGATCCCCAGATGACCCAGTTCCTATGAGTAAACTTAAATTAGTAGCCCCCACGATAGTTCCCCATCTCACGAGGCTCATAAATGCCTCTTTCTCCTGCGGCACAGTCCCCGCCAGCTGGAAAAATGCGGTAGTTCGCGCACTCATAAAAAAACCTCACCCATTGGACCCCGCTAATTTCAGACCCATCTCCCTCCTACCAGGCATTAGCAAAATGGCAGAGAGAATCGTAAATGAACAACTCTCAACTTTTTTGGAGTCTAACAACCTCCTTCGCCACTCACAGACAGGGTTCAGACCTGGACAGGGGACTGATACCGCCCTTCTGGCAGTGACTGAGGAGACAAGGTCCATTCTAGACGCAGGAGGATCAGTGGCAGTGATCCTCCTGGACTTGAGTGCTGCCTTCGACACGGTGGATCACACCATTCTTCTACACCGCCTCCAAAAAACAGGCATTTCAGAGATCGCTTTGGCATGGTTAAAATCTTACTTGGAACACAGGTCCTTCCAAGTAGCTGATAGCCACGGCCACTCTAAATCTCTCCCCCTGAACTGTGGAGTCCCTCAGGCATCCACACTGAGCCCAACGCTTTTAAAAGTTTACATGGCCCCTCTGGATGACATCATCTCTCCATTCGGCATAAAGGTGGTCATGTACGCTGACGACACACAACTAGTCATCTCTGTCAACCAGGCCGATCAATCAATGGATAATCTAGTCTCCTCTTTGCACAATATATCTGTATGGATGGGCGACTCCAGGCTAAAACTCAATGGAGAGAAATCCGAAATCATGCTTCTGGGCGACCCAAACAAACTCCCCAAAACCCTCGCCTGGCCAGCTAGCATGGGGTCCACCCCCATACCAAAACAAGAAATCAAAAGCCTTGGCTTCTGGCTAGACCAGGATCTCAGCTTCAGAGTCCAAGCAAGAAAGACAGCCGGAACTTGCTTTGAACTCATGCGAGCAACCCGCAAGATCCTTCCGCTCATTCCCCCCCAGTCTAGGAGAAAATTCTGATTCAGGGCCTCATTATATCAAGATTGGACTACGGAAACGCCCTATACCTGGGTGCACCTATAGCTGCCATAAAAAAACTGCAGCATACCCAGAACGTCGCAGCAAGACTACTGACTGGAACAAAATCTGGATACTCAGCTAGACCTTCCCTCAAAGCTCTTCACTGGCTTCCCATCCAACAACGCATTTCCTTTAAATCCTTGTGCATCTCCCATAAAATCCTACAAGGCAGGGGCCCACCAATACTGAGACCCCTACTTAAGCCACACAAATCATCCCGTCAGCTCAGATCGGACACCCTGTTCCTAGCAAACGTTCCCAGAATAAGGAAGGCTCGCGCTGGCGGTCGCCGCTTTTCTTATAACGCTTCTAAGCTCTGGAACAGCCTCCCCCTCAACATCCGAAAAGAAAATAATCTTCTCTCATTCCGCAGACTGCTGAAAACCTGGTTGTTCCCCCAATAATCCACCCCCAGGAGTACTGTCAAGCTTTTACGTTAGCGCTGGGACGCCCGAGGGTAGCTACGCGCTCTAGAAATCCTCAATCAAATCAAATTTAGTTAGTAATGCTTGTTGCTGCTGAAGGCTAAATAAACCTGGCGGGCGATAGCATACTATCGCGGTGATATTAGTCCCGGAATGGGTCTGTATTGATAGTCCTAACAGCTCAGTGCCCAGAGTAAGGTCTAAAGTAAGGGCCTTGATGCAACAAGAAGCTCTAAAAATAACTCCCACTCCCCCGCCTCTACCATTAGGCCTAGGGGTGTGAAGGAATTTAAACCCAGGAGGACACGCAAATCCAGAGTCAACCAAACAGTCAGGACGGGTCCAAGTTTCCGTCATAAAAAGAATGTCCAATTCGTGAGTCTCAATCAAGAGTTGGATCTCCATACTATGTTTAGGCAGGGACCTAACATTAAGAAGCCCACACTTTAAAAGATCGTCACACAGAAAGTCGGCTCGAGGGTGCGATGTGAGTGACAGGGAGAGAGTTCCTTTATCCGCATGGAGCTCGCCTATTCGGATGAGCGCCTCCCTGGAGTAGGAGCCCCCAATGGAAAGCCGATCAGGATAAGGGCCAGGGCAGGCAGCGTAACTGGCCCATGGCGCTACCTCGGCGCGGACGGGCGCAGACGGGCTTACCTTTGGCGCGCCTTTGGCGCGCTGACGGCGCGCCCGCTGCGCTCGTCCGCTGCGCGTTCTACAAATGCACATCTTTGTAGTGGGGAGGAAGGCGTGGCCTCTCGGCAGTGGGCGTGGCCTAGTTAGCGAGGCTGATGGCGGCTGTATCTTTTTCCCACCCGCGGCAGCGTGATCAGGAGCTGCGCGAGGATGTATCAGCAGGTATACAGGGGGGAAGTACCCAGGGAGCAACGTGACACAGATGAAAACAATGGTGACAATTTCAATATTTTTAAAAAACTCGGCTAAAATCTCCCGGCTTCCGCCTCAGGAGTCTATACCATAAGGCCCACAATTTCCATATTACTTCCCCTGGAACATTTCTCTGCATCTTAGGTAAAGGAAATGTTAGGGTATGTTAAATCACTTTATATAGGTATTTTAAATGTTGAATATAATTTAAATGGTTTGCACTATGAACTAAATTTTTTATTACATTTTTAATAAATGTACGTACATTAAATAAAAATCATATTTGAACGTGTTTTTTAAACAATTACACCTACCTAAAATGAATCATTCCTATGCGATTATTATGCACTAAAAGTTACTAAAAGGTATATATAAAATCATTTCAATGAATTCACTTCTTAAGAAAATAGTTAAATTAATTTGTTTATTAAATGGCTAACTAAATTATTTTAAAATAAAATAATAATTATGTATGAGTTATATATTTTCAACATTAACCTAATTTTACATATGTTTAAAAAAAATGTGTTAATTTACTTTAAAACTATTTGCTATGGGGTCCTATTTTAAGTCCCTAACTCCATTATTTTCTACGGGATGGTGTTGCAGTACCAGTGGTTGGCCATGTGTTGTGCTGTACTTAATCCATCTCTGAGTTGCAGAACATTCATGACTGTTTTGAGTCTTTTCTCGGCTGCAGTAACTGTAAAAGTGCAGTTTGTGAATAGCAATGGGCATATTGTTTTGAGGGTGAGCGCACGTCCTGTTCTTCACCCCTCCTAACCCTCCCTTAACCCATCCATACTCCTCCCTAAACCCCTCCAATTTATTCCTAAAAATTCCCCATTTTCAAGCCAATTTCATTATACCTAACTTGTTTACTACTAAAATGTAGGGGCATATTATCAAGCCAGGTGATAAAATTATCGCCGCTTTAGCGGCAGAAAACTGCCGCTAAAACGGCGATAATGGGCTTGATAATATGCTCTATGGAATTCCAACTGAAGCCCATGTTAATGTGAAGGACGTCTAACATGGGCTTCAATTGGAATTCCACAGAGCATATTATCAAGCCCATTATCGCCGTTTTAGCTGCAGTTTTCTGCCGCTAAAGCGGCGATAATTTTATCGCCTGGCTTGATAATATGCCCCATAGTACTGTAGTCCTACTAAGTGTACTATGTGATAAGAGTTTGTGAATAGGAGCCACTGTGCGCTGTGGTAGACGCTCACAATGAGGTCTCATCTTTCCTTCCTAACCTGTAGTATTCGCATTTCTAAGTTTGGGGTTGCTTACAAACCGCTAAACTCCACACTGTTTTAGAATTGTGTGTAACAAAAAAAAAAATAAGCAAACTCAAAATAGCCATGCTCATGCACCACAAATCCCTGGTTTTAAATACGTTTCTCACAGGTTGAGATTGATTCTATGACCCGCACTGCTTGCACAAACAAAAGTTGTCCAGACAATCCTAATTACAACTCTTACCTGTTTTGCTGCTTCTGTGAGTGAAGCAGCTTCGGCCTTGCCCACCTGTTGCAGCATCTTGTAAAACAGGCTCTCTGTATTTTGAAGTAAAACGTATGGCTCATCGAATTCTTTCAACGCGCCCGCATCCAGCACCTGTTAATCAACAAAACAAAACAGGGACCGATCAAAACATGCCATGTTGCAGCAGCCCATTAAAATGAAGCGCCGTCTTTAAACACAGTATGCGTTGTTGTTCGTTTTCCTTTTTGATGATAGCCTGGTGTGGGTTTATGTCATTTTTATGAGGAGGGGCCGCCTTCTGTGAACGTAATAACCGGTGGGTGACAGGCTGCAGTGTTAAGTGAAGAAACTCGACTGCCGTAAGATGTACGGCAGAAACTGGGGCCCAATAACCAGGGCTTTAAGTGGGATGAAAAAACTGGAGGGTCTCTCAAAGGGGCGTGGCTTAAAAACACTTAAGGTAAAAATCTGTGCTTTAGCATAGTGTGACGCCCGACTTGTATTTTGCTGTTTCTGTCATTGCATCTAGATATCTGATACAAGTAACATACCTACAAGTCAGGACTATTGGCTTTGTCAATGGCTGTTAGTTGTATAAGATAAATAAACAGCAACTATGGCTTTTATATAATATTGAAAAAGCTGCCACTTAAAGCCCTGGTGACACCACGACAATGTTGATGCTCCTGAGTTTGAAAAAGCGAAGGGAAATCCAGAGAGAAAATGACTCTCTGTAAAGGATTTCCCTTCCCCTACAAAGCTCACCTGGCATGACGTCATGCCGTAACTTCTCCACTAGTGAGAGGTGACCAGTGTGAGCAGCGCACATCGATGTGCCTGCTGTCAGTGCAGTCCGTAAAAAAAACGGACCGCCTGTGCCAGGGCACAAAGCAGAGCCCGATAGAGACCCGTTTCGAGGCCCACTTTAAACAAGCATTTGCAATGCAATAGGTCTCGCATTTGCGAGAGTTTAAGCTATTGGCATTGTAAATGAAAATGACTTTTATTTATCTGTTTTGCTAATCAACAAAAAATAAAAGGCATCGTCATTTACAACGCCAATAGCTCAAACTCTTAAAAAGGCGAGAACTATTCAAAGAAGCTGCAGCCATTATCGCGGGCTGGTCGGAAAGAGAACGCATGCATAATATAGTTGTATCTGGACATGGGAAATCTAAAGGTGCCAGTTGTTACACAAATGGTTATCGGGTCCCACGATCAAACAAGTTCCGGTACCTGGGGCTGTGGTTTGAACACATAAAAATATCTTATGGGTTTGAAGAATAAAACATACTTGGCACATGCATTAAGTAAGAAATCTCTATTTAAACTTTCCATGTGAGCTTTAAGGAGGTGCTGAAAGGCAAAGTTAGGAAAGAGTTTTGTGGTCAATTTCTTTTAACTAAGCCTAAAAATCTGTTATCTCTAACTTCTTTTGTAGTATCAAAATTCACCTGTCGTAAATTAATTGGATTGCGTCTTATGGCCTTTGACTCTGAACTGTACCTCGACCTTTGCCAGCCCGATGCCCACACCTAGTGGGCAGCTCATGGAAAAGACTCATGCAGAAATCAACTGCGCCTCGGATGTGGGGTGCTAAAAAGAGTGTGTACGAAATCCCGACCCTGTTTTCCACAATGTCAAACTGATAAACACCATCTTTAGTTCTTTTATTGCTTTTTCTGGGCTGATGGGGGAAGGGGCCAATGGTGCCAACCATAATGAAAATCTCATAGACCAATATAACCCCTTTAGAATGGAAAACCCTCTGCTGACACCATCAAAGACTTCCAGAAACTGTCCACAAATGTTGGGTTTACAGGTAAGCACTAATGTAACCGCCTACATGCAACACGTTTTACCGTATTGCTGAACAAAACGAACTAAGGAAAGCTATAAACGCCTTTGACTTATTTAACAAAAGTAATTCCAAATTTAGTTAAAAAAAAATAATAATGAAGGTTGCCATTGGGTATACGCTTTTTAAAAAGTTACATATGTGCACACAATGAGAGTTTCACAAATTGTTTTCCTTTTAACATGACGGAGTCCTATTGAAGCGCAACACAAAATTACACAGCAACTCCAGTATACTTGCTAAACTCACGTTAGGTGAACAAAAAGTGGAATCAATGTATTTTTGGGAAGCTTTTTACATTAAAGTTAATTTGAACTATGGCAGTCTGTAGTGAACTCCCATCGGATGTGCTTTCTGTTCACCCAACGGAACTTTAGCAAAGATTTCCGTATTGCTAATAAATGTAAAACACGGAGTGAAATTGCTTTGGAAGCAGATTGAGGACGTTTGTTACATTAGTTTTTTCATCACTATGGCAATCCTTACTACATTCCCGTTGGGTGTACGCGTTTGGATGCAAAAAATGCCAATTGTTTGGAAGTGAGAATGTAGCATCACATCCTGAACTGCCGACTGTGGAACAAGGGAACCGGGTTTAAATCGTGGCATGCTCTTAACGTGCCAACAACAACAAAAAAAAAAAAGTCTCGGCATCAGCTCAATAGGCCGTAATTCTGGGCAAAGCACTTAAAATCCCTGTGCTTTAAAAACAAAAAAGAGAGAATGGGACCTTGTTTAATGCAACATGTGCTCAAGTACAGCACTCCAATTACTTTGGGCGAGTTTGCGCTTAATAAAACTGCAAGCGAGATTCTGTAATCAAGATACAGCACCCTGCAACACAAACTCCAATTATTGGCAAATGTGTTTTTAGACATAATTTAAGCATACCGCTTTTTTAAAATATGCGCTGCTATGGAATATTGTAAAAATAGCTGGGGTTGGGCACACAATGAAACGAAAGGCAAACATGAGCAGGAAACAAAGAACGGACACGCACCGATATGAGAGGAGGTGGAAGGGATGAATGCTTTAATTAACTGCTCAAACTCTGAACGTATCCGCACACAGATTCTGAACGGATACCGGAGACCAGCAAATCCTAAACATGGATACCAACGATTTACGGGGAATCAAAGGCCAATAGGGGTACAGAAAGGCCAAAATAATGCATGCAACGATGAGTGCCACAAAGGAGATTCACAATGCCTTTCCGCTGCCACGAGGAAGATCCTCTCATGACCCGACCCAGGGAGGGGCGGGGCTGTCCTGTCCTGTCCTGGAGAGAAGCTATAGGACGGATCCAACTCATGGGAAAAGGGGTAGTTTGCGATAAAATGAATGGAGTACAATGCACTTCAGCAAACAGGAGAGTTGCTTTGTAACTCTGGAAAAACATGTTAAACCACAGGATGTGCATTAAACTACAATTGTCCATCATGATTTTTGGGAAGAACGGAAGTAGCAGCCCCTGCTACAGAGTTAAAGCTATCTTCACTTGAAAAAGAAGCATCCTTGGCTTTCCTGGATATTGTGGTACAGTCCACTTGAACTTCATGTCTTGGTTTTAGACGGCTTCGGAAAGCACGGAGAGCTAGCTCTACCGTCCTTTTGGCCACTGAAAAACGAAGTTTTTTTCCAGCGGGTTTTGAGCGACTATTTTTAGAGAAAGAATATATTGGAATTATAATAATGATCTTAATGCACTGGTCATATCAAATGCATTGATTGACGCACCAGCCGCTTTCATCGGTTGGCGCATACTTTGTATAAGCCTATCTGTGACCAGCGGGTAATGGGAACCACATGACGCGAGGCTTGTAATGTGGCTCAGTCAGACTGTAGGTCGCAGAGAGACCCACATCCTGCTAATGGGCTGAGGTGATTAGAGAGGGCCTGCTCCCAGTTATGTTACTCTCTATTACTGAACATTCTGTTTCCAGGTCACAGGAAATGAAGGCGGCAGTGGCATTTAGGCGAGCACGTACTGTTTCCGGTGAGAGACTAGTATCACTGATCAGTCCGATATCTGTCTTTAACAAGTCGGAGGGGTGGGGGGTCGGGAGTGCATGCGCGCGCAGGAAATGGCCTCGCTGCAAAAAAATAACAAGTGGGGGGGAGTGCATGCGTATGACGAGAAGGGCGGGGGGGAGAAAGGAGGAGGGAATGAGGGGGAGTGCAAGCCGAGTAAGGCTTAAAGAGAGAACAATGGCAGATGGCGATCAAAGCGGCCGTGCGGTCGCAAAAGTGAAAGTAAGCGCGGCGCGCGCGCCCGCGCACATGCACTGTACCTCTAGGCTGGCCTGGTAGCACTTTTTGGAGCCCACATACAAAATGTCTCTTCGAGCCAGCGCAAGCGCTGGGGCTCAGCGAGACCTAAAAACTGCCGGTGCTCAGACCCTGTGAGACCCGGCCCACTTAAAGCCCTGCCAATAACTGATGGAATTCACTCAGATGCTTATTTTCTGTTTGCATTCCCAAAAGCCTGGGAATGTCACATCGTCAAGTGGGGTGGTAGTATTAAGTCAGCAGCCTCGTCATTATATGCTGCATTTCTTAAAAAATTAGGGCAGGTGTTCATGCAAACACAAAAAGTATGGAAGGCAAGATGTGAAAATGTTTTGTGTCAGCACAGCGAAAAAGAAGGCCTAATGCAATTTAAACAGGTAGGCCCAGATTCTGAAAGCTGACAGGCAACGCAGCGCAGCACCCAAAGATGCTGCGCTGCATCGCCTGACGAGGAGGGGGCAGGAGAGCACAATATTCACATAGAAATGGCTCTCCCCTCCCCTCTCCCTAGTGCAGGCACTGAAATCAGCTGCTGAGATCCACGCACACACCTTAGCGTCATAGAGCTAGGGTGTCTGTGTGAGACTAGCATAGATTTTGTACGTGAAGGGTATCTTTTCCTTACAAAATACTATGCTTAGACAAGTGAAAAAGCTTTCCAACTATGTATGTGTGCTGCGCAGTGCAGCATGTATGCAAAGTTGGAAAAGCACGGAGAAATAAAACCATTTCTCTGTTTACTGCCTTCTTTTCAGCAGCGTTAACGTTTGGTGCTAAAGCTTTTCTGCTGATGTTTGAGAATAGGGTTTACCTTCAAAAAGCATGGGCAGTAGCACAGGTGTGCCCATGTAACGCCCCTTGACGCAAAGTAATGCAAAGCAGCCTTTCGTGCTGTGCTGCGTTACTTTTCCACACAAACCAACACAAATACCAATTTTTGTTGATTTGTGAATCTCAAAAAAGGTTGAGTGTCGGTTTAGTCTTACAAACATAACTCTATGCCGACACTAAACCTTTGAGAATGTGGGCCATCGTATGTCGTGCATGCCTTTGTACCCATGCAAGCTGAAGAAACACATTAAAGAATGACTGCATACTCAAAATGCTTGGTAGGGGTGCAGTGGCATGCCACAAATGTTTACAGTGTCTCCCGCAGTCCCAAACTTCAACAATAGTAAGTTCTTCAATCAACATGTGGGAAATTGCACACCACAGCTTATCTTCTGCACTTGGTCCAGTGCACTTGCCACTATAGGACAATCAAAGGTGGGTCCACAGTAAAATGACCAACGAGAATTCCTACGTATGAAGTCTTGAGCTCGCCCTTTTAAGGGCTTTGCTGTTGGCTGCACATGAACAAAGGAGACACCTCATTCTTAGCATGGAGAGAGCTCAATCCCAGGTATATACCCCAGATACACAGGGAATGACAGTAAAGCCCTGGGGGGGGATCACATCTGCCTGGAGCCAGCCACCTCCATCAGAAAGTTGATAGATAAAAACAAAAAAAGTGCTAAAGAATAGCTAGGCAAAGAAAACAAGCCTTCGCAAAGCCAACAGGTATCTGTCATGAAACCTATTGGATTTGCCAAAGGCACAATGAAAGTTGCAGTACCTTAAGACGTTGCTAGAGGTCTCTGGAGTCAGGCAGAAATGCAGTCTGCAGTACCTTAAGCTCTTACTAGAAGGCCCTGGAGTCAGCCACAAATGCAGGGGCACTAACTTAAGACTTTACTGGAGGTCCTTGTAGTAAGACAAAAAAACAGGCTGTAGCACCTTGAGTCACTATTGGAGGTACCTGGAGGTGTGATCCCTTCCAAGCCCAGCAAACATAATGTGATGGAAAGTTATCTGTCTTTTACAGTCACTTGACTTGGCATATGCTTATCTGTGGCCATAAATGAAACCTGAAATCACAATCTGTTTGTGAATCGAAACCAGCAAGAACCTTTATTTTTTGTTTTGAGAGATTTACATAGCGCAAACTAGACCTGAAGATATGAGAGCGCTTTACATGGGCACCTGTTGCCTTACAGACGGACACATTCATTTTTTGATAGGCATGGGGAGATTAAGTGATTTGTCCAGAATCGCAGAATGATGAGCGTCCCTGCCGAGACTCGAACCCAGTTCCCCACCTTCGAGATCGACCGCCCTAGCCGTTGGGCCACACCCTCTCCACAGTCAGTGGAACTCACTAAACAAAAGCCACTGGCTGCACAGGGGAAACATCCAGCCTGCATAATCCTTACACGATAGACATAACACAATTAGTTCACCCATATCTCTTTAGAAGAAACATCTTGGCCTCAAATGAAAACAGTATTTAAATGAGTCTTCGTAGATAACATGTTGTGACATTTGTGCTGAGATCTGTGCCCAGAGCAGTGTCTGAGAGCTGCACTAAAAGCTTACCAGCCATTCAGGCATTCAGAGGAAAAAGGAGGTCTCAATGTGCTTCCTGACAGAGCATTATTTGACATCACGCTCAGCTCAAGGCGGGGCGTCCTCATCACCTGGATTTTTCGGGTGCCTCTGCACCTGCAGTCAGCCAGAAGGGTGTTCTGCGAGCCACGTGGAAAGCAGAAAATAAAAAGTGGGGGAGGGACTGCAGAATTCAGTGTGTTGCAAGGATGTCAACCCTGGGCTTATGCTTTGCTTACCAAACGAACTGCAGGGCATCAGGAAAGGGTCATGGGCACACTCTACATCAGCCCTTTCAATGGTGATTTTTAAAAAGATGCTTTATCAGATTCTCAATTTAAGATGTAGAAGAGGCTTCGTCTGTGAATTACATTTTTGTTCAAAGCACATATAAAGAAGGCAACTATGAGAAGAAGAGGCATCACAATTAATTTTTCCCTAATTTTTCATTGCATTCTTTGCCCATGTGACACTATATTTGCCACAAATTTTTGGCTTCTAGTTGATGGAAAGGCGTATGGGTGCCCGTGGCGGTCTTTCCGTTTACTGCCCAGCGGCAGCCGCAGTGAGGAGCGGGGGGTGCTGCCGTTGGGGGGGGGGCGTTACTGATGCCACCTCGAGGTGGCAGGTATAGCGGGGGGAGGACACCACCCCCGCAAATCGTGCCGCCCAGGGCAGACCGTCCCCTAAGCTACGCCACTGATTCCGGATTTATACCAGGCTCTGTTCTGCTCCACGATGTCAGAGCGAGTCTGATGCCTTGCTGATTACTTTAGTGTTTATCATCTACAATAAAAAAAAATTTTTAACTCCCATTGAGGATTTTAGTTGAGCCTAACAGTCAATACAGCTGTCTGGGTTAAAAGGACCTATTGTAGGCTTACTAAGAGCGTAGGGATGCTTAGAGGCCATCAATCACTTTCTATTGGCTGGCTTCACTGCCACTCTCATTTGCTTGCTTATTAGATGGTTTGCGTTGTCCATGTCATGACTGTCTCTACCCTGGTGCATAGTCTCTTTACTTGTGTCCTTCCACTATTGACATTCAGGGAACTACATTTTTCATTTAGCTTAAGCACTCCATGAGAGTGCATGTGTTTTCTAGATCAGTGTTTCCCAAACTGCAGGTTGGGCGTGAGACGATTTTTGTGGGCTACAAAAGTCGCAGCAATAAATAAAGATTGCTTTATACTTTGCACTTATCTTGTCACATTTGCTGCGCTTCAAAGACAGAGGTCACTTGTCAGGCTATGTCTTCTGATAAACTGCTGCTTTCTTTTAACATGGGAATTGTTGTTTACGAACTCCTCTCACTGCCAGAGAACGAAAGTAAAGTGAATTATGTGACAATATTGCTGGAGTACCAGTGGTGGGAAAGGAAAGTTGGTAGGATGTTATTTTTTGTAGCACAAAACAAAATGCAAATATCTGTAATGAATTGTATACATTCAGCAGTTAGGAAAGAAAAAATTAGGGTCATTCTTTTGGCCAATTCTGGAGTGTGATGGAAACATAGATTTTGTTAACATCAAAAGAAATCAAGACACTTTACTTGGTGATGCACAAATGATAAATATACACTGGAACCTGATTTCCAGGCATTATCATTTGTGTGCTATATAGTTTTATCAATAAAAAGGTATTGTTAGACCTGGTACCATTGGCGTGAGTCTCCCTTCCATTTTTTCTGATTGCCTCCTCTGTTTTTGATATGTTTTGCTGGTTTAGATGCTTTGGGCACTGTGCCACTGCTAATCAGTGCCACAGTGCAAGTGCTCCCTATGCTAAATTGATATATTGATTAGTGACTCCATGATTGGGTTATTTGATTTACTTGTCAGACCCTAGTACAGTGCACCATGTGTGCCCAAGGCTTGTAAATCAAATGCTGCTGGAGGGCATGCAGCACTGGTTGTGCCACCCACAGAAGCAGCTTGTAAAGTGTGTCTCAGGTCTGCCATTGCAGAGCCTATGTGCAGTCTGGTACTGCCATGCTGACTGACCAAGTGCACCCACTTGCCAGTCCCTAAACCTTCCCTTATCTTCATATCAGACACCCCTATGGAAGGCCCAAGGCCAGGGTGCATTGTAAGTATAAAGCAGGACATGCCCTGGTGTGTGTAGCATGTCCTAATAGTGAATTACAGTCATTTTCATTTTTCACTATCGCAAGGCTACCTGTTCCCCATAGGCCAGAATGGGCCGTTTGATTATTACATCTTATAATCCTAACTGACTCAGGGAACATGGTAGAAATTCGAATTTAGTATGCGTGAACTCAGAATGATAAAATACATCTTTTAGTAAAGTTGGTTTTAACATTCTGTGTTTGAAAATACCACTTTTAGAAAATAGGTATTTTCTTGCTTAACTCTCCAAGCCTGCCTCTGCTAGGTTGTGTATTGTGTGTCTGGTTCTGTGAGTAACAGAGGCTGGTGATTCCGGGGGAGAGGGTGAGTCAGCACAGGGCTGAATAGGAAGATCTGCATGTAGATGGGTGGGAGGAGTTGCACCTGGGACCTGAATAGGGCTGTGCCTTCCCTCCACAATGCTGGCTTCACCTCCTGTGGTGTCTGATGTCTCTGCCCTGCACTCTGAAAGGAAAGAAGGAGTCAGGTAAACAAAGTGCTCCAGGAGTGACCAGAACTGGTTTGGACTAGGCAAAGGCCTCTCTGCCTTCAGAGAACAAAGAGAAAAGTAGTATAAATATGGGGACCCAAACCCCAAGACTTCAGATCACTTCTGGAACAACAAGAAGAAACCTCTTCCAAGGAGAAGAACCAAAGGAAGTTGTAGGAGTTGGACTGCCCCCCTGCCAGTGTGCTGTGTTGTTGGGTTGGCCTGCAGTGGTGTCTTCATTGCCAAGGAGAGGAGAAGGAACTTTTACAGAACTTTCATCATCTTGCAGAATATTTCTCCAAGGGCTTGAGCTTGTGTTTGCCTCCTGCTGAAGTCTCAGGGACAACAGACTTGACTACCAGCTCCCCTCTGAATTTCCTTGCTGGGAATTCTATCTGCAGAAGCCTGCGTGTCGCTGGGAGCTGGAAGCGCGACGCACTGAGAAGAAGCGTGTCGCCGCTGCAGCTGTAGTCATCGCATCGCCGCAGAAGCGTGCCGCCGCCGCCGCATCTCCCAGAATAGTGCCTTCGTCGCAGCTGTCTGCTGTCGCATCACTGGAGAAGCGCATCGAAACCGCGAGGGTTGCCGTCGCATCATCAGAGAAGCGTGTCGCAGGGCCTGTCGCTGCACCAAATTACAGAGTCGCCGCAAGGCTGCCAGGGCGTGTCGCATCATCTCAACGTCGTCGCATCAAGGGCACCATCTTATCGCATCGGATTGTCGCATCGTATCGAGGCACCATCTTGCCGCATCGCAACCGGGCTGCAGCACGAGAATCTACGCATCACCTCCTCTCCGGTAAGGATCAAGACACATCCCCTACTCTGCGCAAGCATTGAGGCGCGACGCACCATCTCCCCCAAAGCAAGGAACCGACGCATCTCCAATGCTGTGAGCTTTTTTTTTTTATTTTGCGTTACGCATCCAGGTACTTTTGTGAGAACTGTGTCGCATTTACCAACAACTTGAACGAAGCTAATTCTACCATCTTGAAACCAATTTTAAGTACAGTATTGTGGATTTTTATCGTTTGTGGTCTTGTGTTAAGTCTATATAAAGAATACTTATTTTTATAAAACCTGTGTGGTGTCCATCTGTAGTGTTTTCACTGTATTACTGTATGTGTTCACAAATGCTTAACACACTGCCTCTGAGATAAGCCTGTCTGCTCGTGCCAAGCTACCAAGAGGGTGAGTAGGGGTTATCCAGTAGTGTAATCTCCTTTCCCTGACTTAGAAGCAAGGGTCCCTATTTGGTCAAAGGTACCTACCTCTGCCAACTAGAGGCCCCCAGTTCTAACAGGTATGGATGTGCAAATGTAGTGATCATGTCAATGGGAAATGTGCTGTTTGTAAATTACAGTGTGCTACCACACAATGCTTTAGTTACATTAAAAAAATCACCTGCCTCATGTCCATTGAAGCTAGGTTGGTCGTGAAAGTTTTTCCCTGTATAAATTGGGTCGGGGTTCCGAAAAGTTTGGGACGCACTGACTAGATGATCTCTCCCACTCCCTCCCCATGATCAGTGTTGCTGCCTCCATCGTGTGATGCTCTCTTGTGTGTTTCTCCCCTGCTAGCATTGAGGCCTTCACTCTAGAGGGCTTCTCCCTCAAATCCCCGGCCATCATTTTGCTCTCTCTGTCTCTCGTGCGGTTATTCGCCAAACCCCCAACCCATCGCTCTGTGTTACTCTCCAATTGATGCAGAGCCGGATGAAAGTACCAAACAGTGGTTGATTTTTATGGTTGTAGTTTTATATAGCGCCAACTTTACCAGAAGGTATCTGAGCGCTTAACATGAGCACCAGTTGCATTTTAGAGGGGCCCATTCATTTTTAGGCACGGGGAGATTAAGGACCTCATTTATGAGAAGTGTTGCATCACTGCACGAAAGCAGCGATGCAAGACTTCGCAGTGCACCCTCCTTGCGACACCATTGATACATCATATTTACTGTATGATGCGTCATGTCGCAAGGAATGACAGATACGTCAGTATTACTGACATATCTGTTGGTGCAAACGTGGCGCTTTGATGGAGATGTGTCGGAAGCGTGGCGCACCTCCAGCAATGTTTCTTTCACATGGGGCAAGCACGATGTCAAAGGGCCTATGTCACCCTTACGCCTGCCATAAGGCAAACATAAGGTTTTGACGCATTGACGTCCGAGCAGTGGTGCAGTGAAATCGTATAGATAATACTTCCAGCAATAGGCAGAGTGGAATTGCAGGGGCTCTAAGAAGGGGTGAAAAAACAACAAAGCCTCATTAACAAGCAAATGGTATTTTAAAGACCGGTGAAGTACCCAGCTGTGTGTGTGCCCAGGAAGCTGTCTCAGCCCGGGCTGCCACACAGGACGCGGGGGGGGGCTGAAGCCCTTTCAGCCCAATGGGTGTTGCGCGCCTGTTACATTATACCTGACGCAGGTATAATGTAGTGCAGGAGTTTACGAAGTGACGCATCTAGGCAGATGCGTCACTTCGTAAATTTGGCGCAGCATAGCGCATTATTTACACCGCCACTGCGTCACTAAAAGTGATGCAACGGCAGCGCAAAAGTGACGCAGCCCTTCAAAAATAAGAACCCTAAGTGGCTAATTTACAAGCCCATTGCGCCACTTTTGCGTCACTTTTCCCATGTTAAAAGTGACGCAAAAGTGGCGCAAGGGGCTTGTAAATCTGCCCCTAAGTGATTTGCCCAGAGTCACAGGATGTTTGAGCTTCACGCCAGACTCGAACCTGGCTCTTCAGCTTTAAAGTCGGCCGCTCCAGCCTTTAAGTTACACCCCTTCCCCTTTGTTTTCACATACGGGTAAAACGTGCACATGAAGTAGAGTGCACGGCTCTGTTTATCTCATTCAGAGCAGTTTGGCCTTTGGTACCGGCCGCCTCGCTACATGAATTCACAGTCCCATTTGTCACACACAGACGCGCTCTTCTGGCCACTTTGGGCCGCTACAAGCTCTCGGGACTCTGGCAAAGTTTCAAGGTCCGCATTACAGAAAACAGCGGCGCGTTAACAAATGTCTACTGAAGCATGATATCAGGGTTCAGATGCAGCAATTGTTAAAAGAAAGCGCAGACATATTTCGGCTTCTGTATTTCGTCTTTGAAATAATCTCCTGGCATTGAGGCGGTAAATGTGCTAAATTGTGTTTCATGTATCCGCATTTTCAATCGTAGGCTTAATGTAACTTTTAATTTACACATCTACCATCAATATCTTACTGCAAAATGTATATGATACAACTAATCTAACTCCTCTAACAGGACATGCACAGCGTTCAGAGGAAACATGTTTATTGAATGATTTATTTCTGGTTTGTCTGCCTCCCTTGACGCCTCCAGCGCCCCTTTAACCCTGGGAGTTAAGTCATCTCTCCCCGTTTACTATCTGCACTGTTTCTTTTGCCTCAACGTGTATTCCATTCTGTGCTTCCATTTCCTTGAATGTGTCTATCCATCGACGCTCGGTCTGCCCTTCCAGCACACACATCCATTAATACACCCACCTACTCATCCTTTCATCCATTCATCCATCCGTCCGTCAAATCCATTCATGAAATGCCTTTTGATCTATCCAGCCTTATGCATCCGGACCACTCAACCATTCCTTCACCCATCCATTGATTCACCCACACACTATACATCTATTACATCATCTGCTTATTCTTTTTTTTACTCAGCTCACTGTGTTCCCATCACCTTTCTCTTTTGCGTATTCTGTCGCGGGTTACTATCCTCTTTTTCCTTTCTTTTTCTATTGACAGTTTGTAGATGAGGAGAACATAATCTTACCTGTGTCCATTCATACGAAGATAGCTCATCGAGGAGGGTCGGGTCTGCATCTCAGCTTAAGGTAGTGGGCGCAAGGATGAGCCTCGAGATCATTAAGGCAGCGACACAGAGATAACACGCATTGGCAAAGCCCGTAGGTCTCGCTTATACAAGAGCTATTGGCTTTGGCAATGTGTTTTTGCAATGTTGTATACCAGTGTGACTGCTGTTCAGCATGGCTAAAAGTTAGTGGCGTGGTGTGTCCTAGAGGGGACAGGGGGGAGCAGAGTGTCGCAGGCTGGATTTGTTGGAGTAGAGTGTTGCAGAGTGGAGTAGGGGGAGTAGACAGACACGGCTCCTCCGCTAAGGCGTAGGAGCGCCTGTCCCACTGCTCCAAAGGTAAAATAGAATGATAATAACGTATCCTTGTTGTCATTGTATTTTTCCTATAGAAGACAGTGTCTCGCGGGGCGGGGATGGGCAGTGCAGAGGGAGGAGTGGTTCGCACTCCCTAAATGCGCATGATTGCTTGACTTGCCCTCTTGGGCCGGCCAAACAGTCCTCCGCATTACACAGCCTGGTGAGGAACATACAAAGCCTCTCTATACCCATCTGAACGCCGAACCACGGTGCTCAGACCAATCACAACACAGCACTGCAGTTATGTGATTGGCTCAGGAGATCCTGCTGCCCGGGTGCTTCCTGCTGCTGCTGCCGCCTGGGACCAGAAAATGAAGAGGACAGAAGAGAGGAGGCCGTCCGTCCATTTCAGGTAAGTTCCTTTTTTTTCCATTCAATCCCCTCCCCTCCCAGCCCCCTCCCCGCCTCACCACCCACTTCCGGTAGCAGCTGTTACTGGGACTAGAGTGTCATAGAGTTGAGTAGAGGGAAGTAGAGTTCAGTAGTTCAGTAGCAGAGTGTCACAGGGAGCAGTGTCATAAATGCAGTGTCATAGAGTGGAGTGGCTTAGAGTGGAGTGGCATAGAGAGGAGTGGGATGGAATAGAGTGGAGTGGGTTGGAGCAGATTGAGGTAGTAGAGTGGATTGGACTGGATAAATTGGGGTGGATTGGATCGGATTGAGTGGAGTGGGGTGAATTGGAGTGGATAGACTGGATGGGTGGATTGGATTGGACTGAGATGAATTGTAATGGGGTGAGGTGGATTAGATTGGGATTGATTGGAGTGGGGTGGCTTTGATTGGTTTGGGGTGGATTGGACTGAAGTGAGGTGGACTGGATTGGACTGGGTGGATTTGATTGGAGTGGGATGGATTGGAGTTTGGTGGGCTGGATGGATTGGATTGAGTGGGGTTGATTGAACTGGGGTGAGGTAGATTGTATTGGGGTAGAGTGGGGTGGATTAGAGTAGCGTGGGGTGGATTGGACTGCAGTGGGGTGTTGTGGATTGGAGTGGGGTGGACTGGATGTGGGGGAGTAGGCTGGAGTGTAGTGGATTGAAATGTGGTGGGGTGGGGTGGATTTGGAGTGGGGTGAACTGGAGTGAGGTGGATTGGAGTGGGGCTGGTGTGGAGTGCAGTGGGGTGGATTGTGTTAGAGTGGATTGGAAGGGAATTTAGTAGAATGGATTTGAGTGGGTGGAATGGAGGGAGGTGAATTAGATTGGTGTGGGTGGGGTGGTTTGGAGTGGAGTGAAGTGGATTGGATTGAAGTGGGGTGGATTTTAATGAGGTGAGGTGGATTGGATTGAGTGGCGTGGATTGGGGTGGGTTGGATTGAGGTGGGGTGAACTGGATTGGGGTGGACTGGATTGGAGTAGGGTGGAGTGTAGTGGAGTGGGGTGGATTGGGGTGGGTTGGGTTGGGGAGAACTGGATTGGGGTGGGGTGGATTGGACGGAGGGGGATTGGGTGAAGTGGGGTGGATTGAAGTGGGGTAAATTGCATTTGACTGGATTGGATTGGTTCTGGGAGATTAGCTTGGAGTGGGGTGGATTGGATTGGAGTGAGGCAGATTGACTTGGGATGGAGTGAGGTGAGGTGGATTGGATTGGAGTGGGATGGGGTGGAGTGGGGTGGGGTGCATTGGATTGGAGAGGGGCAGATAGTTTGGGTTTGGAGTGGGGCAGATTGGAGTGTAGCATATTGTTTTAGATTTGAGTGTGGCTGATTGGAGTCAGGCAGGCTGTTTGGGATTGTAGTGGGGCATATTTGAATGGAGCATTTTGGAGTGGGGCGGATTGTTTTAGATTGAAGTGGGACAGGTTGTTTTGGATTGGAGTGGGGCAGATTGTTTTGGAGTGGGACAGATTGTTTAGGATTGGAGTGAGGCAGGTTGTTTTGGATTGGAGTGGGGCTGATTGCTTTGGAGTGAGGCAGATTGTTTTGGATTGGAGGGAGGTAGATAGTTTTGGATTGGAGTGGGGCAGATTGTTTTGGATTGTATTGGGGCAGATTGTTTTTGAGTGGGGTGTATTGGAGTGGGGCAGATTGGAATGTTGAGAGGATTGAAGTGTGGTGGATTGAGTGGAGTGGATTGGGGTGATTTGTTTGGATTAGAGTGGGGAGGATTCGATTGGTCTAGGGTGGACTGGATTGAGTGGGGTGGATTGGTGTGGGGTGGGGTGGATTGGCATGGAATGGAGACGGGCGGATTTAAGAGGGGTGAATTGGGGTGTATTGCACAATTCGGTGTTGAAGCTTCATTTCAGAAAGTACACAAAAGATAGAAACAATGTTGCTTTACAATAAAAAAATCCTCATCTTTTGAGAACACTGCCCACGAGCAAAAACAAAAGAAAACATGAAAGCAAAGTGAGAAAAGAAGATTTGGAAAAATAAAAGAAAGTTAACAATATAAAATAAATCTTTGCAATTTTGTTTGTCTTGCTGGGCACGTTTTTGCCAGTCACATGACTTCTGTTTGCAGGGCACTAAAAGTTAAACAGAACAAATAGTATCTCAATCACGTCGGAAGAAACAGACTGGCACTGATTAAGTTCAAAACTCCGAAATCTCGGAAAGAGGACCTAGTAGTAGGGGTAGATTTTCGCTCAGTTTGAGCTTGAAAATCCAGTACAGAAGGAATAATGTCCTTTCTTGAGTCCCCTCACTCACCGGGGTTTCCCCACAGTGGCATGCTTCATCATTGGGGCCATCTTAACCCGCTGCGGGTTGAGGCGTGCTATGACTTGCGTTATACGTAGGAGCACTTTTGTGAGGAACTATGTGTGGTGCAGTGGTGTATGTGGAGTGGAGTGACTTAAAAATATCTAACTAGTGGGCGAATTAACTTTATTCTTGCTCCTAGTTGATATGTTAAAAAACGGGGTTGGTCTCTAGGGTACCTGGTTTCAATGAGTCAGGGGGCCCTAGTAGAGGTTAACATGTTTCGAGCTACCCCAATGCTCTTCTTCAGGACGACACAGGGTCCAGCCCTGTGTGTACCACTCCAAAGGTGCAGTGAAAAAGTGACTGAAGATGCTAAATAATAAGCAAAAAGGTAAACTATACATACGACACTTAATAGGTCATGTAGTCTGACCCTAAATAGGTCATGCCGTTTCTGAAATAAAGGAAAAGAAACAAGGGTTATGGATAAAACAACCTGCCCTTAATAGGGTGAGTACTAGGATTACTGCAAAATAGAGATGTTCCTCATGGTGCGTGCCTAGTTGTCAACGCCGTGACTTGCGCCGTGGTAGACTGAAAAGAAAAGGAAAACTAACACACCGCTTGCCTATGAACCTGAATAGAGTAAAGAGGCGCTGTGAATCTGTGCGCGGTGACTGTATAAAGGTAAAAGAGTCGATCCTCGTGACTGTGCTGTGGCGTGCATGAAGGACGAAAGACATATAACATTTGAACATACAACCTTTGACATTCCCAACACACTTGTTGTAAAAGAAAATTTTGGCCTACATTTATTAGTCTCAGGCAAAACATTTAGCAACTTTCTATGTTGTAAGGATTGATTTTCATGCAGCTGAGATAGGTTGTGAGTCTGGGAGGAATAAATGGAACTATGCCATTCCTACCATATTCTTTCATTTTCCACATTTTACAGAATTCTTAGAATTTTGAAAGCAGAAGGGATGTATTGGGAGCAAGATTTCCAAGTTTCTTTCCTTTTAATAACAGCTCCTCTACGTTTTGTTAAAAAAAAAAGAGAAACTGTTCCTGAATGGTTATAGCTGACCTAGAGTTGCCTAAGGCTGAAGGGAAAGGATAAGGGCTCCTGTAATCTAAAGTGAAAGCAGGGATGACCAGCTGAAGAAGAAACAAGCCTTCTCTCCAGGGTGCCTGCTTCTATAAGACATGTAAATGTTTGAAATTGATCAAAACATGTTTTGAACGGTATCAGCCTCTTTTATAATGTGTGCAATACATTTTTAGTTCTGCCACAAGCTTTAGTGGGCTTATAAAAAAAACTTGCTGTGGTTTTAGAGCCAATCTACTGCTTACAATTGATTGGTTTTATTGTCACTCTCATTTGCTCACTTCTTATTGGATGACTTGCCTTCCTCTCCTTGTGTTGGTCCTTCTCCGGAGTGTAGCCTCTTTACCACCCTTTTGATTGGCTGACTTGTATCAATTTGAGGGAACTGTTTTTTTCTTCTTGATTAGGTTAAGCACCCTATGAGAGAACATGTATTCTGTAGTTCTCTCCCTCGGTGTGTATCCATTCCACCATATACTTGCCCCATGTTGTTTTCTCTCTCGTGCTTCTCGCCCTACCAAATTGCCCAGCTGCCCTCCACTCAGTGTTTCTCTCACCCTCGTGTACTTTTCACGCCCCCTTTTTGCTGCTCTCGCCCTCATTTGCTACTTTTCTCTTACCCCACCCACCCACTCCCCGTTGCTTTCTCGCACCCGGTGCTCAGTGGCCCAAAAACCAGCCATGGCTACTTTTATAATACCAAAGTTTTAGGAGGGCCACACAGTAAATAGCTGTTGCACCTCTGCCTTACATAAAGCACTTCCGTGCTAATAAAATTCAATTTTTTTTATTTACTGATTCATCTTGGACCAGTAAATAAAAAAAGGTGCTCCCACATTATTTAGTAGGCGCACACATGCATCGCGATGCATTCAAACTTCTGTGATGTAACATCTTTGCCTATGCAATGCTATGGCTGCCATCATCTGCCTTTTTTTTCTTTTGCTCGATACTGCATAACATCTACAAACATGTTTTCCGCCAATAATATACAGCGTCGGCATATAACACTCAATGCTAGTATCCCCATTCTTACAAACAGTCCCAGCTTCTGCTTCCCTTCATTTCATATCCCTTAGCAACTTGCATTCCCTTTACAAGTTATTCCGGGGTTAGAGGGGCAAGTGTTCTCTAGCCAATCTGTAAACTAAGACTTACTTAGTCTATGCCTTGAAATATTTCCCTTGTAAACAACGTCTGCTGCCAGCCCTTCATCTATGAATGAATGAAACATTATTTATATTGCGCAGCTATGCCCAATGGGCGTCAAGGCGCCTAATCCAAATAAAGACTGTGAGCGAAAAGAAACAGAGCCTACTGGTAAGCATTGATAAAGAGCCAGGTTTTCAATGACTTCCTAAAGAGGTCAAGGGAGGGCAGTGTTTTGATTTCCAGGGGGAGTGAATTCCACATCAGAGGAGCCAGTATGGAAAAAGCTTTGCTCCCCCATCTAGCCTTCTTGGCTCTGGGAATTACCAGTTGATTAAGCTCACTGGATCGGAGACATCTACTCGGAACGTATCTAGAGAGAAGTGATCCAAGGGCATCAGCCGGGCCTGCAGTTAAAGCCTTATATGTAAGGCAGAGGAGTTTAAAAGTGATCCTTGAGGAGATGGGGAGCCAGTGGAGGTTCTTCCTTGCTAAGATCATCGAGGCCAGCCAGGGCAAAGCGAGAGCAAACCGCGCTGCCGCGTTTTGTATGACCTGCAAACGCTGAAGCAGGCCCTTGTTGGCCCCGGCGTACACTGAGTTGCAGTAATCAAGCCTTGAGCCAACAAGGGCGATCACCACCTGTTTCCGTGCCTGAGGGGACAAGTAGTGTACGATTCTTTTCAAGGTATTGATGACTCCCCAACAGGTAGCCACCGTTCGGTTGACCTGATGCTCCATGGAGAGCTGGGTGTCGAAGATGACGCCTAGGTTCCTGGCAGATTGTGTTGGTGTTGGGCAGCTACCTAAAGAAGGAGGCCACCAATCATCTGACCATATGCCCTGGTCCTTGCCAAAGACCAGGACCTCTGTCTTGTCCCCGTTCAACTTTAGGGAGTTGGCAATCATCCACTCTGCAACAAGTTGCATGCAGGCCCTAAAGTTAGAAGCGGTTTCACCCACAGAGTGAGTCAGGGATACCATAATCTGCGTGTCGTCGGCATACGACACTACCTCCATCCCCTGAGATCTTACTAGTCTTGCAAGTGGGGCCACGTAGATGTTAAACAGGGTCGGACTCAATGCCGACCCCTGTGGCACCCCACATTGCAAAGACTTAGCGGGGGAGAGGTATTCACCTAGCATGACACGCTGCTCTCGTTGTTGAAGAAAGGAGCTCAGGAGACTGAGTGCCGGTCCTTCTACCCCTGCCTCCCTTAACCTAGTTGTTAAAGTAAGGGGAGACAGGGTGTCAAATGCTGCTGAAAGATCCAGCAGCACCAGTACGGTGGTTAGACCCAAATCCACTTTTCTGCGGATGTTGTCCATGACTTTCGTCAAAGCAGACTCCGTGCTATGCAGCTTTCTAAAGCCATGTTGGGACCCGTCCAAGAAACCAGAGGTATCGAGGAAGTTTGAAAGATGGAAATTCAAATGGGTCTCCAACATCTTAGCAGGGGCCGGCAGCAGAGAGATGGGTCTAAAGTTCTTCAGAACTCCAGGGTCCAAGGTGGTCTTTTTCAGCAGCGGCTTCACGATGGCTTTCTTCCAAAGTGACGGGAAGATGCCCTGTTCCAATGCTCCATTCATGACTTCCAGCATCGAAGGAAGAATGATCTCTCTGCAGTTCTTCAGTACTTTCAGAGGAACTGGATCAAGTGGAGATGACGATTTAGTTTTGTCCAACAGGCTATTAAGATCCTCTAGCGAAAGGGCAGGGAAATGATCAAGGGAGTGAGAGGATTCTTTAGTCCAAGCTTCCAGATGTTTAATTTGGGAGAAATCCTCGGCATTAAGCGAGTTCCCCTGCGACTTTAGAGCTATGTAGATATCATCTATCTTTTTGTAGAAAAAGTCTGATATATCATTGCATAGCTCCTGGGAAGCTACTACAGGATCGGGGGCCTGGAGAGAGCACAAAGAGTCCACTATTTTGAAAAGCTCTTTGGAGGATGTTAAAGAACAGGTTAAATTGGAAAAATAATCCTGTTTTTCCTTAATGACTCTCTTTTTGTACTCACGTAGTAGGCTCTTATAGCCTTCTCTATCCTTGAGATCCCAGGATTTACGCCACCTACGTTCCTTCTGTCTGCAAGTTTGTCTGAGAAGCCTCAGATCGACGGAAAACCAGGGGGCAGCTGGCTTCTGTCTAGCTGCAGCTTTCAGGGAAGGAGGAGCTAGTTCGTCAGCGGCTCTGGTGATGGCATCAGCAAGTTCTTGGGCCGACTCATCCACCTTCCGCTGAGTTGAAATATGGGCATTGAGAATAAAAGGGGCTACAGCCTCCTTAGTAAAATTTTTGAAGCTCCTTTTAAATTGTTTTTTACCAGAGCCCACAATGGCAACGGGGCAGGGAATGTCTAGAAACAGCGGGACTGCTAAATGGTCAGACCAGGTAATCGGGACCGGTGTCCCAACCCCTAATCTAGGGTCGTTGGAAAAGATCCCGTCAAGGATATGCCCCGCCTTATGAGTCGGGTGGAGAACTCGTTGTGCAAAGTCACATGCCTCCAGAGAATTAAGCAGAGAACAGGTCTCTTTCGAAGTAACATCCTCTAGGTGAAAATTAATGTCGCCCAGAATAGTGAGATGGGGTCTACCAAAATAAGGTTCCAAAATTCTAAAAAGTTCTGAGCAAAAATTAGCTCTAGACCCAGGGGGCCTATAAAGTAGTATGCCAGAAAAGGAGCTCACCGGGGTATGCACAATACAAAAGTATAGCGCCTCAAAAGGATCCGTAGAGATCGATAAGGGTTTTATGGTACATGTGAGAGTAGATTTAAAAAGAATGGCTATTCCACCCCCTCTACAGCGTTCTCTGTCTAACCTTAGAAAGGTGTATCCTTCAGGAATGGCCAGAAGCAGATCATGGCCAGAAGACTCAGTAGCCCACGTTTCTGTAACAAAGATCCAGTCAGGGTTCCTTGAACTAACAAAATCGTGAAATTCAATCCCATGTTTGATCAATGAGCGCGCATTGATCAAAAATCCCTGTTTGGATTGGGAGGTATGACTGGCCGGCAAAGAAGAGATTGAATAAATGCGGGCCTGAGTAGGACCGGCAAAAGGAACGTTGCACGAGGGACACAGGTGGGCGCGACACAATACCTCGGGTCTGAGCTGATGATGGCAGCAGAGCGCAGGGGGTCTAAGGGACAAAAGGGTGCCATAAAGGTCCCCCCGGGAGGAAGGCGCGTCAATGCCTGGGGGCCCAGGGTCCAGCCCGTCCTGCAGCGCGTCCTCAGCGCGGACGGGCGCAGACGGGCTTGCCTTTGGCGCGCCTTCGGCGCGCCGCCGGCGCGCCCGCTGCGCCCGCCCGCTGCGCGGACGTGCGGAGCAGATGTTTTTATCCATTGGTGAGTGAGGAGGGTAGGAGGGACGATGGACTGCACCGTCTCCCTTCCCTTCCCAAGATGGCGGCTCCGGTGGGTGGGGGGGGAGTGCCCAGCGTCACTCACAGCTGAGCTGCGCTGTCCTGTTTGACTGCTGCCTGGAGGGAAGTAATCTCACCCCAGGTAAGAACAAAGATAAAAACGAGCTATTTAAGATATATACAATTTTTTAAAATGGATCAGTTCTTACAATTTTTAGATGCTGAAGGCAGCGTTCGTAGTGGCAAAAGTATCTGTGCAGTTCTTCTCAATTAAAATAACACAGAAAGATAGCAGCGCAAGCGAGCGCTAAGAGCCCCGGCTTTCCGCCTCAAGGCGAGTGATTAGCACAAAATAACAAGCAATGCCGGTTTGTAAGTTGGGCGTCTCTTAAGTACTATGGGAGGGCGGGAGGGACGATGGACTGCACCGTCTCCCTTCCCTTCCCAAGATGGCGGCTCCGGTGGGTGGGGGGGGAGTGCCCAGCGTCACTCACAGCTGAGCTGCGCTGTCCTGTTTGACTGCTGCCTGGAGGGAAGTAATCTCACCCCAGGTAAGAACAAAGATAAAAACGAGCTATTTAAGATATATACAATTTTTTACAATGGATCAGTTCTTACAATTTTTAGATGCTGAAGGCAGCGTTCGTAGTGGCAAAAGTATCTGTGCAGTTCTTCTCAATTAAAATAACACAGAAAGATAGCAGCGCAAGCGAGCGCTAAGAGCCCCGGCTTTCCGCCTCAAGGCGAGTGATTAGCACAAAATAACAAGCAAAAGTGTGGATGGCATCTTCTCTCAAAGTCGACCAATGCAACTCTCTGGTAGTCAGAGCAAGCTTTATGCAGAAGACTTAGGTCTTTACTTGTGGGGGAGTCAGTGCACAGGGATTATCCCGAGCTGAATGAATGACAAAGACGAGCACTGGTTTCGACTTTTGGGCTAAACTAGGCTTGTGTCTGGAGGCATGCCCCTGTAGGGCAAGATGGAGGCTGAAGTGATCCTAAATGTTCATGAGGCAGGAGTAGCAATTCTTTCATTGTTTAGTAAGCATAACACACATCTGTAACTGCCTGAACCCTATCTGCCATGTTTGTGAGGATGCTTTTAGTGCATCTGTCGCTGTTGCTCCTGTCACATTTGTGGGGTATGCTTGCACTGACACTACCTGAAAAGTTACCAATAAACAGTAGCATACAGGGAAACATAGTTCCAACACAGACACTCCCAGCTTCAACCAGCATAACCTAGCAAGAGTCCAGCTGAGAAGAATACATGCAAACATAGTTCCTACACATACACCCTCAGCTTCAACCAGCATAACCTAGCAAGAGTCCAGCTGTGAAGCATACAAGAAAACATAGTACCTACACATACACCCTCAGCTTCAACCAGCATAACCCAGCAAGAGTCCAGCTGTGAAGCATACAAGGAAAAATTGTTCCTGCACAGACACCCTCAGCTTCAATCAGCATAACACAGCAAGAGTCCAGTTGTGAAGCATTAATGGAAGATTCGATCAGCATACCCCAGCAAGAGTCTGGTTGTGAAGCATACAAGGAAAGATTGTTCCAGCACAGACACCCTCAGCTTCAATCAGCATAACACAGCAAGAGTCCAGTTGTGAAGCATTAATGGAAACATAGTTCCAACACAGACACCCTAAGATTCAATCAGCATACCCCAGCAAGAGTCCGGTTGTGAAGAATACAAACAAACATAGTTTCTACACAGACACCCTCAGCTTCAACCACCGTAACCCACCAAGAGTCCAGCTCTGAAGCATACCCTACACAGACACTCCCAGATTCAATCAGTATAACCCAGCAAGAGTCCGGTTGTGAAGCATACAAGCAAACATAGTTCCAACACACACCTCGGCTTTTGTCAGCATAACCCAGCAAGAGTTCAGCTGTAAAGCATTCAAGCAAACATAGTTCCTACACAGACACCCTTGGCTTCTGTCAGCATAATCCACCAAGAGTCCAGCTCTGAAGCATACATGGAAACATATGATGTAGCGCTTAAAAGTTTGAAAATTGTAGGGGCGCGTTATATTCACTGTTAGTTGGCACCCGCATATAATCAAATGTGTACTCAGGTATTTTGTGTGCAATGTATTACGAATTGTATAACCTATATCGATTTTAATAGAAGTGCCAGCTATGTACAAGCACATTGTAAAGGTATTAGAGAAATGTATAGAGTTTAGCCTACATGAAAAGTAATGTGGTGTTAGAAATGTGTAACTTAGACTTCGTGTCTGTGGACTATTTAGTTTGACCACACATGAAAGAAAGACGTAAATGTCAATACTGTGATTTAAACCTGCTTGTGTAACCGAAGTAGTGGCCAGAATTCGCATATATCGTTGAGGCGAAAGGACTGGTATTTTCTTATGTTAGCCAAGGGCAATA
This sequence comes from Triturus cristatus, assembly GCF_964204655.1. NCBI lineage: Eukaryota > Metazoa > Chordata > Amphibia > Caudata > Salamandridae > Triturus > Triturus cristatus. The sequence continues at coordinate 720,645,339 of NC_140591.1, read as the reverse complement.
GGCCAAAAAGGATTTATTCCAGTAGAGGTTTTAGGCTGTAGTAAATTGCAAGTTAAAAGATGTGAAGTATGTCTGCCTCGCATGATCTCACCCCAGGTGCAAGGACAGTTGCTCGTTAGTAGAGAAGCTCTTTGTTCACAAATTGACTTATGTAGTAAAAGCCAGACATGGGAGTGTATTGGAATGTGCCAATCGTAACTCCTAGTGCGGATGGCGTCTGGGACTCAAGGCCAAGCGATGGACGATGGAACTGGACAGCGCTCTGTGGAAATTTACTGAAAGACGACCCCGCAGAAGAGGAGGCGCAAAGGGCGTGTTCTGGGATTTGGGGTTCTGTATTAGGGAAAGCGCCCCGAGGGTGGAGGCAGATCAGAGCAGCCCAGGGCAGAGGAAGGCTAGGCGAAGAGATAGAGGGGGCAACTTAGAACAAGCTCTCTAAGTGAGGACTTCTTATGAAGTTTCACTCTGACACCTTTTATTCGATGAGGGTCTCAAGGGATTGCTAAGTAGGGATGTCATCTAGTGCAGAGTAGGGACAGAAATGGTATGGTTCAGTGTCCCTAGTATCGACATTTGCTTGGTGGTGTTCTACCTCATGCTTTTAGAGATTGTACTTTTAGTTATTTTTAGCCGTATGCGGATTCTCCGTAGAGTAGCATTTGTGTTAGTGCCTATGTACTTGTTGTGCCTCGTATTGAGGACTTTGTATCTTCAAATCTTTATGCTGATAATAAAAACCAGAGAGCCAAGAGGTTAAGTCTCGAGTCCTTGATTATGGCAAATTGCGGACAGTAATTTTGATAATTGTGTTTTTCCCTCCACGCTATTGGGCAAGTAAAAAGGTCCATCTGACCCGAGTGGGTTCCAGTAGATAATTGCGGGATACTAAAATGGGCCGGAGCAGTTGGTAGCAAACGAGGATGGTTTCTTACTGATAGCGAGGGAAGATTAGATAAGGATAAGTGACCCTTGAGGCCCAAGAGACGATAAGTGATGCTGAATCATCAGATGGCGAGCAGCAGACGGCAGCAGATGAGCATCGACGGCGAGTAGCGGTGCGGCAGAAAGCAGCAGTTCCAGGAGTGAGTATGAACATAATGCGATGTTGTAGATTGCGGTGTTGATTTGTTGTGTGATGTCTTGCGGAGTTGTTGTGTATGTCGTGTGATTGTGAGATCAGGCTGTGAGCGCGCGCAGCCCGGGAATTGTGGTGTAGAAGACACCTGAGATAGATTTTGTTGACCACCCAAAGGAGATCGTGAGGTACCATCGATCACCTGGACCGAGATAGGGGGAGCGAATGCGTGTGTGTATGGCAACTTAACGCTGGTCGTGGGTTGTGGTGTGCAGATCGGAGCGTTAGTAACCTATCAGAGGCGATCCGTCTGGCCGGACGGGGGCAGACGGGCGCCAATCGAGGTCAACAAGGTCGAGAGACTGTGGACGAACAGTCAGAGGCTGTGGACGGACAGCCAGAGAAGTAACTTAATTGGTTATTTCAGTGTGTGAATGGGACGTGAGTAAGCGTGAAACGAGTTTGGGGAAGGGAACTGCTGCGAACGAAGGAAGGTGACGTCAGAGGGTGTCGCGCTGTGATAGGCCGGTTGGTGTGAGTCGCGCTGTTATTGGAGGATTTGAGAACAAGAAGTAAATAGAGCGCGAGATCGAATTCGCTCATCATGAAGTGTCTTAGGGTTTTGCGGGAGCTGTGTAGAGGCGATAGGCATGTGGTTGTTCGTGGGGGAGAAGAAGCCCCTCCCGAGGATACCCCGGCACATTACATGGCACAGAATGTGGGGTTACATACTATAGTTTGGATCGAGAATTGGCACAAGGTTACACAAGGTGAAGGGGAATTAGCTTTCCCGAGGTACGGCTCATTTAGATTAGCGGTGCTGTACCAACTGAAGACGGTGATGGGGTCCTTAAAACCCTTGCCAAGACCAGCACAGTTTGAAGCATTACATGCGTGGATTAGAGCAGCGCATGATAAGGAAAAGGGAAGAAGTCAGGAGAGAATGAGGAAGTCGATTAGGGCATTTCAGGACGCCAAGTGGGACGCAGCGGAGAAAAGATGGAGAGTGCAGACAATTGAGGAAGCGAAACTGTATCCCGCGCTAATGGAGGAGACGGGGATAAGGCATGGGAAAGCACAGGAAGAGGATAGTGATTCTGATGATGGGGTATTGCAAAGATTGCTAGACGAGAGACCACCCCCTTATAATCCAGATGAAGCGGATGATAGGTGGGGTGAGAGGGGAGAAACTAGGAGGGTAACAATCCAGCCTGAGACCCGAGTGGAAGGGTTGGTTTCCTTTGAAGGTCAGTCTGAGGCTAGTGGGAGGATTGAAAGAGAGATGAGGTTACCGGATGCCTTGAGGGTACCGGTCACCATTGGACCGATTGTGTCGATATACAGTCCGGAATCAGAGGAAAGAGAGAGGTCAGAACGAGTGGCAGAAAGAACGAGGAGAGAAAGCGGGGAAAGTGAGTTGGAAGGGGCAACGGCCCGACCTCCAAGCCCTGTACAATGGAGTACACCATTAGCAGCGGTGTCAGACACATCTAGGGGCGAAGAGGACGAGAGACCGGAGAGGCCGAGGACTCTGATGGAGTCAAGACCAGATTTAGGGTCATGGGTACCGCCAAAGAAGCAAATGAGCTGGAATATGGGCCGAGCGGGGACAACCCCAGTTGCCTTTACGAGCCATTCTGCTCCCATAGAACCACCAGAAGAAAGGAGAGAGCAGGAGCCGGAATGCGAGTATGATGAGGGACGTGGAGCAAGTTGTCAGGTGTTGAAAGGGGCCTTGAAGGCAGGAATGATAGATGTAGTAAGACTTAAAGCAGAGGCGGATGAAATAATATATGGGAATCTACCTCTTGAGAGAGTAGTGACATATACTCCAGATGAATTGCTTTTTGTAGCAAAAGATGTGACTCGTAAAGCACGAGCGGCACATGAGAAACTGGCGGGTTTGGCTAGAGAATATGGGGTGGATCTATCCAAGACTAGAGCATTACAAGGGAACCATAGGATGCATTGTACCGAGCGGGAATTGGAAGAGAAAAGAGTTGTTGGTCTAAGGTCACATACTAAGGAACTGATTGTAGCTATGAGAATATGGCTGATGCTTGACAAATGGCAAGAGAAATGGGCTAGGAAAAAGAATTCTAGGGGAGCGAAAGGAGGGAGCTCTGAAGGAGATTTGCAGGAGGTAAAGATCCTTCCCTTGAGAGAGGTGGCGAATGGAGGATATGTGCATGTACCATGGAGCAGGGGGGATTTGGCATCATTTACGAATGATTTTCCCAGGCTCAGGGAGAAGCCTGCAGAGTGGTACAAGCAAGTTGAGCGTTTCGTTAAGATTTCGAAGGTGTTGTGGATAGATCTGAACACCTTATTCGATATCGTGGTTCCGGGAGATCTGTGGAACGCATGTAAAATTGCTGTTGATTGGCCGGACTATGAGCCTGACAGGAACCTGGTTACAAATGGTCCGTCGCCCGTGGTAATGAGGCTGTACGATAAGGTAATTACCTGGTTGAAATCGAAGGTTTCACCCCAAGACATCGATTGGGTGAAGATAGACAGGACAGTGCAGGAGCCAAAGGAGACAGTACATGAATTTTATGAGAGACTTTTGAAGGCTTTTAAGCAGTACAGTGGTTTAGATGAGCTGGAAACGAAGGACATGGGACAGTTTGTGTCTAAGTTCGTGCTGGGTTTGAAGCCCGAGGTCAGTCTTATGATACAGCAGCATTTGATCTGTTGGCAGAATAAGCCTGTAGATGAGATCTTGCGGTACGCCAGGTACTGCACGGATGAGATTGAGTCCAAGCACAAGAAGATGAAGGATAACTTATTGCTCATTCAGATGCAAGCTGCTCAGGGACCGCCGAATGGGGGTCCGGTGGTGCGGAGACAGGGAAACTATCAGACAGGGAATCAGAACGCGCAGGGTCAGGGAAGGCCGAGGCCCGTTGACCCTAGGACAGGCATAGATGTAGCGATCTTGAAGAAGACGACTGCTTGTCACCAGTGTCACCAGGTGGGACATTGGAGGCGCGAGTGTCCCTTGAACCCCTATAATCAGCCGCAGATGGAGGGAGGAATGGGTCAGGTCCCTGGGGCAGAACAGGTACAGACGGTGACTGTACCGAGAATGATGCAAGGGGGGACCGGCGTCTCGCAGGTGCAGGTTCCCCAGCCACCCCGGATGCAGAACATACAGCAGGGAGCTCGGACTTATTTGCAGATGCCCATGTTCGAAGTGGGAGAGGAGAGGGATGCAGATTTGCTGGCGCAGTTAAGTCTAGGCCAGGACGATGATTGCATACTTAGGGCCATACTAGAGGTAGATCAGAGAGGACCCTTTGTGGAAGCAGAACTCGACGGACGCCCGACTACCTTTTTGGTAGATACGGGGGCTACCAGGTCAACCATAAGGTCAGCAGTGGTCCCGGGGGTAGCCCTTTCTGGAGAAAGCATACAAGTGGTTGGAGTGGCGAATAAGAGGCTAGTTAGCCCCTTGACAGAACCGATTCCAGTCAGGATAGGCAACTTTAGGGATCGACATCAGTTCGTGGTGTGCGATTCTAGCCCTGTTTGTTTGCTGGGAAGAGATTTGCTGTGTAAGCTCAATTGTACAATCTACTGTACCCCGAAGGGAGTAGAGGTACAGACGAGGGATGATGACGCGACCTTTAAGGTTGCAAATCAGCGGGTGTGTGTGGAAATGTACCCAGCTTTGACGATGGAGGAGCTTCCACAGGATTTGAGGGAGTCAGTGTCGTCTGACGTGTGGGATTTAAGCGGAGAGGAGATCGGTTTAGTCAGGGGAGTGGAACCAGTGAAAATACAGGTTAAACCGAATGCAGAATTCCCGAGAACACCTCAGTATAAACTATCGCCTGAAACAGTTGCAGGGATTAAACCTGTGATTGAGTCTATGATTAGGCAGGGAATACTGGTGGAGATCATGGGTAGTCCATGTAATTCACCCATTATGGGACTGCAGAAACCAAGTGGGAAGTTCAGGATAGTGCAAGACCTGCGGAAAATAAACGACATAGTTGTTCCATGTTGTCCAGTGGTACCGAATCCATCTGTGATACTGTTCCAGATCCCATGCGAAGCTGGATGGTTCACAGTGATTGACTTGTGTCAGGCATTCTTTTCGATTCCCCTACATGAAGAGAGTAGATTTCTTTTTGCATTTAGGCTAGAGAATCGTGTATTAACGTGGTGTCGTATCCCACAGGGGTATACGGAGAGCCCGTCAATTTTTAATCAGCTCTTAAAGAAGAATCTTGAAGGTCTTGTGTTGCCGAAAAACTCTGTTTTGGTGCAATACATTGACGACCTGCTTGTCGCATCAGAGACAGAAGACGCTTGCAGGGTCGATACCATTGCGTTGTTGAATTTCCTGGGAGAGAACGGTACCTGAGGTACAGTATTTGGGGCACAGAATTGAGAAGGGTAAAAGGAAAGTGTCTCCAGATCGCATTGATGCGATTCTGAGGATGCCAGTTCCCTCGACACAGAGGGAAGTTAGAATGTTTTTGGGAATGGTGGGCTATTGCCGCCAGTGGATCCCAAACTTTTCCTTTGAAGCGAAGCCTTTACAGCGGCTGACGCGAAAGGATGTAAGTGATCCGGTACCATGGGACGACGACTGTTTGAAATCATTTCTGAGGCTGAGAGAAGCCTTATGTAGCGCTCCTGCGTTGGGAATGCCGGATTACAACAAGGCATTTGCATTATTCTGCTGCGAAAGAGAAGGTTGCGCATTAGCAGTGTTAACCCAGAATCATGGAGGTGTCCGTAGACCAGTTGCTTATTTCTCAGCTACTTTAGATCCAGTAGCTTCTGCGTTGCCCGGATGTCTCAGATCCGTTGCGGCAACAGGTGTCAGCATCGAGAGATGTGAGAGCATTGTGATGGGGCATCCTCTTACTGTACATGTGCCACACTCTGTTGAATTGTTGATGACTAGGACTAAAACACAGCACCTCACGAATAATAGGCTGACTCGTTATGAGCAAGTTCTCCTTGCAGCCGATAATGTGACATTGAAGAGGTGTGCTGTTTTAAATCCTGCTACATTGTTACCTATTCCAATTATAGATGATAATGAAGATTGTGAGGACCATGATTGTCTCGACGTTACGGAACTATGCACCAAACCGAGGCCTGACATTGTCGATGAACCACTCCCAGTTTCAGATGAGATTTTCTTTGTGGACGGTTCATGTTTAAGAGACAGTGTCGGTCGATTGAGAGCAGCGTTTGCTGTATGCACCATTACGGGTGTGGTTGAAGCCGCTTGTTTAGAAGGAGTACACTCCGCGCAGGTGGCTGAGCTCATTGCCTTGACTCGTGCCTGTTTGGCAGCCGACAAGATCCGTGTAACTATTTACACGGACAGCCAGTATGGGTTTGGTGTGGTTCATGACTTCGGACAGCTATGGTCCCAGAGAGGGTTTATGACGTCTTCAGGTTCTCCTATAAGAAATGGTGATCATGTGCGGAAACTGTTAAAAGCATTGCAAGGTCCTGATGAAATTGCTGTTGTTAAATGTGCCGCACACACGAAGGGAAGTGATTTTGTTTCGTTGGGAAACAACTACGCTGATGAAGTAGCTCGATTTTGTGCAGAACAGGGATGCAACTTCACTGAGACCCACGTCGAGGAAACTGGGGAGGAAGTGGTGTATGGTTAGATGTTAGCTATGGCAGACTCATGGGAGGAACTGAAACAGCTTCAGGAAGGGGTCTCGGAACAGGAACGTGACAGCTGGATACGAGCGGGATGTGAGAAGGGAGATGTGGATATATGGGTTTCGAATGATGGACGAGCAGTATTGCCGGAAAGTTTGTTGAATCCCATGGCGAGGTTGATACATGGTGCTGTACATCTTGGTAGGGATGCCATGATGAGAGTGTTTCGTCAGACTTGGTACAATCCGAAGTTTCGTGCAGTGGCTGAAACTGTGTGCCAGAGGTGTGTCACTTGTCAACAGATGAATGTAGGGAAAAGAACTGCTGTGACGTTGAGCCACATAGGGAGGTCAGGGGGACCTTTCAATAGGATGCAGCTGGATTTTGTCGAAATGCCGAAGTGTAATGGGCTGAGGTACATATTAGTGATAGTATGTGTCTTGTCCAGGTGGGTGGAGGCATACCCTACACGCAGATGCGACACACTCACAGTAGCGAAACTATTATTGCGAGAACTCATTCCTAGGTACGGGTTCCCGACGTCCTTTGAATCGGACAGAGGAACTCATTTCCACAGCGAAGTTATGAAGTTGCTTTGTGCTGCTTTGAATATAGATCAGAAGTTACACTGTAGCTATAGACCTGAAGCTTCAGGGATAGTGGAGCAGGTGAATGGGACTCTGAAGGCTCGGATGGCGAAAGTGTGTTCGTCTACGTCTCTGAAATGGCCTGATGCATTACCTTTGGTCCTTATGAGCCTCCGAAGTGTGCCTGATAGAAGGACTGGGTTGTCACCCCATGAAATCCTCATGGGAAGAGCGATGCGTTTGCCTGCAATACCTGCTACTGCTCTGATAAATATCACTGATGATATGATCCTGGACTATTGTAAAGGCCTTGCTGACGTGGTCCGTTCTGTGTCTCAGCAGGTGCAGACCGCAACGGTTCCAGCTGCGAGTGAACGGTGCCACGACTTGGACCCAGGCGATTGGGTCCTAGTCCGAAAGCACGTGAGGAAGAGTTGTTTGGATGCTAGGTGGCGCGGCCCTTTCCAAGTGATTCTTGTCACGAACACAGCCGTCAAGTGTGGAGGTTTACCGAACTGGGTGCATGCTTCTCATACCCGTAGAGTTCCAGCACCCTTGGGAGATACAGCCCCTCTCGAGAACAAAGATCCCAGTGAGCCGACAGAGCCTCCTGAGAGGGCCAGTCAAGCTGTAAGGGTTGCTGAAGCGGCTGATGGTGCACTGAATCGAGCTGGGGAAGAACGTCAAAGAAGTACTGACCCAGAAACCGGCGAAGGAGCAAGAGGTGCAGTGGGTAGTACAGAATCAAGTTCTGCCGAAGAAGAGGAAGTCAGTGCATAGGGTATCGGAGAGAAGACCGGAGGTGCCACCGAAGCAGAAAGGGTTTGGCCCGCAAGACAGAACCGGGTAAACCTGAGGTTGGCTCCGGACACAGATCTTGCACCAGTTTCGGAAGAACCAGAAGAAGAATCAGGAGACGAGGAGAATCCTCAAGGTGGTGTGAGAAGGTCCAAGAGAACTCGAGTGCCAAGTCGGAAGTACGCTTCACCAGAGTGGGCATATCAAGTGACTGATGCCAGGGTTACCGAGCACGGGAAGGTTGAGGTCGATGACATTGGTCAACAGTGTCCCGCTCCAGAGGGTGGAAGTGTTGCTGAAGGTTCCGGGATTGGAGATCGAAGGAATTTTGACGATTCATATTCCGAGTCCGCCATTCCTGAGTGTCATTCGAGGTATGATCTTGGACAATTTAGAGTTCCCGACGTTTACAGCACTGCCAGATCCACAAGAACTGATCATTCTTAAGCTCGAAATATTGCAGGGAGTCTTGGAACTGTTGGGACCAGCGCTTATGTTAGATTGATTTGAGAAGGTTGCAAGCAGAGAAGAAGATAACCTAGATCCGAGCGGAAGAAGAACAAAATTAGGGATTTTTCCGTTATAGAACGAAGAAAAGTTAGGGAGGTTTGCCTAAGTTCCCGAAAGAGACACTGATGAGAAAGAGACTTACCCTTTCAGAGACTGTATTGGACACTGAGTATATTCCGAAGATGGCAGATCCTGCAAACCCACATCGTAGGGCTAAATTGATAATAGGCACATTGGTAGGAGTTGTGATAATCACCATATTTGCGGTAGTGATAAGTTCATACATGGTGGCTCACAGGCAAGAGGGGAAGGGTAAGGGAGCACCCACACCTATTACCCCAGGGCAGAGTGGTGTCAGTATTAGAGAACAGGAAACATCGAAGTTGAGGGATGATCGCAGACTCCACGTGGATTTGTCCAAGGGTGATTTCAAGCTTAATGCGTATGCAAGGTTGCTGTATGAGTATGTTGATGCGATGGATGTGAAGGATTGCTATGTGTGCATGCAGTTGCCTGCTTCAGTGGATGAGGGTATCAAGTATCATCATCTCCCACTGACATATGGGATTTCTTGTAGTTTATTACTCAGTTTATTTTATGACAGGAGACAGTTCGAGTATTTCTTTTCAAATTTTGACACGGTACTTCCTGAAGTTCCAGCAATCAAGCATTTGAACAAATATGATTCTAGCAAGAAAGAGGACAGACTTCTGAAGTATTTTAGACCGACTATGAAGATGGATACGGCGCATGCTCACAGGAATAACCTGACATGTGCGTTATCTGAAATAGAGAAGAAATTCATAGACCAGGTAGAGGACAGATACAGACAGTTGACCCAGACCCGACACACCGGAGATAGTCCAGTAGATTGGACAGACGAGGAGAGGGCTCACAGATCCAAGGGAAGTTATGGACCAATAGCGTTAGATGAGGTACAGAGAGGGAATTTGTGTATTGGACGGCCTCAATCCGATACGGATAAGGTCGCAGTCGGACATAGCACTTGTTCTCAGACCTTCACAGTGGAAGCTTCTGCTAAGAATTTTATGGTAGGTCCAGTAGAGGTAATTCCGACAGTATATTATGTATGTGGGAAGAATGCTTATGTCAGGCTACCAGCGAATTGGTATGGCATATGCTATTTGGCTATTATATTCCCGAAGATCTATCACACCGAGGACTTGGAGTTGTTAGAGATGAAGCGACAGTCTAGGAAACGTAGGGCTACGAACGCCGGTGCAGTGATTGGGGACATATACGGAGCAATGATACCTAGTATGGGTGTGGTGTTGAATGATGTGAAGATTAGGAGGTTGGCGACTGTGGTTGATGAGTTGTCTATGAACACGGCGAGATCTTTGTTGTTGGTGGCTGGAGAGATGTTGTCGATACGGAATATGGTTATGCAGAATCGCCTTGCTTTAGACGTGTTATTAGCCAAAGAGGGCGGAGTCTGCAAATTATTGAAGGTTCAGGAATGCTGCACATATATTCCAGACAACACGAAGGAGATAGGGAAGTACATAGATAACATCACGACTATTCACAAGGAGATTATGGATTTGACGGAGGAGAATGTGTGGGAGAAGATTGGATTAGGATTTGGAAGAGTGGGAACTTGGTTTGCGAATTTGGGAAGAGGATTTCTGGGATCAGTGTTGAAGCCGATTATCATTGCTGTGGTTTGCGTGATTTGTTTGTGGGGATGCGTGAAGGCATGGAAGTGGTATCAAGGAGGCAAGGTTGAAAGGGCTCTTAAGGCAAACGAGAAAAGGATGGCGAAGCTCCAGGAGCAGCAATATGAGAGTCTTAAGAAACTGGAGGGAGTTCGACATGGCAAAGTTATGACTAGCGCGGTCTAAATCAGCTCTAAAGAAGAGAAATGTAATGGTGTGATGACGGATGTCATCAAAGGGGGGAACTGATGTAGCGCTTAAAAGTTTGAAAATTGTAGGGGCGCGTTATATTCACTGTTAGTTGGCACCCGCATATAATCAAATGTGTACTCAGGTATTTTGTGTGCAATGTATTACGAATTGTATAACCTATATCGATTTTAATAGAAGTGCCAGCTATGTACAAGCACATTGTAAAGGTATTAGAGAAATGTATAGAGTTTAGCCTACATGAAAAGTAATGTGGTGTTAGAAATGTGTAACTTAGACTTCGTGTCTGTGGACTATTTAGTTTGACCACACATGAAAGAAAGACGTAAATGTCAATACTGTGATTTAAACCTGCTTGTGTAACCGAAGTAGTGGCCAGAATTCGCATATATCGTTGAGGCGAAAGGCCTGGTATTTTCTTATGTTAGCCAAGGGCAATAGGCCAAAAAGGATTTATTCCAGAAGAGGTTTTAGGCTGTAGTAAATTGCAAGTTAAAAGATGTGAAGTATGTCTGCCTTGCATGATCTCACCCCAGGTGCAAGGACAGTTGCTCGTTAGTAGAGAAGCTCTTTGTTCACAAATTGACTTATGTAGTAAAAGCCAGACATGGGAGTGTATTGGAATGTGCCAATCGTAACTCCTAGTGCGGATGGCGTCTGGGACTCAAGGCCAAGCGATGGACGATGGAACTGGACAGCGCTCTGTGGAAATTTACTGAAAGACGACCCCGCAGAAGAGGAGGCGCAAAGGGCGTGTTCTGGGATTTGGGGTTCTGTATTAGGGAAAGCGCCCCAAGGGTGGAGGCAGATCAGAGCAGCCCAGGGCAGAGGAAGGCTAGGCGAAGAGATAGAGGGGGCAACTTAGAACAAGCTCTCTAAGTGAGGACTTCTTATGAAGTTTCACTCTGACACCTTTTATTCGATGAGGGTCTCAAGGGATTGCTAAGTAGGGATGTCATCTAGTGCAGAGTAGGGACAGAAATGGTATGGTTCAGTGTCCCTAGTATCGACATTTGCTTGGTGGTGTTCTACCTCATGCTTTTAGAGATTGTACTTTTAGTTATTTTTAGCCGTATGCGGATTCTCCGTAGAGTAGCATTTGTGTTAGTGCCTATGTACTTGTTGTGCCTCGTATTGAGGACTTTGTATCTTCAAATCTTTATGCTGATAATAAAAACCAGAGAGCCAAGAGGTTAAGTCTCGAGTCCTTGATTATGGCAAATTGCGGACAGTAATTTTGATAATTGTGTTTTTCCCTCCACGCTATTGGGCAAGTAAAAAGGTCCATCTGACCCGAGTGGGTTCCAGTAGATAATTGCGGGATACTAAAATGGGCCGGAGCACATAATTCCAACACTGACACCCTCAGCTTCGACCAGCATTACCCAGCAAGAGTCCAGCTGTGAACCATTCAAGCAAACATAGTTCCAACACAGACACCCTCAGATTCAATCAGCATAACCCAGAAAGAATCCAGCTGTGAAGCATACAAGCAAACATAGTTTCTACACAGACACCCTCAGCTTCAACCACCATAACCCACCAAGAGTCCAGCTCTGAAGCATACATGGAAACATAGTTCCTACACAGACACTCCCAGATTCAATCAGTATAACCCAGCAAGAGTCCGGTTGTGAAGCATACAAACAAACATAGTTCCAACACACACCTCGGCTTCTGTCAGCATAACCCAGCAAGAGTCCAGCTGTAAAGCATTCAAGCAAACATAGTTCCTACACAGACACCCTCGGCTTCTGTCAGCATAATCCACCAAGAGTCCAGCTCTGAAGCATACATGGAAACATAATTCCAACACTGACACCCTCAGCTTCGACCAGCATTACCCAGCAAGAGTCCAGCTGTGAACCATTCAAGCAAACATAGGGGCAGATTTATGTTTCCTGGCGCATCCCTGCAAATCAGCAAGGATGCGCCAGGAATGATGCGTCACGCAAGTTTACCCTTGCGCCACACATGATGCGCCGCATTTAAAATGCGGCGCATCATGGCGCAGGAATGAACAGATGCGTGACGCATCCGATGGCGTAAGGTTGGCGCAGTGCTTCAGTTGCGTCGCAAGCGTGACGCAACTCCAGCACTGTCCCAACCTACCCTATACCTAACATGGTGCGTCAAGCCTTACGCCTGCTTCAAGCAGGCGCAGGGTTTTGGCGCATCAGCGTTGGGAAAGTGACTCAGTCAAATCTTATAGATTTGACTGAGTCACTTTTCAGGGGCGTTCCTGCGACGGAACGCCCCCCCTCTGTCGACACGCCCACGTGAAACCTGACGCAGGTTTTACGTGGCGCAGGGCTTTACATCGTGACGCATCTCCATAGATGCGTCACGATGTAAATATGGTGCAACGTGGCGCAGGGTTTACACCGCCGCTACGTCACAAAAGTGATGCAACGGCGGCGTAAAAGTGGTGCATCTCCAATATAGATCTGCCCCATAGTTCCTACAGAGACACCCTTAGCTTCAATCAGCAGAACCGAGAGTGCTGACAGCTCAGTTGTTAATTCACAAATATCTGGCAGAGGGAAACGGCCAACTGCCCATCTCACCTCTACTCATTCAGCATTTTTGATCACTGGGTATCATTAGTTCCAGAATGGGCTTTGTTTATATTCTTATGTCAATCACAAGATTAACAACAATTGTCATGATGGCTGTAGTGGTCGGCTATAGGGCTATCTTCCCACTGGTTATTCTTTGAAGTATTAAAAAACCAGTTATCCCACAACTGCAGCAACAATATAAAAGAAAACTTCTAAGGCTCCTCAATGAGCAAGACACTCCCGCGGGGACAGTGATCCAGTTGTTCAACCGTAGTGCCTTATTGTCATCAAAGGGCTCTCGGGCAGTATTCAGAACATTTTCATTGAGTAGAGGTAAAAAGAAAGCATTCAGATGCTCACTTGTAACATGCATTAAACAAAGAGACTCTACCATGCCCCAGTGACATTGGCAACATTCATATATAGGAAGGAAAGAGATTTTTCAATCACAGGCTCAAAGCATATCAATTTCCTTCAATAACAACACATTATTGCTGCCGCTGGGTGCCAAGGGCACTTACCAGCCCTGTGCGTCTCCAAACTCACGTCGAACAATACGTACTGATATCAATCGTATCCCAAATTAGAACGATTTTTATGGAAGCCCACTAGTAGTATACAGAGAAGATGAATTTGTCGCATGGCCAGCATTATATAATGTAGTACCTCTCAGAAACAGAGTATAAATAACACATACCCATATCTCTGTTACGGTGGATCATCAACGTGTTTTGGCATATTCTTAAAAAGTATGTTTCATCACATAGTGTTGCCTAGTGATTTCACAACATGAGGGAGGTATGCAATATTTTCAGCGCTGTATGAAGTTGCTCTATTGTCTATGTTTCTGTGTAGTTATGTTGTCACATTATTTATTCTACTCATTAGGGCAGCTGTGTTGACATCCTTCTTAAATGACCCCCAGACTGCATATGATGGACAAAAGTCCTTTATATTATTTGGACTGCCTGTACTATACGAATCCTGTTGATGATCAAGGCTTGTGCTGCTTCTGTTTGTGCTGTAGATGTTTTGTTTCTGAGGGAAGCTTGCACTGGCGATGTCTGTGCTGTATCTATTCCACTTGTGAGGAAAACATGAGACATTTCTACCATGCCCGAACTGTCCTGCATCTGTGCCAGGGAGTCGTGTGCTGCTGCTCCCTGCAGTGACCGTGTTCCGGGCATGAAGGAAGCCTGCACTGGCTATGTCTGGACTGTAAATCTGGCACCTGTTTATAACACGCAGTAACTGTCTTGTACGTGTGCCAGGGAAGTGTGTCTACTTCTCCTTATCCTGCACCTATTTTGGGTGTGAGGGAAGCTTGCACTGGCTATGTCTGTACTGTAGATCTTGTATAGATAATGGGGAAACCCTGTGTTCCTCAGAACCTGGGTACGTATAAGTAAAGCTACAGTGGTTCTGTCGGGGAAGGAACAATTACTTTGTACATGACCTTGAATCTTGTAACCAACAGTTTATAAATAGTATCTTGTTACTCTCTGCTTAACCAATTAGTTGGAGAGTAAAAATGGGCTAAATCGCAGCGCGCAACCAAACAAATGACTGTGCAGGGCGAGTTCAATAAATATTGTCTCTGAAGAATGTAATGGAAGTGTGTAAGCCAGCTGGCCGTTAGCTGTGGGTGTTCCCTGATTGTGGGTCATATCACTCACCATCTGTATGTCTGCCTGCGTGTTTGGATTTCGCAGTGAAATTCTGGTTGATAGAACTTCACCCGTGTGTTGCCCCTCTGGTTGTTGCGACCTCGGTTCCAACCCTGTTGTTGGTCCCAGTTCTGCTCTGCTCCCCACCCCTGTTTGGAATGCGGTTGCCTTCCCCTAAAAAAGGCTGATTTTCCTAGTATCTTTAACCCTGATAGCCCTGTCTGCTTGTAGATCGTCTGTCTGAATCTGTGTCTGAGCCACTGCCTGCGGAGGAATCAGAAAATGTTTTGAAACGTCTAGGGCCCTGTCTGCTCCTATTGGTAAAAAAGCCCTGATTATCCTGCTGATAGAACTCGTCTGCTAGATAAGGATAGACCACCTTCTTATCGTAATTCCTCACGTCCTTAGTGAGTTTGTCAAGTTTTTTGTTCAAGGTTACCGTGTTAAACTCCACAAGGGTCTTTTTTGCACGTTCAAGTGCCTCTTTTGCGTTCTTCAGGGTCCTATCGTCTGCTATCTCTTGTTTAACTTCAGCTATCTCTTGGGTCAATTTTTTGACGTATTCTATTGCTGTTTCAACACCGAGCACCATCCAGTGTCTGGAGCAATTGTTAGAGATAAATTTTGGAACGTCTATAAAAATAGCTGGCTCATTTCTCACTTGTAGACCTTTTGGGATTATATTCGCCAAAACGACTGGATTCCTTTTCTCCTCAATTTCAGGCTGTCTTTTGTCCTGAAGAAGACCCGCTTTGACACCAGACTAACGCATTACCAGGGTCGAAACGTCGACGATAACACATGGCTCAGTCTTAGCAAAACTCTGGGTGTACACTAATGAGCGGCCCTACCATAACCAGAGATATTGGCTCAGTTGTTGTTCTGACTATTCTACAACTTGTACATATTTGTAAATAGCTTCACTCTTGTATATATGCACTGCACCACTAGCATTGGGCACCCACTGTCACTTTGCAATATTTCTCACTTTATTTTTATGCCTCACTTTGACAGTCCCTGAAAAATTTATTTTCACAATGCTTTGAAAAAAATGGAAAATAACGAATAATAATAACTTGTGAAAACTATTTGAATGTCCTTGTTGTACTGTTGTGTTCCGTCATTTGTTTGGTTGCACGCTGCGATTTAACCCATTTTCACTCTCCAACTAATTGGTTATGCGGAGAGTAACAAGATACTATTTATAAACTGTTGGTTACAAGATTCAAGGTCATGTACAAAGTAATTGTTCCTTCCCCGACAGACCCACTGTAGCTTTACTAGTACTGTAGATCTGTCACCTGTTTCTACCACGCAGTAATAGTCGTGCACATCTACCAGGGAAGCTTGTGCTGCTGCTCTCTGTGCTGCCCCTATTCTGGATGTGAAGGAAGCTTGCACTGCCTATGTCTGTACTGTAGATTCATCACCTGTTTCTAACACGCAGTAATAGTCCTGCACATCTGTCAGTGAAGCTTGTGCTGCTGCTCCCTGTGCTGCACCTGTTCTGAGTGTGAAGGAAGCTTGCACTGGCTATGTTTGTATAGTAGTTCCATCACCTGTCACTACTACACTGTAACTGTCCTGCACGAGTGCCAGGGAAGATTGTGCCACTGCTCCCTATGCCGCACCTGTTCTGGGTTTGAATGAAGCTTGCACTGGCTATGTCTGTGCTGTAGATACGTCACCTGGTTCCACCACTCTGTAACACTCCTGCACTTGTGCTGGGGAAGTGGGTTCTGCTTTTCCGTGTACTGCACCTCTTCTGGGTGTGAGGGAAACTTGCACTGGGTAAGTCTATACTGTAGAACCGTCACCTGTTTCTACCAAACTGTAACTGTCCTGCACATGTGCCAGGGAAGCTTGAGCTGCTTTTCCCTGTGTTGCACCTGGTCTGGGCATGAGGGAAGCTTTCACTGGCTATGTCTGTTCTGTAGATTCATCACCTGTTTCTACCATGCTGCACATGTGTCAAGGAAACTGGTGCTGCTGCTTCCTATGCAGAACCTGGTCTGGCTGTGGGGGAAGCTTGCACTTGTGATGTCTGTGCTGTAGATCTTTGACCTGTTGCTATCCCCATGTAACTCTCCTGCATATGTGCCAGGGAAGCTTGTGCTTCTGCCCCCCATACTGCACTTGTTCTGTGTATGAGGGAAACTTGCACTGGCGATGTCTGTACTGTAGATTCTTGACCTGTTTCCACCACGCTGTAGCTCTACTGCACGTGTGCAAGAGCTTGTGCTGCTTCTCCCTGTTCTGTGTGTGAAGGAAGCTTTCACTATGCTACTGCTGCAGATCCTTCACCGTTTTCTACCATGTTGTGACTGTTCTGCATGTGTGTCTATGCGGCACCTGTACTGTGTGTGAGGCAAGCTTGCACTGTGGATGCCCATGTGTTACAAGTTCCATGAAGCGAAATGTTGCATCACAGATTAGTTATCAATTGTTTCGAGAAACAAACACCACCTGAAATATAGAAGTGCAATAATGAAGCCCACCAGCACGCTTTTGCCTGTTGCAGTTATGAATGAAAAACAAGAGCTGGCACAGACTATGCCGCGTAATCAAATTACAAGTGGGAGCAATTTATATGATAAAGACATGCTTACTCTAACTTATTAATGAAGCTCATTGAACGAAAACCAGGTAATCCCATCAGAGTAAACATCTAGACAAAGCTATTAATTAGGCTAGAGTTGTTTCTTCATCGCCTTTTGTTTGATGCTACCGTAAACAAAGGCATATCCCACAGGTCTTTGTAGCAAGGGCTGCGAGGGCTCTGCAGCTGAGCAGACATTAACTATTACCGCTGAGAAAGCTACAATTGTGTGACTTTTTCACTGCAGGTTCAGTTTAACCCTCTATCACTGAACAGTTGTGTTTTTATTTTACAATATCCCGAGTTTTTCAACTTGGCAAGGTTAATGTTTTTATAGTTGCGTCATTATGTCGCCAAAAATAGGCACGTTTCTATCAGCTCTTGGCACTGGTGGCTGTAAAAACAAGCATTTGCACTGCAATTGGTCTCGCCTTTGGGACTTTATATGTATTTAGCAATGCAGCACATTAGCCTGGGTGCTGAAACATCCACTGTTCTTTAACTTGGAGGGAATATAGGCGGCAAACTGCGTGACACGTCAGGTATGGGAACACATGGAGAGAAATAATACCTTTCAGCGGGAAATGGTATAGTCCAAAGCTCTGTTTTTAATATAAAATCAGGGCCTTCGTGGTCATATCACTGAAAATACAAGATTTTAATTTTTTTATATTGTCTACGGGTGCTCGTGGAAGACAATTTCTATGGACTAGAATCTTGTGAATGCTAAAGTGATTCTGGTATTCTACTGACCTCTGCTGGTCGTTTTCTGACAAGAAAGTTAAATAGAGGCAGCTGAACAAGCAGAAAGGAATTCTGGTATTTTACTGACCTCTACTGGTCGTTTTCTATCAAGACAGTTAATTAGAGGCAGTTGAACAGAAAAAAAAGTCCCTAAGCGGAAGCAGACAAGTCATAGAGCTGATCTCCAGAGCCTACAAAGAACATACACATATAAGTACATACTAAAGTATATACTAGAGGTCTCGAATGCTCGACCTAAAAAGATGGAGCATGCGTGTTGCAGGTTCTTAATGACAGCCTTCCAATTTCACCTCAGTATTTTCGTGACTCATTAGGGCTGCAGGGGCTTGGCTGCCAGTGGTAGAGCCGGTGCAATGCACTGTGGTCCATAGGTGGGAGGGAGCACAAATATAACAGCCCCCTGAGTCCAGAGAGGACACCTAAATAACCATGCTGGAGCAAAATGTTTTTATCTTGTCACATTTGCTGTGCGTTCGAAGACAGAGGTCAAATGTCAGTCTAGTCTACTCACAAAATGCTGCTTATTCTTTCGATATGGATTTGGTAAAAGGAACTCTGTGAAACTTCTGCTGGTGTGAAAAGAAAGGCTGAAGGATAAATGAACTGTCCACATATATCAAAATAAATAAACAGGAAAGCCCAAATGAAGCCCTTTTTTCTAATTCTCAAGTGTGATGGAAACAAAGATTTTAACAGTGTAAAAAAAAATAACAAGACACTTTACTTGGTACAAATGACAAATAACAATCGTTTGTGTATTATAAAGTTTTATGAGTAAAATTGTATGCCTGTGCAAATGTAGTGGTTATATAAGTAGAAAATGTGCTATATGCAAACCACGGTGGCTACCACACCATCCTTTGGTAATATATCTGTGACAGGGTGCTCCTAAAAGCAACACCAGCTACATACTACATCTTTACCATGCTCCTGCTGAATGGGAGGGGTTCATTTGCAACACTTGCTCTTTGTGTGATTGCTGGATTTGTTTAGAATACCTATCAGTACAGTGATGTAACGTCAATGACAGTGCCATCAGTCTGAAAATTGTTCCAGCACCACTGACTATTAGGGTTACATGAGCTCTTACAGCACTGGAAGCTTGCTATTAGCTTCCTTCGATTCCCTCATGTGCAGGAGTCAGACTCCGAGAGGCGAAATCTACTGACGCACCTGCGGGGGCACAGCAAAAGACTCATTGTGTGCACTGAACTGCCAGGCAGTGTGCATGCTCACTTTTGTAAATGCAGAGTGTGCCATTCAGCCCTGGATGTCTGAAGCCAGCAGAGTTCAAAGAAGAAGTTATGCCCATGCTGCTGATGCATCATAAAAGCTGATAATTCTTTACACCACCTAAAAAAACGATTTTGACAATATAACCTTAATGTGCACTTTGCACACGTGTAGAAAAATAACATTGAAACTGAGGAAAGCTAAAGTACCAGCACCATAAAAGTGGGCATGGGTTTATAGAAAAGAAAAACTTTGAGAATAATGAATTTAACATGCTTATTAATTGATTACCTTATTATTTTGACAAAGTCGTTATGAAAGAGTATTGATGGAAAAGATTTTCATGATCCAAAATAACACCAATTGTTAATATGAAGCAGTATATCTATGTAACAATGGAGACTTACACACGATTATGCAAATATTAATGATGAATCTTAGCATCTCTATTGCCTTCATTGTAATGCACCATAGCAAACGAAAAACTAGTGCAAATAAAAATTGAAACATTGTATATGATTGCAATTTGCAGCATAAATGATTGATATAATTAGAGTCTTAGATTTCCTAAAACAATTTTTTATAATGATTTTAAGAATAGTTTGCATGTATGTTTTTTTAAAATTGTGGTAGCAGGCCATATTTGAAGTTGGACATATTTATGCAATAATTATTGAAAATATTACAATTATTTCTTTATATGATATGCTTGATTTATTTTATAATCCTTGAACTTAATCATGAGTTTATTTTGCTAAATAAGAAACGCTGACTTTAGACTGCGTTATATTACCACTTTTCTTAGGCTGCATTATTTTATTGCCTGGTAGTGGACTTTTGTTAAGTTTCCTCAAATGTTGCTTTATCTGTCCTTTTCATGCTATATTCTTTTTTTTAGTTTTAAAAACCTTTATTAGAAACAATCATTGTTGAACACAGCATTGTGCCTACAACCCTGACCGGGCCGGCAGCATGAACACTTACAATGACACCAGGGTATCAAACAGGTAGATACACAGCAAGTCGCCTACAACGTCATCGGGTCGGCCGTGTTGAGGTAAATACAACACACATTGTGAACAAGCTGCAAAAGACCACCAATATGTTTAGAGCATGGCGCTGCTTGTCATAACAATTAGCGTTAGACGTGATGCAAGCGTGCCCCCAGATAAGCACAGCTGGTTTAGATAAGTCCATAAAGCACGCCCGTCACCTTGAGGGAGTGCCTGTCCCTGTGTAGCCCCTGTTGTGGCTGCTAAAACTGTATGTCAAAAGCATTGCGCAAATTAATGTGTGGCCCAATCAGCACCGGTCATCGCGGCTAAGTTGGGGGGGGCGTATACCTAAGATTTCTATGTGTTGTCAGTGCGGGAGCAGGAACCCAATAACGCCCTTAATGTGTCCCAAGACTTCCTTCCAGAAAGTAGTTCTCACCTGGCATGACCACCATATGTGATACAGAGTACCTTTATCTTTCCCACAGCACCCGCAGTGGTTGGGGACCGTGTGATATATAACAGCCAGGCAAGAGGGTGTATAGTACCATTAAAGCATCAGCTTATATGCAGTCTTGCTGGAGGCGAGGCTGTGGTAGGTTTTGAGGATATCCCGCCATCATTTTCCCACTGTTTAGGGGTAATTCCCCCCGGGGTCGCGTCTTGCCAGGCAGTTTGATATTTATGGGTGCAATTTGGCGCCGAGTGCTGTAGCACCTGATAGGTTTTAGAGACCAGCCCCCAAGTGACAGCAAAGGCCCGCACAAGTTCCTCAAAGAGAGTAAAACGGCGAACCGCCGCATGAATCTCAGGATGGGATAGCCAGTGTCTTAACTGGAGATACTGAAGCTGTGCCTTGAGTGGGAGTGCCAATTCGGTCCTGCAGGCGTCAAATGTCTTCATGACAACCCCCACAAATAAGTCTTGTATCGTCCGGCAATCCCCGTCACTCCATCTACTATATGTGAGTGCTGGCAGACCCGGTGGGAACTCCGGATTGCGTGCGATAGGGGTGTTCGGGGACGGGAATGTAGTCAGTCTCTTTTTTACAGCTATCCTGTCCCAGATGTCAAATACTTTTGTAGTTCTTGTTGCAACATATGTGCTCCGGGGATGGGCATGCTTGGGCAACCAGGCCAGATAGCACAGAGGCCGGCACGCCACCGCACATTCCATATGGAACCAGTGCTTCTCGCTTTCGCGAACCACCCATTCAGAGATATACCTCAAGTGTGCTGCCCAGTAGTATTTCAATAAATTTGGGCATGCCAGGCCTCCTCTATCTCGCAGACGCATCAACAGTGAATGCGCTATGCAAGGTCGTTTCCCATTCCACACAAAAGCACGTACGTCCTCCTGAAGTCGCTGTATATCCACCTGTGGGATCGGTGTTGGCAGCGTCTGAAATAAATACAAGACGCGCAGTAGGATATTCATTTTAATAATGTTGATATGCCCCACCCAGGAGATGTGGAGGGGTTTCCACCTCTGGAGTTCAGCCAGGACTGAACGATGGAGAGCAGTCCAGTTAACACGGCACCAGAAAGAAAGCGTGGGAGTAACATGGAGGCCAAAATACTTGATGAAGCCTAACGACCAATGAAAGGGGGTTGAACACTGCAGCACCTCAACCTCTGGTGTCGGGATGTTGATGTTTAGGATGAACGACTTGGACATACTGATCTTGAAGCTGGACACGGCTTCAAAAGCCTGTAAGCTTTTAACTACACAGGGAAGCGAGAGTTCAGGCTGAATCAGGGTGAGCAGGAGGCCATCCAAAAACAAATTGATGTTATGGATATGGCCACCAAAGGGTATGCCTTTAATCTCCTCCAACTCACGCACCCGTATGGCCAAGGATCCCCCCCACCAATGCAAATAGCAGGGACGAAAGTGGGCACCCCTGTCGTGTGTCACGATGTAGCGATATCGGTCTCGTGACACGCCCATTCACTCGAATGCAGACCTTTGGGGCAGCATATAATGCCATGACTTTCGAGATGAATTCCTGCTCAAGGCCTATTTTACCCAACACGGCGCGGAGGTAAGACCAGTCTACCCTGTCACATGCCTTCTCC
Source organism: Triturus cristatus (assembly GCF_964204655.1). NCBI lineage: Eukaryota > Metazoa > Chordata > Amphibia > Caudata > Salamandridae > Triturus > Triturus cristatus. The sequence goes on along the minus strand of NC_140591.1, from coordinate 720,622,933 downwards.
GCATCAAGCGAGAAAAGGCAGTCGGGGATGTTCAGACTTTGTGTTTTTTCAACTAAGTGGGCTATATGCCGGACATTATCCATGCCCTGTCGTTGGCGAATATAAACCACCTAGTCAGGACTAATGAGGCCAGGGAGGTACAGGTTGAGGCGGGTGGCTAATATTTTAGTAAAAAGCTTAGCATCCGTGTTAAGGAGGGCTAATGGGCTGTATGAGGAGCACTGCACCGGGTCCTTGCCTGCCTTAGGAATAAGGGATATCTCAGCCATCGCCATTGTGAGGTGAGGCCTGAGTCTCCAGAGAAGGAGTTAAACAGGCATAGGAGATGTTGCTGCAACTGAGGAAGAAAGAAACGGTAAAAGGAGCCCGTCCAGGCCCGGCGTTTTATCCAGGGGAAGGCTCCAGACAGCGGCGCATAGTTCCTCGGCTATAATGGGACTATCTGGGAGAGTAGCATGATGTGTGGAGAGAGGTTCCCAGTAGCAGTCTGCAAGGTAGGAGTGAAGTCTCGTGGGGGAGAGGTCTTCATGAGAGTAGAGTCACTGGTAGTATTCCTGCAAGGCTTCGGATTTGTCCTTTGCTGCTGTTACCCATTTAGCAGCGCCTGTCTGGATCTTAGCAATATGTGCCTTAGCCTGCCGTTGACGTACTTTATGGGCCAATAGCTTGCCCACTTTGTTCCCCCCTCATAGTATTTCTGTTGTAGAGACAGCAGCGCGTGCTCCACCTTGCCCGTGCGTTGGGCACACAACTCGCCGCGCAGTAGGGCTAATTGTCTTTTAGTTCGCCGGGCAAGTGCCGTTTTGTCTGAGCACTCTAGCTGCATGATCTCTGCTCTAACTTTGGATTCTACCAAATTCGCCTACCTTTCCCAGGCAATGGACATTATTGTGTCCCGTATTGTAGCTTGTAGGAAATCTCGGGCGATGTGTTGAGCTGAAAGTAGTCAGTAATTCCCTTATGCATCTCCTCCACATCAACCGGGTCCCGTAGCAGATGTGGGGCATGTGCCCGCGGGATGGGCATTCCGGGTGACAGGCCCGGTCCTCCCATGTGAGTTCAAGGTGGGCGTGGTCGGAGATAGAAATATCGGAGAGCTCCGCTGTGCGTAGACATTTAAGGAGAAAGGGAGTGACAAAGGCGTAGTCAATGCGTGAGTAAGAGGTATGCAGGTGTGAGTAGTAGTAGTCCCTCACATCCGGATGCTTGTATCGACATGCATCTACCAGCCCATAATCCTCAATGTGTCTTTTTAGGTGTGCCGACATGACCCCAGTGTTCTGAAATGTTGCGCTGCTTCTATCTAGGAAGGGGTACCATGGCAGGTTAAAACCCCCATATTTAACTATGTCCCTGTCAACTCCGTTGAGCTGTTCCTGCAGGATGCATCTGATATACGCATCTTGGGTAGTGTTCAGAGCATAAATATTAAGGAGAATCATCTAATGTTTCCCCCCCAGAAGCAGCTGCAAGTGCAAATATCGGCCCTCCCTGTCACGGGTTTCTTCAACTACAGAGGTGTAAAAGTTATCCTTGCAAAGCACTCCCACTCCCAAGGTTTTAGAGGTTGTGTAAGCCGAATGACAGTGGGGATACTTCGGATGTGTCATGCAGTGCAAGTCTACCTTCATTAGGTGGGTCTCTTGAAGCATTATGACATCCAGGTCGTGATGCAGGATGTAACACCAGATTTGCTTCCGGTTCTTGGGGGAGTTTGGGCCCTGGACATTTAATGAGAGTAGCTTAAGGTCCCCCATGGAGAGGGAGGGGTCGGGAGAATCCCCCTGGTGTCGTGTGTAGGATCCAACATTGTAATGCCAGTGCATGTTGTGTTCCGTGTCAGGGTCGCTGTCCCTGTTTTCTGAGTCTCCCACCCCCACCTTGACCCGGCCAGGAGGCCCCCATTCAACCAGACCACCACCCATCAGCAGTTTCACTGCTAAGGCCAGAAAAAGCCATCTCATATGTGTCCGCCACCCACTGCCCAGAGCAGCAAGCGCCCCAACGCCATTGCTGCGTGCAGCTCCGTAAGCGACCTGTAAGAGAAAACAAGATAACTCAAGAAACAACAGCTGGCCAACAGGACCCAACAAGGACTTCTTAGCCTGCAGAGATCGGCACCGAAGCTCTCCAATCCCGCTGGAGGAGTCACCCTCTATGGGAGAAGGTCCGGGGGGCTGGCCATCAAGGGTGCAACTGAAGTATCAGGTCACAACCAAGGCAGGCCCCGTGAACTCCCGGGGCCCTTCATCTGCATTGATAGTTCCAGGGGCGAAGGCCTGCAGGCGCCATTGCGTTAGTTTACATGCCTGTCCAGCTGCAACAAGTTCTGTGTGTTTCACATGTGGCCATGTTCAGGGTGTATTGCATTCAGACAGAGCCAGTTGTCGAGTGGACAGGGGAGAGGTCCCTGCTTAGAGTGCGCAGATGGTCAATGATGTCCTTTTTCACCTCTTGGGATGATAGTTCTTCGCGTCGTCTGTTTGAGTGGCGCTGAGGAACTGTGGCCCACCTAGGCTTAAAATCACATCCTGAGGAGCCCGGGGTGGCTTTTTTTCCGACAGGGGGTGATCTGGCAATCCCAGCAGTGCTTTGGCTTCTGCCAGCGAGTGTAGGGAGCGACGCCTGCCATCCCACTGAAACAGGAGTGCAAAGGGGTGGCTCCACTGGTGCCGAACACCCTGAGCGTGCAGCTTATCAGTAATAGGTTTGAAGTTCCGGCGTTTACAGAGAGTGACAGTAGAGAGGTCCTGATAAAGCTGGATCGTGTGTCCCTGATATTTAATGTTTGACTTGCCCCTAGCCGCCTGCATGATCGCTTCTTCTTCTGTAAAAAAATGCACCCTGGTCCGGCTCCTATTTTCTAAGTCTTCGTGTTTGGTCTGGAGCTCAATGTGTTGGTCCTCTACTGCGTTGATGTGCCTCAACAACATCTCCTCGTCCTCTGATCTGGCATCAACCGTCCGCTCTAGGTCATACACTCTGTCTCCAATTTTGGACACCTCTCTACAGATATCGGGAAGGCCCAACTTGAACACCTCTTTAAGTGAGAAGATGTCTGTCTGTATTTCCTGTAGGAAGCGGTCCATATATCCCTGGGTGATCGGCTCCGAGGGCAGCCCACACGCTGCCGCCGGTGTCAGGGTTGAGGGATGCATTGCCACTGCTGGCTGTGGGGTTGTATTCCAAAGGGACATCATCGGATTGTCTTTGACTGCCTTAGAACGTGGCATAGCAAGGAGCCGGAGGAGCTAAAGAATGCGATCCCTTGTTGCAGTTCTCCACTATGCAAGCGTTCACCTGTTAGGGCCGCCACCAGTAGATCTCAGCTGCGAACCCCGCCATGTGTTGTCACCATCATCTCTAAGTGTCTGGAGCCCTCTAAAAGAGGCACACCAGTGGGAGTGCCCCTGTCTTCAGCAGTCTGCCCCCAGGTGCAAGTGCACATAGATGCTGGGCTTCTTTGGGTTCGTACCTTGGTACCACCAGAGTCTGCCAGATAAGAGTGGTCGACGGGGGCAGCTGTGCACTCTCTCGCTGCATCGTGGGTGATGGGAAACGCCCTTTAGGCTCTGCACACAGCACTTGCTTCGTTGGCCTAATCCCTGGGTGTGTGGGCCCACTGGTCCAGATCAGCTCAGGCCATGGTATCTCTTGCTCCAGGGGTTTTGTGACACCCCACCGCACCGACCTCAGGGAGTCAGCGGGCTCCTGTCTGGTCCTTGGGCACACTACTGGAGCCACAATTCGATAAAGATCCGCCCCACAGGTGTTTTGTGTAGGTCCTCCTTCCTGTGAGAGTCAGGTGGGGAAGTCCAAAGGCGGGAGCGACCCGTACCGCCTCCTGATCTGGGGCCTATCTCAGCTGCTGTCCCCACGCCAACCCGCTGCACCGTGGTGCCAGTGTGCTCTAGGCAGCGTCAGGGGGGCCCCACTCACAACATTCAAGGCCTGAGGCGATCCATCCGGTACGATGCAGTCCGAGGCCAAGCCGTCTCTTCTACCCCTTAGCCCTCAGCGCGAGCGAAGACCACAGGGCCTGCAGGCAGCCCGGCCTGCCTCAGCAGAAATGCAGCAGCCTCAGTGGGGGGGGGAGGGGCGGAGGGGGCCCGCGTGTCCCTGCTTGCCTTCAACGCATGCGGCCATCTCAAATCCACACGGGTGAGTGTTCTGGTGTGGGGCAGTCTCCCCCCAAAGTGCAATATTAACAATCTTACGAAGCAAAAACAAATAACCACATTCACAAAACCAAAAATACTATAAAACTGCAATGGATGCAATTTTATTGTCAAAATTATAGGCAATTAACGCAATCAATTTTAAAGCATTGATCATTCAAGGCAACACAGTTGCTCATGTATCTAGAGACATAGGTATATTTACAATAAGAGTGCTCTTGGTGTGGGGAAGGTAGGTAGGAATTGTGTTCAGGTAGGTAAGTGAGGGTGATGGATAGGGAAGAGGTGATGTGACATAGAAACATCAATTTCACATAGTGAGCCCTTTCCGGCCTATCACTGGTAAACTGTTCCAGAGTATACACATAGCAGTGGGGGACGCCCCATAATCAAGATTCAGTCGTCATTGCTTGTGGGACAGTATTTAGTCAATGTTTCGACCCCTGAAGAAATGTAGCGTGAGTTCAGTCCTCAAGATGGGGTCTTCATCAGGACAACCAAAAAAAAGCACTTTGTAAACAGCGCGTGTACTCAGGCTGTACAATCAAGGTTGATGGGCCCTACTGATCTCTTAATTCTGGGAACCAATGCGGCCAACAACGCGCGCATCACCATCCGTGTATGTAGACTGTAGGTAACCACTTCCCTCACAGTTGTAGCATTAATCTCACACGTCCAGCTCCAGCGGATGAGTCCATCACCCTCACTTACCTACCTGAACACTAATCCTACCTACCCTCCCTACACCAAGAGCACTCTTATTGTAAATAAACCGATGTCTCTAGATACATGAGCAACTGTGTTGCTTTGAATGATCAATGGTTTAAAATTGATTGCATTAATTGCCTATAATTTTGACAATAAAATTGCATCCATTGCAGTTTTATAGTAATTTTAGTTTTGTGAATGAGTTTATTTATTTATGCTTCGTATGATTGTTACTATTGCGACCATTTGTTTATTGTACTATAATACTGACCCAGGTGGGGTAGTTTTGTTTGGGTAACCCCATTAATACTCAACATTCCCCCCCAAAAGTGCAGCACAATGCCCCTCACGCACCGGTCCTCCAGCTTCGAGTGTCCCTCAGGGAATCTCAGCTGCTCAAGCCGCTCCCGAAAGTGTGTCAGGACAAGGGGCTCAGGAAGCGTCGCACACAGCGTCCTGCCTTCACTCTCCTCTGGCGTGCGACCGTAGAGATGCGGCAGCCTTTCATGGCACGGCCGCCGCCGCAGCTCGGCGTTGCAGAATCACGAGTCCTGTTATGCCAGATCTCACTAGAATCCTCCACCTCATGTCCACGGGTCCTCAGATTTCCCCCTCCCCAGGCACCAAGTGAGTCCTGGCAAGCATCCTCACGTTGCTACGGGCTCTAAGGAATGTGGCGGCCCATCATGACAAAATGGTGGCTGCCGCTCTGATTCAGGGGTCCCGGTGTGGCACGACCCAACCAGCCCACGCCACCTTGGCTCCGGTGGCGCCTCCGATTCTGTCCCCAGGCAAGGTCTGGCAGAAGTCCTCGCGCATCACCGGGCTTCAGGGGTGCGGCAGCCTCCCATGGCAAGATGGCGGCCGCCGCTCATCGTCCCCGTCTCCAGTCGTCGGACGGCACTAGAAGCCCTCGGGGATGAGTGCCCGTGTCCCGCGGCGGCAAGATGGTATGCGATAGGCCCCGGGAGGACGGAGTGCAAGGGACTTGCATCCTACTCCATTGCCACTCCACGCTATATTCTTAAATCAAAAGACACTTTTTCAGTACTTTGTTGTGATTGTATTGAAGGGAACCTAACCCACTTACTACATAATACATAATAAAACTTAATACATAAAGACCAACAAAGTAAATAGGTGCTTGGTCAACTAACCTGTGAGGACGTACTGGACATTCATTTCTCAGAAGCAGCATAGAAAAATATGCTGGAGTATCAATTTTGTACCTGATGATCAGAAGAATGGTCACATGATGATCAGACCATTGAATGGCGATAATTGATGTCACAAATAACTATTTGCGGTATAAAAATCTACTTTCCAGGGAGGAGAGATGAAATATCTTACTTAATTTCCAACTTACTCACCATAGTGTCGAACTTTCCATGCCCTTTGCCTTTTTCCCTTTGCTGATAAACTTGCCTGCTGGACCGTTTGGAGCTGTGTGGTGATAGACCAGACTTGAACGTTCCTGATTATAGCTCCTTTTTCTTGCCTATGTCTATGGACTTTTCCTCTAGTGGACTCTAATCTGACCCCCTTTCCCATGCTAAGCGAAATCTTTTAAATCGTCCTCTCACCTTTGCTGGTGATAGGAACCTCTAATCTGAACCATCCTCTTTATGGATTCTTTTAGTCAGCAATAGATGTGCTTTGACTAAATGTGTGCTTTCCTACCACATGTTGCAAGACTCATGACTGAACTGTTTAAAATATTACTTATATGTATTGATTTTGGATTTTTAATACAATAACACAATTGACTCAAATTTGTCTGAGTCATTTACTATATGTGTCTTTGTTTTTCCATAGAAACTGCACTTGAAATTATCTGATTTCTAATGCATGATAGAGAGATTCATCAAGGTATTTTCCTCTTGTTCTGTGTAGCCACAGCAGAGCTTCTGGTATGCATGATTCTTGTTTGATTTAACTTCTTTTGATGGTTTGGTCTTCCAATTGCAATACTCTATGTCTGTATTATAGTTTTGAGAATAGTGTATTTAAATTTGATCACTAATTTGTGAGTTGGCTACTAATTACTGGTCCTTATTAGGTGGCCAACAGATTGACACCCTGATTTCTCACCCCTCACTGCTACAAAGCAAGGTCCATCGGAGGAACAATGCCTCTGTGGGTGAAGTATAGAACATAGTCGGCCCCAGAAATGAAAAAGAAAAAGAAAACAGAAAAAAATTCAGCTGCGACAACTCTTGGTAGCAGAGTAATTGTTTTGTCCAGTGACATGAAGAATTTAGGGTACACAAAATAGATTTCCCCTGTTCAGTCAAAAAGCCCAAAATCTCATGGTTCAGCAGAAGGATTCATGGAGTGCTGATGCATCTGAGATGACCTGTAGCAGTAAAGGAGTATGAGTATTAATAGGGATGCGCATTGGTGTTGCTTTGACTTACATTGCTGTGTTTTAAAGTGGCTGTGCAATGTTATGTGAAGTTGAAAAATGTGTGTAATTGTGGTGTTTAATGCAAAGAAGTTGAAGTTGTTATCAGGTCCATCATGGCCTAAGATCCTGGGTTACACACCTAAGTTGTCTGCTGACTTGTGGTGTTTGTCGTGAGACGTCGTCGACAACATCTTATTTGAATAGGGACTTTCTTTTGTATTATAGTGGTAAGTAGTTACTATAGTTGATCTCAGGTGCACAGGGAATAACTGTATCAATTAGAGTGAGACTGCGCTGGTCAAGGTCTCATTTGAAGGGAACGATAAAGATAGGTATAGAAGTAATATTATTTCATATTACCTTTTGAATGAGTGACATCTTTTTCCTTCAGTGGAGCAGGCAGATTTAATTGTTGAAATAGTTTTCATATTGTATTGTGTATTTGCTTAGAAAACACACTGAAGAAAATTGTAAAGGAGGGCGAGTTGCTGCAAGGAGTGAGATCTATTTCACAGTGTTGCGCCCAGTGACTGGTCAGTTGGTGTAAAGTTGCGCTGAGATTGGGATGGTTGGGATTACAAAACTAGAGAATTGTGGGAGAATTTCATTTCCTGGTTTTGTGAAAAACATTTCTGAAATATGAAATTGAATAAATATTAAATTGATCAAAGCTGTGGGTACAACAGGATACACTGTATAGATGGAAAAAGGATTACATACATGTATTTGGCTTGAACAATGGTTACCTACCTGAACACTAATCCTACCTACCCTCCCTACACCAAGAGCACTCTTATTGTAAATAAACCGATGTCTCTAGATACATGAGCAACTGTGTTGCTTTGAATGATCAATGGTTTAAAATTGATTGCATTAATTGCCTATAATTTTGACAATAAAATTGCATCCATTGCAGTTTTATAGTAATTTTAGTTTTGTGAATGAGTTTATTTATTTATGCTTCGTATGATTGTTACTATTGCGACCATTTGTTTATTGTACTATAATACTGACCCAGGTGGGGTAGTTTTGTTTGGGTAACCCCATTAATACTCAACATTCCCCCCCAAAAGTGCAGCACAATGCCCCTCACGCACCGGTCCTCCAGCTTCGAGTGTCCCTCAGGGAATCTCAGCTGCTCAAGCCGCTCCCGAAAGTGTGTCAGGACAAGGGGCTCAGGAAGCGTCGCACACAGCGTCCTGCCTTCACTCTCCTCTGGCGTGCGACCGTAGAGATGCGGCAGCCTTTCATGGCACGGCCGCCGCCGCAGCTCGGCGTTGCAGAATCACGAGTCCTGTTATGCCAGATCTCACTAGAATCCTCCACCTCATGTCCACGGGTCCTCAGATTTCCCCCTCCCCAGGCACCAAGTGAGTCCTGGCAAGCATCCTCACGTTGCTACGGGCTCTAAGGAATGTGGCGGCCCATCATGACAAAATGGTGGCTGCCGCTCTGATTCAGGGGTCCCGGTGTGGCACGACCCCACCAGCCCACGCCACCTTGGCTCCGGTGGCGCCTCCGATTCTGTCCCCAGGCAAGGTCTGGCAGAAGTCCTCGCGCATCACCGGGCTTCAGGGGTGCGGCAGCCTCCCATGACAAGATGGCGGCCGCCGCTCATCGTCCCCGTCTCCAGTCGTCGGACGGCACTAGAAGCCCTCGGGGATGAGTGCCCGTGTCCCGCGGCGGCAAGATGGTATGCGATAGGCCCCGGGAGGACGGAGTGCAAGGGACTTGCATCCTACTCCATTGCCACTCCACGCTATATTCTTAAATCAAAAGACACTTTTTCAGTACTTTGTTGTGATTGTATTGAAGGGAACCTAACCCACTTACTACATAATACATAATAAAACTTAATACATAAAGACCAACAAAGTAAATAGGTGCTTGGTCAACTAACCTGTGAGGACGTACTGGACATTCATTTCTCAGAAGCAGCATAGAAAAATATGCTGGAGTATCAATTTTGTACCTGATGATCAGAAGAATGGTCACATGATGATCAGACCATTGAATGGCGATAATTGATGTCACAAATAACTATTTGCGGTATAAAAATCTACTTTCCAGGGAGGAGAGATGAAATATCTTACTTAATTTCCAACTTACTCACCATAGTGTCGAACTTTCCATGCCCTTTGCCTTTTTCCCTTTGCTGATAAACTTGCCTGCTGGACCGTTTGGAGCTGTGTGGTGATAGACCAGACTTGAACGTTCCTGATTATAGCTCCTTTTTCTTGCCTATGTCTATGGACTTTTCCTCTAGTGGACTCTAATCTGACCCCCTTTCCCATGCTAAGCGAAATCTTTTAAATCGTCCTCTCACCTTTGCTGGTGATAGGAACCTCTAATCTGAACCATCCTCTTTATGGATTCTTTTAGTCAGCAATAGATGTGCTTTGACTAAATGTGTGCTTTCCTACCACATGTTGCAAGACTCATGACTGAACTGTTTAAAATATTACTTATATGTATTGATTTTGGATTTTTAATACAATAACACAATTGACTCAAATTTGTCTGAGTCATTTACTATATGTGTCTTTGTTTTTCCATAGAAACTGCACTTGAAATTATCTGATTTCTAATGCATGATAGAGAGATTCATCAAGGTATTTTCCTCTTGTTCTGTGTAGCCACAGCAGAGCTTCTGGTATGCATGATTCTTGTTTGATTTAACTTCTTTTGATGGTTTGGTCTTCCAATTGCAATACTCTATGTCTGTATTATAGTTTTGAGAATAGTGTATTTAAATTTGATCACTAATTTGTGAGTTGGCTACTAATTACTGGTCCTTATTAGGTGGCCAACAGATTGACACCCTGATTTCTCACCCCTCACTGCTACAAAGCAAGGTCCATCGGAGGAACAATGCCTCTGTGGGTGAAGTATAGAACATTGTCGGCCCCAGAAATGAAAAAGAAAAAGAAAACAGAAAAAAATTCAGCTGCGACAACTCTTGGTAGCAGAGTAATTGTTTTGTCCAGTGACATGAAGAATTTAGGGTACACAAAATAGATTTCCCCTGTTCAGTCAAAAAGCCCAAAATCTCATGGTTCAGCAGAAGGATTCATGGAGTGCTGATGCATCTGAGATGACCTGTAGCAGTAAAGGAGTATGAGTATTAATAGGGATGCGCATTGGTGTTGCTTTGACTTACATTGCTGTGTTTTAAAGTGGCTGTGCAATGTTATGTGAAGTTGAAAAATGTGTGTAATTGTGGTGTTTAATGCAAAGAAGTTGAAGTTGTTATCAGGTCCATCATGGCCTAAGATCCTGGGTTACACACCTAAGTTGTCTGCTGACTTGTGGTGTTTGTCGTGAGACGTCGTCGACAACATCTTATTTGAATAGGGACTTTCTTTTGTATTATAGTGGTAAGTAGTTACTATAGTTGATCTCAGGTGCACAGGGAATAACTGTATCAATTAGAGTGAGACTGCGCTGGTCAAGGTCTCATTTGAAGGGAACGATAAAGATAGGTATAGAAGTAATATTATTTCATATTACCTTTTGAATGAGTGACATCTTTTTCCTTCAGTGGAGCAGGCAGATTTAATTGTTGAAATAGTTTTCATATTGTATTGTGTATTTGCTTAGAAAACACACTGAAGAAAATTGTAAAGGAGGGCGAGTTGCTGCAAGGAGTGAGATCTATTTCACAGTGTTGCGCCCAGTGACTGGTCAGTTGGTGTAAAGTTGCGCTGAGATTGGGATGGTTGGGATTACAAAACTAGAGAATTGTGGGAGAATTTCATTTCCTGGTTTTGTGAAAAACATTTCTGAAATATGAAATTGAATAAATATTAAATTGATCAAAGCTGTGGGTACAACAGGATACACTGTATAGATGGAAAAAGGATTACATACATGTATTTGGCTTGAACAATGGTACAAAATTACACAGAAAGATGAGGCCCTACAGTTTCCTCATTATGAGACGTTTAATTTGAGAATCTTTCAGAATTTGATGAGGATATTATATGATATGAATCCATCTCCTAGACCTGCTTAATTTGAGGCATTAAACACTTGGGAAAGAGAAAGAAAAATATCAGGGAAGGTATAGGAGATTCAGAGATCAATATGCAGAAGCTAGATAGGATGCACAACAGAAAGTATGTAGACCAGATGTTATTCCGGGACCAAGAATGTATCCTTTGATAGCAGTCAAAGGAGATGATAGGGAAAAACTAAAAGAGAAGCAGAAAACTTTGAGACAGAAAAGAGTGATGCTAAAGCAGAAGGAGAAAGTAGTGAAATAGATGACAATTTCCTGAATGACTTGTTGTTGAATCCTCCACAACCAAACAATGAATTTCAGAGTGAGGGTCTGACAAATGGAAATACAGCTGAAATTCCAAATGCCCCTGTTATGCCTGAAATACCAAAAGAGACAACACTTGTTTCTCCTGTAAGGCAAGGAACAGACATAATGGCTCCATTGAACCCATTTGATTTGAATGCTCCAGGTGCTTTAACTGTTCCTATTACTATTGGTCCAGTAGTTCCACTTTATAAATCTTGGTCACAGGTAAATACTGCCCATACTTTGACTTTACCTGCCGGAGAACATGTTGCGCATGGGCAATCCACAAGATTTGACAACAAGATTGTTGCTTCAGACACCTATTGTTCTGACTCAAAGAAATACTACAGGTACTAAGAGTACAGGTTTCCTTTTAAATCAGGCACAATTTGCCCTACAAGCAGAATCGTTCAGAGGTTACCACCGTTTTATCTACCTAGAACAGGTGAGCCTTCAGAAATAAGTGGATATGCTTTTAAAATGACTGTGCCAATGGGAATTCAGTTTCTGATTAATTCTCATTAAATATACAACCTGAAACAAATAGAAATTTGATCAATGGAGATTTGCAGTCAAATACTCCAAGAAAACAATCAGGATTTACTCCTTAAGAATTTGATGATTGGCTTAAAGTGTTAGCACCCCGATGTTGGGAACTCTTACTCTATCTTGATTAGATGCATACCAGGAGGATGAACTTTAGTTTCCATGTGAAGCTATTACCCGTCGAGCTAAACAGATACACGAGAAACTGATTGGATTTGTTCAGAAATATTAAATTGACGTTCAGAGATCAAAGGTTTTGCAAAGGACATACAGATTAGACTTTAGTGATAGAGATTTTGCTAACATGAGGCCAGCTGGAATGAAAATGCAGATTAAGGAACTAATGACACTGACAAAGAAATGGAGTGAGTAAGAGAAATGGGAAGGTAAAAGGGAATACAAAAAGTTAGAATGCAGACACCTCCAGTTGTTATTGATAGAGGAGATGGAGAAATACAGATGCTTCCTATGAGGAAAGTACCCGTGGAAGGATATGTGCATGTGCCTTGGACTAGGTCTGATATTTTGCCATTTACAAATGAATTCCCAAAATTGAGAGAAAATCCAGTGAAAGGGTCCAGAAAGATTGAAAGGTTTGTGAAAATGTTGCACATTTTGTGGGTTGATTTGAATACTTTGTTTGACATTGTGCTTTCAGGAAACATATGGACCGAGTGTAAAATGTCTGTGGATAGGCCTGATGTAGAATCAGATAGGGATCCTAAAACAGGCACACTGTCTCCGGTGGTAGAAAAGAAATACCAACAGGCGATAAAACACCTGAAAACCAAGATTTCTCCTAAAGAGATTAATTGGTTAATGACTTACAGAACGACCCAAGAACTTAAAGAATCAGTTCATGCCTATTAAGAGAGACTGATACAGGTTTTCAGGAAGGTACAGTGGAATGGAAATTGTGGCTGAGAAAGATATGGGACATTTTGTGTAGAAATTTGTGATTGGTTTGAGACCCAAGATTTCTTCTATGATGCATCAGCATTTAATCCGTTGGAAAAATAGACCGCTTGATGAGATCTTGAGTTATTCCAAATATTGCAGAGATGAGATTGAAGTGAAACACAAGACATTAAAAGAAAACTAATGATTGCACAAAGGAAAGCTGTGCAGAAAGGTGAGAATCAATCAGGTTTTGAAAACATGGTTCAGGTACAGGAAGGATATAATCCAGTTTCAATGATGCAAGGTGTTAATGGTTTTTCAACAGTAGACCTTTCAGTGACAGGGTAGAGGTTGTGGTGTTCCAGTAGATTTGTCAGCTTTGAAAAAAATGACTCTATATCACGTGAGCGAAAAATTTGTACATTGGAAATGCGAGTATAGGTTTAATGTGAATAATACTGGAAATCAGATACAGAATGAAGGGTATGCACAGTCTAAGTAAAATAACATGCTCCAGACTCAACAGACACAAAGACTGCGAGTTCAAATTCTAATATATCTAGATAAAAGCAGATACCACAAGCTCTAATACCTCAATAGAATGCTCAGGTACAAAGATACAATATGAACCAGAGTCAGCAGACGAATAGAAACTCTTTCCCAAATCAAAACAGCATTTGATTCAGACAGACAATTTAAATCGGGACCCGTCAGCCTGATGATGGCTGAGGGGTGAGGAGGACTGCGTGCTTGGCACAGTCTGAGAGGTAGACCAGAGTAGTCCATAGGTGGACGGACAGGTAAATGGGAGCATTGTCTCATTTCTCATTGACACTGGTGCTACCTGCTCTACTGTAAAAATAGCAGAAGTTCCTAAACTACCCCTCTCGGGAGAAAGTATGCAAGTTGTAGGAGTTTCAAATAAAAGTTATCCGCCCCAGTTTCTGAAGCAGTTCCTGTTAAAATAGATTTTTTTTAGGCTCAAAATCCATTGGTGGTGTGTGATTCAAGTCCGGTTAATCTACTTGAGTGTGACTTATTGTGCAAGCTTAATTGTTGCATTGACTGCACTCCAAAAGGAATTAAATTTCATACCAGTGATGAGGATGTTGTTTTTAAATTAACCCGACAGAGATCTGACATGAGAATGTAACCGGTCTTGATGAGATATGATTTGCCTATTTACCTCAGAGACACTGTTTTACCTAAAGTCTGGGACTTTACGGTTAAAGATATCAGACTAATAAAAGGTGTTGAACCATTCGATATCACTGTCGGACAAAATGCTAAATTTCTGAGAATCCCACAGTACAATTTGAACCCAGTCACTATTGCCGGTATTACTCCTCTGATTGAGCAAGGGATCCTAAAGGAGATAATGGGGAGTCCTTGTAACTCTCCCATTATGGGCTTGTGGAAGCCAACTAGCAAGTCTCAAATTGTGCATGATTTACACATAGTGAATGCTCTTGTTGTCCTTTGCTGCCCTGTGGTACCAAATCCAGCTGTGATACTGTTTCAGATTCAATGTGAGGCCGAATGTTTTTCAGTCATCGAATTGTGTCAGGCCTTTTTCTCTATTCATTTGCATGAGGATAGTCAGTTCCTTTTTGCTTTCCATTTCGATAATTGTGTTTTGGCATGGTGCAGAGTCCCACAAGATTATAAGGGAAGCCCCACTATATTCAATCAGATTTTCAAAAAGAATCTTGAGTCTCTGGTAATGCCAAATCATTCCGTGCTAGTACAGTAAATTGATGACCTGCTGGTGGTGTCAAATACTAAGGAAGCTTGTGAGATTGATACTATTGAACTTTTAAATCATCTGGCTGAATATGGAAATAAAGTATCTCTGACTAAGATGCAATTTTGCCAAACTGAAGTCCTATACGTAGGACACCACATTGAAAATGGAGCAAGGAAAGTGTCACAAGAAAGAATCTCTACGATTCTTAATATGAGTCCACCAACTACCCGAAAGGAAGCCCACGTGTTCCTAGGAATGGTGGGCTACTGTCAACAATGGATTCCACAACCTCTTCAGAAGTTGACACACAAAGACAGGTCTGATCCGATACCTTGGATTGACAGTTGTATGATTGGCTTTATTGAGCTGCGAGAATGCCTTTTGTAGGGGACCGGCTCTGGGAATGCCTGATTATAACAAGTGCTTCGTGTCTTTCTATAGTGAAAGGGAAGGTTGTGCTCTTTCCATACTGACGCAAAGGCATGGAAGCCTACTTTTTGGTGACTCTTGACCCTGTTGCTGCAGCTTTGCCTGGATGTTAGAATGTGGTTGCACCTGCATGTGTGAGTCCACTGACTCTAGTTGTGCCCCATTCAGTGGAAATATTGTTGACCCATACTCAGACGCAGTACCCCACCAATAGTAGACTTACAAAATATGAGCAAATACTTTTAGGCACAGAGAATGTAACCCTCAAGAGGTGCACAATTCTGAATTCAAAACTCTGTTCCCACTGCCTGTAAATGAAACTGTAACTTATGAAGTTGAACATGATTGCTTGGATGTGAGTGAAATATGCAAAAAGCCCTGACCTGACATACAGAAAGAACCTTTTCCTGAATCTGATCATGTGCTGTTTGTTGACGGTTCCTGATTGCAAGAGAATGAAGGAAATCTAAAAGCTGCATATGCTGTTCGTAGAGTTGCAGGTGTTTTTGAAGCATCATAGTTGCAAGGAGTGTATTCAGCACAGGTTGCTGAATTGATTGCCTTGACACAGGCTTGCAGCTTTTCAGAACGACTCAGGGTGACAATCTTCACCAACAGTCAGTATCGCTTTGGAGTCGTACATGACTTTGGACAATTGTGGTCAGAGCGTGGGTTCGTGACTTCCTCCAGATCGCCTATACAAAACGGAGTAAGTGTGAGGATCCTTTTGCAGTCCCTAGAGTTGCTTTCCCAAATTGCAGTAGTTAACTGCATAGCTCATAGGCAAGGCACTGACTACGTGACCGTTGGCAATAGATACTCTGACATGATTGCCAATAATTGTGCATTAAATGCCCATACCTTTAATAGGGATATGATCAACGAGACATCAGACGTCACAAATTGCAACCTGCTGTTAACTGCAATAGACACCTGGGATGAGGTTAAAAGAAGAAGTGACAGAAGTTGAACAGCAAAGTTGGGTACCCGCTGGATGTAACAAGAGGGTAGACGAAGTTTGGATTTACATTGATGGCAGACCTGTATTACCTGATAGTTTGTTACCACCTATGGCTAGACATTATCATGATCTTGCACATGTAGGAGAGATGCAATGATGTGCCTCTTTCGACAGGCGTGGTTCAATCCCAGATTCTGATTGATTGCTGAGTATCTGTGCCACCGATGTGTAGTGTGTCAACAACAAAACACCGGAAGAGAATCACAAGTTACAATGAGCCATGTAGGGAAATTGTGAGGTCCCTTTAATCAAATGCAAATTAACTTTATAGAAATGCTCCTTTACTAAAGTTCGAGCAATGGTTTGGACATTTTTTTAATTTTCTCAAAATGAGTAGTAGCTTATCCAACACGAATAAATGACAGTCTCACAGTAGCTAAATTATTCTCGAGGGAATGGATTCCAAGGTTTGGATTTCTGACTTCTCTTGAGTCTTCACTGGTGAACGTGTGTGCTTCAACATCTTTAAGTGGTCTGATGCATTGCCTTTTGTGTTGATGACTCTGAGAAGGACACCAAACGGAGGACAGGATGGTCATCCCATGAAGTCATGAAGTCATCATGGGCAGAGTGATGAGACAGCCAGCTGTTCCTGCAAACACTGCCATCAATATTACAGATACTTAATATTGGACAACTGCAAAGGTTTAGCTGATGTGGTACGTTCTGTGCCTCCCCAGTACCATTGCGACAACAGGAGCTGTTCCATGACTTCAGTCCTAGTGGCTAATGGCGAAGAAGCACCTGTTGAAGTCGTGCTTGGAACCCCTTTGGGGAGGGCCCTACCAGTTGATCCTAGTCACCAACACTGCTGTGAAGTGTGGAGGTCTTCCAAATTGGGTACACGCCACCCATACTTGCAGAGTCCCATTTCCCCTTGAAGATACAATAGCACCCATTTCCGATGTTCCAGTGGTTAAAGTGAGACAGAGGGAGCAGGTTAGTCAAGCTGTTGAGGGTCAGCAAGCAGCTGGAGCAACACTCAATTGGCTGGAGGGGGTCTGTGAGAGTCAACTGTTGTCAGTATCGAAGAGTTCCTGCAAGTAGAGTTTACTACGAGAGATACAGATCCTAATGAAGGGCTTAGTACAGCAAGAAAGCGAGTTGTGCCCCGAATCTGAAAGCCCAGAAGAGGTGAGGTACTGAGAAACTGCCTGACGGAAGGACGAGTACCACAAACCATTCCTGAAAGCTCAGAGCAGTCTTATCAGACTGACAGTGATGATGAGTGAACAGTTTGTAAGGACATAAAAAAGATCGTGAGTACCCAGCCAAAAGTACTCAACTCCTGAATGGACTTATCTAGCAGCAAATGAATGGTAATAAGAATTCTCTACTTTTTGCTTTAACAATACGAGTCCCCCTGAACCAACTTGAAACAAACTTTGTTGTGAATTTGAATTGAAATTTTGGTGTACCACTCATCAAAGAAGCTGATATGCGTCTTTTTACATACTGAACAGAACCATATAACTGTGCTTTGGTATTTTTGTGGCAAACTTTGTTGAACTGCTCAAACCACTTGCTGCTATTTTAATTTTTGGGGGCAAACGGTCAGAATCGGGAAAAGCCAGGAAGCGTAATACTGAAATCTCTCTTAGATGCAAACGAGTATATGCAGGAATCTTTCTGTTATTGCCTTGATATTAGTTGCATTGCTTATCATTTTAAACTTGCCACATTATGTACCCATAGAAGATTTTAAGCTTACAACTTCTTTCAAAACTGTCAAAACTAATAGCACTGATTCTATTTTTTTGAATGATAACAATTGACATCTTGATTTTCCAAAAAATGATCGTTCACTAAATGTCTACCCTAGTTTAATTAATGAGTACATTGACATAATGGATGCTAGTGATTGCTATGTAATTACCTGCATAAGTTGCTGAAGATGTTACATACCATAGTTTATCGTTAACATATGGAATTTCTTGCAGTGTATTAACTAGTTTGTTTTAAGGTACTGATCATTTGCATTATTATTATTATTTAAACTAAAATTTTATTTATTTATGAACTTCCTGTACTAAAAAACTTAAATCCACCTCTTGAAGCTTCACTAGTTAAGACTATGGGCTATCTATTTAGACCAGCTCAATCCTTAGACATGGCTTATGCAAATAGAAATAACCGAACATGTAAACTAGGGAGAGCTGAAAAGAAATTCATAGATTTAGTAGAAAGTAGATGAGGTAATGCAACAATTAAAACTACTGCACATCCTAAACTAACTGGAAACAACCTTTACAACGCAGTCATTACATCGCACTACCTTTACAATGCAGCCATTACATCGCATGTCACTACAACGCATGTCATTACAACGCATGTCACTACAATGCATACCATTACAAGGCATACCATTACAATGCATAGTTTTTACCCTTAGACTATGCAAAACTTACCCTACTGTTGCACTCACTGGAGTGGTAATAGTAATTTTTACCCCTACACTATCCAACACTTAGCCTACTTACGCACTCACTGGAGTGGGAATAGTAATTCTTACCCCTACACTATCCAACACTTGCCCTACTGTTGCATTCACTGGAGTGGGAATAGTAATTTTTACCTCTAAACTATCCAATACTTACCTTAAATGCAATGTAATGGTATGCGTTGTAATGGTATGCGTTGTAATGGTATAATGCGATGCAATGGAATGCGTTGTAACTAAAATGTAGTTTTTTTAAATGCGTTGTGATGGCATGCGATGTAAAACATGCGTTGTAATGGATGTTGCGATGTAGAAACTGCATTGTAAAGGCATGCGTTGTAAATGTTTGCGTTGTATCGTCATACATTCAAACTAACTCTTTGGAATTTACCAGAGGAAGAACATAAATTAGTGGAATGGTTACATTAGTTTTCGATTGGCAACATAAAGGAAAGCTTTGTATATATGGAAAATGGTCAAATATTAACACAACATTTGCAGGTTTTAGTGAATGTGAACATACATTTGACGTTAATGAAAACTAGGGAAGGTATTTAAAACAAGTCGATCTGATCTTTCCTGGAGTGTATTATACTTGTGGAAAGAATGCTTTTTCTAAATTTCCGAAAGAACGGTATGGAAGTTGTAACGCGTGCAATTGTTTTCCCTATATCATGTAAAACAAATCGAAGGAGAATTGAAGTGCGGGAGAATGAAGAGAGGTGTGTGTGCAAATGAGATAGTGGTTGATATTTTTGGAGCTCTAATACCTTCTGCAGGAGTAGCATTAAACTCATATTAAATTAGAGAACTTTATACTATAGTTTAAAAATTAGCCACCAGCCCCAGCTGGAGGATTTTCTGTTGTAGATAGTGAAATGATTTCAATAAGATTGATGGTGATGCAAAATTGACTTGCCCTGGACATCCTTCTCGCAAAGGAGGGCGGAGTCTTTCAGTTGTTAAACGTTCAACAATTTTGTACCTACATACTGGTCAAGAGTAGAGATTTAAATAAAAAACATTACTGACTTCAACAAAGACTTGAAAGGGTTAAAATCAGATATTGTCTGGGAAACGATAGGAAAAGGATTGTCAGTTAGAATCTAGTTGGGTATCTTAGGTAATGGACTAATAATTTCTATCTTTAGACCATTAGTGGCAGTCTCTTTGTGTATAATGATGATAATATTATATATCACATTCTGTATGTATAAAAAGAATACACAGAGAGTGAAAAGAACTTTGTCTAGAAAAATAACATTGAAATTGAGAAAACCTGAAGTACCAGCACGGCAAAATTGTGCTTGGATTTATAGAAATTTTTTTTTTGTGAATAATGAATTTAACATGCTTTTTTTGTGGGACCCCCTGAGCAGGCCGAGGGGGTCAGGGTGTTCCTACCCTGCCCCCTTGTCGCGTTTTCCGCCTTTTTTTCAGTTTTCTTGTGCCTCGGTTCTACCGAGGCACAAGATGGCTGCCAACACTTCCTGATTCAGAGTGTTGGCAGCCAATTAGCATTCAGCTCGTACTCGGGAGGGTTCGGGGAGGGTGCGCTTATCCTCCCCGGCCAAAAATATCACTAACTTTTAACTCTAATTTATTCAGGAACTACTGAACGGATTTACACCATTTAAGCAAAAGGCACGAGTCTGAACTGAGGACTACCTCTTTGCCAAATTTGGTGTAAATCCGTTCAGCAGTTCGGGTTGTAGCTGCGACACCAGGTCCTATGGGAAATTGCATGGGGAAAACGCGTTTTGGGACCCCCCTTTTTTCTCGGTCCCCGCTTGACGAATCACTGCAAAACTTTCAGGGTAGGAGCGGGAGCGGAGCTGGCCAAAAGATTGGAAAATTTCGCGAAGATTCGTCAACCGGCGCCAGACTTATTGGGAATAGAATGTTGCGGATTTCCTATGGAAAATAGGTCCTAACTATAACTATCTACTGGCGACCGCCAGTAGATAAGATATATATATACACAATAGCTTAACATATTCAACTAAAAACCAATTAAATTCACCAATTATATTTATTTAAAGTAATATGTGTGGTCATAAGCAGTGCATAGGGCGGGCATGAGCTATAGTTACTTGAAATAACTATACCTAGTGATTTCTGGGTTTTTTGCTTTTTTTTTGCTTAAAATGTTACGTTTAAATTGAAATTTCACCAAACTATCACATCACAATAACCTTTGTTTTTTAAACTGGATTTCTAGATTTTTCTTTAACAAAAAGTTATATTTTACTATCATACTTAACTGTGCCAGGCTGCAACCAGGCCCTGAACACAACACCCTGCAGGTGGCCACCCCTCGGCAAGTTCGGCCTTTGGCTGTGCATGACATGGGTTAGCTGCAGGACCAACTGCCCATAAGCGGACAACCCACCACTGACACTCACACCCCTTCTTTATTTTTAAATGGTTTTTAAAATCTTGTGGCACTCTTACAGAAGCAGGGGAGTCCTGTCTGGCCGAGTCCGACAGGGTCACGGCAACCACAATTCTTTCTTAATTTGGGTCTGCCAAAGGTTGCGGACCCTTCAACAAGGTCCAAGGGTCAGGGTACCTACCCTGACCCATTTCACCTTATTTTAAAAAAAAATTGTTTAAGGACACCGGGACCAAGTTCCAGTGACCTGAAATGGGAGCTGTAATATTCCTCTTCATGTTGTTGCCAGGCAATCAGAGCACAAGCTCCAATGAGACCCGCAGGAGCAAAAAAGCCTATAGGAAAAGAGGCCCTTTCGGCCATTCAGATTGCTCTATTATTCAAAGTTGCGTTACGCTAACCCAACTTTCCAGATATATATGTATTGTTTTTTAACCTTAATTTCTCATAAACTAGTAAACGGGTTCACACCAGATCACAAAAAGCAAATTTTCTGGGTAAAGATTTAGGGGCACATGCATCAACAAAAATACCAATCGCAAATGGGCAGATTAGCAGAATCTGCCCCTTTGCGACCGATATTTTTGCATTTGGAATGCATCAACCCAAATGCAAAATCGCAATTGAAGTAATCACAAAATTTGCGATTACTTAAATTGCAAATGCATTTAGGGATTCGCAAATTGTGATTCCCTAAATGCAATGCATGATGCAATTTCCAATTGTGAATTCGTAATTAGGGGTCGCAAATTACCATCAATTTGAACTTGATGGTAATTTGCGAAAACTTTGTTTGTTGTTTGTTTCATGTTAAACACACACATGCCCTTGGGGCATGTGTGTGCGCAACATGTGGTAACATGGCAATTTCAGGGGTGCAACAGGGTGTCCTTTTGCCACCCTTGCACCCTTGAAATTGCATGCACAATTTGAGAGTACCAATTTGGTACTCGCAAATTGCGCAATTCCTATTCATTCCTATGGGCCTCTAGGCCCATAGGAATGAATGGGTAGCTAATCCTTACTTGCGATTCACAATTTGCGAGTTGCAATTAAGGAACATGTAGGAATCACATTGTTTTTTGCAATTCCTATGTGCATAGGGATTTGTGAGTCCTAAATAGTGATTTCTTAAAATACGCTATTTAGGATTCGCAAATCCTGACTTTGATGCATGTGGCTCTAATTTTCCTGCTAAATTTGGTGCAATTTCGTTCAGCTGTTTTGTCTATGGCACTGTTCAAAAATCCCTATAGAAATTGCATGGGGGAGGGAGGAGCCTAGCGCGCAACCAAGATGGCCGCGTAGGTGCGAGGCTCCCGAGGACCTCCGCGACCTCCTGCATTAATCCTGACTATATCCTGTCCTAGATGAGGGGACTGTGTTTGTGAGCCCGAGCTGAGGTGACACCCGTTTTCCGTTTCCAAATCGGACCTCGGACACCGGCGGGAGCACCGATTGAGGTTTGCGGCCTTCTCCACGCTGGCCCCCCGGATTGGAGTAGTGGAGCGATCCGGGGACAAAGTGAACAACAGCGGCGGGCAAGGCTGGGCGACTCGCGTACCCCGCACTTTCACTTTCGCTTTTGCGCCCTCCTTGCTGACGGGCGAGGTAGAGTCGCGGGGCGGAGTGCGGTGGTGTGGCCTTGCCCGGGTGCCCGGCCGACCCGCTGTCTGTGATTCGGCCTGCGGACCTGTGGTCGCCCCCCCCCCCCCCCGGAGCCCGTGAACTGGTTTGTCGGACCTTTCGAGGAGATTGGCATGATTTGGGGACTGCAACCATGTCCACAAAGCAAGATGGCGACCGGGCAAAGGTGAAATCGACCCGCCGTGGCACGGCCCATCAGTCCAACAACATGGACCGCTACACCCTCCAGAAGGGATCTCCTGAGGCACCGAGTACATCCCCTGCGGGCCCGACTGATGCTCCTGCTCTGCCCGCGGATCTGACCCTCCGAGACGTCATGGGCGCCATCGCCGAGATGAAGGCCTCGGTGGACCAGCGCTTTGACACTCTGGCGCAGAAGATAGACTCGGTCCTCGTGGATGTGGGCCTGGTAAGGGCCGATTTGTCCAAAACGAATGACCGGGTCGACTCTTTGGTCCACACTACCTCGGGCCTCACTACGGACGTGGCGGCCCTCCAAAAGGAGGTGCGCCGGCTTGGCCAGGCGAGCGCCCTGATGGATCGTCGACTGGAGGATTCCGAGGGTCGGGCCCGGAGGAACAATGTCCGCATTCTTGGGGTGCCGGAGGGACGCGAGGAGGAGGCGGCGGATCTGTTTGTGGAGGACTTGATCCTTACCCATCTCCAGCCCCGGGGGCTGAGTAAACTCTTTGCGGTGGAACGTGCCCACAGGGTCCCCGGGGGAAGACCTAAGGTCGGAGCCCCGCCGAGGCCTCTCATTGCCCGGATCTTCAATTTTCGGGACAGGGACGCTATCCTGCAGACTTCTAGGCTACGAGGACCGGTCAGACTCGACAACATGGACGTCAATTTCTACCCTGATTTTACTCCGGCGGTCCAAAAACAGAGACTGAGTTTTCTCGGAGTTAAACGTCGCTTACGGGACCTGAACCTTAAGTACGCAATGCTTTTTCCAGCTAAGCTGAGGGTAGAGGTGGATGGCCGCACGCACTTTTTTGATCGTCCCGAGGCGGCCGGGGACTGGTTGGACACTTTGCCCGGGGATCGGGGTCGGGGGGGTGGGGGGGGTGCGGTTGGTGGGGAGGGCCCGCCGGATCAGGACTGAGGGACAAATAGTAGGCCTTGCTCGGGACAATATTACTGTTATCATTGACTGCTCGTGTATGTTCCCCTCCTGTGGAGGTCGTGCGGGGTTCCTTGGGGGCTTTCCCTCCTCCTCTGGGGGACTAGTTAGTTTTTTCATCTATGGGGCGACAGGCACACTGCACTTTGGGGGGGCTGTCTGGGCTCATGCAGGGGTGCAGGGAGGGGGGAGTTCTGTTGGGACGGGTGGGTTGGGGTGGGGTGTTGTTCGTCTTTACCGCAAGGCAAACCCTTTACTGTGTTGATGTTTTTGAGGTGCTCTTGGGGGGACAAATGATGGCTTCTGTTTGTGATGGGGGGTAGGGACTTAACTCTGTTGTCGTGGAACGTTAATGGACTGGGGGATAGGATTAAGTGAGGTGTGGTCCTGCAGTATTTGAAACGAATTTTTCCAGATGTGGTCTTTCTGCAGGAGACACACCTCATTGGTAATTCCTTTTATGCCATGAATCGGCGGGGCTATCGCTTGGTGGCCCACTCGGGCTTCACGTCAGGCTCGCGGGGGGTGGGCATCATGGTTAAGAACTCGCTCCCGCTGGAAATAGATGAGGTGCGCCATGATGAGAGGGGACGCTACACGGTCTTGGTGGGGAGAATGGAGGGCAAAGTAGTCGTTTTTGTATCAGTGTACGTCCCACCGGGGTTACAATCTACCACTTTTGCGGACCTGGGGCGCCTCCTCCTTGACCTCCCGGGGGGGCTTCTGGTGGTTGGGGGAGACTTCAATGCGGTGGCTTCTGGGACTATGGATCGTTACCCCCCTAGGGACCTCCCCCGGGCACAGGCGTGCCTGCCCGGCCTCCTAGATACATTGGGATTGGTAGACTGCTGGCGACTAAAACATCCCGCGCAGCTGCAGTACACCTTTCATTCGGGTGCCCATGGTAGCTTCTCGCGGCTTGATCATGTCCTTGTCCCTGCGGCCTATGCTGGGAGAGTGGGAGAGGTGCGCCATCTGGCTCGGGGTATTTCAGATCACTCCCCGCTCCTGTTGCATTTTGATGTCTTCCCGAGGGGGGAGGGTAGGGTGGCCCCAATCAATGCATGGTGCCTGCGCGACCCCACTATTCGTGCCGACTTGATTAAATCCTTGCAGCGGTACTTTGAGGAGAACGTGGGGTCTGTCCCCTCGGCCATCTCCCTGTGGGAGGCCTTCAAGACAGTTCTTAGAGGGGAGGCCCTCTCCTCTATCTCCCATGCCCGGAGGCGCGAACAGGAGGAGGTGACCCGGGTGGAAGCCGAAATTACTGAACTAGAGGGTGACCTGGGGAATGGGGTGACGGATGCCACACTACATGTTCTACACCTTAAGCAGGCGTCCTATAGGGCCCTCGTCACGGAGGCGGCCAGGGGCCTCAGCAGAGAGCAACAGGGGCGACTGTATGATGTGGGTGATAAGGCTGGTAAATTGATTGCGTGGTTGGATAAAAAGGAGAGAGCGAATCGTGTGGTCCCGCTGATCGAGAGAATGGATGGTGTACGTGTCACCGAGCCAGAAGACATTGTCTCTTGCTTCGCGGATTATTTCCGCGAGGTGTATTCCCCGGTTTCTCCCTGCTCGGAGGAGGATTCCCATGCCCTGCTTCGGGACATCGCGCTGCCCTCCCTTTCGGTGGAGGACAGGGAGTCGTTGGAGGCTGCTCCCACCTCGGATGAAATTGCCCTCGCCATACGCTCGGTCGCATCTGGCAAGGCCATGGGCCCAAACGGCATCCCTATCGAGCTGTATAAGCTGCGACCGGATGTGCTGGCACCCCACCTTCGCGCGATGTTCCTGGCGGCCCACTCACGGGGCTCCCTCCCGCCGGACCAGCGTCTGGCTACAATCGTAGTGATCCACAAGGAGGGGAGACCCCGAGAACGGGTCACATCCTATAGGCCTATCTCGCTCTTGAATGCGGAGCCCAAAATCCTCGCCAAGGTGCTCGCCAACCGGCTGGTCGGTGTGGTGGGCGATCTGGTCCACCAAGACCAGTCCGGCTTTATACCCCATCGCAACACGGCCCTTAATCTGCGGCGCCTGCACGGGGTGCTCGCGCGTGTTCCGTTTGTGCGGGAGCCGGCCATCTTGGCGTCCCTAGACGCCACCATGGCGTTTGATACACTCGAGTGGCCATACATTTGGGCGATGCTGGCGAAATTTGGATTTGGACCGGGATTCATCAGCTGGGTCAAATTGTTGTATTCGGGCCCATTGGCGCAGGTGGTGGTGAACGGGCGAGTCTCGGCCCCATTCGCGCTGGGACGAGGCACGCGACAGGGTTGCCCCTTGTCGCCTCTCCTGTTTGCACTGGCCTTGGAACCCCTGGCGGAGTGGCTGCGGTGGCACCCTTCCATCCGTGGTCTCCGTTGGACCCCCGAGTATGAGGACCGCGTGTCCCTATACGCTGACGATATCCTTTTGTACCTCGCCTCCCCGCGTAAATCACTGATTGTCCTGGTTGATGTTTTGCGTTCATTCGGTCGCAACTCAGGCCTTGTCATCAACTGGGCTAAATCATGTGTGTATGTGCTTTCCGGGGAGGCTCCCGTCCTCCCGCGGGACTGTCCGATCCAGATTGCATCTCAGGGGTTCCGGTACCTGGGTATCTATATCACTCTGGACCCGGAGGCCCGCTACGAGCGGAATTTGCTTCCCCCCCTCCAGCGCTTGAAGGAGGACGTCGCGCGTTGGCGGCGCCTGCCGCTTTCGCCGCTTGGCCGGGCGGCATTGTTTAAGATGATGTCGCTGCCACGCTTCCTGTACGCTCTCCAGAACACTATGGACTTGGTCCCGGCGCGCTACTTCCGTGAGGTGGAGAGTCTACAGCGTCGCTTGTTCTGGGACGGGAGGCCGCGTATTGCCTTGGCGAAGTTGACGCTCCCGTGGTACGACGGGGGGGTTGCCCTCCCGGATATTAAACGGTATTACTGGGCCTCCCAGCTAGCTGCAATTAATCATGGCCTTTACGGGCCCGCCTTGAACCCGGCATTTGAAATGGACAAGATGCTCCTGCCTGGTGGCGACTACAATCGAGCGCTCTACTCTGGCGCGCCCGACCCCCGCCTGACGGGACCTACGCGTGTCATGGTGCGAGTATGGCACGCGGCTAACGCAGCTATGGGGTGGAAGGACCGTTTGACCCGGGCGTCACCGCTGTATGCGTCCGAGAGGTTGGGCTCCCTGTGGACCTCGAAGGGCTTCGAGAAGTGGGACACGATCGGCATCAGTACAGTGGGGGACCTCTGGACGAGGGGGGGATTTAAAACATTCGAGATGCTGCAGACGGAGTTTCAGCTGCAGGGCAGCGAATACTATCGGTACCTGCAGGTCCGCCACGCACTGGGCTCCGTCTTCCCAGACGTCGCCTCCATTCCGGAGTCATCCCCCCTGGAGGATAGAGTGCTGGATGGCCATGTTCCGGACAGCACGATCTCCCTCATATATAAAAAACTGATTAATGATCGCTCGGGCTTGCTGACTGGCCTCCGCGAGGCCTGGGTTGCCGATGGGCTGGAGTTGGACGACGAGGACTGGATTTCCGCGGTGGCCTCTCCGAAGGAGGTGGCCATACCGGCTCGCCTTCGCTTCGTCCAGCTAAAGATCCTCCACCGGGTT
This sequence comes from Triturus cristatus, assembly GCF_964204655.1. Taxonomy (NCBI): domain Eukaryota; kingdom Metazoa; phylum Chordata; class Amphibia; order Caudata; family Salamandridae; genus Triturus; species Triturus cristatus. The sequence goes on along the minus strand of NC_140591.1, from coordinate 720,595,465 downwards.
TACATGACGGGGACAAGGCTTCTGCGTATGGGCTATGCCGAGGATGGGCTGTGTAAGCGTGGGTGTGGTGCTTTGGTGACTTTTTTGCATATTCTGTGGGAGTGCCCGAAGGTGGAGCGATTCTGGCGTGGTGTGCATGAGGTCCTGCGAGTGGTTACGCGTGTCGCGCTGTTGCCGGAAGCGAGGAGATGCTTGCTGAATGTGTGGGAACCAACTGACTACTCGGTTCCGCAGACACGATGGGTGACTCTGGGATATATGGTAGCTAAGCGTGACATCGCGCAGCTGTGGGGGTCCCAGAGGCCCCCGGCGGTGTCGGCCTGGAAAGAGCACATGGATTGGTGCATGTTCCGAGAAAAGGTGGTGTACGTGGCGAGAGGTAAGCCTGGGGCGTGGGTGAAAGTTTGGGGCCCCTGGAACGCCTACCGCGGGGGTATTTGTGAGCCGCCGCTGCTGCCGGCTGCCTCGCCAGCTCCGTCCCCCTAGTTGACCCCCTCCCCCGGCCCCGGGCACAGGGTCCCCCAGTCCCTGCTCTCTTCCCGTTCCCCTCTTTAGATTCTTGTGGATGGTTGGGGTCCCCCACTTACGGAGCACGTGCTGTCACTTCGGATTGCGGGTTGCCTTGCGGGTGTGGTTTTTGTGTGTTGTTGTGTTCTTATAAAATGAAACCGTATTGCGGGCTCGGAGTTATGTGGCCCACGTCGTTGACCCCTCCTGATCTACCTCTCCGCAACGCCAAGAGCCTTTTTTGTATGTATGTCATATTCTTTTGTCACTCTAGCGGCCGGCCGGAAGGTTGTAGGCCCATACTTGTATATATTTGAAGATTGCAATAAACGGTTTAAAAAAAAAAAAAAAAAAAAAAAGAAATTGCATGGGGAGAAAGTTTTGGAACCCTCCCTTTTTTTTGCCCCCACTTGACAGATCAGCCAAAAACTTTAAAGGAAGGAGCTGAGGTGGATAAACTTTTATTAGAACGTTTTATAAAGATATGTCAAACAGGCGTCAAAATTATTAGCAAAACAAAACATGCTCTTACTGTGGTAACTAAGTCCTAACTATAACTACCCAGTGGCTTTATATGTATGTATGTGTGTGTGTATGTATGTATGCATGTATGTATGTTGCATGTAGTTCAACAACAAAAGAATGTACCTTTCAGGAGTAGAATTGCAGACCAGTGTTTATTCATTTATTATGTTGCTAAGGTCACATGGGGTTGTTTAACAGACAATGGCACCAGGTTGCCGATATGGCTGAAAAACATCACGCCCATCAAGGTGAACAGACACTGACGAGCAATACTACTCCTGAGTTGTGCGTCCTTTTGGTGTTTGACTACAAACATTTTTGCAGATATCGGGCAGCCCAGCCCATGCTCACTTCACCCCGCTTGGGCTGGTCAGACGGTTTGGGCGATTTTGAACTGGAAGCAGAGTATCTGTTTACCGGAGCCCAGCCCCACCACAGATAATGAAAAGCTGACCTCCAGGGCGAAGGAGATAAGTGGGTGGATGGAGGAAAATCCCTGACACAGTTTCGGAGGGCTCAGGTGTGAGGGCTATTCCGGTTCCTGGTAAATCTTCAAGGGGGCGGTCAAGGAAACAAATATCAGATTAATTGACTTCACAGGATGTGTAGGGGTAATGCCCATGTTAGAAGGCATAGAGGGTGGGAGTAATAAAGAAATAATAATTGACACAATGGTAGCAGACACAAGCAGATTGAAAAAGGTTAAAGCAGCAATGCTGACTAAGTTAGAAACTCCATAGATGGGAATTTCATAGGAGGTGGGAGGCAACCACTCTGGAGAAATACTTGGAGGTGGGACGACTTACCCAGAGGTGTAGGATATAAATACTCCCCATGCATCAACGGGCCAATCCCAACATGTGAGATGAATAGGCAAATAATTTAAAGACTGATCAAAGAGAGTGATTAATATTTTAATCAAGTATGATTGGGTAGAGCATGCAAAAATTCTTGTAGCGACAGAACGATTATAAAATGATCTAGTAAGTTGGAGGATGTGGAATCGATTGCCAAATTGAAAGAAAGTATGGATATGTGATTGAGCAAATATGAAGACAACATTGTCAAGTGAAAACAAGGGAAATTGAAGCAGGAAAAATGGGAGTATGAGATTGGAAGAGTCATGACATTAGTAAAAGAAATATGACAAATAGGTGTTGAACAGAAAGGACAGACTTATAAAAATACGAGAAACTGGTATTGGACACAGGATTAGAAGTACGTTCGGAACCAGAATCTTTGAAACTGGCAGAGACATCCAGCACACTGAACAATGTGAATTTTTTAGAGGAGCACCAGGCACTCTGCAGGGGTCAGACATAAAATAACCCAGACCACCAAGAGAAGGGTGAGGTGTAAAACAACAATGGCATCAACAAAAGAGACTGTGAAAATCGAGGGCATATGGAGAGAAACACAACAAGAGACTGATCCATGCGGAGGTTGCATGGACAAACAAGTAAATTATAATGTAATTGTAATTAATCTATTTAGCAGGCAATTCGATAAAGAGAAACTTCACATGTTTAAGCTAGTCTTAACTTTCTGTCAGTCTAGGAACTTTGATAAAACTCAAACTCAGATAGATTTGTTCCAATTTATTAGAAAACTTAAACAAAAGAAAAGCACAACTTCTAAGTCCTAAAAGTGAAATACATGGGGATTCCCCTAGCAGGAAAGATGTTTGGTCTATGTACAGCATATAGTTTAAATGTCAGCAGTGTAACTATGGATGTGGTCGTTTTTGATCATGTGTGAACAGATGAGCAATTAATTGAAATTTTGAATGCTATCATATTTGAAACCAATAGGTATTATACGAGCAAATCAAGAACAATATCTAATCTGCCCCATGATAGCATAAATGTTACAAGTTAATTATTATGGTATTGAAACATTTGAAGAGATGCATGTTCACTATAAGTAAGAGAAACCTGACATGGCCTCAGTACAACGTGTTAAAGATACTGGGGGCAGAAAGGGATATAATTATTAAGATCTAAGACAAAAGAGGAAATGCTGTAATATAGTCAGGGGAAGAGCACATCAAAAGGACACACAATGAATTGGATGATGTAGAGTGTTACACAAAGGTGGGTATGAAATATCAAAAGAAGTTAGTACAAAGATATCATGCCACTCTTGTCACTTGGAGGGAATTTAGTATACTAGAGCAGGACATGCTACTCAAAAAATCGCATCCCAGAATTCCCAGGTTTTATTTGCTTAAAGTGCAAAAAGACCTTCTACGCTCTCTGGGTAGACATGTTTTAGTCTTTTCAAAAGGACATCTGTATATATAGGCCATTTCCTGTTCCCTATGGTTCAAACACTACCCTCATTCCTCAAAAATAGCACCAATTTTATAAAGATAACTACCAACATCTCTTGGAATATGAAGTACCTTATGGTGACGTTAGGTGTCAACTCACTATACACTAGCATACATCAGGAGCAGGAAATGGAGGGTGTTAAATTTGATCTGGATGGAAAATCATTTACGTTTTTCAAACATATTAAAATGGCAATGAAAATGATTGATGTATGTCTAAATGAAAATGTCTTCCTCTTAGGACAAACTCTGTAACAAATTAGTGATTAGGACCATTATGGGCCCCTGTTTTGTACTCAGCTACGCAAATTGATCCATGTACTGGTGAGAGGAACAGTTGTTCAGGGACCCAGGTCTCAAGGGACTAATGTCTAAGGTTATCATGTGGCTCCCGTACATTGACAACCTGTTTTTGATATGGAATGGAAGTGTAAATTAATTATTGGAATTTTTTAAAATATTGAATTAGAATAATCGAATTTTGAAATTCACGATGAACTACAGTTCCACAGAGAAAGGATTCCTGGATATCAAGTTAAAGGTTGAAGGTGGAGGTCTTAGGGCAGCTGTATTTTGAAAGAGCAGGGAACAGCATCCTCCATGTGCGGGGTAATCATCCATATAGTACCATATGTTACATTTTGAAAAGGGGAATTGATAAGATATAAATGGATTTGTAGTATAGATGAGTTGGACGAGAGAGCCAGGTCAGAGCCACTAGCAAGATTTTGTGTCACAGGTTAGTCAGAGAAGACATTGAATATTGCAGTGAAACAACAGCTAAAGTAAACAGGGAGGATATATTGTATAAAGAGGGGGCTATACAGTGAACTAAGATTCCAACCACCAAGCAAAATCAGAATTATAGCAACTTTTTCAGACCAATCATTTGAGATTAAAGGTCTCTTGCAGAGGCACTGGGGTATTCTTTAAAATGGCCCTATAGTGGGGCCGTACAGCAGACACCATCCATAACATACAGGAAGACTAGGTGAATAAAAGATAACTTGGTATCTAACCATCTATACTTTCTCAGAATAGATACTACTGGAATTTCTGACTTACATGGTTTCCATGTATGTGGGCACTGCAAGGCATGTAAGTACAGTAACAATGGTTTATTCTTACAGCCTTGCATTTAAATCTAAAGAATAAGACATCAAGAAGTTCTTAACATGTAAGTTAGATGATACAGTATATTGTATTGAGTGTCCGTGCAGGAAAATAATATACTGGGATTACCATTTTCCCAGTAAAGAAGATGATCTTTGAACAATGGAGGCCCATTGTGAATTTTGATACGAAGTACCTATGGTCAGATATTTTTCCTCAATTCACAGGGCAAATTGGATGAAAACTATGAACTTTGGGATTGACCAGGTGATGAGTAACCTGAGAGGTGGTGAACATGAGAATGTATTGAGAAAAATGTTTTCTAGATATATCAATAATTTGGATACAGTAGAACCGCTTGGTCTAAATAAGACAGGGGAATTGATTGTACATTTAACTGATTAATTTTAGCCACTGACTTCTATGTAGTAACCAACTAATTGTTATTTGTTTTTTATTTTCATTTACATTTTCTCTCATGTATGAAATTATTTTAATCTGTTTCTAATCCACAGTACAATGAAGAGAATGAAGTCTGGATATGATTATTGGAAATTAATGTTGAGTGATAAATAAACATCCTCCAGGATGACGTTAAGTGAACATTGGGAGTTGTGTAATATTATTTCTTATTTGTGCATTCTTTTAGCATTGCACTATGCACAACATTTTAAAGATATCTGGCAGCTCAGGCATTGCTCTATTTAACACCCTTGAGCAGGTCGGAAGGTTTGGGTGACTACGAATTGGAATCAACATATACATATTAGATAGATAGATAGATAGATAGATAGATAGATAGATAGATAGATAGATTTTTAGACAGATAGATATAGAAAGCGAGAGAGCACCCTTGGATTTAAAGACTAGATTGTGCTAGCGAGTAAATAAAAAATAAACATTGAATTCCAGACAATATTACCAGGCGGCTATGGTTACAATATTTTCTCTGTGTATTCAGGACCCAGCTGTAGGGGATTTATCAAATCAATGTTTGACCACAACAACTGGAGGAACCTTTCAAATTTTATCCCCCTTGCTATATTAAAAACGTTACCGTTAAGCCCAGACGTGTAATGCAACAAATGGTAAAAACTGCTTTTTTAACCTATCTAAACATATATTGACCTGAAATAATCCCAGCAAATGCACAAACTATCATAAATACACCAGGATTAATTGGTCTACTTATTTTAACTGCATTACTGTAGCTTTGCTAGATGCTCAACACATTTTAGCCAGACATAGGCTAGACATGGTTTGCTTTGGTACAATTTTTTAAAATATATTTAGTGAGATAATCCCTGCATTTCCATTCACTCTAAGAAAGTCGATTATATGATAGTGGAGGACCAAATTGGCCATAGTGGTGTCTTGATGCCGTACAGAAAGGGAAATTATGTGGCATCCCAAATATTCAATACTTTAAGAGGCTAAAGGCAAACTATTGAACACATTCGGTAGCATTATTTTGTAGCTATCCCTACATTTTAACACTGTGATATAAAAGGGCTGTTAGTGTTACCAAAATGCTCGGGTTTTTTATGAAAGAAATCTATACATATTAGGCAAATCCTTTTCAAAGTGCTATTCACCAACAGTTAATGATTTTGTCTTGAATCAAAGCAGCACATGATTGCCATATTAACCCACATTTTTACAAATAGGAGAGTCCACATGCACATATTTCTTGTAATCATTTTATACGCCTCATATATTGAGCAACTCCTGGTCATTCGATCTTGCATCTCAAAACATCTGGTTGATTAATGAACAGCAGAACAGTATTGTGCACTTCATAGGTATTATTTGTGTGTTTCACCAATAGGCAATTTGGAATGCAAGATATTGAGGGGGGAAATAGATGCAAAATGCTCAGTTAATCTTATTAACTCTCAGAGCCTTCTTAAAATAACTCCTACTTTGAGAGGGGTATCTGTGATGTAATTAGGAATTTGCGTGACTAGTGAAGCTTAATATTTTAATTAGAAATCATTTATTCCACCTTGTTTGAATTAAAGCTAAATATTAAATATTTTTAATTTTATACCGATTTGATGGACCTCTCAGTCTATCAACTGGGTAAATTTAATCTACCTGGGTAAAACTGCTTGAATGTGGCCACTAAGAGCTGAACGGTTACATTTACGATTTGGCATAGTCTAGTCAAAGCATTGCATAACCTGTATACCCCTTCTATTAACTTTTGAAGCATTTAAGAAACACACTTTTTTGTCAAAAACTGCATATTATGCAACAGATGATGAACTGTGTGGAAAAGGCAATACACTCAGACGTATGCTGAAAACGTCACAGCTGTACAATCACCTTTTCCCAGTGGCCATGAGACATCCTACTGTACTTGTTCTAAATGGGGGCGTCAAGCTCAGGTATGTGGTAGTGACATGTGCAGCTGTAACAACATATTGAAAAATCATAAACCACAACATTCTGCTTTGTAAAGTTCCTCATGCAGAAGTGCTGGTATTTTGCATTCTCAGCGGTGGTGAACAGATCGACCCAAGATTCACCCTAGTCTCGGACGAGCCTCCAGTTGTAGTTGCCATTCATAATCTTCGAGGCATCGACTAGTGAGTTCGTCCACCCTGGCATTCAGAGATCCTGCCAGGTGCTGCATGACCAGGAAAATGCCCTGGCGCTCTAGCTAAGTCCAGAGGTACAGAGCCTTCTGGCACACAGTCTACAACCCCACCCTGTTTGTTGCAATACCACATGACTGGTGTTGTCCATGAACACCTGAACCAGCCATCCTTTGACTGAAGGATGAAAGGCTTTCAATACCAAGTGAACAGCCCTCAACTACAACAGATTGATATGAGGCTGAGACTCCACTGGAGTCTTCTGATCTCTACCTCTCCCAGGAGGCTGGCCCAAACTACGAGTAGCTCATCTGTCACCACTGTCAGCTCTGGACGCGAAAGAGAGGGGGGTCTGCAGCTGACCCAGTCACGGTCCATTGGCCACATCTACAGATCTTTGGAAATGCTTGTGACTCACTGTGAACCGCAGTTAGAGCTTATGGGACAGCAGAACGGGGATGTGGAAATAGGTGTCCTGCAGGTGCTACCATCCAGTTTCCAGGATTCAGAGCAGACAGAACCTGCGCCAACATGAGCACCCTGAATTTCTCTTACCTCAGAAAGAACTTGAGATGGTGCAGATCTATTATAGGGTAGAGGCCTCCGTCCTTTTTTAGCACCAGGAAGAAGCAGGAATAACAGTCATGTCCTACTTCTTGTGCAGGCACCCTCTTGAGAGCTCCTTTGGCCAAATGAGCCTGCAGTTCCTGGAACAAGGAGAGATGATCCTCAGTCAGCAACTATTGGGATAGTGGGAGAGGCTGAGGTGTTTTGGAGCATCCACCTGTCGGATGTAATCGATGACCATTCAGGCAGGTGGTAGTGGCGGGTGACTAGGCAGCATGCTGGGACCGGCTTCCACGTTCCTTTTGGGCTCCGCAGCCGCTTCCACGAAAGGACTCGGCAGCCTACTGGACTGGGTAAGACTGGTACTGCAGATATCCAAAATTGACCCTGCCACATCTGTGGTAGGAGCTAAAGGATTGCTGTTGTGGCCAGGTGATAGAGAGAACTCAAGGGGTCGGGCAGTAACCTTGCTCTTGAGAAAGCACTCGAGCACCACATTGGCCATGTCGCCGAAAGGCTAGAGCAATTAAAGGTATTTCAGTCAGTTTTGACTGGACATCCCCAAGCATCCAGTAGACTGTACCTGGGCGTGGTGATGAATTGCCACCGTAGAAGCCATGGCTCTACTTAAGGAGTTTGTGGTGTCTTGTCCACAAAGAATGGCAAACTTTACCACATTCCTGCCATCCACCAAAGCTTGGTTGAGGATGGGTTGGCACTCCTAAATCAGTATTGGAAGCAGCTGTGCAACTCGATACCATAGGAGTATTGGCCCAAGGGGCACGTGATATTCACTGACTGCAAAGCGAGGCTGTTGGACGATTCCTGCACACCGTATCATCCTATTTCCCTGCTGAACACAGAGGTCAAACTCTGGGCAAAGGTCCAGGCCAATAAGTTATGTTCTGTAAATCACGCTTTAGTTCCTGCAGATCAATCAGGCTTTATGCCCAAGAGTGCTACAAAGCACATTATTCCGTTAGTGCACAAAGCGCTGGCCTACAGAACACATTGGGCCCGATTCACAGAACAAACCTAAGACAAAAATCTAAACTTACTACCATTTTGGTATTCACAGAAGGCACTTACTCATTTTGGTATTCACAGAAGGCACTTACTCATCAATGAGTAAGTGCCTTTTGAGGCACTTACTCATTTTGGTATTCACAGAAGGCACTTACTCATCAATGAGTAAGTGCCTTCTGAGGCACTTACTCATTTTGGTATTCATAGAAGGCCCTTACTCATCAATGAGTAAGTGCCTTCTGTGAATACCAAAATGAGTAAGTGCCTTCTGTGAATACCAAAATGGTAATAAGTTTAGGATTTTGTCTTAAGTTAGTTCTGTGAATCGGGCCCCAAGAGCCTATATGCTCCTGTTGGTGGATTTCCGCAAGCCATTTGACTCTGTACTTTGGGATTATATGCTTTTCGCAGCAGAATCTCAACTCTGGGGCTGAATTTGTCTTGTGGATGCGCCTGCTATACACTGACCTTCGGGTAAAAGTGAGGGTGGGAAGTTCACTCTCTAGTCTCTTCACATAGTACTGGGGGATGAGACAGCGTTGCCCTCTGTCACCACTGCTGTTCACTATAGCAATTGAGACCCTAGCGGTGTGAAAGAGGGTCAACACCTTGGTGAGAGGTCTGGAATGGACACCAGAGATCTCAAACAGGATAACACTAAATGCCGATTATGTCCTGTTTTTTTAGTTGATCCCATTAGGTTGAACCCCTGTACTCTACAGATACTAGGGATTTTCAGTGAGTACTCAGGCTCACCAATAACAACTCCAGATCTTTGGTGCATTCTATGGCCTGTGACTCAGGAGCGATGAGATTGGCAATGGGCTTACAGATCCTCAGGGAGGGTTTCCAGTACCAGGGCTATATGTGACTGGTGGCCCTTGGAACAGAGCATCTAAACCCATCTGGGTCAGGCGACCAGGGACCTGAGCTTTTGGGCTTCACTGACACTATCCATTATCAGATGATCTGTGATTTTTAAAATGGTTATACTGCTCTGTCTCCTATATCCATTGTAGCATTGCCGCTTCCTACTACCACCTCGGTCTTTAAGAGAATGGAATCCCTGTTGACAGCCTTTCTGTGCTTGAACTGCACCCTGAGGATTGCCCTTTCCGAGTGCTACAAATACAATGCTATGGGGGACTCCCCACGCCAGACATACTCTCATACTGTAGGGCATCTCATTCTATTATTATCAACAAGTGGTGGTTCTCGGGTGTAGGCGATCCTCCCTCTGCCACTGAACGATGGGCGATAAGGGAGACCCCTCTCAATTCATTCATTCATTAATCTTTATTTGGTTTTAAAAACCATAAAAGATACATGTTAAAACAATTCATACATATAAGGTAAACACAGTTAAAAGTAATCATTCCCAGGTTCCCCCTTAGCAGTCACAATGAATAAAATGTTGCCTTTGTAATATATAACTAGTTTCTCAATTTGCTAAATGGAATACATAGTTCTAATGCTAAGCCTACTATTCAATAAACTAAGACTATTATTGATTTGCTATTGTAAAAGGAGATATGGGTTCAAGGCAGTAATAAATAAAGTGCAAGTTCAAGAAAGTGCACATAAATGCTGAAACAGCACATAAAATTTAAAACATTTAGATTACAAATCTTGACCTATAAAAATTAAAATGTCATGCCTTTTTCCTTTCGCATTAAATTGACAGCAAATAAATGTCTAACGCTAAAAGAATTTTATGCAATGTATCTGTTTTTAGAATCCTAGTCGCTCCTGAGTGTGACCTGATTCCCAAGTTCCGGCAAATAGGTTTGATCCAGCATTTGCTGTAGGTAGGAGCTAAAGTATCGCACCTCCCAACAGCCACATAGGTGGTGCTCCAGGTGTGGTGGGACTTTCATTAACTGGAAAGGAGAGTTGACTAAAGAAACCCCATTTTGGTGTGGCCAGACTGCCTCACGTTGAGACCCTAGAAGGTTATAGGCCCCGGGATGTTACTGGCATTGCAAAACCGGGAGATGTTATGTTATGGCGCACTATAGAATCATTCCAGAAATTGCAGTGACATTTTGAGCTACATCATAAACAATTTTATAGATATCAGCATTTAAGACATGCACTTATCCCATACATTAAGGGCCACACACCGTACTTCAATCCCCTGGAGACCAAGATACCTATGGATACTTATGGAAGAACTAAGTGCACATAAAGTCTCCCAGATGTACCGATCGTTAGTGATTAACACTCCTGACATGTTTGATCAGCTGAGGGAAGCTTGGGAGGGCGACCTGGGGCAATTTGACAGATGAGGACTTGAAGGAGGCCTGTGCCTCTCCCTGAGAGGCAGAGATTGCCTCTCAATTCCCACTCATACAATGGTAGTATTCCACAGGGCCACCTATACCCAGGAGAAGCTTTGGAAGACAGGGGCAGTGGACACCACGGGTTGCCTGAGATGCCAGTCGAGGTGGGGGAACTTCCTCCATAAGACCTGGGCATGCTTCAAACTGGGAGGGGGTGCTGGTGTGCCTGGAGACAGTGTTGGGATGTGTGCTGCCCCGCTATCCTAAGATGGACCTCCTTTATACAAATGGAGATCTGGACGCTAATAATTATCGTACTGGCCTGTCAGGGTTAGGGCTGTGATAGCAAAAAGAGACATTGTTGGGGCCTGGAAGGGCACCAACCCCCATCTCTAGAGTGATGGAAACAAGAAAGGGACAGATGCATGATCTATGAAATCCCTATATATAAGGCCAGAGGTTGTCCCCTTAAATTCTATAAAATTTTGGGATCATGGTGCCAGTATTGAGACATCACCCTGCGACTACCAGAGGCACATTGTGGCTCGGAGGAGGATATCTGGGTCTATAGAGGTGGGAGTTGAATTGAACTTTCAAAGTTCAGGAAAAGAGATATTGGAGTAAGGGTGTTTGTAGTAGGGGGAGGTTAGAAAGGGGTGGATCTTGTGATATTCTTCATACCTGCTTTCACTATTATGCACTTTTAATTGGTGGTTTTGATTAGTCATTTCACTGTTGGTAAGTATGATTCTCTGTGTGGGGAATGAGGTGTGGTTTATTAAAAACCGAATAACATTTTGGCATAAAAAAAGCATATGTGCTTCCCAAAGGTGTACAGCATCTGTGATTCACTATCCGGTGAGGTGGTAGGGAAATCGCTGGGGTTGACCGTCACTGTTAAGGCCTACATCACCAGGCTCTCAGGAGAGGGGTGTTGTGAGAGGAAGGCTGGTTCTTCAGAGGTGAGACAGTGCCAACAGGCATTCATTCGGTGCACAGGAGCCCCTGTACAAAGTTTCATCCAGGCCCCCAAGAGCACGTCATTGAGGGCTTCATTAAAGGGGAGCATGGGCTCAGACAAGCTCTCCCAGGTTGAAGCACCTCCGTCAAGACATTCCTCAACAGGCAACAGCTGGAAACTGAGGAACTCTGCCACCCTGCGCATCATGGTGGCAAAGGATGCACCTTTCTCCAAAGCCTGCCCCAGAAGGGAGAGCAAACCAAAGACTGGGGCTGTATCCAAGACACTATGGCAGGGTCAAGGATAATTATTGGCTCAGCACCATCAGCACTAGGGATGGCACTGGAGGAAGTGGAGTTGGGATGGATGGAGGCACCCTCAGTGGTGTCAGTTTGATTCAGGGTGAGAATCTAAATGGCCCAGCTGGTGTTTAGGGCAAACCCATTTGATGGTAAATCAGCAGGGACACCTCCTGGTTCCCTGGGTCATGATAGAGGCAGGTTACCAAAAAATACTTCAAGTTGGTTGGGTGTCGCTCTGGTGCCAGGAAACTCAGGGTACAGTAGCGTGGTCACTGATGCCGTCTCTGTAGGTGGAGTGAGGGAGCGGAGTCTAGAAGCACAAGGTCGAGTGGGAGAAGCCAAAGAATGATTCGACTTCTTTTTGTTCTTTGACTTACCTGACTTTGACGAGGGGGTCTTCTTAGAGTGAAAAGACGTCCGACATGAGTACAGCGTCGGGAGTGGTCGGAGATCTCCCACGGGAAAGAAACAGGACTGGAAATGGCACAGACCCTTCGTGGGTTGACTTCCACTTGGCACAGGTCTTAGGGTCGTACCCCGACCCCAGAAACCAGAGAAAACCAAGAGGAATCAGACTCAGACGTCTGCCTGATGTCTTGAATCCTGAAGATTTGGAAGGGACGTACCCTGGCACACTGGCAGGTAGCTATCTAGATACGTAGAAACTGATGTCAGAGCACTACAGTGGCGCCTATATGGCCACCACAACATCACTTCCGACATAGAAGCCACCGCTGCAGAGCCGAAAGACTCCACCTACTGCTGTGCAGAGGTGCTGAACAAGATTTTCCAGGTTTCCAGTCTGACGCCTGTCGATTATTCTAAGGTGAGGAAACTGCGGTTAGAAGTCTCTATCAGAAGCTACCAACACTCATAACTATGTCTATATCTACTGCAGTGGCTAGCTTAGTGTTACCAAAGGCCTGCTGTGAAGCAGGACCACCAATAGGTGTTCGGTGGGTAGAAGAGTTCACTCGCTGTTCTTTGTCCAAAGTGATGGCTTAGCAGTTCCTTGAACATATTTGCATATTTCTTCTAACCTTAATGTGATTCCACAATTATGAAGGTGGAAGTCCTCTGTACAGCCAAATGAATTACAGCACATTATTACAAGAGTGACATATGGTGGATGTCCCACTGGTGAACCCGTTATCTGGCTTTCTCATCACGTCTCTTATGCATCACTGTTGATGTAATCAGAAATTGTGGGGATGGCCAGTTCCCCACCGTCCCTGGCGTAGTCAGAGGCATGTGACATCACCATGCAAATCATCAGGGTCTTTCAGGAAAGCTGTAATTTTGTGTCCCTAATGGACTATTTTCAACACCCTAACATGGCATGGACACTGGGAATATGGGCACGACGATGTACCGTCTACACTATATGAGAGTGTAAATGCCATCATCCCACATTATTATGTTTGATTTCCCGTCATTGAGTTTTCTCATATAGTAGCTTCTCTCATGCTGGTAAATCCACATTGTTACAGCAGCCAAGTTTAAATAAGGCATACATTTTACCACCAATGTTGCAGAGGTAGTTGCTCTACCACATTGGTGGATAGAACGTCTGCCATGAAAAGCCTGTAATCAGGTCGTTGGTATTAGTGAATACATTTTCTCTTCTCACTACTAATTTGAAAATTAACCCATAGTAAATGACTTTCCCTGATGGGCTTACCAAAATTTTATCGCTGTCAATAATGGTGTTGAGTCGGTGTGCAATCGTCAGCACAGTACACTGAGCAAATTTTTCACGGATTGTCTTCTGAATCAACTCGTCAGTTCTTTTAAAAGAGAAAACAACAAAAACAGATACATAAACTGTGTGCTTTATGAAGTTTAAATCAAGCCTGCATTATACACGTTCATAATTATGAAACACCACCATATTGAATGCCCATACAACTTGTTCATGCGGATAAGCGTAAAGGCAACAAGAAATTAGAGTTTTTTTAATTAACTCATTAAAACAAATCAGAAAGTCAGCTATTGTGTGCCTCTTGAAGCACAGAAGCAATTCGCATAATGTCACCTGAAAACCCCGTGTTCTTTTCCATCTATTTCCAGGGTCTGCAAATGATTGTATGTAGCAAAGCAGAGTCCATTGTGCAGGACAAAAGACGACGATTTTCCCCAAGGTTATAGAAAATACATATCTTGCGCATTGATTCCAGTCTCTTATGACTCTTTAGTTGGATTATCAATTGAAATTTGTTCAATAACGAAAAAATAATGTATACCTGCTCACAAACAACCCGTGACTATTCAGAAGGGCGATCTTAAAAAGGCAACAGCACAGAAGCCCTTTCTTCTGAGTCCAAGGTTAAAGGATATGCATGCAGCAAAGCAGAACACCACACTCTGAACAGATCTAACATCTTACAATGGGAATAACGTTAGATAAATGCAAATTATGTATTCCTCCTCCACGAGCTCCTTATTGTTCTGCAAATGCCAATGGCAAGAAGTCAAGGGCACTTAAAATACAAATGAAGGTATATTTCTACTATTTGAAAACTGCAGGAGCAACAGAACTCCTCCACTCCTATCTACCGCCATTATAAATGGCGCCCCAGTCTTTTTTGGGTCTTGGTTATACAAAGCTGTGCAGCACAAGAGATGTGAGATATTTCCAACAAGATCCCCTGCAACCCTTAGGAACTCCCTGGTAATAAGTGCTTTCAATGACTGGTCAGGACATCACCTTCCAAGTAATGTAAAAACGGGTAAACTGGGAACCAAAAGCAGGTGTGGCTCACTTTTGCTTTTTAAGGTTTTGCGCCAGCCAAGATCTTTTGGTTTCACTAAATTTATAGTTATAATATGCTTACTTATAGGGCCATTCAGGGAGCACTCTTCATCCACTGGTGTGTTATTGCGTCATTCACATTTTTTCTTCGCCCAGTGCCTCATACAGCATGAGACAAGGGAGCCAGCAAACTTCAGTCATTGGTTAATTTCACTGTGACTGATGGGATTCTTCCCTTTTGCAAGGAGAATATCTACACATAAAGTAGCTCACTTAAGTCGCAAAGACTAACACGGCCATGTGTGCATTTTGAGATAATATTCTGTTTTTCGCCATTTTTGTGTGCTTTTTTTTATATTGTCGAGGGCCCAGCAGTTCCCACAACTTTAAAGATTTACAAAAACCATGGCCAAACAAAACAAGTACTGACAAAACGCAAAGGCTATTAGTCAACTTCAGACCCCTTGGCTTTGACAATGCTTATTTTTCATTCTGCCTTTCTCTCTTTCCCTCTCCTCACCTCACCGTGCCTGCTGTCATAAAGCCTAGGGAGCTGGAAAAAGTAACAGAAGGAGACGTTGTGGGGCTTAAAATCGGCATGCAATGGCTCCAGCCTTTCGGGGAAAGGCCCAGTAGGATTTATGGTGAATCTAGAACTGCGCCTCAGCTTCAATGTTGAACGTCTGAGAGTGAGGCTCTTTGTGTTTTGCAAACGCATTCCTGGGTTGGACCCCATGTAGCTTTTAACTATGCAAGCTTACTGCCCTTAGTCTGAGGGGCATCACTCACAGGGGCTGCTTATGAAAGTCAAAAAATTCCTTGGTAGGTTTTTCCTGTATTTTGTTACCTGTCTATTTCTTGAGTGTCTGCTCCATTGTTTACCCTTTATGCAACTTTACACAGGGAGTAACCATGTGCAAATCAGTTTTGGTCGTGCATCACTAGGAACAGGCCAGTCGATCTGCTTGGATGGGAAAGAAGCAACCCTAGACCAATTTCAGTCATAATTGGCCTCAGCAATAAGGTGCAGCATGGGTCGTATGGCACATAAGTTAAAGGACCCATGTCTGAGCATACCCATTGCACTTATGGCTTCATAATGAGAAACCTAAGAACTGAAGGGCTGAATATTTGAATTAATCTCAATCACTGGTAATTACTCGACCATTTGATCAACTTTTTTGCCCACTGTGCAACTCCATAAAGGGCACAACCATATGCGAGTCATCAACCCTTTTTCTGCAAACATTGTAAGTGTAAGCAAGTTTGAAAAGTTTGGTATACAATATTTTCTGATGCACTTGTTTTATTCAGTACCCAGGTTTGGATTCTTAGAAACCCGCAGCCTATTGTCCAGAGTGCCCTGGATCTCTTAACCTATTTCAAGGATGTTCTCTATTTTAAGTAATTTTGAGTAAGACAAATTTGAGTGGACGGGAGACGGGAAGAAGGATAATGGTACAGAAAGTGACAAAGTCGAGGGAGAAGGATGTAGAATCAGAGATGGCAGAAGGGAAAATAATGTAAAGTAAGAAATTAGGGTGGAAGATAGCAGAGTAAGGGAGAGATGAAAGGTAAAAAGAAAAAGATGAAGAAGTCAGAAGGAAACATACTGGGATGTACAAAGAGGAAGAGTTAGGTAGGGAGATAGATGTTTAGGAATATGAAAGGTTTTAGAGTAATTTAGAAAGAAAGAAATGTAGGAAGGGAGAGTGGTGGGTACACTTATGGGTGAGATAGAGGGATAAGGTAGAAAGAGAGGTGAGTTAGAGAAAGTTAAAGGTAGAGAGCAGTTGAGATAGACTTGTAGAAAGGTGAGGGAATGAGAGACGTACAAGAGACATAGAGAGAGAGAGAGGCTTAGGGTAAAGAGCAGGGAAAAAAGATAAGCAGCAGAAATTGCACAGAAACACATGTCAGTGAAAGAATACTGAGGCAGAGAGAAATATAAAGAGGGGTGGTGGTTGTACCGAAATTGAGATGAGTGTAGAGAGAAAAGAGGTAAAATAGAGTGAAGTGAGGTAGAGCCACAGGTGAAGTTGATACAAACAAATGGTGACATATGGATAGAGGTGTGAGGTAGAGAGAGAAGGAGAGACAGACAGGTGAGTTAGAGAGCTGTATAAAGAGAGTGTTAGCATGAGAAAGGTGAGGTAGAGAGGGTGATCGGACTAAAAATAGAGAGGTGCAGTGAGAGATGACAGAAAGCCAGAGAGGAAGTAATGTCAGAAGAGACAGAGGAAAAGAGAGCAAGAAAGAAGAGATAACTACAGGAAGAGATGAATGTAAGGATATGCACATTTTTCCATGTTCACCACCACATTTTTGGACTGATGTTGCTGGTTTATCGACTCTGAGCGTGAACTGAGGCCTTCTAATCAGACCTCAGTGCCAGTGTTCTAGCCCATTACAAATTATATGTCGAATTGGCTATCCCTAATTGGCGTTATTTAAATTGGTCTCAGTGCTAACCTTCCCACACAAAGTGTAATTTCAAGCAGTTTAACTTCTATGCTCTATTGGATGTCAGCATTATAGGGATGAAGAGTGGAATGACAGCAAGTCCCAAGATGCCTACCTTCTTTTGAAATTAGTTAATGATTTGTTTCATCTATCCAACTGGAAGAACTGAGAATTGTCTTATGGTTCTGCATGTACTAGATTAAGTTAAGAAAGTGTTACCTAATTATTTTATTAAATACAAAAAAATCAATAGCATTATGAACACATTATTCTCATCATACTATTTGCTAAACGTTTTAATTTGAAGAAAGTACTTTTGTTGAAAAGGTTAGATGACTGTAGTACCTTGGATCTACATTTGCTGTTGCCTCGTCAATGATCAAGATTCGATTTTTTCTCAGGATTGCTCTTGCGAGGCATACCAATTGCCTCTGCCCAACACTGAAATTAGATCCGGATTCTGATAATTGAGCCTCTATCTTTTTAGGCAGCTCCTCAATGGCTTCCTTCAGCTGAACCTGTAGATGTGAGCACAGGATCAGTTAGTTTCCAACATAAAAACAAGCACATTAGATCATGGCTGATGTCATAGACTATGAGAAAATGGTCAAGCAAACCATTCTAGAAATAAACCTTTAACAGTGGTTATGACATGTATCTTATGGTTCCTGTTTTCTGTGTTTAATGTAATTTCAGGTGTTTTGTTTGACATCATGCTCGGTATCAGTGGACCTTACTTTGAATCTGGAAAGAGGGGCCGATTAAGATGCGGGCCGTAAAGGCTCCGAGCTGCAGTTAGAGCTTTCAGGATCGCATCGTAATGGGCCGCTCGTTTTACTTTCCGACCGCCTCGTTATGATGGAGGTGGTGGACGGCCACCATCGTTGTTCACAGCTATCCACTAAACATTTTTTAAAAATTGTTTTTTAGAAACCAACTCCCAAAGCTGGGGTTTGTTTCTCCAGGGCGTGGGAATCAATTTCCCAGTTCATTTTCCCAATGGCAGATCCACAGCCAGATAGGTTAACATGGCAAGAAGTTATTAATTAATAATTCCCCCCAAGAAAACCCGAAAAATATAATTCAAGGACTCACTAGAATGGTATTAATAAATCCACCAAATCCTATTGTTGAATTTATTCTAAAATGTATAGACAAGACGTTATAAGACTTTCCTGTTTGGCAAAATTCAGCCTTCTAGTGATCTGCCCTGATTGGTCAGAGTTAAGTAGATTAGCCAGGCTGCTTTGATGAGGTGATAAGTAGCCCCTGGGGTGGAAAAGACATTCGGGAAGGAGATCCTCAGCCACATAGGTTAACATGGCAAGAAGTTATTAATTAATAGTTCCCGCCAGGAAAACCCAAAAAATATAATGAAAGGACTTACTAGAATGGCATTGATAAATCCAACAATATGCTATTGTTGAATTTATTAAAAAATGTACAGACACAAAATTATACGACTTTCTTGTCCATATGCCAAAATTCAGCCTTCCAGTGATCTGCTCTGATTTGTCAGAGTTAAGCAGATTAGCTAGGCTGCTTTGATGAGGTGAAAAGTAGCCCCAGGGGTGAAAGAGCCATTCTGGGAGGAGAGGGTTCTGCTGCATATCAATGCCAGAGCAAGGGGGAGGGGTCGTAAACAATGATCTTCAAATGAAGGAGGAGGCAGGCAGAAGAAACCGGTTTAATTTATGCCCCTACCCTCTGAACCCAGCAAGATGGCAGGCTTAAGGAAGGAATGTGCAGATGCCAGGGGGAGGGTGTTTATGGAAATGAGCCATCCTGGAGGTTGGTTTAGCCAGCTCTTGCCTCTCTGCTGAGACTGCAGTCATATTTGATTATACATAACAGTTAAAAATCAATCTGTATTAAATTCATTGCTGGTTCCTAAAAAGACCTTTCATGCCCACCACATAGAGCTTAAAAAACAGGATACAGCATAGACAATTGGCATTTGAGTGCTGTATTTTAGGAGCCTAAATGCTTCTTAACAGTGTTGTGTACCTAGATTCCTGCACAATTGAACCAGCCATCTGTGTCTAATTTTTTGAGACCCAGGACAGAAAACAAACCCATGGAGTTCAGTCTCCTCTCCCCTACTGCTGGCTGGGCAACCCAAAGTAGAGCTCCCAGACCATTTCTTAGTAAATGCATGCAGGGGGAGAGAGCTGTGCCTGAATTGTACGTACAGTTTCCTGGCTAGAGCCGGTTGTCTTTCATCTAAGCATGGCTCTAGATTGTACTTATCCGTTATTGCCCAAAAATTAACTATAAGGGATCCAGTGGCAGAATTTTCATAAAGTTGGGCGAGTTCCCCCCTGTAGCTGCTAACTAGTTTATTGTGCGAAATTGCCCCACAAGCCGACTCATGGTTGCTCTATAGTTTATCTCTACCTATGATATGTAGACCTTCCTTGATATGTGCGAACCAAGACAGTTTACCAGTGCCAGGAAGACCTAGTAGTTCTTGATGCTCTGACCCATATTGGGCTAGTTCTGGGGTCACCCATAAGTGCTGCCAAATTAGTAGGGGTCTACAACCGATTTCCTCTGCAATGGGTCTCACCCCTAAATCCAATCAAAGTGGGAATAATGGGGAGCTCACCGGTAGACCGGACAACTGTCTAAGGAAACTGTTCTCAGTTTTGATAATAGTCTTAGGGTGGCAATGACCCCAGAGTTCGGCCCCATACAAGGCAGCACTCCTTAGTTGGGTTTTATAAATCTCTGTGACCAGACCCACAGGCTTGTGAAAGGAGTTTCTTTAGAGCTTGGCCAAACCGCCAATGGTCTGGGCCAGCTTGAGGCTTGACCTGTCTTTTTGTGGCTCCCAGTCAATTTTTTTCTGATAGGGTAAGACCTAAGTAGTCAAAACCAGATACCTTCTCCAGCTGGATACCATTCATGTGCAAGTTGGGGCGGGTAGAGCTAGCGGGGTTGAAGACCATATACTTTGTCTTTTAAATGTTAATCTCCAACCCCCTGATCGGCCTGTAGTTGGTCAGTAGTAAGGGGGACCCCTTTTTATATACTGGAAGAATCTCGGCTCCAGCCCAGAATGCGGGGAGTACCATCCCTTGTAAAATGGCATTGAAAAGCATCCCCAAATAGGGACCCCAGATGTTAGGCTCGGCACGGAAAAGATCCCCAGGTATCTTATCCAGACCTGGGGCCTTGCCAGGAGCGATTCTGATTATAGCTCTGATAACTTCTGCCAGGGTTATCTCCAGGGTCTCTAGATTGGAATTCAATAGGGGCTGGGTTACTAGGGTCTGGCTACTGACCTCAGCTCCAGTGGAGCATAGAGAGCCTGGAAATACTCTTTCCAGCTATCAGCCGCTATATTTGGCTCCAGAACCGCCTTTCCATTGCTGCTAACCGTGGTTCCGGTGTTCCGGCCGATGGGGCCAATTCCAGGGTTGCCCATAGGTCCATTTCCCAAGATTTTTTTGTGAGTGCAATAGTGGCTTTGTAGAAAGCCCTCATTGTTTTTATTTGGATGCTACTCTTGGATTTTATAGCCTCTATCAATGGCCTTCTAGGTCTACCGACAGCTTCCATTAAAACCGGTCTGCTTCACTTTTGACCCTCCCCTCTGGGTGCCCACTGGCCAGAATACATCCACCAACTTGACGGTCAAGGTCTCATGAATCTTAGCAACATCCACTGTGGATACAACTGTACCATCTTTCGTGACGAGCTTTACCAGTTCCACAATTCAAAAATAGGTATAATGGATTCAAATAAAATGGCCATTTATTTGGGCGATTGTTCTATCCAGGCCCACCTTACTTTTTGCCTATCATTGGTAAGTGTTAGTCTAGTATCTATTGCTGGGACTAGGTCAGGGTTTCCCCCAGTAGTTGGCACCAACAACTCGAGGGTTAGAGCGTTATGATCTTTATTACAAGTACAATAATCAAGAGCTTGGATCAAATAGTTAGTATTAGATGACATTAAGCGACCGGCTATGAAACCTGATTGATTACTATGAATTATTTCCTGGGCGGCGGGTGTAAAACTCTGAGCCCAAATTTTCATGAAAAGTTTATAGTCGACATTAAGCAGACTAATCGGGCGGTAAGAATTTACATCCTTTGGATTTTTACCTTTTTTAACAAAGCTAACAATCAACGACTCTTTAAAACTAATGGGAATGTCTGAGCCATTTTTAATAACATTGAAAAGCTTTGTCAAAAATGGGGTCAGCTCCTGAGAAAAAATGTTGTATAGTTCTGCGGGAAAGCCATCCACTCCAGAGGCCTTAGCCCCTGAGATAGACTTTATCGTTTGTATAACCTCTAATTCAGTAATTGGTTGACTAATTAACTCACATCGATATTCTGACAGATGAGGAAAAGAAACCGCCTCAAAATATTCAACTATTCTTTCCTGAGATATGTGATATTGAGTGGTATATAAATTTGAATAGTGGTCCATAAAAACCTGGGCCCTTGTAGATTATTTAGACGATGTAAAGCAATTTCTACATCGCGCTGAAGTTTAACAATTTTATCTCGCCGTAATTTATTCTGAGCTGATGAATAAGCTATTAATTGACCGCGTAATGTCGCTTTAAATGCACCCCAAACTGCGAATATCCCTGCTGAGTCCAGGTTGTGAGAAAAGAACTCAGCTATCCACTGTTTAGTATTTGGCACCCAGATTGGGTCTTGCGTTAAACGCCGATCCATCTGCCACCTGGAGCGAGCCTTTAATTGTTCAAAAACCTCAACTTCTATTTTAATAAATGAGTGGTCAGAAAAAGAATTAGCCCCTATCTCCGAACTCAAACACTTTAGTGACTGAGATAAAAGGAAAAAATCAATACGAGAGGCCGTAGAAAATTGACGCGAAAAACAGGTATATTGATGGACGGACCGATGTAGGTGCCGCCAGGGATCATTTAAATGATGCTCCGATCTGAGGGCTTCAAGCACTTTCTTAGTACGTGGTTTCAGCTCTTTTTTATTTACATTAGAAGTGTCTTTTTTAATGTCTTGAATAAAGTTGAAGTCTCCTCCCATAATTATTTTTCCTGGGGCCCCCCTTATTAGATTTGCAATTTTAGTTAACTGTAGGGTCTCATCAACCACAGGGCCATAATAGTTTATGAAATTAAGTATTGCACCATCCAATTTAGCCACTACCCAAATCCATCTCCCTTGCGGATCTCTCTCTATTTGAGAAAACTCCCATGAAAGATTCCTGGAAAAATAAATTGCGACCCCTCTTTGCGCTAGACCAGACGAAGCAAAGAACGCATGAGAAAAAAAACCAGGAAGAAATAATTTAGGAAAGTTGGTTTTCAGATGAGTTTCTTGCATAAATAAAACATGGGGGGAAAAGGAGATGAGCCATCTAATTAATCCACCATATTTCTGCTTATTTAAAATCCCATTTACGTTAACAGACATTATGATACATTTATTACCTTTACTAATCATTCTTATGTAGAATTATCCTGGTCGTAATTTCTTTAGATTTTTCCACATTATAATTTTCCCTGATACTGCTCATTTTATTTTTATCAACCCTAACCCCCCCATCCCACAACCACCTAAACCCTAGAGATGTGGGACTACCCCGCTTTCCACATCTCTCCCACCCATACTGCAAGGGGTGCTTTGTTGTTGCACCCTGTGTGTGTGACCTATAACCCCTCCCACCCCAGTAAAGGCACAAGGTATTTAACAGACTTAACTCGCCTGACAACATTCATTCTCCTAGTCTTTTCCCTCCTCCCCTCTTTCCTTGCTTCTTTTCCCCCCCTTACCCTTTCCTTCCCTTTCTTCTCTCTCACCCTCACACTACTTACCTTCCCTTCCCTTCCCTTCCTCTCCTAATACCCTTCTTCTCTTCTCTCGGTTTTCTTCCACTTCCCTTACCCTCACTTCCCTTCTATCCTCTAACTCTCCAGTCTTAAACCCCTAGAGAGACACACTACCCTGTTGAAAGCTCTTTCAGTAGATCTTGGGCTTCCTCAACAGAGGAAAACATTAGAAATTTGCCTCTAACTAACACCTTTAGTTTAGATTGCTGAGCTATGGAGGCTTGTGCCCCCTTAGCTTTGAACAGATGTAGAAGCTTAACAAACTCCTTGCGTCTCCTAGCGGCCTGCGCTGACATGTCTGAGGAAACACGACACTTTGATGTCTCATTAACCGTAAATTGTCTCAATTCAATTGCCTTAGTCAATATTTTCTCTTTAACTCTGAAGTCAGCAAAGTTGACTAATAAAGTACGTGGTATCTGAGAGTTAGGAAGAGGATGCGATGGAATCCTATGTGCACGCGTGATTGTTAAATCATCCATACAGCTGGAAGAATCTGCTGTTTAACGAACGATTCAATCCACTGGATCGGTTGTGCTCCCTCAATTCCCTCCGGGACCCCCACGAAGCGGAGATTGGTACGCCTGGAATGATTCTAAAGCTCCTCCAGTTTATTTTCCAGAAGGCGTTTTTCCTTGACCCCTTCTTTGACTCTCACGAACATGCTAGCCATCTGATCCTCTAATTCCGAAATTCTTGTCTCGGCTTCTTGCATTCTAGCAGGGAAACCTGCCATAGTCTCTTCGATTTTATCCAGACGACGATGAATGGATGCCGTAACCATTTCTTGAGATTGTTTTAACCCCTTCAGCGCGGCGCGGATTTCCGCGCCACGCTGAAGGTTCAGAGCGCGGGCGGGGCCATGACGGAGCGGTTCCGTCATGCGCACAGCGCAACCGACGTGCATGACGGAACCGCTCCGTCATGCGCGTCGAAGGGGTTAAGTCTCGGATTCCCTCTAGAATCATGTTGAGCATAACCTTAATATCCATTTGAAGGGTAGTATGTTCTTTGGTCTGAGCCGACTGAGGCGGGGAGGATGATTTAACAGAGAATATAGACCCTGCTTGTTCCCTGGTTGGTGGGAGGGATTCTCCTCTTTCTATTTGAAGATGATCCTCCCTAGACTGCGTAGCCAGGATCTCAGAAAAGGCTGTTGCGAGTGAGGAACTTACTACTGTCATATTCTCCTCCACTGCTTGAGGGATAAAGTCTGGGCCTAGCTGTAGGGGAAATATGGAGGTAGGCGTTAGAACAGTGGATGTCATTGCCGGAGAGTCTGCAAGTTGGATAATTAATTTAGGGGGTCTCAAAATAGACTTTTCAGATGACTTCTCTGATGATGAAACCGAGGCTTGAGATATATCCAATGATTGAATTGATGTCGGAGTAGAGTTATTCAATCGAGATGGTGGAATATCCTCCCCCCCGAATGCTTCTAAAGCAGATTTATCCTTAACTAGTGCGGCATTAAGAGTATCAGATGATATTTGTGAACCATTTTTTTTTTTGAAATAACGGAAATTCTCTTAAACTGGGCCCAGCAGTTAAGTCTAGATGAGCTGGAGGCAGACTAGAAAGCAAACTTGGATTTTCCAGAATCGAGCCTATCTCTGTACTGGAGATTAATGTCGACACTTTTGGGGGGAAATCAGCGTCTGCAGATAAACGCGCCTCTTCAGCGACGCTGGCTTGATTAGAAATAGCCAGAATTCGACCCGAATTATTCTCTGGCATCGCTATGGGTGGGGTTGATTTAGTCTGACCCAGGCGTGTCTTGGTCTTACGTTTTGCGGCTGCATCAGGTATTATGGCAGATTTAAGGCTTTTCCCCATTTTTTGCAAATGACAAAGTTGAGGAAGAAAAAACTTTGCTAGATTCTTTAAACTTGCAAGAATGGAGAAGCGGTTAAGTACCTTACGCCTCCCCAACAGTGTGAAATAGGAGAGTGGAACAGTAGTGGCCAAGCACAATATGATATGAGACTCACCGCTTAGCCGGATTGACCAAAGCTATGCCTTAGACCTGTAGAGACACTCTCCGTCAAGGAACAGTCAAGAAGCTCATTAACGATGCTTTTACGTTTTTTTACACTGGTTCAAAGCACACACAGGAATTTAACCGCTTTTCCGCCTTTCCGGGACTTAATTTTAGCAGGGAGCCACCTGCATAAAGCCCGCACGGCACGTCAGCAGCCGCTAACATATCCAGCTCTCATGCCGCTGCAGTCCCGATATTAATGAATCTTGAATGCCTCCGTGGGTGGGAAACTCCGAACTTCAGACGCTTTACTCCGGGAGAAAAAAGGAGCAAAAAACGGCATCAAATGGATATCCCCTTAAACATAGCAGAGGAACACGACCGCCATCACCGCCATCACCGGCTGCCGAGCAAACAACTGCCTCCACAACAGGGGGGAGGGGCTCAGGTCACCTGAGGCTACGGGGCAGCGGGATTCGCCGCAGCCATCGACGTTCGCCAACGTTGATTATTGTACTTGTAATAAAATTCCATCAATGTTTATGATGGTAGATGCTGAAAAGGCTTTCGATTTAGTTAATTGGGAGGCATTATTTATCGGGCTAAACAAGTTTGGATTCCCATCTTCAATAACACATATGCTAAGAAACATATATTCGGGAGCTGAAGCTAGAGTAGTTTTGAATGCCGAGCAGATTGGATCAGTATCTATTAAACGTGGGACTAAACAGGGCTGTCCCCTTTCTCCTTTGTTGTTTACGTTTTTTATAGAGCCTCTTACAATAAGAATTAGAGAAAATCTCGAAATCAGACCTCCAATAGGTGGGATGGAGAAACAAACTTTTTGCCGACGATGTTATTCTTTATTTACATCCGGATAAATCCAATTTAGACCATCTGCTAGCGGAATTCTCTAATTTTGAGTCTATAGGGGGATATAAAATTAATCAAAATAAAACGGAGATCATTCTACTAAACCTAAACGACAACTCTTTTTTACCACCCACTCTACAATTGCAAGCAGCTAAGTCAGCCCCGGTACGTTATTTAGGTATTTTTATTTCTAAATCAATAGATCAATTATTCTCTCTGAACTATAGGGCCACATTGACTAAAATAAAAACCCTTCTAGATAAATGGTCTGTACTTCCTTTATCTATAATTGGACGGGTGTCCCAGATTAAAATGGCGATTCTCCCGCTTTTGTTGTTCCTTTTCAGTAATGTACCTTTAAAAATTAATGCGAGTTATTGTAAAGAAATTGATTCTTTATTTAGGAATTTTATTTGGGCCAAGAAGGCATCCAGGGTTAAACTTGAGGTTTTACATCTTGAGGTAGAAAATGGGGGGCTCGCTCTTCCAAAAATGCGAACTTATTATGAGGCGGTCATGCTTAACACTGGGACACTGTCTGATGGACCTAGACTCTTCAGTTTTAACCACCATGGTCGTACCCAATGAGATCTCTCTTGTTTGTGCCGTCTTTGGTTCCCTCCCTGCCCCATGCGGAACAGTCGAACCGGATCGCACGCTCGGCCACAAGCCCCACCTCCGAAGGGTTCCTGGACTGGTGGTTTGCGAGTCGGGACTGGGCTTTGGTACGAGTCAATCGACTTCTTCTAAGACCCAATAATAATTTGCCACGGGCAGATTACATTTTTAGGTCTCGAGTATTAATACCCCAGTCGCAACGATGACTGATTCCGATGCCAGTCATCCTGTAATCGTCAATTTCCTGCCTAAGGTTGGACTATCGGTCTAATAATTCCTATTTGTAAAGTGCAAACATATCACCCCTTACGGTTTCAAGGTGCTGGTGGCCGTTGGGGAGATTAAGTGAGTTGTTGACCAGAGTCACATGATACTGAGCTGCTGGCGGTGATCAAACTGTGAGCGCTGTGCTCTGGAGTCAGCCCCTCTGGCTGCTGCGCCACACTTCTCCCTCACCGCTGTGATGGCCAGAGGGGGGGCTTGTATTCAATTCTGGGATTCTTTGTATTATATTTGATAACATTTTAACTTCATCACAATCCAATGGGTCCTACACAGACCCAAAAGAAGCCAAATAAGGAAGATTCTCCTTGCCTTTCACTGGACATCTAGAAAAGGATGCTATGTGAGAATGTAATTTGAGGAAATGAGGAGGCACATAGTTGAGAGGCTACAATGAACATACAACTTCCTTATTTAGTTGGCAGATCTGAACAAGCAATGCCTGTTTCTTGAACAGCTGACCATCTCATACTGCCTTTCCATGCATGAGATATTGGTGGAGAGCAGGAACAACATCACAAACACAGTGAAGCACAGGAGTAGGGAAACCATATGTTCAACTCTACGCTTACTCCACAAGGAGGCAAAATGACTCTTCTCTTTGGTGTTCAGCAATAGTGTGGGAAATCGGGTTGCTGGCGGGGGGGTGGTTCTTAAATCTGCTCAAGCAACTGCCACAATCCCTGTCAGGGTGAACCACTAAAGTCATTAGATGAACGTGTGCTTAATCCTCAGGTAGCTCAGCACAAAAGCAGTCAGGCTTAACTTAGAGGTAATGTGTAAAGTATTGTTGCAACACTCAAGCAGTAATAAAGTGAAAACACAACACAGGAAAAATCCCACGAAAAATAGAGTACATTTTAATAAATCATTTCACACAAAAATGACAACAATCCAATCAGTAGAACTGGAGCTATGATTTTTTAAAGTTTAATGTAAAAACTAGTGCTTAAAAGATCAAAGAGCCGACCACAGACATCTAGTTGCGTGAGACTGGATTAATGGTGTAATTATTTTATTTCATGAAACTTTATCTATTAATTTTCTAAAGCAAGAATCTGATGAAGATGGTAGATGGCGCCATTTAGATACAGTCATTAATAATCGTCATTATACTTTTATTAATATTTATTGCCATACTGGTACTGATTTGTAATTTTGGAACTCACTTTCAATTAAATTGATTTCTGTTAAAAGATAATCTAATTTTAGGTGCTGATTGTAACCAGTTGCTTGACCCTTTCGTAGACAGAAAATCAACTTTTAAATATATCCCTAATAATATGCAGAAGGCCTTCCATAGAGCAATCTCAAATAGAGGTTTAGTTGACCCATGGCATATTTTTAATCCTGACCTTTTGAATATTCCTTTATTTCTCACAGCATTTACTCCATGCTGAATTGGGCCCTATCTTGGTTTCAGATCACGCCCCTGTCATAATTGATCTAGAACCCACTCAATCTCCTTCCTGTTCCAATAAATGGCGTTTTAATAATTACCTGTTGCAGTATCTATTATTTCTCACTGTTTTTGAGAAATTTATCACTGACGTTTTCCTGCACCTCGTGTCTGGGATTCCTTTAAAGCTTCTTTAAATCTTCTGCTTGAGGTTACATTATAAATTATGTCTTACAAAAGAAAAAGTCTACTGCCAAGGAATCTTCCAACCTTTTAAAACACATTAAGACTCTGGAACATAAATATTATTCCTCTTCACTTAAAAAAAGTTCTCGATCAACTTACTCAGGCTAAACTCAAATTAAACCGGACATCTAGTCATAATGTTTGCAATGCTCTTTTAAAAATCAATGCTAAATATTACGGCAGGGCTAATAAGGCTGGTAAATTAAGAGGGAACTATATAAAAGTTTAATATAATAAAATCTAAAGTAGAAGTTATTCATGATGCCACTGATAATTCTTTATTTAAAGATCACAATATTTTGTCTTGTTTTGCTGACTTTTATTACAAATTGTATACTGAAGACAAAACCTGCTCTTCTGATTCTCTTCATTCTTTTTCTGTCCTACCCCAAATTCAGTCTGACCTTTCCCACTTGGAGGATGATATTTCGTCTGCTGAAATCCTTAAGGTTATCTCTAAACAAAAAAAAGATAAAGCACCGGGTCCTGACAGTTTCATTATTGAATTCTACTCTAACTCTTCTATTCTTCTTGTCCCTCAACTTCTCCTACTTGTTCAACATCTTCTGGGCTCCAATACCACGGTTGGCTCTTTTTCGGAGGCTATAATTTGTTCAAGTCTGAAAAAAGATAAAGACCTAACCAAATGCAAAAATTACAGGCCCATCTCCCTTATTAATTCAGACAGCAAGGTTTTCTCAAAAATGTATCTCTTCGTGCTAATGACTTAATTCCTTCTCTTGTTGGCATTGAACAATCTGGGTTTGTCAAAGGCCGTAGTATTTCTGACAATTCTTGTACTTTCCTTAATATCATTCAGAGTGCTTTGTCAAGTAAGACTCCTCTGGCCACAATCTCCTTGGCTACTGAAAAAGCTTTTGGTCATGTTAATTGGGACTTTATGTTCAGGGCTTTTAAATGGCATGGCTTGGGTTCCAAATTTCTTTAGTATGTCAAAGTCCTTTACACCTCTCCCTCTACTTCGGTCTTTACTAATGGTCTTCAATCTCATTAATTCCCTCTTACCAGAGGTACTAGACAGGGCTGTACCTTATCTACATTGCTTTTTATTCTTGCTTTGGAACCTTTTTTGGGAACCATTCATAGATCTCAGTCCCTTACTGGCTTTATTTTATTCATTATAAAATACATTTAAAATTCACTGCTTATGCAGAAAACATTTAGTTTTACATTTCTAACCCCCTTACTTCAGTCCCTATATTTCTTCAGTTGTTATCCTATTCTTCTGTATCTGGTTATTGACTAAATAGTGACAAATCCCACATTTTGCCAGTTAACACATTTTGTCTCAGATATATGTTTCAAGATACAGGTTTCTTATGGAACTCTTCCAAAATCAAATTTTTAGGTATAATTTATTCCTCTTCTATTAAAGAGACCAAAAAGGCTAACATTGATGCACTGAAACTTATGATATCTATCCTCTCTGCTCTTTGGTCTCCTCTCTTTCTTTTTTGGTGGGGTAGATTAGCTGCGAATAAAATGATGCTCTTGCCCATTATTAATTTTTACTTGCAAATGCTTCCTCTTCGGTTACCTAATACCTTTTTTTAGACCTATGGATGGTCTATTATTTCAGTTTCTATGGAACAAACATCCGGCCCGGATTTCCTTATCCAACTTAAACATTCCAAATCATCAGGTGGCGTTAATTTCCAATTTTAAACATTATCATTCAGCTTTCACCCTTAAACAGATTTGGTCCTTTTTAGGCTCCTTACCTTCTTCTCCACATCCTCTCTGGTGTTCTTAAGAGCTCTCTTTAATCACCCCTTTTTCACTTATTCAATTCTCCCTCATTTCGCAGAAACCTCGATCTATGTCCTCTGTTTTATTGAATCACTCTTGTTCTAGTGCTAAAAAAATGATTTTCCAGATTCACACCTCTTCTCAGTTGTTTTCATTATCCCTATCTGGTCTAACTATAACATCACCATTGCTAACAAGGTTTGCAGGTGGCCCGCCTGGCTGTCCAGAGGCCAAATTCTGGTATCGCAATTCATTTTTGATAACCGTTTCCTTTCTTTTGAAGAATTAAAAACCCGTTTTATATTCCTTCAACACAAAGACATAAATACACTCTTCTTTTGTCTAGCCTTAAACATGACACTGCGGACCTCTCTTCTATCACTACTCAAAGCATTAATGATCTTATCTTTGTCCATGATTTTTCCATTGAAATCAAAGCCTTTTCTTTATACAAAAAGCTTTCTTTATCAGACTCTCACAGAGTCAAAACTAAAATTGAATAGTCCTGGCAACAAGATTTACAATCTAATTTTTTCTATTTCAATATGGAATAAGATTTGGTATAAAATTCATTATTCCTCTGGAACGAGAGTACCACTCAGACCTTGTTTTACTTTTACAATAGGTTGTTTTTAACCCCTTGCTCTCTATTCAAAATGAAACTTTTAGCTAATGATAATTGCTGGTCTTGCAGTATCCGTTATGCAGATTTTCTCCATATGTGTGTTCTTTGCCCTAAGGTATCACTCTTCTGGACCCAAACATGGCGCACAATTTCTCAAAGTTTTGCTATTTCAATCCTCTATAACATTGCTCATATTTTTCAAGGTGGGTGTTTGGATATTTGGCATGGCAACAGATTTAAGGGTGAATTGGTTGCCCTTCTATTGGCAGCGGCCTTTCAAAATATATCCTTTCTTACCTTGTTGAATTTGATTTATCATAACCATAAATTGGATACGCCTACTCTCCCATGCTACAAATTGCCATCAAGAAGGATTTATTATGGCTTTCTTTGACCTTCATATTTATCAAATCCTGATACTGTTAATATTAAAGCTACTGAAATCCCTAAACCTCCCTAATTTCCTTTTTTATATTCTATTTCTGCTTTTAAGTCTCCCACACATACCTCATTGTACGCTTCTTGATTAATTATGTTCTTATATTTTGCCATCCTCTTCCTTTATGTACATTAGTCAAAGGTTTTCTTTTTCCTCCCTTTTTTCTCTTCCTTCCTTCCCTTCCTTTTTATATTATAAAATATACAAAATACTATGGTTATATTTGCAAAATGTTTCCATTTATTTCTCTTTTATATGACATGCCTCGTTCTTCTGAGCTAAATAGGTTTATTGTTAGTGGAGCCATTTATTTTCGCTTAACATTTTGCTGTTTTTTCAAAAGTTTAATATCTATAAAACATTTTTAAACTAAAAAAAAAATGATGTAGGTTTAATAATTTGCCCCACCCTGACAGTAATAGCCAAAAAACAATCGTCCAAAAATTTGGGCACCACTTCATATGACTAGAATACATGCTCCCACCCCCTTCTTTATCACATTTATGGCATTTTTTGCTAACCATAGAGAACAGTTTATTCAGGCTTGCAGGAGTATAATACAGCATCCATCCATTAAAAAGTATAATTCCTCTCAAAAGTGAGTATCAATAATTACAATATCTCTGCCAGCAACTGCTGTCTAGAAAAATACCCGCCTGCCATTTTCATTCAAAAATATTATTGATCATAGAATTGTCATCATTATATAACTCCTTATAACAAAAACTAAGAAAACAATGTTTTCTTATGAAGATATTTTTTCTACTATATCAGCTGACAGACTTATTACTTCTTCTAATAATTTATGAAGAATAGAAAATATCTCTGCGTAACAAAAACTATGAAGAAAATCTATAAGGTGCTTCTATGGGGCATATTTCCTTAAATGATTGAATTCAAGTACCAATAAAAAAATCCCCTCATTTGCAAATCTTTAATTCACACCATCTATTAATAGCGCCATCTGTTAAACAGGGAGATAGGTGTTAGGAAATAAAAACAGGAGTTTTGTCGTGAATAGGAGAGGATTTTGTGTTGGCACACAAATATCGCCAATTACACCATATAAGCTCCAAGGTCCTGTCCTTAACCTTTTTGAGTACCTTAGGTTCTTTTACGGACAATCCAAACTATTTATGGCATAATTGTTTAACATTAAAGGTCTTATTATGATGTCGGGACACCGTTGTGGTTTGGGAACTACCCGGCCGCAGGTCGGCGGTTTTGACCGCAGTATTAGGATGCAACTGCCCATAGGGTGGTTGGAAACATCAATTTTTTAATGGAAGCTTGAGCGACAGGCGGAAAAGGCCCACAGCACAAGCTTCCATTGAAAAATGGAGGTTTGCAAGCATCCCTGCACCGTGTGGCAGGCCTCATAGGTGCCCCCCCGGACCACAATGCGGTGCGCCAGGGGAGAAGGGGGCCCTGCTAGGGGCCTCCAATGTCGCTTTCTGACAGCCTTTCAATGTCGAAAAGGCCGACATGGAATGGCTGTCGGAAACCAACATCATAATCCCCACGGTGGAGCTGGCATCAGTAAGGGATTATGAAGTAGTTCAGACACACCAACGGGTTCTTTAGCATCAGACGGTCCCTCCGACTGCTGCCTCCGATCGCACGCATTGTAAGTCGTCAGTTGGACCGCAGTAGCAGATGAGGGTTGGACCGCAACCGACGAGCCACCGGTTGCAGTCCAACTTCCATCGTAATCAGCCCCTAAGAGTATTAAAGAGTCATCAAATGTGGAAAATGTATAGAAACCCGACGCATCTGCAATGAATAAGAAGCCACTTTAGACAACGTAAAATAATTAGGCAGCCCAAGGTCACCTTCTGATTTTGCCATTTGTGTTTCTGCACCCATTCATGCCAATATGTGAATGAGTAGAGAAACACTGATTCCCACATGTTACTTCCTAATAACTTGTAATTGGAGATAATCCCCATGCCTCCCAGGAATAATGCCGTCTATGGTGGTGGGGGGTGTCGGGGAGTTACCTGCTAATTACCAGAAATAGAATAGAATATTAATGTGATGATAGGGGCACAAAAATGAAATTAAGAAAAAGTAATATACTTGAAGCAGTTCCCATCTGGCCCCAGATGACAGGAACACCACAACATTGCCAAACTTACACTCAATAATACATATTTTAAGAAACTATTTTAATAAACAATATAAGTTTGCAATAAGTAACACTATAGGACGGTTTTTCTTGTCTTTACAGTTCAGTATTACCTAGAAACTTTGACAATGCAATTGTATTAAAGTGTGTTTAATTAACAATTTAATAATTATTTATCCGCGAGAGGCAGTACCATTTATATAGTGCATTTTGGGATTATGCTTTCAAATGAAAGCTATAACTCTATATAGGTCATCGTACAATTTGGAATTCTAAGTTTCGGAAATACCTTTAGTAGCTCAAATATCAAAAAAGACCATTATATAACAATTATGACATATTTAATAGTTAAGCAAAGACACGTTATGCGAAAGGTCATAGGGCCAGATTTAAAGTTTTACAGATGGATACTCCGTCACAATCGTAAAGGATATCCCGTTTGGCTTATTACAAGAGCATTATATCCTACTGCACTTATTATAAGTCAGACAGAACATTCATCATGTTTGTAACAAAGTACCTATCTGCCAAACAGGCCCATAAGATTTTAAAAGATTACCTCTTCTAAGGCATTCCATATCTCTTCATCTGTATGCTCATCAAAAGGGTCAAGATTCTTTCTCATTGTTCCAGTGAACAGAACTGGCTCCTAAAATAAAAGACCACATTATAAACAAGCTTGTACATTAAACTAATTCATCACAAAAATAAGACTCAGACAACTATACAAACACATAAATAAAGTTTATTAAATGAGGGGTACATCCATACATATTATCAACAATGTGATATGATATTATGGAAGGAAACAGAAAGAAGTCAAATGAATAGCAGGTACAGAGTTATGGCCATCAATGGCCACTCCTCGACTGGCACCAGCATGCAGGTCTAACTTTAAAGTGGACTGGGCTGCATACTGGAACACAGTCTGATAGAAGGCAGAAAGGGTAAATGAAATACAACTGTTATATAAAAGCGGAAACCTAACATCCGATAACTGTAACTTGGGATATGATGGGCTATGATGTCAGTTTCATGACACATAATAGTACACTCATGGTATATAGACTAGCAGCCGTGGCATGTGATGATATCAAGCTGGTATGTGATGGCAGCATCTTTAACTATAATGGCATATGGTGTCAGTGTCCTCATTTATTTAGGGAATAATCCTGATATACTATGGGAATACCTTATGCATGATTGAGAAAGAAGGTAGCATATCGTCAAACCAGCAGGGGTACCTGAAGATGGTATTATGGGAATAAAATTATTTCGTCATGGAGAAACATAAAAAGTTAAATAGACTGGGGTGTTACATTCAGACATGCTGAAATATAACATTTTTGTAAGTAAAATGAAGACACTTGGGAAACTTCAAGCAATCAGGCCTAATTTGCGCCAGTTTTTCCCACATATCAGAGATTCTAAAGTTACTGTGAGTTTCTCTGGAGTGAACGGAGACAATAGCCAATATTCAGCAATATGTATATTGTTTTTGCAAAAATGAATAAAAAAGGATTCCAGAATGTGGATTTTATTTTTTTAAATGCATCAACAAAAGGTCTGTTGTGATAACACACTCCTTTCCCACCTTTGAGGAACAAGCAGAGATGCATTTTTCTAAGTGGCAGTCGATTCTTTTCTATTTTATTTTTGTGGTTTCTAACTAATTGCAGTTTGTGGTAGAAACAGGTACCCCAACTGTGTGGGAGGGTCTATTATCCAAGGCCCAAAAACACATTGTGGAGACATCAAGTTTTCTCCCTGAAAATTGGCCCATTTGGCAATGTGATTGGCACCTCGAGGTGCACTAAACTCAGACATTTCTGAAAACTAGACACACAGAGGAAACTAGGGTGGTGTGACGTGTGTAGATCCCACTGCCTTTCTTACCCAGAATGCCATGCAAACTTCAAACATGGATTAAAATTATGCGTTTTCCTCATATTTCACTGAGGGAAAGCTCTGGAAACTGTTGAGATCCACAATATTCCTATCAACCAGCATTCCCATACTTTCCCAAATTAAAATGGTATCCTACTTGCGTGGATGGGCCTAGTGCCTGCAACATGAAAGGTTCAGAAAGGCAATTTGGAGACATCAAATTATAACCATTAAAGTTGACCCATTATGTTCATGTGGGTAGCAGCAGAATTTGGGCCCAAGCTTCACTTCCATCCATAGAAACCTACCAAGCCCAAACATTTCTGAAAACCAGCCAAACAGGGGAGTCCAGTATAGTGTGACGTGCATTGATCTCACTATGTATTCCTACACAAAATGCCCTACAAACATTAAATTTTCACCTCAGAATAGAAAGACTGTTGTTTTTTTTTTGGTATGGGAGCATGGCCTGATGCCAGGATGGGCCACCACTACCTCTACCTTTCAATTTAATTTTATTACCTGGCATCTAGTGGGGTTTTTGTGATCCCTGGGCAAGGCAGATTGAGGGCGAATCCCCAATTACCACCCCAGGGGAGGCAGAAAGTCATATATTTTTTATTTTAACAGGGGCATTAGTCAATGCTGAGGGGGCTGCTCACCCCCAAAACCATTTGCTGGTTCCTAGTGGATGGATCCCGGCTTCAGGTTTGTGGTTGTGATGTAATCCTATCCCCTTTCTAGAGTACAGCTCCTGCTTAGATTTGTGCTCTGGGGGCAGATCTATGCCCCCTAAACACTGATCAAAATAAAACTTGCCATTATGTGCTGACCGGTTTCACTTTCATTCAGTATGTCAGTGATTGCGCTGCTCGTCACAGGAATAAAAAATATAATAATCTGAGGACACAGGGGAAGCGTTGCCTTAGTATCCGAACACTGTTTTACAAAAAGAACACCATTCTGGTGCTAGAATTAGGTGGATTTTCTCAAGCATCATGGTTGACTGCTCACATCCGCCGCAATACAAAGTTAATGCGGTTCATCCACTGCATTAAAACTGTTAAGAATTTCAAAAAAGTCCAAAATGTACACAAATTATAGGCATGAGTATAGAAATCGACATTTCCATCTTTCCTTTGGAAAGACTTGTTTGTGAATCAGAGCAACTTCACTGTGTTAATGAATGGCATCAATGTCTGATATTTGTGGAGATGGCTTGATATGAACTCTACTATTAGTATCATATGTTTTATTTCACAAAGACATTAGTATCATAATGCAGAAAATACTGATAATATTCTAATAAACAACTGTTTTGAGATTAACTAATTTCACTAATAGTGCACAACTGGTGTCTTGTATGGATTGACTAGGAAGGTGATCTAGACCCAGATTTGTGGACTTCAAAGCAACTGTGGAGGCAGACAACCATGGTTCTGCCAGCCCTGCAGTGAACCACCCACCATATTTAGAAATCCTTGAGAGTTTGCTAGGGATTTTCTTTTAACCAAAAGTACTTCCACCAGCACAAAGGAAGCACATCTGGAGAGATTGCAGTGCATGTTGGCCAAAATGTCATGACGACCTAGTTTGCATTTTTCTTTCAGATACATGCACCCAAAATGGAAGGTTGCTTCTGAAAGCCAAAAGAAAATGTTGTTAATGTACTGGGAGGTTTAACCCAGAGCATGCTCTAAAGTGTCGCTTTTTTCTTGTTTGCAACTGCAGCTTTGCATGACGGTGACAAACAAGAACAAACTTTGGTAAAGTCAATAAGTAGATTTACAAGTTGGACTTATTCCCTTAGCCAAAACTGTTAAGGATGCTGAGCTTGTATTTCAGAAGTGGCCCAGTGACTGGAATAGGGAGCTGTTAGATTTACCGAATGTTACCATCTTCCCTCTAGCTCAAGGGGGTTGCTTAGGGTGACAAAGTCATTTCACCATAAATTGAACAAATGTGTCTTGCAGTGAAAAAATATAATTAAACAAGGATTGCTTTTTGCATGCAACATGTGTGATAAAAAGTGTCATAATTGAGTGTTTTTTTTTTTAGATCTAGAATAGTTCCTCGTTTGTTACAATGGAATCACTTCAGAGACAGTGTAAATATACACCAAAGAGCCAACAGCATGAAATGAGTTACATATACACCTCTGGGTTTATCCAAGCAGCAACTGACACTCTCTAATGAAGGCTGAAGGGAGCTGACACAAACAAGCCAATGGTTGAAAGGAACTGACCCAAAGGCCACTCCATTCATATTGAAAGCAACACATCTTGTAGATAGCCGTGTTAGAAAGCAAAGCCTAAAGAGAAGTGTCCTAAGGACCTTTCGATTTATTGTGAGAATCCCAAAAATACCGAAATGGTGGTTCAGTGGTTGATAGTCATGAAGTAATTTGCAACGTTGGAGCCAAGTGAGATCCAACCACAAAAACCCAGCTTTTCCTCATTTTAATATCCAAGAGGGGTTGTCTATCAAATGAAAAGTCTATATTCTTTGACTGACCACTGAGGGAAACTCTTAAAACATGATGACTAGCAAATCAACAGGGACAAATGTAACTAGTGATGTTGGAGGGGCAGACTGATTCAAACACGAGTTTTGTTTGACACTGTACTATATGGGTGTCACCCCACTCCTCTTTCACATATTCACATATATATTGCACATATTTACAATGAGTGTGGGTTTATTGGATAAGAATGCAGGCGGTCCTGGTGATGTGGCATAGGATAATCTATTGACTTCTTGAATCTCTGAAGCTGAAGGCTATTCTCTGGGTGAGAAAAGCCGACTTTATGAAGACTTTCAAGGACAAAAGGGTCCAGGACATCTGTACAAGAATAAGCAGGGCAAGCTGGAAGTTAACATTTGGCTGTGAGGTCAAAATTGGCAGTGACAATAATTGTTTTTTCCACATTAACCTGTTGCCTGTCCAAGGACCATTTATTTGTGGTATGGGAACAATTAAAACATGATATACAACTTTTCCTCCAAGTTAAAAAATTTAGTTTAGATATTGAAACTTT
The DNA here is from genome assembly GCF_964204655.1 of Triturus cristatus. Classification (NCBI taxonomy): domain Eukaryota; kingdom Metazoa; phylum Chordata; class Amphibia; order Caudata; family Salamandridae; genus Triturus; species Triturus cristatus. Next base: position 720,556,913 of record NC_140591.1, on the reverse strand, counting down.
TTCATTTCTCACGGACCAGACACGGTGATGAGGATCCCAGATGAAGACACAGCATTGGGGGGAAAAATATCTATGCCTATCTCAGTCAGAACATTTTGCTGCAAGAAACAAGGACTAATTATGATGTCGGGTAACCCTGCCAAGTCACAGCCTCCAGCTTTGCCCTAGCTGATGGATTCTGACTCCAGAATGCAGAAGGTAAACTGCAAAAGTAGGAAAAGGCATACACGTGTGCACAATAATGGCATAACCTCTGCATCTATAATTTCAAGGCACGTTTGGCAGCATGGCTTGGAGCTTCAGTAATAGCAAGGAAACAGTACACCAGTCTCATAGGTCCATCTCAGTCATAATTTTCTACTCTATCCCATGGGTGGATTTTGACTTCCAAGAGAAAAAACTAAGCGCAGCTGGAAAACACTTGATAGGAATGAACAACTAAGCCTTACCTGATCTCACTTCATTGATGGAAGCTGTGGAGGGCACCAATTCACTGTACCCTTTTTTCAGAATTGCGTAACTCATCAACCCACTTTTTAATTTTGTTTTGGTGTTTTTCTTTTTTTCCCCAAAAATTATTTTTATTGTTTTCACATTTATTACATGTATATAGTTATTTTACAAACTCTGCTTCACCAGCCCTAGTCACACACTTAGCATGAAAAGGAATACACAAACTTCTAGTTTAACAAACATTATTTGGTAAAGTCACAACTTTCATAATAAATATATTTTCAAAGCAATGTGTCTACTGTCTTTCTCAAATGAAACAACATTCTTCCCTCACTATCACACCTATTGCATGAGTTCAAGCATTCTACCACTTTTTAACACAGGCTGTGATATTCACTCCATAGGGCCCATCATTTCAAACCTTTTTGGGAATACCCTGCTTGTGTACAACACCCTCTCTGCTGCCATGCACTGACTTCCTTCTTTTATCTTAAGCAAGGTGTTACTACTCTTTGTGTTGCTTTCCTTTTTGCCACGATTTCTCCTAGATTAACAGTTTGTGATATCATTTGACCTATACATAGTAGTCTTGTGCATTCCTATAATGACAGATTGAATACACCCTCCATCATTTTCTCTGTTAGTGTCCAGAAGAATAAGTTACTAATCGTTGGTAACTCTCTTTCTGTAGAGACTCTATCTAACATCAGATTCCTCACATTTTCAGTAATTCCACGGGTGTCAGACTGGTTGCGGAAATTCTTTAGCAGTACCCCTGTATGCCAGCAGACAGCGGCTGCGGCTACGCGCTGACATCATTCCGTGTCCGTGCACTGGCCTATATTAGCGCTACTCATGCTCGTTGACATAAGTTGCTTTCTTGACATCTCCATGCATGCTGATGCAGAGCCAAACAGATCCGTTGTGACCAGTGGGCAGATTTCTCAGTCTGCTTCTTTTTTTGGTACAGAGCCCAGTTCATGGAAAAGGGAAGAGGGAGTGTCAGTGAGAAATCAGTGGTTAGACAGAGACCCTGCCAGAAAGAGCATTATCCAAAGTAAGTAGCTTATTCTTCTGATAGTTACTTATAACTGCAGATTCCTCACCTTTTGAATAGATACCCAAGCAATACCTCCCGGGTGGTGAGCACATGAACTGGCTCAAACCAAAACGTCCTGAAGGATCGACTGGCCACAGTGCACTTCGCAGCAGACCTGGCTGTTCAGACAATAAATAGTGGCTTGTGAATGTATGGAGTGATTCCAATGCAGTGGTAGCAGCCTCAGCTATGGTAGAATGAGTATGCAAGCCTTTAGAAGGCTGCTTTTTTTGCCAGCGCTCTGCTGATCTTAAAGTAGAGCATGATCCAGCACGAGATTGGCCTTTTCTGCATAATTGTGCCTTTCTTTGCTCTAGTGAACCAGATAAAAAGCTGATGGTGCACCCAGTAGCCTCTGGTATGATCGATATAGAAGCTGAGTGCTCTTTTTGGATCCAAACGGTGAAGCCTTTCATCCTCCTTAGAGGTGAAGTGGACCAAAGAACTTGGGAAGAGGTATGGTCTGACAAACATGAAATGTAGTCACCCCCTTCGGAAGGAAAGAAGGTCATGTCTGGAGGACTACCTTGTCCAGGTAGAACATGGAATAAGGCCAGTTAACAGAAAGGGCCTGTAGCTCAATGACCCAACATGCCAATGTAATAGCAAGGACGACTGTTTTGAGGATAAGAAGACTGAGAGAACAAGTCTGTAGGGAATCATAAGGCAGATATAAGAGGAATGTGAGGCCGAAATTAAAGGCCATTGGAGCATACCAAAAGGAGCAGGGGAAAACATAAGTTGTAACCCTTTAAGAAACCACATAACAGGAGATTGAAATATTGAAGACTGGTCCAGTAACGGTAGAAAGACCAAAAGAGTGGGCAAGTACCATTAACAGTACTCAAGGCAAGGCCATGCTGAGCTAGGGACAAAACAAACACCAAAACGTAAGATAGCTAGGGACAACACAAGCAACATATCTTAAGATAGTTTGGCACGGAGTGGGTCAATCTGCTTAGACACACACCAGGCCACAAACGTATTCAAACAGCAAGTGTATACAGATTTCCTTGAGAGACACCTGTCTGAAAATATTACGTCAACCACTGTAGAAAAGGTAGAAAGCATTCAACTGTCGCTGCACAATCCCCAAGCATGGAGGTGGAGGGTGTGCAGCTCTGTTTGCAGGACTCTGCCCGGCTGCTGTGAAAGGAGATCCTCCCAAAAAGGCAGCCTGATCAAAGAACCAATGATCATGTCCAAGAGTTTGGGATACCATACTCTCCGTGCCCAATCTGGAGCCAGTAAAATGATTTTGGCCCAGTCGGTTCCGATGTTCTTTAGAACTCAGGGCAGGAGAGGTATCGGAGGAAAGGTGTACAGAATTTCACCCCACGCTGAAGGGGTCTACAAACGAGAGCCATCTTGGAAACTCCAGCGCGCAAAATCGCTGACATTGCACATTCTTGGCGGTGGTGATGAAATTGATCCAGGGTTTTCCTCATTCGTGCAAAAGCCCAGTGCCATCTCTGGATGTAACTGTCAATCGTGGTCCGCAAGACGTTGATGGCTTATTTTGTCTACTCTGGCATTCAAGGGATTGGCACGGTGATGTGTCACCAGAAAAATTCCATGACAGTCTAGCCACTTCCAGAGAAATGTTGGGATTATGGCCTGGATATCGTGGACTCCTACTCTGGGGCATAAGCGCAGAGCTGCACCATGTTAAAATGGTTCCAAATGAAGGGACACATTTGTAAAGGTGTCAGGTGTAACTTTGGCACGTTGACAATGATCTCCAACAACGCCAAAAGATTTGACATAGTCTGGAGTAGGGGAGATGACTACCTAGTGCGAACCTGCCTTCAAAAGCCTGTCTTCAAGGTAGGGGGAGACTGGATCCCTGACCTCCAAGATGTGCTACCACCACCATCACTTTTGTGAACACCCATGGAGTGCTGGTAAGACCTAAGGGGAGCACACCAAACTGAAAATGGTCATGACATACCATGAACTGCAGGTAACGCATGTGGGCCTGCGGGACTGGGATGTGAAAATAAGCATCCTGCAGGTCCAGAGCAACCATCCATTCTCCAGGGTCAAAGGCAGACAAGACCTGGACCAGGATGGGCATCTTGAACTCCTTTTTCAGAAAGGTATTGAAAGGTCGAAGGCATAATATGGGATGTATGTATGACATTACAAAGCATACATTTACAACGCATGCCTTTACAATGCAATTTTTACATTGCAACATCCTTTACAACGCACACATTTACATCGCATGCCACTACAACAACTTATTTTAAACTACACTTACAATGCATTCCATTACATCGCATCATACCTTTACAACGCATACCATTACAACACATACCATTACATTGCATTTAAGGTAAGTGTAGGGGTAAAAATTACTATTCTAACTCCAGGGGGTGCATCAGTAGGGTAAGTGTTGGATAGTGTAGAGGTAAAAATTACTATTCTAACTCCAGGGGGTGCAACAGTAGGGTAAGTGTTGGATAGTGTAGGGGTAAAAATTACTATTCTAACTCCAGGGGGTGCAACAGTAGGGTAAAGTGTTGATTAGTGTAGGGGGACTATGCGTTGTAATGGTATCCGTTGTAATGACATGCAATGTAACGGCTGCGTTGTAGTGACATGCGTAGTAAAGGATGTTGCGATGTAATGACTGCGTTGTAAATGTAGTGCGATGCAATGACTGCGTTGTAAAAGTTGTTTCCCTATGGGATAGAGGCCACAGTCCTTTTTCAGCACCAGGAAGTAGCGGGAATAATAACCACAACTAACTTATGGTGACGGGACCCTCTCTATGGCTCCCTTGGTCAAAAGATTCTGCACTACCTCCTGCAAAAGAGACAGATGTTTCTCTGTCAGCCATTCCAAGGATGGTGGTCGGTAAGGCAGGGATTAGAGAAATTGTAAAGTGTAACTCCACAGAATAATTTGCAGGACCCAGCTGTCTGGAGTGATTGCTTGCCACCCTGGCAGGAAGTTTTGGATGCTGCCTTCAAAAGGGTAGCGGTTTGCCAATAAGGGCACACCGAAGAGGCTTGGAGAGGGCAGCAGCTCGGGGTATGGAAGACTGGGCTGCCCGCCGTCCCTGATGCCCTTTCCGATGGTCACCGCAGTCATGAAAGAGCTGTGTAAAGTGGTGTACCTGTGGGGGCTGCTGAGGGTATTGGTTGACCCAACCAAACCACCGAAGGGGGCAAAACTGGTGTGGCTTGAATGGGGGAGCAGTAAGGCCCAGGGAGCATGCTGTGGCCCTGGCATGTTTTTAGCTCCCCTGGGCTGAATCAGCTTTATTCCCCAAAAATCTTGAACCATCAAAAGGCATGTCCATAAGACTGTCCTGAATGTCTCTCATAAAGCCCTTGTATCACATCTATTTGTGCCTGAATGGCTACAGTAGTGCTGATGGCCCTACCGATGGGAGTCAGTAGCGTCTAGTCCTCAGCAGATGGTGAACTTTGTAACACTACGATTATCTTGCATGGCCTGAGAAATAATGGCCCGGGCCTCCTCCTGAACCATGGAGAGTCCTGCAAGGCTTGAGAATAGCAGGGGAACAAAGAGCCATAATTGTGGAGGAGAAATACCTCTTGCCTTGGAGATCCCCTGTTAGCGGGAGTAGAGAGAATCAAGTTTAGGGTCACTCTGCTGGTCAAAGCCTGCACTACAAGGCTTTCCGGAAAAGTAGGTTGCTGAGTGAGAAAGGAACGGTCATCTGGAGCAGGGCGATAGCATCTGGTGATCTGACAATGCACAGGAGGGGCTCAGCATGGTTTGGCCCAGGTACCCAATAGCGTATCTGTGAGAACCTCAATAAATGGAAGCTGAGGCTCATAACTCAACTGACCAGGCTGTTTCACGTCTGTAAAAATATTGGTTTTGACCACCTGAGAGGGAAAGTGAAGAGCAAGGAGCTCCGCCACCCCTCTTATAACCATAGCCAAGGAAGCACTTTCTTCCAAGGCAGTCATGGGAGGGTAATTAGCAAATAATACCAGTTTTTATGTGAGTTCAGTTTAGCATTTTATCTCCTGCATCATAGTCCCCATTGTTTGAGTTGGAACTTAAAACTGGAGAACCTGAAGCCTAGTGCGCGGTAGAGAGACTGTGTCCAGGTCAGAAGGGTGGGTAAAAAGATGGTGGCTTCAATAGGGGATGACGCTGCCTTGAACAGTGTAGGAGCAAAGCCATCTCGGACAGCAATATGAGTTGGATGTCATCGTCCGGAGCGGACGGCACTTGCATTGGTGTCAGTGTATTGTCAGTGTATTGTGGTCCAGCATGTTTGTTTCACATGGCAGGGAACTGGTGCCAAAGTCGGTCCAGAGCCCTGAGCGGAAACCAGAGGGCCCAACTTACATTGAGGGCTAATCCGCTGGTGGAAGCCCAGATGGGTCACCCAAGCCTCCTTTGGACCTGCAGGTATGCTAGAGAAAGCTGGGTAACATGCTAAAAAGATGCAGCATAGTGGTGTAGAATTCTCCGACTCGCTACGGTGTTGTCCAATGACTCAGAAACTCTAGGTGCCACTGGACCAAAGTCAGAATAGACTCTGAAGTGGACCGACTTCAGGAGAGCGGCCTAGAGGGACAATGATGCCCTTGCGCCTTTTCTGGGGATGGAAAAGAGGGCCAAGTCCTGCTTGGACTTCCTGCGCTTCTTTGTGTACTTCCCTGAGGACTTACATCAGAAAGAAGACTGGTCATTGGGACCAAGACGTACTTTTAGACCTTAACAGATACCTGGCGTCTTGCGGTGATTTGCCATGTAGAGCTAAGCTTCCTGATCTCGTATGGCCTTGATGTGCATCAAGGCGTAATCACTGCAGTTCTTAAAGTCATGATCCGACCCGCACACATCACATCACATAACTGCGGGTACCACCTGCCGGTAAAAAAGGGTACTTCTAAAGTGTTTCCTGATGCAGTCTGGATGCGTCGGGAAATAATTCAAAAGGTGAGGAATCTGCGGTTAGAAGTCTCCATCAGAAGTGGTGAATATCTATACTGTTCTACTAATTGCGGTTAAAGATTCCTTTTTATCCACATTCCTACAGGCTGGTCTCACTTTTTATTCATCCAAATCGCTGAAACAGTGTCACTGAATAGTATAATCTATCAGAATTTTCAACTGGACTAGACAGAAAGCTGATCAATGCATATGTGGTATTTCCAAGACCGCATATTGTTTAAATTCAAACTAATGCAGGGGATTAAGAGGGGTCAGAATTCTTTTTTCTACAACAAAATAAGGGTCCAACACCTAATCATGCATGTAAGAAAACTAAATTAGCTGCTGAAAGAAATCATTTTAAGTATATTTTCCCTTTCCATCATTCTAGCAAGAAAACAGAGGCATATCTGCTCAGAAAAACTAACGGTTGAGCATTTGATGTTTTTATCAAACAAATGTACAAAAAGTGTTTTAAAGTTTATGCTTAGTTTCTACTTAGCTTTCTTTAATGCATTGATAAACTTTTTGGCTTTAGTACAGTTCCACAATGGTTCTTACTTTCATTTGCTCCATGGTTCACAACATGACCCATCATGAGATAAGATCTCAAGCATATGTATCTATTAGTAGTTCATTTAAAAAATGTTTCTACACTCAGGCTAACTTGGGATATTGATTTACCCTAATATCCAGAACCTATGATAAATATAGGTAAGCGCCACCCTGAAGAGAGCAATCTCACTAGCATGCAAGGCAGCTCTGGTGTTGGATCATATGAATGTATTTATTTTCATTTATAGTTTGGTGTGGTACGATCTAGAAACAACATTGCGGCATAGTGCTGCACAAGGCATCAGTACATAAAAATGAAGACCTTGAAGGTTAAATTCTCTAACAAGTGATGGAAATAATTGTAAATAGTAACACTCAGAAGGCAGTCATACTTTATAATGACTAAGGTCCCTCTCTTTCTCCCTCTCAGAAGTTTCCAATTATGTCATTTTCAGAGAGCCACGAAGGGGATTTTTTGCTATTCTGTCTTTACAATTTAAGCAGTGCAATTTCATCTACAGCTCTATCACCATGGTTGTATCAGGATCCTTTCTGGGAATCACTAACATCTCAGAAATCACATTTTCCTGTAGAAACAAATTGGTGTCCTTGAAGTTTCGGACAAATCTTTAGGTTTTTTGCTTAACGCATAGCATAGGTTTTGGTGCAATGAAAAGTGAAGGGGTCTATGAAGTGATCTGACCAGTCCTTGGAAATTGCCTTTTCACTCTTGAGGATCCCTTTTTGGTGAATATATAGAGTTGAGTTTTTTACATGGGTGGGTGGTGAGCAGATTTGCTTGAGGTTGTTACTAGTCAAAAAGTGGGCTGAATGAGACACATCTGCATCTTTCATGTAGGTTCAAATTACCTTAAAATTATTTCCATCAGTTCAACAAATAATTAGTTGTTGTCTGGCATTGGATGATAACATGCAAAATAACTGGATGCCTTTCTTAGGTTTTTACCTCAATAGATAAGCACGGTTAAGAATTGATTGATTTTCAGACTTTTACTAAGAATGGATGATCTGTGCATCAACCCAGTGCCTTCTTCTGATTTCCCCTCAATATCCAGGCACACTGTAAAGTAGGAGGTGGAGATACAGTACTAGCTCTGAGGATTATGTCTGCTACATTTCTTTCTGAAATAGTATGTCTAGGTTATCTGATCTGCAGTTGTAGCTTAATGTTTGGTTGCTGACCTGCAGTTTAATTTTAGTGTCTGGCTAAAGACCCCATTAGCTGACTATTTACAGATTCTAATGGCAATTATATAGTATAAGGTCCAGCATATTGTGGGAAGATACACTCCCATTCTCTTGTCATAATGTTAGCATGTTCATGTCTGAGATTTTAAATTAAGCTCACGGTTTGGTAACAAGATCCAGATGTGTTGTATGATAACATAACTTTGCTGATGTCATCTTCAGGTACTGTCTATGGATGTCCATTGGGGTGGCAAAAAAGTGGGGTGGGGGTCTGCAGGAGGTTGGCCACCCATGAGGGATAAGTGGGGGGGGGCTGGGTGCAGGGAATGGCCTTCGTGGCCATGCCTTGTGTCCTTTAAACGTGGCTCACAGCTGAGGGTCATGTGCAGTAGGGGGCTGCCTGCCTGCGGTGTGTCGGGTGCAGTGCCTGGCCATAGGACAGCTCCTGTGGCCAGCTCCAAACTGCTCAAGGCCAAAGGCTGTGATATATATATATGCACACACGCATATACATTTTCACCAGTTATAGTTTACTGGATTAACTATGGCTTGTGCCCCGCCATGGACAGCGCATGACCTCACCCATTACAACACTCTTGACATTTTAAATTACATCATTGAAGATATCAATGATGACATCTCAAATGATATAATTGATGACATCACTGATGCCATCATATAATAATTGTAACACTATCCTACAGGGTTTGTGGACTTCAACATGCTACACCTGTGGACAATTTTTTATTCACCTTAGTAGGAAGGATCCACAATTTGTACGTCATGAGGTTGACAGGTATACATTTTCCACTGTAAAGAAATCTTCTGTCAGAACCTATGGACAATGCTCCATAGTTTAAAATACCCTACTTATATTCCTGAGATGAGCACAATTGCAAAAAAAACTTGTATTAATGCTTACAACACCAGGATAAGATAAACCACCTCTACGTGGGGCACCTCCACATTCAACATTATTCAATAATCTGCAATGCCTCAAAATCTTTAGTGAAGTTCTAGAAATAAACATACAGATCTTATAGAATTTGTCTATATCAGTGTATTACAACTATTTAACATGGGCACGTCTAGATATCCACTGGTGAAAAATGTATTGACAGCAGCAACTTTGGCCTTTCTCACTGTTTTTGTAGAACAGACTTTGGCTTTAAGCCACAACCTACTTTCAAACATACGCCTGCAACCCGCATCAAGAGTGCTTGGCCTTTACCTTGTTTAACATTGAGTACTTTTTCCAATGCAAACTTTAGTGATTTGTAAATGGAGCACCATATAACTTTTAAAATGCACAATTACTCATCTCCAGGGCTTCCCCCAATTTCATGCTATTGACCCACATGTGTACACCCAGAAACTCTATGCTGTATATGACAATGGTGTTATCAGTGATGTCATTTAAACTTGCCCTGAGGGATGTAATATTCATAGTCATAAGCAGTGCTTGGTGAGGGCACGTTATTGTTAGCTCAGTTAACTATAACTGGTGAATTTCAGAGTAGAATGTTCGTTTTTACCTTATTGCAACATCCAAATATAATGTCACCACCAAATTGTTTTTTTTTCAGTGAATTTATACATTTTTTTAATCGTAAGATAAGATCTTATTAGCATACCTAACTATAATGTCACTTTAACCTTTGATAATGTCAGTGAATATATATAGTTACTACAAAGTACATAGGGGCATATTAGCAAGGGCAGTATCCCCGCTTTAGGTGCACTTTTTGCAGCTAAAGCGGCGATATTTTTATCGCCCTATTAGCAAGCTGTCGCTAACAGCTGTTAGCGACAGCTTACAGGCGATAGCGCCCGTTTTTGTACCGCTTTGCATGTCAGTGATATTTATCGCTAATGGCATGCAAAGGAGGTGTTCCCAACTTGAAAGCGACTGAAAGCAGTCGCAAACACACCTTCCGCCTATTACCAAGGCCCGCGAAGCGATAAAAAAAAACACACGCTAACCGCGTTTATTGCTTAGATTTTACACCTGGTAGAAACCTGACTTACCCATTATAGTAAATGGGAGGTGGATTCTACGGTTAAGTCCTCACCTGCCTATTAGCAAGATTTCCATTAGCGATGGGATTTTTATCGCTGGATATCTCACGTTATTGTTGGGATTCGCCACTATCGCTGGATTTAATATCGCCTTTGAGATAAACGTTGATGATTACGCGTTATCTCTGCGATAAAATCAAGCGATAGCCAGCGATAAAAAAACAGCGCTCAGCGCGCTTTGCAATAATTATCGCAAGTCCTTGCTAATATGCCCCTAAATACCCACATCTTCCCTCACCTATTAACCCTCTGATTTCCTGCCTGCATTAACATCGAAATGCTCATTTACTTCAGCTTCTCTTCAGAAAAGGCTATAAATTAAACAGCTCCTATTCCAACAAAATGGCCTACTGTAGTGCCTCACTTTGGCCTTGAATGCAAAATGTTAGCACTCTCGTCGTTCATTAAAACGCTGTGGTGACCCTTCAATTGATTACTAGGGAGTTAACTAGCAGACTGCTGCTGGTGTTGAAAGTACACGTTTGACTCTGCATGACAGACTGTTTTGCTAAAATGGATGAGGAAGATGACTGAAAATTCATAGAAATTGTGACTTCATTTCAGCTTTCTAAAGTTCTTACCATAATTTCTATGACAAAAAGAAACTCCTCATGTTTTCATTTACTACAGTATCCTCTGCATAACATTATTTCTATGGGGAAAGTGGTTTGTTATATGGTGTGGTTCTATGACCTCACCATGTAATAAATTCACAAACACGTCTTGGGTCCAGTTAGACTTGTTTGCAAAATTTTAGCTGAACCCTGGGTAACTGTGGCTTCGAGTAGTCAGGCTTTGCCAAAGGAACAAGTGCAAAGTAGTTAGAAATACCAAAACAGTTGAATAAGAAAGAAACACGACACAAAGTAAATCTGACACCAATTTATAGAAATAGCTCTTGTTTTTATAAATTTTTAGACACCAAAATGAACAAAATCCTCCGGAGGGTTCCAGAAATATCAATTATTTTTTTTTAAAACATCTTTTTATTGACAAAAAACAAATAAATGCTTTCCATTTCCATGAGACAAATGATTATGCAGTGGGTCAGCAAATACAGTTACATAGCATTATTCATAATGTACATTTCCCTTAGTTCTCTAATATTCCCAAGGCAATCCCCGTTAGAAATATCAATTATTAAGCAAACATATCTGTTCATTCAAACTGCAAATAAGCATTAGCAAATACCGCAGTTAGCGGTTACTTGGAAAATTTTTGAAGACTTTTGTAAAGTTGTAAACAACTACTCCGGCCCGGTCTGGGCAACGAACTCCAGAAAGGAGCAAGTCGCAAGGGCCAATGAGGCTTGGCAGGACAGTTACCTTGCAGTCAAAGCAGTCTCTGTCCAGTTACCACCATAGCCATCAATGGAATGGTCGAAATGCAAGGGATACAGGATGATGTAGGATGCCGGTCTGGTGACAGGGACCTCCTGACACAGTGGGCAGACTTTGACCACAGGGGTCGATGTCCCTCAAAGTTGGGTTGAAGCCCAGCTAAAAACTAGTCGACATTGGTCTGCTGGTCTCTGGTTACAGCAAAACAGTGCTTCCCTTTAACTGAGGCTAGTGTCTTTGGCGACCAAACTGCAACCTGACGACTCTCCCAGGTCCGGCAGACTCGGGTGCAACCTTTGAGTGTTATGACTTGGTCTCATTAGCTGTACTTCGACGGTTAGGAGCGGTCAGGCAATCTTAGCTACCAACTTGCCACGGTAGGCATCTTCAGCTTTTGTGGTCCTGAAGCTGTAACAGGAAGCCAGCTAACTGGCTCGTGGAGTCACCTCTTCTGTCTGGGGTTCGGGCATAACTTTTCCTCCTGCAGGGGTCCACAGGCACTGTCCTTCCTTTGCTAGCTGAAGGACCAGCAGGAACAGTTCAGGCTTTGGTGCAGCCTCTCTCTGTCGGGTACAGGGAACAAAAGGGCAGTCCTTCATTCCTTTCTCCAGTGCAGACGTGATCTGAGGTCTTGGTGCCAGGGGTGCCACATTTTTTCTCAGAACCTGACCTCGGGGGATGCGGCGGCTAGTAACCAATGGGCTACCAGGCCTGTCCCGCTGGCTGACAACTTTGTCATGTGTGCATCTAGCTAGCCTAGAAAGCAATGTTCTGACCACTTCCAAGGTCACAGGACCCTTCTCTTGGTGTGTGGAGCTCAGAAGCCCACCCTAAAAGTGTGCCTACCTAAGGGCTACACACCCATGTGAAAAAAGGTTTTGAAACTATTTCCCCCTCTCTGTCCCCGAGACCACCCTGTCAACCACAACAAAAGAGTATCCCCTCTCATGTGTGTCCACCATTTGCCCTTCAAAGGCGGTTTCCACTTTGAAGATTGCCTTTTGGGCTCACACCCCTTTTGGCCTTCCTACTAGGAAGAGATAACCCCTCTTCAAACAGCAGGCCCTTTGCGTTCCTTCCTGAGAGTCATTCACACTCTCACCAGGAGGACAGAAGGATGTCTGATGGCAACCATACGGGGTCACTGGAAAATTTCGGGCAATACAGTGGGAACTTTCTAATGTTGCCATTTACTTAAAAGTCACATTAAATTTGACATAGCCATCAAGTCGGTTTTAATGCAACAGTTTTTTAGACATCTTGAAGTACATAAATTAAAATGGGGCAAAACACTGTTTCTCAGTCCCTTTACTTCAATACACACAAACACATTCACAAATAGTAAAGTGGTATTATAGTTGGTTTAGGTACTAAGATCTTAACTTATGTTAAACTACCACCTGAAACATGTTGAAAAAAACAACAGATAATGTGAAAAAAAAAAAAAACTGAAATAAGCCAGTTATGAGTGGAATTTCACCAAATCTGGCAGGAAGCTAGACGTTAGTCCAGAAAGTGTGCCTTTTGCGATTTGGTGTAAATTTGTTGAGCAGTTATAAAGATATGAAGGATCAAAAACATTTGTATATCAGGACAGTTGGATTCGAGGGACTCCTCTCCCTCGAACCTAATTTATTTTTAAAGAAATTGAAGGGTCTGATAGGCCCAGGGGGCTTTTTTTCCCCTTGGGCCAATTTGCTCCCACAGGAGCAAGCGCTTTGATTGGCTGCCTGTAACATGATGACAAATGTTGTAGGCAGCCATTTCAGGGCTCAAAGACTTAGTCCTGTGTCCTGCGTTTAATTAAAAAAAGTAGATTTAAGGTGACAGGGTTGGGATAATAAACACCCTCCCAGGCCCTTGTTGGGGGGAGGGCTCAGAAGGACCGCCCTGGTTCCAAAATATTTTCTTTTAAAAAGTTGCTATCTCATGGGAGTGCAGCAGGACTCCTGCTGGATCGCAGCAGAGTAACAAGAAAAATACAATAACACCTGCCGGCGTTTTAAATGTAAGGAATATGACCCCAGAGAAGGCGCACACAGGCGCCCCTCCCTGAGCCACTCAAGACCCCTGGGACTCCATCCGCCAGTGCCGGGTGCAATTTCAAGGGGATGGGGGCAAGCTACCCAAATACTCGAGCCACAAATGGGCCCCAGGGGCCCCATACCCCGGACCTTATATTCATTATAGGGGATGTGGGCATGTGGACCCCCTCCTCAACCCACTTATATGCTCCAGGGACCCCATGCCCAAGGCAGATTTGTTACAATGCGGGAAGTCAGGTGTGCGCACCCCCCTCCCGAGCCTCTGATAGACCCAAGGGACCCCAACCCCAAGGGCCAACAATCTATAAAAAGGGGAGGGGAGCAGCGTGACCTCCTCCCCGTAGTGGCATAGGCCCCAACCCTGGGATGATATACTACACAGTGTTCCCGGGCAGCCCACCCCCAGGACACTGTGGTTCTCTGCATACCCATCTGTACTCTCCCAAGCAGGGAACTCCACTTTGCTCCGCCCAGCAAGAGCAGTAGAAAAATGCTGCTCCTGTCTGGGCAGGAGCAAAGGAAAGTTGCCAGCTCCCGACAGCACCCAGTATGGTGCTGGCTGGGGAGCTGGCTGCAGCCGCAAGGACCCTGGGGCTCACCTTGTGGTCCCCAACGTAGTGATTTGTGGGTGCTCCTGGGGTCTATGGGGCTGTAAGGGCTCGGGAGGAGGACCACATGCCCCCTTCTGACCCAGTGGATGGGGCTTCCAGGGTCCCCGGCGGCTCGGTAAGGGGGTCACACTCACCCCTCCCTCTATGATTAAAGGAGATCCGGGTGGATGTGGTCCCTGGAGCTTGCAGAGGCTTGGGGAGGGGTTGAGTGCCCCTTTTCCTTTGATTAAAAAAAGCCTGTAGCCAACCTCACGCTGATCACCATCTAAGGCGGTATGCAGTGGGAGGGTTGGCTGCCTGTTGGGAGGGTTGGAACCCAGGGCCTGCCCTCAGCCTGCCCATGGCGTGAGGTTGCTTGGTACCAGGAGTTGGCCGCACACTTAAAAAAGAAAACCTGTTAAATTATTTCAATAATCAACTTTCAACCATGTTTACTACACATTTAACAAAAAAGTTCAATATTGAAGAGGGTGGGTACTCTTTATTTTTGATTTATTGATAGGAAATTAAAACTTCTAAAATAAATTAATTTTTAATTATTTAATAGTATAATACACATTTTTGGAATTAATGTGCTGTAACTCTCACTGATTTGCAGAAACATCTGATTAAATGAATGTACTCTAAATAGTGCAAGAGCATATAAACAGGCACTAGACTCCGTGTTGACCAAATCCCAGGTCCTGCCCACATTGTAGTAAATTGCATTGTAAGAATTTATCCTTGATGAGACTTGCAAAAAATCAGGCGCACACAATCCTATTTGTTCAACGCACTTCAAAGTTCTCATGAGACATGTTCCAACAGCAGAGAAAACTGCAGATATCACTGAACAAATAAACTATTGCACACTAATTTTGAGTTAACTAAAGAACATTCTAATTTTGAAGCCAGAGACAGTGTAGATGAATTGTGACAAGAGCTTTAAACAAGAGTATTTTATTTGCTTGCAACCAATGAAGCATCCTTAGGATAGGTATAATATGATCTTTAGGTCTGGTACTAGTCAGTAGCTGGTCAGCAACATTTTGTACATCTGAAGCCTACTAGAAAGGTTTTCTGGCAGTCCTGGTTAGATGGCATTCCCATAGATCATTTGTGGCTGAAGTAAAGCTGTATCTACAGGGGTGTGGTGCTATGGTGCAATATAGAAGATGATTTAGCACTGGAGTTGGCTTTCTTCGACTCCTGCTTTTCTATGGAAAGGCCAGAATCTTAGGGGCATATCAGCAAGGCGAGGCGATAATTATCGCTAAGTGCACTTAGCGCTAGGATAATTATCGCCAGCTATCGCTGGATTCTATCGCGGAGATAGCGTGCTAACAGCAACGCTTATCTCCAAAGCGATAGAAATCCATGCGTTAGCTAGAAAACAGTGCAATTATCGCTGGAAATCCAGCGATAATCGCACTGCGACCGGCGATACCTTGCTGATAGGGCAAGGTGGATTTAGCCATGTAATCCACCTCCCATCGGATTACTGGCTAAGTCAGAAGAAAAGCAGGCATAAGGAAAGTAGCGATAACCACGGTTAGCGCTACTTTTCTTATCGCTCTGCTTGTTAGCGTGAAGCTTGATAATTGGAGAAATGTCGGTTAGCGACATTTCTCCAGGTATTTTGCGGAGGAACGCCCACTTTGCATCTCATTAGAGATGCGAAGCTGGGCGTTCCAGAAACAGGCGCTAAGGCATGGATTCAAGCGTTAGCGTGTCCATGCTGATAGGGTGATAAAATTATCGCCGCTTTTCGGCCAAAAACGGACGCTAAAGCGGCGATAATTCCTTCGCCTCGCCTTGCTGATATGCCCCTAAGTGAGTACCCAGATATCAGACACCTTTAGCTGGACAAGTTGGGTGGGGCATCCCCACAGGCCATGAAGTTGGGTTCCGCTTGTCAATGGCATTTTTGGTGATCAGAAATTCCATTTATAAATAACTGAATTTTATAAGATTAGAGGCCATCCATTGGTATGTGTAGATTACAGCATCAATTACACCCTCCAGCAGGCAGTCAGGTGTAGAAGAGGTTGCCTGCACAGCTGTTACTTGAAGTGCCTTCCCATTTAATGTAAAATTATACTACCTTGACATTTAGCAAGGATGCTAACAGTAATATGTAAATATTAACAAATTGAGGGGAAAATAGAGACTAAGTGGCACTCCATGTTTAACCAGATATTCAAAAATTAGTAGAGACATTGTAGGGCAAGATTATAGATGCTAATATCCTTCAGACTAGAAGGTTACAAGTGGTTGGTAGTATAAAAGGCTGCAGAAATGTTAAAAAACAACACAGTGCATTCTAAGCCATGGTCTACTAGCCTACGGAGATAATTCAGGGCTGCAGTAAGTACTTGGGGCATATTTACAAGCCCCTTGCGCCACTGGTGCATCACTTTTTTTGATGCACCATGTGTGGCTTTTCATGTCCTTGTAAATACAACCCCTTTTCAACCATCACTTTGCGTGAATGAGGTGTGCCATGGGTGTTCCAATGCAACACCCATGGATTCTGCCCCATTCCTAGATTTACAAAATGTTGTAAACCTGGGAATGCGTCAGAATCCTACATCTCCCTAGGGGAGACATAAGGAGGCGCAATATGGAGACATACTTTTATTTCTCCTAGTTTTTCCTCTTTCCTTGCGTGCTGCATTCTGCAGCAAGCGTGCCTGCATTGGCACATGGCAGCCATTTGTGCACTGGTGCAAGGGAAAGCACAGGGATGCGTCATATTGTTGTAAATATGACACATCCCAGTGCTTTTAAAATGGCACAGCTCGGCGCAGCAAAATGGCTTGTAGTGCCGCGCTGCATCATTTTGTTGTAAATTAAGCTCTAGGTCTGTGCTATGACCAGATTTGAAGCAAACACAAGGAGATGATGGATGGAGCGCTAAAACTTTTCAGGCACTCACCCCAGTCACAGATCTAGGTTGAATCCATCATCATTCTTTGCTCACTTCACTGCCCCAGTACAGACACAGCAATAGGCAAATCACTCTTGACCCTGTTCCTCATGCGAACAGTCCAGCCCGAACTGCCAAGCCAGGTCTTCCCTGGACCGGAAACAAGCATTCAGGGACCGGTTTCGGGGTAACACCCCTCATCAACCAGACTAGCTTGAATCCAGTGGCAAGGGTGAGCAAGGGACCCACATATGGGCATACCCTGCCAACTTAGGGCAAACAAAGCAAACACAATTTGAAGCCTGCTTGAAGATGTTGCAAAATATTATTTGGTCTCGATAAAGGTGTATAACTGTGTGAATACCACTTTTTCCAAACATTTTCCAAGGTAACAGGAATATTGGACAGAAGATGTTGGGGTCCTCAACTGAAGGAAAACATTTTAACAGGGGTTTGACCACTCTAACTGGCAGATACTCAGATTTAGGGAGTGATTAAACAGACTGAATATACTTGAAATGAGGAACAGACCCAGTTGTTGCAATATTGAAGCTGGGAAGATATCGCCCGGGAAGCCTGAGTGTCTTGTAGGGTATTGAATCTGAACTACTTGCATGGCTTAAGACTCTGGAAAGTGGATGAGTTTGTTTTGGTTTTGCTCTAAGACAGGGGACATGAAACAGTGCTAGTAAGGGAGGCTTCCTTCTCCATCTGGGATCCAACATTTTCGATCTTGGTAACAAAGAACCGTGACAGTTTGCTACACAGAGCTTGCCAAGGCTCAAACTGGTTATCGTGTGTTTTTACAATAGCCCTCAAGATCTCTTTTAATATGTTTGTTGCTAGCACTTTGTGGGTGGAATAGTAGTTTTGTTAGGCCACATGAATGTGGGGTTTGTGTGCAGCTATTGACATGATATAACATTGTTTGGCCTCATCGGTTTATTTTGATCACCATTGCCTTTCTGCCCTCCTGGATTTGAGTTAACAGGTGAGGTATCTGCAGGAGTCAATGGGTAATGTCTGGTAAAAGTAATTTGCTTCTGATTGAAAGTGGTTTAGGAAAATTTAGGCCATTTCGATTAACCGTAATGGAATTTGAGAAAAACATGGTTGTAATTAATTTACTTGCTCCTTGGATAGAGAAGCATCTCCAAAATCTGTCTGTTGTTATGACCTTCCTTCTATTGGTTTTCCTTGTTTTGCATGTTTTTAGAAGTGGAAAGGACTCTGTGATGGTCTGGCTGTTATAACAATACACAAAGGTCTACGGTTAAGGTCAGAGGAAGCAAAAATTACATCTAGATGTCCTGAAAGATGAGGGAGTTCACTGTTCAATAGCAATAATTGTGAATATTGAGCTCTTTTAAAATGCAATGGTCTACCCCAACCATGCTTTCTAGGTGATAGAGGAAGTCACCCATAACAATGGAACAATCATTAGAGGGTGAAACTTCATATATCTTCTTTATGGGAAATGAAGACAGGGGCTGAAAATGGTATGTGTGTGTTTGGGGAAAGGCGAAAAAACAAAGCAAATTTATTTTGCACTTTCAGACAAGAGCTTCTCCTTAAAATGCTCTTTGAAAACGTTTTGGTTTAATATATATTTTCTTCTTATACATAATGGCAACACTTCCCGCAACCCCCCATTGGAGAGGCACTGAATAGAGCGATGACCACCAGATCTTTGGTATTTGCTAAAGACTATAAGGCACTAGGAGCCCCTGTACCCCCTACGTATAATGGTGCTCGAAAGGGCAGTGAGATTGATTTTATTATGGTTTCCCGTGATCTAGCTAATTTGATTTTAGACTGCAATGTGTCTGTCTCCTGTATTAGTGATCACAACCCCCTATTTGTATTGCTGGACCTTCACTTGTTGTGGGCATTTGGGAAGGAGGAGAGTTTGGTTCCCTTTCACTCACGCAATAAGGGTGTGAGGGTAAAATGTGAAAGGGTGGTTACGGAGGCTTTCTTGCGAAAGTGAGTGATGGAAAATCACTTTGGAGGAGGAGCCAAGGAAACTCTCTCTAATGATTTTAAGAGCTTGGGTAAATCCATAGATAAGGAGTTAAGGCAGAATGAAGCTTCTAAAAGATGGTCACTTATTAGCTGGCCTAATCATGCTTGCACTTTAGCCCATAGGAGACTGAAACTAGCCCTCTCCTCCAATCCGCGCTCTGAAGGTGATGTGCTGAGTGCCAGGAGAAGCTACAAATCTACCCTGGAGGCTAAGAGGTCAAGGTTAAGAGCAGAAGTGTGGGGGGACTTGGAGAGTCATTAATCAATCATTTTCTCAGGATATGAACAACCCTCAGTGGACATGGTTAACCCCGTTTAGGTTTGGGTGTACCACTATGACAGCATTTTTAATCCTGGTAACTCAGAGCCTATTTTGGCAACCTGGAGTGGTATTCCAATCTCAGTGATTCCATCTTGGTAAAGAATGTAATAGTCACCCTCAACCAGCTTCCCGCAGGGAAAGCCCCAGGTCCAGAAGGAGTCCCTTTAGACCTTTTTTAAGACAATACTGCACTTTTGGCTGCAATTTTAGCCAATGTTTTTAAAGCTTTTATTAAAGGGACCCCCATTTTGTCTTGGAAAGAAGCGGTGGCTATCCCCATTTTTCAGAAAGGGGGCAGATGCTCACCTTGCTGCATTTGCCCAATCTCTCTCTTAGATAGCTCTCTTGAAATCTTGGGTAGAATGACTGCTACCAGGCTTGAGGATAGGCTGGAGGAAAATCAGGCTCTTTCTAAAGTGCAGTTAAGGTTTCGTCCTAGGATGGGCACAGTGAAACAATAGTGAACTGGTGGTCGTGCAAAGAGAGCAAAACAGAAAAGGAACAACCAATGGAGTGTTACTGAGATCAACAGATCAAGGTATATCTAATGAAGATAGAACATTAAATTCTAGATTAGGATTTCCATCAACTGCCAAGAGAGGCCAGTGTCATCACTTGGTCATCCTTATATCTTGTTACTACTCCTCCAATCCAAGAGGCAGATGTAGTAGCCAAGATTAGAGTAGAGTACAAGTTGGAGAGAGAAATCGACCAAGAGCGGCCATATGTATTTCAATTGATGGAGACTATGTATAGAAAGTGCAGTGCAAGTGAAAGTTAAAAAGGGAGTTGGAAAAGAGAAACTATGTTTAATATATATCTCTATACCAATCCAATTTAAAAAGCGTGTAGCGGCAACTTTCAACTAATAGGTTGCGTCATATAGGGGTCAACTAGTTTCAGCCAGAAGGGATTGTGTTCCCGGCTTTCTTCAGGACCAATACATAATTGCTACTGCAAGTGATAAAAAGAAGAAAAAGTGACAAGTTGTCCAACAATACAACCTGGTACCAATCGACCTCACGACAAGTAGGGTGTATTTCACTCCTGTTGGAAAAAAAATACAAACGATAGGTTGTGTTCTGTTTTAATGTGCCTCGTTATATACAAAACTCTCTAAATGAACACCATGACAGTTATTCGGGGTTACCTCGTCGAAATCGTGTAGCTATATGTACACGAATCACTCAGTGTCTAGGTCGAGTGTTGAATTTCAAACGTATCAAGCGTCTATTACCGGTAAGTAAATAGCCGGTCACTACTTCATATGACGCATAAGACCCGGAATCTCCGGCCGACTCAGTGACGTGCAAGGTCAAAACAAGGATGCTTGAACATAAAAGCACCTTCAGATGTAGAAAGGAAAATACGAGACTCACCAGACACTTTGTGGAGCTTAAGCATCAGGCAGACGATTTCTCTTGGACTGTTTTGGAGAAACCATTTATACCGTCCCATAACAGTGACAAGGCCAGATTCTTATTTACCAAAGAGCAACGTTGGGTTTTCAGACTCCAAAGTGACACAAAAGGCCTGAATGATTCTATTCCATGGACTCTTTTGTAATGGGTCTGTTTCTGACCCATTACCTGATGAAGAGATTACAACGAGTCTAGTATTTCCCCCATGGGGTGTACCACATATTCTGCACAACATAAGAATTAACATTGAGATTTTTATCTAAATTCTGTATTCTTTAGCACCACACTCGCAATGTTCATTAGTGCAATGTATACACTGACTGTGTCACACTTTTTGCATTCAGGGTCTAATACGAATAGATATCCCTGTTGGACTTATTGTCTTCTTTTGATCCTCCAACACACAGACTAAGATATCGTTTTAGATGCGACCATCCATGTCGCTAGCCTTCTTGATTCTATTCGTACAATATATATCACTATAAAGGTGTATGAACTACTACTTCTGGGTATAGTGACGTAATTTTGTAGTCATCTAGCGTCATTACCCTGAGCCATTTGTAACACGTAGCGTGCCGCGTCATGTGACTCACCTACGTTTAAAACTCTCGTCACACTCAGTCTCGTTACCTCCCACAAACACAGGAAGGACCGAGGCACCGACGGAGAGGTGAGTTTGACTGCGTGCAAGCGCTTCAATTTTGTTCTTAACGTAGCTGTAAAGATATTTGTCCAGGAACATTTAGTCATAAATAAAGAGCGATGTCTGCGATAGTTTTGCAATGGCGTCCGCCCCCTGATTTATTTACATCTACATTGCGGGGTTTACATACGTCGACGCAATTGGTATTGCGATCGAGAAAGAGTACACTGCTGTCCTCCTTTAATAACTACAGACAGGTCGAAACCGCACTGAGTCGGCCGGAGATTCCGGGTCTTATGCGTCATATGAAGTAGTGACCGGCTATTTACTTACCTGTAATAGACGCTTGATACGTTCGAAATTCAACACTCGACCTAGACACTGAGTGATTCGTGTACATATAGCTACACGATTTCGACGAGGTAACCCCGAATAACTATTTGAGATACTATATAGGGGATTCATGAACATGCTGTGAGTCTGTTACTGTTAAAGCCAATCAGTCCTCTTCACTTGAACAGCTTAAAAAGATGCCGATATTTGCGGTATATACATAATCCTTTTGGTGATTCATTTTGATTGGACATGTGACTGGAACTCTGTCCCAAAACTGTTTTTCTTAACAATTTTTAACAATTTTTTAACATAATCTTTGTTTGTTAAATAATTCGCCTTACATGATTCATACTTACAGGGCGGGGTCTCAATTACCTGAGTTGGATACCGGGTGAGGTGAGGTCTGACGCTCACACAAGTAAGGTGAGTTGATGCTCTCCACATACAAGATACACTTATTGGTACTGTCATGGTGTTCATTTAGAGAGTTTTGTATATAACGAGGCACATTAAAACAGAACACAACCTATCGTTTGTATTTTTTTTCCAGCAGGAGGGAAATACACCCTACTTGTCGTGAGGTCGATTGGTACCAGGTTGTATTGTTGGACAACTTGTCACTTTTTCTTCTTTTTATCACTTGCAGTAGCAATTATGTATTGGTCCTGAAGAAAGCCGGGAACACAATCCCTTCTGGCTGAAACTAGTTGACCCCTATATGACGCAACCTATTAGTTGAAAGTTGCCGCTACACGCTTTTTAAATTCGATTGGTATAGAGATATATATTAAACATAGTTTCTCTTTTCCAACTCCCTTTTTAACTTTCACTTGCACTGCACTTTCTATACATAGTCTCCATCAATTGAAATACATATGGCTGCTCTTGGTCGATTTCTCTCTCCAACTTGCACTCTACTCTAATCTTGGCTACTACATCTGCCTCTTGGATTGGAGGAGTAGTAACAAGATATAAGGATGACCAAGTGATGACACTGGCCTCTCTTGGCAGTTGATGGAAATCCTAATCTAGAATTTAATGTTCTATCTTCATTAAATATACCTTGATCTGTTGATCTCAGTAACACTCCATTGGTTGTTCCTTTTCTGTTTTGCTCTCTTTGCACGACCACCAGTTCACTATTGGTTTTTCATATGTAAGGATATAGGGGATTTGAACTGTTGTTTTGGTCATTAAACTTTTCCCTTAGACCCTTTTCCCTTTGGAAGTTATTGTTGATGACACAGTGAAACAATGCCTGACCTTCAGCTGGTTATAAGCAAGTAAGTATTCAAATGGGGGTTGTGGGGCGCACACCTCTTCTTCTCATTTTTATAGAAATTTCAGTTGTGTATATAGTGGTCCTGGTTGGCGTGCTCATCGGTAAAATGCCTAACCCAACAGGCATCTGAATTTGAACAACATGTATAGGGAGGGGCACTGTCATGCCCCCATCCGACCGCACAACTGGATTGCGCCTCTTTGGCTAACAGTTCATGTTTTTCATCCGTTTTTAATCCAATATTTAACCATGTAAACCATACTTTATGTATTTTTCCTTTCATTTCACATTTTTAATCCACACGCGGGACGTTGTGCTATTTTCAAAACTTCTGATGTAAAAGCTGTGCCCATCCGGACCTCTTGCTCAAACACGACAAGGGGTGAATAATTTTTGTACAGAAGGGAAGGGATTGTTGGGAATTCAGTAGGGAGGAAAATGAGCTTTTCATGTAGACAGGGGTAACATCTAAATCGTTTCCCGTAAGGGGTTAAATGAAAGCAAAAAATGAGAGATACGCAATTAATGTTAAGTGCATTAACTCATGGCAATGATGTTAGGTGTTAAGCATTGTGATGATGGTAATGAATGTTTGTTTTATTGTTATTTCTAGCGCACCCTGATGAAGGGCACTTGGGGCCCGAAATGCATTGGTCTTTTAAAATAAACGCTGCTTTGAATGAATTCCTGCACTTGTCGTGTTTGAGCAAGAGGTCCGGATGGGCACAGCTTTTACATCAGAAGTTTTGAAAATAGCACAACGTCCCGCGTGTGGATTAAAAATGTGAAATGAAAGGAAAAATACATAAAGTATGGTTTACATGGTTAAATATTGGATTAAAAACGGATGAAAAACATGAACTGTTAGCCAAAGAGGCGCAATCCAGTTGTGCGGTCGGATGGGGGCATGACAGTGCCCCTCCCTATACATATAAGCAAGTAAGTCCACACAAGGAGAAGACCCATTCACCTAGTGTTTTATAGACCTCTCCTTTGGCTTTGACTTGGTCAGCAGGTCCAAGTTGTGGGGCATTATGGCTATGATGGGTATAGATCAGGCTATAACTGATTTATCGCAGAGGATGCATTGGGGCTGCCTGATTAGGGTGCGGTATGGTCCTGAAGGTGAACTTTCCCCTGCTCTCAAATTTTCGCAGGTGGTTAGGCAGGAGTGTGTAATGGCCCCGATATTATTTTTAATCTTTATTAATGATTCAGAGTTGCACTTGGGTAAAGCAGGGAAGGATATGCCTTGGGCGAAATTTCTTGCCCTCCCTGTTTTACTGTATGCCGATGATGCAGTTTTAATATCCAAAACTGCTAACGGATCACATCTTTTAGATGCTTTTTATTATTTTTTGAGGCGGCTAGACCTCAAAATCAATTGTAGCAAATCTTTTGTTATGTGCATGAGCCCTAAAAACACTAAAACCAGATCACTTTTCCTCAAAGGGTCTGAAATTTGAAGGGTGCAAATTTGTATTTATCTTGGTATCCCTATGGATCACAATTTGAGTTGGCATAATCTTTTTATCAGTAGGGCGACGCAATGCCAAAGAGTTGCAGAAACTTTTTTCACTTTTGCGTGCCGACTAGGGCACTAGCTGGTGTGTGAAATGATCAGCATATACAAAAGTAAGTGCATTGCAGCAGCAACCTATGTTGATGGACTTTGGGGGTACATGGCTGCTGGTCCTTTGCAGAGGGTCAACAACACATTTTTACACTGGCTTTTGGCAGTCAATCAATTGGCTCTTTCATTAATGTGTCATTCTGAGATTGGTTTGTCTCTTATAGAGGACAGAATCAAGTTGGACCCACTCTTACTCTGGATTAGAATCTGGGGTAAACTTGGTCCGACCCTCTCAAAAGACTTACTGGAAGACTTTCTCTCCCTGGAATACGCCCAGGTGATCCAGTGGATTAATTATATTAGGAGGGCCTTTAGGGACTTAGATTTCCATGAGCTATTTTTTAATCCATCATACATTAAGCGGTGTGTAATGGCCCAGGTGAAAGCGGCATTTACAGAAAGGCAGGAACCCATTCATCAGGCACATATTGACAAACAGGGTAGTAACACTAATTACAATCAGATTAAAACATCATTGAGATGTGAAATTTATCTAACATCAATTTTTAATTCAAATTGTAGATTTTTTATGACTAGGTTGGCAGGGTATGCCCAGACGCGGGTCCCTTGCTCACTTTGCCACTGGATTCAAGCTAGCCTGGCTGATGACGGCTGATTAGCCAGAAACCGGTCCCAGGATGCCTTTTTACGGTCCAGGGGAGACCTGGCTTGTCAGTTCGGGCTGGACTGTTCCCATGAGGCACAGGGTCAAGAATGATTTGCATATGGCCTGGTCTAAACTGGGGTTGCATGGTGAGTAAAAGAATGATGGATTTAACCCAGATCTCTTGACTGGGGGTGAATGTTTTGATTAGTTCTGCATTCCGTCCATCAATTGTGTGTCTTTAGGTTTTGTTTTACACCTTCCATTTACTAGTGGCCTTTCCCAGGGATGTCGGCTGGAATAATATTATGCCAAGTTGCCCTCATGATAATACCTCTAAACAAAGCACCATGCACTTTATTTTCTGTTGTCACTTATACATTCTTCCCCAGAAGCGTTTTTTAACCCCAATTCAGCGCAGATCTAAGATACAGAGAGGCATTTACCTTTTTGCAAAAACTGAGTAATTTGGAGATTTGTGTTGCAACGGTTAATTTTGTTCACTGTGCGCTGAGAATAAGAAATAGATATGGGTCTGTATAATGCACTTTGTTGATCGTATTTGGCTGCTTTTGTACGGGGTGGTTTTAAGTTCATGTTTTTTTATCTTCATACATTATCAATTTTTATTGTTGTATGTTTTAACTTGTGCTTTTATGGCTGTCTGTAAGCAGAATAAAGTTTATTTGACTGACCGGCATCTCTGCCTCTGGGATTAAAAGCTTGTTGTTGTCCTCCTCACCATGCCCTCTCAATCCAGTCATCAATAATATCATACAACCATTGGGGGGCTATTTGTTTCACCTGGGGTTCTAGACTTTTGCTCTAAACAATGTTTCAGAAGCTCAAATGGTATTCTTAATCACAGGACACATGTCTATCTTTCCCACGAGATCACCAGGAGCCACAAATCAGGTTAACTCCTATAGTATTGATTCCTTAAATCCATCAAGCAAACCTTTTTTTACTTGTACTAACCAACTCTCCAACTTTGGGGGGGTCGGCCTCAAACCATTTTTTGCAAATGATAAGCCTCGCTATTAGTATCATGTAGAAAATCAGATTCTTTGCCCTCCAGTTAATGGGTCAGTTCCACTGTGCTTAAAAGAAATCATTTGTTTAAAGGGCATAATGGACATCGTATAAGCTTTCGAAGATCCCTGGTAGACCCAAGAAGTCCTGTAAGATGTGCAACTATCCCAGAGAGGACGATTTGCATATGTTTCTGCAATTCTTTGTCTTCAAAGTATTTTGGGGGAATGTAAGTTTGGCGATGTCAGAAATAACTAACAAAGAAATCAAGATAAGCCTTCATTTGGTTTTGTTTGGAATATCACACGAGACAGAAGCAGAACCCATTAACAGGAGTAATAGCTCGATCAGCTCTCATAATCTAATAGTTATCTGGTAAGAGTTCATGTAGTGTATGATCAGAATCTCTCTGTACCCAAGTCTTAGGCAATAGAGGTCATGATAATTAGATTCACAACCTGCAATCAGCAATCTGAAGGTGATGTTTTGCTACTGATCTCACATTACATAACATAGCCTTCATATTGTACTTGGAAAATGACCTAGAAGATGACGTGGAAGAATTAAGTGCCCATTAAGTTGAAACTTTGTACAGAGGAACATTGTGGTATATATTCTCAAATTTTAGAGAACGTTCAGTGGCGGTGCGTCCATTGGGGCGCAGGGGCGGAGCCCCACTTAACGCGCGAACGCACGCGACGCGGAAGGCAGCTCAGCTCTTACACTGTGTATGTACTGTAGCGGCCGGGAGTCGGGACATCAAGGGGGTGGGGCCGGGGGGCGAGCACTGACACTGACTGACAGCGGCTCGCAATGTATTTGCGCATGCTCGAGTTTGGCTCTCGACAAGCACGAGCATGCGCATTCGCCGCACTGTCTATGATGTACTATGTACTGAGAGGAGGGGGCCGAGAGGCCGAGGGTTACCTCATGCAGCAGCCCCTTCTCTCGGTATCCGGGCGAGCCCTATCCGTGCTCCTTAGCCAATCCAGGGCAGGCGCTGCTAATGCAGCATCTCTGGATTGGCTGAGAGCCTGAGGCAGCCTACGACGAAACTGCATGGGTGCCGCGCAACTATGGCCAATCACTGTGGCTTATGTCTGAACACAGTGACAGTGATTGGCCATGAGGTGCGCAGCGCACTCTCTGCAGTCTGCAGTCCGTCGCGTCATCACGCACGCGGTGCCACACTGTCTGCATACACCACACCTCGTGGCGGCGGTGTACAGTGTGTGTGTGTCAGCTCTCCGACTCCCGGACCCGTCGTGTGGTGTGACTCGTGTCGTCGAGGACTCCTGACGTGACTGCCAGTGCCATCGTGACCGTGGTGTTTCGAGAGAGGTAAATTAGATTCTGTTGAGATTCTAGGTGGTGAGGAGAATCAGAGATGTATTTAGAATTGTTAATTTATAGAAGCTTGTGATTGTTTTGTGAAAGTGAAAGACTAGGGTGACTGATATATATTGTACTGCACGATTTGTATAGTACTGCGGACATGCATCTACATTGCTGCTAAAAGCGGGAGAATGGTGCCTTGAATCGGGTTACGTAACGTTACTCATGTGAGGGCTTTGGAAGTGCATGCTGCTGCAGGATCGGACATTTGAAACGCAAATGCACGTTTTCGTACATGCCAACATTTCAGAAGAGCAAAGTGGGAGATGTAAAAAAAAAAAAATCGGGAGAATGGGGCCTTGAATCGGGTTACTGTCATGTGTCACACACATGACAGTAACCCGATTCAAGGCCCCATTCTCCCGTTTTTTTTTTTTACATCACACACCTCGTGGCGGCGGTGTACAGTGTGTGTCAGCTCTCCGACTCCCGGACCCGTCGTGTGACTCGTGTCGTCGAGGACTCCTGACGTGACTGCCAGTGCCATCGTGACCATGGTGTTTAGTTTGTCGAGAGGTAAATTAGATTCTGTTGAGATTCTAGGTGGTGCGGAGAATCAGAGATGTATTTAGAATTGTTAATTTATAGAAGCTTGTGATTGTTTTGTGAAAGTGAAAGACTAGGGTGACTGATATATATTGTATTGCACGATTTGTATAGTACTGCGGACATGCATCTACATTGCTGCTAAAAGCGGGAGAATGGGGCCTTGAATCAGGTTACGTAACGTTACTCATGTGTGGGCTTTGGAAGTGCATGCTGCTGCAGGATCGGACATTTGAAACGCAAATGCACGTTTTCGTACATGCCAACATTTCAGAAGAGCAAAGTGGGAGATGTAAAAAAAAGAAATCGGGAGAATGGGGCCTTGAATCGGGTTACTGTCATGTGTCACACACATGACAGTAACCCGATTCAAGGCCCCATTCTCCCGATTTTTTTTTTTACATCTCCCACTTTGCTCTTCTGAAATGTTGGCATGTACGAAAACGTGCATTTGCGTTTCAAATGTCCGATCCTGCAGCAGCACACTTACAAAGCCCACAGATGATGTGTGGGCTTTGTAAGTGTGCTGCTGCAGGATCGGACATTTGAAATGCAAATGCACGTTTTCGTTACTACACCATCAAGTGCACCAGGCTCACAAATAAGCTCTTTGACGGGTTGCAAAGTCCTCTCTGCTGAGCTGAGCTGTCAGACTGTGCCCGCACCTAAAGGTGCATGAGCACAAACGCCAGCTTGAAAAACACTACATTGGTTCTCAGTGGACATAAGCTCCATCAACAATTCCTATTCAGGTAGATGGTTAAGATACACATGCCTTCAAATTCTAATACCATACAGAATCCTGCTTTCTGCATCAGCACACTTTGTTACCCAATGAGCGTTCAATCGGATTAAACATGGAGACCTGGGCTCTAGATTGTGGAATGCATTGAACCCACACTTAAGGGGAGAGCCCGAAAACATGATTTTTAGAAGTGCTCCATCTTGGCTTCAATTCAACTATTTGCAGCTGGTGATAGCATTGAAGAATATCGAACTGCGCCCACTGTCATTGATTCTTCTTTAAATTTCCCACTGAATACCAGCATAAACACCGTGGAACATCTAAAGTGCCTCGAAGTGTGTTCTCTGCTCCTCACATCCTCTTTATAAATGGCCACATAAGAAATTAGTGGTAAGACACACTGCAGCTTACCTTACCTTTGCTTTACCTCACTCAGAACGTTAGTATTGAATTTGCACCGCCATCTCCTAATGACATAGTCCATCATGACCACTTGAGTTCACATGGCCACTATGCATGCAGGTGATGACTGTGCTGCATTGACTTGTGGCTAGATGAGCCACGAGGCATAACACGAGCTACGTACATCTTTGAAAATTAGATTTTTTGAAATAAGAGTTTGAAGTTATATGATAAATTACGGGACAAACATGCTGTTGCAGAGGGATGTTTAGATGGTGGAAAATGAAAAGGGTATGTAGTCAGGAAGCAGAGGACTTCAGGTTGGAAAAATTCAAAGCAGCACACTGCTTTGCCATGCAGGACTCAGCAGCATAAAGACAAGACGTCATGCAGACATGGGGAGAATGTGAAAAGGCAATGAACTAAAAACAGAAGAGGCCATTATTGTTGAAATGGGACTGACCATTATTTGAAGTTAACTAAAAGTGTGAATATAAAACAATTGCTTTATTAACCTTCCTGCTTTCTCAAATTTGCTTGAAAATGCACCATTTCTCTTCTCTTTTTTCAAAATTTTCTCGGGGGGAGAACCCCCCCGAATCCTCCTTATAGGGGTTCGGGCTCGCTCGCTACGCTCGCTCGCAACGGTGAAGTATACCAATCATTTTACGCCCCACCACTTTAAAATGTCACCAGCCGCCCCTGAGAACATTCAGTAGCATGAGAAAGAATATAACATTGGGAAAACAACATGAGTAATTCATTGGCTTTATAGATAAGATGATGAATTACATCACTAGTAAAACTTGGTCGGTTGTGTAGCAACTCAGGAGGTGGGTGGTTGAGAACATTAGGATTCTGCACTGCTCAGAGAAATAAGATAAATAGAGCTTGCACTGATTACAGTTTTCAGAAAATTGTAAGAACTAATGGTAAAAGTGAGAACTGACTACTGGAGCAGTGTAATCTTGGCTTCACACTTTCATGTTTGACCAAGCCACAAATCTATATATTTTTATATATGGCCTCATTTAGTTGTGTCATGTAACATTATTAAGGTGATGTGGTATACTAACAGTATAGAAAGTGCATTCACTGTGCATTCTCGACATATATATATATATATATATATATATATATATATATATGTGTGTGTGTGCATAACTAATGTATACAGTAACGTCGAATTGCAGTTCATTATATATATATGTGTGTGTGTGTATATATATATATGTGCGGTATGAATAATGTTAACTCATATATTCATGCATTCATTTGAATACTGCTATATATCTATATTTTACTTTATAACTATCCATAATCATGTATTTAAACATGTATTTAGATGCTTCTCATGTTAAGTTGACCAAAGGCCATAAGCATTTGGATTTCTTAATGTTTAACCTTCAACACGAACGTTTGCTTTGCATGCAATGTTTTTCTCTCGTCTGCAGGTGCAGTTGTGTGATCTTATGAATGGAGAAGGCACATTGTGTGAGAGAGACATTGAAGCTCGAAAAGAGTATCTTTTGGCAAGGACTAGAAGTCTTAATTAATAAAGGGAGGATCGTTGTTTGTATGGAATTGGGAGATGGGAGAAATACAAGGACGTTCTGAGGTGCGGACTAAAGGAAAGGAGTTTCAAAAGTAGTTGCCAAGTTTTACTGTTTGAAGGTGGAAAATCATGAGACACTTGATCTGGAGTTCTCAAAGTTCTTTTGGGGGGTTTAATTGGAGATCACACTTCAGCTCGATTCAGATTCCCTTTAAATTTTGAGAGGTATAGATCTCTTTGCGAAGATCGTGTTGTTTGGCTTCATGCTATACAATAGTCCTTTCCATTAGAGAAATGCTACAGAGGATCTGCTATGCTGGCACCTTTCTCCTTTAATGGATTTAATTAGGGTTTCCTCATCTAACACCATTTAGAGTAGGCTTAAATCAGGAGATTTAGATTATACTCATGCATAACAGGCAAGAGGACTGCAAATCGTATATGGCTCATCAGATCCTTGTTTTAATATTTTCCATTGCAATTACTGAATTTCTTTTATGTTTCACATTGCTGAGACTAAACGTTTTCATTGCTTTGGCCTGCCTGTAGTAATCCTGTATTGTTACACTATTATCCTGAGACTTGTGTATATCAGTCTGGCTTTGAATTTGTAATGAATCTATACTTAATCCCATTTATGGACTCTGAACTTTACTGTGTAGCCAGATTGGTTACACTATAATTGTCAAATTGTAAATGATTCTTACTCCTTTTATTCCTCAGGCACTTAAAATGTTCCATTGCAGGGGGCCAGGAAAAAGGGGCCCTAGTAGGGTGTGTTAGCACCACACATCCTTTTTGAGACTACACGCAGGTGGTGATATGTCATCCATTTAATTGGTTCGACCTTTTACCTGCTTGATTTCACAAAAGCCAGGTGTCTAAGCAGACTGACACCACAGCTACGACTAAATCGTTACTGCTGACTTGACACATTGGGGCTAGTGCATGACGCTAAAAGTACTGAAGCATACACCCAATATGGCCAGCACAAAGAATTGGAAAGTTCTGGGTGGCTCCTGGAAACAAGCACATAATTGTTCAGCAGAAAAGGGCGAAAAAGTTTGCTTTGGCTGAGCTTTTCATAAAACAAATTATAAGAATCAATTTAAAAAAATGAGAACTAGCCACATATCACTTTTAAGACCATAAGCAGAGGGGCGACTGGTCACCCACTTAAATAATTTGATCCTTTACCAATTTAATTTCACAACAGTAAGGTCTCTAAACCGACTGCGGTACCACGGTCATGACCTAGTAGCCACTGCTGGCTTGACACATTGGGAGCAACAGCATAGCACGATGAGGGAGGCAAGCACCCAATATTGTGAACATAGAGAGAAGGGGAAGACTGTGCAGCTCGGGAAGACTATCACCAGACCTGCTGGGAGGAAAGGTAAAAAGTGAGCATTTTGCCCAATCCTGATTCCTTTATCATAGCCCATCCATGCTCCTTCATGGCCATCCTAGATCCAGAATCCTGGAACCGGGCCTGCATATAACTCTGAATTAATGCATGAGCTACAGACAGCACGAGCAAGAAACTGCTTATGACTTGTGTGGTCTACATTTCATTTATAGACTCAGAAATTCTGAGTTGTGTATATGAACTTTAGACACAATCTTCAAATGCAAAAAAATGGGCGCTCAGCTCTTTGCTGAGCCAGCGCACCTGTTAATGGTACAGTAAACATACCTCAGCGCAAATAATGTACCGGGTATCTGGCATGTTTTCACCCATCATTGTTAATTCACATTACATGATGCTAGATTTCTCATATGGTTATTATAAAAAAAAAAATTGAGGCACTTTTTCAATCTGAGCTTTGGGCCCATATGAGCGAAATTTCCATTTTGCATTTC
Organism: Triturus cristatus; assembly: GCF_964204655.1. NCBI lineage: Eukaryota > Metazoa > Chordata > Amphibia > Caudata > Salamandridae > Triturus > Triturus cristatus. Next base: position 720,523,881 of record NC_140591.1, on the reverse strand, counting down.
CTAAATAGCGAATCCTAAGAAATAGCTATTTAAAAAATGCAAGATGGAATGTACTAAAATAACGATTTCCTAACAGCAATTCCTACAGAGCTGCAATCGCTAGTAGGAAATCGCTATTTAGGAAATGAAAACCCATTCGTTCCTATAGGCCTAAGGCCCAAAGGTACGAATTGTTTTGCATTTCCAAATTTGTGATTTCCAAATAGGAAACTGCTATTCAGGAAATGTAAAAGCATTCATACCTATAGCCCTTAGGCCCGCCTTAAACAAAGGGTAAAAAAAAAAATGAGGCTTGTGTAAAGTGCTCAAATGCCCTCGAGGCAAGTGGCCACTCTGTGGCACTGTTAAAAATAGATTTTAGCTGCATTTTCACAAATTGCATCTGGTTACCATCGGATTCGATCTGATGCTAATAGTATTTCCTAAATGCCCATTTTGAATTAAAAAAAATGCTATATAAATGGGGTTAGGAAATCACAAATAGGAAACCCCTCTATGCAATTTCCTGTTTTAGGATTCGCACAATGCAACTTCTACTTGGTAGGAATCGCATTTTGTGAACTCATTTCCCCTTTTGTACATAAGGAAAGCCTACTTAGCATTTCTTAACAGTCGTTAACAAAATGCTAAATGTCTTTGTACATATGGGCCCTGGAACCAGATGTACAACCGTGTTTTACGGCCGCAAACGGGAAATCAGCCCATTTGCAACTGCAAAAAAGGGTAGTGGTATATACAAATGCTATTTTGCGAGTCGCTGTTTGGGCGTCACTATTAGGAAGGGGTGTGCCAAGGGCATCCCTTCCTAATAGTGAATCAGAATGGTATGTACCATTGTTCTTCGACCGCATTTGTGGTCTCAAAACCATCGCAGTTTACCGCCTACTTCAAGTATCTGGTAAGCCACCCGCAAACGAGAAGGGGTCATACATCTAGCCCCTGGTTCCTTAAGAAGTCTCTTACTCTTAGGTTTCTGATTTCTTTGGTAAATCAGATAACAATATCTGTCCTAATACCCGTCTCTGAAACTACTCCTACACTGCGAAGCAAAAACCGGTCAGACATGGCAAATGAATGTTCTGCTGGGCTGTGATTGGCTTCCTCTTTGCACCCAGGCAATTTGGCAGCTTCTGCTCACTCTATCCTTGGGCCTCTTGCAATCAAGCAGTAGGTAAACTCCTCTCCCTGTTACTCTACAAAAGGTTCACTTGCGCAAGACACATAAATAATACCATAAAAATAGCTGACACCAGTACAAACATAAGATTTCACAATGTAATAATTTTTGTAGCAAACAAGGCTATAGCACACTGTTTATTTGCTACTGTTTTTTCCAGCTGTAAATGCCTTAATACTCATGACAAACTGTTCAGCGCTAATTAATTCAAGGAGTTTCACAAAGTGTTTCAAAGTTAAACACAGAACACGCTTGCAGCATCGCACATAAAAGGATATAATTGTTTTCCTCCCTTTGTTACAACATGCCAAGCATTCCACAATAATGTCTAATGAATTAGTGCAGCTTCACTCCACTCCAAACCTGCCGAACAACAAGAGGGCTTAAAAAGCATTTACTGGTTTGAGAGCCTTTCTTCATTAAACCCACATGCAAGCCATTTGCTTAAGTATGGCTGCATGATCTTTAATTGTTGGATTTTGTTTCACAGAACACTGGGCTGAGCCTGAGTGTGTTTATTAGACAGCCTAAGAAGCAACTTTTATTATGGAGACCGCCACAAGGTCAACAATATAAGCTGCTAATTCATTTGCATTAGTCACCTAAGTATAAGCGCTAAGACGTGATAACCACCATGGTGTACAATTTAGTTAAACTCAATCAACAATAAGATACAGCAATGGGAGTACTCATTGATAATAATCTATCATTACTCACCAAGTGAATGTGGACTCCAAAATTGAGTTACACTGTCACCAACTCATAATAGGGGTTCGGCTCAGGGCCGGACTGGATGTAGCGGGCATTGGGCATTTCCACTGTGGGGCCCAGTTTTGAGGTCGCAGGCCGGTTTTGTCATTGGGGGACGCTGCAATGTTGGCCCCCTGTCACAAAAGCGGGAGAGGTGTTTTTTGCTCAAAACACTTACACCCCCCCCCCCCCCCCCCCGGCACTTGGAACACCTTGTCAATACCAGCTGTGGTCATGTTCCGTCTGGACTACTGCAACAACTTATAAGCAGACCTCCCTAATGCTTATCGCTCAAATGTCCAGATAATTCAAAACTATGCAGCACTTCTGCTGCTTGGTTTGAAATGACAAGACCACGTCACCCAGAAAAAAATCTCCACTTAGGCTCCTAGTAAAAGAGCAGCCTGTTGAACCTGCTAAATTCTCTGCCTAGTTAATCTATCTATGTCCCAAAAACTCGTTGTCCCTCACCTACCAACAAGAATCCTCAGATCTGCTAACAGAAACCTCTTGACTACCTACCTACCAAATATAAAGTATTTGGTTGTCGATGGTATTAACGCTGTATAGCCAATGCTGAACAGATCACAGGAGCCAGTAGTAGAGGTGTAGGATTTATTAAATATCCTTGGTACAGGAAAGAAACCCCAGCCATCCTCCTCGGGATATGCCACCAGTTTTCTTCAATCTAACCTCAACATTCTATATGGAATCCCACAATGGCAATTCTATGGCATACCCACATTCAAGAGAGCTGGTGCCAAACCCCAGATACCACACACCTCCCTCTCATATAATAACCTGAAACATAGCATATTGCGGCACACAAAACATCACAAAATAAGCTAGCCGGCAGCGATGGCGGACGCGTGAGTGCGGAGCTCGTCGCTGTAACCCTCACAAGATCCGCCCAATGATCCTGCCCAACGGTGCTGCCTAGTGGGGAACAAGGGGGAATCCTTCCTCCTCGGAGCGGTGTTGCCGGTGGGGCCCCCCCGACTAGATAGGGGGCCGAGTGTGTTGCTGTGGGGGCCGAGGCTGTGACTTGCGGACAGGCCCGGCGTCCCTGGCCTCCCCTGGGGACGTCCCCGGCGTGCGTGCCACGACGTGCGGCAGCAAGATCGAAAGTGGTCCCGATTCCCCGGGCCTGCATCTGGACCCCCCGCCGGAGGTCGAAACTGCTGAGCGGACGGATCCGACGGACGGTGCCCGACCCGGAGACCCTTGCAGCGGCAGCCCCTGGACCAGGTACCGGCTGGGACGGACGTCCTGGGTTCGGTGGCGAGGCGGAGCCCTGAGGTGTTGGTGGATTCGGACCAGGGAGCGGGGCGCCTGTCGAGGACGGCCACGGAGCGCCCGGACGAAGAACCCCCTGGAGCGTCCCGGGGCCAGTGTGGCGGGCGAGCTGCTCTGGGGCCTTGCTGAGCGGGGTGACCGGCGGTGGGCGCGGGGACGGCGCCTGGTGCTGGTATCTGGAGGAGCGGTGGGAGCGTTGGCCCCTCTCCCCCCCCCATTGCTGGAGGATCCTCACTAGCGAGTCTACTTGGCGCCCCGGGTGGCATGAAGGGCCCCCTCGGGCGCGCATTCGCCTGCATATTGGAAGTGCCTGGAGGTGGTGGAGGGGCCGGGCCCAGTCGCGGTGCGGCGTCCCGGGGTCGGGTGCGTTTGCCGCTGTGGTGAATACTGACGTGGATGGGGTCTGCCTGCGGGGATCGCCTCTCCTGACACCGCCGGCCTGGGCCAGGAGGTGAGGCCCGCTCGAGAGGTGGATGACGAGGTGTACCGGAGTCTGATAGCCCCTAGTGTCAGTTGGAGGAGCCCGGACCTGGGGGAGTGCTTGACCCGGACGGCAGCCATGGTGAACACCGATAAGACCCAGCCCAAGCTTTCCTACGACCCCCGCAAGGCAAAGGGGCCGGCCACGGAGAAGACTGAGGCGGCGGCGGGCGGCTCTGCCACAGGGGGCCCCGCGGAAGCGGATATTCGAGAAATGCTGGTGGCGATGGAGAGGGGCCTCCAGGGCAGTCTCACTGCAATCGACGCCAAGCTGGACGCGCTCACTTACCGAATGGACCGCATGTCGGAGCGCGTAGATAAGAATTCGGAGCGCCTCGACACGACGGAAAAAAGAGTGTCCCACGTGGAGGACGCGCAGACGGAGTGCGATGCGGATAGGAAGCAGGCTGTTGCAGGTCATCCAGGACAAAGCGGAGGATTTGGAGGCCCGCTCGAGGAGGTCTAACATCCGTATCACGGGGGTCGCGGAGACGACGCAGACCGGGAGGATGGAACTCTTTGTGGAGAAGCTTCTGCGTGCCCTGTTGGGGAGGACGTGTTCTCTCCCATGTTTGTAGTCGAAAGGGCGCACCGCTCGCTGGGGCCTCGCCCGAAACCTGGGGCACCAGTGAGGCCCATAATTGCAAAGCTGTTGAATTACAGAGACCACGATGTGGCCCTGCAGGTGGCCAGGGAAAAGGGCACGCTCCAATATGAAGGCATGGACATATCCATTTTCCCCGACTTCACGGCCAGGGTGCAGGAAGAGCGCAGACAATTTGCTCCATATAAAAAACAGCTTAGGGAACTGGGCCTGGACTACGCGATGCTCTACCCTGCGCGACTGCGGATCAACAGACAGGGCCGTTCCCACTTTTTTACTGACCTGCATCGGTCCTTGAAGGACTGGTCAAAGGAGCAGCGGAGACAAAATGACACCTCGGAGGAGTCCTCCCGCCTGGAGGAGCAGGACTAGCCCGAGATGAACTGTCGGACTTTGGGTACGACGGGGCAGATTGCTTTTGCTCGCCGGGCGGGGGGGTGATTGATGGCCTGGCGGCGGAAGGGACTTTGGAGTTACCCGCCTTGCTGAGTGTGGCGCGGCCATACATGGAGACACTGCTGCAGCCTCCTGGTGAGACCTTTCTGACATAGTGGGCGAGTGGGTGGTCTGGGGGCCCTGTGGCGTGCTTTTAAGGTGCGGCAATGCGTTGAGCCCGCTCTGAGGCTGGCATGAGTGATCAGACTCCTGGGGACCTTGGGAACCCTTCCCCGCCCCCCCGGGATGAGGTATGTTATTTGCTTCCCTGACTCTGACGTGAGTTTCCCCGGGTGGGGGGCTGGCGGGCGGGGGGGGCCCCAGCGGACTTGTGCTGCGTAGCATCTGGCCTGGTTCCTCGGGGGAGTGCCCTGAGTCCTTCCCCGGTCCCCCGGGGGTGGTGCGGGTGGGGCGGCACATGTTGGGTGGTGCACGAGGGCAAGGCGGGGAGAGTACGTGACTGCCCAGCGGCGCTATCTAATTGGGAGTACCTAGCGCCTGGTTCTCTCTGCCCCCACGCTGCGGCTTTCGGTGGCCCCAGCTGGGGCTACTTTGGGAAATGTTCTTGAGTGACGTTTGTGGTTTTGAGGGGTGGGATTGGGGTCCTGTCTGGCCAGGTTGGGGGAGGTCGGCTGTGGGTGGGGGGGGAAGCAGTTGGGGGGGGTTTTGACAAGTGGGGAGGTTGGGTACACTACGCGCTGCGAGACCTGTGTATTGGTTGGTTTCTGGCATACTGGATGTGGAGGTATGAGAGCGGCCCAGTCGGTGCTCTCATGTGTGAAACTACACCTGTTGGCACAACTGTTGAGTGGATGTTGCGATGGCAGCCCCTGAAGCAGTGACTGGTGACGGTAATCCTGGCACTTTAAGAGCACTGACGTGGAATGTACGAGGACTGAATGACTTCCGTAAGCTCCGGAAAGTGCTGAACTATTTCCACAGGCACCACATTGACCTAGCCTTAATACAGGAGACACACCTTCCCACAGGGAGTAAAATGCTGTCTGCACGCGGCTTGGCGGGCAACAGCGTGGCGACCGGCTTTACAACACACTCCCGGGGGGTGGTCACGTGGGTGAACCCGACCTCCAAATTGAAGCTTACTGTGTTTGAGGCTGATCCACACGGGCGTTACTTACTGGCTAGGTGTACAGGGCGGGGTCATGACCTAGTGGTGGTTAACGTGTACGGCCCAAATTTTGACGACCCAGAGTTCTACGGTACGCTGGCCGCACTTTGTAGGCAATACGAGCATGCGAGAATGGTGTGGGGGGGCGACTTCAATTTTATATTCAACCCGTCGCTGGACCGCTCATCGGGGTCGGTGAGGCGCCCGGCGGCTGCGGCCGTGCATATGCAGGCGGAGATGACTAGACTTGGCCTGGTTGATGCCTGGAGACACGGTCACTCGGGGAAGGGAGGCTTCACGCACTACTCCGCACACCACGACGTGCACACTCGAATCGATTACTGGTTGGTGTCGCGTTCACTACTGGCGGCGTCTAAGGGGTGCATAGTGCTCCCCCGTACGCTTTCGGATCACTCCCCCCTCCTCCTAATCTTGGACTCTCCGATTAGGCGGATTCCGCCGTTCACCTGGCGCCTGCCGCCTTATTCGTTGCTGGACGAGGTCTTCAGGGGGGAGCTGGCGGAAGACATTGCATCTTTCTTTGACAAGAACCTGGGCTCGGTACAGAGTTTCCACACGCTTTGGGATTCCTTCAAAGCGTACATACGCGGCATAGCTATGTCCAAGCACTCTAGTGTCCTTAAGTGTATCCGACAGCGAATGCGGACCATTGAAACGCAGTTGACACAGCTTGAAAGGCAGCTACTGCGATCCCCAGCAGCCGGGGTCGAAGATAGAATTCGCGAGTTGGTCTCGGAATACAACAGCGAGGCAGACAGAGAGGTGCAACACATGGGCAAGTACGCAACCGCCCGTACATATGGGGAGGGTGAGCGCCCGGGCTCCTTGCTGGCAAAGTTACTGCGTAATCGCAGACGGCCCCTGGTAGTGGAGGAGCTGGTCTCCCCTGCAGGCGCAGTGCTCACGGACCAAGAGGAGATTGTGGCTGAATTCAGAGCGTTTTATGCAGACCTCTACTCCTCTAAGTCGTCACGGATGGACGAGGAAATAGATGATTACCTCAGCTACATCAAAATGCCCTTCTTGTCGAACTCGCAGAGGGAGTTTTTGATGCTGCCTATACAACACGATAAGATACGGGAGGCACTGGGGGGCATGCGGTCGAGTAGTGCGCCGGGTGCGGATGGGTTGACGGTGGCCTTCTACAAAGCATTCCAGGACGTGCTCCTGCCCCACCTGATCACGCTTTTCGATGAGATATGCCAGGAGGGGTGTATGCCGGATACCATGAGAGAGGCACTTCTGGTTACGGTCCTGAAACCCGGGCGACCTCCTAATGTATGTGGGTCGTACCAGCCCCTTTCTCTGCTTAACGTGGATGCTAAGCTGTATGCTAAGGTCTTGGCCACGCGCCTGGCACTCTTGGTGCCGGAGCTGGTGGCCCCGGAGCAGGCGGGCTTCATTCCATCGAGGAACCTCACGTACAACATCCGTACGGTACTGGGGGCCATGCAACATGTACGTCCGGATTGCAAGGCTCTGGCGCTTTTCCTGGACATGGAAAAAGCATTTGACTCCGTAGAGTGGCCATTCATGGTGCGTGTCCTCCGTAAGTTGTGGCTGGGTGAGCCCTTCCTGCAGATGTTGGGGGCTTTGTACTATCGCCCCACTGCTAGGCTGCGGATTGGGGATCGTGTCACGGACGCATTCGACATCGGCAGGGGAACTAGGCAGGGCTGCCCCCTCTCCCCGCTCCTATACGCCCTGGTGGCGGAGCCCTTGGCTTGCGCTATCAGGGAATACCATAGACATGAGGGCATCAGCTTTCCCACTTATAAGATCGGCATCTCAACCTATGCTGACGACACGCTGCTGTATGTCAGGGACCCGTAGGTGAATCTCCCTTCCATTCTCAGGGAGGTGGTCCGGTTCGGGGCGCTGTCAGGCCTTCGGGTTAACTGGAGTAAGTCGTTGGCGTTCCCTTTGTCGCCGGTGACGCAGCCGTTTCCCATGGAGTACCCCCTGCAGTGGACCACTGACTCGATAAGGTACCTGGGGATTCAGCTGCACAGGGACCCGGAGGTGCTCCTTCGGGAAAATTACGGAGTGGCATACACCAAGTTAGTTGAGGATGTGGAGACGTGGAATAGGCTCCCCCTGACGTTGCTGGGCCGAATAGCCATCATGAAAATGGTGGTCTTGCCGCGGTTCCTGTTCCTGTTTAATAATATCCCGGTTGTGTTATCTAAGGCCTTTTTCAAGCAGCTCAACCAAACGCTTACTGCCCTAGCCTGGGGGGGCAAGCAGCCCAGAGTCCGATGGGAGGTGCTGACGCTGCCGTATGAACAGGGGGGACTGGGGGCTCCAGACCTGGAAAGGTACTACAGAACAGCGCAGGCGGCGCATCTGCATACATGGATTCATGCTGATCCGGGGGTCCCCCATGGGACCCTGGAGAAACTGTTCGCAGACCCGCTCCCCTTACCGGCTATTGCCTTTCAGCAGGTAGATCGCAGAGTGGGCAGTCTTGACTCCCTTAAGGCCACGACGCACGCCTGGTGGGAGTTGGCGAAGGCCCGGAGCTGCGCGATTTTGTACTCCCCGTTGTTACCGGTGGAGTGGGCGGTGTGGCTCCCCCCGCTGAGAGAAAAGGGTGTGTTACAGGCGCTGAGCGCTCTGGGCATTTCAAGGATGAAGGACCTATTCGTTAACGGGGTGACCAGGGCGTGGGACCAGCTCGGATCGGTGCCGCCGGCTCCAACGCCACTGCAGCGTTTTCAGTTCCACAGAGTGCGGGGTGCGCTCTCTACCATATTGGGGCCGGGAATGGCGGAACCCCCGGAGGTTCTGGAACTCACTTATGTAATAAAGACCGCGGCGTCTGCCAAGCTGGTCACGACGCTCAAAAAGCTGGGGGACCAGTGTATGCCACACCGGTGCGAAGCGGTGAGAACTGCATGGCAGACGGACCTGGACATGGAGATCACAGACGATATGTGGAAGTACTGCTGCGCCAGCACTAAGACGGTGTCCTTGAACGGCCGGCACAGATTGGTGCATTTTAAATTCTTGCAGCGTGTATATTATACCCCGCAGCGGTTACATAGGTATGGGCTGCGCCCATCCGCGGAGTGTGAGCGCTGCCACCATCCGGAGGCGGATTTCATGCATATGGCCTGGAGCTGTCTGGGGTCGCCAGGTTCTGGGCGGGGGTGTTCAGGGAGCTCAGTAAGATACTGGAGGTTGAGATTCCTCCTAGCCCCGCTTTGGCGTTGCTGGGGTACTCTCGACCCCTCCGACCGGCGTTGCGTCGCCTGGCGGACATTGCTCTGTTGATCGCCAGGAGAGTGGTGGCGCTTTGCTGGATGAGAGGACCTCTGCCTACTGCGAAGCGATGGGCTAGCGACCTGTTGTATTGTAGTACGCAGGCGGAGATATATAGTGAACTACTACCACCTAAAAGCCGCCCCAAGAATTTTTGGGGGCTGTATAGAGCGTCGTTGAAGACCGGAGACCCTGCAGTGGATAGTCAGGAGGGGACACTGAATGTAGAACCCAGTGGAGGTGTGACAGCGGCCGGGGATGCTGAGCATGGCCAGGAAGCCGGGGAGGAACGCCCAGGAGGCACTCAGTAGCACAGAATGGTGGAGAGCGCTGCATGCAGAGAGTGTAGACGGACGAACTCATGGTTTGACTAGGGTCGGGTTCCCGTTGGGACCACATTAGGGGTGAGTGTGCTGCCAGGGGGAATGTAGACTGACTGCGGGAGGGCACTTTGCCTGGGTTTGCCAGGATGGCGGGATGGCAGATGCGGGTAACATCACAGAGACATGGGGGTAAGGCGGCGCGTGTGTGATGGGTGGGGTGGGAGGGGGGGGGTTAGGGGTACGGCTGGAGCTTGCAGGGGCTAGGCCGGCAGTGCGTGCCCTAGTGGGTGCGTGTGTGGCCACAAGATCTACTGCCACACTATCCTAGGGCGGGAGGTCTTCCGTGGTCCTGTCTGCGGTTGGGGCACTGCTTTGGTGCAACTAACTTATTGAAGGTGGCAACGCCGCCGGTCCTCCGGGATGTCGGCTAAATGGCTGTGTAAGAGTGATCCCAACTGCCTGCACGAGGGGCTCCCCCCCTGTGTTGTGATATGCCCGGAGGGCGACTGTACCTGTATTGCTTCTTTGTGTTAATAAAGGCTTGTTGAAAAACTAAAAAAAATAAAAATAAAAAAATAAATAAACCCCTCTAATACCCAAAGAACAACCAAAATAAAGCAATATATAATGTACATGTGATTTGTTTCAAATCAAGCAACATATTCGTCCAAATATGTAGGCCTCTATACTTTCCTGCTAGACTTTCTTGATGCCACCTTTTCACTGTTTACACCTTTTGCTACTGGTTTCGCCACTTGTGACTTCATGGTTTCCTTTGTTGTGCCTATCACTCTGAGAACACTTCTTAGTACTCTCCCAATTTCTCCCTTTGTATACCACTAATCGGTTGAGATTCCTTAAACGGTGATCTTCCGTTCCTATAGCATTAGTGAACACTTTGTAACCCTCATAGGCTTCGACAACTCTCCCCCAACTTCATTCCATCCTGGCTTCTTAATCATGACCATCTCACCTACAGCGGCAGATGTCGGTTTGACTGTGTGTTTCGCATCAAACAAGGATTTGCTGTCTTTCATCTTCTTGTCCTTTCTCAACTTCCACTCCTCAGACACAACACCCTCAATCCCGTCACTCTGAAATTTGTTGACCCAAGATGGTTCTAACACAGTATCAGGGTGTCTTCCACAAAACAAAACAAACGGCAATTCACCCATGGTAGTGTGAGGCATGAATCTGTATACACCAACCCTCTTGGACACTTCTTCCGCCCATTTAAGCCGATTGTTTTTAGCCAAAGAGAAGATTATTTTAACACACAATTAAAGCTCTCTACCATCCCATTGAATTCTGGATGATAGAGGGCGCACTTCTTGTGTTTAATACCACACCCATTAGGAAAGCTCTTCCTCTCCTTTGACACCAATTGCACATCATTGTCTGTCAACACTGTTTCAGGAAAACCCTGCCTTGCAAGAAGGTCTTTCACAAAATCAATCACATGCAGTGTCTCAATGCCCCTGGTAAAACGTACCTCTGGCAATCTGGAAAACACAACTATAACGTAGCTTTCATGGCCCTTCCAATGGATAGGCTCTAGGATGTCCATGGCAATGTTGGCCATTGATTATAGCACACATTTGAGTGCTACCCTAAACTTTGGAAGCAAGCAAAAAGCATGCCTTTTGCTGTGCACATGTCATGGACCTTGCAGTGAGACATATGACCAGCGGATGAGGATTCCAGTTGTCACGTATTTCAATTCCACAATGCATATTTTAGACTGCTTATATTGTAAATATAAAAAACAGTCAAGGAAAAGCACAAGAGGCAGTTTCCTTCAAACTGATTTATTATCGAGCCATTAATCATCTCTAATGTAGGCTACTGCTTTTGGAGGTGTCCCTAAACAATATTAGCCAGAGTAGTGTGAAACATAGTGAAGAAATGAACTGCTATTATATTTCCTGAAGGTGAAACTGTTCAAAATGCAAATCAAACATAGTTGCCTTGGTGGCACAGATGTAGGATAGTTGGGTAAAAGCTGATGACTAGCAAAGGTACTTATCCACAGGTAGTGGATGTGTATCATTAAGACGCATACAATCTTGGACAGACTGATGTTTAGGTGCAGTATTGATTTACCTAGCTGATGCTAGGGTAAGCAGCATGTGTCCAATTTATAATGAATGCATCAGCTACAACCATATCTGCTATAATCCAACTTGAAAGCATACTCAGAGCTACTGTGACTAAACACAAGAGAAGCCTATCGAAATCTTATATAGATAAACTGACATGCACAAAAAACTGAAGCCATCAGACCCTTCAAACCCAGCGCAAACCTAATAAAGTCTAATCAACAGGCAATGGATGAATGATCTAGATGTGCATTTTGTATACGTGACCTACTTGTAATAATGTATTGGGCAATTCTGTGTTTAAAAGCAATCCAAGCCCATTTCTATATGCTAATCACAAGAATCTCCCATGGACAACAACCTGGATTTGGGGGTCTGAGCTTAATGCAGCGTTTAGGAGCTGCTTTAGAGGAGATGTGACTGGTAATTGTGGAGCTTGGTGAGGAGGATAATGTAGAATTTTATCGGACTTTTAGAAAGTTGGCACTTTCTTACTTTAACCATTCTGTGCCTATGCTTGTCTCTGAATACACGTCTGGGTTGGTTGACAGCTGGGCATTGTGCAATCTCTCAAGACAATCACACAAAGGGATTTGGGGTGTGGCATTTGCATCCTGATGTCCCATCCCCAGGCTGATGGGCCTTCCGGAGATAGTTTGAGAGGAAGGAGCTGACTTTTGCACCTAAACACGGCTGCGCCCACACAAACAGATGCATACCCCCCTGTAGTGAGTCTGGAGCCAGCGACCTTGTGATCTTTAATAGCCACTTTAAAGGCACAACTGGGTACAAGTACTGGACCGCTGGCACCTGCAAATCAGAACTTTACTGGAACCAAGGGCATTCTGCCTGGAAGAAGAGCTGCTATGCTGCAGGGGAACTGCCACTTTGATAACTGCTTTGCTGTGTTTGCCTGCTGCCTGATGATTGCTGTGCTGTAGGAGAGACTACCACTTTGCTATCTGCTATGCTGTGATGGCATGTTGCCTGCTGCTTCTTGCCTGGGAGTTAGAAGGACTTGACATGCTCTCTACATCCTTGAACCCCAGTTTCTCGAAGGGTTTACTGGCTTACCCCATGTTCTTGAAGTCTCAGGGCCATCAAAGACTTCCTTCAACTCTGCTTCAGCTGATGGACTCTGCCTTTTGTGAATCCTCCCTTACATGAGGTGACAATCCAGTCCTGGGCCTCAAAGGTGGGGTCTGCAGCTGTTTTTGCTTAAAACTCTACGCAGGGATGACTTTCCACCGATCGGAACTGACGGAGTGCCCTTTGAGGCTGAACCGATCCAATGACATCCCGGCGTGGCTCTATGACAATGCAGGACCCAACTGCGAGGTTTGACAATAGGGCAGCACCGATCTGAGGTCCCGACTGCGAGGCTCGACAATCACACCGTGGCGATCCAAAGACAACGCTGCGAGGCTCAACTACCTCTAAGTGGCTGCATCATAAGGGGTTCGATGATGACGCAGGACATGACTCTGAAGCTTGACTTCAACTCATCAACCTGACTGCGTGAACTGGAACCGACGCATCGATCCTTCGATGCAGACGCTTGCTCTATCCAAGGTACTTTTTCAGCGGGCCCTGCTTGGGCCATGTAACCGGCCTGCCCTCCAAAGTGGTCAGCCTGAAATTTGCTTTTACCCCAATGTAGCACGACCTCTAGTAACCCCTAAGCACTATTGACTTTAAAGCACTATATAGCAGTTTAATCTTTAAAACTTCCGATCCTGAGTTCTACTGATTGGATTGTTTTCGATTTGGTCTTGTTTTACTCAGATAAAAAAAGAGCATAATGCAATACACATAGAAGTTACAAATCGTAATTTAAGATTGTTTATGTGCAGGAAGGGACACCTTTCAGCACATAAATATTCATTCCCCCCAATGCAGGCACCCTTGCACTATAGTGGCGCTAGGCAGCTGTAATTAGTGCCAGGACAGGGGGAAATGCAGGGCTGCACCCCATTGTTGTAAATAGAGTGCAGCCCTGCATTTCAGAAGTGACGGAGCGAGGTGTTAAACCAAGAAGGCTAACGCTGTGCTCCGTCACTTCTTTGTAAATTTGCCCTTGGGTTTTCCCACTCACTCTTCTTCCCACCAACGGAAGCCCCACCCTCCCCAGGACCAACTTACTGAATGCCGCTGAGCGACTGTGCAGCAGACGCGCTTCTGGAGCACCGAAAGGCAAGCCGGTCTGTGCCCGCCCACACCTGGCCCCAGGCCCTATCACCCGGAGACACACTATTGCCGAGCTCTAAACCCTCAACCCAGGGCGCCACAACAAACAATGCCACCGCGCCAACCCACGCTCCACGGTATGAACCTTTCACCTGCACCCATTGTCACTTCACCTGCTACTGCACACGAACCAGCCCACCGACCAGCCGCACCCCTAACACACCACAGATACTACCTGAAAAAAAGCACCAATTTGCATGTACCATTCTCAACACACAAACACATTCCAGTGAGTTATGGGACTTCATCACCACCCTTGCACCTGAGATAGTCTTCCTCACTGAGACCTAGCTCAAACCCACGTCTGCACCAGACGTTGCCACCCTGATGGATATATAATCATTCACCAGGACAGTACCAACAAGCTGGAAGAGGAACAAAGAGAGCAGATAGTGTATCACCACCATCGACAACTCTACCACCCCCATGGAACGCCTCTACTTCAAACTCCACCTGGAGGACAAGATAACCATCAGAGCCACCCTTGCATACTAGCCCCCAGGCCCACACTCCAGCCTCTGCAACACCATCACAGACTTCATTGCACCTCTAACCTTATACTCCAATGACTACATCTTCCTCGGCGAGCTAGATTTCCACATCAATGACCCTAAAGACAAAACCACCACACACCTCCTCAACGGTTCGAGCAGACTCAGATTCACCCAGATCATCCATGACCTTACACACACCGCACCACACATGCTGGACCCAATTTTTGCCTCCAGCAACCATGTCAAATACAGCCAAGTCACAGAACTAACATGGTCCAATCACTTCATCATCCATTTCAGCATCTCCAGCCCCCACACCGCCACCTCCATAATGACCGACGTGCCCCACCGAAGGTGGAACTACATCTTAGAGTCCAGCTAGGCGAAGGCCCTCAACACCCCCAATCCTGCTACCGCCACCAACCTCGAACAGAGAGTGAAAAACTTCAAAGTCTGGATCAGCAATTGTGCAGACAGCATAGTCCTTACCAAGTGCAACACCCAGAAAAAATCTTCCTAAAAGGCCAGCTGGTACAACCAAGAACTCCCAACAGCGAAACGAGGCAGCAAACAGTTGGAGAGGAAATGGCAGACCAGCAAGGACCCGTCTGACAGGACAGCCTTCAAGACCTCCCTCAACCTCCACCATCACCTGCTGAGGGCAACAATGAAGACAACCCTCGCAGCATGCATCTAAACCAGCACCAACAATACCAAGGAAGTTTTCAACAGCGTTATGGAATTCTCCAGCCCAGCTGTCAGAGAAAAAGCATCACTCCCTTACAGGGGCTGTGCGACAACCTCTTATATTTCATACAAACAAGGGAACCCGAAAATTGGCTAAGGACCACGGGTATCAATTATATATGTAGAAAACAATGGTCCTGAGCAGACACTAAATTTTACATAAAATTAAATATAGACCACAATGGGTTACTATACACATCCGATGTCCAGCCGGACAGGGGATTTTTATTTTTCAGATACTAAAGGATATGGTCAAGGATAATGAAAACACTACATTTATCGTGGGGCACAATCCTGCACCCTACAGCATGGGGAACGTGCGGGGGGAAAAAAGGAATAACAATACAGACATTTTAGGACAAACAACAGTTACAGGCAAAGACTGAGAGCCGTTGCAACTTGCAGGCATAAATGAAGTTGTAGCAAGTTTGACAAAATAGAGACCACAACGAGTAAGCACAATGGATATTTGTGGCACTATTTTTAAAAAGTCGACGTTTCGATCCCAAGCTCATTGATTAACGGGATCATCTTCAGGACTAAATTTATAACATTTGCCTGGTTTTTAACGCCTGTCAGAGTAAAGAAAACAAAGAAAATAGCTTGTGTGAACAAGGGAAAACTTAGAACATATTAAGATTACTCGAAAGTTATAGCATGTCAGAAGGTCAAGGTTATCAATTGTGCACATGGAGTTGTGGTTAAAACGATCGTGCTCGGGCCTATTCCGGTCAAGTGAGTGGGGATTTGTTTGTGAGTGTGCTATGGCAAGCAGGATTTAATAAGTGACATTCAATGGGGGAATGATGAATGACTGGAGGTGTTTGGAAGGCTACCTAGTTTCTACGTAAAAATGGTTTAAAAACTAGAACCACGTGAGTTATTAAAGGTGTGTGAATGTGCATTCCGATCGTGAGCGGCATGGGGGACAGTCGTATTTATTAAAAAATAAGAACCAGTATTGGGAGGACGTGAAGTTATGAGAAACACGTAACCGGGGGTGTTAACCATTACGGAATGGCGCGTGACTCAGTGAGAAAAGTAAGTGTAACATGTATGCTTACCCCAATTGAGGACATAGGGGTATCACATATGGCAAGTCAGAGTGGAAACTGACAATGAAGAACAGCGTTGTTGCTTTTGGTTTGGTCGCTGTGAAAAAAGTTACATTGCGGTTGGATTTGGTGTGTCATAATCGATGTGGGGTTGGGATGTAAATGAGTCTAGGGCACATACCTTGCAGTTAAGGTTTCTATAAAACTTAGTGGGCGCTGGAGCGTGCTGCTCCTTGCCTGGATCGGCTGTTGGGTAGTTAGACTGTGGTGCAGATGGGCCACATTTCAATGCGCCAAGGTATTGCTTCAATATACTAATATGTTACAGTCCAAGCTTGAGGGAATTGAAAATAAGGGGAGGTTTTAGTCAAAGGCTGCCTAAGTGAGGAAAAATCCTTAAAACAGTCAATTACATTGGGGTGAGGGGTTGTCTTACCTGTGGAGAGATACAGCAATGGAGATCTCTGTCCTCAGCAACAATGTGCTGTGTAGTAACCGGCTCAATGGCAGGCACTGGGCGCTGGTGCTTAGTGCTCTCATTTAAATAGAGCGGGAAACCACTGAAGGACCTCAGAGGGGTGCCAAAAGGGAGGAAGGACTATGGATGGGTGATAGCTGTGTGTAACAGCGGTGGCCATCTTGGGTGAGTGAAAAACCAAGTGCGGTTAGTGTGAAGTGCAATGCAAGGGCGTGCGTAAGTGTCAATGTGTGACAAAAAAGGAGTAATTTACGCATTAACTTGTTACAGTTATTTACAGAACATGCTTGGGATAATGGCCTGCACAATTGGAAGTAAAATTTGAACATGTACTGACGAATGTGGTATATACAGTTGAAGGTCACAGTTTGTGGCATATACAGGTACAAGTCAAGGTTAAGAATGTTCTCAAGAGATCAACCAGAACAACCAATTAAAATCCAAGGTGTTGCAGTATGGTATTAGTCAATTCATAAGAGGGTAGTCCAGTCCTCATTCCTATTCAGGCCATTTTTGATTGTATCAAAAAGGATTATTGCTTTTAGTTCTTCACGGTTTAACAAATGGGTCATGTTGCCTCCTCTCTGTGGCAATTTGAGTACCTTCAGAATCGTCCAGCGGATGTCATCTTCGTTGTGTTTGGCATCCGTGAAATGTTCCACCAGTGGTGCGTTGGGTGTGTTACACCTGATACGACTTCTGTGCTGTCCAATTCTTGTCTTTACTTTTTGTGTAGTCTGGCCAATGTACAGTTTCATGCAAGGACAATGTATTAAATAGATAACATTGCAGGTATTGCAATTAGAGAAGGCATCCGAATTAACTGTAATGTTATTGGCAGTGAAACTTTTGCCTTCAATCGTAAAATCACAAACATTACAACCACCACATTTGAAATGTCCTAGGATAGGAGAAAGACCCCAAAAAGAATCAAGTGTTACATGGGGGAAAGTAAAGACAAGAATTGGACAGCACAGAAGTCGTATCAGGTGTAACACACCCAACGCACCACTGGTGGAACATTTCACGGATGCCAAACACAACGAAGATGACATCCGCTGGACAATTCTGAAGGTACTCAAATTGCCACAGAGAGGAGGCAACATGACCCATTTGTTAAACCGTGAAGAACTAAAAGCAATAATCCTTTTTGATACAATCAAAAATGGCCTGAATAGGAATGAGGACTGGACTACCCTCTTATGAATTGACTAATACCATACTGCAACACCTTGGATTTTAATTGGTTGTTCTGGTTGATCTCTTGAGAAAATTCTTAACCTTGACTTGTACCTGTATATGCCACAAACTGTGACCTTCAACTGTATATACCACATTCGTCAGTACATGTTCATATTTTACTTCCAATTGTGCAGGCCATTATCCCAAGCATGTTCTGTAAATAACTGTAATAAGTTAATGCGTAAATTACTCCTTTTTTGTCACACATTGACACTTACGCACGCCCTTGCATTGCACTTCACACTAACCGCACTTGGTTTTTCACTCACCCAAGATGGCCACCGCTGTTACACACAGCTATCACCCATCCATAGTCCTTCCTCCCTTTTGGCACCCCTCTGAGGTCCTTCAGTGGTTTCCCGCTCTATTTAAATGAGAGCACTAAGCACCAGCGCCCAGTGCCTGCCATTGAGCCGGTTACTAAACAGCACATTGTTGCTGAGGACAGAGATCTCCATTGCTGTATCTCTCCACAGGTAAGACAACCCCTCACCCCGATGTAATTGACTGTTTTAAGGATTTTTCCTCACTTAGGCAGCCTTTGACTAAAACCTCCCCTTATTTTCAATTCCCTCAAGCTTGGACTGTAACATATTAGTATATTGAAGCAATACCTTGGCGCATTGAAATGTGGCCCATCTGCACCACAGTCTAACTACCCAACAGCCGATCCAGGCAAGGAGCAGCACGCTCCAGCGCCCACTAAGTTTTACAGAAACCTTAACTGCAAGGTATGTGCCCTAGACTCATTTACATCCCAACCCCACATCGATTATGACACACCAAATCCAACCGCAATGTAACTTTTTTCACAGCGACCAAACCAAAAGCAACAACGCTGTTCTTCATTGTCAGTTTCCACTCTGACCTACCATATGTGATACCCCTATGTCCTCAATTGGGGTAAGCATACATGTTACACTTACTTTTCTCACTGAGTCACGCGCCATTCCGTAATGGTTAACACCCCCGGTTACGTGTTTCTCATAACTTCACATCCTCCCAATACCGGTTCTTATTTTTTAATAAATACGACTGTCCCCCATGCCGCTCACGATCGGAATGCACATTCACACACCTTTAATAACTCACGTGGTTCTAATTTTTAAACCATTTTTACGTAGAAACTAGGTAGCCTTCCAAACACCTCCAGTTATTCATCATTCCCCCATTGAATGTCACTTATTAAATCCTGCTTGTCATAGCACACTCACAAACAAATCCCCACTCACTTGACCGGAATAGGCCCGAGCACGATCGTTTTAACCACAACTCCATGTGCACAATTGATAACCTTGACCTTCTGACATGCTATAACTTTCGAGTAATCTTAATATGTTCTAAGTTTTCCCTTGTTCACACAAGCTATTTTCTTTGTTTTCTTTACTCTGACAGGCGTTAAAAACCAGGCAAATGTTATAAATTTAGTCCTGAAGATGATCCCGTTAATCAATGAGCTTGGGATCGAAATGTCGACTTTTTAAAAATAGTGCCACAAATATCCATTGTGCTTACTCGTTGTGGTCTGTATTTTGTCAAACTTGCTACAACTTCATTTATGCCTGCAAGTTGCAACGGCTCTCAGTCTTTGCCTGTAACTGTTGTTTGTCCTAAACTGTCTGCATTGTTATTCCATTTTTCCCCCCGCACGTTCCCCATGCTGTAGGATGCAGGATTGTGCCCCACGATAAATGTAGTGTTTTCATTATCCTTGACCATATATTTTAGTATCTGAAAAATAAAAATCCCCTGTCCGGCTGGACATCGGATGTGTATAGTAACCCATTGTGATTTAATTTTATGTAAAATTGTGTGTCTGCTCAGGACCATTGTTTTCTACATATATATGTGCGACAACCTCTCCCACTTCTTCCAAGAAAAGATCGCAACCATATACAGAAACTTTAAACCCAAGCCCACCTCTTCCGACTTCCTCAACAGAAACGCCACCACCGTAACCAACACGAACCACACATTGACCACCTGGAACATCCTCCCCACCCAGGACCCCACCTCCACCTTAAAATGCATCCACTATGGAGCTCCCATATCACCTGCACTACATCTTCAACCTCAGAAACCAAAGGATCAGCCAGGAACTCACCACCCTTTTACACAACTCATTTGCCATCGCAACATTTGACTATGCCTAGAAACATGCCAAAGTCATACGACTACTCAAACGACCTTCCACCAACCCCAGCGAACTCAAAAACGACCAGCCAATCTGTCTATCCCCATTTCCAACAAAAGTGCTGGAAAAGATCATCAACAATTGACTCATGACATACCTGGAGCAGAATCAGCTACCCAAAGCCTCCCAATCTGGCTTCCGCAGCAATCACAGCACAGAAATCGTCCTGATTGCAGCCACCGACGACATCCGAACCCTCCTCGACTGAGGAGAAACAGCTGCTTTGATCCTCCTTGACCTCTCAGCAGCCTTTGACACTGTATCCAACCACACACTGATCGTAAGACTCCACTACATCGGCATCCATGGGGATGCGCTCAGATGGATCACCTCCTTTCTCAATGGATGAACCCAGAGGATCCACCTCCCACCTTTCACCTCTGAATGCAAACAGATCACCTGCGGTGTCCCCCAGGGCTCATTTCTCACCCCACACTATTCAACACATATGACCCCGCTGCCCAACATCGTCAGATCCCATGGTCTCATCATAGTTTCCTATGCAGACAACACCCAACTCATCCCCTCACTCACTGACGACCACACCACCACCAGAACCAACTTCAACAGATGTATGACAAACCTTACAGACTGGATGAAGAACAACTGCCTGCAGCTGAACACAGACAAGACGGAAGCACTGATCTTTGGCAACAGCTGCAACTCATGAAAGACTCTTGGTGGCCATCAGACCTAGGACACGCACCCACTCCCTTCCACCACGCCAGAAACCTCGGAATCATCATTGACAACAAGCTCACCATGAAATCAAAAATCAACTAAGCCTGCCCTGCCTTCTTCCTCACACAAGTGGCTAACCCTACTTACGAGATGCACCGTGACACAAGCCCTCATCACCAGGCGACTGGAATATGGTAATGCCCTCTATGTAGGAATCACCGCACACCTTCTACTGAGACTTCAGACCATACAGAACACCGCAGCCAGGCTCATCCTCAACCTTCCCCGATGAACACACATCACACCCCACCTCAGGAAACTCCACTGGCTCCCCGTACAGAAGAGATGCCAATTCAAGCTGCTAACGCACAAACACAAGGCTCTAAACAACCAAGGACCAGCCTATATTAACTACAGCCTATATTAACTACAGCCTATGTTAACCACCAACAATCAAGAAGACTACGCTCCACCTCCCTTTTACTTGCCCATACTGCCCACATCTACCGAAGCAGAAGTGGAGAACGATCCTTTTCCCACATCACAACAATTCCGGATTCCGAATGGCCCTCAAGACCTGGCTGTTCGAATAAGCCTCCGGGGCCTGCAAGCGCCTGGATACCTATCGGGTGATTAGCGGCACTTTATAAATTCTGATTGATTGATCGAATGATATCCCTGGATAGGGTAGTCAATTGTATTAACAAAGAGCATGTTGACAGAATCAGTGACAGTACGACTGAATGTTGATCAGTGGAGGTGTTGACCATGACAGAGTAGACATCAATGGAGTGATCATCGATGTAGCTCTGTCGATGGCTCAGTCGGCGATCACATGACGGTCGTTTGAGGAGGTCCTCTATTAGAAGGTCATTGTTGGCTCCATATGGGTGACTTGGTCTTTGTCAAAACTGTCTTTTTTACCCCGTAAATGATAGTTTGGGTGATAGACCTGGAAGAACCCCAGATGGGTGGAATTTTAGTGCTATAGTGAGTGCAGAGTACTCTAAAGTTTTTTACATAGATTCAGAAAAGAACACGCATTTTGTCTTGAGAAAGCGGTAAATGCGTGCTTCTTAAGAGAAATTCAACAACAGAAGTTCAACATTTGTTCTTTTAACGCCACCTTCATGGAAGTGTTTGGAGAAGCAATCTTCATGCAATCATAACCTGACAAGGGGGCATCCACTTCAGAGTGGAATCATTTCCTGAAGGAACAGGACTGGCAGTCTCTCCTGATGTTTTAGGGTCTCTGGAGAGAAGGTATTGCAGATATCACAAAGAGAAGCTTTGCCACAGGGATACAAGCACTACAGACGTACATAATGACTAACAGCATAGTTCTTTCATGGCACACAAAAAACGCATATCAAGAAGGCAGATCACTTCTCATCATTTGTCACTGTGAAAGTTGGACATTTCCCTCCAGGGGCATAAATGATTAAATCACTTCAGAAATAGCTCAAAGTTGAGCATAACTGAGGCTAGGGCTGACTGAAACCTAGGAAAGATAATGAAAACTGAAAACCCAAAGAAAACCTAGAGCTATCGAGTAAAAGAGTTGACTCTTTACTGGGAATCTATCACTAATGATGTGTTATAGACATCAGAGCTATGGTGGCATCTTGTGGTGTGGTCAGCACATTGGCCTATATGCCTGAAGTTTGGGCTGTTTCAAATAAGGTGAATGTGGTTCTAAACAAGCACTGTTGTTCCCATGGTTATAGTAAAACTGTGTCCTACTATTTTAAAGTTCTGTGGACCCTGAGCCAGATGACAAACAAATGATTCAAGCATGTGACTCCATGAAAGATTGTCGATGAATTAAACTTGATGATGTTTGGCAAACCGATAAATTGGATAGCCATTCTAAATATCTAAGAGTGTTGAATGGCTATTAAATGTTTCATTTATGATAGTAATTGAGAAAACCTGGTCTCAGCTGCTGAGTTATAACTGGAATACTGACACAGTAAGCAGTAGTCAGCATGAGCATTCTACAGTTGCTGAGACCCCAACAACCATGAGAAGGGTATAAAGATTATTTCAACAACATAAACTGGTTACTCCCTAAAATTGATCCTACAGATCTAAATAATCCAGCCTCTTTTTGCTCCTACAATTACAGTAACAATGAAAGAATGATACCTTGCTTCTCTTACTATATATGAATGCAAGGAATTGCATTAACTGGATTAACTTATAATACATACTTTATGATTTTTTTTTAATGTTTCCATTCTTTTATAAGGATGTAACTTTTTTGCAGCAGTTAATGCTTTTAGGGAATATATGGGGTGACGAAGATGACAAAGAACATAAGCTCTCTTTTTTAAACAAGCAATGCAAAACCAACGGGCCTGGCTTTAATATGCCAACACATTCAAATACAGGCATTCTCAAATGTTGTTTACATGTGATACATACACAAGTGTATAAACTTAAAGCCTGCCCTATTGGCTTTGACAATGCTGGGGGAAATAGCAGCACATGGGAATTTCTTTGGTGTAGAATGTTTACAGGGTTGTGGCTGACCAATTCTTCAAGCTGAGTTCAATCACAAGCAGCCTGCTCATGAAACCTAGTATACCAGGGTCTATGTTGTTAAATTGTTTGACCAACCTTGTAGAAAGGCCTTGGTGCATCTACATGATGCACTGAAGGAGCTAACCAGGGATTTCTGCAAAATCCAATGACGCAGAGCCAAGTTTAAGGCAGTTCAATGCTCCAGGAGAAAAAAGTTTCAAAATGAATCCTTGGGAAAGTGGTTATGGGCGGCTGTATGAAAGATACTAGAGCCTTCTGGGCAATGGCTAATAACATCAAAACTGCAACTGTTAAATCTGATATTGTTATCACTACCATCACCCGGAGGCCTTGGTCAACCATTGAAAAAGGTTTATGGGTCCCATATCTTCACCCAGCATGTGGAAGATGAGGTGGCTTTTTCACTAGCCCTGGAATTTACCTTGAAGAAGTTACAGAGGCGATTAATAAGAGTCCCTCAAAAAAGGCCCCAGGGCCGGATGGGGTGCCCATTGATTTGTATGAATCCCTTTCGGAATTGTGTGCTTCCCTGTTGTGTATTTGTTGTAATGCCTTTAGTAAGTAGGGACTCCCTCAATTATGGCACACTGCTGTCATTGTACTAATCTTTAAAAAGGTTAATCGAAGAGTTACTTACCTTCGGTAACGATGTATCTGGTAGAGACATAGTCTAGCCACAGATTCCGTAACTTAGAATATCCCCAGGCGTCAGACTGGATCCAGAAAGTTTTCTGCAGCAGCGCCTCTGCGTGCCGGGGGGTGGCACCGCCCAGCTCTACCCTGACGTCGTCCACAAACATGACGTATGCAGAGCCATATATGCCCCTCCCGGCACACTGCCGTCCGTTTTCATCTGAGAAACGTTTCCGCGTCAGAACGCGGAGCCATCACCAAAAAACGGTGAGAATATGGGAACAGTATGCAAAAATGATGAAAAAATAGAAGAAATTGACAGGTGAGACACAGCAGTGCTCTGAAGAGCCACCCCGCAAGAGCGAAGGCTCAATCAATGTTAAAGGGAGACAAGGATGTGGAAAAACAGCCTGGCAGAGGAAAGAAAGTCCGCATCCAGAAATTAAAACCGTGAAGGAGAACAAGTCCGGAACACAAGATTAAGAAGAGGTCTCCACAAGACGTCACCAGAAAGTGACGTCGCAACCCAAATGCAAGACCCCTAGAAGTAAAGAGTCAATAGATCTGAAGTAAAAGGCCGCAGGGGTGGCAAAGGCCACAAGGCAATGGAGAAGGGGAGAGCGGGATGGTGGGAAAAAGCGTGAATAGATTTCACACCGTACAATCCAGGCCGAGGGCTGGAAAGAACACAGGATCTATAAACATACCGCCTAATCTTGAGAATGGGCGGAATGGAGCAGAGAAACGGAATAAAGCAGTCTGTGTTGGAGTGAGAGAATATCACTTTGCAAAAGGAAAAGCCACCTTAAGGGAGTCAAGTATAGAAAGCCCCAACCTGAAAAGGTCATCGCAGAACGGGGAGGACGGGAGGGCGTTAAGGAATCTGCAGATAGACTATGTCTCTACCAGATTCATCGTTACCAAAGATAAGTAACTTGTTCATCTGAGAGAGACGTCTAGCCGCAGATTCCTTAACTTAGAATAGATACCAAAGCCATACCCATGGAGGAGGTGGGTCTGCGACTGAACCCCACCAAGTTCCTGAGAGAACTTAGTAATCCATAAGGTGAGTAAAATAGCACCGTCAACCTTTGGGACGAACCATAGTGAGGACAGTAATGTAGCGCAGTTAACCGCCAGACCATGAAGCTCTAAAGAGAACGGAAAACACTGGGAGGCAAAGGCACTAGAAGCCGTTAAGAACAGCACACAAACCCCTTTGTGTATTCCTGGGTTGAAAGAAGGAAAGCACAGAGCCAGGATGCCCTTGGCAAGGTGAGATGGTTATCACATTGAAAAAGGGTTTGAGGGATCCACAGGACCCGAGGTGGCAACAGAAAGCAAAAGCAATCACTGGTCGACCAAGCAGAACAGGGGAAAAAAGGGCATGTAGAACCTGCACCTGCAAAGACACGTGGGGCAGCAGTGGCAAGAAGCTGACCCTTATCCAGTAAGTGCCAGCATGGAAGAAACCATATACTAGATATGCTGGAGGAAAAAGGAAGGTCATGACTTCGCAAGAAGTGGAGTTGAACCGAGGGTTTGAGAGAGAGCTGCCGAAGCAACGTGTCGCCTGCAGCAAAGCCTCGTGACGGTAACCGGTATGACAGAGACATCGCACACCGGTCTAATATGTACAACCGCGAAAAGGAGCCCTGTTGAAACCTGCACCAGCAACACACAAGTGACAGCAGTGGCAGGATGTCAATCCGCGGCCATAAGGTGCCAGTAGTATGAAGGCCCAAGACAAGCCAGGACTTAGGCGGTGTGTCACAACTCGGATTAAGTACACCTTGCAAATCAGTTGATCTCCCAGACAGAACCATTGCTTTCTTTAGGACACTACATAAGAGGTGCGGAACAAGCAAACCGGGCCAAGAACCACAGACACCACATGAATAAAAGAGCCTGCACGGATCCGCCTGGTAAGAACACAGAAACACAGAGCAGATATAGAGCAGGAGGAAAAACATTAAAACCATGAAAACGTGACCCAACAAGAGTCCAAAGTATGCTGAAATTACTCGCAGTCATGTGGAAACTGAGTAGGACAATGTCCAATGCAGTAAGTAACCCATGCCCCTTGCCCGAGAGGAACAACAGTCTCCTGCAAGACAGAGTAGGGGGAAGAAAATTAGTCACGACAGTGGAAAAAGTGAGGACAAATGTAAAGGTCCCGGACCCCAAGAAGCGAGTATTCCAAGGAAAACACGCCCCTTTGAGAGTGCACAGCATAAACCTAAGCAAAAGTGTGGAAACCCCATACGGAAACAGCAGGGATTATGGAAACCGCTGTAGAATAAGTGGCCAGAAGGAGGCCATGACCACGCACAGCAGAGAACATCAGCTAATCCACTACCTTGGAGGACAAACCCAGAAGGGCTGTTCGTCCAAGTTGCACCAATAAGCAAGCCGCACAGCGGCAAATAGGGTGTCAGTTGTGAAAAAAAAAACTGCGACAACAAGGTGTCCCGCCAGGCGTGCGAGATAAGACACCGCAAGGCATGGACCTATGCCAGGTTCCGATGCACCACAGACAGACCAACCCAGACATGCAATAGAGCAATGCTGTACAAGGATCACTGTAGGAATAAACAAGTGGCATCCAGCAGGATGTCCACGGGGAGACTCCATAGGACAACCCAGACATGCAATAGAGCAATGCTGTACAAGGATCACTGTAGGAATAAACAAGTGGCATCCAGCAGGATGTCCACGGGGAAACTCCATAGGAGCGTACCAAGGCAAAGGCAGAACCTAATGCCAGCAAATATTCCACATAGGGTAAGGCTAATCCCCAGTAGGGGTATCCTCTTGGGCTAAGCACACAGTCAGAGGACTGAAAAACAAGAGAAGCAGCCGAAAGGCTGTACTGAAAGAAAATAGAAATGGCAACCAGCCATGAACAGTAACCGGCACTAAAACTAACCAGTACATTAGGTTGGGTGCCGTAAGAGGACATCAAGATTTACTGCAGCCCGGACAAGAGACGGGAGACTGCCAAATCCACATGGCGGTCAAAAAGATCCACCCCATTGAACGACAGATCTCCGAGGGCATCCCGAATATGATCAGGGAAGCGACTGTCGCGCAGCCAAGCGTGGCGGCGTAAAGCCACAGTGCGAGCAAGGACCTGTCCCATAGAGTCAGTTGCATCAAGGGAAGACCAAAGGGAGAATTGTGCCATGCTCCTGCCATGTAGCAGAAGACAAAGCAATTCTGCCTGTGGCCCTTCTGAAACAGAAGGGAGAAGGTTCACAACTGAGTCCCAAAGAGCGGAGGATGCGCGTGCAAACACACAGGCCGGACGCTTGCGCTGACAGAGGCGAAAAGCCGGCGACCACAATCATCCAGCCACCTAGACTCCCTAGTGGGAGTTAACAATGGCAAAGAGGGTGAAGACTATAAATCAAAAGCCGCCTGAACAACTAGGCCCTGAGCTGTTGGGTGAAGAGACAGAAAAAGAGGATCACCAGAGCAGGGCGGTGCCGAAGAGCAATAGCCCGATCAACAGGGTAACCAGAAGAGGGTCTTGACCATGTGCCACGCAGGATGTCAAGTAGAGAGTTCCTCAAGGGCAGCAAAGGTTCTACTTCAATAGGCTCCAAATGGAGCACAACCAATAAAGGATCAGAAAGTAGAGGCACCACAGGAGGCTGAAAGCCGAGTACAGCAGCCGCCCCATGAAAAGCGTGCGCAAAGGCAGCACTAGATTCAGTTGCCATCCATGTAGGTGAATACAAACCATCAGTAGGAGATGGTTGAAGGCTAATCCTGCCACTAGACATGAGGAGTGAAGGAGCCGGAGACTGACCCGAAGGCCAGGCAACACAGGGTACTTGCACCCTGGTTCCTTGATCTGGGGAGTCCAGGGAAGCATCAGGTTCCAAATGAGGAGGTGTAAATGGTAGTACCGGCATCGACGGACGCCGCGTTGGAGACCTATCGCCGCCCGAGGAGTCGGGGGGAGCAACAACCAAGGGAAGCGGAATCAACGCCGGTACCGGCGTCGATCGATGTCGCATCGCAGTCGCTCGGACGTCGACGACCTCCACAGGGGACGCGACCGGGACACCGACCGATGTCGATCCCAGTGCAACCTGCCTGAAGGAAGCATGAGGTGCCGAGGCCGGCGTTGAGCCTGATGTAGTACCCGGCGTCGACCCTTGCGTAGCCAGTGCCACCTCTGACATCGGCTCAGGAAGCCGCACAGGGATATGTGCTGACAGACAGGGAGGGCTGTGCTCTGGGTCCTGGCTCGGTGGCATCCCGTCGGCTCCGGAATCGGAGTCGGTGCACACAGCTGGTGCGGGGGAAACGTCCGCAGACGAAGACCCTGCATGAGTGCCTGCTACCACTGTGGGACCCGAAGGCGCACCAGGGAGAGGGGCCGACTCAAAGCAAGCCTGTAGTGCCTTTGAATAAGCCTCCATTTGGGCACGCGTTGCCCCAACACCCACAAAGGGTGGATACTGAGGATGAGGCTGCCGTGCACCCTTACCCAGTGCGAGAGGAATGGGCGACAGCGGCAAGGACATTGGATGAAGATCTCCGTAAGCGACGCCTGTGCTTACGCTTACCTGTTGTCGCACAGCGGTCACAGGAGCAACCTCGGGAACGAGCCCGATCCAGAGAGGAAGAGCAGCGACGGGAGGCAGCCGGACCAGACATCAGTGCGGCCAGCAATTTCATGCGACGCTCCCTCAAGGACTTCGGTTTCATCCTCTGACAGGCATCACAGTCCTTGGAGTCGTGGTGCATGCCGATGCACCACATACAGATGAGGTGTGGGTCAGTGCCAGACATCTGACGCGCACAGACTTCACAAGCCTTAAGGCCGGAAGGCATTGCACACTGTTCCCACAACACCTGAGGGTGTCGAGAAGGACCAAAAACCAGGCCAAGGAACTGCTGGTTTTCCAGGATCTGCGCTCAGACGTGGAAAAGAAGAAAACGGACATCAGCACGCCAGGAGGGCATATATGCCTCTGTTGACGTCATGTCCAGGCGGCAGAGGTGCTGCTGCAAAAAATCTTCCGGATTCAGTCTGACACCTGGGGATATTCTAAGTGAAGAATCTTCGGTTAGACGTCTCTATCAGATCTCAATCTCCAGGGTGCTACTGGACCATATCCCTGCTGGATTC
The DNA here is from genome assembly GCF_964204655.1 of Triturus cristatus. Taxonomy (NCBI): domain Eukaryota; kingdom Metazoa; phylum Chordata; class Amphibia; order Caudata; family Salamandridae; genus Triturus; species Triturus cristatus. The sequence goes on along the minus strand of NC_140591.1, from coordinate 720,494,839 downwards.
AGCTGTCAAGCTGGCAGGGAGAGTTGGTATGGAGCATCTTCTAGCCTTGTATCAAGAGACAGACATGCTGTTGGAGGTGCAGTATGGGTTTTGTGTGGGGCTCAGCAAAACCAAAGGAAATGATGGACGGAGTGTTGAGCATTGCAAGCACTCACCCCCAGTCAACTGATCTTTGGTTTTGCTTTGTTCGCCATAAGTTGGCAGGGTATGCTCAGACGTGAGTCCCTTGCTCACTTTGCCACTGGATTCAAGCAAGCCTGGCTGAAGACGGCTGTAATGCCAGAAACCGGTCCTAGGAAGCTTGTTTCCAGTCCAGGGAAGACATGGCTTGGCAGTTCGGGCTGGACTGTTCCCATGAGGCACAGGGTCAGACTGATTTGCATATGGCCATGTCTGAACTGGGGTGGCAGAGTGGGCTAAAGAACGGTGGTGGATTAAACCCAGATTAGTTGACTGGGGGTGAGTGCTTGCAATGCTCAACACTCCGTCCATCATTTCCTTTGGTTTTGCTTTGTTCGCCATAAGTTGGCAGGGTATGCTCAGACGTGAGTCCCTTGCTCACTTTGCCACTGGATTCAAGCAAGCCTGGCTGAAGACGGCTGAAATGCCAGAAACCGGTCCTAGGAAGCTTGTTTCCGGTCCAGGGAAGACATGGCTTGGTAGTTCGGGCTGGACTGTTCCCATGAGGCACAGGGTCAGACTGATTTGCATATGGCCATGTCTGAACTGGGGTGGCAGAGTGGGCTAAAGAACGGTGATGGATTAAACCCAGATCAGTTGACTGGGGGTGAGTGCTTGCAATGTTCAACACTCCGTCCATCATTTCCTTTGGTTTTTGCTTTGTTCGCCATAAATTGGCAGGGTATGATCAGACGTGAGTCCCTTGCTCACTTTGCCACTGGATTCAAGCAAGCCTGGCTGAAGACGGCTGAAATGCCAGAAACCGGTCCTAGGAAGCTTGTTTCCGGTCCAGGGAAGACATGGCTTGGTAGTTCGGGCTGGACTGTTCCCATGAGGCACAGGGTCAGACTGATTTGCATATGGCCATGTCTGAACTGGGGTGGCAGAGTGGGCTAAAGAACGGTGATGGATTAAACCCAGATCAGTTGACTGGGGGTGAGTGCTTGCAATGTTCAACACTCCGTCCATCATTTCCTTTGGTTTTTGTTTTGTGAGGGGCTCGGCATGGTGTAACTTGCACCTCCTGATCAGCAAATATGCTGTTGTAAAGCAGGGCTCCATCTGCCTGGCCTTCATGGACCTCCCCTGCACCTTCAACAGCATGGTAAGGTCTAAACTGTGGGATATTTTGATTAATCTAGGGGTGGACTGTGACCTGGTGCAGTTCTTGAGAGAACGGTATTATGATTTGTCTGCCTCAGTTCGGTATGGTCCATTAGGTGAGCAGACAGATAGCTTTAAGCTGGGGAGTGGGGTGCGCCAGGGTTGTGCCCTTGATCCATTGTTGTTTCTTTGATATATTAATGGCATAGGCACAACACTGTCTAATAAAGTTTTGGAAACCCCCTCAATAGGCAAGCAAAAGGTCCGAGTTTACTGTAGGCAGTTGACGCAGTTTTACTCTCCAGAACCCACAATAGTCTTAATATTTTATTTCAATAATTTTTTTATGCTTATGTGGTCACTTGGTCAAGGGGAATGGCCAAGATGGCGGCATGCACAGACGCGCATTGCTGAGCTCCGTACGAGGCCTGCCCAAACATCCTGGCTATACATCGCATGTGCCACTTATGCAAGGCGCAATTAATGGATAATGCATTCTGAGATCGTGCTGACCCCGCTGCTGGAGCAGATCTATGGTAAGAAGAAAGTCCCGGCACTGTGATGACCTGCGACCACGGACCTAGAGTGTGGGGGATCCACCTGGCCGAGGCTGAGAGCGGAAGATGAGGGGAGGAGCACCCGAATCGGAATTGCTGGAGAGCGTGGACAGCGGCACTCTTGGAAACAAGCCTGCTAGGGGACAGAAAACATCGCATGCCCGATCAAGACAGGTCGCCGAGACTTGCGGACGCCCCAGCTCGTGTGGAACAGGCCTTGTGCCTGGACAGGCGCTGCAGCTGTGCCCTCCCTTCCTTACTGCTTGAGTGGCCCTCGGCTTCGTTTGCAAGGTGACTGCCGCTGAAGCTGGCCTCAACCCTGTGAGTACTAGCTGCACAAATGCCTGGCGATGGATTTCCAGTGGCGTGGGGGCGAATGAGACTAAGTACCTGCTATTGCTACCACCTCCACATCGGGCCCATGCAACTGTAAAACAGTGCCTATCTCCGCACGTGGGGCAACGTCCATTACTACATTGAAGGCACCGCGACTCACTCTTTATCTCAAGGCTGCAAGAATGTTCCACCAGCTCTCCCTGTGTGCTACTATGGGATGCTGTTGGAGGACCTGGGCTGGCGCTGTTCTCTCCTGCGGTGCAGGCACCATTTTGGGGGCGAGGAGTGGTCGAGGGCTCTGTAGTGAGTTTGGGGCACCTATACGATAACGCGACATTCCCCCCCACCCCTCCATGTGGTCTGTTTTGTATCATGACCTCTCCTCACCGGACTTTTACAATGTAAGTAGGTTTATACTTTTCTCGCCAGTGGGCCCCTGCACTATATTCTAGACCCACCTGAGTCATATTGCTACGGAAGTACCTTGAGACTCTCTTGTGTGCTCCTGTTCATAGTGTACAGGTTCAATTCTCCCTATATATGGTGGTGGTGCTGAGGACATTCAAAAACTGTTCCCACCATACATCCCCCCACGCACCCTTAGATCTGCCAGCCTGGGTCTCATTAAGATCGCAAAGACCCGACAGGCGAGATGGGGGGCAAGGCAATATCTCAATGTGCGGCAAAGCTCTGGAACAATCTATGAAGCTCCAACCCAACTTTCAGCATTTTAGGAAGAGCCTGAAACCTTTGCTGTTTACATCCGTATAGGCCTCCACCAACCATGGTGCACTATTCCTGTCACACACCCCAGCGCCAAGTCGCCACGGCAATCGAGCGCTATATAAGCACATAAACAAACAAATGTACGATAATATCACACAGGCACACCTTTAACGTTACGCTCCAGCAATAAAAGGCAAGATGGGAAAGCCCCGCTCAGGCAAGGCACAATCCCAGCCGACTGATACAACAACTTCTGCTACCGGGGGGAACGATGCCTCACAACATGCTGCCTCAAATATGAACGCTCCATCAGACCATTCACATCAGTTTGACTAACTGATGGCAGCGATATTGGACATTAAAACTACACTGGGTCCAAAAATTGACACATTACATGCAAAAATGGGTTTCTTGAGAGAAGATCATACAAAACTTAAGAGTCGGAATCCTTACGCCCTACTGTGTCCACGGCTACAGACCAGATAAAATCTCTACAGCAAGAGGTGGAATACTTGATGAGCTGGGTGGAGGACCAGGAAGGTTGATCCCGCAGAAACAATATTCGTATCGTGGGATTACTGGAATGGGTAGAGGGGACCTGTACCTAGAGTCCTGACTCTCAAAAGCTATCCTAAAGGGCAACGTTTCGAAATTTTTCTCAAAGCATGAGCGCACAGGGTTCCGGGTGGCCCTCCACGCCCGGGCAACCCACCTAGGCCAGTGGTGGCGAGGTTGTTTAATTACCGTGACAGAGCGCATATACTCTAAGTGACTAGATCTAGTGGCCCCTGGCAGGTGGAGAATGCAACAGTACACATTTACCAGGAGTACACCCTGCAGATCCTCCTATATGTAAGCCAAGCAATGCCTCAGGGAACATCAGATACAATACGCATTGCAATACCCAGCCGAATTGTGTATCCATCACAAAGACAGCAATATATACTGCTCTACCCCTGAGGAGGCCTGGTCGTGGATATATCAAAATGGATTGGAATGTGCACAGGCAATAAAGACGGCAGAACATCTGAATATCTCTACGACGGCCAACAGGTCCGACTCAGATTCAGATGCAGTGAAAGATCGGTTGTTGTCCCTAACAGTCTCACAACATGCAGAGCTGAGGGGAGGAGGCCCAGAGATTACCCCACAGACAGCAGATGAACTTGGGTGATGCACCACCAATCATTTTGAGTGTTTGTGGATCGGGCATAGATGATTTGCCTCCGGTATCGGGTTCGACTTGGTTACCTTTATCTCGCTTTGTGCAAAAACAAGGTGCTGACCCATAGGATATAGCAATCTTATTCCCTATCTGGCAGACAATATCAGATTGTACGATGTATTCCTTGCCCCCTAGCAACGTTAAGTGGCTGTTAATGCATTCAATTTAAAATAAGTTCGATAGGATTTCAGTGCAGATGGCCAATTGCCCGTTGGCAAGCTGGCCTTGGATGGGGAGTTGGGGAATTTTTATTGTTTAAAGCGATCTCTCTCTCTTGCTATGATATGTATAAAATACAGGATGAATATTGTTGTGAACAGCATTGTGATCATGGGGAGAAGGGCAGGAATATTGGCATGGATGTTGGGGCTGGAGAGCCGCATACTCTAGTGCTTTGTTTCCTTTTTCCATTGTTGATTGGAAGGCAAACAGTAGTTACACTTTATTAACCTGGAATGTGTGGGGACTGGCAGGGTATGTCAAACGGCATAAAGTCTATCGATATCTGCATAGTCAAAAGATTAATCGCACTAATACAGGAAACGAATCTCACTACACAAACACTTGCCCCACTTCGCAAGCGTTAGAGGGTACAGTCATAGGAACCACATGTTCTGGGTATGCTATAGGCACCCTTATTTGGGTGGCACCAGGCATACCTTTAAAAGTGTTACACACCCGGATTGATACTCAAGGTCATTTTGTAGTGTTAGAGGGTCTTTTAGATGAATTCCCATTGGCATTAATCTTCCTGTATGCCCCGAGCACAGGCAAGCGCAGCTCCTGCAGACACTTACACCATCCCTGCTTTCTGACCCCACAGCACCACCATTCTGGGGAGGAGATTACAATTGCACTTATGATCTTGACCGGGATCGCTCGAGCCTGCTGCTTCTGGGGGTGCAATCCATTCAGTTAACACGACATATGAGAGACTGAACCAAACCTATGCAGTTGCGCGACGCATGACGCAGTCAACACCCTGAAACGCATACATACTCGCATTATTCCTCGCTACATGATCTCCACACAAGGATCAATGCAATATATTGCTCCATGGATGCTTCACCTAAGGTAGTGCATACCGAATACCTGGCGCATACACTCTCTGACCATAATCCACTACAATTACTCCTTTCGTGGGGCACCCACAGGGCTAGAATTCCGACCTGGGATCTCTCCGTCACAGCGCTTAGGGGCACGTCATTTTGCTTCTCTCTCTCACAAATGATCACTACATATTTCCAGAATAACACAGATACCACCTCAAACAGAGGCATATAATAAGACACATTTAAATCGGTCACTCGTGGACACGCCATCAAAACAACATATGGCTCAGGCAGGGCACTTACATCGGAGCTACAGAAACATGAGTCAGAAATTCAAAGGTGTGAACGATTGGCACCCACAGATCCCCATGTTGTTCGTCTGCTAGGTGAGACACGTCTGGCATATAAGAAGACATTAGATAGTCTCTGTGCGCTGGATTACAAGCAATATCTAGCTCGTCAACACCCAGAGGGTGACAAAGCAGGCAAAATGTGAAAACCGACACTTCACAACTTTTGCCATTTTGGCGATATAAAAAAATATGGGGGAGTTGGTAAATATGCAAGAGGCAATTAATGATTCCTTTCCTAAGTATTATACTTCTTTGTACAGCGTGCCTACTATTGATAATCTCCCCCATATCCAACGATTTCTGTCAAAGGTCCCACTCCCGTAGGTCACACAATCCCAGTATGACTCGTTTGAGGAAACCATCTCACTGGACGAAATAACTGATGCCATCAACCAGCTAGCGGTGGGAAAATCTCCGGGAACTGACGGCTGGCCCTCAGATCTCTTCTTTACTAACTCAAAACAACGTGTACCTCAGCTGTCCAATGTAAAATACGAGGCATTTGAGAGGGGAGAGCTTCCACCATCCTTGCATGAACCAGAAAGGGATCCTCCCCAGATGGCATTGTATCAGCCTCTGTCCCTTTTCAACGCCGACTATAACATTTTGGGGAAAGTACTGGCCAACAGGCTAATAGAAGCAGCACCCCTTTTGATACATGAAGACAAAAATGGCTTCATCCCGGGGAGGAGTACTGGTCTGAATTTGCACCGGCTATTTAACATAACAACATAACAGGTGTATTTGTAAAGCGCACGATTACCCGTAGGTGTCCTGGTGCTGAATAACAGATGTTTATTGTTACCCAACTCAATGGTACTCATTTTATCAACCTCAGATGGATGAAAGGCTGAGTGGACCCGCCGGGATTTGAACCTGTGGCCAGGAGGTTGAACACAGGCCCTTACAGTGGCTGCTTTAGTCCACTGAGCCACCAGACCCGGCTTAAGCAGCCTTCGATATTGAAAAGGCATTTGACACCTTGGGTTGGCAATATTTGCTGGATGATTTGGGTAAATTTGGCATTGGACCTAAATATTTACGATGGGTGCGCATATTATACATGAGGCCGCAAGCAAGATTAAAGATGGGCCGCGTCACCTCTCCACAGGTCGTGATAGAGTGGGTCATCAGACAGGGCTGCCCCCAATCACCCATTTTGTTCGCATTGGCCATGGAACCTTTGGCATGCAGACTATGCTAACGAGTTTTGGACTGGGGCATCCACGCAGACAGACAATTGCATATAGTCTCGCTGTATGCTGATGATGTACTAGTCTACCTGCGGGCGAGATCACTGTACTGCAAGAACTGATGAGACACTTAGATACCCATGCTCAGGCCTCGAGTTATTTGGACTAAGTCTGTAATGTTCCCCAAGAAATAGTTTTCACCTGATCAGAGACAGACTATGCCTCGAATTCCGTTGGAATGGGCCTTCGACACTTTCAAGTATTTAGGTTTACAAATGTATCATTCCCGGTCAGATATTATAGATGGGAACCTGGGTAGAGCTTGCACAGCCTTTCCGTTCTAGCGGAGTCTTCCCTTGTCCCCTATGGGCAGGGTGGCCATTTCTAAAATGCTTTTATTCCCCCGGCTTCTGTATCTTTTTCACCGCCGTCTCTCAAAAGCTACCACAGAGTATATTTAAAGATCTGGAATCAATACTTGTTTCACTGATATGGGGGGGGGGTTTAAGATCCAGGGTGGCATTCTGTAAACTGTGCCTACCACTTACAGCTGGAGGATTGGGGGCACCCAATTACGAGCATTACTATGCTGCAGCACATCTCCAGTGGCCAATGAGATGGCTAGCGGGTGCCAATATTGCTGTGATGTCTTTTTGGGCGTCGTCACTAAGACAACCAGCCATAATGGAATGGCTATCGGGCTCCACAACTCTGCTACAGAGGAAGCAGGGTAACCTGCTAATGATGGCGGCTAGGTGCAGTTGGTTAAGATATGTGCTACTTAAAGGCTAAAGCAAACACAAGGAGATGATGGACGGAGCGCTGAAACTTTCAGACACTCACCCCCAGTCACAGATCTGGGTTGAATCCATCATCGTTCTTTAGCTCACTTCACCACTACAGTTAAGACACAACTATATGCAAATCAGTCTTGACCCTGTGCCTCATGAGAACAGTCCAGGTCGAACTGCCAAGCCATGTCTTCCCTGGACCAGAAACAAGCATCCTGGGACCGGTTTTGGGCTAACAACCCGCATTAGTCAGGCTAGCTTGAATCCAGTGCAAAGTGAGCAAGGGACCCACGTCTGGACATACCCTGCCAACTTAAGGCGAACAAAGCAAACACAAGGAGATGATGGACGGAGTGCTGAAACTTTTCAGACACTCACCCCCAGTCACAGATCTGGGTTGAATCCAACATCGTTCTTTAGTTCACTTCACCACCCCAGTTCAGACACAGCTATATGCAAATCAGTCTTGACCCTGTGCCTCATGGGAACAGTCCAGGCCGAACTGCCAAGCCATGTCTTCCCTGGACCAAAAACAAGATTCCTGGGACTGGTTTCAGGCTAACAGCCCTCATCAGCCAAGCTAGCTTGAATCCAGGGGCAAAGTGAGCAAGGGACCCACGTCTGGGCATACCCTGCCAACTTAGGACAAACATAGCAAACACAAGGAGATGATGGATGGAGCGCTGAAACTTTTCAGACACTCACCCCCAGTAAGAGATCTGGGTTGAATCCATCATCGTTCTTTTGCCACTGGATTAAAGCAAGCCTGGCTGAAGAGGGGTGTCATGTATCCGCTGATGTTTTAATCTTTGTGCAATGTTTTTTGTTTTTTTTGTTTTAAACAGTCCTTTATTTACTGTTCCACAATACACAGCTTCCAGCCTACAACCCTTCGGGCCGGCCGCGCAAAATATAACACCAGCATTGCTACGTATTTACACAGCCCAGTGCCGTCAACCCGGGGGTACGGCGGCGCTATAAAGTGCAAGTGTCTCACAGTTGAAAGGAGGATAGTGAAGGACTCATTTTCTCTTTTTTAAAAACATAAACCAGAACACGGTGCGAGGATATCGCCAGTGAGCCCACAACCAAAACAACCCCTTCCCCCCCCCACCCATTAATCCAGGCCACATTGTGAACACAGTAAGTTTGCCTATGTACCAGTGATGCGACTAGAGCACCCCCTTCCCAAGCCCGTGGGGCCACAGGGTCGCCAGGGTCCCTACATATCTCCCAAGCTGTCGTGCTCAGTGGACGGAGGCTCGCAAATGCCTCCCCTGAAATCGTTCCACCTGGACCACACCTCCACCCACTTCCGGGGTCACCCCCTCGCTACATACACAGTCTTTTCCTGTAGCATACACCAGTGCATGTCGTTGTGCCAATCTATCAGTTTTGGTGGTCGAGGGCTTCCCCAAAGTCTGGCAATGTTCCTTTTCGCTACCATTTGTCCGAGTGTCACCCAGAGCCTCCCCTTCGGGGGCAGGTCCGTCGGCTCCCATATATTAAGGAGACATCTCTTGGCCTCCGGGCGAATCTCCACCTCCCATACCTCCTGCATACACAACACAACCCTTCTCCAGTATCGTTGAATCTTCGGGCAGCACCATAATATATGGAAGAAGGTACCCGTGCCACCACATCCCCTCCTGCAGAGTACCGTGTCAGCCCTCCCCATTAAGTGTAGCCGAGTACAAGATATATATATTCTATGTAGTATCTTAAGTTGGATTAGTCGCAGTCGGGCTGATATCGCGACCTCACGGGGGGAGGCCAAAGCATACAGCCATTCTTCGTCGTCTATCTCCAGCCCCTCAGCAACCCATTTCTCTCTAAGGGGTAGGAGCAGGTCGGGGGGGTTATTAATTAGTTTTTTATACGTAAGCGATATGGCGTGTTCTGCAATATGCCGATCCAGTAATCTATCTTCAAGCGGGGAGGTTTGTGGTAGCTTGGTCTCAGGTGGGATGTTGGCCTGCAGGGAGTGTCGCACCTGTAAGTATCGGAAGTATTCGGTTTGTGCCAGCTCATATGTGTCCCGTAGGTGGGCGAACGTATGAATCCCTGCAGGGCCCCAAATATCCTTAATTTGGGAGATTCCGATCAAATCCCAGTCTGATCATGTCTGGGAGGGCAATACCGCCATCGTACCACCCCAACGTTAGCTTGGTCAATGCGATTCGGGGTGACCCGGCCCAAAGGAGGTCGCGCAGGGCCGTCTCAATCGCTACGAAGTAGGTGTTAGGGACTAAGTCTGGATAGTTTTGTAGCGCATAAAGAAATCGCGGTAGCGCTAGCATCTTAAACAGGGCTGCCCGGCCCAATAGAGACAGCGGTAGGTGCTGCCAGGATTTAGCCTCCCGTTGGAGCCGACTTAACTGTGGTTTGAGGTTCCGATCATAGAGTAGGGCCTTGTTAGTGGTGATGTATACTCCCAAGTACTTGAACCCGTCCGCTGCCACAGTGATGGGGCACGTGTCCGGGAGCCTCGGAGGGTCACCATGCAGGACGTAGAGATATGATTTGTTCCAGTTGACCCGGAAACCAGAATTACGACCGAAACTGGCAAGTATGTCGAGTACCACAATTATCGACCTGCGTGGCCTACAAAGGTACAAGAGGATGTCATCGGCATAGAGGGATATTCTGTCCTCCCACCCGTCCGCCCAAGCTATACCTTTCAAAGAAACGTCTTGCCTTATCCAGGCTGCGAGCGGTTCAAGGGAAAGGGCGAAGAGAAGGGGAGAGAGGGGGCATCCCTGCCTGGTCCCTCTCCCAAGTGTGAAAACCTCAGACACCTTATTGTTCACCAGTACTTGTGCCAGGGGTTCTGCATAAAGAAGTCGTACCCACGCTATAAAGTGGGGTCCAAAGCCCATTTTGCGCAGTACTGCGAACATGTACGGCCACTCTAGGGTGTCGAAGGCCATGGCGGCGTCCAAGGAGACTACCACCGCATCCTCCTGTAGTCTGTGGCGCTGCCCCAGTACGCCATTCAGCCGCCTAATGTTAAGGGCAGTGTTGCGATGGGGCATGAACCCCGATTGGTCGGGGTGGACCAACGAAGGCAGAACCGATTTGAGCCTATTGGCAAGCGCCTTGGCCAATATTTTGGGCTCCGCATTGAGGAGCGAAATCGGTCTATACGACGCACAGGAGTCTCTGGGCTTCCCTTCTTTCGGTATCGCCACTATGGTCGCTATGCGCTGATCGCGAGGCAGCACCCCTATCTCCCTGCTCTGGTCGAACATTAGTTTCAGGTACTTACTGGTGATGTCAGGTTTCAGCTTGTAAAGCTCTATGGGGAGGCCATTGGGCCCCAAAGCCTTACCAGGCCGGAGGTCTCCTATCGCACGCTGTAGCTCGTCCTCGGTAAGCGGGCTATCCATGGCCTCCCGATCCACCTCCGAGAGGGATGGCATTTGAATATCGGTTAAGAGGTCTATAGAGTCTTCCTCCGGGCGGTCCGACTCCCGCCTGTAGACCTGTTGGTAGTGTCTTGCAAACTGTCCCACTATTCCCCGGGGCTCTAACTACGCTCCCTGATTCGGTGCGGAGTTCTGGCACCACCTTCCTGGCCTGTTGTTTCTTCTCTAGCCAGGCTATTAGTTTCCCGGCCTTATCGCCCTGATCATAGAGTCTACCTATCTTATGCCGAGCCACAGTCTGAGCCTCTTGGGTAACCAGCGCTCGGTACTCCGCCTCCTTCAACTGCAGTTTGTGTCTGACGTCCCTGGCCCCAGTGTCCGATGCCTCCTTCTCTAGATCGTCCAGTTCAGCCTCAAGTGTCGTGACCTGCCCGCTCCGCTCCCTCCGTCTAAGCGAAATGACTGAGAGCGCCACCCCCCTGATCACGGGTTTGAATGCCTCCCACAGGGTGACGGGGGAGTCCACTGAGCCAATATTTTCGTCGAAGTAGCGTGCGATTGAGTGGGATATCTGCTTTCTGGTGTCCTCGTGTTTCAAATGCCAGGCATTTATTGGCACTATGCAGCCCTCACGATTGTTCCCAATTGTTATGTGCGTTAGGACCGGCGAGTGGTCTGAAATGCCTCTAGGCAGAAGCGCTGCCTCCCGTATTGTCATGCCATGTTGTAGCAAAGTAAGGATATAATCTAACCGTGAAAAGGAATGATGCGGCCCAGAGAAAAAGGTAAAGTGACTGTCTGCAGGATGGAGCAAGCGCCAAACGTCTGTGAGTCCAAAGGCCTCCAGAAAATCCGCCAACCACCTCTGCCCCTGGGGCAGTACTCTGGGGGGCTGCCTATCTTGGGTCCCAGACACCACTGCGTTAAAGTCCCCCCCCAGTACCAGTTGACCATCGGGAAGGGAAAGGAGCAACACGCCCAGGTCCGCGAAGGCCCGGGTTTGAAGGCCAGGCAGAACGTAAACAGAAAGTAGGTTGAGTATTCGGCCCTCCCACCGTCCAGATACAGCCGTGAGGAGGCCCTGGGGGTCAGTTTTAGTAAGGTCTATATGGAGGGGCAGAGAGCGACGTAGGAGGATCCCCACCCCCCTAGAGCCGGAGGTGAAGCCAGAGTGAGCTGCCAGAGTGTAGCCCCATCTGTTGAGGGCCTGACATACATTCCCCATCAAGTGAGTCCCTTGCAGTAGTACTACGTCCGGCTGGTGCCGCTTGATGAATTGTAAGACTATAGTGCGTTTTAGTCTGTCCCCCAGGCCATTAACATTCCAGCTGAGGACTTTCAAGCTTTTCTCCCATCTCCTAGCCATATTCGTCATGTTGTGAGGCGCTTCGTCCCACCACCCCGGCATTTCGGCTAACTCCATGACAACATAGTTCGTGTGACCGTAAAGAATCCCCAACTCCCCATCCCTCCCTGGTTCCCTCCCCACAGGTGTACTCAGTGCAAGCGATCCAAGAGCTGATAAACCATTCCCTCTGCCCTCCCCCCCCGCGACAGTGCCCAACATCCCTGCCCCCCTCTTCAAAAACAAACCCCCCCTCCCTGCCCCCTGCTCCGTGGGTTCCAAACTACCCACCACCCCAATTAGCAGAGCGCCTGTCGCCCAACCCACCCCGGTGAGACCCACCGAGGAAACTCTACGAGGGAAGTACGTGGGCCAGCCCCATCCTGGCCGCCCGCCCGTGGTGCCCACTACGTTCAGTCCCTCAGGCCAGCAGCGCATCAGCTAAACATCTCGCCCGGCTCCAAAACCCGAGCAGGCAGTCACGCTGCTCCGTGGAGCACACCATTTTGACATTCAACACCTTTTATACTTTACTGTCCGACGGCTTCTCTGTCAAGCGTTCGTGGCCTTATCTCGCTGTGGCGTCGCTGGGTGAGTCCCATCGGGGACTATTCGATCTCGAACGCCAGGACCGCTGACTCTGCTCAGCACCTTCTGCTCTCCCCACCACTGACCCCGGGGATGGGTGCCCTGTGTCTCGCCGTTGTGCGCCGTCCTGCCGAGGGGCCCCCGCAGTCTCAGTCGCGTCGAGCCACTCCTGCGCCATCGCAGGCGAGGTGAAGAAGAGGGATTTACCACCAAAGAGGACCTTCAGTTTGGCGGGAAAGAACATCATGTACCGAACCCCTCGGTCTCGTAGCGTCGCCTTAACCCCTTGGAAGGAGCGCCTCTCCTGTTGAACCTGGAGCGTGAAGTCCGGGAAGAAGCGAACCGTGGCCCCCTCGTACTGTAAGTCACCATGTTGCCTGGCAGCTTGGAGGATTGCGTCGCGATCTCGATAGTTTAGTATTTTAGCTATAATTGTTCGTGGTAGGGCCCCTGGTTTGGGTTTCGGGATCGGGGCTCTGTGAGCCCGTTCGACGGTGAAGAACTTCGACAGTCTCTTGGGTTTCAGGTGGCGGAGAATCAAATCCTCAATAAAGAGCTCCATACAGTCCCCTTCGAGTCCTTCTGCCACACCTACCACCCGTATATTGCTCCTCCGAGCCCTCCCCTCCTGGTCGTCGAGCCGTAGGGCCAGCTGCCGGTGTTGGTGCACAAGCTCGTTGACCCTGCCCTCAAGCCGCTTCTCCGATTCCCGCAGGGCTTTAATGTCCACCTCGTTGGTTTTGGACCGGTCCGTGGTCTTCCCCAAATCAGCACGGAGCAGATTCACCTCAATAGTGACCTTGTCCATTTTTGCCTCCAGGCTGGTACCGAGGGTCTGGATTGCAGCCATAATGGACGTTAGGGAAGGTTCCGCCGGACCGGGGACCTCCTTCGTCGCCCCTCCGGGCTGCGCCGGCGTCTTTGCGACCGTGTAGTTGTCCAGCTGGTTGGTCTGGGTCCCATGACCCCCTTTAGGCCGCATGCTTGCTCTGATGTCGGTGGTGCCGGATGTTCCTCCGCCCACGCCAGCCCAAGTCTTCTCCGTCGAGGCGGAGCGCAACTGTATGCACCACTTGGCCTCCCCAGACCACTGCTCAGAGCGGGGCCCCAGGCCGGGTCCGCCTCCCGGCCCGCCGGCCCAAGAATGACCGTCCAGGGGCCCGCGACCCCGAGCCACCGCACACAGCCGGTTCGCCGGCGTTTAGGGCCCCCCTGGGGACTATGGACGTGAGCCCCCCTCCGGGCAGGCACCGCAGGTCATCTTCTCCAACAGCGCCAGCTAGCCTCCACTCCCCATGCGGTATGCAGCAAAATGGGAGAATGGCCGCACCCCTCCTCCCTTCAGGTCTGTCGCGCAGCCGCACCTGTGGTGGCGGTTTTCAGGCCCCCAGGAGCTGCAGGGTCCCGCAGGCAGCGTCGGCCAGGAATTCCGAGGGAGTGGTACCTCTGCGCCGCACGGAAGGCGGCGTCCTCTGCCGATGGCGCCACTCAGGCGCGCCGCGCAGCAGGCCAGGAAGCCGGGGCCTCGAGTAGTTCAGGAGGCGGCTCCGGGGCTCCAGGCGCGATGTTCAGGCCTGCCGCCGAGATCCGCGATCGCCGTACGGGCTGTCAGGGAGGCTCCGGAGTCCGCAAAAACCGCTCCGAGTGTGCACTGAGCCTGAGGGAGCTGGGGGGCTCTTGCAGGTGAGCCTCTCAGCAAGGATTTTGGCCGGATTTAGGGAAACACCAACGGTCCCGGCGGAGCTCAGGAATCAGGCGGCCATTTCCTTCGGCGCTTGGCCACGCCCCCCCGTGCAATGGTTTGTTGTGAGTTTTTTAATGATGTGATCTTGATGTTCTTTTATGGCTACTTGTGTAACTAAAATAACGTTTTTGACTGACTGAATGTTTATAGAAGATAACACACTGAATGTGACAACTGATTTTCAGATGTAAATTATTTCATATTGCATTCCAATGGAAGCCATACCTGAACGGCAGAATGATAGATCAAGTAGTCAACAGCATGAGGTGAGACATTAATGTTTTTCTCGTGGGAGCCAACACCCACTCTATGCATACTCTAAAGGATCGGTGACAATATGTCTTGCAGACAGTAGTGCTGTCAAGCCAAATGTTAAGAGCCTCAGAAATCAAGACTATTTACATAGAACAAGTTTCTTCACATTAGGTAAGCTTATCCTAGTGGATGCTTTCTCTTGCCATAGATATGTCACCTATGAATGTTCTCCTTGCACTTGATTCGATTCTAAAAATGTTTTTACCGACCTTGCTCTGATGCTCCATAACAGCTTCAGTAATCGATTTGCTGGTATGCACTGGATATGATTTTGTGGATCTAAGATTCAATACAGGAGGATCCAGACCTCATTCCATTATTTTAAAAGTATTATCCTAGATTTCCCCCAACAAAATCACGCATTTCGATGCAGAAACAGGTTCCCTTGTTCCAAGGTTAACAGGCAGATGCCAGATCTCCATTCCAAATGAATTTGGATAGGAGTGGGTAAGGAATAGGACTCTGGTGACTAATGTGCTCTGAAGCACAGAAGAATCAATGCAACAAAACATGACAGGAGAAAGAATCTACATCTCGGTTCCTATTAACAGGCAAATTAAAATCCTCAAGCAAAGACAGGCTGCCAAAGAAATATCTTCCAGTCATCATAAAAGTAGGGAGCAGTGACAGTATGGCACTGGGTAACTCTATAAGAGCTTCAGTCATTAACGTTTTTACATCACGACATAATATGCTATTGAACCATGAGTGTGGCTCCCATGTCTATTCCTCTTTTCCATGCTGTACTGACATGAGAAGCTAAAGCTTCTTCCAACAATTTCCCCACAATATGTCTGAAGATGTTACCTCTTAAAATAATATTTTTCTAAGCAGGAGCATGTCTGTTTTTAGGGTTTCATGGATTAAGCTCAGCCATAAGTTAGAGGCTGTCTTTGGTGCCCAATGCCAATTCTGCATTTGTTTAATCTTTACAATTGGGCCTTGTAAGTGTTTTGATGCATACAAAAGTGATATGAGAGAGCCCATCATAATGAGTTAAGGCCTTGGTCACCATAAAAAAAGAAAAAGTGATACTTCCAAAGAGAAGCCTTCCTGTCATCATAAAAGAAGGAAGAATAGGAAGCATAAACAAGAAAGACTCCCCTCTAATTAAAGAGTAAAATCAGGTTCTGAAGCAGAAAACCAGCATCAGCACTAACATGCACCAACATCACCGAACTCTGATTCATTTTCTTACAAAGGTTCAGACAATGGTTTATTTTCCCTTTTCTTCCTCTGGCATCTCAGGGCGAATTCTTTTACAAGGCCAAGCTTGATATTTTCCAGTCAATGCTTTCTCAGAGTTCTGGCTCTCCAGCAGGAGCTACCAAGGTGAAGTCTTGCTCACCATTGGTTCCAGCACCACTCGCATAGAAAACATTAAAAGAAAAGGTCCCCAGTGAGATGGGAGAGGTTTCTAAAGCACAGGCTGCAGCTCCAGCATACTACCTTTATAGAGATCTCCTTTAGATCATCGACTTCACACAATTACTTCCTCTGTTTAACCTCAGTGATTTGCAACTGTACACATACACATTATCAGAATCGTGATTCACTTTATTAACCACTTTTACTAACTTAACTTCAGTTTCAACAGTAAACTATCCACTGCTGCATTATTTACTTTATGCAATACAACAAATCAAATCCATGATCCTGCATGCTCATCACTCATTAAAATACGCACAATGATAACTAATCCAGGCCTTCGTTTCGGAAAATCTTTCAGAGTTTTGTGATCCAACATAACAGCAAATTTAGTTACCTAGACAATACTGTTGCATTTCTTAATAACATCATTATTGGTAATGCTTCCACTTTGATAAATGAATAGCTACTCACAGCCCCTCTCAAAGTCTAAGACACAAAGGTAAAGAGCCTAGAGTAACGAGCCAAGAGTTTGGCAGATGGGAACTCTGTCACAAACATTACAGACATCCCGTCCATCTTACTACATGCGCATTAGGATATAGTACACTTGAGTAATGACACATGGGCTATACTTTATGTTTATGATGGAGTCCCCAACCACCAGACTCTAAAGAATGCCAAAGATATTGTCTTTGTAGCAGCCGAGGCCTGTGCAGCTAAGAGCGGCGGGCCGGATTAGGGGGGATTTCGAAGGACGATGACGAGGAAAATTATTTATTTATTTAATTTCGTCCGTCAAAATTCCCCCTCACCCGGTCCCACCGTCCTACCGCTCCTACCTGCACAGGCTGCGGCTGCTTTGTAGTTAGGAATATGTAAAAAAACACATTTAATAATTTCGCATTTGTATTCGTGATTATGTTGTGCCCATAACAAATCTATCTAGACACACATCTGCAACTAAATCCCTGTTCACTCACTGGTATGTATCATCACAATTATACCATCACATAAATTCTGTGCATCTGTTTAAAAGTCTTCTCACAGAGATGGTTTAGCTTGAAATATATGAACACATTTTGCATAAAATTCGGAACACTTAAAAAAGTCATCTCATCCCCTCTACTCACTCACTTCTTAATTGCTGCTACTAAACACTCATGTGTGCCTCCTGTACTCTGCAAACACATTGCCTTAGATGCCATCATTTTTACCATTAAAAAGTCATGTTTCTTTGTTCACAATTTCAGTCACTTTCTTGGAGGATCTCTAACTTGTCTCTCATCCACTGACTGTGATCGGTTACATATTGACCTTCAATAAGACATCACCCGGAAAAATCAGTACCTCAGGAATCTTTCCAAGCAAGTTGTGCATTACACTTTGGAATACTGATACCACTGATCCCAGGCCAAATGGCATTCTAAAAAATGAAATGTCTGCTCGGGGCTTACAAAGGCAGTTCAATTTCTGAAGACATCATACAATTCGAACTGGTGATATGCAGAATCTAGGTCTAGAGTTGTACAAACTGCAGCTGTGCCTGTTTTTGTCTACAAGTACATGCTTACTACCCCACTCCTGGTCAATGCTCAGTCTTGACTCTCGGTTTTCTCACCAGAGTTATCAGGTCTGCTCATCAAGTGACTTCTACCAGTGCAATAATTCCTTCCCCCTACAGTCTATCTCAATCTTTCATATCGCTTCCCTCACAACGACAGAAATACTATTAACTTTGCTCACAACCAGAATGTCCATTCTGTAAATCAGTTCTATGTGCATAGCCTTCCAACAACCTAAGACATCATTAAAACCTCTGGAAATAGCATTTGCAAATCTCCACATTTACCTAATGCAAAACAAACGCATGCTTGGGAACCTGCATTTGGGTGCAACCATATTCCAGAACCTTACTAGAGAGGCCATCTCGATATATTGTCATTCGTCACCAAAAATAAATCTTTTCTACCATGAATCTCTTATCAACCTCTATGCAAACTTTAAAATAGTCTCTCACTCTAGTCAGATTTATTCCATTACAGTCCTGGCTTCAAATTAGGTTTGAACAATGTTATCATATCATTGAATCTCTCCTCAAAGATCAAAGTAAGTGGACTATGTATGAGGAATTCATCTACAGAAATACCGGGTGAGATGAGTTATTTGGGTAGGCTCAAAGGCATCTATGCAGCAGTGCAAGTCG
The DNA here is from genome assembly GCF_964204655.1 of Triturus cristatus. Lineage (NCBI taxonomy): Eukaryota > Metazoa > Chordata > Amphibia > Caudata > Salamandridae > Triturus > Triturus cristatus. Next base: position 720,476,388 of record NC_140591.1, on the reverse strand, counting down.
GTACCGTGGGAATGCATTTTGCTTATGAGCAAGACATACCACTGTGCAAGTTATTCAATACTCCCTAATGAGGCCAGTCTGGTTCCTACAAATTCCAGAATGTCACACATCTCACACATAAAACACAGCGAATTTTAACACAACAATTAACTCACTGATTAATTCAAACATAAAACAAGTGGTTACTTCTTTTAAAAGTGTATTGTTTCGGAGTTATTTTTACTTTGATTTTAGAGGGGTTATATTTATCCATTTTTGGTTTACTTTCATGTTTCCTTGGAAACTGAAAAACACTCCTTGTGCTTGACCTTTCCTCAAAGCCCCAACTATTGGAATGTGTTTGATGTGACTGTTTATGCAGCATTACCAGATGCTGACCCTTGGTATCTGCAAAAACATGTCATTCCCAGCTGTTGATCTGTGCACATGAGCCATACATTGTGTTACCTGCTGCACGTTAATCTCTATGCTGACAGAATTTAGTAAAGTGACTTGTGCGGATTACCAAAGAAAATTTGTCTTTGTACACAACAAACCCATTGAACAGAAACCACAGTAAACCACCCAATGATTTGTTGCAACACAAGTAAGTGAGGGTAGACCAATCAACTGCCTCACTGCTGCAATCATCTGTCCGGGTGGAAGGAAATGAGCTAAAACGATGGTATGGTGTACAGTGTATGCGACCCGTAACGAGGCGCTGCAGCGCTTTGTGGACAGGCTGCACAATAGTTCATAGAGTCCATTGTCAGTGATTGAGGCAGACATAAGGGTTGTAGTCAGTCATGCTGTTTCTATCCAAGCCATGCAATTAGTAATATCCTCCTCATGTATATTGTTGCAAGATAGTGTAAATCTCATATGAGATGATTCTTTCATGTTGTCGAGTTTGTGGGGTACATCACACTATCAGTAAAATTGTGCATGTGTTAGATAGGAATTATGTTTATGGGATCCAGTTGTCATTTGATTGGTGCACATTTCTTCTAACAGCAATTGTTGAGCAGATTTTCAGATATAGAACATACAGTTCTACTTAGCCTGAAGAGTGTAGACATTTAGGGGCCGATTACGATCTCGTCCGGAAAGCATTCCTACTGAATCGGTCCAGGAATGCTTTCCAGGCGACTCGGATCGGGCAAGTCTGACCAAGCGATTCGGATGTTTCCAGATGCTTCCGGATACAATTCGGTTGAGCATGTGTTCCGAACGAGAACACAGGCTCCCACTGAAGAAAGGGGTGGCTAGGGAAAACCTTGCAGCCTGTGGAAGGCACACCATGGTTCCTGTGTATAAAGATGAGTATGCAGTTCCTAAGGGTGAGGAGACATATAAGGTCAGCAAGTACTAGGTTCGATATGTAGGTTCAATAAGTGAATCCTATTATTCAATGTGAGAGGGGGAGACCCCTCTTCGGAACTGGAGCCCTCACACACCCAGCAAGCTAGGTGTCATGCTTCATCATCTGGGCTTGCTCCTCGTCGGGCCGGCGCTGCAATGCCTGACGGGCTCCCATAAATGGGGATCTTTGTCGGAGATCTTTTGTCCCTGCCGTTTGGTGCAGTGGGGGTGAGGGGCCCAGTAGTGTAGATGTAGTGTAAGTGAGTTAAAACACGTCAATTATTCCTTGAATTGTATTTATTCTGGTAGGAAAACCTACCTCCCACATCGTAATACAGTGGGCAATGTCCACGATTCCAGCGGCGAGGGTAGGTGAGCCTGCACACAATCTCTGGATTGCCGGACACTAACTGTTGGTGTCCCTTTTATTCCGCCGGAAATTGATGAGGCCATACTATTTAGGCCCTTAGGTTCCGTAATATCAGTGGGACATTGCCCACTGTATGACGATGTGGGAGGTAGGTTTTCCCCTCTCATTTTGTGTAGATAGCATTTGATACCCTGGTCCTGATGAATTGCCCATGATCTTACTGACAACAGAGGCAAGAAACATGTCGACCGAATGAGAGTAGGACGTAGGCATCTAGGCACGTAACCCCTAGCTTTACGCCACTCTATTGACTTTTAATCAGGCAATTTACCTACCAGAATAAATACAATTCAAGGAATAATTGACCTGTTTTAACTCACTTACACCACATCTACACTACTGGGCCCCTCAACCCCACTGCACCAAATGGCAGGGACAAAAGATCTCCGACAAAGAGCCCCATTTATGGGAGCCCGTCAGGCATTGCAGCGCCGGCCCGACGAGGAGCAAGCCCAGATGTTGAAGCAGGACACCTAGCTTGCTGGGTGTGTGAGGGCTCCAGTTCCGAAGAGGGGTCTCCCCCTCTCACTTTGAATATTAGGATTCACTTATTGAACCTACGTATCGAACCTGGTACTCGCTGACCTTATATGTCTTCTCACCCTTAGGAACTGCATACCCATCTTTATACACATTGCCCTGGGCACGTATGCTAGACCTGAAAAAAGCCCTATTGTCCCTCCTCTTGTTGTTACATAACACCATGGTTCCTGCCACACTATGCATGGGTGGTAAGGGGGGTCCCTTGGGTACCCCCACGGACCCGATTCTGAGGGCCCCAGGTGAAGAGGGGCCTGCTATAGGCCTCCAAAGACAGATTCCGGCAGCTGATTTGTTCGGGAGAAACCGAATCGGAACAGCTGTCCGAATCGGTCATTGTAATCGCTCGCTCGGAAACCGAGTCAATAGAGCTGTACGATTTAGCTCTGAAAGATGTGAGCTGTCTGAATGACATTCGGAACCGATTCAAACAACCCTAACGGTTGACAGGCATCGTAATTGGTCGTTGGGAACTGTGTACGATTCGGTCAGAAACAAGGGTTCTGAATCAGATTCGGCAAACCCTAATCCGATTTGGAGCCCTTCCGAATGGGATCGTAATCGACCCCTTAATGTGATAGTATACTTTTGTGCTTGATTGGGCAGCAAATTATTGAATTCTAGCAGGATTCCATTTATAGTAGAGACGCGAGGGTTACACAAAGAATAACATTATACAATAATATTTCAATTTTCCAGATGGGTGTAAGATTTTTTTTTTCAAATTAAACGAGTACGCTCAGGCACAAACTCATGAAGACATATAATTTTAACTGTCATTCACTTGTGCCTGTTGTTGAGGATTGGAGGTATATCAACTTGTTTTGCTATGATTGACATTTCAGTTGACAATGAGATTCTTGTAGTCTCTTCCATCTTGTTTTTTTGGTGATGGAAGGCAGGCATTTGGACTTCAATATAAAGATTCAGTGTTTTGCTTGTTCTAAATAGGATTTTACTGATCCTATCTTGCTGGAGAGAGCAGCATTACAATACAGGTCTGTTGTCCACAACAGATTCAGGTAGGAAACAAGCATTGGCAAAGCCATTAGGTCTCTTCTATACAAGAGCTAATGTTTTTTTGTGTAGAGGGGGCAACACAGACAAATGGAGGGTGACAAGCAAGAAGAACTTGGAAAAGTAGTAAAATGGGATTGTTTTGATCCCACTTTCATAAACATTACAAGAGAGGGGATATGGATCCAAAGTCTAAGGTTTCAATTTTGGATTGGTTTTCTTTTTAAATGTCATTTTCTGGCTTTTCCACAGACACAGCCTTTGTGCAAGGTGCTGGCTTTCACAAAGGCGGCAATGAGGCTTGTACCAAGCAGAAGTATCCCAAAACAAGTGCCTACTGAAGTCTGAAATCTCTACACCTGGCTGTCTTCAGACTGCTGACACAAAAACCAGGGGCCGACAAAAGGGATTGGCCTGCCTAAAAACGTTCTCAAATTAAACAAAAGAAACTGCAACTCCAGCCCTCACCCCTAAAATCTTCCAAATGCAGTACTCAGAAAGAACTAATCAACAGCTTTGGATAATAAGGCCCTTGTTGAAGTTGTAAGGGAATCCCTCTCTCCATCCTCCCTCACTTCAGTATCTGGGTCTCCACCTACCAGTCCCCGGAATGTAGAAAAATAGACATCCATAGTCTAGGGAAGCTATCCTCATCCTAAATCATGTGCCATGCTAAACCAGAGGCATTCACGATGGATCGCACTGGCTCCAGCACTCCAACCAGCCACAGAGTCCTATTACCATGCATGTGCTATACGCTGACAGCATACACACAACATGTACAAAGGATGCTGGTGCAAGGTTCTGGGGGTTCACATAAAAGTACAGCTTTACAGTCTCTCTTTCAAAGAGAAAAAGGTTTACTCACACTAAAGATTGGCAAAACACAGTACCAATTTAGAAAAAAAAAGAATAACGTAACAAATAAATAAGATGATTCTAAAACGCATGAAATCCAATCAGTAGAACTGGAGACATGCTATAAATGGTTCACATTTCTTCATTGGGATTTTGCAAGTAATCAGAGAGACAAAACATCAGACATGGGCATTGCAGCATTTGAAATTGAAACCAGTATGTATTCTCTTAACGGAATCAATTTTGAATTGAAAACTTTAACTAACTGCAATACCACCAATATCATATATCTTATCTTATGCCCCTGCAACTAGGCATATGTGGGCGAAACCTCGCGTTCTATGGCAACACGCCTTACAGAACATAGGTCAGCCATCCGAACTAAGAAAATCAATTCCCCATTGGTAAAACACTATATGGAAGCTCAACATACTACACAAGAAATAAGATGGCTCATCCTGGGAAAAATACGTATCAACACAGGAAGTCTAAGAACTGAAATACGTCAACGTAAAGACGTTTATTGGATCTTTACTCTGGATACATATAGAAATGGGATGAATAGTGAAATCTCATGGATCAAGTCATTAGGCATAATAACAGTTGAGGCTGTTGACAACATACTGATATCTGACCTTGCTTGGTTCCCTCCATCTAGAGGGCACAGATATACACTAAGATGACCACTGCTCTAACACACCTTTTTGGCATATCAACTGTATTTACCATCTTCACTATATTTGTTCTTTCCCATATAGCCTTTTCCATCATACTATATGCCAATTTTAAGTTAATTAACATCTCTGCTATGGCAATACCATCTACAATATTAATTGTTTTGCTTATCGCAAATTCAGATCACGTTCATCCCTTTCACTTTCGTACCATTTCTTTTTATGGAATTAGAATATCATAAGTTATACAATAGAAAGTTTTTATTCGCTAGCTAGAAGGCAGTCACCTTCACGCATTCTACCTTTATATAATCGGTTACTAGACTAAGATGGCCGCCATAGTATCTTTCCTGTCTTAAGCTTAGATTGGGACGGTAGAGGCCCGCCCAACGACCTCAGTCAACCAATCAGAAAAGTCTTGCTTTTCCCGGGGACAGCCCACTTGGTTTGTGTAGTGAGGGTGCTCTGGGGTTGGAAGCACAGCCCATACACAGTTTGCTTGCAGGTAGGTAAAGGTTTATTCAATTTTACAATAAACATTAGAGGGAGAGCGCCGGGGAACATCCGATGCGTTCGCGGGCTTGGCGTCTAATGTCGGCACCCAAAATGGCCGCCGCGCTCTACGTCATCACGTAGACGTGAAGACTAGAGCGCGACGCTACATATCTCCTTTCTTTACGGAAAACATTTTTCTAAAAGATACTTCTACTTGGGTGCATACTCCCTTCCGTCTCCCATCTCAAAGTCTCTAAACTTCGACGGTCTCATCACTGTCCTTCCGGTACGGGTGCGTCTCACCGGGGTGCCTGGAGTGTGCTCGGTACCCTCTTGGTAGCTTCTCGCTTCTCCACCTTCAGTACTTGGGGGAACTCCCCTGTTGGGAGATCCACTGTAGATTTCCAAGAGTTCCGAGGCACCCAGTTCACCACCCCCTTCTGCTTCTGCATCTCTTCCTCCTTCTCCGGGGCTGCTTGTGGTTGCGTCCACCGGGTTGGTTTCAGTACCTTGAGTCCGGGGAGGTATCACTTGTCCTCTTTCCCTTCCGTTCCATTGCATGATCTTATTGCACTTGGACATCCTGTCCTGTGACCACACCTTCCCATCGCTCAGTAGGGCTGACCGGTTCTAAACTTCTTCCACCTGCAAGGGTGCGCTGAATTTGCTGTCCCCTTTCCTCTTTAACTGGGCTAGTTTGACTCGAACCCATTCTCCTCTCTCTAGCTCCGTCTCCTTGACATTTCTTCTTTTGTTGTAGTGTTCCATGTATATTCTCTGTGCTTTTTCTAGATTGTGGTGTACTACGGCGGGGGACCACTTGCTCGTGATGGTGCGCTCCTTCCAGGCTACATTGTCTTTCGTGAAGGGGTCTCTACCCCTTAGGATCTGGAAGGGGCTGTATCCTGTGCTGGTTGGTGTAATCCTATACGCCCACAACATGCTCTTCAATTCCTTCTCCCCTTTCGAGTCCCAATCGCTGACTGCACAGACCCCATAATGACTCGGTTAAACCTTTCGGCTAGTCGATTTCCTGCCGGATGGTATATCGATGTGTGTTTAACCTTAATGCAATTCCTTCCCATGTAGGCGTTCCACTTCTCTGATACAAATTGGGGTCCATTGTCACTTAGGAGGGAGCGTGGAATATCTTTTCTCAGGAAAACGGCCGTTAGGAACTTCAATATTTTGTTGGTGTCCATGTCTTCTTGTACGTCCACCTCCGGCCACTTGGAGTACCGATCTACCAGTACTAACACGTATTTCTGGACTCCCTGGCCATCCAATATCGGACCCAGGATGTCTATTGATAGGTCCTCCCATGGGTTCTCTGGGTTGTCAAACTTCCCTAGGGGTGGTCGCATCAGGCTCTGAGACTTGTCTGCTCTTTGGCATTAGCCACACTCTCGCACGTTCCTTTTTATCTGGTTGTCCATCACCGGCCACCAGTACATCTGCTTCGCCCTCATCTTAGTCTTTACGATGCCCAGGTGGCCCTCGTGGATGACAGCCAAAAGATGTGGGATCAACTTGTTGGGGGTACCTACTTTCTCTCCTCTCCTCAGGAATATCCCTTGGTCGCAAACTGACAACTCTTCTCTCACTTCGAAGAATTTCCTGAGCGCCGCCTCCATATGCCTCTTTTCCGGCCATCCCCTTATTATGCATTGCTTGACTTCCTCTATGTCTGTGTCGGCTTCGTACGCTTCTTTCCACTCTTGTTCACTGATCATGCGTTCGTGATCTTCCATGAGCGCCACTTTGGTATCCTCCTTTTCGGACGTCCTTGGAGCTTCATCCATGGCTGACGCTCGACTGAGGTAGTCGGCTACTTTGTTCCTTTGTCCCGGGATGTGTTTCACATCATATCTATAGTCTAATAATTTCAACGTCATCTTCGCGATGAGAGTTGTCGCCGTGGCATGTCCTGACGATGTGAGGACTTTGATCAGGGGCTTGTGGTCTGTTCTCAGCTTGAATCTCGTGCCCCATAGGAACTGGCGGAACTTTTCCATGGCCCAGACTACTGCCAACATTTCCTTTTCTATTACGCTGTACTTCTGTTCCGTGGGTGACAGCGATGGGGAAGCGAAGCTGGGGGTGGACAGTTCACCTCCTTTCAACTCCTGCATTAGGACTGCTCCCAGGCCCCGCTCGCTGGCGTCTGTCGTCAATACCGATCTGGCTTGCGGATCGTATCCACACAGAGGTATGGCCATGCTGATGTCCGTCTTTATCCTTTGGAACTCCTCTTGTGTTTCCTCAGTCCATTCGAATTTGGTCTTGTCTTTTAGAAGTTGTCGCAAGTGGTGTGTCTTCGTAGCGAAGTGCTGTACGAATTTGCTATAGAACTCGGCCATGCCTAGGAACGACCTGACTTCCTCCTTGGACTTTGGCGGTAGCGCTTCACATATCGCCTTGACGTTGGACTGTTTGGGTGTGATGCCTTGGTCGCTGATCACATGCCCCAAGTATGTGACCGACGTCATACCAAACCGGCACTTGTCCCATTCTGCCGTGAGTCCGTTGCGTTCCAGGACTTGTAGAACTTTGGACAATTTGGCATCATGGTCCGCTTTGTCCATGCCCATCACCAGGATGTCGTCTTGAAAGTACTGTACACCTTCTACTTCGTGAAATTATTTATGCATTAGTTTTTGAAATACGGCTGCCGCCGAGGCCAGTCCAAATGGCATCCTGCGAAACTGATAGCACCCGAAGGGAGTTAAGAAGGATGTTAGCTTCCTGCAGGTGCGGTGTAGTGCAATCTGGTGGTAAACTGACGTGAGATCGATGGTCGAGAACCACTTCACTCCTTTGGTTTTTGCTAGCATCTCGTCTATTCTGGGCAGGGGAAACCGTTCTACTATGATGTTTTTGTTCAACTCCCTCAGGTCCACGCATAGACGTATTTTTCCATTCGGTTTCATTGCGACTACCAATGGAGCCAACCACTCGGCACTCGTTATCGGTTCTATGATGCCGTTTTCTTCCAGTCTGTAAAGTTCTTGTTGCACCTTTTCTCTGATTACCAGTGGGATGTTCCTCACTTTGTGGCACACTGGTTTGGCATCCGTTTTGAGCTCGATCCAGTGTGTGAATTTTGTTAGTTTGCCAACTTTGCCTCCGAACACGTTGGGAAACTCTACCTTCAGCTTTCGTGCTTCTGGCCGCTGTGCATCGCTAGTCATTAAGACTTGTGTGATACCACCAGGGTTCAATTGTATACCTAGTTCTCCTTGGTCTATCCATCCTTGAACCGATGGGCCCTTTTCAGCCACATATAATTTGCACTTGGCATGTCGTTCCTTGAATTCAAATTTCAGACGGTGGTATCCCACCATGGGGATAGGGTCTCCTGTGAAAGTGACTGGGCGAATGTCTGGGGGCTCCAGATGGTCACCTAGGAGGTTCTTGAAGTGTTCATCCCACACATTGCGTTGTATTATGGTGTAGGGGGATCCTGAATCAGCTACCATCTGTATTGGAACACCTCCAATCACTAGGTCACATTGTGGTTTCTTTGAGCGGTTGCAACTTATGCCCAGCACGTGTTCGTCTATGCACAGCACACTGTCGTCATCTTCTTCATTTTCTCCTTCTTCCTCCTCTTCTTATGCGACATATTTGACAGCTATTCTCTTTTGCTTGTGGCGACATACCTTCTAATAATGCCCTGTAATCCCACAAAACATGCATTTGGCTTTGACGGCCGGACATCGCTTGTCGTACGCTGGGTGTGACAGACTGCCGCACCTGCAGCACATGTTCTTTCCCTCGGAGCCGGTTTCCTCGCCAGAGCCGGTCTGGGCGTCCATTTGGTCTGTGTCCTTGTGTCCCCCGTTGCCCCCTTGCATCTCTCCGGTGGTTCTGCTTCCGTGACTTTATTCACCATGGGCCTAGGGACAGCCTCTTTTTACGCCGCTTCTGCACATCTCTTCGATAGCTCCGCCTCTTTTACCATGGCTATCACCTCTTTAAGTGTCGCCTCTCCGTTAACACATAATTTGTCCTGTATTGTCGAGTTGGTGGTGTGCATGACTATTTCCTTGATGAATTCATCATGTAATGTGCCGAACTTACACGTGACTACCAATTTCCTTAACGCTGCTACGTATTCATCTATGGTCTCCCCTTCTGCTTGCTTCCGTTGTTGGAAGTTTTATCTGTCTATGGACGTGCATACCGCGGGCCTGTAGTGCTTGTTTAAGTCGTCTAGAGCGTGCTGGAACACATCGTCATCTGCCGCCTGCCTCGGTGTGGGGACTCTATTCTGAAATACTCTGATCCCTTCCGGTCCCAGATTGTGCAGCAAGATCCTCTTCCTCCTTTTGCTGGGGAATGCTTCTCCATACTCGTCCTCCAGAGCTTCCAAATAGTTCATAAAGTATTCTCTCCAGTCCTCCCATTTCAGCAACGGTTCTCCCGGTTTGGGTAGGAAGGGAATCGGCGTCGTGAGTGGGGATGGTTGGGCGCACATTTCCGCACTTCCCCTTGGTGACTCTTCTTCTCCCCTTGGACTGCCTGGCGCGCTTTGTCTCTGCCGGCGTGGGGGGCTCTGGTGCGCCGCCGCTCCGCCGCCACTGCTTTGCTCTGCCTGCTCCGCCAGGGCCTCCCCCTTCCTTTTCCGTCTAGCGCCTTGAGGGCAGCTCTCTTCTTGTGCCCACGTGCTTGTGTTCCAGGTGGCACCGCACCCTGCTTCAGTGGCCGTCGAGTGATCGCAGCCCACACTTCCTGCGTTGTAGTGTGCTGCTGTGGCTGGTTGTGGCTGTGGTGCCACTTCTCCCTGCCGCGTGGTATGGACCGCTTGCTGGCGTTGCTAGGGGTTTGCTCTCTGCGGGCGCGATGTGTGTTCCTCCGTGCGTGTGTTGCTAAAGGCACAGGCGTCCCCTCTGCCGTGCTCTCCCTCTAGTAGTACCTGTCTGGGTCGATCACGATGCTTCCCGAGTACCTGTATCTTCTGTTCATGCTCTCCTCAGTCTTCTCCTTCATGAATCCCAGTCCCTCGTCGCCATTTGTAGTGGGGGTGCTCTGGGGTTGGAAGCACAGCCCATACACAGTTTGCTTGCAGGTAAGTAAAGGTTTATTCAATTTTACATTAAACATTAGAGGGAGAGCGCCGGGGAACGTCCGACGCGTTCGCGGGCTCGGCGCCTAATGTTGGCACCCAAAATGGCCACCGCGCTCTACGTCATCACGTAGACGTGAAGACTAGAGCGCGACGCTACAGTTTGGCGCACTAATGTCTAATTTAAATTTCATGACATTACACCAATATGCGGTCGGGTCTTTTGGAGACATGTTATGCGCATGCACGGCGTGCGGCGTTGTTAGCATTGTAGGAATTCCATTGAGGATTGCAGGAGCACAGCACGCAGCTTGAGGCGTTCAGTTGAGGATCACAGGAGTGTGACATAGCTATCCTTCTTTTTCTCCCCTCCTCTCTGCTTGAGCGACACGTTATCGGACTATGGCAACCATCTATTACACAGGTAGTACCAGGGAGGCATAAGTAAGATTCTAGACGCTATGTATACATGAATACGCCTTAAATAGATAATATTGGACCCCTTCTTAGGAATTGTGTAATTTACACTAGTCCTTTTATTTTTTTATTCCCAGTGCGGGATATCGCCCCCCTCTCCTTGGTCTATGATTACAGTGCATCTTCCCTTCCAACTGCTAGAGTGGCTCGTTATCAGAATTACCGCAACCATCTATTATACAGGCAAGAGCACAAGGGAAACATAGGTAACTATCCAGATGCCATGGACACGTTTTAAATAGATAATATTGAACTTATTTTTAACAACATTGTAATTCACACTAGTCCTGTTATCTTATTTCCAGTGCAGGACAAGGTCCTCCTCCCCTTTATCTGCGATTACGGTGCATCTATGGACTGTCATATATATTCCAAAAATTAATGCACCCACACATGGTCTTCAATTTGAAGATTACACCAAGATACCCCATTCATGAGTAAGTCTACTGCACATAGTCAGCGTGCTCGGATATTTCAATTAAATCTTACACTAATTAATTGCTGCAACATAGATGTTAACATTTTGCACAAACCTCTGTTTGTTTTCATGTAAGGTGCACTGTTTATCCCAGCACCACAATCGTCATTCCCTAGTTCCAAAGGTCAGATGATTCATCGTATCTGACAAGGTAAATATACCCACTAGTTAAGTAGCTTGTACCATCTGGGTTTCTTTGAATATGTGGGTCGTTACCCTCTGGTACTTATACATATATGCATGTTTTCAGTGGTCACTAATTACTAGAAATTCGAGCTCTACACATAATAGAGGCTCTTTTTGTATATACCCATTTTTTATTTCAGGTGGTGCTCCTTTCTATTCTAAAGATTCTGAGTCTTTTTTTAACAAAGCACACAATTCGGTGATTAAAGGGATCATCAATATCTTTATGATCCAGTCTATTATTAGACTTGTTAGATATTCTTTTCTTCATTTTTCTTCATAATTTGTACATTTTTTTTCCTGTGACATCTTTGTTCTTATATATAACCATTTTAAATATCACGTCTGACTCTAAGTTGAGCAGAAACTTTAAGTGTAAGCGCTTAGAGAGGAAGAGTATTCTCAGGAGAACTGTCATCTTCAGTGCTGCTACCCGGAGGAGCCAGGAGAGCCGGTATAGCTTCCATTGTGCCAGGTCTCTTCTAATTTGCCGACAGAGGAATTGGTAATTCATGTTCAATGTCTCCTGAACAGATGGGGCTAACTGGATGCCTAAGTAGGGGATAGAGGTGAATTGCCATTCATTTTGGTATTTTCAGGCCAGGCGAGCCTCTGACTCTTTTGGGACCAAGAGGTTCAGAGTCTGCGTTTCTGGATGTTTACCTGAAATCCCCCCATCCCACTGAAGGCCTCCATCTCCACAATGAAAGTCAGGAGAGGCTCCCTAGGATGATTCAGTGCCACTGTGACATCATCGGCATAGAGACTGATCGTGTGTTCTTCCCCACTAAAGACAATCCTTGTGATGTGGGGATTGTCATGCACTCTTTAAGCAAGGGGCTCCAGCTACAGGGCAGAAAGTAGGGGTGAGAGCGGACACCCCTGCCTTATCCCCCTACAAATAGGTAATGGGGCCAAGTGCTGACCATCCACACGTACCATTGCCCAAGGTTGGCCATAGTTGCAAAGTAGCCATGTGCAAAACCAGGGCTCAAAGCTGAAGTGTTCAAGCGTTGCCGCCAGATACCGCCAGTGCACCTGGTTGAACGAGTTTTCGGCATCAATGGCCAAAATCATATTCTTCCATTTGGAGGGCACAGCCTTGTCAAGCAGATGCATCTATAAGCCCTTGCATAAGCATGTTGAGGTGTGCTGCTAAGATACTGGTAAATAGTTTGATATCCACATTTAGGAGGGATATAGGAAGGTATGAGCTGCACTGTTTGGGGTCCTTTCCTGGTTTGGGAAGGACAAATATGGAGGCGTTCATCATGGAGGGCGGGACTGCATCTGGCCTGTCATTTTGTTAAAGAGCCGGGTCAGAATCTGAGCCAATTTCGTACAGAGGGTTTTTATAAAACAGTGCCAGAAATCCATGTGGCCCGCCAATTTAAGGAGCTTCTGTGTTGCGATGGCAGAGATCACCTCCTCAATGAGAATTTTGCGATTCAGTGTATCGGCTTGGGCCGCTGTCAGCCACGATGAGTGTTGTTCTCTCTCAGGAAAAGATCTGATTCCTCAGCCGGTTGGGTTTGCCCAGATTAAAGGTCCACATAAAAATCACGGAAGGCAAATGTGATGGCCGCATCTCCCTCGATCTCTGTTTCGTTATGCGACTGAAGGGAATCTATTCCAGTAGCTTGCTGCTGCGCCCTCAGGCAGAGGGCAAACAAACACCCACATCTGTCACCCCGGCGTAAAATGAATGCTGGAGTTGAAGCAGCGCGTATTCGGCCTTGTCCAGGTTCAGTCCCGCCAATTGGACACTTGCGGCTTCCAGTTTCCACCATACTTGTGGAACGCCAGTGCACGTATGTATGCGCTCAAGCTCTTTCACTTTGTGAGTTAGGAGTTCCCTATTTTTGCATTGTATTTTATTGTCCGCTGCTGATATGGCTATGGACTCCTCCTGGATGACTGCTTTTAAAATCTCCCAGAGGAGAGAAATTGGGGTGCCAGCCATGTTGTTGACATCAAGGTAGCCAGTAAGCGCACTGTGTATCTGCTCTACTACTTTTGGTCTCTGCAATAGAGTTTCCCTTTACCTCTACAGACGAGGTGTTTGTGGCGAGGGTGGGAGTGTTAATATTAGGGAGACTGCTGTGTGGTTTGAATGAGAACGGAACTCTATCTCAATCGCAGTAGCTTTTTGGTCCCTAGGAAGCGATAAAGGTGGGTATAGGTTTTGTATGCATGAGAATAAAAGGTGTATCCCTAGTCTAGTGATGACATCCCTCCAAAGGTTTCTCAGCCCAATCCCCAGTAGCCATTGCATGCCTTCCTGGGATATTGCCCTGGAGCCTCTATAATGAGGTCGCTGTCAAACACGAGATTCAGTGCCCCCAGCATCACTTGCTTGTCGTGGGAGGTCAAAACTTCTGCCTGCCTAAGGAAGCGCTCTTGGCCATCATTAGGGGCATAAAGTGAGCCCACCACAAAGTTGTGATCCCCCACACCTTCCCATAATTTCCACCAGCTTGTCGCCCATCTTCCCTCGAAGGTAGCGAGAGACGAGAAGAGGAACCCTCCTGCTTTATTCGTCGCTGAGAAGAAAACTGTTGTGGAAAGGACTGGGACCTGAACAATCCCTCGCAACCAGATGGGTCTCCTGTAAAAGACATAGATCTACCCCCAACTGTTTGAGGAATGTGATAACAGGCCGCCCCTTGACAGGGCTGTTAAGCCCCTTCACATTAAGGATGAGGACTTTAAAGCAATCATGTGGTGAGTATAGTGTAAAACACCAGCCATGTGTTTACTCGAATCAAGAAGCTAGCTATACAATCCCAGACACAACACTGTATGTGGCGAACCCTGCGGTAGTAAGCATCTATAGTGTAGCGCAGAGCCCTAAGGCGCAAGGATCCCTCCCCAAATAACATAATAGTAATCAATAATCAAAACAAGAGATCAACTACGTAAAGGAGGTCGGCATGTCCACTACTGTTCCATGGAGTATCTGGGTGTGAGAGTTCATGGCATCTCATACACCTCTATCTCCCATACCCGTCCCTCCCCCCGCCCCACCGGTCCCCACCTCACTGGCATTGTCCAGAAGACAAAAGTCAAAGCCATCTTCAAGTACTCTTCTGTCTCTCAGGATCTCTGGATAGTATATCCAACACTGCTCTGCTTTCCCTGGCTATCGTCTCTGGATAACCCCCCCTTGCCATCGTAGGTGCTTCCAGGGCTTCCGTGCTTGAGGGGTGGATCTCTGCTTGCTGTTACAGGACTCATCGCTCTGCAGGAGTTTGCACGCCTCTGTCAGAGAGCGGATCTGGTAAAGTCTCCAGTCCCAGCATAAGACAATGCGGAAGAGATGCCCACAGGAGTAGGTCACTCCTTTCACATGGAGGTAAGCATTGACAGGCCAGAAGGTGCGTCTCTACTGTAAGGTAAGAGCGGATAGGTCCTGATACAGCACCAGTGTGTGCCCTTGGAACTGCAAGGGATGTAGGTTTCTAGCTTTATGTAGGATCTGTTCCTTAAGCTGAAATCAGGGATGCAAACCTGGATGTTGGCAGGGCTATTGCCCTCCTGCTGTGAGGGGCCCACTCTATCTTCTCTGTCAAGCTGTATCTGTTGGTCAAGCGAAGGTTCCCAAGATCTGAGTGAAGAGGGCCTGCACATATTTCTTTATGTCAGCTCCCTTAGTGTTTGGTAGGGGCCCCCCAAATCTGTATATAATTGCACCTCAATCAGTTTTCGAGGTTCTCCGCCTGTGTTTGTAAGTCAATGTGCTGTTCCTGGAGACTGATGACCTCTTGCTTAAGTTGCTCTATCTACTCATCACAGCTAATTTCGAGGTCTTCCAGCATGGAGACCCTATCTCACACCTCCATCAGCTTCCGACGGATCTCTTTCAGGTATTGGGATAGGTCCTTTGTAATGGTTTGAAGATCTTCCCACACAGAAGCGAACAAGGCCTCCAGTAAGGAGCGGTTAACCAGTCCCTCATTGTGTCACTGTCAGTATGATGCTCTGTGCAGGCGGGAGGAGTTTGTCTCCTGTGTGGCTCCAGGTTGGTTTGGTCAGCATCTCTTTCAGCTCGGGCAGTGGCCATGGCTTTCCCACGGTTCGCATCCCTGTCTTGGTGGAAGGCCACTGATGCCACTCCCCCGTGTGTCTCAGAGGCGAGCACGGGGGATCCCCGGCTCTGTATCTAAGTGAGTGTGTGCCATGCTTCCAAGGTCGTCTGGACCTGCCTCCCTTTCACCCCGGTGTTGTCCATTTCTGCTCCTCACCTATGTGCCACCGGAGCAGGCTCTCCATTCCACTCTCTGCATCTCCACTATTTCCGTTGATTGGCCGCCACTATCTTGGCTGTTGTGATCAGTTACGTCTCAATGTGCTACTGCTATGGGGCCCTACAGCGTCTGCTATCCTTAGGGCACAGGGTATAGTGGGATTCACCACGAGGGCCTCTGTAGTGCCAGGGGAAGCTTCACCTTGTTCACTGCTCCCCCTGCAGTCTACGAGTACTGTGTTCAGGAGTGTGCTGGAGGATTAGGTGCCTCACTGGGCTCTCAGCCTCACAGCATACACTACTGCTTGACACAGCTCATCCAGAAAGTGGGTAGTCCAGACAGCCCGGCGTTCGGTCACGAGCCACTCTCAAAGTTGCCAGCTGGTGCATCGCTCATCCGTGCAGCGCCACTCACACTCACCTCGTCTTATGGCAGGGTAGCACTTGTACAAGGGGACCGTCCAAGGCCCCCTTCTCTGGTCGCTGCACTCCAGGAGCCAGTCAGGACATGTATGTAGAGGGTGGGGGTAATTAGGTGAGCCCAAGCTCCTAGGTAAGTCTGGGGTTGCTCTGGGGTCATTCAAGGCTCCTCCAGGCTCCCTGCAGCTGAAATGCATCCAAAAGCCCCACCAGAGCCAGGCGCGACACCACCAACGGTCGTCAGTGGTGTACCACACTTCTCTGACCGGGGCTTTAGGGCTTTAGGCAGGTTGGTGCTGGCAGTCAGTGTGGCCGCGAAGCGGTGGGGACGGAGGGACGAGAGAGTAAGTCCTACCTTTCCGCCATCTTGGCCACCGACATGCAATTTCATAAAAATAGTGCCAAGAAGCAGAAAGTGCTAACTATGGGTACCGGGTCATACTAGACCAGCAAACGTCAAGTCCTGGCTGACCATGATGGATTGTCGGCTGGATACATGGACCAGGTTAGTCCCCCTGAAAAAGTTATATTTGCAAAGTCTGGCGAGTTCAGAACTTCAGGATTTCACAGGAGGATCTCAACCAGTGGCAGTCGGTGGAGAGGAACATCTTGGGGATCGGGAACTCACCCCAGCAGAGGCCAGCAGGGCTCAGCCAGTTCCAGTTGCAGGTTCAGGCAGAGCCAGTTGCAGCAGGTTAGCTAGACAGTTGCAGGGAGGCCTCCTGAGAGAGTTGTATCCCTGTAGCTCAGAACAGAAGGTCAGCCAACTGAGCCTAGAAGTCACCCAAGTTAGCCTGGGATGAAAGATGCAGGTCTAGTCTTCCTTCTCAGAGAGAAGGGCAGGTCTCAAGCAGCAAGGCAGTCCTCTGAAGAACAAAGCAGGCCTCAAGCATCAGGGCACTCTTCTGGGGAACAAGGCAGGCCTCAACCACCCGGGTGGTCCTCTGGTAGCAACAGGGTAGTCCCTAAAGAACAATGCAGGCCTCAATCAGCAAGGCAGTACTCTGGGGAAGAAGGCAGTCCTTTTTCTGTAATGTCTACAGGTCCAGGTGTATACTGAAGAGTTGGACTGATAGTCCAATATTTATATCTGGTGCCAGCCTATGAAGTTGAAGAAACTTCTAGACTTCCCCCAACATCTGGTTCTGGAATTGTCTTCCTCCCCTGCCCAGGCTCCAACAGATCTTGGGTGACAAAGGACTGGTGTCACCTTCTTTGAGAGTGTGCTAAGACAGTGTCTTTGAAATGTAAGTGTGGCAGGCAACAGCTCGACCCCTCCCACCCTGACATGATGGCTCATCCTGCAAACACCTAGCTCCCCTTTGACTCACTGTCTGGGAGGAATACACAAAGGCCAGTTGCCACTCTATTCACAGTCACGTGATCCAGGATACAGGCTGCAGGCACCAAATAGTTAGGACAAGAAAATACAAACTTTCTAAAAGTGGCATTTTCGGAAATGGGACCTACAATTTAACTTTACCATTAAAGAACATTTGAAATTACAATTCTTGTGAGACCAAACATGATATTTCTACCTGTCCCCAAACAAAAGTTATCACTTATTAAATGTAATAAGGTAACTCAATGTTATCCTTTGAGAGGAATAGGTCTCACAGTAATCAAAAAACTAATTTGGGAGTTTTTCACTACCAGGACATGTAAACCTTAAAAGTACACATCCAACCTTTTAATTACAATGGACCCTGACCCATGGTCTGCTTAGGGCCTAACTTAGAGATGACTTATATGTATTAAAAATTGAGGTTTAAGTCTGCCAAAAGGTTTATTTTAACAGGTCGAATTGGCAGTTTAAAAACTGCACACAGTCTGAAATGTCAGGCCTGGGATGTTTTAAAAGGCTACTTAAGTGGGTGGAACAATAATTGCTGTAGGCCCAATAGTAGCACTATACTTAGAGGCCCTATGTACATGTTGTATCACTTTACAAGGGACTTAAAAGTAAATTAAATGTGCTAATCAAGTGCATGTTAATTTACTATGTTTTAAGGAGTGAGCAAAAGCACTTTAGCACTGGTTAGCAGTAGTAAAGTTCATGGAGTCCTAAAGCCAACAAAAACTAATTTTAGAAACGGGAGGTGAGTAGGCAAAAGGTTTGGGGTAAATCCACTCTAAGTCCTGTCAGGTCTAACAGCTGCCACCAACGTTTCATGTGATTCACTCAAGGCAGAAATAATAGTCCAAAGTCCACTAGGGGGGAATGTTTGGTGCTCCCCTTCAGGTCATAGACCATCTTCTAGACCTTGCATTACCAGGGTCAGGCCTCTGATGACATTGTAATGATGTCAGGGCAGACAAAAATTTAGGGTACCAGTTTTACATGCAGTCAACATGGGGGTATACAACCATTTAGCATGAAGGAGACATTCCAGTCTCAACACTTCATTTAATGTCTTATGTGTAACACAGAGTATTTTGAAAGTACATCTTCTAGTGACTGGGTGTCAATGAGCCTTCAAAACAGGGGAGTATGGTTTTGTAGCTTTATCTGTAGAGTTAGTGTTGCAGTTGCGTACAGAAATCTTTGGAGTTGCATAACTGATATTAATTCACCATGGTACACGCAATTGCCATAATCCAGTTGTGATATGGTGAAGGAAGCAGTTGCCTTGATCTTCTGTGTGAATCACAGATGTGGGAAAATTTGCTGTGATGCCCACAAAGTATGAAATGTAGATTTTCTTACTTTATTATTTTGAACACTCATAGAGAGGGCTAAGTCTGTGATAATTCCAAGGTTTTCATATCTTAAGAACTTGTTGATGGTGCTCATATTTTTAAAGGCCCTGCTGTCAATGGTGGACAGATTTCCCAGTCTCTGTATGTTAGAATCTCTTTGTTTTGATGCATTGAGTTTAAGTTGGTCTGTTAACATCCACTGGTTAACGCCAGAGGCAACATGTAAGATGAAACAATTTGATGAGCTCAAGGAGCAGAGCTGACATAAACATTGAAGAGTAGTAGCAAGATGATGGATCCTTGACGTAATCTTGCCAAAATTACTGTATATTTTATAGAGGAAACAATGTTCCTTCTATGCCAGTTTATTTTTGTCTATGTAGTAGAGTTTCATCAAAAACTGTCAAAGGCTGCTGAAAGGCCGAAAAGAGTACTACTACCGCCTTGTTTTGTACACTGCAGTTTTTAGGTCATCCCAGTTTGAGATCAGGGCAGATTCAGTACTCCTTCTGGGATGGAGCCCTGATTGTTGGTTGGATAATAGCACATTATATTCCATAACGTTTTAGATCCAGGCGAGAACTTCTCTTCCTTTTGGTTGTCCTAGGAACAGACTTTTTGAGATTGGTCTGCGGTCTCTTGGGTCTGTCTACTGGTTCTAAATTATTTTTCTTAAGGGGTGGACTTATAAAGATGTGTTGAGTTCTGCTGGAAACATGCCTACGGTCAAAGAAAATATTAGTTGCTGAAATTGCAATCAGACTTAATAAAATGTTCTTGAATATTTATGGGGGGGGGCATGGATTTAAGGGTGAGACTGCAGACACACTGGCCCCTCCTTATACTAGTCCAGCAGGGGATCAATCAAGGTCATCACGGCCCATTGTACTGTAATCTCATTTACATTGCGCTTACTACCCCTGACGAGGCGTCAAAGCTCTTTTTCGGCAAGCAGCATGACACTCTGGAACCCATAAAGGATCAGCTGTGAATTAGTATAGTGAAATATGAAAGTAATTTGAGTGGTGGATATGCTAGTTAGTTATTTGGATTGAGAAGGATAGTGGAGCGATAGTAGAGGGAAAAAGGTTTGCATTTATATAGCGTTTGCTACCCCTGATGGGGTGTTGAAGGCAGCACCTATTCAGCGAGTAGCAAGCTACTCTGGAAACCACACAGGATTAGTGGTAAATTAGTATAATAAGATATAAAAGTAATTTAAGTGGTGGATATTCTAGTCAGTTATTTTGATTGAGAACGATAGTGGAAATAGAAGAGGGAAAAGGTTTGCATTTATATAGCGCTTGCTACCCCTGATGGGGTGTTGAAGCACTTTTTCAGCAAGTAGAGCACTACTCCGGAACCCACACAGGATTAGTGGTGAATTAGTATAGTGAAATATGAAAGTAATTTGAGTGGTGGATATTCTAGTCAGTCATTTTGCTTGAGAACGATAGTGGAGGGATAGAAGAGGGAAAATGGTTTGCATTTATATAGCACTTGCTACCCCTGACGAGGTTTTGAAGCACTTGTTTGGCAAGTAGCACGCTACTCCGGAACCCATAAAGTATTAGTGGTGAATTGATGTAGTGAAATATTAACTTAATTTAAGTGGTGGACATGTTAGTCTGTTATTTGTATTGAAAAGGATAGTGGAGGGATAGAAGAGGGAAGGATTATGAATTATTTTTTGGGGGGTGGGTTGAGCTTATACCACAGGAGGAGGCTTGGGATGAGTAAAACGGAGGTGGGGGGGTAGAGTCAGAGGGAAGGGTTAAGAAAGGCTTGTTTGGGAGATCTGAATAGTAAAAGAGGTATGAGATGATGCAAGGAGGGGTAGAGTAGGGAAGAGTCTAGAGAGGATTATTTTGGGGATCATAGTAGTGGTATGGGGTTTGGGATGAATGATTGAGTGAAGGTGGAGGATATATTGATAGAGGTATAGGGTGAGAAACAGGGTCGTGCATTGAAAAGAGTAGTAGAATGAGTGCATTGGATATGTTGAATTAGAAGAAAAGTAATAAATATATAGATGCATAAGTACATGGAAAGTATATATATGAATAACAAAGGTAGTATATGTAGATTAAAGATTCATTTAATAAACTCCGGCTTTCAAGTGTTGTTGTACTTTAAATTATTAATTATTTTTTTGTAAATTAATAGTGACGCAATTATAGATAAATAGTTAAGATAAAAGATTTACTTATTTATGCAGTCACTTATATACATGTTAAAATCGTCAGACAACATGGACTCAGCATAGTATCCTACGCCGACAACACCCAGCTCACGAGGCAACCCAACACCACCATACTCAGCTTCTAGGAACGAATGAGAGACGTTGCATCCTGGATGAGCAGCAGCTGTTAGAAGCTCAACTGGGAGAAGACAGAAGTCCTCGGACCCATCCCCTCAGCATGGGACAACGCCTTGAGGCAGCCCCCCCCCCACCCCCACAGACCACGCACGGAACCTTGGCATCATACTAGACTCCTTCCTCACCATGACCCGACAGATCAATGCCGTCTCCTCCTCATGCCTCAGCACCCTCTGCATCCTTCGCAAGGCTTTCAAGTGGACCCCCCCCCCCCAAATCCAGAAAGACTGTCACCCACGCATCCATAACCAGCAGACTAGATTACAGAAACGTCCTCTACACCGGCATCAACAATTCCCTGCTTCAGAAACTCCAGACCATCTTGAACACTGCTGCCAGGCTCGTTCTCTGCATCCCACGACACAAGCCGTCACCCAGCACCTACAAGACCTCCACTGGCTCCCCGTCGAGAAGAGAGTCACCTTCAAGCTATTCACTTATGCCTACAAATGCCTCCACAACACCGGACCCCAATACCTCAACGAAAGAGTCTCCATCCACGCACCCAAGAGAAACCTCCAGTCCGCCTACCTCGCGCATCAGTAGAGCCAGAAAGGGCAGAACATCCTACTTCTACATCACGGGAAAGACATGGAATGATCTCCCACTCGTCATCAGATGTTCCCCCACTCTGCACACCTTCAGCAAAAGTCTCAAGACCTGGCTCTTCAGCTGATTCGGAGCTGCACGGCCCCCCCCCCCCCCTCCCCCCCAGCACCTTGAGACCCTCACGGGTGAGTAGCGCGCTTCAAAACTCCCTGATTGATTAAAAACATAGAATAATGTAACTATCAATTATATGTACATTAGTTAAGCAGAACTAATGATTATCTATATTTTTAAAAACATAATTACTACGCACGTTTATACAAAGTAATGCACACATTTAGGTACAAATCTATAGTCCAAATAAATGCTTATACACAGAGGGATATGCTGTGTATTTATGTTTGAGAATGGTGGCTATGTGTGGAAGAGCCAATTCTTGAGTAGACCTCTGAAGATAAGGTGGTTATCCATGTATCTTAGGTTTGGGGGCAAAGGGTTCCATAGTTTGGCTGCTTGAATAGAGAAGGATATGCCACACATGTTTTTTTTCTTGTACGTTGGGATTTTTAGGAGAGGCACCACTCTAGAGCGGAGGTTCCTTTGTTAAATGTGTTTGGTAATTTTATTCCTGATGAAGAGAGGTCCTGTTCTGTGTATCACTTTGTGGGTGATACAAAGCAGCTTGAATGTGGATCTTCTGGCAACCTGTAACCAATGCAGTTCTTTCAAGGAAGGAAATATGTGGTCTTGCAACTTTATATGTAAAAGTAGTCTGGCAGCCAAGTTCTGAATCCGTTGTAGTCTTTTAGTAGTCGTTAAAGTTGATCTGTGGTGGAGGCTATTGCCGTAATCGAGTTTGGACAGAAGAAGATAGGTGGTAGCCTGGACCTTGTGATGAAATCCCAGATGGGGGAAGATTCGTCACAGAGTTTTTATTGTATCAAAGCTTGATCTGGATAGTTTGTCCACTTGGGCATTCATTTATAGCTTGAAGTCCATGGTCATTCTGGGGTTTCTTACTTCCTTCAATACTTTGAGCGGTGTTCCCAGATCATCAGGCCAAGTGGCGAGTGGGTAACAATTTTTCTAATCGTCAGAAGTGAGCATTTCTATTTTGGAAGTATTCAATTTGTGATGGCTCCACGTAATCCATTGATACATGGCTCTAAGACAACTGAAAAATGGCAAGTTCCCAATGTCTTTGCCGGAGTTTATTAAATGCATCTTTAATCTACATATACTACCTTCCTTATTCATATATATACCTTTCATGTACTTATGCATCTATATATTTAGCCCAGGCTACATGATATCGCATAAGAGCAACACTTTAAAACCAAGCCCTTTCAAACCCAAATCCTCATTTAATCCAATCACGATGCGAGATTCTATCGATATTTTTCATGAGGCAGTTACCACACAAATCAAAAATCTACATAAAATGACACAGTCAAAGACCAAGAAATTCAACAAAGTCACTCAGCAATACAGGAATTTAACATCGAAGTTACAGAACAACAAGGACATCGTGATCCGCAACAGTGACAAGGGTGGTAACATAGTGATTTGGCCAACAACCCTATATAACAAAGAAGCATACAATCAATTGAATGACCGCACTTGCTATACACGAACTAATATGGCTAACCTGAAAGCTACATATAAAGAGTTCTATGTTAAACTTGCCAGATGGAAAAATGCTCAACTAATAAGTATGGATGAATATAAATATTTAAAAAATGACAAGCCACTAACTCCTACTATGTACTTCATCCTGAAAATCCACAAAAACTTTACTGACTCCCCAGGGAGACCAATAATCAGTGCCAGGGATGGTTTAGTTGAGCATACAACGAAATACATCGATTATTATCTGCAAAGTTTTGTACAGAAACTACCATCATATGTGAAAGACACTAGTGACTTCTTAAGAAAGATTTCAAAATTTGTATGGCAGGATGATTTTTATTTGATCGCATTGGATGTCACTGCCCTATAGACCAGTATTGAACACACTGATGGCCTTACAGCGATTCAATATTATTTGTCGCAAAGATCAACGCAACATCAGGAACATAATGTGATGTTGATCGAAATGATTAGATACTGTTTGTGTAACAACATCTTCATGTTTAACAGTCAACTGTACCAGCAGACCAGAGGTGTAGCCATGGGGGACAGCTTCTCTCCGAGCTATGCCTGTCTACACATGGGCAGGTGGGAGGAGCTGGTCCTCATGAAGGAACATAGTGAATGTATCAAGAATAATGTCAAGATATGGTTAAGATATATTGACGATTTATTTGTGGTGTGGCAGGGGACATTAGAACAAGCAAACAAATTTGTTGAAAACATTAATGTCAATAATATCAACTTGCATTTTACTGCAACTATTAGTCAGTCAAGTATTGAATTTTTAGATACTTAGATATATATCCACAATAATAAAATCGTAACCCGCCTATTTAGAAAAAAGACAGCGGGCAATTCCACGCTCCATGCGACTAGCTCGTACCCTAAACACCTCATTAATAGCATAGCCTACGGTGAAGTGCTACGTCTTAGACGCATTTGCAGCAACAATGAAGACCTAAAGGTAGCACAAAGTGAAAGTAAAACACGATTTAAACAATGCGGCTACCAATCTGAGGTGATTGACAGGGCCATCTCTAAATCCATGGCCTGCAGTAGGGAGGAGGCTTTACAGGACAAAAATCTGAACAGGACTAGTCAAAGTGGTATCATTGACAGTAACGAAAGATCAGATGTGAGCAATCACAGCACCGAGACCGCCCTCATCGCCGCCACCGATGACATCCGAGCCCTGATGGACAATGGAGAAACAGCGGCCCTCATCCTCATAGACCTCTCCGCGGCATTCGACACGGTCTACCACCGCACCCTAGTACGGCGCCTCAGCAACATCGGAATCCAGGACAAGGCGCTGGAATGGATCATCTCCTTCCTCGACGGAAGAACACAGAGTCCGCCTACCACCGTACAAGTCAGAGGCCTCCGAAGTCATCTGCGGCGTCCCTCAAGGATCATCTCTGAGCCCCACCCTCTTCAACGTCTACATGAGTCCCCTCGCGGCCATCGTACGCAAACACAACCTCAGCATAATCTCCTACGCCGACGACACCCAGCTGATCCTCTCCCTGACCAACGACCCCGCCGCCGCCAGAGCCAACCTGCACGAAGGGATGAAAGAGGTAGCCGAGTGGATGACGACCAGCCGCCTGAAACTGAACTCGGACAAGACGGAGGTCCTCATCCTGGGCTCCTCACCCTCCGCCTGGGACGACTCCTGGTGGCCTCCCGCCCTGGGCACCGCACCCAAACCGACAGACCATGCACGCAACCTGGGCTTCATCCTGGACTCCTCCCTCTCCATGACCAGGCAAGTCAACAACGTCTCCTCGGCGTGCTTCAACATCCTACGCATGCTACGGAAGATCTTCTGGTGGATCCCCACCGAGACCAGGAAGACCGTCACCCAGGCCCTCGTCACCAGCCGACTGGACTACGGCAACGCCCTCTACGCCGGTACCACCGCCAAGCTCCAGAAGAGACTCCAGCGGATCCAGAACGCCTCAGCCAGACTCATCCTCGACATCCCACGAACCAGCCACATCTCCGGACATCTGAGAGACCTTTACTGGCTCCCCGTCAACAAAAGAATCACCTTCCGCCTCCTCACCCACGCACACAAAGCCCTACACGACCAAGGCCCGAGCTACCTCAACAGCCGAGTCAACTTCTACGCTCCCAAACGCCACCTCCGATCAGCCAACCACGCCCTCGCCGCCGTCCCCCGCATCCGAAGAGCGACTACAGGAGGAAGGTCCTTCTCCTACCTGGCCGCCAAGACCTGGAACTCCCTCCCGACCGACCTGCGCCTGACCCAAGACCACCTCTCCTTCAGGAAGAAGCTGAAGACCTGGCTGTTCGAGCAGTAGCGGCACCCCCCCCCCCCCCCCCCAGCGCCTTGAGACCCTACGGGTATGTAGCGCGCTTTATAAGTGTCACTGATTGATTGATTGATTGATTGAGCAACAATGAGTTCCGTTTGATAATTAAATAGAGTAAACAACACACAGCACTGAATAAAATCATCCAGCAGAATTGGCCTTTAGCATGCAGTGACCCGGTGATTGGACCCCTGCTACCGTAGAGGGTGTCCATCACCTATAGTAAAGCTCCATCAATGAGGGACATATTAGTTAAAACATGTCCAGAGGTCATTGACAATAGCAGCTGGATACAAACTAGCAAAGGTTTTTACAGATGTAAAACCTGCAAGGCATGTATTTATGGAATAAATACTAACACATACAATACACCATTTAGCAATCAGGTTTACAAAATATCTAAGCTTTTGACATGTAAGACAGAGTTTGCTGTCTATGTGCTGTCATGCCCTTGTGGCCTACGGTACATAGGCAGCACCAAATTACCTGTTCATAAACGTATCCTGCAACATTTAAGAGCTATTACCAATCAGGATAACACCTATCCAGTGGCGGAACATTTCAGGGCATATCATGAATCAAACAACCACAACCTGAAATATTATGTAATTGATGCGGTCCCCCCAAATAGGAGAGGAGGAGACCGAGAAAACAAATTAAGAAAGCTAGAAACTCGGTACATCCTACAATTAGATTCTAAACAGCCTGGGGGACTTAATGCCACGGAGGATTTACATACATGTCTGATCTAATCTCAGCAGATATTAGCCTATAGGTTTGGATAATAGCCATCTTCTCTTGATAGTTTTTAAGTTGTGGAGATCTTTTTATGATGGGAATGTTTTTACCTATGAATCTTTTTTAGACACAATATTTATGATGAGTATTTATTTGGTTTTATATTTTTCAGAAAGAATCATTTTAATGTATTGAAATTTGAAAAATGTATTATGTGCATTTATTTATATTTTATATTTATTGGATGTGCAGATATTAATAGGTCATATTGCCTTGTATCTGTCTGAATTTTTACATATGTATATTTAATATTTATTAGTATATATATGCTCCAATTTGCACACAATCTAATCCATTCAATTATTGGATAACTAGATATACTATTATAGGACTCACCATATTGTGATGAGAATGGTTCAATGGTTTGAAACAGACGCGCATTAAGACTTTCAAACACCTCACAGCAAAAACAAATACCAAAATCTAATGAGTAATATATATCCGATTGCATAACGATTGAAAACAAGGAAATTACATTTATGACTAAAAACATCTGAATTAGTTAAAGATTCCACCATTTAATCAGACCGAAGGAGTAATAATGTACTGCTCCAAAAAAGTATCGCTCTCACGTAAAATACTCTTTTTTTATATATTGCACATAGATTTACACATAGATAGCACACAGCACTTTTGATAGTTACACCACATTGACTTGTTTACAGATAAGGAATGGGTCCAGTCATTTAACTTATGCAATCAAAATAGAGGGCAGCAGATTTTGGATTGATCCAGAAATAGAGCATGTTACATGGTATTTTACAGATATTTATTCCTTTTCAACAAGCAGATCACACTAACAAGGATAGTAGCACTCTCACATATCAAAAGGAGAAAATGTGATCTACGTCCTTTAAAGTTGACAAGTTGATCTACGTCATCTGCTGTTGATTAAATTATGATATTTGTTAGCCATTTATTTACAGCTCAAATGCACAAAGATATTCTATATATATAACAAACATGGACACCGAGTATACATGCTTTAAAGATGTTGTCTATGTGTATTGGAAGCTGCTACGACATACGAATCACGTGGTATAATATGAACAAAGCACCGTCACTTTAAATAAGGTACTTTCCTTACTTGCCACTGTCATGTGATCAAGGCTCAAGTGAGCCGAAACGCGTAATGGCGACGAATGAGGAATAAATGAACCTGCACAAACGCCTTGGGTCCGTGTCCGTTTTTCAGGAGGACTTCTGACAAGCAAACGGAAGGATACTTGTGCTATATATTTATTACTTTTCTTCTAATTCAACATATCCATGTCATCTGCATAGTTATAGCACCTGAGGTGGAATTGACTGATCAGTGCCAGTAATAACTTCATGTAGATGTTGAAAAGCATGGGCGGGATGATAGAGCCTTGAGGGACCTCTGCTTTTGTGAAGTACGGTTTGGACGAGAAAGGGGGGGTATGAATTAAATTAGTTATGTTGCAAAGGTAGGGTGGGATCCAGTCTAAAGCACTCCCCTCTATGCTGGTTTTGTAGAGTCTTCGTATAAGAATGTCATGGTCAACCG
The DNA here is from genome assembly GCF_964204655.1 of Triturus cristatus. Lineage (NCBI taxonomy): Eukaryota > Metazoa > Chordata > Amphibia > Caudata > Salamandridae > Triturus > Triturus cristatus. The sequence goes on along the minus strand of NC_140591.1, from coordinate 720,448,232 downwards.
TGTCAAAGGCAGCGGAGAGGTCCAAGAGAAGTAGTGCAGCAACCTGTTGCGGTCAACTGTGTTCTTCAGGTCATCCCAGATGGCAACGAGGGCAGATTCTGTGCCTCTTCCTGGATGGATTCCTGGTTGGAAGTCTGAAAGTATGGCATTATCTTCAATGAATTGTGACATCAGGGCGAAAGCTACTCTTTCCATTAGTGTGCCCATGTCAGATTCTACTCATGTTTCTGCAGGAATGCCATGCAAAAGATGAGAAGGTCCCCAACCTCTCCTAGTCACCTATTGTGCCCAACTGATTCAAAGTACCAACAGTAACCCGGGTAAAAAGGGAAAACAAGGAAGGAAAACAAAAAGGTCCCACGGTGCACCCCACTCTGGGACAAAACCAGTCAGCCAAGAGAGATCTCTGTCAAATAAAAGGACAGAAAAAGGTAAGTATACAGGGAGAAAGTTAATCCTAAAGTCTAAACTTTTCTCTGCATGTTTGTAAACTACCTGAATAATTCCCTTCTTCCGTGAATTCTGGCAACTGGTGTGAGTGAAGGAGTGTTCATGTCTAAAAAAGGGAAAAGGAAGAGTATGAAGTAAAGAGTTCAGAGTTATGAGTTATGAGTGATGTACAGGAAAAAATGTAAAAGGCAGAATACACTGAAACCCACCTATGAACATATGATGACTGGATATATAAAAGAGACTTCTAACTTAAAATACCATATCATAAATTTCAAGTGATGCTCTATAGTACACTGTATAAACTCCACCCTAACTTCAGGCAGACCTAACAATTATTCCTTAACTTTCAGGAATACTAATGTGCTAAACGGAAGCTGGAACAAACCAGATCTCCAAAGACACAGAGATTTCATCACATAAGTAATAAAGAAGATTCTTTAGAGGATAATATCAATTCAGCGCTAAAAGCGCTGTTACCTTGGGAAAGAAATGCAGCTTTTCTTTCTTTCTTTTATTCTCTCTGCAGGAGGAAGAAATCATCCCCGGGAGTCGACAATTACTGCAGGCATCTTGTCGAATTCAGGAGAGCTGCCAGGAATGAACAGGAAGGGAACTGAAGACCCGGATACAACGAGTCGTTGAGGGAGGAAGCAGGACGCAGGACAGACGACAACCCAGAAGTGATGGTAGGTGACCCGGAAGAGGAACACTCTAACCCGAAGCTGGAACGCGAAGCATCTCCACTCGAGATCACAGAGGTTTTGAACTCAGTTGCCGGTACCTGCGCATGCGTATTAGCGGGGACCGGCCATCTTCGTAGTTCGCCGGGCGTGCGCGTGACCGGCAAGTATGACAGCCCAAGAAAGTCCTTTTGTGATCGGTCTGTAGCTGTCAGGTTTCAGCGGGTCCAAGTTTGTTTTCTTCAGTAATGGGCTTATGTATGACATTTTGAGTTTTTCTGGAAATATTCTGGTGGTTAAGGCATTGTTGATGATTCTTCTTAAAGGTGTGGCAGCAGAGGTTGCTAGTAGGATTGTCTTGAAGGTTTGCAGTGGACATGGGTCAGAAGGGCTGCCTTTGACCAGGTCCATAAATTCATCGTGTGAAATGTGTTGGAAGGAACGAAGAGGCTGGGTTAGAGTATTCTTGGATTGTTGTTTTGGAAAAACGGTCAGTGCTGGTGCTTTGTCTTTGTTTTAAATATGAGTCCAACGTGTCTGCTCTGTGCGTGTAATGATTTGCCAGTTTGCCTGTGAAATCTTGAGTATTTGATTTACCCATGAATATAACCCTAACATTGCTCCTCTTCATTGAGGCCTGATTTCTTACAGAAACTCCATTGCAGACTGAACATTTTGAACTGTTTGCCTTTCATGCTGATATAATCCTGCTCCATGACTGACATTCAGGCAGTCTGATGAGTTCATAACAATTTCACCCCCACAAAATCTTCAAGTGAGAGCAGGCCTTCAGATTGGCTCGCGCATGTATGATCATACCTTCAGGGGAGATTTGGGGAAAACACAGGTAAACAGATACAAAACGTTTGCAGGACACATTAATGTATAAATGTCAAAGGGGGACCTCTGTGGGATATTATAATAATTTAAAACGGTATTCTCCAGGATGGTCGGTGCAGTAATAAATATAATTTTCTTTTACTTGACATGGTGTATTATATTACTATGCAAAAAGTATTTAAACATAATATTTCAAAGTGTTACTCGTTCTGGTAGGCCATAGCCCCATACTGGAAACAGCACACAAAGAGGAGCGGCCGGCACAGCTTGCGGGTGGGGGGCGGACGCGGAGGGCTCGCGGGCTGCATTACCTTGCTGCAGCCTCCGCCGGCTCCCCAGTCTTCCCTCCTGCTCGCCTGTGTCCAACTCCAGGTCGGAACAGGAAGCAGTCAGCCAGGTTCCCACCCCAAAACCAATCACAATGCTCCAATGGAGAGTTGTGATTGGTCTGAGCGCCGTGACACGGCGCTCTGCCAGGGGCTGTAGGGATGGACATGTTCTCCATGCAGGCTGTAATGCAGCCCGCATGGAGAACAGGGGAGTGAGCATGACTGTTTTTTGGCAGCCGGAGAGGGCCGACCAAACAATAATTGCGCACAGGTGTGTCTACCACTCCTCCCCTGCAGCTCCCCCCGCACACACTACTGCAGCAGGAGGGAAAAATAAAATGATAATATCATTCTGTTATTATCATTTTATTTTTTCCATTCTTTGCTGTTCCAAAGAATGAGGCGACGCTCTCTCCCTTAGCGGAGGAGCCGCCACTGCACACAAACACTACCTGTTGGCACTGCCCTTAAAAGGCCGCTATTGGCTCATTTATTGCATTAGCAACGATTACAAAACTATGCTTACTCCAGCGACAGAACAGTGCAAAAGGCATATTAATAACGCTGTTTAGTAGAGTAACATGAATACTTCATGTCACTGAGGCAAAATGCAGGACTGCAAAACACACAAACCAATGGAAAACAAGCCTCCCATTATCTGAGAAAGAAATGCAACCTACCAACTTCCAGATACTTAAACCCCACAGGGAGCATAACGAAGCTTTCACAAAGGAAGGCATGCTTAGCAGGTTTCTGTTGTGGTGCACGGGCTGGCAACTTCTGTTTTTCAATTTGAGACCCGGAAACGGTCACAGGGATAACATCCTGAAAGAGGCCACCGTATCTGTGGTATTCAGTGTGCAATCATCGCGTTTTGCGCGGCAAAGAGCTCCTCTCGAATTCCCCGGGCCTGCATTGTGTTACAGAGGCATCACCAGTTTATCCAATTCTGGAAATCACCTGGCTTTGTCTTTGCACTGTGGGGTAGAGGTGGGGGCTGCAAGGGCGGATCTTAAACCCCATAGCCCTTCCATGAACTGCTCATCATCCCGCCGCCGCAGAAAAGAGCATTGTGCTTCAACAAAGAGAAAAGAATTTAAGTCCATGTAAAATCCTCTTTGGATACGAGAAGGCCACTAACTCCAGTGAGTGGAGCCAGTGTGCCTTAATGAAGCCGCCAGTGTGCAGAAACAAAAGGCGGCCTGCATTAGGCTGCGCTCCAATTGTATTTCTTTTCTAGTAATCGCATACCTAGTTCCTTCTCGCTGACTAATGTTCCTGAAAAGGAAAAAGCACAGGGTAATAAAGAGAGGGCTTAAAGGAAAATTGCTCCTATTAAAAGAGCTTATCACTTTCGGTCCTGCCGAGTAAAACGTAGACTACATGGAGAAAAGCCGCTATTGGCCTGCTACTAACGTTTTTCGACGCAACACGGGATTTTATGATCTTACTTCAGTTTTAGTCGCACTAAATTAATTAAAAGAAGGCACTTTTTATTTGGTACAGTATACTGTGAAGTAATGATCCTTTTACATCTCGGGGGTCAATCACTCCCGTCCATCGATAAACCGGCAAATGTATTTCATGCTCTCGCCTCGAAAAGTATATAAGACAAAATAATGGACCACTATATAAACAAACAAAAAACAAAAAAATAAGTAACAGTAAATTGGGCTCGATGTGAACAAAAAGCTATGCCGTTAAAATCGTGGAAGAGGTGAAAGTTTCTGAAATAGTTGAAACTCTACAATTATTAGAAATTAATTCGAAAATATAAATATCTCATTTTCACAATGCAAGTACAAGATGTTCCTATAGCGGGGTCGAAGTGCATTTTCTGGCGTTTGGCATCCTTCACAGCGGGGAACTCCCAGTTAAAAGAGTGTTGCATTTGTGTTGAGCCTCAGCGTCAAGAGAAGCAAGCGCTTGTATCTTGTCTTAGGTCGCAGGGTTTAGCGATGTGATTGTGGGTGAAGTCTAGAAGATAGAAACGCAAGTTATGATTACACTTAGGCGGCATTTGTGAGCACCTGTCCTTTGCAGCCGAGGTAAAGCATGGACAACTGCTGTCATATGTTCCTTTAGGTCGGTGCTTCAAATGCGCAGCTACTGCCAGGTATTGAGGGGCAGATTTACAAGAAAGTGACGCATCTGTAGAGATGCGTCAGTTTCCCTGCGCCAGCCTGCGATACCCTTGCGTCACCATGGATGCGCCATATTTACAATACAACGCACCATGGCACAAGGATTGACAGATGCGTCAGAAATTCTGATGCGTCAGAATTTCTGACACATCTGTTGGCCCAAAAGTCACACATTGCTAGAGTCGTGTCGCAAGTACGACGCAACTCCAGCAATGCATGATGAGGCCTATGCTTATTGTACCGTTTCACTCCTTACGCCTGCAGGCGTAAGGGGGCAGATCTACAAGGACTAGCGCATCCCTACATATTAGCAGGGATGCGCCAGTAAGTTTACGACACGTAGGAATACCCTCGTGCCACCACGGATTTTAAAATGCGACGCACCGTGGCGCAAGGACAGTCAGTTGCGTGTCGCATCTTATGTCGTAGGGACAGCGCAGTGCTGGAGTCATGTCACAAGCACAACGCAACTCCAGCAATGCTCAGGGGCGCCCTATACCTAACATGCTGCGTCACTCCTTACGCCTGCTTCAAGCAGGCATAAGGATTTGGCGCAGCGGGGACGTAAAAGTGGCTCTGTGAAATCGTGTAGATTTCACTGCATCACTCTTACGGGGCTTCCATGAGAGGGAACGCCCACCCTGCATACATTATCCTTGACGCAGGTATAATGTAGCACAGGGCTTTACAACGTGATGCATCTCACTAGATGCGTCACGTTGTAAATCTGTTGCATAGTGGCGCATTGTTTATGACGCGACGCAACGGTGTCGTAAACATGTCGCAAGGGGCTTGTAAATCTGCCCCCCGGTTTTGACGCAGATGTGTCCTAGAAGTGGCACAGGGAAATCTTGTAGATATCAATGCGTCACTTTTAAGAGGCTTTCCTGCGTGGGATTGCCCACCCTCCATACACTATACCTGACGCAGGTATAATGTGATGCAGGGCTTTACAACGTGACGCATCTACCAAGATGTGTTATGTTGTAAATTGGCCGCATTTTTTACGCCGCCGCTGCGTCACAACAATGACGCAACGGCGGCGCAAAAGTGTGGCAAGCGGCTTGTAAATCTGCCCCTGAGTACCTACACTTCTTTAATTTGAAAGGAAGATGTGGGCCTGGAATATGTGAAAAATAGGATAAATATCGCATCACATATTTTATGGGCGACAATCTGGTCTTCAGAGAATTTGACATTCACAAGGAGTATCCTTAAAGATTATATGAACTTGGATAATGCAATGTCACTCCATTGGCTGCGTTATGTCAGGGATACTTTTTTATAAGATTGGCCTCGAGGAATGTTATAATAACCCAGATACTATTGAGTCTAATATGAAAATGATTATAAAAAACGCATACCGTACTGAATTAAGGATGGCTGACCAGGACAGGGGAACGTTAGTTGATGGGGCATTACGTCTCCAGCAATTTTATCTGCCTTTTACTTTGCATGTACAATCGCGTCTCTGTTGACCAGATTTCGATTGGGTACACTGCATTTTTTAGTGGCCTATCCTAAACAGGCTGGCTGGTGTGAGAGACTGGCCCCCTGCCCTTGTAAATATCTGGCCAGAGTACAGTGCATTTTATGTTGTTCTGTTCCCTGTATAAATACCCTAGAGCAAGTTTTATTACACCTATATTGAACGTTATTAGGCCCTGCTCTTATCAAGAGGGCTATGCCCATTTAAGGTCATTATCTACAGCTGTAATCTCTAGTGCAGTACTTAGTTTTATTAGAACTGCATTTATAATCAGGAAACGTTATGAAGTGTGAAAAGGAATCCAATTTTATTCTTTTTTACTAAGAATTTTCCTTTTAGTCAACTGTACAAATTGAGGTGGGGATGGCTATGATGATTTTATAATTGATTCATTTTGCTGGTTTATTAAGATCTATGGAAGGGAAAATGTGAGAATTCTGTAAATGTTTTTAGATGTTTTATTATGTAAACTTTTATGATTCTAATGAATCGAATAAAGTTATTTGAACGAACGAAAGGAAGAGTACCTGCTCTTCCCAGTACTGCTGCAATATATTTAATGGAAGAGTACCAGCACTTCTCAGGAGCAAACAGGTACTCTACAAAGTTAGTACCTGCACTTCGATATTTCCATTTACAGCACTGCTTTGGGTGGAGGTAAAGTAATAATCCGGCTAGGTCTTTTGAATCCATTGTAATTTGCTTAATAAGAATCGGGGAGCACAAAGGTGCAGGCTGTTAACATAACCTTTTCTTGACACGTCGTTTCTCTTGGTAGCCAAGATTATTGAAAAAGTGCCTAAGTGATCGCATTGTGTAGCAAGCGCTAATGCAATTGTATTAATATTTTCACTCAATAGTAGTCTCTTACGCTCCTTGATGTTGCTGGATGGGTCTCTAGTTCCTTGGAAGATATGTATTGTGAGCTAGAGGTGAGCCATGCATAGCAGGCCACAACCTCAGAGTTGAACAGAGGAATATTCCCCAGCGTTGTCGGAGTTGACAATAATTACCGGTGCTGAGCGCCGGCAAACACGGGCAAAAATTAGGCACTGGATTAATGGAATGCAATGAAATTTTATATCCAGAGATTTACATGGGGTGAAAAAGTTGGGCCGGTCCTATATAATTATGAGCGTGGCTTGGACACATAAACAAAAATTCCCAGAGAGTGCCACCCTACCCACACATTTGCATAGAATCCCAGCTGCAACTGGCATACGGGATCCTCATTCTGTGTGCTTTGCAGAAAGGCCAAGGATTGGATGACAATGTATTCTGAACACCTTTTTTACCTCGCTGACAGACACTGAGAAAAACTCACACTGCTTCCAGGCCCAACTCAACTACGCCTCGTTGTAAACACCTGGATGCAATCCAATTCAAATTACGCACTAGGCAAGAGTAATGTGCAGCCTGAAAAACAGTAACAATATCCTGTAAAAAGCAAACACTTTTTATAATTTCTTAAGGACAGGAAGGCAACTAAATCTGCAAGCACAAGAGCACTGGAAAAATATGAAACATACCGAGTCAGCATCATAGTACAGTTTCCAGATCAGGCATCAAATTATGGCAGGGGACTGCATGTAAGTGTCAGTGCACATGTATTATTCAGCACAGTTCTCCCAAACCCGCATCCATGTGATCTCCTCGCCAGACAGAGCATCCCTCACTGCTAGCCGGCACAGCCACCGTTTCCCACCAATCTTGGATATTTACCAGCAGTCTATCATCCTTTCTTACCATAGGCATATCAACCACTTAAGCCACCAACTATTCCCCGCCTCCCTCCTCTTGCAGCCTGTTGCCTGTTTCCAGCATTCCCCTACCACTGCATGTATGAAGCAAAGCAGCAACATCACAGTAGCACCGAGGTCATCCTTGCAACCTGGCGGGATACATGTCACTCAGCATTAACTGGGTAAGGTAACCCTATCAAGTATTTTGTAGAGTGAGGCAGAATCTTGAGCTGCTTGCTACCTTTTTATAGAAAGGCAATATTTTGTTCCATTCAGTATTTTAGCTCCATACTGATGCCTCTCTGCCACTTCCCTCAGATAGCATTAACAAACAACAGGAGAAACCCGTAGCCCCAGTTGAGACCTGGGTGATTATTAGGCCTGGGCGAAAATTTTGTTCCGTTCGCGGAAATTGCGATAATTTGACATTTTCGCGTTCCGCGGAGAGCGCGAAAATGTCAAAATTTCCGCTTTCCACAGCTTGGCGATAATTTGTTTCTTGCTCGCGCTGTAAAATAATACATTCTCGCGCGCGTGCGATCGCCTTACCTGAATCCCTGCGTTCGCCGTCAAGTTTTCTTGATCCGGTCACGTTCTCCATGAGATGTTGTATTGTTTTTAGCCATTTGCGCTGTCTCGCGACAGTTCGCGCCCGCAGTGACGTCATGCGTCGCGCGATCACGTCTTTCTTCTCGCGATCATGCACCTTGAGACAACTCAAAACAAGATGGCCGCGCCCACGAGCAACCACATGGGTAAGTTGGCTACCCGCAACCATGCAGAAAATCTCGCGAACATGCGGGAAAAAAACTTCCGCATCTTCGCGATATTTCCGCTTGTTTGCGATAATTTTAAACATTTTCGCGATAATTTGCGGAAGTGGATTTCGCAAATTCCGCCCACCCCTAGTGACTATAATATCATACAACAATGTCTCAATGGGAGTCAGTGAGAAAGTTGAATTTAGAAAATAAACTAATTACACAAAACACGGAGTCTAACTTTTAAGTTTCAGCAAAATTGTATTAAGAAAAAGGAAGAAAGGCATCAATGAGAAGCAGAATCAAACATGCTTTTAACCCGTTGACCGCGGTGCAAATTCCACTGCAGTACGGGCGAAATAATGAGTGGGCGGGGTTCGGACGGCCCCCGGCCGTCCTCTGCACATGGCCACTGTGACATCCGACAGCCAGGTGCCATCCGACGCATGCAATGGGTTAAAGTTGTGTACTTAGGTGCAGGGTGAACACATTGTGCATGTGAAAAAAGTGTTTTAAATGGCGCAAGTGAAACACATAAGGAATAGAAATAAGCATTTTCTTAGGGAAGTATTTGAAAAGAGTATTATGCATGAACATCTACTTTATAATACAACAATGGAAACAATCATGACATAATAAACAATCTTAGTTAGGCTGATACAAGTCGACGACATTTCGACCTTCATGATCTGAGGTCATCCTCAGGACAAGGGAACACACAGAAGGAGATTGCTTCCTGAAGAGAATTCAAGGCATGTTGGAGAAACAGCAAAGTAAATTTGTCAAGAGCTGGGCCAGTGTCGCTGGACACCAGGGAGGAGACAAGGAGTCCGCAATTTGTCCTTCAGGGTGCGACAATGAACCAAGGAAAAACTTTATTCACGGGGCCAATGGTAAAGGGACCATTCATATATGGTAAAGATTAGAGATATAAAAGAAAGCCTGCCCATCAGGAATGAATCCGAGAATGCGGTGTGAGGCTATCCACTCGCAGGGCATCCAGAGTAAATCAGGAGCACCTCATTCACCCTGAAGGACAACTTATGAACTCCTTCCCTCCTCCCTGAGGATATCTAATACACAAAATTTTTGACATTGATGTATTTTTACAGTGGCAAAAAGATCAAGCCACGGTTCTTCTTACTGTCGGAAGCTACCCTGTGCCACCTCATGATACAGATGTCATTCATGGCCTACTAGGTGCCACCAGCTGAGCTCGCCCACCCTGGCATTTAATGACACCGCCCAGGTACTTTATGATCAGGGATATGCCTTGACACTCTAGCCACTTCTAAAGGTGTAGAGATGTTTGCCACCACAACCAGAACTCCACTCCACCCATGTTGTAGTATCACATGGTGGTGGGGTGGTCAGTAAAAATCTGTATCAGCCTGCCCCTGATCAATGACAGGAAGGACTTCAGCACCAGCTCAATGGCCCACCTTCAACAGTTAGTTGTTGAGTTACAGGAAAACTAGTAGACCTTTGAAGATGGGCGGCAACCACCGGCATCACTTTTATGAACATGAGGGGCACTGCTAAAGCCAAATGGGAGAAGAGCAAAATGAAAATATACCTGGCCTACCTTAAACTGCAGATTACCTTTGTGGGACTACAGGATGGATATATGACAATGTGCATCCTACAAGTTCAAGGTCATTCGGATCCAGGACAGACTGAAACTGGGCCGGCGAGAGCATTTTGAATTTTTCCTTCCATAAGAAGGCATTCAGAGTGTGACGATATAAGATAGGCAGAAGCCCTCCATCCTTTTCAGTACCAGGAAATAGCAAGAGTAATATCCTGGTTTTTTTCTGTGTACGGAACCCTCTGGATGGCTCCTTTGGCAACTAAAGCGTGTATATCCTGCATGAGAATGGACAGGTGCTCTACCAAAAGCCAAAGTAGTGTGGAACAGAGGTATATAGGAGCGAAAAGAAACAGTAAGGCATAACCATGCAGAACGATTTGGAGGACCTATCTGTCAGATTCGATGGATCACCACCCTAGGAGATAGGACTGAATTCTCTCTCTCACAGGGTGGTTATGAGCAGCTAAAGGAAGGCTAAGGCGGCTTGGAGGCTTCTGCTGCAGTAGAGGGGGCCTGGGAAGATTGGTGCCTCAGATGATCTGCGTGCTGGCTGTCAAATCCACGTCATTGGCTACACAAGGACTGAGGTGACTGTAGAGGATGAGGGGGGTACTGGCATTGCATATATGCCAAACCGATGGAGTAGCTTCAGAATTTATTGAACTGGTAAGGGAAATGTCTGGCCTTACTCTCCTTAAAGAATTGTAAGGCAGAATCAGTGTCTCTGGTTGGTGACCAACGCACAAGTTACTACTTGTGTAACTATATATTTGTAATAGACATTAGTTAGTGATAGATTCCTTACCTTAGAATATCGCCAGGCGTCAGACTGGATAGGGAAAGTTTTGCTAGCAGTACCCCTGTGCGTCGGTAGGTGGCGGCATGCGGCTCCGCGTCCGTCGCTGGCGTCGCAAGCGCCGAGATGACGTCACGGAGATCACTTAGGCGCCACCCATGCATGCTGACATCAGTTCTGTACACGACTTTCCACGCCAGGAACGCAGACCCATGCAAGAAACTGACCACTGGTGCCATGAAACTAGGGCCCTGAAAGGGGGATGACCTTAACCCTAGAATCAGTTCGCAGAACGGGAAGGATCGGTGGGGCGGTAAGGAATCTATCACTAACTAATGTCTCTTACAGATATATCGTTACACAAGTAGTAACTTGTGCATCTGAAAGAGACACGTTAGTGATAGATTCCTTACCTTAGAATAGATACCCCAGCAATACCAACCCCGGTGGAGGGTCTGCGAACAAGATTACACCAGAAAGTCACTGAGGACAGAACGGCCAAAGAAGCCGTCTCTCCAGACCTGCCTGTCAAGGCAGTAATGCTTGGTAAACGTGTGCAACGAGGCCCACGTAGCTGCCTGACAAATGTCCTGCAAGGGAACGCCACGTCCCAAGGCAGTAGTGGCTGCTGTTGCCCTGGTCGAATGGGCACGCAGCCCCACAGGAGGCTCCTTCTTAGCCAAGGAGTAACATGCTTTGATACACAGAATAACCCACCGCCAGATGGTCCATTTGTGCACAGCCCAACCTTTTTTGGTGCCCACGTAGCCAACAAAGAGCTGGTCATCCACCCAGAACTGCTGTGTACGCTTCAGATAGAAATGAGCGCATGTTTTGGGTCCAGACGGTGGAGCCTCTCCTCCTCCCTTGAAGGATGCGGAGGTGGGAAGAAGGTGGGCATAGTGATGGTCTGCCCGATGTGTAAGGGCGTGACAACCTTTGGCAAAAAAGAAGGACGGGTCCGTAAAACCACCTTGTCCGGATGAACAGAAAGGAAAGGAGGTTTAGAAGAAAGAGCCTGGAGCTCACTCACTCTTCTGGCAGAGGTGATAGCTACCTGGAAAGCCGTCTTGAGTAAGAAGACGCAAAGGACAGGTATGAAGGGGCTCGAAGGGAGCGTACATCAGATATGTCAAGACAAGGTTTAAGTCCCATTGAGGCATAATGAACGGCACGGGAGGAAACATGTGCGTAATGCCTTTTAGGAAATGATTAACAACCGGGGACTTAAAAAGAGAAGGCTGATCTGGAAGCCGTAAAAAGGCGGAGATAGCCGAAAGATAATCTTTGGTAGTGCCCAGAGCAGAGCCCTGCTGGGCCAAGGAAAGAAGGAACGGAAGGACTTCGGAAAGAGGGGCAGAAAGGGGCTCCACACTCTGAGCCGTGCACCATGCCGCAAACTTGTTCCATCTGCAGGCGTATACCGTCTTAGTGGAGGGATGCCTGGCTGCCAGAATGACATCACAGACTTCGGGAGGAAGATCAAAAGCTGTCAACTGCTGCCGCTCAATCTCCACGCATGGAGGTGGAGGCTGGACAGGTTCGGGTGGAGGACCGTCCCCTGCTGCAGCGACAGAAGATCCTCCCGAAGAGGCAGTCGGATCGGGGGATCGATCGCCATGCTAAGTAGCTCGGGATACCAGTATCTTCGTGCCCAATCCGGAGCCACAAGGATGACTTGGGCCTGGTCGCGCCGAATCTTCTTCAGAACTCTGGGCAGAAGTGGTATAGGCGGAAAGGCGTACAACAGACCGCAACTCCACTCGCGACGAAAAGCGTCGCCGAGCGAGTGTCGTCTTGGAAATTCCAACGCGCACAACGGCCATCCTGCAGCACATATAGAAAGAGGTAAAAGCCTCTTGTGATTGTTTTTGTGCAGGAAGGTTTCCCTTCTTTGTTGGTTTACTCATTCCATTTTGTAGAACCTCAACTCTGAGCCACTTTGTACGAATACGGCTGCACTAGAAGTGTATTAAGGAGCTCCGTGGCCAGCCGATGAAAAATCTTTCGGTTCTCCTGCTATCCTGCGGCTACCGGTCTGGACGGACAACCCCCGCTGCTGGTGTACCTGGGGACCTCCCGGGGGGGGGCATGCTGGATTGAGTGGACTTGTTGCCTTTACCCGTCCCCTGCTGAGGTGCGCTTCCAGCCTGTGGCATCTCCTGACTAAGTGCCTTTGTGTGCTGTTGGAACTGGCCTGGGGCACGTACTCTGACGTGGGTGAGCTCGGATGGTGATGCTTGGGGAATACTGTTCCCCCCTGCCTGGATTGCTGGCCTGAGTTGCTGCCACGAAGCACCTGGAAGCCTGCCCAACCGAGACCGTCTCCGACACGTTCTTCAACTACCAGCTCCAGGTCTGCCTGCTGCGCAGGGGGCACCCACGGTCTGCTTCCTCACATCTGTGACTGGTAGAACCCCCCAGGTCTTCATCGAACATGTCAAATGACGAATGGAAAGCACTGGATGTGGGGCTCAGCCTGGCAACATGCAAGGGTGCTCACCTCTCTGCTAGTGCAGCCAGCAGACAGGTGTGATCTTTGGTGATGGGGGAACACTGTAGCCCATCCTCCTTGGCCCTAGAGGCAGATCAGTGTTGTAGGAGTCTCCACTGATGAACAGATTCCAGGGGGGGATCTCCCTGGATGGGCTGGCCCTGAGCGGAATACTCCGGGGGCACTCTTCACTTGTGCTGAGTTTCTGCCCTCCTGCCCTGTGATCACCCTGGTGGGACTCCTTGTAACAGGGTGCAACAGTTCCTCTTAGGCACAGCTTTTTTTTTCTTCTTTTTTTTCTCCTGTCCTTGTCATCTGCTGACTTGTCTCCTCACCTCGAGACTACTTTCTAAAACTGGCCATTTAGCTGGCACTGGAGAGAATTTTATTGGTCCTGCTCCGCTACTAGCCTGGCTGCATCATTGTGCGCACGCCGCTATTGAAGTACTAACTGCACAAGCGTGACCGATCTTGTTATTTCCCTGAGAATTGTAAGGACAAATCAGGGGACCAAAGATTGAGCTCCTATTCTTTATTTGCCTGCAAATCTTGTAAATGATTGTGCTTAAACCCTAACCCGTTCCTCTCTTGATTGGGGGTGGAAGCAGGAAGAATCTGTGCTGGGGCACTACTGAGGGGGTGCCAACTCACTTATTCATCAATGAATCTCCTTTCAGGGTGGTGCTGGGTGAGGTGTGTTATGAGTAAGTGGAAAGCAGTCAACAAACCGGCTGGGGCAGAAAGTGTGAGCTAGGCAAACAGACATTCCGCAGAAAACTGCACCCATAGTGAGATTGATGATCTCATAGAGGAGGTAGAAGGCCTGTTGGCTACTAAGGACCCAAGTAACCTGATTAGCACAACAGGGAAAAGAGGGACGGGGTGGCCCCAAAGGAGTATTGGCCTATATTTTGGGAAAGCTAAAGTGCCCGTAGATCAGGGGGGTATGGAAAAAAACTAGGGACAACCCAACCTCTGATCTGGAACTCCCAATTATCTCCTCTGCCATGTCACCAACTCAGACACCGCATATGAACCAAGCACACAATGTGCTAACTTCGGTAGTGAATGTTGATTGCACAAACAGATTTGCCGTTTTGGCAGAAATGACAATAGAACCAGGTCCTAGCAAACCGTGTTTCCAACCTCCGTGCTGAATGATAAGATGGAGTCAAGCTCTCCAACTCAAATCTAATCATTAAGGGGAGACATTGACAGTTTGAGGAAGATGTTGGAAAAGGTCTCTAAGGTCCTATCAGAGAAAATGGATAAGCTAGCTGGCACCAACCTAACCTTTCTGTTAATGTAAGGGAAACAGAACAAGTTGAGATATCAACCAATCAACAGGTCTCCCGTTTTGAGTCACACTGTAGAGGAATAAAAAACACTCACCTGCAGACTCCATATTTGAGGCCACTAAACCCATCATGTAACAACATCGTAATAGGGGATCTCCAGGTTGATTCCTCTATGCCCACCAGAAATGAACACTCTGACAGACATAGATTGCCAAGTACTATGCATGGTGCCTTGCAAAACCCCAAAACCGACAGAGCGCTGAGTAATGCCATCACTAATACTATTAGGCCTCATGGTATCTACATAAACCATGTGCCCAAACGCTCGAAAGGTGCATACGAATCATCTGGCTCTAGAATCAATAAAATGGTGCACTGACTGAGATACATGAGGCGTTGTAGGTTGATTATCTGAGAAGACATTTTACAAGTGACACAAATCTGTTCGAACCAGAATCGCTGCAACAGTATAGGCCTCAGGCTAAAGTCTAGTTCTCTATCCGACGAATTGATATCATTGAGTTAAGATTTAGGCCACAGAATAAATCACAAATTTACCTCAAATACAATATTCCTCATAGCTATTCAGTACTTTCATCTTTAACACCACAGGGAAGATCTGAGCGCCCAAATACAATGATGCCAGCAATAGAGACTTCTAACCTCTCACAGATTGATTGACATCAACTATAACAAGGGGGTGGTGAGCAGAGTGTGGCAAACATATGTAACATCTCAATGCACACACACATAAGTATGCCTAACCTGATTGGGAGCCCCTATAGTGGTCTAAAATCTTCTCATGAAAGTATGTCTAACACGGCAGGGAGTACAAAGAGAGAAGGGGTGAGGTTCCAGAGCTACCCCACAGGCGACTTGGATAAACGTTCTGGGCATCTACCTACAACAGGGCTGATTGGAGAAGACAATGAGGAAAGGGATGTGTTTATTAGTCTAATTTCCTGGATCATTGCAGGCAATAGAGCCAAACTTTCTGACCCTGAATGAGTTGCATTTATAGATCAACACCACATTGTTCTTCTACAGGAGACTTGGGCAGATGATCCAATATTTAGGAGTGGGGTCTGTAATTATTCTGTTAATGTGGTCCCATCTATTTCTGGTAGAGCCTCAGGGGGTCTGTTAATATGGCTACGGTTGCATTTATTCCCAAGAATCAAGCTGATCCCATGCATTAGCAAGGCTATATTATTCCTGAAAGTAACAGTAAAAACGTCTCAGGGGGAGAGACAACTATTTATAGGAAACATTTACATTAGGTCAGTCCCCCCAATTCACTATCCCCAATGGTTTGTTACTTTAAGGATATGTAATTCGAACTCAATCGGGGAATACTAAAAAAGTGCAGGTGATACCAGACTTTCATAGGGTGGGCCGAACATGGTAGGGGACACAGAACCAGATGAGTTAACAGTCCCAGGGGGAATCAGGGACCAAGTGGCACTGAAGCAGACGTCTGTTGCCTCGCAACTAGAAGAATTGGTTGTTGAATTTGGCCAAAAAAGTGCCAGTGGCAACACCCACTCCGACCGCCCCCCCACCCGACTTTTAAAAGAGGCACTTTAATTAGTCACATTGACTAAACATTTATTGGCCAGGCACTTTGGCCAGTGCTAGTGGACATGACCATTATTCCAAGGCCAGATAGTGATCATCAGGCGCTATGCGCCAGTTTAAAACTGGCGGTATTCATGAGTAAAAATGTGGTGCCTCTAACCCTCTCAAGTGCTATTGAGACAGTTAAAAATAGGCGTATGTAAAGTGGGTGGAAGTAGCATCTAACGTAGAGTTCCAGAAGCAAATCTACGAGGCCCATATTCATGTACTCTCGGCTTACTGTGCATTTGACACTGCTCAAGTCCAGTGCAACTTTGTTACTTCACACTGCCAATTCCTGTATAGTATAAAGCCCTTCTTCCTAAAGGTAAGAAGCAGGGGAGGCACAGTAAAAAACAGATTGCCTTGGTTTGATAAGAACTGCAAAGGGGAGAAAAAGGCTTTGTTAGACACTTTAAAAATTGGTAAAAAACTAGAGATATCTCAGGCCAGGAAGAATTATAAGTGTACCTTGCTGGCTGCTAGAAGGAGCTAAGAGTGGGGACAATGGGCAAACCTAACGAGTCACTTGATAAAAAAGACTTTAGGTTATCCTGGAAACTAGTTGCAGAAGGCACACACACTATTGATGACCACTTGGAGGCTTTAGTGCAGCCAGATAAATGGGTAACCCACTTTAAGACACTATATTGGAAGCAGGCACAAGATGGACATATTGAAAGGCCATTTGAATCAGCAGATGACCCTATAGACATTAAACTTCGTACCCGCGCATTAAGAGAGACCCGTTCACCTAGGGATTCGCCCTACTTTTCCCTAAGGGAAACTGAACACGCCCTTAGACAAATAAAAAAATTTAAGGCACCGGGCCCAGATGGTATTCTGGGAGATTTGTTTATATCTAAACCCGAGGTCTGGGTCCCCTATCTTAATCAATTATCTAATGCCATTATGGATGGTAGTAAAATTTCACCACCATGGCAGGGCGCCACCATTGTTTCCATTTATAAAAAAGGGGCCAAGGACAAACCATCAAACTTTAGGCATATCAGTTTACTGGACACAAGCTAAAAGATATTCTTCAGACAGATACTAGCTAGGCTGCATGCATGGCTTGCTTATAATCACGTCCTTGAAGATACCCAGGCAGGGTTCCAGAAAAAAACAAGCACCATAGACCAGGCCTTCGGTTTTAACGTGCTGTGTTGGAAGTACGTAATTTTAAAGAAAGAACATCAATATGTTGCTTTCATTGACCTTCGATCAGCCTTCGATCTAGACCGTAGGGATCTGCTATGGAGGGTCTTGGGTAATTATGGGATGCCTAAGGATCTACTTTGGATTCTTAAAGTATTACATACTAACACTTATGCACAAGTAAGTTAGAACAACATCGGTGATCTTACAGATAAGAGACCCATTAAAAGAGGTATTAAACAGGGATGTGTGCTTGCCCCAACCCTATTCTGTATGTTCCTCAATGATGCAGTGAACGGGGTCTCTGCAATTGAACATGACGCCCCAAAACTCGCTGGCACACCGGTCCCACTTTTAATGTTCGCAGATGACACCTTACTCATCTTCAGAACCCCGATGGGCCTTCAGAAGGAACTGGACTCATTTGCAGCCTTCTGTAAAAATAGAGGCCTAGAAATAAAACCCAATAAATCAAAATGTATGGGAATTAACCCCCATAGAACCTTCAGAGGAAAATGAGAATAGAAGGTGCATGCACTTTTAATTAGTAGGAAACACAAGTCGACTGCTGGTGGGGCAGTGTCACCGGCCATAAAAATCTATTCAGCCAAGCGTTGGCTGGCCTATATGGAGCAGAGATGTGGGGGTACACAGATGCATATATATATTAACCATCAAGGAGAATGCATTCATTAAAGGCCTCCTCAATCTTCCGAAAATCGCACCATTGGTTCAGCTAAGATTGTATTTAGCCCTCATTCCCAGTCATATGATGTCCTCTTTAAAGCCACTGCTATATTGGGTGAGGATAGGGACCAACCCGGAATTAAGCATCCATAGAGAGGCACTTAGGGATTTGATGAACTTTGACATGACCATTCACACCCCCTGGTGAAAAAACGTTAAATAGCAGCTAGAATGACTCAATTTAGCAAATTTGTGGGCTACACCAGATAAAGTTTTCAAAGGTGATAAGCTGCTATTAAACAAAACCTACTGGGAACGTGACCTGACCCGAATCTGGGCTGAGCATAGGGAGAGCTCGATTACAGGCCAATTTCCACTTCATAAATGCTCCCCTAGCTTTGAGCCCTACATGGACATGATATATCCAACTGTGGTGAAATGAGTGTATATACAGTTCTGACTCGGTATCCTACCCATAAGAAGCTTTACATCTAGATGGTGTAAAATGGATGGTGATCTGGAGAGTTGCATCTTCTGCCCACTCCTAAAGGAAACAGAGGTTAATTTCCTGCTATTTTGCCCCAGATATACCATCCTACAGAAAAAAATGATTTTAGCATGGTGCAAGCTTAAGGGTGTAGGCACTATTGGGAGGCAATGCACATTATGAAAAGTGACACGAATGAGCCTTTAGTATTTGTGGTTGCTAACTTTTTATGGGGGGCCTGGACAATACGTATGAAAGGTTTATTATCTGCGAACTTGTAATTATATAAATATAAGCCAGCCTTATCAGCTAAAATTGTCCCATGAATTGTTTTTAAGTTGTTTGTACTGTATAATATTTTTTTACTACCCTTTAACACTTTTACCATAGAATAGGATACTTACTACTGTTGCCTGGTATGAATGGGAATATTTTTATTATTTATTCCAGATTGGGTAGACTGGGCAATCCAACAAGGCGGCCCACAAATTGGCATGAAATTAGGCCATTATGGAGGTTTATGTTGATAGTGGTAATTTTTCCCTAAGGTTCCCCATCATGGTCATCCCATGGATTCAATGTTATTAGAATGGTTTAATGTATTTTTTCTTCTTCTCTCTGCTAATATTGTTATTATGTTTTTTTACCATCATGATGTATTTACTGCACACTTCGCAAGGTGGGACTGCTGAGACACAGCCCCTAGTAAGAGCAGGCCGCTCCCGAGGTCACTTCGAATCGGGGCATTGTCCCAGGACGGGGGCTCCTTGTAAAGCGTGTCCTTCCCTATAGAGGTGGAGCTGGTTACTTTGGCTGCGGCTTTGACATTCTGAGGGCGACCTTCCATGGACTTCTTGACATTGCCCAGGCAACGAGAGTCCGCCAGCTCTTCCGTAGCCCGAGGTGCCACGCTCAAGCCAGCGAGGGGCAGTCTGTTTCTACATCACATAGCGTGATACACTTTCGATCCTCCGGATAGAAGGAGGAGGTGGAATTAAGCGCCATGCTTCAGGCCGTAGTAGTACCAACTGGCAGCCACTGTTAGGTTTGCCACGCACTGCGCTTTCTCCCAGAACAAAGCGCTCCACATGCTCTTCTCCTTGCAGGGAACAAAGCACCCGTCACAAGCTGGTGGGTAACCTATCCGGTAGAGTGCCATTACTTCTAGATTGCCCAGAATGGAGTATCCAACTTAAACTGAACTCCTGGGCATGAGAGAGTCCTTTCCCCAAACCCTCGCTGAAAAGAGGATCGCTCGCCATGCGCTGACCCCTGGAATACAGCTCTCATTTCGCACTGTTATGCAAAGTTGGAAAGGACAGTCCAGTCCTTACTCTGTGCCAGACAGAAGCAGCAACTGTAGGCCAACCCACCCCACACATCGAGGGGCAGCACTCCTCACACAGCTCTAGAAGGTTTCCAGCTGACGGTGATCCGGTTAGATGGGAGAACCTTGCACTGCGCATTTTCCACAAGTATTAAAGAGAGTACAAGGAGTACAATATTGAGGCGGCTGACAATACACATTTGGTAAGTGCTTTTTGCTCAGGAATCTCAAGGTAGCGTAATGATAAGGCAAATGTTGGAGAGTAAGAGACATTGTTGTATTTACAACGTAATACCGGAGGTAGCTTTGGAGAGCAGGGCGCAGTATTGGCTTTTTACGAGTGATGTAAATACCTTTTCGTTCTGTAAGAACAGTCTTCGACAGCATTGTGTTCCTAGGAGACTTATACTATAGATGACCCACGACAGGAAATTTGGCGTGGAGGTAGTTATGGATATTTTGAGAAGATCTACACGATGGGTACATGTTGTGTGACAGCAGTGCATGTGTGCACAGTTATCCTTGAGGGTAACACTCACGTGGTTAGAAATCACTTGGAACGCTACGCTGAAGGTAGCTTTGCACTAGGGCGAGCATGTCCACGGAGAGGATGTCACTTTTGTTTTCCGCTAGGGTGAAAACCAGGAGCACTCTAGTCCAATTAGGCTCATTTCCTCTTTGACTCCTTGCCTCTTTTCCTTTTCAGATCTTATTCTTGAGTTGTATTTTTGTATTTTAATGACATTCAACCTACAGCTTGACACTTTACTTGGGCTCTTCCTACTCATCATATATTTCCTATACTCTACTACCTCACAGGTTTAAGGGCCTTTGATCTACGATATGTATCGATGTGACTTGAACAGACATACATTTATTTGTATGATTTTTTCTTTGTAGATTCCCCTGAGGAAGAGTGGGCTTAACACCTGAAATGCATTGGGATTTATGTGACCCACGTCCAACATGTATTATGGACATTTGAAAGGAACTCCGTTTTGAATTTTTTATTTTGAATAAATTCAAATCCATGAAGTAATGGATTGATGGTGTCACGGACTATTGTTTGGGACATTGTGGATTCAGCATTTGTGTTGCTTATGGTGGAATTCAAGCATTTTGCATGAATTAGATTAGTTGATGTTTAATAAGTGTGAGACACTCTTTTGTGTGCAGGAAGTAGTGCACCTTGTGTCCAAGACTGCTGTCCTAGTTCTTTTTTTCAATTTTGAATAGGTAGCTGGGTAGAACCACCGCAGAGGGTGCACACTACAATTGAGTTATGTTTTGTTTCTATTGAGCACATTGTTTATTTTGTGAAAATTGAGTGCAATATCGCCGTTCTGTTTTTTCACTTTCTAAAAGTGGCATTTTCAAACACACAATTTAAAAACCACCTTTACTAAAAGGTGTGTTATTAAATTCTAAGTTCAGGAAGCCTAAATTCCATTTATCTACCTTGTCTCAATGGAAAGTTACACTTGTAAGATGTTACAAGGCAGCTCCCTCGTTAACCTATAGAACAGATAGACTTTCAATAGTGAAAAAGGAAATACACAGCATTTCACTATCAGGACATGTACAACACACCCTCACATGTCCTACCTTTCACATTCAATGCCCCTGCCCGTCGGGGTACCTAGGGCCTACCTGAGGGGTGCCTTACATGCAAGAAAAGAAAAGGTTAGGAACTAGCAAGTGAGTGCACTTGCCAGGTCCACATGGCAGTTTAAAACTGCTCGCAGACACTGCAGTGGCAGGTCTGAGACACATTTACAGGGCTACTTATGTGTGTGGCACAACCAGTGCTGCAACCCACTAGTAGCATTGATTTACAGGCCTTGGCACACTTAGTGCACGTTACTAAGGACTTACCAGTAAATCAAATATGCCAATCATGGATAACCAATCACAATTACAATTTAAACAGACCCCATACGCACTTTAGCACTGATCAGCAGTGGTAAAGTGCCCAGAGTCCTACAGCCAACAAAAGCAGGGTCAGAAAAATAGGAGGCAAAAGGCAAAAAGTTTGGGAATAAATCTGCAAAAAGGGCCAGGTCTAAAACACTTAACAGAAAAAGTCAGGGGTTTTGGTTTATTGTTGTGGAAACTTTTCACTGTAAGTGCACACAGACAAGAAATCATCAGTGCATTTAGACGCCTGGCCCTTTCACTAAATTTCAATTCCTGCTTAGTAGTTTTTCCTTTTCTTGGGCCTACCATTCTCTATAGCTTTGCTCACACCAATAAACGTACACTGTAAAAGAACATTACGAGTTATTTTAACATAGTATAACACTGTCGTTCTTAAGTTTTAATTAAAGCTAATGTTAGTGCAGAATACAAATTTAATATCACAGATATTAAAATAATTGGGGCAAATGAGAAAGGCAAAAATGATAACAACCCACATAATATAGATAACTTTTTTAACAATCCTATATGTCTAATCTTTGCATGAAAATTCTGCTGATTAATGAGGGTGCAGTATTTCGATGTTGTCGTAGCGCATGCATATGTGAAGTTCATTTATTTGTTATATAACTATGGCCATTCTGCAATTCCACTGCTCCCTGCTGCACTGAGGACAGTCAATTTATAACCCCCAAAGTGTTTATATTAGGAAAAATCAACTCTGTGATTTATGATGGGGGGGAAGAAGACTTTGAGAACTCACTTACATACTTAAAGGCATGTGCTGTGTTTTGCTGGAAATGTACCAGCAATTTGTTGACATCTTTTAACCCCTTCCCTGCTCATGACGGAACCGTTCCGTCATGAGCCACGGTTGTCGTGTGCTCATGACGGAACGGTTCCGTCATGACAATCCTGCCGGCGGCCGCTCCGCCTGCGCGGCGCTGTTTCCCCGCCTGTGCGGGGCGACAACGCAAATGGGCGGAGTCATGACGGAACCGTTCCGTCATGAGCACAGCTCAACTGTGGCTCATGACGGAGCGGCTCCGTCATGAGCACAGGCCCGCCGCGCTGCCCCCCTGCCCCCCCCAGCGCTGCAGCGGAATGTCCGCAGCAGCGAAGGGGTTAAGTCAAAGACAGAGTATATCATAATAATATACACAAACCAACATAAAACAGTGTAACCATAACAGAGACAACACAACAAAACATTGAAAACAGAACGCAACACAAAAAACACAGTAAAATGCAGCATTACATTACAGCAATGCATCATAAAACAGCACAAAAAAACAACAGAATGTATCACCACTAAAACATGGAGAAACATTCTTGCAGCTCATTACCACTTCCAGGAATCTGCTTTTATTAAACAGCGGCAAAAGCTTCCTGTACCAAGCACTGCATTACTTACCACCATGGGCATGCTTTAGAGCCCTTTAAAAACTATTTGTATTCGACTCAATTTCTTTTAAAAGCTAGTTTTGAGAGGAAGCACCATTCATGTCTAATAAAGGCTGTAGTAACTCAACTGATGACAACCCCTATTTGAACCTCAACACTGTAGGGTGGCGGTCTAGCCTCCCCGCAGTCACGTGACTTGCGAGGAGTTATCGCGTTAGGACGTGACGCGGGGGGGAGGCAGCAATGTTGCCAGATTGGGCTATTTCCCGCACAATTGGGCGACTTTTTTCCCAGTTGTGCGGGAAAAATCCATGCCTGGCGGGGGGCTACTTTTTGGGCTAGAATTGAAAGGGTGTGCGCAATTTCACTGGCCTGGGCGGGCGCCGACCACGAGGAGGCATGCATCATCATGACGGCGTAGGCGTACATGATGTTGTGCAGTCTAGAACCCTAACTTATTACTGTACATAGTGCACAGTGCACTCACTCTTATTTTGCACATGCGTGCTGCACCGCCGCACGCGCCACCCAGAGGGGTCACCTAGATTTGTTGTTAACTTGTGTGTGTGCGAGCACTGCGGGCCAATGTGGGGGTCCCCCAGGGCCGTCAATCCAGTAGCGCGCGAAAACGCAACCAATGACGGCCCTGGGTATAATTTTTTGGCCAGCCCCTGCGGTTCTCTATAATGCTGGGACTGAGTGACATCACAGGATCTTACTTTCGAGTTTCCATCACGGTGACGGGATCTTACTTTCGAGTTTCGGCGCTTGGCTCAACAGTGGACGGCTGGACAGGACGCATGAACGCAGGACAGCAGCAGGCCGCCCGGCGGCGCCCGCAGTTGCTGAGCCCGGACTTCGACGCCGGCCTCAGGTGAGTGAGTCAGAGGCGCAACTAGAGCCAAATTACGGGGGTGGGGGGGTGTAAGAAAAAATTTCGAGGGGGGGCTGAGTCTTTAAGCAATAGACAGAGTGGAGATTGGGCAGGGAATTAAGAGCGCGTGCATTTGTAGGTAGGGTGACCAACCACCGTCTGTAATTTGGACCTCTCCGGGGCAACGTGTAAACCCCAGCGACACTGTCGGAGGCCATGACTGCCCGTCAGCTGAAGGAGCCGACGGCGGCTCCCGCCCGCTGGAGGGAAAGACAGGCTGTGGGGCAGCCGAGAGAGAGACTGGGTACAGAATCCAGTTAATTCAAAGAAGCTGGTGAAACAAGTTGAAAAGAAGGGGCTAGAGTTCTTTCAGTCTCATCATTTTAGAAAAGTGCTATTTCAATATCATATTCAAGGAAGCCATGGTTGCTGCATTTTTATTTTATGCAACTAACAACCATTAACAAAGCAAATGGTTCTGGCAACGTTACTTGTTGTGATATATATCTGGATGCAATGACAGAAGAGGCAAAATACCAGTGCAGCGACACACAATGCTAAGCACAGATTTTTAGCTTAGTTGTTTTAAGCAACACCATTAATTACATCAGACCCCCAGTTTTTTCATCCCGCTTAAAGCCCTGGAAACACCATGTCACAATCACCTCATGGCCTGGCACTGTGCATCATGCATGACTCATGACTTCCACTTTTTCAGATTGCCTATGTGCAGGTGCATAGTGAACCCTCCCCCACCCCACCCCTTGCTTTAGGAAGACAGCAAGGGCGAAATTCTTGATGGGCCTCTTCTGTCTGCAACTCTGAAGACAAAGGCTCAGCTCATAATTAAGAGGAAAAGGTGGGCGAGTGAGTAAGTGAAGGGATGGGTGGATGGCTGGATGGATTAGTGAAAGGGTGAATGGATGAATGAAAGGGTGAATAGATGGATAATGAGCGAAAGGATGGATGAGTGAAAGGGTGGCTGATCGGTGAGTGAATGGGTGGATGGATGAGTGAATGGATGGTTGAGTGATAGGGTCAATGGATGGAATCATGAGTGGATGAGTTGAAGTATGGGTGGATCGAAGAAAGGAAGGATGGCTAAGTGAAAGGGTCAATGAAGAGAGAAAGGGAGGATGAATGGATGACTGAAAAGGGGACTGGGTGGTAGGATGAGTAACTGGAGGGATGGATGATAAAGTGAAAGGATGGCTGGATGGGTGAGTGGATAAATGGCTGGATGGATGAGTAGATGGTTGGGTGGAAGAGTGGATGGATGAGTGTACGGATGGATAGGGTGAAAGGGTGGATGAATGGATGAGTGAAAGTGTGGATGGAGGGATAGATGAGTGAAATGATGGATGGAAAGATACGTACGTTTTCAAATGGATGAATATGTTTGGATATAGATGGAATTACTTATACACTATTACGCGACCTCCTTTGATGTGTCTGTAAAACGTACCTTTTGTCCCGAAGTTTTGTCCTGAATTTTGACCTCCCGTCCTGAATTTTTGTCCTGAATTTTGACCCTTTGTCCTGAAATTTTACACTCACCGTCCTGAATTTTCACCCATGCCTGTTGGTCACCCTATTTGTAGGAAGTGATGAATATTGATAGATGCCAGGATGTTGACGTAGGTAAAGAGTGTTTTAACACCCAAACCAAAACTGACCACATCGGTTGTTCGTAGGCCAGCCCAGCTTCGAAAACGGTCGTGCAGGGGTCACCCAACCTCGCACGCACCTGCTGGCAGCACCGCGTGCGTCTGTTTACCACTGTCCTGGCATGGATCTGACACTCCGTACTTCACCACGTTGCTGATGCCAAGGCACGCACTGACGCACAGTGTTTGCCGCTCGAACTGGAGCTGATTTCGGGGGGGGGGAGCTGAATCTTTAAGCAATAGGCAGAGTGGAGCTGCAGGGGCTCTTAGAAGTCACAGTGAGAACTGGTCTTAAAAATTAATAGCATTAAGGCAGGTGCCCAGTTAACACCCTCCCACCATCTGTATATTGAATAGATAGAATGTATATTTGTCGTTAAAATTGTTTCTGATGACAATTTGTGCATAATTGGAGACTTGCTAATTTGGGCTGGTTTTTGGGCTGAAACTGGTCTGATTGGGCTTATTTTGGGCTTATATTTGAGCGGCTTTGGGCTTGGGACGGGTGTGGTAAATAATTTATTACCGGGACTTAATTTGATACAGAAACATAATAAAAATAGCTCAATAAATAAGAGGCAGAATCCGTGGTATTAGAGGTTCGGAATGGGCTTTATTCCAATGGACGATTCGAATCGGTTGCTCCAAGTTCCATCACCACGAAGGTTCAGGAAGTGAAGTACATACATTATTGATAATTAATCACTTTTATACAATAGGCATTACAGTGAAGCAAATGCAAGAGGCGTAACAATTGATAGTGTAGATAAAACATACATACGTAGCAAAAGTAGGTGTAACTGGGTGTGACTAAAGAACGTCATCAGGTGTGATGTCATAATAGGGTGGTTCCATGAAAGAATTTCGCAATGTCAGCAGAAATACTTGGCAGAAATGCGCGCGCAGCAGCATGACGTGTGATTGACGTGCAGCTAGGGGGTGAAGGGGACTTGACATTTAGCTCTACATGTGGCGACAGATGTCTGGAGGGTCAAGTCAACCTAATCCCAAATCATATCTAACATCCTATGTTTAAAGAACTATGTTATCCAAAAGAGAGGTCTCTTAGAGTAGAATCTTATTCTATACTGACTATACTGACTGTTAGTGCGTGTACAAGCGTCTAAGTGTCTACACTAGATGCGAGGGCAGAAGTCTTCCATAATAATAAGGCTATGAATTACTTGCATAAAGACAGAGAAGCCGGGCCTTTGCTCGGTAGCTGGAAGAATGTTTACTTAAACTACTAGACAGGAATGCATTGGGCAGGGAGCGGAGCAGATAATTTCGAAGGTGAAATACAGTTTCTTGGCAGGCAACAGGCTGATGTCAGGCATCGTGAGCCGCGCAGGGAATGAGACAAAGTTCATGGTCACAGATGCAGGCTCAGACTGGAGTTTCAGAGGTAGAAAGCAAGAAAAGCTTGATGACAGAATCAGGGCCTACTTGCCTGGACTGTAGAATGGCATAAGTGAACCATATAAAGCCGGTGGCCTTTCATACTTAGGAATGGAATATCCAGCCTATTCATGGCGGATCTGAAAGAGGACATGTTGACGGTGGACGCACATGAGTTTGCGTCTTCATAACTGGAACTGGAGGGAACATACATGTACTTGTGATTTATACATGAAACCGTTGGGGTCCAAGATAGGGGACATAACTGATCAGAAAAATCCATATTTCCACATTCCCTCCTTGTCCCCTACTTGCCCGTCAAGAGATATCAATCTTCATCAATCCATTGATCTGTTCATATAGCATCATTTGTTCTTCTTTTTTCTTCTGGGACGAACGAAATCTTGGTGGTGGAATACACGATGTGGCACACAGACCACAAATCGCTGGTCCACATTGTAGGCATAAGCAGCAACTGAATAGTATGAGAAAGCCAATACCTAGGAAGGATAGGACCTTCCATCCAAAGGTAGATAATACACTCCAAAACCAACCGGACCAAGTCCAGGTGCCTGGATTCTGGTGTATCTGGCTTACAATCTTATGAAGGCGAGTTATGGCTTTATATACAGATGGCGAATTTTCTGGTATGAAAATGCAACAACTTGATCCGATGATCCTACAAGCTCCGCCCCTATCGGCCAGGATGACGTCAAGGACAAGACGATTTTGAAGCACAACAATCCGCATAGCAGACTGTTCTTCTGTTAAATTGCCTAAGGCGGAAATAGTTTCGTTCACTACTGCTTCAAGGGTTCTAGTTAATCTACGTATCAACTTACTATTAGTAACGGTACCTATATAGGGAAAGAGACCTTTATTGAAATCTGTGTATTTTTCCCATGCTGTTTCAGTGTAATCGACTATTGGGAGATCTCTCCTTTCTCTATTGTGTACTAAATGAGTATTTCTGTGGTAATCGGGAGGAGCTAGGAAAACAGGTGGCAAAAGGAATCCAATGTAGCAGGTACCATCCCAATCTAGAGGCAAACGTACATATGCCGTCTGACCACATATAAAATAGGAATGGCGGGAAGCTCTAAATGTCGACTTGCCTTGATCACTGAATTCTATTACAGTGGTGCATCTACTATGGCCCATATGTATGGAACCATTCTTTCTTACACATAATTCACCTTTTACTGGAAATACTGACATGGCGGGCAAAATTGGAGTAGCTTCGGATTCGATATTTATGATCATAAGATTAGGCGTAAAATTACCTAATCCATAAACTTCATTTTCTAGATCAGTTCCTGTTCTCTTGGGAAGTCCCTCCTTGTTAGGGTAGCAGACTTTAAGTAAAACTAAGTTTAAATTTCCCCATACCCAGTTATCTTGATAAACTGCAGAATTCGAATCTAGGGAATTAATTAAACTAAACCATGCTCCACAGGAGCCGTTGTGTGTGAATGGGTATGGAAAAAGAGGTAGAATTCCTTTATAATTCTGATAGGGAGGGAGTCGGCCACATATCCAACAATTTGTAGCATTGCTAACCTGATGGGAATGATGTAACATACTAATAAACGTATTATTGCGCAGCGCAAATCTATAAGACAACTCAAGCGGAGGTAATTCACTAAAAGAATGTTCAGCAGTAACATTATAAACATGTCTAGAAATAGGATAATATATGTGCAACAATATACTTGCAGTAATTATTAAAAGACTTAAGAAAAACAAAATTAATAACGTCACTGTGCAATGACTATGCAGTGATTTACAGTACGCATGTCGTTTCAGCATTTTTCGGGTGTTTTCTCTATTCAGGTCTAAGGGATACATGTCAGAGACAAATTCAACCGCTTCACCTTGGAGAGGACTTAAACAATCAAATTGCCTGACTGGTTAGACCTGAGTTTTAGTTTATATTGTTCGTGATTACTAGATTCAACCAAAGGAAGTTTTGAGTCAATGGGTGAAGACACACGAGGTGTGGTATTTACATCCGATGGTAGTCCATGAAATTTCTTGATATGACTTGAATGTACCCAGCCTTTCCTGCCTTCGATCTTCACGGCTGTCCTTGTGGTGAGCAAGACCAGTTGCGGCGACCTCCACCTAGGATCCAGCTGAGTCTTTCGATCAAAGTTCCTCACCAAGACCAGGTCCCCCGGAACTACGTCATGGGGTTTCACCTCAGTGTTGTCAGGAAAAGCTGCAGCTACCTGTGAACGACAAGATTGTAGTGCAGACATCAAGGAAGCCAAATAATCTGTCAGCATATTACAGTCAATATCAGTTATTTTACGTGGTATAGGCGTCCCCCACATATTTGGTGGTCTGCCAAAGATCACCTCATACGGGGATAGCCCTGTTCGAGAGTGTGCTACCATTCTCATGTAAAAGAGTGCAACTGGTAACGCTACTACCCAGTCGACACCTTTCTCTCTGCATATTTTGGACAATCTGATTTTCAGGGTCTGATTATGTCTTTCCACGAGACCTGCTGCCTCGGGGTGTCGGACACAGTGAAACTTCCACTGATAACCTAACAAAAGTGAAACGTGTTTCATTAGTTCGGATGAGAACGGCTGGCCGTTATCTGAGTAGACAACACGTGGTAAACCGTATCGTGGGAAGAATTCTCGAACTAACTGTTTGGCAGTAGTCGGGGCAGTGTAATCTGAAACCGGGTATGCCTCTGTCCAACGGGAAAGAGCACAGACAACTACGAGAACATATTTGAATCCTCGACATCGTTCCATCTGGATATAATCCATCTGGAGGACTTCAAAAGGGTGATCAGGAGGCTGAAATCCACCCTGTTCTACGGGAATGCTTTTTCCTGGGTTGAACTGACAACAGATCATACAGGTACGAACTTTTTGTTTGGCTGCTGCTCGTAAATGTTTGTTGAACCAAATGTGTTGAATGCTGTCTAGCATAGCTTTTTCTCCTAGATGCGCTGGACTATGTATAGTGTTAATTATAACTTGGACCATTGAATCAGGAAGGAACCACACAGATTTTTCCTTCGTCATCCATCCTTGATCCGTTTGGATCCCTCCTAATTCAGTCCATTTCTTTATTTCGTCTGGAGTAGCATGTGTCTGTATGTCAATTACATCAAGAGTGGGATCCTTAACCGTCATACAATGTGTTGGCGTCGGGACTATTGTCTTTGTCATGTCGGATGTTTGAGTTTGAGCAGTCTGTTTAGCTGTTCTGTCAGCTAGATCATTGCCTTGAGAAATGATATCAGTAACTTTCGTATGAGCTTTACATTTCATAATTGATATTGCAGTGGGTAGATGTATTGCATCTAATAAGGCATGAATGAGGGGTCCGTGCTGAATGTGGGCACCGTGAGAAGTTAAATAACCTCTCTCTCGCCACAGCACGCCGAAGTCATGTACAACTCCGAATGCATAAGGTGAATCAGTGTATATGTTGACTCTTTTATTTGTGGCTTGAATACAGGCTTGTGTCAGAGCGACGAGCTCTGCTGCTTGAGCGGACAAGGTATTTATGCAGTTTGTTTCAATGATTTCAGTGTCTGTTGTGACTGCGTAAGCGGCCACTAACTCTCCTGTACTTGTTCTCATACATGAACCATCTACATACAACGTTAAGTCTGGGTCTGACAATGGGACGTCTGTCAAGTCTTGTCTGGGTTTCGTTGTGATTGTAATAACATCAATACAATCATGAGCTAGTGGGTCTGTTCCGATTACGGGTAAAAGTGTGGCAGGATTCAATGTGTTACAACGTCTGATTTCTATATGTGGCTGAAACAATGTTAATTCATACCCTGTAAGTCGCGCTATAGTCAAATGTTGTGTTTGCGTTCGATTCACAAGAACCTCTACTGCATGTGGTACTTGAACTGTCAATGGATGTCCTAACACTATGGCATCGCTTTGTCTGATTGCTAAAGCTGTTGCTGCCACTGATTTCAGGCATGCAGGCAAAGCCTGAGCTACGGGATCTAATGTACTAGAAAAATAAGCACATGGTTTGTGGGATCCTGCCTGTTCCTGTGTGAGTACTGACAAGGCAGTACCTTCGCGTTCTGTAACAAAGAGTGTAAACTGTTTATTGTAACATGGTGTTGCTAAAACCGGTGCTTGGCATAAGGCTTTCTTTAGGCTTTCAAAAGCTTGTGCATGTTCCTGAGTCCAAGGGAGAACAGTCGATGTGGCTGCCTCCTGTGTTGTCAATTGAATGAGTGGTTTTGCTAGAAATGCATACTGAGGGATCCACTGCCTACAATATGAAGTGAGGCCTATAAAAGCCCGCACCTCCTTTTGTGTCTTGGGTATTGGCATGTTAGCTATTAACTGAATGCGGTCGGGTGTAAGCTGCCTTCCCTCCTTGGACAGCGAGTGTCCAAGATAAACAACTCGCTGGACACAGAATTGCAGCTTAGAAGGGGACACCTTGTGCCCTTTTTCGGCTAGAAATTGTAAAACTGTCAGTGATGCTTTCTCACATTCAGGTTCGCTTCTAGCGGTGATCAGCAGATCATCGACATATTGAAGCAGGGCAGTGTTTACTGGCATGTGGATACTGTCGAGTTCTTGTTTCAGTGCTTGGCTATAGATGCTGGGGCTTTCTGTAAATCCTTGAGGTGCGCGTGTGAATTTAAAGCTACGTCCATTTAAACTAAATCCGAACAAGTATTGGCTTTCCGGATCTATTGGGACGCTGAAAAAGGCATTCTTGAGATCATTTACAGTAAAGAATGTTGCTTCAGAATCAATAGCTGTCAGTAATGACGAGATATCTGGGACCACAGGGAATTGTGGCACAATGCATTTGTTCAATTCGCGCAGATCAATAACCAATCGATATACTGGCGGGGCCTTTGGATCTGTTCGTTTAAGAATCGGAATTATCGGGGAATTACATACATTGGAGTCTGTTTCCACAACCACTCCTTGGGCAATGAGCTCGTCAATGATTTGTAGTAAAGCCACTACAGCATCTGGTGGTAACTTGTATTGTCGTATTCGTGGTAATACCACTCCTGCCCTTAGTGTAACTCGATATGGTGTAATATTCATGCAACCAACATCAGTAGGGCCTTGTGCCCATAAATGTGTAGGTAAAGTCTGCAGTCGGGGATCCATGTCTCGAGACACATAGTGACCTTTGAAATCACGTAAAAACAATCTTACTCCTTCCGGAGAACAACATATTATAGCTCCTAGAGCTTTCAGTGTTTTTATACCTAACAAGTTTTCTGGACATGATTTAGTAAGCAATAAATCTGTAGTTCTGGTCAAAGGTCCTATCGTAAGTGGAAGAGGCTGTGATACTTCATTAACAATAGGTTTTCCTGAAAAACCAAGGGAAATATTCTGTGAGCCTGAGAGGGGTGCCCCTGGAACTTCACTGTGTTTTATTGTTGTTCGACTTGCCCCTGTATCAAGTAAAAATTTTCTATCTTGGCCTAATAATTCACTATGTACATAAGGTCCTTCTTGGTCTACAGGGACCTCGATAAGGGGTAAGTCAACTTCCCTCTCTAGGCTGGTTCATGCATATCGTTGATAATCAGGATAGTCATACTGTGCGGTCTGGTACAGCTGTCGTGTCGTGGTTTGTGTGGCAGCAACCGGCAGCGCTGGTGCAGCTGGCACAAACTGTATAGACTGTTGTGGAGCTGGCATGGACTGTGCATGCTGCGGGGCTCCTTGTTCATTCTGATCCTGTCTAGGTGGCCGTGGTCTTTCCTGTGTTTTACCTGTGGCGATATTACGCTTCAGGACTGGGCAATCGTGTATGTAATGTCCTGGCTGTTTACAATAGTTGCATGTCCCTTTTACAGGTCCTGCTGACTCACCGGAATGTGTCGTACCCTTTTTATGTCCTTCAGCTGGAACTGTCTGAGAGACTAGCATTTTCATTTTCGTGTCTTTCATGCGTCTTTGTTCATGTTCTTGTTCCTCTCTAATTCTATTGTAATGGTACTGTAACATTTGTAACATTTGTGATGGGGTATTACCTTGCCAGGTACTCTCGAATTTTAATACTCTATTCTTCACTTGGGGCAAGGAATTTTCAACTAATTTTGTCACAAACAGATGTGGGTATGATTCGCTACTTGCTTTTATGCCACTATTTATACCAAAACATTTTTCAAATCGGGCATAGAAATCACTAGTGTCTTCATCTTGCTTTTGTTTACAGGCTGAGATTGCACCCCAGTCTTCCTTTTTCGTAGTTAATAAACGTGGCAGTACCTGTACTAGTAAACCTGGTAGTGCTTTAGTTTTGTCCCCAAGCCCCGAACCTGGACCTCGGGCCTTTTCTTCATTTTCTAATGCTGTCCAGTCTATCTTTTGGTCTCCCACCTCCCACTCTTTTTCCTTGAGTTTTTCATAAATGCCAGCAGGCATTAATACCTTTAATATTGTCATAATGTCGGGATAGGTATACTCTCCCATGAGTAACATGTCTTTAATTTCTCGGTGGAAACCCGCTGGGTCTTTGTCATGACTGGGTACCACTTTCTTCATTTCTAACAATTCTATTTTCGATATGGGCGTATATACAAATACACGTTTAAACTGATTGTCCTCGCCCTTTATTGGGTGTACTTCTCGTAAAGGATTCTGTCTGTCCATGTAATACATCGGTCTTTCCTTGATGGGCAGTAAGACATGTTCTGGGCATACAAAAAGAATGTACTGCTTTCTTGATTCTAGTATTTCTTTAATTAGCTTAGTACCTGAACCTCTCCATCTATTCGTGAGTAATTCAGTCAATATATCAGGTAAGGGACCAGGATCTGAATGTTGGCTTTTATATAGTATAAGAAGTTGTTGAATCATATAAATCCCAGCTAAACGCTGTTCATCTGGGGTGAGGTTCAAAAATGTGTGTGCTACTGTATCATCACCATATTTTCCGGGACTGTCAACCCAATGAACGGCTGACCTGGCTAATTCTTGTTCATCCATAGAATCGAGTAAATGATAACCCCTTCGTTCTCGCAGTAATTTGTCAGCGGCTTGGAACGAATGCTCGGGGGACCTCATATTTATTATAGGTGTTTGGAAATTCCTGTTATTATCTGGACATATCGGACGTATCGGGTCAGTAAAACATCTAGTACTATTACAAGATCTTCTTCTACCTACATAGGCTATGGTTTCTGACTGTCCTGTGGACAGTCCTGATCCTTCCTCCTCCTCGTTTTGTTCAAACTGGTCTACCGCTAATCTCTCTTCGTGTAGGCGTTCTATTTCTTTACGGATCTTTCTGCACATGGCTATTATACATTTTTGCCTATCATGTCTCCCTTCTGATATATTCTGGCTCCATCTGGTAAGAGTTTCCATTGTTTCCGGGTCTACCCCCGGTCGGTCTTGATTTCTGATCACACAATTTATGAGGAAACGTAACAGTTCCCCCTGTATCTCCACTTTCTGGTATTCCATAGCTCTGTTAATACATTCAGAATCTCGCCCTGTTTGGACAAAATGATATATATTATCTAGATGCATAGTCATTCCTGGTAGCTTCCCTAAATACACCGCGGCTCGTCTGATACGTAATGATGCCATGATCATTTCGTCCTCTTTGCCGGGCACAGGGTCATATCTACAATCTATAAGAAGTTCCTTAAGCGTGCGGGCATTTATGAGTTTGGGGGTACGTGGATGTGCTGACTCTTGAAAGGTAAGTTTATTTACTCTGGGTGGCGTAGAAAAAATGTTGGTAGCACCTCCCGTAGCCCCGTCTGGGGTATCGGGCGTGAAAGGATTCGTAGAACGCGATACAGCAACTATAGGTGTGGACACAGCTATAGAAGTAGCTGTAGGAACAGATGTGGAAACAGGTGTGCTTGCCGGAACTTGTGTCAGGATTTGTTGTTGTAGAGATACAGATACAGGATCTTGGCGTTGAACCTCCCCGGCCGACGGTCTATGTGGGGCGGGGTTAGCATACTCGGGAGCTGCGTCATTTAAATATGAGGAAAGAAAAACATCTTCTGCGGTTCTAGGATGCCCCTTAGGATGTACTTTTATTGGAAATAATGGGGGTGGCAAGTCTTTTGGTATCCCCGGAGTAGCCTTAGGTAATCCCTCGGCCAGAAGGGGATACATACCCTTCATAAGGGCATTTCTTTGTCTGTCTACTTGTTCTGATTTCACTCGTGTACCTTCTTCAATTAATAGATTTTCTCGGACTTTATTTGAATTCTCTTTATTTTTCTCTTCCTGTCGGAGTGCTTTTTCTGTACGTCTATGAGATTCTTTGCGCCATAACTCAACGGCGTCTTTCTGTGACTGTCTGGCTTTCCTTTTCCATAACTCTTCCTCTACTTTCATGATGCACTCTGCATCCCAGGTCCCAGCTGCGGGCCACCTCTGACTTTCTGGTAATTCCTTGGTGTAGTCTACCCACAAATCAAGAAATAGTATAGCGTCTAAGCCGTGCTTATGATACATGAAGTACCCTGGAGTGTCCCTAGGAGGAATAGGAACAGCTTCTTCGAGTACCCCTTTTCTAGTTGTGAACTGTCTTAATTTCGAAAAGAGCGGCATATTGAGAACTGGTCTGATACTTGATCTTGAACAAACTTAATACAATAAACACGATAATGAACAGTCATTCACACCACAATATGCAGAACGTATTAAAAAACATTTAACATTTAACATTTAACTGAGCAACGATGATGATGACGATCTAAGGAAACTTAATCACTAAACATAATACTCGGCATTAACTGAATTATTCTGAATATATATACTTGATATACTAGATATACTGCTAAACAGTACAGATACACTGCTAAAACAGTGCAGACCGGATTTGTGTACCCAAACCCGTCTTGACCGGCACAACCTATGTGCACGTCAGAACGCCTCCCCAGTAATGGTACTCACCGGGTAGCTCGGAACGGAAGGCCTCGGAACGGAACTGAACTGAACTGGACCGGACTGGACTCGACTCGACAACTTCGGACACTTCTGAGCTTCGGAAACCTGGTGGGCCTCTGTATACCTCGGATCTTGCTCTCTCAGCTAGGCTCTGGTCGGGATACTTCGCACTTCTCACCGCCTCGTCTGGGTGTTGATCGCAGCCTCAGTCGCCCCCGCTTAACCGGAGGGAGATACAGGAAATCCTGCTGGTACGCGTTGTTGTCCGTCCAGCTGTGGCAGGAGACCGGGCCTGCAACGCACCGCCGGCGCGTGAGATGAGAAAGGGTCCCTATTCGGGCGCCATTCATGTGGTAAATAATTTAATTACCGGGACTTAATTTGATACAGAAACATAATAAAAATAGCTCAATAAATAAGAGGCAGAATCCGTGGTATTAGAGGTTCGGAATGGGCTTTATTCCAATGGACGATTCGAATCGGTTGCTCCAAGTTCCATCACCACGAAGGTTCAGGAAGTGAAGTACATACATTATTGATAATTAATCACTTTCATACAATAGGCATTACAGTGAAGCAAATGCAAGAGGCGTAACAATTGATAGTGTAGATAAAACATACATACGTAGCAAAAGTAGGTGTAACTGGGTGTGACTAAAGAACGTCATCAGGTGTGATGTCATAATAGGGTGGTTCCATGAAAGAATTTCGCAATGTCAGCAGAAATACTTGGCAGAAATGCGCGCGCAGCAGCATGACGTGTGATTGACGTGCAGCTAGGGGGTGAAGGGGACTTGACATTTAGCTCTACATGTGGCGACAGATGTCTGGAGGGTCAAGTCAACCTAATCCCAAATCATATCTAACATCCTATGTTTAAAGAACTATGTTATCCAAAAGAGAGGTCTCTTAGAGTAGAATCTTATTCTATACTGACTATACTGACTGTTAGTGCGTGTACAAGCGTCTAAGTGTCTACACTAGATGCGAGGGCAGAAGTCTTCCATAATAATAAGGCTATGAATTACTTGCATAAAGACAGAGAAGCCGGGCCTTTGCTCGGTAGCTGGAAGAATGTTTACTTAAACTACTAGACAGGAATGCATTGGGCAGGGAGCGGAGCAGATAATTTCGAAGGTGAAATACAGTTTCTTGGCAGGCAACAGGCTGATGTCAGGCATCGTGAGCCACGCAGGGAATGAGACAAAGTTCATGGTCACAGATGCAGGCTCAGACTGAAGTTTCAGAGGTAGAAAGCAAGAAAAGCTTGATGACAGAATCAGGGCCTACTTGCCTGGACTGTAGAATGGCATAAGTGAACCATATAAAGCCGGTGGCCTTTCATACTTAGGAATGGAATATCCAGCCTATTCATGGCGGATCTGAAAGAGGACATGTTGACGGTGGACGCACATGAGTTTGCGTCTTCATAACTGGAACTGGAGGGAACATACATGTACTTGTGATTTATACATGAAACCGTTGGGGTCCAAGATAGGGGACATAACTGATCAGAAAAATCCATATTTCCACACGGGTCTAAAAATCTGGCAACACTGGGAGGCAGGCATTCCGACAGCGGCACTGGAGCGATAAGGACCGCTCTCCACTATCACGTATTGACTATTGACATATAATAAAGTAATCGTCATAAAGCCCCATAGTCTCCGCTTATCACTTCGTGGGCCTTGCTTCGACACCCCACAAAAACGTCTGTCCATTTCTTACTTTTTCTTTTTGCTTGGAGTTTTAGATAGATATGAGAGCGGCCAATTTTAGGGGCATATGAACCTGATGGGGGAATCGGGTGGAGAAAAACAAACCAGTAAGTTCTTTCTCCGGCATAGGGCAACCCTTTAACTTGTTAACTTTGGTTAACCCTTTGTAAAAGTGGCATTCGTTTTTAAATCACACATCAAACTGTTGAAGAAAAAGTCTTAGAACAACATTGCGGAAAACAGTGCAAGCGCATGAAGGCAAGTAAATAACAGACTTATTACCTGAGGTATGATCGACATTTTTTTCCGCAGGTCATGAAGTCCAAGTTCTGATATCAGAACTTTATCGATCCAAATTTTCCCTTCAGGTTCAGCAAGTCGAAAAAGGGCCGAAATCAGGGAGCTTTTACCAGCGCCTGTTCTTCCCACAATTCCAACCTGCAAATGTAACACGTGTTCATTATTAACTGACGGAAGTAAGGAACGTGAAATAAAAATCTATCATATTCAAAAAGAGGTAAATAGTTAGAAGTCTATCGAATGGAGGGAGCTAAGATGTGATATCATTAAATTAACAAAACAAGTAGTAACAAAAAAGGCATGTACGATCACCCAAAATAAAATGATTAAATTAATATGATATCAAGTTATTTTCAAAGCATAGAAAAGGAAGTGGGTATTGCGGTTGAATTTTCAGAAAATAAGAAGTAGTATTCTACTCTCTGACGTGTGTGCTGTTTGCAAGGGAACTAAGCAGGAGTAGGGTGCAGGGAAAGCTGCAGAGGCCTTTGGAAAGGAAAGAAATGGAGTGAGTGCCAGTTAAAACAAGAACAGTAGCCCTAGAAGATGGGCTACACAAGGAATACTAATTAAACAATGATGAAAACAACGTTAGGGATAACAACAAAGGGGAGAAACAAGGTATCTACCAACAGTGGAGGAATAGAAAAGAGAATATATGATCCATAACAAAGAATGATATAAATATAGCTGAAATTTAAAGAAGTTTTAAAAGATATGGAAGGTTTTGATTAAAACAACACGAGCAGAAAAAATAAAGGAACAAATCAAGTTAAGTAGATTATCATATGATGATATTGCTGGGTACTTCAAGAGGACATAATTAAATGTGAGGTGAAAAAATCAAATATCATTTTCCGGGGGGCATGGCTAGCAGCCAACTAACATGGCCGCTACCTGAGGGAACTCCACGCTCAATGCATTTTTCCCCACTTATCCTGTAATTAATCCTGTGGCCAAATAAAGCCAGGTCGACAGAAACCACTCCGTAACCACCGTGGTGCGACCACAGAAAGTTTGAGAGCAGTACGACCAACCGGAGGAGGTTGGGACCATGGGGCGGAGCCGCGGCCCAAGAATTGGACAGAAGCCGGGGCCTCGGGTAAGCCAGACAAGGCCAGAGACGTGAGCAGTCCGGACTCCCACGAAAGCGGAAGAGACTCAGAGAGTACAAATAGTAAAGACACCCGCTGCAAGCCACAGCTACAACACAACGGGTGAGTCGACGATGCAGCGGCCCAGGAAGAGGTTAAATCTTCAAGAACCGCGCTCGTCGGATGGACAAGAGGCGGTAGGAAGCACCCGATAGCTGCGCTGGGACCAGGGCGGAGACAGCGCATTGCCGACTCCGCCGCACATCCGATAAGGGCGTGACCGAGGCTCTGAGGGGGTGCCTGATTAGTGAACTGTGGGCCCTCGTGCTTCTGGCGTGCCCCAAATGGCCCGCCATGCAACGCAGCAGCATAGTCCGAATGTTTACGAGACAGAGCGGTGTTGGCGATGCGAACCAGTGAGAAAGTGGAACCCGTCCATGCATAAGCTGCTTCACTCAGATCCTGAAGGTTGGTGACAACAGGGCAACGAGATCGGGTTTCCCCTGGACCCTAAGCCTCTGACTGGACCATTCTGTGGTGATACTAAAGGTGGCGCAACATACTTGATGACTGGGGTGATCACGCCCGCACATGATCCCAGCGATTCTCTGAGAGGAGAAAGGATGTCTAAAAAATGAACACAAGGATAACAGAGGTAGAAACAACTACGGCAGCCCTCTCCACGGACACAGTGGCCCTGCAGAAACAGGTGCAAAAACTGGAACTGGCCCATAAGCAAATGGCGGAAAAGTTGGATGATCAGGAAGGCCGATCGAGGCGGAACAATGTTCGTCTGGTCTGGGTGCCGGAGAGTCTCAGGTGGCTGGCCTTGGATCTATTTGTCAAAGACCCTATTAAAACTCAGCTACAACCGCGTGGACTTTCCAGCTTTTTCTCGGTGGAGAGGGCCCACAGAGTACCTGGGGGACGGCCCCGACCGGGGGCACCCCCAGACCCATACTGGCACGCATGTTTAACTTCTGGGATTGAGATACGATTCTGCAGGCGGCACGCGGCACCCCCCCCCCCCCCTCCCGGTAGATAACTGCAGTGTGATCATCTATTCGGACAACACGGCAGCGGTGACCAAGCACCGCCGTAACTTTATGGACTTCAAGAAAGAACTGCGAAATAGAGAACTTAAGTACGCAATGCTGTTCCCAGCAAAACTAAGAGTAGAGGCAGAAGGGAAAAGCTGTTTTTTCTCGACACCAGAAGAGGCCCACGACTGGCTGGAGGGGTAGCGCCCTGCCATGGGACCCAGGAGGCAAAGACAAACAGACGTACCAGCCCATACCAAGAGCTTCGTCGGAAACTAGAGAGGTGGAAACATCTGGTGGCTCACAACAGCAAGCGGATGGAAACTCAGATTGATGCCACGCTTCACAGACGAGAGGACCAAAGTGGGAACACCCCATTGATGGGTTCATGAGGAGCCGATAACATTACAAGTAACTAAGCCTGGGCAAAGCACTACGCTACGCGCGCGTAGTTTGCGAAGTTTGTGCTACTTCACACTACGCGAATTGCACGTAGCACAGTGCAAACACGCATAGTGTAGCGTTGCGTAGTTCAGCGGTCATTTTTTGCTTCCTCGCGGTCCTCAACATCAAGTTGGTGACCGCGAGCAAGCAAAATGACATCCCGGCGAGACTTTTTCCAAGTTCGCGATCAGCAACATCAAGTTGGCGATCACGAGCGTGGAAAATAAACCTCCCGGCGAGATTCTCAACGCGGGGAAGTCAGGTTTCTCATTGCGAGTGGTCGCGCATGCTCGCAACCACTCGCGATGAGAAACTACCAGTCCTCGTTGAGAAAGCTGCCGCTCGAGTAAAAATCTACTCGAGCGGCAGAAAACTACAGCTCGCACTGTGCAAGATGCCGTTTTCAATGATTGCACAATGCCGGTTGCTTGTCCGCACTGTGCAATCATTGAAAACGACATCTTGCACAGTGTGAACAGGGTACTACGCAGTTCGCGAAGTGCTACGCGTAGCTCACATAGTGCGAAGTGCACTTTGCGTAGCTACGCGTAGCGCTACTTCGCGACCTACACCCAGGGTTACAAGTAACCCACGGACGGAGACCAAGCTGGACACTATTGAGTGGCGGTACCAGAGACACTTGGGGTAGTGGCAGAGACAATTTGATATGAACATTTAGCCGCAGTAAAAAGCAACTTTCAAGGAATGAATAGCGGAGAACATCGCACAGCTCTCCTCCTTATGCAAGTACACAGTTATGGGGAATAAGCACTCTGCTGAGTTGGGGTGGCAGGTAGTTTTAAATCCACCGTGCGGGGGGGGGGAGGGTACAGTTTAAGGGGTTATTGTTGGTTTTGATGCAGAACACAAATACGCTACATGATGGCATACACGGTTATAAATGGACACGCATTTTACAGGGCAACTTTCACCCTTACATAGACGATGGCACACGCACTACGAATAGGCACACCACTTGATGACTTACCCACCCAGTCTTCGATCTCCATGACGCCGCACCCTCCCTTCACTGTGATGTCATGGAAAGTAAATGGTCTTGGTGATAAAATAAAAAGGGGGCTGGTCCTCCAATACATTAAACGTAAAGGCCCAGCTGTAGCGCTGATACAGGAAACGGACTTGATGGGCACGGCTTGTAAGGCCCTGGATAGATGGGGCTACAAAATGGCGATACACTCGGAATTCACCTCAGTTTCTCGGGGTAGGGATTTTGATTAATAAACTATTCCCACTGATCCTGAACGGGTCTTGGACGGACGACCAGGGGCGGTTTGCAGCGATAGCATGTCTGTCTATATTCCACCGACGTTACACAAAGTAACTTTCCCCGCCCTGGGAAAATTCTTCTTATCACTCCCGCAAGGCGAACTCATTGTGGGAGGCGACTTCAACGCTACGATGGACGCAGCCATAGATAGACAGTCCCCAAGGGACCCAGGTAGTGTGAACCGCACATTAGTAGAATTTACTGAAGCAGTTGGTTTAATTGACAGCTGGCACAACAGATATCCACAGGAGCGACTATACACTTTTCACTCTGGTGTTCATAATAGTCTTTCAAGGATAGATTATATATTTACACTGGCAACGTGGCTAGAAGGGATATTGGAGATCTCAAATTTTCCCTGGGGCTTCTCAGACCACTCCCCGTACTTATGGCATACGCAACCTACACCCCGGGATGGCACCGTCTGTTCCCGCTTTATCTCAGATATCTCAAAAACTGTAAGATTGGGAAGGGTCTACTTATGGCTACAGAGCAATATTTTGCAGAAAATGAACACTCAGTTACATCACCAACGCTTTTGTGGGAGGCAAATAAAACTGTACTACGGGGCCATGCAATCTCCCTAGTTGTAGGACATAAACAGGCCCAACAACAGAAGATGGAGACTTTGGAGCAGGGGGTAGCCCAGGATGAGACTGATCATGCTGCAGACACCAGTGACACCTCACCACATAAGTTACACCTAGCGCAACAGGAATACAGGGCCTATGCATAGGAGGAGGTGAAAACCAAACTCACTGGCACGCAACACACTATTTACGAATTAGGTGATAAGGCAGGTAAGCTCCTAGCATGACTAGACAGAAGGGAACGGGCAAGCAGGTGGGTGGCGCAACTTAGGTTGGAGGCGGGACGATTAACCACAGACCCACAGCATATAGTTGGTACTTTGGCAGCCCATTACGAGAAGATATACACACACATGGCCACAGCCACAATAGAAGAATATCTAGCCTTCCTAAAAGACATACAAATGAAAGCACTGACCCATGAAGCAGCTCAAGCTCTAGAAGCGTATTTGCATCTGGAAGAGCTCACGCTAGCACTAGGCGCATTACATACGGGAAAAGCCCTAGGACCCAATGATATATAATTTCATAAGAAAGCAGTGACACGACTTATGCCCCATCTGTTTAATATGTATAAAGATAGTTTGGAGAAGGGGGAGTTGCCCAGGGATCAGTACCTAGCGACGATAGTTGCAATAAACAAACCGGGCAAACTGCCGCAGAAATGCATGTCCTATAGGCCAATTTCCTTAATGAATGCGGAGTGCAAAATACTAGCTAAAGCTTTGGCCATGCGGCTACAACCACACCTCACAACACTAATCCACCTGGACCAATCCGGATTTATGCCGAACCGCAACACGGCGCTTAATTTGCGGAGACTACATAGTGTCATGGCGCGCAGACATACAATTAAGGAAGACTGGGTAATTTTGTCCCTAGATGCACGCACGGCTATCGACTTTGTCGAATGGCCCTTTCTCTTTGCGGTTCTCCGCCACCTGGGATTCAGCCCAAGTTTCTGCACGTGGGTGCAGCTGCTATATACAAAACCCCTGGCGCAGGTTGTAGTGAACGGTCGCATTTCGGCGTACTTCCCTCTGGGAACAGGAACGAGGCAGGGCTGTCCCCTATCACCACTCCTCCTCACGCTGGTAATGGAACCACTGGCGGCATGGATACGAAAGGACCAGGTCATCCGTGATTTGAAGTGGGCTATGGGATGCTGTATGCAGATGATATACTGCTGTACCTGGCGTCGCCGGCACGTTTTATTAATTGTCTACTGGATATATGTGCGGCATATGGGCGGGCCTCCGGCTATACCATAGATTGGGCAAAATCGCTCCTCTACATACTCTACGGTGCCCCGCCGAGAATTCCGCAAAACTGCGAAATACAGATCGCCGCCAGCAGCTTAAAATATCTAGGCATATATATAACACACCAGAACACGCAGTTTGTCTCAGAGAACCTCACGCAGCTCCTGGCGAGATTCCACTGTGACATTAAACATTGGAGATCACTACCACTCACGCTACTGGGAAGGGCAGCCCTCTTTGAGATGATGGCTCTCCCCAGATTCCTATACGTACTGGAAAATACGCCGTTCCCGGTTTCACCGGAATATTTCGCTGCGCTAAACGCCGAGGTGACCACTCTCTTAGGGGATGGAAAGTCGGCCCGTATATCTATGACTAAACTAGTGAGGTATGACGGTAGAATCGCCCTCCCCAACATAAAACTATACTACTGGGCGTCGCAATTGATGATAATTAATCAATGGCTTCATGCACCTCAAGGAGAACCACCGTTCCGCATGGACAGGCCTCTCCTAGACACTGAGGGGATAATGGGGGCACTATATAACAAATCGAGGAAGAATAATCTCCCAGGTCCAACAGTACACACAGTGAAAATCTGGTTTGAGGCACAACGAACGCTGGGCAGGGAGGGGGTCATAACGCAGGCCGCACCATTATGGGAAACTCGACGATTGGGCAATCTACAAAATACCAAGGGATTTAGACAGTGGGATTTAATCGGTATCTCAAAGGGGGGAGATCTCTGGAAAAAAGGTGAGGTTGTCTCATTTGCACAATTACAAACCACTTATGGACTGGCACAGACGGAATCTTTCAGATACATGCAGATTAGGCACGCTCTCATGGGAGTAATTGCACCAGGCACACAACTACCAGAGGCCTAGCCACTAGAGGACAGACTTTTGACTGACCATTTGAGCAAAAAAAACATCTCCCAAACACACCGAAAATTAATAAATTTTCAGCCGGACCCCACGGCAACCCTTAAGGAGCAATGGGAGTCTAAAGTGGGTGAACTGGATGAAGCAGATTGGCAGGAA
The DNA here is from genome assembly GCF_964204655.1 of Triturus cristatus. Lineage (NCBI taxonomy): Eukaryota > Metazoa > Chordata > Amphibia > Caudata > Salamandridae > Triturus > Triturus cristatus. Next base: position 720,403,397 of record NC_140591.1, on the reverse strand, counting down.
GCAATCACGCCCCCAAAAGAGGTAGCGATGCCCTCTAAACTAAAATTTATACAATTGAAAATCCTGCATCGCACTTAGTATACGCGCACTCTTTTGCATAAATTGGGCAATACGGATACACCACTATGTCTGAGACAGTGTGGTGCAGAGGGTACATTCCTACACACGCTCTGGCACTGCCTGGAAATTACATGTTATTGGGAAGCAGTTATGCGCACAATTTCAGCAGTCACAGGAGTCACGGTTCCGCTGGAACCAAAGAGATGAATGCTCAACATCTGGGAGCCTATGGACCATAATCATGCGTCTCAAGACTGGGTGACACTAGGTATGATACTGGGAAAGCTTAATATACCACAGCACTGGGGACCAAGACAAACTCCTAGCCATCACCAATGGTGTTGTGACATGGACAAGGTTATGATAATTGAAAAATCAGTCTAGGTCCATAGGCGATGCCCCAAAAAATGGTCTTGGGTATGGGTCAGATGGAACGCATTCCGAGGTAATATCTGTGAACCACAAGAGGAGGCAATATCGGATGTCAGTGACTAGTGGAACAAGACATGGACATAATGCTGTATAATGTAACCCTGTATAAATGTATGATTAATATAAAAGAGAAAATCTTATTGCTTACTGTAGAAGATGAACAATTGATGTACAATATCTTGAACCATCATGTATGCACTATTGAATATTACTGTAATGTACCGTTTGCAGCTATCTACAAAAATGCCAATAAAATGTTAAATAAACAAAAAGATATAATTTTCCTCAACTGCACATCTACAGGCATACTGAAGCTGTATAAATATTTAAGAGAAGACAGTGAAAATAAATGTAGTTGAATAACACCTTATTTGCTTCAACTGTACTAATGAACTTACCTTTGCTAACGCCTTATCTAGTAGAGACTCCATCTAGCTGCAGATTCCTCACCTTTGAATTATCCCAAGGTGTCAGACTGGATCCAGAAACATTTCGTGAGCAGCACCCTTGCACGCCGATGGTGGCATCATTCGGTTTCGCGTGGTGTCGTCCATGATGGGCATGACGTATGCAGTGCCTATATATAGGTGCCACCCAACTGCATTGACATCAGTTTCTTTTCACGACTTTCCACACCAGGAGCATGGACCACGAAGAGAACTGACCACTGGTGAAATGGTAATAACCTTGACTGTAGAAATCTATTTGCAGAACAGAAAGGGTAGGTAGGTCAGTAAGGATCTAAGGCTAGATAGAGTCTCTGCCAGATAAGGCATTACCAAAGGTAAGTAACTTGTTCATCTGATAGAGACTTCTAGCTGCAGATTCCTCACCTTAGAATAGATACCCAAGCAATATCTCCTCAGATGTGGGTCTGTAAAACAATTTCACACTAAAAAGACCTAAAGGACCGAATGGGCAAAGTGGTCATCCATACAGAACTGTTGCAGGGATTCTGCTGATACACAGAACTATGCGAAGAACCCCAGGACCTCAGTGAATTGTGGTGTACCAGAAACTCACCTCAGAACCCAGAACCCAGTATCCGGCTAGCATAAGTGTCCCATTCGTTATCCGAGATTTAGCTCGGCGGTCCCAATGTGTAGACAACCCAGAACAAGCGACTCAGTACATACTCAGGAATGGTGGGAATCGGAAATACCTGTTCGTATATTATTCTCACATCAGTCCACAACAATAATCAACAGAGACACGTTGTAAATAAAAAGGGGTTTATTTTTATAGACCACGTGTCCTAAGATGCAGTACTTTGGCTAATACAAGCAGACAAATGATTAATATCAAAACCAGCAACATAGTTACAATACCATAGAATATAAAAGGGGTGATCATATTATAATGACAGTGGATACTACCACCTTCCCTTTACTAAGAAGCTAATATTATTATTATGCTAATAGAAGGTCTCTTAGGCTTGAATAGGGGACCCCATACCTCAAAGATCAGCTTAGTGAAATCACATCACAGGAGCATCAGGAGACTTCTCGCAGGAAGGCTCGTCTTCGGTCTGAATAATAAACATGATGTCTGTGATACTAAAAGCACTAATTTTCAGGCATTTGCAGCTGCGCGTGTGTTATGGCTAAATAGTGGGCCGATCAACCTAGAGTGAAAAACATGCATTGTGTAATACCCCAGACTGTTTGTCACACCATGTACAGACCAAGGTCGCTGCGCAGAGCTTGGGATAGTAACAACAGATCGCGCTTGTGTGAAGCAAGTCTCGAGTCAACAGTCTGTTTTAAGAAATAACATGTAAACGTAGTGCCGTGTGCAAAAGCAAAAAGATGGCTTTCTAACATCTAACGTGGTTATGCTAACTTAACAATGCCTGTACGTAGTCAGAGAGAACTCACTACACGCCCCCTTGATCGAAGCACTATTTAGTAGGCAAGAAAAGAGAGAACGCAGAGTTCAGTTTCGTCAGAGCAGAACAAGGCGTAACCAATTCAAAGGATCAGAATGAGTTAAAGTCTGAAACGAAAAAAATTGAAAAGCAAAAAGGGGAAACTGTGGAGTCCGGAAAAAAAATATAATCAATTAAAAAAACTCAAAACAACCATCAGGGAGAAAGCAAAAAAAGTGTATATGCCGCGGCAGGGTGCTGTCCAGGAGCGACAGGCGCCAAGGACGATAGTTCAGTCAATCCATGAATGTATAGGCAGCATATGTGGCAACCGCTTCCAACAAAAAATCATTTTCAGGGCCAGCGAAAGTCTCAGCCATCCAATCCATCAACGAGAAGGAACACACGTGTTCTTCAATCAGCGGAGCTTCCAGCACGATCAGAGGGCACCCGGAATGTTCCTCCAAATAGCTCATAGCCAAGAAGTTGTAGGCAGCTGTAGAGATGTCCCAATTACCCAGGATCCCATGTGCTGCTCCACAAGCCATTATCCGGACACCAGAACAGGTCAACTCGTGAGACACTAAGGGCCTCATTAGTCGATCGAAATCCGGCACCGGAGACACCAGGCTGGTCAAGCACAAATCCAAAGGCCATTCAAAGGGGCAATCCAGGCAGTGTAGCACAGGCTGTACGCAGGTGAAGTAGCAATACCGGAAGGACAATCCATATGCCAGGCTTAATGTCGCCAATGGCAGAGTTCCATAAAAGTCAAGCATCCTATCCCGAAGAAGCTGCAGGCGGGACAGGTGCACGAGTGGCACAGATGGAGCAGCCATTTCGTAGTATGAAAAGGAAAAGCAGCACACCTGCCACTAGCGCCAGAAGTAGCGGAACACCTCCAAAGATGCTCGAGAAAAGGGAATGAAAAAAGCCCGGAACCACACCGAAAATAGTTTGGAAAGAGGTCACGAGACCCGAGCCCACAAGTTTAAAAAAATGAGCCAGGCCGGTCGTGGACGAGGCATTGAAAATAGTTTGGATCAAAGAGCCGAAATGCAGGGGGAGGTCAGTATTCAGAAGCGCCTGTACCTCTGTGCGCGTATTAGCAACGTGAAGGTCGAATGTTTCACGAGAGGAAGTCAAAGACACCTCTTTTTGGGACAATAAGGCTCTTATTCTGCTCAACTTGTTGAACTCTGCTTTCAAGGTTGGAATCGAAGGCCAGATGGAAGCATCCAGCCGCCCATGCGGGGGTGGAAAGAGAACATTATTGCAGCAGACCACTTTCTGCGAGACAGTTACAATATACGGGATTCCCACTAACATCCCACAGCAAGCTTCACTATTCAAAATCAAATAACTACCGTTAGCCAGCAGTGTGAAAGAAGGCGTAATCACAGGCACTGGGACACCCCGTAGGACGCATGCTAAATTCGGTGCTTGTACATTGCATGCGCCGTGTAATTGAATGTGCCTACATACCAAGGAATGGTCAGGTGACGTGGTACATTCCTCGCCTTTCAAATAAACCTCAGTCCCGTCCCTAGTACATCTATACGTAAAGGGGAGGGACCAAACCTCATGTATGAAAGCGGTGCCCAGCGGTTCATATCTACCCAAAGCATAATGTTTCATACAAGAAGTGAACTTAAAAAGCGCAAAAGGGAGAGTTATCAATCCGTGGACTAACCACGTAGCTGAATTGATCTCCGCTACAGAAAAAGGCAACGGTTCTAATTTTTCAATATGTAACAATGAATATGTAGCATCCTTCATGGACATAAATCGCTGCTTGTCAGTAAGGTTAAAGGGAAGAAATAACGATGTAGTGTTAAGATAGTCCCAAGGGACTCTCCCCGCCTTTAACGTCTGCAATGTCCATGCAAACTGCATAACAGAACGTAACTGGTTTTGACCATGATATAACACAGACATATCATCATGCACAATATCAACCACAGAAGAAACAATATCATCTAATGTATAAATCCTAGAAGAGAGAGTGCTAATGCTATTATCGATAACAGCTAAAACCTTCTCCATGTTTGCTTGGTCAATAGCTCTCAACCTGGAAGCTGCCTCAATCTGCGACAACTTCCAGACTTCGTTGTAAATAGCATACGCCCACCTTTTTGTTCTGCCACCCACAGGACCCTTAACAAAATCATTCAAATCTATTTTGTCATGTAATTGTGATAAATGATCTTTGACAGATGCCAAAGTGGAATGTCGCAGCCAAGATTGACATAACTTTCCCACAGAGTATGTAGTTACAGTATGTGACGACTCAAACCGAGGGTCTACGCGTTCCTGAGTATACCCCGGTTTCAGCCCCAGAAAACGTCGTTGACAGATATCTGAACTGCTTTGCCAATTTAACCAACCCTCACTATTAACTTTCGAAATATTGAAAGATGTATTTGAAACTAAGGATTGCAAAGCAGCAAGGGACAGATCTGTGTGGTTATCCCAATTGGGATAAGCGCCCAGATCTGGCACAGAAGGTGACTTTAATTGTTTAGAAGTAGCCAATCCAAAACAGGTGGTTTGGAAGATGGATGAATTTAAAAATAAAATATGATTTGGTATAAGACAGGCACGATGTAAAGCCTCTGTACCCTGTACCTGCCACGGCTTGGAACCCCAAACCGACTTAAGATCAATAGTAGCCTTCCATACATCATAACCTTTGATTGACAACTCGTCCATAAAGGACTTAGAATAAAGTAGCTTCGTGTGTGTCAGTCTAACCTTTGCGGCAGACTCAGGCAGCACCTTAAAATAAAACGCTGCCGGGTTGGAAACACTGAAATCGGTAAAATATGAATACTTGTTAACTAGTGTTTGTGAACTTCCGAATTCGGGAGTAGGACAGTGTTCCCATTGGGTAAAATTTACAAAATTTCTAAATGTATTTGCTTTATGCAGGAAATGATTGCCATAATGTTGAAAACAATACTGTTCCGCATAATTAGCCGCATTTTCATATAAATCTTCAGCATCAAAAGCGGCATAATATTTCAAATCAGAAAACAGTGATTCAATGGCGTGTACATCCCAATCATCAGAACGTATGTTCTGCCTAACCACATCACCCATAGAAACACGAAATACATTAGGTACATTAATGACCTCTGTAGGCCCATGAATTTGGAATTTAACAGCATCCCATGCGATTCCATCCAAGACGGGCCAGGCAGTAATATTCACAAAAGTCTGGTCCCTCTTCATGATGTGGGACGAGGAGTGGGGGGCCAAAGTTCCATTGATAAGTCTAATTGTCGATCTCTCACTCAGATAGTGGCCATCCACAAGACGGAAAAAAACTATTACAAATCCAATGGACATAAACAAAAAAACACTGAAAAGCAACAGCCAAATGTATGTCCAAGGGGCAATCAAAAAATGTCTCTTAAACCAGCTGAAAAAAACTGCAATGTTCGATGGGGGGCTTGAGGGCAATGAGTCAGTGTCAAAGGAGAAACGGGACTGTCCAAGCGCCGTAGATTGTAAAACAGGTGAGGGACCACGTGTAGGATAAGCATACTCAGTCTCTTCGGGCAAACCACCAGCCGATGGTATCAACAAGGGATCAGTAACCGATTGCATCTCGATGGCAACATCAGGCAAGGTGTTAGAAGCAAGAGTCAACATTGAATTTCTTTGCATCGTCTGGCATGAAACTGCTGGAGTCACACTAAGAAGTATCGGCCACTCGCTGAAGTTTGACATTGTCAATAGAGATGTACCTGTTTTCTTTGCGACCAGGAAGTGGAGGTAAAATGACTGTTCTTGTACCCTGCACTCCAAGCACTGGAACTGGTGCACGATAAGAGGGGCCGAACTCCTTCTTGTTCTCCACCTTCTCACGGACCAGATCACCAACTCGGGGTAGCCAGCCGACTACCGGAATCTGAACTTCAGCTTCAGATGTGGAGGGCATGTGTTCCTTCGATAGAGTGTCTCTGGCTTCTTGCAGAGTCTGTAAAACAGCACAGTGATCATCTACGTCAAAGGGTGCGGTCGACGCCGCCATGTCTAGACCATCAAGGTCTGGTACAAACATTCTGATTCCGAAGAGCATCATGTACGGGGTCCGCCCACCCAGAGACCTTCTAGGGAAATTATTAAGTGCACGTTGAACGTTATACAAATGGGCTAGCCAGTTCCGGCCTGTGCCTAAAACACGGGCGGTCAATGATTGCTTTAAGTCACGGTTCATTCGCTCCACCACACTATTACCCTCAGGCCGGTAGGGGGATGAAAATTTGACTAGGACCCCCAAATTTCTCATAGCCTCCTTGTAAGCCTTAGAGGCAAACGCAGGGCCCTGATCAGAATGGAAGGTACCACACGCAAAAGTTCCCACAAAGACACGCAAATCTCTGATGACAGTCCGCGAGTCAGCACTCCTTTGTGGCCATACCCACAGAAAACGTGTGCACGAATCCACTGCAACCAAGATGTACTTGTACGCAGTATCAGAAGAAAAAGGACCGCAGTGATCCAAATAAACACAACCAAATGGTTTATTGGATATGTACAACTGTGTTTGTGATGGGCGCGCAACAGTAGAAGGTTTAATCTGTTGGCAAATGTCACAATCGAGAACATAAGCGCGCGCTTGTTTATATAAACCGAACCACCAGTAACGTTGTTGTAGCAGAGATATAGTGGCTGACACTCCGGCGTGGGCTGACGCCAACCCCTCATGAGCAGCCAGAATCAGTGCGGGTCTGCAGTCCGCGTTGGGAATAATTCTGTCACCAACGTCGTTAATCCTCACTAATGGGACATTGTCAGGACTTAAATGGTAAATGTAACGAGAAGGAAAACCCTTCGGGTAATCGCCTCCCTTTTCTGTAGCAGCAATAGCTGCCAAGATGTCATCATCAATCTTACTCTTTGATCTGGTTACTGCTGCCACTAAGTATGTAGCCACTGCTGTTTTTGCTGCCTCGTCAGCCAAGCCGTTGCCGACAGCATGGACACCAAGTCGTTGGTGACCAAGAGTGTGAATTACATTCACGAGTGGGAGCCGTTCTTTAAAGTCTGCCACTCGAACCCAAAGCGTTTTATGCTTAATTGTGCCACCTTTTGTGTCTCGATAATCATTCTGAGACCAGAAGTGTAAATTGTCATTATAGGACTGGACACAGTAGAAAGAATCACTCACAATTAGAGTAGTGACTCGGGGATCGGCAAACTCCAGTGCAAGCACTAGAGCCCGAAGCTCCGCCAATTGCGCGGTACAATCGCCCAATGACTGCGTATGCACTGCATCAGATTGGAATTCACCATTTACGAAAGTACCTACGACAATTGCGCAAGCCGCTGAGTAGGCGTGCTTTGATCCAATTGCGGGCTGCGCAGACCCGTCAGTGTATATGACACAATGGTATTCTTCGAGCGGGCGCAAAGACAGAGGAGCCGGATGAACGAATTCATACTGCAAGAACTCTTGAGTCTGTAATGAGGCATCAAAGATGTAGGTGACGTCTGGCGACGTCAGTGTTGTGGCCCATTGTATCCACCGAGGATGCAAAGCTTTAGAATTTGGTACACTTGCCTTTGTCACCGCTTCTAAGGCGGGATAGGGTGTTACAACCAGAATCTGTTTCCCATGTGACAGTGCGCGTTCTTTAAGGATCGCCATCTGTACAGCAGTCAGAACTTTTTCGACCGCGGAAAAACGTAATTCAGCAGAGGTGTACAAGTGGGATTTGTACGCAATGGGGACTGTATCGCCCTCATTAAACGTCAAATACGTGAAACCCACGGCGCCTGGCACTATTCTTATTACCAGGTTGGTGCGGTTATCACGTGTCAGCAAATATTGTGAAGCAAGAAGGTCAGCCTGTAAAGACTGTAAAATTTTAGAATGTTCCAGCTGCCAGCTAGACTTCGAAAATGTGGGTTGTACCAAGGCGTAAAGCGGCTTGATACGCTGGGCATAATCAGGAATGTACGTACGGCCGAAATTCAGAAAGCCCAGTAGAGATTGTAATTTCTTTAGTGTCGTTGGCGCACTCAAGCATGCGCACTTCTCCAGAAAGTGGGGAGCTAACCCCTTTCCTTCATTATTGAGCTCGTAGCCCAAAAACAACACTGTATATTCCGCGATGTGAGACTTCGCAAAATTGAATTTGTAGCCATAGTCAGCAAAACTCACTACAATATTGTCGACTCGAGACAGATGCGGCAACAGCTCGTCATCCGTGAGGTAGATATCGTCAACATAGGAGTATGCCTCGGGGTCTATTCTTTCTAAGAGGGAAACCACGCGAGCGGAAAAGACGCCAGGGCTATTTTTGTAGCCCATGGCTAATCTTGTAAACTGTTTTTGTTTACCGCCCGAAGTAAACGCTGTCCACTGGCTACTCAGTGTGGACAGGTTATGGCTAAAAAAGCCATTGGAAATGTCAAGTGTCGTTTTAAATCGTTTACGCACGAGACTGTCGACTAGAGCCGAGCTATGTGTATTTTGTACCGCGCAGGTCCGGCAATGGGAGTTTAGGTGCCGGTAATCCAAAACTAAACGGTACGAGCCGTCAGGCTTCGTCACAGTGAATAAAGGGTTATTCATAGGGGACACACATGTTTCAATTACACCCTGATATTCCAATTGTTCAAGGATCGCCGCGACGTGAGGTCTAGCCTCACGACGCATGGGATATTGGGGCTGAGGCTGGGGCATAGACCGCAATGGAATCTCATGGCAGGGGGACAACCGGTCCCAACCCACCTGAGTACGATATACCGCTGGCGCAAGCGCCAGCGCCCACTCACCAGCGTACATTTCAGCTTGGTCCTTAGGCACCGTGTGCGCAAAGGACGGGAGGATTTTCTCCTCCCCTCTAGGAGCTTCCAAAATGAAGGCCGGGGGCCAATCTGCCTCCGCTAGGAGGATATCATAGGTGGTGGTCAGATTATCCCAAAAAATCCCTTTTATAGTACGTTGTATGTCACCCTCTATTAATAAGACTATTTCAAAAAGTCTATCAGGGGGAGCCACTCTGGTGTCAGCTGTTTCAACAGTAACCAATACATCAGTTGCTGTCGCCGCCAGAAATGGACGCAGAGCTTGACGGACTATGGTAATTTCCGCCGCGCTGTCTAGTAGCGTCAGCGCCCATGTCCGGTTCTGAAGCTGTGTCCGCACTATCTGAGGCATATTTTGCCGTCAGAGCCGCCACTTTCTTCTTCTGAAACGGGGGTCTTTGTCGAGCAAACTCGTCCTGCTTGCCTTTACCCTCAGTCTGTCGGGGTTGGTCACGCTGTTGTGGAGCACCCCGACCTTTGCCACCGCCTCCGCCACCAGACTGTGTAGCCGATGTTTCCTGTGAAGAACGAGGAGAGCGCGGTTCAGAAACCTGAAATCTATCAGGAGACTTAATAGTAGCACGATCTCGCAGATCATAAGTGCGTTCACTACTTGACTGTACGGGAGAGGCAGGCCGAGAGCCCTGTTTCTGCTGCTGCTTGCCCTGTTGTTTAAACGGCCACTTTTGTTTTGGAAAAAAGGGACGTTCATCCTTACCAGAAGTTCCTGCCTTACCCTGCTGCTTAGAATCGGGATTCTTGATCACAGGCTTAACTCCTAAAGAGCTACGACCCAAATCACGATATGCTTCTGCGATTATTTTAGCAAATTCCTGCGGCTTGTCCTCTTCAGCAACCTTCTTCAGTTCATTACGAACCTGAAAGTGCAACGCATCACCCTTAAGGTTTCCCATTATCATGGTAGCCACCAGGCCAAAATCTCCGAGGAGCCGCATCCCCAATTCTATCGCAGACTCCGCTCCATGGTCCTCTTGAACCTGTTTAATGATGGAGGGCAGCTGTAACATAGACGGAGTGCCGAAGCACTGCGCGTACGTCGCAGCAAAAATCTTACCCCAGGATACACAGTCATCTATATGGGGAACTAAGTCTTTAGGCAAACTAATGGTGAGGATCCTGTGTTTTTCCACAGGAGTTGTATGCGGATAAACCGCCTCTATTTGGTCAAATTTTTCAGCAAGCCAAAAAGGATACTCATCCCTTGTGAGGGGGCGCTTGCCCACAACAGAATTTACCATAACAGGACTAATGACCACCGCGTGACGATCACTAGGTTGTCCCGCACTAACAGGCGCCCCCGCCTGTACAGTGCGCGACACATACTGCACCAACGCCCTATATACTGTTATAAGGGCAGTGTGTAGTACACGCAATTCATCCACCGTCACCGTGAGGTAACGGGGATGAGGCGTAAATCCGGCTAGTACCGGCCAAGTGGCCCCCGCAATTGATAAAGGGCCCATTCTCGGCGGTATAACCACATGGGGGAGGGCGCCATTAAACCAAATCTGATGTTGCCAAGCAGATATTGGTATCTCCTGTGTCCTATAAGGCGCATAGGCGGCAGGCACGGCAGTGGCAGTGTAAGAATGAAATGTATTATCATTACCACTGACTGCCGGAATCGTCACCCAAGAGTAGAACAACTCAAAGGGGTGAGCCGCATCGGCTCCCACCACAAAGATGACGTCCATGCCCGCGTCCGGCACCCCATACTGCGTCAAGTGACGTTTCAGGGCCGCACGGCTATGCGCCGCAATATTAATTGCCATAAGGACAAGCTACACTTCAAGTATTCAGTAGCACAAGGGTTCAATAACCTTTTTAATAATCAAGCTTGAAGGAACCTATATCAATAGAACTAGGTAGGTTTGAAATCCGTCAGACTTGTTATCCGGAAACAAGAATGAGGGTGCTGTGGACTAAATGTAAGCACTACTAAGGCATTTCAACTCATAGACCAAACGTTAGGTGCGCCATGTTGCAGGGATTCTGCTGATACACAGAACTATGCGAAGAACCCCAGGACCTCAGTGAATTGTGGTGTACCAGAAACTCACCTCAGAACCCAGAACCCAGTATCCGGCTAGCATAAGTGTCCCATTCGTTATCCGAGATTTAGCTCGGCGGTCCCAATGTGTAGACAACCCAGAACAAGCGACTCAGTACATACTCAGGAATGGTGGGAATCGGAAATACCTGTTCGTATATTATTCTCACATCAGTCCACAACAATAATCAACAGAGACACGTTGTAAATAAAAAGGGGTTTATTTTTATAGACCACGTGTCCTAAGATGCAGTACTTTGGCTAATACAAGCAGACAAATGATTAATATCAAAACCAGCAACATAGTTACAATACCATAGAATATAAAAGGGGTGATCATATTATAATGACAGTGGATACTACCACCTTCCCTTTACTAAGAAGCTAATATTATTATTATGCTAATAGAAGGTCTCTTAGGCTTGAATAGGGGACCCCATACCTCAAAGATCAGCTTAGTGAAATCACATCACAGGAGCATCAGGAGACTTCTCGCAGGAAGGCTCGTCTTCGGTCTGAATAATAAACATGATGTCTGTGATACTAAAAGCACTAATTTTCAGGCATTTGCAGCTGCGCGTGTGTTATGGCTAAATAGTGGGCCGATCAACCTAGAGTGAAAAACATGCATTGTGTAATACCCCAGACTGTTTGTCACACCATGTACAGACCAAGGTCGCTGCGCAGAGCTTGGGATAGTAACAACAGATCGCGCTTGTGTGAAGCAAGTCTCGAGTCAACAGTCTGTTTTAAGAAATAACATGTAAACGTAGTGCCGTGTGCAAAAGCAAAAAGATGGCTTTCTAACATCTAACGTGGTTATGCTAACTTAACAATGCCTGTACGTAGTCAGAGAGAACTCACTACAGAACTGACTGTCAAAGCAGTAGTGCTTGGAAAACATGTGCAGTGATGCTCATGTTGCTGCCCGACAGATGTCCAGGACCGAATCTCTGTGCTAACGCAATGGTAGCAGCCTTGGCTCTGGAGGAATGAGCACACAAACCCTCAGGGTGTTGCTTTTTGGTTAGCGTGTAGCAGATTTCAAAGTAGAGCATGATCCATTGGGAAATGGTACGTTTCTTGGCCCCGACATATCTCACGAAAAATTCATTGTCCACCTAGAATGGTCTTGTGCCGTCAAGGTAGAACAACACTGTACTCTTTGTGTCCAGCCGATGGAGTCTCTCTTCTTCCTTCGACGGATGAGGCAGAGCATAAAAGGAAGGCAAAGTGGTGGACTGGCCTATGTGCAATGGGGTAACTACCTTCAACAAAGATGCTCGAGTACAAAGGACCAGTTTGTTTGGGGGGAAAGGAGATGTAGGGAGGCAGGAAGGACAGTGCCTGTAGCCCACTGACCATCTAGGTATATGCAATTGCCACCAGAAAGGTCGTCTTGATGGTGAGGAGCTTAACTGGAAAGAGTAAAGCAGCTGAAAGGGAGTGCACGTTAAGAAAGTAAGAACCAAGTTAAGGTCCCAGTGAGGCAAAACAAAGGGAGCTGGAGGACACGTGTTGTAGACCTTTACGGCACCTATTTACAATAGAGGACTTGAAGACAGAGGGTTGATCTGGCAGCCACAGAGAGGCAGAGATGGCAGATAAATAACCCTTCAAAGTGCCCAATGCAGAGCTCTGCTGGGCTAGGGTAAGATAAACAAAAGAACCTGGGAAAGGGGAGCAGATAAGGAATCAATCTGTTTCTCAGCACACCATGCCACAAATGTATTTCAATGGCCTGCGTATACCGTTTTGGTGGAGGGATGCTGGGCTGCCAAGATAACATTGCAGGCATCGGGCGGAAGAGAAAAGCTGTCAACTGTTGCCGCTCAAACTCCATGTATGAAGGAGGAGCATTGACAGGTTTGGGTGGAGAACCCAACCCTACTGCTGCGACAGGTCCTCCATAAGGGACAACCTAATCAGAGGACCAATGGTCATGCACAACAGCTCGGCATACTAATTTGTCCAAATCCGATCCAGAGCCACAAGGATGACTTGGGCCTGGTCGTTCCTGATTTACTTGAGAACTCTGGGCAGGGTTGGTATGGGCGGAAAGACGTACAGGAGGCCTCAGCTCCACTCGAGATGAAAATTGTCTCAAAGCAAGAGCTGCCTTGGAAACTCCAGCAAGAAAATATGCTAATATTGCACATTCTCTGCAGTGGCGAACAGATCCAACCAAGTCTCTTCCCACTGCTGAAAGAGACATTGCACCACCCCCAGATGGAGACACAATTCATGATCCACAAGGCATCTTCAACTGAGTTTGTCCGGTCTGGTGTTCAGAGATCCCAACATGTGCTGAACCACCAGGGAAATGCCTTGATGTATTAGCCATGTCCAGAGGTGCAGAGCTCTTGACAAAGGGTCCACGACCCCACTCTACCCTGTTTGTTGCAGTACCACATGGCAGTGATGTCATAAGTAAACACCTGCAGGTGCCTCCCCTTGATGGAGGGTAGAAAGACTTTCAATGACATCCGGATTGCTCGGAGATCCAACAGATCCTGAACTGCTGAACGGAATAACACCAAATTTTTGTTATTTGGTGTAAATCAATTCAGTAGTTTTGGAGATATTAAAGAAAAATCTAATCTGGACATTTAAAAGCGCAAAACCTCCACGAATCATCCCAATTTCATGCAGAGATCTGATTTGCGGCCAACACTTCAACCAGGAAGTGCTGGCAGCCAATTTGGGACTAGGTCTCAGCCAAGTCCCAAACATAAAGGTGAAAAAAGAGAAGAGGCAGGGTAGGAATACCCTGAGCAGCCCCACAGGGCAAAAAAAAATATATTTTTTAAATGTTGCTGTGATTTTGCAGCAGATTCACGAACTCGTGGCAAAATCGAAAAAACAACCCAGCGCGGTCTCCTGCACTAGTTCCTAGTTGGACCCCAGGTGGGCCAGGTTACAGTTTTTTATTATTGTAAATAATATGGTGAGGGGGTGCACAAGGTTCCCTCCCCATGGCCAATCTTGGACCCAGGGACCGCCACCTTCCCACGGCAGGCTGCATCTTAATTTAACTGGAGGGGGTGCATGCCCCCCCCCCCTTCTGAGGCTCTTAAGGGCCCTGGATATCATCAGCTCCATGGGGCTTTACAAATATAATGGAGGGGGGCCACGCCAACCCACCTCCTAAGCCTCTAGGGAGCCCCCCCCCCCCTCCTTGGTCCCTTAGGACCCTGGGGACAATCACTTCCTCAGGGCCAGAAGTAGAGAAAAAGAATTATAGAAGGGCCTCTTCTGAGCCAAATCCAGCCTCAGGGACAACCACGTCCCTGGAGCATGCCCTAGAAGAACAAAGGAGAGGGGCGCAGAGCCCCCCTCGTGAAGCCAATAATGACCCTGGGAATTGCCAGTCCTCATGGCTGGCTCCCTATGTCCCAGGGTGCCCACCTCTGGGATTTAGCTGTCTGCTCTCGCTTGGTGGGAGCTTTAACAGCTCCCACCAAGGGCAAACAAACAGTAACTAAGCTTCCAGTGGGCAGGAGCAGAGAAACTGCTCCCTCTCGGGGGGGAACGGATTTTTCATCTGAAAACATATGGAAGAATTGATCCAACAAGCAGAGAGCATATTTATTTGCTGCTCCTTACGTGTGGGAGCAATGTTGGCTCCCACTGGAGGTGAGGATCTGCAAGAACCATAGGGTCACTAAGTTTTCCCCATATGGTCCCTAAGGCTGGAGACTGGGTGCCCTGGTTGGGCTCCAGGGCACCCAGAATGAAAAGGCCATGCCCCGGGAGGTGGGTTCCCCTGGGCTGAAATCCACCGGGGGAGGGGCCTGTGTGGTTCCAATCCCCTTGGAAAATGTAAAAACCTGAGACCATGGCTCTCCATTGAATTACTCTGAGTAGGCAAATGCCCCAAGTCATCCGCAAGCTCTGCACATTTGGCCCCGCCAAAAATCTTCCCATCTTTTTCCACACAGCTTACCAAAGGCCTTCGAGTGCGTTTTCTGTCAATTTTGGTGGTGCGTTCTTGATGCAGAGGAATACGAGGCTATATGCACCAAACAAACAAGCACTTACTTCATATAGTTAGGAGGGAGTACTCTCGTTTGGTGGAGATTCAACTCTTTACAGTCTGGTTGACAAGGATTCGCGTTATCACAGACTTGTGGATGAAGATGCTGCCAGAGCAATAACATTGCCTAAATTACATGCACAGAAGGTCACTGGAGACATTACCTCGTGGTCCTTTACGCAGCTGTAGTGTAGAATATGCACTAGGCCTTTACCCAACGAGGTAGCAATTACTAATTAACCGGTAGAAAGTAGTCCAATTGGGTAGGCACTTTCAGCAAAACTAAGGACTCTTCTTGGAAAAAATGAGGTTCCTTTATGGCCTTCATGCTCATTTCACAGAAATTAAACCTCAACAGGAAGCATTTACACATATAAACATAGTGTGTGCCCCATTTCTGTAAAGCACAAATGATGCTAACTTATTGAGCCTCGCGAAAGGAAAGCAAGTGTCTTTTCTCTTGTATTCCACGTTGAAAAACGATATGAAATCCTTAATGGAAGGGAATTTATAATTGAGCTGTAGTGACTGTGATGTGTTGTTTCTTTTTTGTCTTCCCCTTGTGACATCACAGTCCATGGGTCTCACTTTTAAATGCCTAAAATCAAAAGCACCACTCTCACACCCACTTACAGACACACAGGCAATCACACACACACCCACTCACAGAGCTATGCAGGTACTCACAGACCCACTCACACACAGCCACTCACAGACCTATACAGGTACTCACAGACCCACTCACAAAGAACTCACAGATCCTCAGGCATTCTAAGACCCACTCACAGATCCACACAAGCACTCCCACACCCACTCACAGACACAAACATACACACACTAAGACGCTCACAGACCCACTCACAGACCAATATAGCCACTTAAACATCCACTCACTGACGCATACAGCCTCTCACACACCCACCAAAACATTCACATACTCACTCACAGACCCATACAGCCCCTCATGCACCCACTCTCAAAAGTGGCAGGTAACAGTTAGGATATAACATTTTAAAAAACATAGAAATTCACTAGAAAAAAAACCAAAGGTTACAGGGATGGTATGCCTAGGCTCAGATTTCACTCATATAAAACTAATGAAATTCAGCAGTTATAGTTACCTGGGCTAACTCTATGCCCCTGCAATGCATTGCTTATGACCTCACATTTTGCATTACTCATGATATGGCCAGTGACACCACTAATGTCATCTCAAATGACATCACTGATGACATCATCCACAGAACCTATCACACACCCACTTATACCCCATACAGCTTCTCATACACCTACTCACATACCCACATAACCACTCACATACCCATTCACAGACACATACAACTACTTACATACCCACTCACTCATCCATAGAAACTCTCACACACCCACTCACTCACTCATACAACCACTTACACAACCAAAATAACCCATACACCCACTTGCACAGTCACACTCACCCATACAGCCACTCAGACACCTACTTATTCACCCACTCACATATCCCCTCACCGACTCATACAGCCTCTCAACACAGCCACTCTCTCATCCATACAACCACTCACACATCCACTCATTTACCCATACAGCCACTCGCATAGACAATCACTCTCTAATACAGCTACTCACACATAAGCTCACTTAACCAAACACCCACACAAACAGCCATTCACTTACCCATACAACCAATCATACACTCAGTAACAGACCCATAGAACCACACCCCCCATTCAAACCGGCACACAATCACTCATACATCCACTCAAACACCAACACAACTACTTGCACGCCCACTCACACACCCATACAACCAATCAGACAGCCACTTACACACAGATACACACAGCCATTCACATAACATATATTAGAAGTAGTATCACTCAGTAGTAGTAGACAAAGTATAGTATTTTAACTTTGTAGTAGCTTAGTATATATCTCGAAGTCTCAGAAACTTTTACAAAGCACTAACACTCACTGGATGATGTCATCATTGATGTCATTTGAGATGTCATCAGTGAAGTCACAGACCATGTCATGAGTGATGTAATATGTGAGGTCATAAGCAGTGTATTATGGGGGCGTAAGATATAGTTAGCTCAAGTAACTATAACTGCTGAATTTCACTAGTTTTGTATGAGTGAAATCTGAGTCTAACTATAATGACCCTGTACATTTTGTTCTTTTCAGTAAAAAAAATATAAATTTTTTTGCTGAACAAAGCAAAGGTTATAGGGACATTATAGTTAGGCTCAAATTTCACTCGTACAAAACCAGTGAAATTCAGCAGTTATAGTTACCTGAGCTAACTATAACTTATGCCCCAGTAATGCAATGATTATGACCTCATATATTACATCACTCATGACATGGTCAGTGACATCAATGATGACATCTCAAATGACATCACTGATAACAGCATCCCATGAGTGTGACTAGTTTTGTAAATGTTTCTGATTTCGACCCCGGGGCTCTATCTCCCAGGGCCTAGTTCACCCAGTATGCAATGGAACCACAGGAGGAGACTCTAGGCTCCTGCAATCACAGCCGGCTCATCGTCTCCTGTGGGAGCTGGTATTGCTGCCGCAAGCAGGGAGCTGCTTTAAATAGCAGCTCCCTGCTTGCGGGAGCAATGTTTCATCTTTTTCCCCTCACGCAATTTGCATGCAGGGAAACAGATGAGAACTCCGCTTTCTACAAGCGAGAGCTGTTTGACAGCTTATGCTTCCAGAAAGTGAAGTTATGTTTGCTTTTGCTTGGTGTGAGCTGTTACCTCCTACCAAGTCAAAACAAACAGCTACCCTCTGAGGGTGGGTACCTTGAGAGGTAGCAGGAGCCAGCCCTGGGGGGTGGGCCCCCCTGCATTCTTTTAGTATAAAGGACCCTGCGGAGGTGGCGGTCCCTGGGGCTAAGGGGGTTCCACAAGGGCCTCCCTGCATTTATTTAAACAGATTTACCCCATGGAGGCAGTGGTCTGTGTGGAATGGGTGGACCAGTAGGCTCACCCTCATACATATTTTCAAGTGCCGGGGGGGGGTGGCGGTTCCTAGGCCGGGGAGGCATGTGGGCCCCGCATTCATTAATGCAGATTAATGGAGTTGACGGTCGCTGGGGCTTTCATGAGCCCTAGTAGGGGGGGCCTGTGTGCCCCGTCCATTTTTATAGTATGCCCCTGGTACCTGGCTAACCCGGGCGCTTTGATCAAAATAAGCGCGGGAGACCGCGTTTGTTTTTTTGTTTACATTTTACCATGGATTCGTGGCCCATTGCGTATTCACACCAAACCTTTTACAAACATTTCTTTTGCCCTGATGAGGTCCCTCTGGACCCTGCCCCCTTTCCTTTAAAAAAAAAAAATGTTTTTGTGAGACTCAGCAGAAGCCAAGTAGCAAGATGGCTACCAACACTTCTTGTTTGAAGTGTTGGCAGCCAATCAGATCGAAGCACAAGATCAGAAGGGCTCTATATATATACAAAATTGAATTTCCTTTAATAGCTCTAAAACTACTGAACAGATTTACACCAATTCACAAAAAGGTCGCTTTCCGGACCAACAGTCCCCTTTCTGCTAAATTTGATGTAAATTTTATGCAGCAGTACGGGCTGTAGTCATTTGTACAATTCCTATGGGAATTAAAATTGGAAAACCATGTTTTTTTGACCCCCCTTCTTTTTCTTGCCCCCCGCTTGACGGATCGCCCTGAAACTTTCCATGCACAAACAGAATCATCGGGGCACTTTTTGGGAAAATTGGGTGAAGATTTGTCAACCAGCGCCACAGATATAGGCAAGTTAAAAAACATTTTTCCAAGGAAACATGGTCCTAACTATAACTACAGTAGATAACGTGCGTTTGTGTGTGTGTGCACGTGTGTGTGTGTACGTGTGTATGTGTATATATATATATATATATATATATATATATATATATATATATATATATATATATATATATATATATATCCAAAGCTCAAAGGTTGCCCCTCAGTTTAAGAAGCACTCGAACCTCAGTGTTCGCATTACAGCATTTATTGGTACGGGCAAAGTCCATATGCCGATATCTTTGATGTCAGCTGCTTTGACACGCCTGACGCGTTTCGAATCTCTTCTTCCTCAGCGGCGTGGCAGAGATTGTATGCAGTTCCGGCTTATCCCCGCATATTTAACATCAATGGCACGCCCCCAGATGGGCCTTCTCAATAGAACTGCGCCGTGCATGCTGGGAATAGTAGTGCCGCATTCAGTCCGTAATGGCTGCATACTTCTTAAACTGAGGGGCAACC
Organism: Triturus cristatus; assembly: GCF_964204655.1. Taxonomy (NCBI): domain Eukaryota; kingdom Metazoa; phylum Chordata; class Amphibia; order Caudata; family Salamandridae; genus Triturus; species Triturus cristatus. The sequence goes on along the minus strand of NC_140591.1, from coordinate 720,383,829 downwards.
TTTGAGCTTTGGATATGTATGCGGCCGTCCTGCCGCAAAGAATGCACCACCCCTATATCATGGGGGCCACACGGTGAGATTATCGTCGAGCCGTAAATGTGGAACCACAGCGATGGATGAGGACAAAGCCTTTATGCTGAGGCCCATACAGGGCTTGTTATTTTCAGCAGTTAAAAGAGCTGGCAGCCATTACGTACTGAATGCGGCACTACTATTCCCAGCATGCACGGCACAGTTCTATTGAGACGGCCCATCTGGGGGCGTGCCATTGATGTTAAATATGCGGGGATAAACCGGAACTGCATACAATCTCTGCCACGCCGCTGAGGAAAAAGAGATTCGAAACGCGTCAGGCGTGTCAAAGCAGCTGACATCAAAGATATCAGCATATGGACTTTGCCCGTACCAATAAATGCAGTAATGCGAACACTGAGGTTCGAGTGCTTCTTAAACTGAGGGGCAACCTTTGAGCTTTGGATATGTATGCGGCCGTCCTGCCGCAAAGAATGCACCACCCCTATATCATGGGGGCCACACGGTGAGATTATCGTCGAGCCGTAAATGTGGAACCACAGTTATGGATGAGGACAAAGCCTTTATGCTGAGGCCCATACAGGGCTTGTTATTTTCAGCAGTTAAAAGAGTATGCAGCCATTACGGACTGAATGCGGCACTACTATTCCCAGCATGCACGGCGCAGTTCTATTGAGACGGCCCATCTGGGGGCGTGCCATTGATGTTAAATATGCGGGGATAAGCCGGAACTGCATACAATCTCTGCCACGCCGCTGAGGAAGAAGAGATTCGAAACGCGCCAGGCGTGTCAAAGCAGCTGACATCAAAGATATCGGCATATGGACTTTGCCCGTACCAATAAATGCTGTAATGCGAACACTGAGGTTCGAGTGCTTCTTAAACTGATATGTATGCGGCTGTCCTGCCGCAAAGAATGCACCACCCCTATATCATGGGGGCCACACGGTGAGATTATCGTCGAGCCGTAAATGTGGAACCACAGTGATGGATGAGGACAAAGCCTTTATGCTGAGGCCCATACAGGGCTTGTTATTTTCAGCAGTTAAAAGAGTATGCAGCCATTACGGACTGAATGCGGCACTACTATTCCCAGCATGCACGGCGCAGTTCTATTGAGACGGCCCATCTGGGGGCGTGCCATTGATGTTAAATATGCGGGGATAAGCCGGAACTGCATACAATCTCTGCCACGCCGCTGCGGAAGAAGAGATTCGAAACAAACGCGTCAGGCGTGTCAAAGCAGCTGACATCAAAGATATCGGCATATGGACTTTGCCCGTACCAATAAATGCTGTAATGCGAACACTGAGGTTCGAGTGCTTCTTAAACTGAGGGGAAACCTTTGAGCTTTGGATATGTATGCGGCCATCCTGCCGCAAAGAATGCACCACCCCTATATCATGGGGGCCACACGGTGAGATTATCATCGAGCCGTAAATGTGGAACCACAGTGATGGATGAGGACAAAGCCTTTATGCTGAGGCCCATACAGGGCTTGTTATTTTCAGCAGTTAAAAGAGTATGCAGCCATTACGGACTGAATGCGGCACTACTATTCCCAGCATGCACGGCGCAGTTCTATTGAGACGGCCCATCTGGGGGCGTGCCATTGATGTTAAATATGCGGGGATAAGCCGGAACTGCATACAATCTCTGCCACGCCGCTGAGGAAGAAGAGATTCGAAACGTGTCAGGCGTGTCAAAGCAGCTGACATCAAAGATATCAGCATATGGACTTTGCCCGTACCAATAAATGCTGTAATGCGAACACTGAGGTTCGAGTGCTTCTTAAACTGAGGGGCAACCTTTGAGCTTTGGATATATATATATATATATACACACACACACATATTCACTGTAAAAAAGGGGTTAATGTAATATTACTGTTAAGTGTGATAGAAGGATGTGTTTTTTTTAAACCTGAGACATTCACTGAAAAAAAAATCAAAGGTTAAAGTATCGTTATAATCAGGTGAATTTGTCGTTGACAATATAAACATTTTGAAGAAAAAAGAAACTCAGCAATTCACCAGTTATAGTCAGCTGTGCTAACTATAACTTGCGCCCCCATCATGCACTGCTTGTAACCTCACACATGACATCACTCTGTACATGACCTATGACATCATTTATGACATCACTCAGGACATCTCAAATTAATATCTCAAAATCTACTGAACAGATTTACACCTAATCACAAATCTAGCTTCCTGCCAAATTCAGTGTAATTCCCTTCAGCAGTTTGTGCTTTAGCCTAGCCTAAATACGTTTATAGAAAATGCATGGGGATTCTGCATTTTGGGAGCCCTCTTTGTTCTTGCCCCTTCCTTGATGGATCACATTGAAGCTTCCAGAAAGTAGCTGTGGTAGGTTAACTTTGTTTTTGGAAGGTTTGGGGAAAATTCATCAAACCTGGCCAAAGTTATTAGCAAACCAAAAAGTGCTCTGGCTGTGGAAAAGCAGACCTAACTATAACTACCTAATGGTGATATATACAGTGCAGAGTGGTGGTTGACACTGTGTAAATATTAGATAGGTTAGAGTTTCCACAGCAAGAAAATGTTTAGGTTTGCTAATAACTTTGGCACCGTTTGACGAATCTTCACAAAACTTTCCAACAAGAAATTTCAACCAACTCGACTCCATCAATTAAGTGGGGGCAAAGAAAAAGGGAGGTTCCTAAAAGGTTTATTTTCTGTGTTAATTCCTATAAGAAACTTTGTTCTATAAAACAGACAAAAATGGCTGAACAAAATGATACCAAATTTGCCAAAAAGTTAGAACTTTTCTCAGAAAGCATACGTTTTGTTATTTGGTGTAAATCCGTTTTGCAGTTTCAGAGAAATCTGCTTTAAATGCTGTGCTCGTAGTCACAAAGAGGTTAAAATGATGAATATATCTAGATGATTGGTCCATTGGGAGTCCCATAGTAAGACAACTTAAAAATATGTGCCTCTCTCATTGGTCGAGCGAGGTTTTTTCTCCTGGCAACCTCTTCGGTGCCTGCAGTATCATGCGTAATCTGATTGTGCAGCTGTAATTTGGAAGAAAATCACGCGATTGTCATCTCAGGATTCTGGGATTTGGTCCCTCTATCCTAGAAACATTTTTAAAAAATAGTATAGGAGCGGAGCAGTGATACCTGGACCCCGAGGCACTAGCGAGGGGAACCAAGAGGGACACCCTCACCCACAGAGACCAAAAGTAAAAAGTATTTTTTACAGACCGTCAGGACCACAATACTGCTGTGGGACCTAATGCGATCCTACCGTGAGGTACTGTATTACTCCCACCAGAACCGGCAGTCAAACTTCACCCAATTGTACCATGGTAGCCTCACCTAGGGAATCTTGCACTGTACCGCAGTACTATGTGGGTGAAGCTTGAGCATTGATACAGTGAGAGCACTTCAGTACCAACAAAAAATGGAAACAAAATGTGAATTGAATATTTTTCAGGGCATCTGCAGGATGTTGGAATCAGAGCTTGTCCAATGGTCTGGCCTTGCAGCTAATACCCTGCCGTGCATGGTCAAAAGCCGTACGCAGAAGGAGTTGGCCAACCAAGGGTAGTCAGCTGACTGTGGGGGGTTGAATGCAGAGCCAAAAATTAAAAATAAAGTTTGAGTTGAGTATCTGCAATGTGCTGGGTGTCAGTAGAGGCTTGGGCCTGCCTGAATGCCATGCATAGGCCATGCATAGCGGGGAGTTGGAAACCCACAAGAGTTTGGTTGCACATGGGGGGTAGGGTGCAGAGGTTGACCAAAGGCCAATCCCTGCAGCCCATGGTACATGGCCAAAGGCTGTGCACAATCAAATGCAGAGCACAGCCAAAGCTCTGTACACAGCCAGGGGTTGGCTGTCATTGGGTAGAGGAGTTGCGTGCAGGCCCTGTGCCAACCCCACGGAGAATGGCCTGGCCGGAGGAAGCTGGGCACAGAATTTGGCAAAAAACTGGGTATCCACAGGGGGATAAGCATCCACAGGGATTAGGCACAGTGAGGGGTCGGCTGCTCATGGGGGTTGTGCGGAGGTTCTGGCCAGAGGCCAGTCTGTGCGGCTACACCCTGCTGCTCATGGTTGAATGCCATGCGCAGCAGAGGGTTGGCCGCTCCAACTAGGAATTGGGTGCAGCGCCTGGATGGAAGCCATCACCCTGCTATGCATGGCCGACGGCCAAGAGTACACCGGGCTTGGCTACCCATTAGGGTGTTCGGGCTTTGATGTTCCATAAACTATTTCTGTGAACAGCCATACCTTACAACTACTCCAAGAAAACAGCATGATTGAACAGAAAATTGTATTGTGACAGACAAGATATAGAAGGCACAGCTAAAATATAAAAGTGCTTGGTGAAAAAAGCGTATATTATGTGCGCAAGCATACCTTTTCCTTGGATCTAATCAATGCAGTCAGGTGCTTTAACACCAAAGGTCCATCCAAACTGTAAGCAAAATTTACATTTTCGAAGGCAATCACCCCTTTGCTTGGCCAGTCCGGTGGAGGGCGCTTTTTGGATTCCCATGCGGCTTCTTTATCCAGTTGTGTATACTCCAGCACTCTTTCTACTGATATCATCTGCAAGGAATTGATTACAAAACACTATTAAGCGCAATGTAGTCATTAAATACTATTTTTAACTCATGATCAAAGTTTCATGAGAGGAAAGTCTCAGAACTGTACTCAATGGCTGGCAGAGGGCAATTCTAAAGTGATACACAAAGATGGTTTGTATATGTAAATATTACAAATGTGTGGGTTAATGTGTTCATGCATTTATTGTGATTTTGCCTAGCATGAATACTGTAGTTAATTGGGTCACTGTTTGAGGGGGGTGCAACCACAATTCTTGTCAGAGTGAAACACAAGCAAACCCCAACATTTCCAGCACTTAACCCTCTTGTAGTTTGGCACAAAAGAAGCCAGGCGTAACTCAAAAGCAATGTATAAAATATTTATGCAGCTCTTCAAACAGTAATAATGTGAAAACACAACACAAGAACAATACCACACAAACGTAGAAAAATAAAGTGTAATGTAATAAATTATTTGAAACCAAAACAACAAAAATCCAATCAGTTGAACCAGGGAAATGCAATTTTAAAGCTCTAAGTGAAAATATTGCCTAAAAGCAAAAAGTGCCAAATGCGGGTATTTGGTTGCACAGGACCAGGACAAAGTCACAAGTTGAGGTTGACCATGATGGAGCACTGACTGGATACAGGGACCTAGGGGCTGATTAGGATGGTTGTCCGAATTTCGCCCACTGCCATCCTTTCGTAAATGGGACCACCCAACAGACTCGGTGGTCCCGCCATAGGAATTAGGATACGACCACCACCACGGCAGTCACAATGCCTATGTTTTGAATTGCAGTGGACGCCGTAGTACAAAAAGGGGACACTTCACATATCCCTGCAATACGTGGCAGGCACCATGTGGTGCCTGCCACATGGTGCAGGGATATGTGCCCCCATAACTCACAGCTGGGGGCCAGGGTGTAAGGGGGGGCCAACTACGAGCACCCAATGTCCCTTTCTGCCAGCCTTTTCATGGCGGGTAAACTGCCATGAAACGGCTGGGGGGGAGGGACATCATAATACCTACGGCAGTGCCTGGCAGGTAGCGCCACCATTGTAAGGATTGGATTCCCATCTGATGGTCCAATGAGCTCCATGAGCCCGTCAGATCCATGGCGGTCGCTCTCTCTGACCGCCACCCATCCTAATGTATCGGGCAGAAAACATTATTATGATGGCAGTGGGCCCGCCACCGATGGGCTGTCGGTGGTGCTTCCACCGTCATCATAATCAGGCCTCAAGTTAGGCCAGCTGCAAAAAGTATCTTAAGTCATTGTTGGAGAGCGTTGCAAAATAAAGCAACAAGGATGTGTTGCACAGTGGCGGCTGCAAGGTCCTGAGTCGAGGATGTATCACGCAGTTCTGAGGAGCTGCAGGGCTCTGTGTTGGGGATGCGCCACACTGTGTCATTTCGAGGCAATGCGTTGTGCTGGGTCTACCAAAGCAACTCTATAGACCAGCAATTGCATAGATGAACGCACTCTTTTAGTTTTAGTTTAACACATATTTAAAAGGTAGGTGGTGCAGGTTGGTTAATCCTCCTGAGTAAGAGGATGAAACAATGTCTCAAAGCGCTATCCTCACGTGCTGATGGGCGTCTTCAACTTGCACTCGATAAAGAAATGTAAATAAATTGTCCGCTTCTCAATAAGTTCTTCTCAATTCACTTTATTGACTTTACACATTTTCTTTGGTGAAGTCAATCTTGATACAAACATAACACTGATCCTCACTTGATGCCACTATATTTGTTTTACATATATTCATATGCTTAATGCATTTTGGGCAGTGGCCCTTCATCAGGGTTTTAACTCTGCAACATAGAAGAAACTTGAGTTCAATACTAAAAAAGGCAAACATGCCAAAACATAGAACACATTGAGATTACTGATGGTGCCATGTGTAAAAAAAGGAGTGGTGAATATTGACATCCAATTAACGCTGGTTACAGTGAACGAAAAGTCCTCATGCAAAATATGACCAACATGCTTATTGAATACATTCCAATAAGAAGTGGAGTGAACGCTCATCAATAACGTTTTAATTAAAAAAAGTGCAATCAGGCAGTTAGGAAGATGAAAAAATTAATGACTTTACCTAAATGTGGTTGATAGTGAAATGAAGATAAGAACTCCCGAGAATCAAAACGAAAGCAAAGTAATCTGTTCAGCCATATATAATCACTGTGGAGGTGGCTAAACACATGAAAACCAGATCAGAACCCCATAGCTGAGCTTGCAAAGCGCCTTCAGGCCCACTTCCAAGTGTCCAGGACTGGAGTGGCACCACTTGGGGGGCACGACTCACAATAAGCAGAGTCCAGGTTTGGGATCAAGGTGGCATGCAACCCTAAATACAGGATTCAGGTATAAAATACTTGGGAAAAGAAAATGACAACTTTCTCAAAGTAGCACAGAAGAGATGTTTGGACGTATATTAATAATCAATAACTTTTTAAACAACCACCTTGAAATCTAAGGCGGTTTCGGTGTTTTTATTTCACCTTTTTTGATTCAATTTTCATTAATAAATACTCCAAAACAATAACTCATTACTTTGAAAAGAACAATCAGTACATACACATTTGTGAAAGTTCAATAATACAACATCAATCACAATTTTACTAAAAAGAACATAAATGACATTACATCATTGCACATAACAGACCAGTCCTTATTTTTACAAGGAAGCATGGCGGTACATATTTTTTTTATGAAACCAAAACAACCTGCCATGTGCAGGTAAGCACCACTACAGTACAACAAACTAATTGTCCTGTTTGTATGCACGATTGTGCGGTGGGTTAAGTGGTAGATACTGCTAGCTGGGTGGGGTCGACACATTTCAGGACCCAATATGAATTCAGGGTTTCTCCTCAAAAATACCACAAAGGTGCAGCGATGCCTTAATTATCTTGTGAATTTGGCCCGCAGCGCCTATCGTGTGTCCTCAAAATTCGAAAAGCTGTTACAATAACTTTGCATGGGTTCAACCTGGTGAATGTAAGTTGAATCTTGACCGAGGACGCATATTAATACATGACCGTTGCTTCGATCGGACAAAGAGATTTTATAAAAAGTGGCTGAGTGACTTACTAATCAAAAGCAATTCAATTGCTTTGGGAGACGCGTGGGGTCTTTTAGATCAAAATTAACTCCTAAAAGACAGTGAATAGCAGCTTTGGAGTCCGAGGCTTGCTCAATCCTCTTAACCGCTAGCGTGCACAGCATTTCACAGCGGTACCTGTCTGCAACAATGTATCCCATCCGTGGCCTAGTTTAGGCGTTAGAACAGGCCCAACCCCTCTAGGTTAAGCAACTTTCTCAAAGTGGCACTTTCAGAATAGTGACTACTTTTTACAATTAAAGAGGGTTTAGAAATGAGAATTCTTTTGACACCAAATTTAACGATTCCACCCACTCCCAGTTATCGCTTTTAATGCATCAAGGCAATACAGTGTTATCATGTGTTATCATATGGGAGATGCAGGACTTGCAGAAGTGAATAACTAATTTATGAGTTTTTCACTACCAAAACATGTGAAACTTAAAAATACATGTTCAACATTTTAAGTGCACTGCACCCTGCCCTCTAAGCTATGTAGAGTTTACACTTGGGATGACATATGGATTGAAAAGGAAGGTTTAGGCCTGGCAAGAGGTTTAGCTTACCAGGTCAAAATGGCAGTGCAAGCTCAGTTTGCAATGGCAGGCCTGAGACATGTTAAAAAAGGCTACTTAAGTGGGTGGCACAATCAGTGCTGAAGACCCACCAGTAGTATTTAATTCACAGGCCCTGGGTAACTCTAATACTCCTTTACTAGGGACTTACAAGTAAATGAAATATGCCAATTGGGTGTTAGCCAGTTTCACCATGTTTAAAGGATAGAGTACAAGCACTTTAGCATTGGTCAGCTAACAAGGATGCTAACAGGAACGGGTTCAGAAAACAGGAGGTTAAAGGCATAACGTTAAGAGATGACCCAGCAGAGAGGGTCAAGACCAACAAATATCATCCGTGGATCGGTGTCTGCTGAACTTCACAAATGTTACCTAACAAACAGAATTTACAGCTTTGTGATTCATGGATTCAGCATTATACAAAGTTATTGGTGAATGCATTTGAAAAGTATGGGTCAATTCTGATCACGGATTCACAGTTCAAAAAGCATTTGAAAGTTTACAATTTCAACAGAATCTGAGCTGACTTCCACTGCGTATCAAGGCTATACACTATCAAGGGCTGTACTTAAGAAGGCACAAGTTAAGAGGTGTGCATCTTTAATAGTAATGGCAGAATATCAACGTTACTTAATATCAAAGTCATATTATGATGGGTACCATTATATTCAAGTTTTGGATTTCAATTGTAAATGTTCCATTATTAATTTGGAGCATTAATATTTAAGTGTTATATATCTATTACTTTAACATTGTGGTTTTTAAATAATGATTGAAGGTGTTTATGTTAATAAATTAAATGTATTAGATAGTTATTTTTTTCTAACTGTTCTTTAATTTGTTGTGCATTTTAATGCCATTTCAAATTTTAAAATTTTATTTTTTCAGTAAAATTTCTTAATGCAACTTTTTTGTGGTCATATAAGGGTTTTTGGTGAATAGTGGTTTAAATTAATGTTTGAATATTGTTAATTTATTCCAAATATTTGATATTTTAGATATTCTTGAATTTTTGAGGTTAGGTTTTAAATATATATACAAATAGTTTTACGTTTAATGTTATTTGTTTTTCAGGATCTTGAGTTTTATGAAGGTTTGGGTAGGAAGTGTTTTAAAATAATGTTTTTGCATTTTTCAAATTTAATGTTAAATAAATTTTCAATATTTTTACTTTTTTATTACTTATAAAAAATATATATGTTTTTATGTTGTTTATGTTTCGGGTTATAGGTTTTTTAGTGGTTACATGTGGGTACTGTTATAAGATGTATATGTTTCAATTAATATATTTAATATTTTTAAATGATATCTTTAACTGTATCACATTATTTTTTACTTTATATTTTGTTTTACAATATTTTTGTTAATTCCAATGTTAATTTTAAATCTCAATATTATTGTAATCTTTGTAGTGTCATACAACATTTTATGACGGAACCCTTTTGGCACCTAACGGATTCTGTAGAACTGTGGCGTAAGTGTCAGAGCAAAATGCCATGAAAGCTTGTTTTAGAATGTTGAGTTTGCAGTTACACGCAGCAGAATAAGGACATATAATGCTAAAATCTGTGTGTGGCGTGGGCATTGGCAGGTACACAGGCTGGGAAGGCGCTACAAATGGCAGCAAGTTAAGGCATAAGTAACCCGAAGAACGACTGTCCGTACTCTCCCAGACAGTTTGCCATGGTCCATGCCACGTGTGCGGGGCCGGACTGGCCGTAGCGGGCACTAGGCGATGCCCCGGTGGGCTGGCAGGGTGGGGGCCGGTTTTGGGCCACTGAGGGGCCATTTTTGTTACTGGGGGCCTGCAAGTTTAGGCCCCCTGTAACAAAATCGTCCGAAACTGGATCTAGTAAACAGCTCAGCCGCACCCCCCCCCACCCTGGGGCCAGCTGAGCAGTTTGCCAGTGCCGGTTTTGGTTCCCAGTCCGGCCTTGATGCACGTGTGCCGCTGTAGAAGAACAGAATCGACTCTTCCTGCACATTGAGTCAAAGTGCAACGCCAGTCACTGTAAAGCAAGTCAAGACAATGAAAGCATTGCCAAGAATCTACACGTTGATGGTCGAGAACCTACATGTCAAGCCATATAAAAGTACAGCGCTGCCATGCAACATGAAGTTGTACACTATACAGAGCGATACTGCAAAAGGTGGTTATGCACTGCTACTGGAAAAATTGCTGACTGACAGAATAAGTAAGAAAGGTGTATGTTATCATAGCTCTTACCAGAGCCTCGATAAGTGTTGATGGCGGCCAGACATAAGGAGAGTGCTGAAAGACAAGCCGCTGATATAGAGACCGGGGGTGCCCAGAGTGAATCAGTCATGAGTATAAAAAGTTAGCCAAAGCAAAAGACTGAAGGAAACAAAGCGATGATTACATGCAAAAAGAAATTGTGTTTTGGATGTGGATTTTTATTTTCACACAAAGGTTAATGTCCTGCCATTGGACAGATACGTAAAGGCTGTGGGAAATAGAACCATTTTGTGATGGTTTGTAAAGCGAAGGAAAAAGTATGTGCGTCACAGCACGAAGACAAAATGGCCACAAGAACATTCCAGAGGCAACGTTCAACACACCCCCACAAGGTCAAACGCCTAAATCATTAGAGGAAAACTGATACTGAAAGAAGTCGACCGTCATTTAAATCACTGTCCCAACAGTTTTTCCTCCTCAATATCAAATGAAAGTGAGGAAGACCATTGTGCCATGCCAATGCTTAACTCAGAGGAATGTGTGCATGTTGGACTGGCAGCATTTGAGGAAAAATGTCAGTTAAAGAAAAGTCAACATGCCAAAGCACCAAAGTCATACAAAAATTGTCCGAAAATTACATTGAAAATGAATGATTGCTCAATACCTTTTGCTCATCAACAGTGGTGCATTAATCAACATAATGCCTGGAGAGAAATACAATTAATTGTTTCCATTGCCTCGACTTACACCTTTGAAAACCAAAGTGTACATCTGGCCTGCATTGACACCCATATAAAAAGCCGAGGTTCATTTGCAGTGACACTGAAACACAAGAAAATGAAGGTGCAAGCACCCATCCATGTGCTTCAAGGTATAGCAGCAAGTGCCTGTTTGCTCAGTTTCAGTACTGCTGCTGATATGGGACTGATTTATGTGAATTACACTATGAATGCTCAACATGAAATAGTAAGTCTGTGTGCTTCATTGAAATGCTGTTGAAAAAGAACTTGGATTGCTACTTAAGTACTACATTATTAAGCATTCAACTGGTCCAATGCCATGGGTTTCTCTCTTAGTAGTAGTGACCAAAAAGGACACTGAAGGAGCTGTACTCATATGCGTTGATATGCGCCAAGCAAACAAGGCAATTAAGCAAGAACACCATTCAGGGTCACATTGCTAACATGATAACGCAATTAAATGGTGCAAAGGTCTTCTCTCACCTTGATTTACATAAACGTTATAATAAGTTGGTACTCAAAGAACACTGCAGGTATATTACAACCTTTTCTACACATGTCGGCTGGTTTCAGTATAAGAGACTAAGTTTAGGTGTATCATCAGCTACAGAACTTTTCCAAGAAGTCATTCGACGTGTCATCCAGGCGGTTGTGAATGCATTCAATTATAGCGATGACCTATTGATTTTCGGAGATACACAGAAAGAGCATGATAAAGCTCTCACCCAAGTATGTTGTCTACTGACTGATGCTGGTCTGACTTTGAATGCAGACAAGTGTGAGTTCCAGAAGACAAAGCTAAAATTATTCGGTCATATAGTTTCAGATTGTCTTATGACACTGGATCCTACTAGTCCTGTCAAATGCTGATCCCCTACAAGATGTCTCCATGGCACGTTTATTTCTTGGCATGGGCAGTTACTGTTTAAGATACATATGAGACTTTGCTAAAATAAGTGCTTCCTTACAAGAGCTAACAATGAAAAATATTTCATTCAAGTGGTCACAAAAATGTGAGAAAAATTTTAAGAAAATCAAACAAGCCATTGAAACTTCTACTGAAATGGCCTATTTTAATCCAATGCTTCAAACAGAGGTTGTTGTTGACGTTAGCACAATCGGGTTAGGCGCTATCCTGGCACAGCACAGCCGACACCCCCATGCTCCAAGGCATATTGTGACATATGCCAGTAGAAGTTTATCCCAGATAGAATTTGCTTACTTGCAACCTGAGAAACAAAGTTGGGTTGTGGAATGGGCTTCTGAACATTTACATGCATTCCTGTATCGAAAGCCTTTTATGCTGGTAACTGATCATCCAGCTTTATTGACTGGTGGTGACTCCAACTACAAGAATATGATGATACCATTTTGCATCGTCCAGGGATGAATCAAAACTCTGCTGACTACTTTTCCAGAGTGCCTATATAAGGTCAAGGTACACCAGCCAAGACGGCTTAAGCCCACATTAATTTTATTGGCAGGTCAAATACGCCAGCTGCCATATCGTTAGCCTAGACTATCACTTCCACAAGCCATGTTAGTGAAATGCTCAAGTTGAAAGATATAATTACACATCAGTCATGGAACTGACACAACCAGTCTCTCACCAGTGATGGTAAATACCAAAAGTACAGAAATGTTAAAGATAAACTGTCCATTACTCAGGAAGGAGTTATACTGCGAGGATCAAGAATCCAAATTACGGAGAGTTTGAGACAGAAAATAATTGAAGTAGCTCATGAAGGACATTGTGGCATTGTTGCCACCAAGAGATCTCTCTGAGATCAAGTATGGCTTCTATATTTAGATGAGAGGGTTGAAAAGGAACTCAAGGCCTGTCATCTATGTAGCTGGCTTTCTACAAACATTACTCAACATACTCTTACCATGTTGAAACTCCCTAACCATGCCTGGGAGAGAACAGCCATGGATTTCTTTGGTCCACCCAATAATGAACATCATTTGATGGTAATTGTGGATGACTATTTCCCTTTTCTGTCAATAGAGGATTGCTCATCCACAACTAATGAGAGAGTCTTTGAGAGACTTGACTGCGCTTTTGCAACATGGGATATTCCATACATTTTCAAGTCTGGTAATGGCCTGTCGTTCAACAGTTGAGAATTCAGTGATTTCCTGGAGCATCTGACCATCAGAAGAGTACACCTTTGTGGTTATAGGCCAACAGACTTGTTGAGCATTTTATGAGTGCGTTTAAGGACGCACTACAGCATGCAATTCTTGAGAGCCTCAGTGTGAAAACTGTTTTGAATTCCACTTTACTAGCCTATCATTCAACACCTCACTCAAACACAGGCAAAAAACCTGCGACTGATGTTCGGGAGATGAATGACAACCAAGTTACCTCAATGGACCAGCAAATGAGAAGGAAGTGAGAATACAACTCAGGATGAAAAGAAGACAGCCTATGCCGACACAAAGCGACACGCAAAGAACACTGAGTTTAGGACAGGAGATCTAGTAATCGCCTGCCAACTGCAAAGGAGAAAATCCGATACTCCATATGATGCTGCACCTTTCCATGTTCTGTCCACCAAGAGACACATGGTGACTGCCCAGCATCCTGGGGAGTCTGTTACCAGAAACTCTTTTCCATTTCGACATTTGATTTATCGGCATTCTAATCAAGATGAGGAAATAAAGACTGAACCTGAGTAACAATGACTACTGTGACAGTGAAGATGACAGCTCCAAGCTTCCAGTAACTATATCAGGTTGAATAATTTAAGCGCCAAGAAGGTTGATTGAAGAAATGTAATTATATATATATATATATATATATATATAAATTCACTGCAAAAACCATAGGTTTCAGGGGCGTTATAGTTAGCTGGACTTTTCACCCGTACAAAACCATTGAAGTTCCCCCGTTATAGTTAGTTCAGCTAACTATAACTCGCGCACCCGCAATGCACTGCTGATGACGTCACATATTACATCACTCATGACATGGTCAGTGACATCGCTCATGACATCACTGATGACATCTCAAATGAGATCACTGATGACATCATCCAGTGAATGTGTGTTTTTCTGAAAATTACATATGTTTTATATATGTATATCTCAAGGTCGATGGAAGAATAAATGGGTATATAAGTGTCTAAATGGATGATTTGTTTTTGAAAAATTGATTGTATAACTGACTGATTAAGTGTATCTTAGTGAATACATGGCTTAGTGAGTAATGTTTAAATGTGTAAATATCTGTATCAGTCTCTCACTTTGTGTATAAGTGGCTGCATGGGTTGGTGAGTAGCTACATGAGTGTCTATATAGGTTATTAGTTGGTTTTTTGAGTATCAGTATGCGTGTCTGAGTGTCTGTATGGTTCGGTGGGGGGTATTACGTAGTGCATAGGTGCATGAATGAGTGACTCACTGTTTGTATGTGTTGAAGACATCATGTGTGCAGGACTGTATGGGTGGATGAGTGTGTGCATGGGTGTGTTAGTGAGTGATAGACTGTCTCAATAGTGTCTTTATGAGTAACTGCATATGTTTTAAACTAGTATATGTGACTATTGGTGAATATAAGTGAGTATATGTGAGAGTGAGAGATTGAAAGAGTTCCTGTATGAATAAGTATGTGTTTCTATAAGTGATTGATTAAAAGACTAAGTATGTGTAAGTTTCTGTAGAAGTAAGTGTGGTGGTGTGTATAACTGTATATGCAAGTAAATGGACGTTTGATTCTTTATTAGCATGAATGACTATGTGTGTGAGTAACTCTATGGATGAGTGGCGTTGTGTAACAGGATGTATGGGTGTGTGAGTACATATGATGAGTGAGTACATGTATGAGTGACTGTATAGGACTGTTGGTGAATGAGTGGATGTGTATGTGGATCTTAGAATTACTGAATAGGTTGTTGTAACTGGTATTGGTATGTCCATTGTTTTGAACATTGTAGTTTCTATTTTTGAATGGGTGTATCAAAGGTTATATTAGGGGAAGAGGAGGTCTGCCACTCTATCACAAGGATGATGTCATCAGTGATGTCATTAGTGATGTCATTTGAGGTGTCATCAGTGATGTCATAAGTGATGTCACTGACCATGTCATGAGTGATGTAATATGTGACGTCATCAGCAGTGCATTGCAGGCGCGCGAGTTATAGTTAGCTGAACTAACTGTAACGGGGGAATTTCAATGGTTTTGTACGAGTGAAAAGTCCAGCTAACTATAACGCCCCTGAAACCTATGGTTTTTTCAGTGAATTTCTAAGGTTTTTTAAATGCTAATTCCTAACTATAACGTGCCTGAAACCTATGGTTTTTTCAGTGAATTTCAAAGGTTTTTTAAATGCTAATTTCTAACTATGCCTACAGAGATAGGACATGTGAAGAAAGAAGAAAAAACGCACAGAAAGAAAAAAAAGAAATGCAGAAAGAAGCAACAGAAGTCCTCAAAGACGAAGAAAAGTGCAGGAAGAAGGATAACGTGCAGAAAGAACAAACAGAAGAGCAGATATAAGCCTTGTTGCAAAATCATCCTGTATCCTCAACTTTTTCAGACGGATACTGGTGGTAACTGAGTCTGACTAACCAGTCCTAGAGCCAGTGCTATGTTAAAAGACACTTAGAATACAGTGAAAACACCTACATACACTAGGGAACACTATGCGTTGGGGTCCCCCTGTGATCAGCATGACCTCCTCTATAAGCCCCTAGTATATAATAGGGCAGGGGATTAAAACTACCTATTAAAACGCGCCACATGGCGTGTTTGCACACGTCACCTCAGGCCCAGTCCCCTCACTTCCCCACTGTGTAAACACACCCTGTGGCCGTTTTAAGTTGGGAGATTAAGTCCCCTTGAATCCTGAGGGTCCCTAGGGTCCAACTAGACCACTAGGTACCTCCAGTAAGCGCCACAGAGCTGCGTTGCAGAGAGATGTAAAAAGGGGCACGGCCTAGACCACCTCTCTGCAACGCAGCTCAGTGGCGCTTACTGGAAGCACCTGGTGGGCTAGTTAGCCCCCAGGGGCAGGGGCCCTCAGGATTGAAGGGGAATTATTTCCCCAACTTAAAAGACGCCACAGGGCGTGTTTTCACACGTCACCTCAGGCCCCGCCCCCTTCGTCCCCCACTGTGTAAACATGCCCTGTGGCCGTTTTTTAAGTTGGGAGATTAAGTCCCCTTGAATCCTGAGGATCCCTAGGGGCAAAATAGCCCACTAGGTACGTCCAGTAAGCGCCATTGCAGAGAGGTCTAAAAAGGGGCACGGCCTGCACCACCTCTCTGCAACGCAGAGAAGTGGCACTTATTGGAAGCACCTGGTGGGCTAGTTGGCCCCCAGGGTCCCTCAGGATTGAAAGGGAATTATTTCCCCAACTTAAAACGCGCCACAGGGTGTGTTTGCACACGTCACCTCAGGCCCCATCCCCTCCCTTCACCACTGTGTAAACGAGCCCTGTGGACGTTCTAAGTTGAGAGATTAAGTCCCCTTGAATCCTAAGGGTCCCTAGGGTCAAACTAGCCCACTAGGTACCTCCAGTATGCGCCACAGAGCTGCGTTGCATAGAGATGTAAAAGGGGCGTGGCCTCAGAACACCTGTCTGCAACGCAGCTCCCTGGCGCACACTGGAGATACCTGTTGGGCTAGTTGCGTTTGCAGAGTGCTGAAAGAAGGGGGCGTGGCCTCCAGCGCGATGCCGGTCTTTTATTTATTTTATTTTTTTAAGAAGGAGGGCTGTGTGGCCCCCCTTCTTTTTCTAATTTACTGGCCCTGGGGACCCCATCCCCCAGGGCCTGCACCCTAATTTTTTTTCTTGAAAAAAATAAATTTGGCCCTCCCAAGGCCTTAATCGGCCCCGGGGACCCCAACCCCCAGGTCATGGCCTTTTTTTAATTTAAATTCTTTAGGAGGGGGCTGCGTTGCCCCCCTCAGGCCACTTATGGCTCCGGGGACCCCATATCCCGGGGCCGGCCTTTGTTTTTTATTATTTTAAAAATATATATATTTATAGAAACACCTAGGACATGCTGGACAAACCGTATGTACCTATCACCATGACGATTTGCGTGATATCCATTAAAAGGCGACTATGCATAGAATTAATCCACATGGAATGTATTTACACCGCTAGTGAAGCTCTGACGTTTCTGACGCCCTACCGTGCCTAATCCCGGCACCCCCGCCGGTGAGTACTCTCCAAGTAGACACCCTTGTCGTTTATTTATACAAACATTGGTAGCTATTGACGGGCACATTTAATATACACGCACACCAAGCCATTCAAAGGGGATTCGACAAAAATTCGACCAAACTATGCAAGAAACCCCCCTCACGGTTAATAAAAAACACATCCACCGCCGGATGTGTAATACTTTTTATTTTACTCTCTGGAAAGGAGACAAACCTCACTTGAGATCCACAGCGTGCTCCTGGCTGAGCCCAATGCTGTGTTACACCCACCATTGCCGGCCGATTGCCTCACACCTCTGTGTTGTATTCCACCAGCTAGTGCGTAAGCTATGACACTCTCTAGCCCATGTGCACTGTAACACCACCCCGTTAATATATCATGCCACACTTGCCTTCGCACGGGTTATATTGCCCCATCTAACGTGCCTTCCTCGATGCGTATGTTATAACGCACAGCGCTATGCCATACATATTACAATCTGGGATCCATATCTTTGTCACAGTGCATATGCAACGTTACACTCCCCAGCACATATTTTATATTACAACTTTAGAGACTAGTTATGTTACACAACACTGCCCTGTGCATATTACACTCCAAGGCGCATATCGCATAGCACGCGCTAGTGCCTGTGCTATCTCGCGCTCTCCAATGAATCTGTCATTGCGCACAATGTATTGCATATTATATTTCACGCCCCGGTTCATCTTATATCACACTTTTTGGTGCATAGTTTATACCATATACTACATCTAGTTTTCATTTTCAATCGTGCTCTCAGGACTATGTTCTATATAACACTGCGTCCACCTACCCTTTTCACGGGCATTACATTTTGCGATGGGGGTGGAGGGTCAGGGGGTGTTTCTGCCAAGTGAGCCCGGAGTCACAGTCACAAACGTCCTCTTCTTCCTGAATAAAAGTGAGATTATGCTGCATACTTGTTCATATTTTAAGTAGTTCGCACAGACACACATTTTAAAAACAATAAAGTTCCTAATACCCACCTTCTCTGAACAGTTAGCTTGCTGCCCCATCCACCTCCTCCCTATCCTCTGTTGTCTGAATCCATGGACTAGCCTCCTCCCTCCTGCCATGCATGGTCTGATGTGCTGCCACTGCCCTCCATTTAGCATGATGTACCAGTCCACTCCTCCTGCCCTCCATTGCCCAATTCTATGGCCCATCATTGACCTCCTGCTTAGCCTCTGTGCTTAGCTTGCTGCCCCTATTCTCCTTCCCCCTGCCCTCCGATGTCTTTGTGCATGCCCCTGCTCCATCCTTTTTGCCCACTATGTTCCATGGACCTGCCACTCCTATCTACTCTGAGTGTTCTGTTGAGCTGCCACTCCCCTCCCACCTGCCTAGCATTGTCAGATGACTGTAACCTGTCCCTGCCACCTCCACCCTGCCTGTCCACATGCCATGCCCCTATCCCCTTACTCCTGTCCTCCATGGTCCATTTTACTGCCACACCCTTCTGCCCTCCCTGATCTGTTGTGCTGCAACTGCTCCTCCTGCTTGCCCCGCGCGGTCTGCTGTGAGGCCCCTTCCCCTGAACTCTCTTGTCTGTGCCCAGGTCCTGACCCTCCCTTCTATCCTCCATGGTCCTTTGTGCATGCCCCTGAACCCTCCTTCTTGCCCATCATAGCCATTGTGCTGCCACTAACCCTCCCGCTTGCCATGCATGGTCTTATGTGCTGCCATGGCCCCTCCCACCTTCCCTGTGTGGTCAGCTAGCTGCCCCTGACCCCCTCCCACCTTCCCTCCATGGTCTGTGTATGCGCCACCATAGTCTCATTGTTGCGCTCCATGGTGTGTCTTGTTTCTAGTGCCCATACTGCCTGACCTCCATGGTCATCTTGCTGCTCCTGCCCTGCCACCTTGCCCCCAGCCCTCTGTTTCCATGTGCAGACCCCCTATTCCCTCCCTCCTGGCTTGTCTGTTCCATTGTAATGCCCCTGATCCGTCCCTCCTGCCCTTTATGGTCTGTTATGCTGCAGCTTTCTCTCCTGTCTGTCCATTATGGTCAGCTAGCTACCATTGCCTCTTTCCCATCTGTTCTCTGTTGTCCATGTGCATGGTCCTGTCCCCTCCCTATTGCTTTCTATGGATTGTTGTGCTACACTCCCGTCCCGTCCCGCATGTGCTGTGTGGTGTATTGTGCTGCTGCAAACGCTGATGCCTGCCCTGTAGAGTCAGTTTGGTGCACCTCTCCATGTCCCTCCTGTCCTCTGTTATCCGAGTCCATGTCCCTACCCCAATTCCTCCTGCCTACCATGATTCAATGTACCATACTACATATTTTGAACTTGGTAAGAGAGAGAGATTTTGAAAAAAAACTGGGGTATTGATTTTCCCCTTTGAGTTACATTGAAAAAGAGGAGATTGTAGACAGGAGACAGATCAAATAAAGCCCATTTGATCTTAAAAACATTGGACGTTTCCTGGCTGAAACGGGTCTGTTGGAATGTATGGTTGTACTACCACTGCCTCTTCCTTCTGCCCAAAATGGTCTATTATATTGCCACAGCCTCTCTTGCCAGTCCTGTATTGTTGGTTTGTTGCCCCTGCCCCCCTTTCCACTGCCCTCCATAGTCTGTTGTGCTGCCACTGCCCTTCCTGCCTGCACAGTGTGGTCAAATTGTTGCCTCTGCACTCTCCTACCTGCCTTCAATTTTCAGAGTCCATGCCCCTGGCCTCTGCCTCTCAACAGTATCCCAATGAACAACTAGATTGCTAACATTCTTTATTTATTACAAAAGTGTGGAACGCCTGAAGTCATCTTGATGTAATCAAAACTGTAATACCTAGAGTATTTACTTAAGAAATTACATATATGAGAGGGTCTTATTTGCATCAAAATTATGGTTAGTGCTCTAAAAAACTAAAATGAGGACATATTTTCTGAGTTTTCAAATAGCGACAAAGAACTTTTAAATTATTTGTAATCTTTATGTTTTTTTATCCAGTTGACCACTTGATTAAATGTTGCACCTTGGCGAGAGGATGTGGTGTTACTTCCAGAGCTGTAGACTTTGCAACGGGGGAACCAGGTTGGAGTTTCTGCTTCAGCTCAACATTCTGTGATTGTGGTCAAATCACTTAATCTCCCCATGTCTACAACCAAAATGAATTTGATCTTGTGTGATGTAACCAATGCTCATGTAAAGCACTCCAATACCTGACAAGTCTGCACTATATAAAACTGCAAATACACAAAAAAAAGTGTTTTGCACACTTCTGTCATTGGGCTACATGTGGGCTACATCTGGGTGATATTTGTGCTGCATTTAGGCTCTTTTGTGTCTGGTGGCCATCTTGGGAGATTTATTTGTTATGAAGTTTCCTAATTTCCTCATTTACTGCAGTTTACTCAGTAGGAAATGCTTTCAGTTTTTTACTTTGATTCCATCAAGAAGGTATTCAGATATGTCACACATTTGCCATAAATTCTGAATGTTAGCACTCTAGTTGCTCATTAGATCACTGTAGTAAAGCTACTACTCATCACGGAAGTCTGCTGCTGGTATTAAAAGTGCATGTTTCAGTCTGCATATCAGAATTTTTTAGTGAAATAGAAGAGGATTTGAGAAGTCACTCAAAATGTGCCCTAATTTTTCTTTCTTCAGCACTAATCATAATTTCTATGGCAAAATGAACCCCCTCATTGTGTTCCTTTTTAAATTAAATGTTTTAAGTGTTACCAGTTTATTCCAATCAAGATGGCTTCAGGTGTGCCATACTTTTGTCATAAGTAAGACAGTAAGCGCTCTAGTTGTTCTTAAGAACACTCTGGGACATTCTGTCATTAGGCTATACTTGGGCTACATCTGGGTGATATTTGGGCTACATTTGGGCTCTTTTGTCTCTGGTGGCCATCTTGGGAGATTTATTTGTTATGAAGTTTCCTCATTTCCTCATTTACTGCAGTCTCCTCAGTGGGAATACTTTCAGTTTTTTATTTTGGTTCCATCAAGAAGGCATTCAGATGTGTCACACATTTGCCATCCATTCTGAATGTTAGCACTCTAGTTGCTCATTAGATCACTGTAGTAAAGCTACTGCTCACCAGGGAAGTCTGCTGCTGGTATTGAAAGTGCATGTTTCAGTCTGCATGTCAGAATTTTTTAATGAAATAGAAGAGGATTTGAGAAGTCACTCAAAATGTGCCCTAATTTTTCTTTCTGCAGCACTAATCATACTTTCTATGGCAAAATGAACCCCCTCATTTTTTTCCTTTTTAAATTAAATGTTTTAAGAATTACCACTTTATTCCAACCAAGATGGCTTCAGGTGTGCCATACGTTTGTCATAAGTAGGACTGTTAGCGCTCTAGTTGTTCTTTAGAACACTCTGGGAAGCTGCAGTAGAACACAAAGGAATCAACTGACAGTCTCTGCCCTTGATGGATGTACATGTTTTACTGAGAATGTCAGACTTCATTCTCACATGACTGAGAAAGATAATGTGAATTTACAGAAAATATGCTCTCAGTTAGCTTATAGATCACCTTCCAAACCTCTGTGGGAAAAGCATGAGAACATAGTTTTCTCTCGAACATGATTCATGATATCACAGCAGAAGGCTTTTTCACATGGTAAAATCACCTTAGAACACACCACAATTCCTAAAATGAGTATGGTACCATCAACAAATGATTTATAATGTAACTAAAGTCTTAAAAACTTCTATTAACTGCAATGCTTTTTAATGAGGTGCTATCATGTATATTGGTCCCAAGATGGCTGCCAACACTTCTTGGATGAAGTGCTGACAGCCAATCATATCTCACGATGAGATGTGTGGTTAGGCTCCGCCCAGATATATATGTGATTTTACTTTTGATTTTCTCAGGAACTACTGAACGGATTTACACCATTTAAGCAAAAGCCACATGCCTGACCTGAGGACTACCTCTTTGCCAAATTTCAAGTAATTCTGTTCAGCCGTTCGGGCTGTACCTTCGACTAAAGGTCCTATGGGAAAATGCATGGGGAAAACGTGTTTTGGGACCCCCCTTTTTTCTCAGCCCCTGCTTGACGAAGCACCCAGAGACTTTCAGGATAGGAGCGGAGCGGAGCGCTTCATTAGTTTTGAAAATTTCACGAAGATAAGTCAACCGGCGCCAAAGTTATTCAAAATAGAATTTTCAGATTTCCAATGGGAACTCGGTCCTAACTATAACTATCTACTGGCAACCGCCAGTAGATTATATATATATATATATATATATATATATACTTCCTGATTTGCAAAATTTCTAACTTTTTATTTCACAGAGAGGGTATGTAGTGTCTTGCGATATTTTATGATGGAACCCTTTTGGCCCCTAACGGACTCCGTATAGCTGTGACATAGGTGTCAGAGGGCAATGCCATGAAAATTTGTTTTAGATTGTTGAGTTTGCAGTTATATGCAGCAGAATAAAGATGTGTAATAATAAGCTATGTGTGTGGCATGGTCATTGGGGGGTACCCAGGCTGGGTAGACGCTACGATCTATATTCTTTTATTAGATATTCTTTTTAGAGCATGCCCTGGCCCTCTTCTCCTTAAAGTGTTCTCCTGCAGAATTAGCTTTTTCTCCATTCCGATGTGAGTCATCAAAAATCATATCCATATGAGACGCATGTATGTCCCCCCACATACGAGTCGATCGCATTCACGTACTGCGATAGAGCACCACACTGGTGCCAACACCTTGCCTCAAACAATGAGCAGTATCAAGGTCTGCATGAATGATATATTTGGCTGCATCCCAACCATCTGAATGGCCTGAGGCAAGAAGGCGTACACCTGCCCAATAAACAAAGAGAATTAACACATCTGAATGCTAGGCTAGCCGAAGAAAACATTCATTTTTCAAATTTATAAATCCCCTTTGGCTCCCTGTACAGAGGGGAATGGGCGATCATAGTTAAAACATTGGGGTTCACCCTGATGGTGGAAGCCTAGATCACCACAAAATGGATTCTGTGTCAGAAAATCAGGGTTGCCAGGAAGCGATCTATGGTGTCTGGCCAGCTACCCATTCACTGGCAGGTAAGAACAGGGCTTGGACCAAGTGCACATTTAGGTGTCAGTAAGGACATCATTGAACGGAAGCAGGGGCTCAGATGAGGAGGATGCTAGTCGCAATACTACTGTAAGTACATTTGTCTTGAATTCCATGGAAGGCTGTTGTAGATCCATAACCTCAACCACTCGTCGACTTACCAAAGCAAATGAAGCACTCTCTTCTGTTGGGGGCCCAAGAAGCAAATTCAACCTTGCATCCGTGGAAATGTGAAGCCTACTAGCATCCTATAAAGTTCATGTAAAGACTGTCAACATCATAATGGAAGGTTAAATCATCCACATCTCCATCATTGTCCTCTCTGGGTGGTGGCAAATTCTGGTCAGAATTGTATTAAAAAAAACAATGGAGCCTGTAAGGGCGCCTCTGCGTTTGTGGAAACATAGTATCATATTTAGGGTGCATGGGGACTACTTTTGCTGTAGGAGGTTTGGGGAGTCACCTTGGGCAGACTAGAGCCGAAACGAGTTCGGGTCAGACATTGGAGTCATTACTAGATTCTCCACTGGCATTGGCAAAGATGAAGGACAGACCAGTGCGGATCCCCAAATCTTGGTGGAAGTCTGCACTAGAGTCAATGCTGAACCAGTGACAGATACTAGTGGTTCAGTAGGAGCCAATAATGGATCTGCTGGTTGTAATCCAACTTAGGGCCTGTCTGGATCCCTGGGGCCCAAAGTTGCAGGAGCTGGAAATGTATCAAGGATACAAAGCATGATCTCCTTAAAATTCTTGATCTGCTGTGGTTTAGTTGATATTACGTAAACAATGGGGTGACCCTGTGACCCTCAGAACCTGGGTATAAATGATACAAAATACAGTGGTTCTGTCGGGTATGTTCAAGCAGTGGTTTAGTTGATGGCTTGGGGAACTCAGGGCAAATCGAGATCAACTATGAGATTGGCTTCTTAGTTGAAGATAGGGAGAGAGCTCAATTGGCACCTTTCTGCCCTCAACTTCTTTTTTGATAGAGGATGGTGAAATTAGGTCAATTTGGCTTCACTTTTATATGCTTACTGGAGGACACTGACCACAAAGACTATTTGTTTGCTAGTGCAGCCTCAGAAGCGGGTGTGGATACATGTTTGTTAGAAATGGGGGTCTGTAGTTGGCAGAGGTAGGTACCTTTGTCCAAATAGGGACCCTTGCTTCTAGTCAGGTTAAAGGGGATACACTTCTAAAATAACCCCTGCTCATCCACTTGATAGCTTGGCACAAGCAGACAGGCTTATCTCTGACGCAGTGTGTAAAGCATTTGTGAACACACACAGTAATACAGTGAAAACACTACAAATAGACACCACACCAGTTCAGAAAAATAAGCAAACTTTATCTAAACCAAACAAGACCGAAACAACAAATATCCAGAATACAGTAATAAAAATATGACTTTCAAATGCTAAACATAGTTCAGTTCAAAGCAAACTGCAGATGCAACACTTTTCACATAAAGTAAATTGGATGCGTAGAGCACACAAAGAAAAAGGGTCGCAGGGAAGGTGATGCGTCAGTTCCTTACACTCAGGGAAGGTGATGCGTCGGTTCCTTGCTCTGGGGAGGTGATGTGTCGGTTCCTTATCGGAGAGGAGGTGATGCGTCAGATTCTTACTGCGTGGCGAGGTGATGCATTGGTTTCCTACTGCATCCCCCAACGATGCGACAGTCTTGGCGCCACGATGCAATGCGATAATCCGGGACTATGCCTGGGTTCTTGCAGCTGCACAGCAGGGCTTGTGTCGGAATCGGTACGGTGATCTCGGACTTCGGATATTGGTGCACTCGATGTGGCTTGCGGGCAGGCACTGTGATGATTTCTTTGGCGATGCGTCGGAAACAGGTGGGGATGCATCATGCTTCTCATTGCTGTGTTGCTTTTCCAGCTCCCAACAGCCAGAACAACCTCCAGAGGACCAAAACAGCTACAGGCACCTTTTGGCTGGTCAGAACTCCCAGCATGGAAGTTCAGGGGAGCTGAGGGTGATGTATTTGTGTCCCTGAGACCTCAAAACAGGAAGCAAGCTCTTCTTCAAGCCCTTGGAGATCTTCATCAAGCAGGGGACACAGCAAACAGCAAAGTCCTTTTCCCTTTCCTTGGCAAAAAGTAGCTACTGCAGGCCAACACCAGACAACAAACAGCACAGGGGCAGTATTCCTCATCAGTTTCTCCAGCTCCTCTCCTTGACGAATGTTCCTCCTAATTCCCAGAATTGATCTAAAAGTATGGGGTCTGGGCCCCTCTTTTTATACAGTAAAACCCTTTGTTCTCTGTGGCAGAGAATCTCTTTGTCCAGCCAAAACCAGTCCTGTCCTCTCTGGTGCAGCTTCCTGGCAGGAGGTGGAGACAGCATTGTGGAAGGCAGACCAGGCCCATTCCTGTGAAAGGAAACCTCCTCCCCCTACTCTAAATGCAGCCCAGGTCTATTCAGCCCAGCTCTGACTCATCCAGACTTTCTGGAGCCATGGCACATCCCCAACTCCTGTCACTCCAAAGCCAGGCAGTCAATACACATCCTGGCAGAGGCACACTGGACGGCTTAGCAAGAAAATACCTACTTTCTAAAAGTGGTATTTCCAAAATAGAATGTAAAAATCACCCTCACTAAAGATGCATTTTAACATTCTTTTTTCAGGCATACTTAACTGTATTTTCCTACCTTGTTCCCAGGGGTAGTTTTCTTTATAACATGTTATAAGCAAACTCCCCATTCTATCCTACGGGAACAGGTATCCTTGCAATAGTGAAAAACAAAATTGGTAGTATTTCACTATCAGGACATGCCACACACACACACCAGGACATGTCCTAACTTTCATATACTCTGCACCCAGCCCACAGGGGTACCTTGGGCTTACCTTAGGGGTGACTAACATGTAAGAAAAGGGAAGGTTAGGGCCTGGAAAGTGGGTGCACTTGCCAGGTCGACATTGAAGTACCAGACTGCACACAGGCTCCGCAATGGCAGGCCCGAGTTACATTTACAGGCTGCTTATGTGGGTGGCACAATCGGTGATGCAGCCCACTAGCAGCATTTGATATACAGGCCCTGTCACACACAGTGCACTGTACTAGGGATTGACTAGTAAATCACATATGCCAATCATGGAATCACCAATCCATAACAATAATTTACAAAGGGAGCACTTGCACTGGCACTGAACAGCTGTGGCAAAGTGCCCAATGTATCTAGACCAGGAAAACGAAGTCCAACACATAGCAAAAACACAGGAGGCAAATGCAAAAATACAGCAGAAACCCACACCAATGATGCCAGGTCTAACAGTGTTCTTGACTTAGAGAGATAGAGAGAGAGGGAGACTAACACAAAGCCTGTGACATGTTCCTGTGTTTGGTGACATACAGCTCTGCGATCTTCGATGTCCTTCAGATGCATGAGTGCGCACTTATCGCACGAGTCATGTCCCAGACCTAAACATGAAAGACACACCTTGAGCGGCTCCCTGACAGCCATCTGTTTTCCACATGCACAGTTTGAAGCCTGTAGTTTTGGGAGGGGACTATGTTCCCCTGCACACTGGATTTTGTTTGTGAGTAGTTGAAAGGCCAACAAAAGTGGGGGCGGAGCTCCAGATTCATGTTCGAAGGTTTGGCAAGAAAGGGCCCGATACCTGCATGCAGAGTTGGGGCTTACATGTGGCTTTTCTCATCACTTCCAAATGGAAGGAAGTCTATGAGAAGCCGCACTGTGCCACCTAGTGCTAAGTCAGAGCACTGCTATGAAAAGCTTTTGAATCCATTCTGGTGTCTGGAAAATATATAAAGATGAGGAATCTGTACTTACTACTATCCATCTGAAATAGCATTTACCTAGTGCTGCAAGACTACAAAAGAAAGTTACTTAAGCTTTGGTACCAATAATTCAGGTGAGGTGGATACATAACCTTCCTGCAGATTTCTCACCTTAGGAATATCCTCCATACAACACAATGGATCTTGAAATGTTCTGCTCTAGTAACAGCTTCAACCATGAATTCGACCCCGGATGTGGGGACAATGAAATACATTAGATGGAAACAGATGCTCTTGTGTCAGTTCCTGTTTCCTTTTCTCCATCTCATTGAGGGCATGTGGAGAGGAACCAAAACATTATCAACAGCAACAAATTCAGTACAACCATATTTGCATGTCTTATGAAACTGAAGTTTCAAATGTGGAATGAGGACAGTGAGGAACTGCTGGAAGATTTATTATTTACCGGACATATCATTAACAAAGGTGAGCAACTTTATTTTCTGAAGGATGCGTACCACAACATTATCCTTTGGGAGGCGGGAATGCCATTTAACCAAGGAATCATGCATCACTGCCCTGGCAAAGTATCTGTCACTGCAATCTTGGGCTGTGAAGCAGTATTATTTAGCAAATGTAAGCAAACATGACCACTTCAGATGCCAGGCCACATATGGTAAACAAAATGCCCTCCCCGGAGTTGGGGATGGATGAAGGAACGGTAGACCAGTAAGGTGTAGATTCTGATGGACTGACTCAAAGATCCGCAACTAAGACACTTCCTTGAATCACCAGAGGGGGCCTAATCGGTTTGAAGTTGCCCTTGGTGGTATTTTGAGGCACATTTCTAGGCACCCCCTCATGCCCCCAAAACATTATCATAGTAGGTGTCAACCTCGCCAATGTGAAGCAGCAATTTATTATTCTGCAAATCCTCACCCCACCCCACACATACAGCTGGAGATGGGAGAGGGGGCTGGGCAGGGAGAGAGGGGACATAGGAGCATTTAACCTGATGCTTCACAATGGCAGCACAAAAGCAAAAGCAGCCAAACAACCCATACAGGACCAGATGCAAGGTCAATTAAGAGGGGAAATGGCAAAGAGTTGAGAGCCAAAATGATCAAGATAACCGAGGCATCTACTCGGCCTTCAATCCTTGCGTGGAACAAATTTAGGCAACAGGGAAGATAAATAAAAATAGAAATTTCTTTTCTATGCAGTGGCTTGCAAAATTTAATTTCTGATCCAGACCAGAATTTGCACAGGACAGAAACTGAACTGGAGTCAAGAACATCAAGGCAGAGCAAGCTCACAACCAAGATGTCTTCATGGAAAGGGTAGATGCACTCATGGCCCAACATACTGTGATCTTTGAGAGACTGAAAATTGATGAGAATTGGTCTCAGAAGAACAGCATCAGAATAAGAGGAATCTACATGGAAATCTTCAATTAAAACCCAGAGTCATGCATCAGAGACCTTTTTCATCATATTCTACTGGCAAGAGAAAACACTGACATTGAGTTTGACCGTACACATCAAGTTTTTTCTGTCTACCTAATTTGCAAAAAAATGTCCCCAGACATACTCACTAGGTTACATTTGTTCAAACTTAAAGAAAGAATCATGGCAGGAGCAAGGGTAGTGGAATTCATCTACTTCCGTGGAGAGACAAGCTCTCAATTCCAGGACCAAGCCACTATCAACGGTACTCAGGGACAAAATTGTCAGTGATTTTACAGCCACTGTATGCCAAAAATTGATTCATTATAGAAGGGGCACCCAGTTAGGATATCCTTTATGTATCAGGGGACTGAACACACTACACTTAACCCTGAAGAAGCATAGACAATATTGGACTTACTGAGCCCTCCTGAACCAGAAGAGGCCAGTGACAATGGAGGATATTAAGACAGCCAATCACAAGCCAGGAAAACACTACTATTCGCAAAGGAGCACAAAGCTACATGAGAGCACAGATGGAATAAAGACAGAGAAACAAGCTCCATGGTATCGGATTAGGATTGATGCCCTTCCCCATAACAATCAAACTTCCCCAATACATGCTCCTCTCTGGGCCAACCCTATGGCTCACAACAATACAGACTGGACAAGGAAGTCATAGGAAGATGATCTTCCCTGCCATGTGTTTGGCTCAAGACTTTACCTCTGTGGTATCTTTCATGTTTGGTTTGATTTTTTTTTCTCACTAATGTTTAGCTCCTGGAATAGAAGGGAAAGCAATGCGAGAACCCATTTATGGGTATAACCAGGGGCCTGGCAGGAACCCCTGCCTACTATTTGGTTCCGGATGCTGCCCCAACACACAATGGGCATCTTCGAGCACGCTACTTTATATGAAGACTTGCTTGCATCCATCAACAATACTATACTTGTTGCTATTGTTTCCTTCAAGTTCATGATTGGCCTATTTGTCCTGAAACAGTACAGGGTAGAAGGCAAGGGGGGAAGAAATTGGAGGAATCAGGACAGGCACATCCTTGGAAGGTTATTTAGCAACACAGGGCAATCAGATGAATATTACGTGAAATACATATACGGTGCCTTGGGTATTGATGTGGTGTGGCTCTCTTTTCCGAACTAACAAGCAATCTCCACAAGATCTTTAATGGTCAATCTCCCCATATTCATCCTAAATGCACTGGGCCTGAACATCCTGATTAAGAGACATGCTGTTCTAAAATGGATTCGCCATAAAGAATAGGATATTGCTATAATGCAAGAGATGCTCCTGCTGAGTCAAGATGCCCCCAGACTCAGATCCTACTGGTTTCCACGCCAGTATCATTCCCCAGCCCCGAATAAGCCAAAAGGGATAGCAATATTATTGCTAACAGGCCTAACATTCCATTTAGACACATTTCTAAAAGACCAATTGGGGAGGATGATTGGTATTAGAGATAAGTTGCAAGACATGGAGATTAACACACCTTTAATATATAAGTGCCCAATGAGGGGAAACACGATTGCTATTTGTCCTTGTTCCCCGAAGCAAAGTTTTGCCTGAGCTCCATCAGTAATTGGAAGGCATTTTAACCTAATTCTCAGTAAGAAACTGGATAGTTCTGACAAGCTTTGATAGACGGCATCCAGGCCTCAAGGCCCCTCCAGCCATGGCAACTTCAGCACGCCTTTGAGAGGGAGTATATATTCTTCTCACAGGTACAGAAAATTCACTCCAGGACAGACATATTTTAACGAACGGATAGTTATTTTAACTGAATCCCAGACACAATAGGGACTTGTACACTTTCCCACAATTCTCCAGTAATATTACATCTCGGGCTCCTGACGCCAAAGGCCCCGCAGGGCAGGATCTGGAGCCTCAACAAAGTAGCTTTTGAAGACATCGAGCTTAGAAACACAGTAGCTGAAGGCATCCATCATTACTTTCAAGAGGATGATATATGTGACCTAATGCCCAGTACAGAATGCAGTGCAGCAAAGCACTCCTAAGATGGGAGATGGTATAGCACACATGCAGGTTCGAATGGGGGTCCAAGGAAAAATCAAGAATTGGAAGACCAAATCTTGACCTTGGAGTGGCAATATAAAACAGATTTCTTGCATTATATGTGTAGTGCCAGAAGCAAAGTGCATGGGCAGCTGGTATATCTTCTAATAAGAGAGACAGCTGAAGATGGGTCAATATAGGACCACAACCACGAGATATTGAGAGCCTTCACTACTTTTTATACTGAGCTGTACCAAGGCCAAAACACAGACCTGAACCTAATCTGGTAAACACTGGTATTCCCTCTGCAATCTGGGTTCATTTGCAGATGAAACACATATGACAATACGAGGCTGGTGGTAAATATAACTGACTTAGTATCAAAAGCAACACCCCAAAAGGGCCCTTCTCTCATTTGACGTGGAGAAGTTCTGCGACAGGGTCAGATGACAACTAATATTCACAGTGCTATCCAAAACCTGTAGTGCCCAAGGATGAGCTTATTTAACCCAGATATGCAGACCCATCAGCCTGCAGCATTAAAATTACTGAGGAACCCTTACACCCATCTATCTGTCTCTCGAGGGGGGGAGCAGAGGTGGACTTCCCCTCCTCATTGTTTACCTTGCAGTAGAACCCCCACAGAAAAGATCAATAATAACCAAGCAATAATGAGCAAAGAGGTTAGAGGCAACATTTTCAAAGTTGCTCTCTTTGTAAACAATTTCCTCTGTTTCCTAACAAATACCACAACTTCCATCCCAGCATTAAAAGAAGGGTCAGCGTTCTTCTCAAATGTATCAGGATCATGAGTCAATTACACAGGAATGAGCGTAGCAGAGCCTACCAACAATACAAGTCACCATCTGTTGAATAACCGTTTCATCTACTCACCATTACCTAGGAGTCCATAAAACAGTTGAATGTAGTGCTCCGTATGTCAACAATATACCCGCCCTGTTGGACACCCTGTTCAAAGAATTATATTCCCTAGTCTGTCATATTTGCAACATTTTGTAACGGACTGCAAGCACCCCCGGTCTTCAAGATGACCTTTTCCAAAAAGCAATGAGGCGGAGTACTTGGACTCTCAAACATCCCCGGATATCTCTTGTCTTGTCCACTCAAATGTGCTCAGCACTTGAATGGATGGGACCAGACAGTACAAAAGCCTGGATAGAAATAGAGGAAGTGATCTCTCTTAACCCTCTGCAGCAATGTATATGGCTACCCACGCAACACAGGCCCAACACAGATACTTTCCCACACACCATTATAGTACTAAGAAACTACAGGAAGAACTTGGTAGGGAACAAGAAGGTATATACACTGTAGCCACCCCTGTATCCCCTTTCGTATTAACCAGACTTTCCGCCAGGCCTGCATGATCCACATTTCCTAGAAGAGGGAAACATAAATACACAAAGGTTGAACATTTTCTTTGAGGATGGGGACCTTAAAACCACTGATCAATGAGAGTAGTTATACTGAATTTACCAGTGATACAGATTCAAGCTAATGCAGGGGCTGTACTGGGCTGGTATGGGCAAGAAAGGGGAGAGAATGTGGCCTAACGGCTAGGGCGGTCGACCTCCGAGCTGGGGAACTGGGTTCGAATCTCGGCAGGGACTCTCAAATTCTGTGATTCTGGGCAAATCACTTAATCTCCCTGTACCTAACAAAAATCAATGTGTCCATCTGTAATGTAACTGGTGCTCATGTAAAGCGCTCTGACACCGTCAGGTCTAGTTTGCGCTATATAAAACTACCCCCCTCCCCCCCCCACCAAAAACAAACAAAGAAAGAAACAGCTCAATGGGGCCAAAAGCTGAACCCACTGGAATCTATTTATGTTCAGGCATCTACCTGCGAAGGCCATTTGTATCTGACACTAAATATGGCACTTATGCCAAATCAAGGCAGCTATCTGGCAAAATGGTAATCAGCTTGAAAAAAGCCTGGAGGAGGAAGCCTAAGAGGCCATCTAGTCGAGAGCAGCTAAAATCTCAATCTGCACCAAGTATAAGGAGAATGCTTGCAAGGTTCTGAACAGGTGGTCCCCAACCTCGGCCAGGATCAAGGCCATGTTTGGGGACTCTGACAGGTGCTGGAGAGATTGCCAGATCAATTTCACTCTGGGATATGTTTGTTGGCCCTGTCCCCAGATCTAGCCCTCTTGGGCATCCCTGGCATTCAACGTCACTACAGGTATATCCCTACCAGTGGACCCTATTGTGAAACTGCTAGATCGCACGTCTGAAGATAGTGCTTACCCTATGTACTTTCACATGGGAATACTGATCACGCACTTTTTATTGACAGGTAGGCTAACCCTTGCCCAAGGTCGGAAGCAAAACACCCCAATGGGCATATGGTGAACTAAAGTCTGTCACAATTATTCAAGGAAAAAACTGACAGGGACTGTAACAGATAAGACACACCGTTTTGAAAAACACATGAAATCCTTTCTAGGCATAGAATAAAAATCAGAAGGGGGACAGGAGAATGCAAAGGCACAGCTATTACCTAGTGGGCGGAGCGATTACACTGAATAAGAGGTCTAACTCTAATAAGTTATTTACGTTCTCTTGGGGTGGGGTGTGTGGTAGTCGTATGGAGAATAAGCAGAGCCAAGATTCTGTGAGTGCAACAGTATCAGGGTCAGAGTCGTGGACGAGGGTAGATATGAAAGTTACACTAGAGACCAAAGGACTACAGCCAGGAAGGCATCTTTGATGTGATGTGATTGAGATGAGCTACAGTGTTGAGGGGAGGTAATTCTTATGGTTTTCCTTGGGCAGATTCATCTTTACTTGTGTTGAGGACATCTAGGTCTGTGGATGATGGTTACAGAATGAGTTGTGGCTCTTGCTCACACAGTATTCAGGATTTTGAGGAATGTTAAAGGTATTGTACATGGAGGAATGCTCTAAAGCACTAGGGTTGGTGTTCATGCTAGGCTATCCAGGAGGAGGTATATCAAGTGAGCTATAACTGGGGGGAAGGAGAGCTGTCCCTGGGAGGGTAGTGCTTGGGGAGAGAGTTGGACAGGGTAGTTAGCAGACTTTGGACTATGTCACACAAAGCATCCAGCTTTAGTCTGATGTCAAGCAATTCACTTCCTGAAGAACATAAGAGACTTGTGCTGTGGTCATTAGTAGAAACTGAAAAGAATAAAGTGAGTAATCATACTACTCATGTGAATCTTTCCTATGGGTGTTTGAGTTCTTCAGTACAGTCAGTTGATAATGAAGCCTAGTCTAAGACACAATTCTATATCCAATTCAAGAAAGCAACAAAAAGCAAAGCAATTAGTTCTCCAAGGGTATTTTTCAAACCAAACGGAAACTTAGGGCCCAAAAAAGTGGGTCAGAACACAGTTACCTGTGTTTCACAGTGAGTATTGCATACACTCCAAGATTAACAAGATAGTCTGCAGCAGGGGAAAACACAATATGTGCATGCAAGAGACAAACACCTCTTTCAGGGAACTCTTACATTTGTGCAAGGAACAAGGGAACCTGAAAACAGTACATCTACCTCTAATTCGTGAACGCACCAATATCAACCTTCTAGTGCAGTGACACTGGAAAAAGTGGTTACAATCCAACTCTTCCCCCTCCTCGAGTCAAAGAACGTAGTAGCCCCTCTAAAGCCAGATTTCAAAAATGAAGGGGAATGAAAAAGTACAATAAGGAGAACAGATTGGTCATTGCCTGTGGTCATGATAACACATGCACACTAATTGTTTAAGGACTTCTTACTAGCTTTTGACACCATTAATCATATTACTCCATTTTTGGACTGGCCTTTCGGCAGTGCGGCAATCTGACAGTCTGACACTGTCTGATGGGCTAGCTTGAAAGCATCTGTGCCAGGATAAAAAAAAAACTGTCAAAGCACATGGCCTTTTAAGCTGGTCCTACTGGCATCTCGAGACTGACAGAGAGGCCAAGCAAACTCTGTAACACTGCAGTATTACCTGGCTACTTCACCAGTTTTTGGAGGAAAAGCATTATTTAAGTTCACTATCTAAGTTCACCTCCATTGTGCAAAATCATGCAAAATGAGTCATCAAATCAAACTGAAATCCACGCTGTCCATAATTATACACATATTCTTCAAGGTACGACAAAGAACATCCCTTCTGCTGACACTTTTCAATGTTGATAAGCCCTAAGGCATGCAGTCTCAAAATACACAGGATCAACTATTACACGCATGAAGACAACATCTGGAAGACAGAGGAAGAGTTCCAAACTCAGTGGCCAACTGCCTACCCTAAACACATTCTATTGTGGGTGGGTTCAACTGAACTGGAATTGGCTGTTTGGCCACAAAACAGAGTTCTTGGTCATGGCCGACTGGACTCCTCAACTCACTCATTTGTCTGACCGGATTCAATTCCTTCAACACATTTAAGGGAAATTCAGAACTTGGTTGTTCTGAAGAACAATGGCCTCTGATTTACACCATAGGTAATTTTCTGTCTAGACGATATTTCACCACTTTTGACTGCTGAGAGGAACCCTTTCACTCCTCCATGTCTCTCAAAAATTGCTAGTCTTGGCAGCATTAACGTTGCACCAGGTCAATTCAATAGCATCCACATCGGGTTGCCACAATTCCAACTATTTCACTCATGCAGCCTCACTAATTTTTGGACTGAGACACTGTCGCACAGCACTCCAACACTGTACACTCTATACTGACTTCTTTCAGTGAAAGTATGATTGTATTTCTTTTTTTGTGTTGAAATTTTTTTATTGAATTTTTATAAAACAAATACATCAAAGCATAGACAACTGAAAATGAAGAGAAAATAGATCCATGTTGAAAGAAACAATGCTGAAAGATACATATGAATAAATATGATATAAATAGGATATAAATATGCATATAAATAGATAAATACTAATTGAAGTAATAATGATGTCAAGGCATAGGATGATACATTATAAAGACATAACCTATAAGGAGAGGAAAAGGGAAAAAGCTTAGACAATGGAAATGCGGGAAATATAGATAGAAAGAACAAAGAAAAAGTAATTAGATAAAGACAGAAGAACACTACAACGAATAAAGCAGAGGATACAGAAGGCAAAGAAAAGAAAAGAAATAAACAAAGGACAAGAGAGGGTAAAAGCTGATTAATGTGTTTGGGTAGAAGTTGAAGCAGGGGAACTAGCTGTATTTGATTTAAGAAATGGAGACCAAATTCGGAGAAAGGTGTCAGCTTGATCCTGGAGGTTATAGATAGTGCGTTCATGTGAGGCAGTCTGAATCATCGCTACCAACCAATCTTCCTGAGAGGGAGGCAAAGATGATTTCCAGTGACGCAGAATACATATTTTAGCAGTAGCAAGTGAGGTATGAAAAAGACGAAGTTGTGGTTTCGAGAGCTTTGGGGAGTGGCGTAAGTCATGCAGGAGAATGTTAGTTGGTGTAAGTGGCAATTTTAGGGGCATAGTGGAATTCAAAGTAGTACCAATGTAAGCCCAATAGGATTGGATACTAGGGCATTCACAAATGATATGGGTAATATCGCAACCTGAATTGGTACATCTCCAGCAATTAGAATGGGAAAGAAGACCAGCTTTGTGCAATTTGACTGGAGACCAATGCCAATCGTGTAGTATTTTGAAAAGACAAAATTTGAGCCTTGATTCACGAGCTCCCTTGTTCAAATTCTCTAGAATCAAATCCCATTCGGTGTCGGAAAAGGAAATTGAGAGGCGAGCTTGCCATTTACGCTGAAGATCGTGTGAAAGAGATTTAGAGAAAAGATGGGACGGTAAAATTTTGTATATACCGGAGGTAACACCTTTAAATTTCCCCCAAACGTGCAAATAGGATAAAATAGGGGAGTCTTGTAGTAGCCATGGCGGTGATCCCATATGGGTCTTCAGACATTGCTGGAGCTGAAGGTATTTAGAAGAATGATGTAGGGGAAGATCAAATTCTACCCTTAGTTGAGAGAATGGCTTAAAATCCCCATCATGTAGAAGCTGATCCGGATAGAGGATACCTGCAGCACGCCAATCAGGCCAGGATAACATACGACCATTGATACGAATGCCCGAATTATTCCATAGGGGGGCCTTGATGTGAATTCTTGGATTCGAACCTAGCAACCTATGACTTCTCTGCCAGGATTTATGCATGGCAGATAGTATCGGATTTTTCGGGTCAAGACGACTAGTGCCACTACCATACAAAGGAGTAAGATTCGATTCCGAGGATAGAAGATGTCGTTCTATTTGGACCCATTGTGGCAAATCTTTAATACCGGGTAAAAAATATGAGAGTTGGGAAATATGTAACGCCAAAGAGTAGTGTTCAATGGATGGAAGACCAATGCCGCCTGATAACTGATGAGCCTTCAACTTGGTTATGGCAAGACGCAGCTTAGCAGTACCCCAAATGAAGGTTTTAATCTGGGCGTCTACTGACCGGAGTAAGGATAAGGGAATCTGTAGGGGAAGCATGCCCAGAATGTAAATGAATCTCGGAAGAGTAACCATTTTAACAGCCTGAGCCCTACCCCAGAGAGAAAGACCCAAAGCCTTCCATTTATCAAAATCCCGACGCATTTGGGAGATAAGAGGAGACAAGTTATCTGTAACCATATCTTGTAACCCTTTATTAACTAGGACACCCAAGTATTTGAGGCGTGAGGACTGCCAATGAAAAGGAAAACCAAAGATGGCTGCTTTTGTGGTACCGTTAGAAATAGGTAAAGCCTCACTTTTGTCCCAATTAATCTTATAACCTGAAAAGGAAGAGAAATCTTTAATAATTTGAAGAAGAGAGGGGATCGACCGAGGAAGACGAGTAAGAGTGAGTAAAATATCATCAGCGTACAGGTATATTTTGGAATGTCCAATAGGGAGGGGAATACCAGAAACTTCATCAGATTGACGTATGGTAGCAGCTAAAGGTTCCATAGCCAAAAGAAACAGAAGGGGGGATAGTGGACAACCTTGGCGTGTCCCTCTCTTAATTGTAAAGGAATCAGATAGAAATCCACCACAATTCACTTGAGCAGAAGGATGGTTGTAAAGTAAACGTACTTTATCAATAAATTTTGTACCTAAGCCAAATTTTTCCATGACCGTGAAAAGATAATTCCATTCGATGCGATCAAACGCTTTTTCTGCGTCAAGTGAGAGGGCTAACGCATCATCTGTGAGATGTTGAGCCGACCACAGT
The DNA here is from genome assembly GCF_964204655.1 of Triturus cristatus. Taxonomy (NCBI): domain Eukaryota; kingdom Metazoa; phylum Chordata; class Amphibia; order Caudata; family Salamandridae; genus Triturus; species Triturus cristatus. The sequence goes on along the minus strand of NC_140591.1, from coordinate 720,345,907 downwards.
GCATGGGCCAGAGAACGCAAATGGTTGCGGGAAGAGCGTCCCGGTACAAAGCCTACTTGGGAATGGTGTATCAAAGAAGGCAAGACTTTACGTAAACGAGACGCAAGGATACTAGCCAGGATTTTAACATCAGAGTTCAACAGGGAAATGGGACGATAACTACTGCAAAGCTGGGGATCTTTGCCTGGCTTTGGTAGCACAACAATAATAGCTTTGTTAGAAAGGGGACCCAATGAAGATGCAGCATCCGCCTCCTGGAATGCGGCATGTAGAGTGTCAATAATATTGAGACCTGCCCAACGATAGAATTCAGGAGGAAACCCATCCTCACCAGGGGCCTTGTGATAGGGCAGGGCAGCGATCGCACTGGAAACCTCATCCCTAGTTATGTCACCCTCAAGGATGGCCTTACCATCTGCTGAAAGAGAAGGGAGATGCACCTTCGCAAGAAATGCCGTCATCTTATCCGAATCCATTCGATTATCAGAAGTATAGAGGGATTCATAAAAGGAGGCGAACTCATTGACAATGTCTTGAGGTTTTGTGCATAAGTATCCTTGCGCAGATCTGATGGCCGGGATGGCCATAGATGCCTCTCTTTGACGCAACTGTGCGGCTAATAACCTTCCCGCCTTTTCTCCTTGCTCGTAGTGTCGACCTTTCATTTTCTGTAAGGCGTATTCTGCCTTAGATGTAAAAAGACTGTTTAAGGCCATTCAGGCTTGTTCAAGCAGTTTACGATTTTGTAAGGACGGAGAAGTGATATATAGGCGAGAATAGGTTTGTATGTCATGTTCGAGCTCCACTTGTTTCCTCGCATTTTGCTTATTAGCGAGTGCTGCATCACGCATTAATTGTCCCCTTAAAGTAGCCTTAGCTGCAGCCCAAAGAGTCCTGCTGGAGGTCACGGATCCCTGATTATTAGAAAGATAAGTTTGAAGGTGTGACTGCAGTTGGGATTTACCAACAGGAGTTCTGTGGCGTTGAATATTCATTCGCCATGGCTTACGTCCAGGACTAGAAAGTCCCAGTTCTAGGGAAAGGAGAACCGGAGAGTGGTCAGACAATGCCGCTTCCAGAATGCAGGAATCCGTGACCAACTTAACTGCATTCTGTGAGATGAGGAAGTAGTCAAGACGAGAGAACGTACCATGAGTCGACGAAAAGAAAGTATATTCCTTATCCGTTGGGTGACTGATACGCCAATGGTCAACCAACCCGATATCTGAGATAATGTCACCTAGCAAAGCTCTATCTGAAGCATTGCCCCTATCTAGTGGACCAGTTTTATCTAGAATAGAATCTTGCGTCACATTCCAGTCTCCACCAATCAAATATTGCGATGCATTAATTTCGAGCAACAAGCGGGATAATTGAAGAAAGAATGTTTTCTTGTTACCCGTAGGGGCATATACAGACCCTACACAGACGTGAGAATCACCAATTTTAAGTTTAGCAAAAACGTAGCGGCCATTTACATCTGACCATGTTTTAGAGACAGTGACCGGAAGGGACTTGCGAAGAAGAATTGCAACTCCACACTTGCGAAGGGGACCTGCGTCCGTGGATTCATCCTGTTGAATGCTGCTATGTATAACCTTACCCACCCAGTCTCTACAAAGTTTGTCTGATTCTAGAGCATCCAAATGGGTCTCCTGAAGCAAGGCTACATCTACATGCTTAGTCTGAAGATAGGAAAGAACCTTCTTCCGTTTTATGTAATGGGTGAGACCATGTACATTCCAAGTAATTGCATTAAGAGAGTGTGTTTTTGCCATATTAGAACAACGCAAATATCAGAAACAGGAGAATGAAGCACAAAACAACGTGCTGAACCAAACAAAGGAAAAAGAAAAGAAATGACAAAAAGAAGGGGAAACAAAAATAAAATAAATGGAAACGAACCTTTGATTTAAATGGAATACATGAAAGAAGCGATCAGAAGAATAATAAAAGAAGAAAAAGGGAGATGAAATTTAGAGAGGTGATACAATAATAAGGAAAACTATAAAATATTGAGTAAAAGCAAAGAAAGATCAAGAGACCGTAGACTGTTACCCGCGGGCCTGGGCGCACTAGAGCACCGCCACGGGAAAAGACCCCACAGAAAAGAGAAAAGATTAGGAGAGTAGTAATGGTATAGAAGGAAAGCCCAGAAAAACATTGTGAAAAAGAACCTAGGTACGATAAAAAGGTAGAAAGAGCAAAATAGAGATTCAGAAGCAATATTGCTTAGAGGGGGGAGTCTAGTAATAATTAAATGTAAAGTAACCTAATATCATAAAGCATACAATGCGTGTATAAATAAACATAGACCAACATGCAATCGTGCAAGTAGAATAATAAAACTGTAATTAAACCATTAGACGCCAAGGCGCCCAAGTAAATGCAAAATTAGTAAGAAATATTTAAGCAATAAATTGTAACAGGAGAAGCAATGAATATAAGAAGAAGAAAGAGTGATATTATTAGGTAGAGAAATAACAGTAAGCAGACTGAAGGAGAAAAGAAATAAGGTAGAAAGCTAGGAAGAAAGAGGTAAAAAAGGACAAGCAGATATTATAAGAACAGCAAAACATGTGAGAAATGTGGTAAATAATTAACAATAGAAATAAGACTTCTCAAGAAAAGAGAGTCTATAGTTAACTGCCAATAATATTAAGGTCAGCAACTTCCATAAGTGAGAGAGTTATTCAGTCCGCATCCGAAGGAGTTTTAAGAGGAGAACGTGACTTGTCTCTCTGCAGATCTTGTGAACCGATTGTATTGCAGATTTCCTATCTTCTTGTGAGCGATGAAGACGTTCAAGATCCCTACCCCGAGGTCGGGGGCTGCTAGGAGGGCGCCTGTTGCGATCTGGCAATGTAGTGGAAGACTTAGAGGATGAATGGGGCTGAACTTGCTGTGAGGGTGTTGTGAGAACCTCCATTTCTTGAGGATGAAGACGGTCCAGGAATTGCTGAAGATGCTCGGGGTCAAAAAAGTCCTTAGAAACTCCATCTTTGGTAACGCGAAAGCGTGCTGGGTCAAATAGGCCATATTTGATACCTAATTGACGTAGTTGAGGTCGCATGGAGAGAAAGGCTTTCCGCCGCTCGTTAGTTTCCTTGGAGAAATCAGCTGCCATAAAAATGCGATGACCTTCAAAAGAAAAGGAGCCTTGAAGCCGAGCCGTAGATAATATTTGTCTTGTTTGTTCATGACGAAGAAGACAGGCAATAATCGGTCCTGGGCGTGCGGCAGGATCATCACGTGGAGGACCAATTCTATGAGCCCGTTGTATCTCCAGAGGTGGATTGAAAGGAATACCAGTTAGCTTTGGGAGTATACGACACAAAAATGCACTGGAACTCTGCCCTTCAATGCGCTCTGGAAAGCCAAAAAAACGGATGTTGTCTCTCCTACTTCTGTCTTCCAAATCAATGAGTTTACTATGGAAGAGTAAAAGGTCCCGGTCTTGACTTGGAAGAGATTCCAATCGATTCTCCACTGCCAGAACTCTAGAATCAAGGGATTCAAACTTCGTATGAAAGTTGGTGATTTCTGTCTTAATTGATTTAGTCTCCTCAGCTAGTGATGTAATTGTAAGGTGCATGTCATCTAATCGACGACTAACCTCGGAAATTTCGTGCAGGATACGTTGCAAAGCTGCCGCCGACGCCTGCCCACCATTAGAGACCGAAGCCTGAGGTGAAGCGGAAGGAGAGGAGGCATTGCCTTTTGTTGGCATATTGGTGGACTGCTTGAGGGCTTCTGCAAAAAGAAGTGGTTTAGAAGCCTTGTTTCCTTGCTTAGAGGCAGACATTTGAGGAGAATGTTTGATAAAAAACTTTGAAGGTACGTAAAGCCGTCTTGCTGTTGAGGAATGCTTATATGTAGTTGCAGAAGAATACCAAGACATGCAAAAGAAACACTTAGTAACTGTATATGTATGACATTAATAAGCTAAAAGGAACTTATAATGCATTTCTAAACAGTAAAATGTACATCATTGCTTAATGACCCCCACTACTTACACTTGTAAATATGATAACAACTGCCGCTATATTCAAAGGCATGTAAATAGAGGTAAGATAAAATGAAACATCATATGCGCGATTATGGTAATAATAGTAAGCACAGCTACATGCACAGCAAGATGAATAAGGCTGTAGAATGCAAGGTAATCATAGTCAAAGCAGAAAAAAGCACAGCCTAACTGAAGGAGTTGACCTGGGCACTATAATGGCATTGGAAAAAAGCACACTCTTGTACAAGACATATAGACTACGCTAAAGGAGGCCATGAAGCGTCGGCTGTAACCAAAGTCAAAAGGCGCGAAACTGTGACTGTAGCAAAGAAGTTCAGCTTGGAAGAACAGTTTAGCGTGATGAATCGCAAATTAATTGCTGACCTGATAATACGCTCATTGACTGGATGAGATGAGTGACATAAGTGCCACAACAGGATTATAGAAGGAAGTAACCCTACCAGTAGCTGAGCGTCGACACGTCAAAAATCCTGACTCCTGTCAGGCGACATTCCTGAAAAGAAACATTACAGCAGGCAATTTGAGAAAGGCGCGGTTTCATGAGGAGATAGATACTTGTCAGGAGCAGCGAAGGCGCGGCCTCATGAGGAGGCGGGCGCCCGTCGTCAGCAACGAAGGCGCGGCTCCATGAGGAAGCAAGCGCTTTTCAGCAGCAACAGAGGCGCGGCTTCATGGGGGCAGGCGTTCTTCGCAACAGAGGCGCGGCTTGAGGAGGAAGAAGAGGCAGCCTGAGTAGATACGTCAGACAGGCCCCGCCAGACACGCAGCTCCACACAACCCTGACATCGAGGCAGTCAACACCAGGGAAGCTTCGCCGTCACATCGACAAAAAACTCGCCCAAATCGTGCCCACCACCTTCCGGCTGTCGCAGGGCACAAGAAGTAGACTCCAAAGCCGCTGTGAGGTAGGAAATATCCGTTAAGGGTCCATCCCGTGACGGAGCTCACTCGTCAGGCGGCCATCTTCCTGCGTGGCCAGACCACGCCCAGTATGATTGTATTTCAAGACCCTCTTGTCAATCCAAAAGGCATTGCATGTCTATACTAGAAGATATCAATGACTTCCGTCTCTACCAACCTACCAGCAGTCTACGGTTTGCCAGTCTGAAGCTTTTCACCATAAATCAGGCTCAATACAAAATATTTGTAGGTTGAGTTTATCGTGCGCAAGGCTCCATCCTCTGAAATGCATTCCTGAAACAGTTAAGGCTTGAGAGCAACTGCCTGAGGTTCTGTTGAGTACTGAAGATACACCTTTTCTGAATGTCCCGGCCGCGGCCCGTGCAGGTAAGACCGATGGGGCCGGGTTGGGGGGGATTCGACAGACGACCACGAGGGAAATTTAAATAAATAAATAATTTTCCCTCGTTGTCATCTGTCGAACCCCCTTCCCCTACCAGGCCCCACCACTCTTACCAGCATGGGCCGCGGTTGAAATATCCTATCGCTTGGTGCCACTCTAGGCATCGTTAATTCTGACATAATCACTGCTCATCTTGTCAGTGAGACATTCAACACCAGAGCACTTTTAGGGTGCTGGGGCTCTTGACACCAAGATCCTTCCATCGGTCCACTACAGTGGATGGGGTAGCCATCAGAAAGCAACCCACTACGTCGGTGAGGAGCACTGCTAACCTCCCCGGATCCCTCCAACCACTTAGCCTGCTGTCCAGCCTCCTGTCCTCGCGCTCCCCTCCTGCCAAGGCAAGTGAATGGCGAGATGCTTTCATTACAATAAGACAAAAGAAATAACACTTCTTCCCCTTGATGCACACATAAGTACATAAACAGACTCAGAATTCATCACAAAGCAGTCTGGTGGGTCGTGTTTTAATCTATGTAAACTCACCTCGTGCGCATTTTTTCATTCTTCACCTTTGTGAACAAAGCGAAGACAACTAAAATAAGTCAACCACTTTGAGGAAGATTTGAGAACATGCTCAGTACTGTACCAACCCAAAATTATTCTGCCTGAAAGATTAATTAAGCCCAATGCAAACCAGCAGCCTTAATGTTTACAGCTAGATTTGCTTTCATGTTATTAGCCAGCGAGAATTTTAAAAGATGAAACATTTACACATAAATGTTACCAGATTTTCCACTTCAGCCGTCTGCCTCACTCCCCACTGGAAGGTCCCCATCAGAGTGACTGCATAGGACAAAGCCAGGCCGACCTGCCCAGCATCCAGACCTGCAAAGCGAGAACAAACATTTGGAATTCCTTAGTTAAAAAAAGATTAATCGTACGGTCTGTCTCAACCAAAATATCTGTCGCGAGCCTGCAATCTACAGTTTCAGCAAGCAATGCCCATCTGCTACTTCTGAAGCTGCTCTTCCGGTATGCTGAGGATTAAGTGTTCTCTGTTGTTTTAATTTGTCAGGGGCCTTTGTTTTCACTAATAACAAATAAAAAACAAATGAACTCTTTAGCACTGCCCTTATTTAAAGCTAGCTAAAACTAATAAAATATGGAAGCACTGCCCTTATTTAAAGCTAGCTAAAACTAATAAAATATGGAAGCACTGCCCTTATTTAAAGCTAGCTAAAACTAATAAAATATGGAAGCACTGCCCTTATTTAAAGCTAGCTAAAACTAATAATATATGGAAGCACTGCCCTTATTTAAAGCTAGCTAAAACTAATAAAATATGGAAGTGAAAAATATCAGTGAAACAGCGCCGGAGGGTCCTTTCTCAGCCGATAATGCACCTCTTACGAGAACGGACGGGTCCGTTAGGAACCGGAAGGTAGTGCCGCAGAGCCGTACAAAATGTCTGGTAAAAAACACATTGCCGGGAATTTGTTTCTCTCCGCAGCATTAACATGATACCAAAAATGTATTACCCTTTTATACACCCTTTCATATATATGCAAGGGGGGTGGCAAGCGTTTCAAGCAGTGCCTACTCCCTGAAAGCGAGAATAACCCACTTAACTCCACTAAAAGATATTTTATCTCTGCAGAGAGAGTTTGGACTTTGTCACTTGCTATATTAACAGTGGAGATTTTAAGGCTCTTTGTTGGTAATATCATACATTGTATTTAATAATCAAGGGGATGAAGTCTTGCAAAATGTTATTGCGAATCTTAAATTCGTTGATACAAGGAGAAGCAAGAATGTATGTGGCTGACACGTAAGTATGAATGCGAGAGGCCCAAGATTACTGCTCAGGGAACTCAGAAGGAAGATGGAAACAAGAAGAATTATTGAATAAAATGAGATTTCTCTGTGATGGGAAGTAATATTGTTCAGATGATTTGAGCCCTATAACATTATCCTACAATGTTCACATATTTTCAACAAAATGGTCTTTTGATTCTGAGGTTCTCGGTAGGACTCAGGTACCAGGGGGCCAGATTTACAAGCCCCTTGCGACACTTTTACGCCGCTGTTGCATCACTTTTGTGACGCAGCTGCGGCGTAAACCATGCGCCACGTTGCGACTTATTTACAACGTGACGCATGTAGGCAGATGCGTCACGTGGTAAAGCCCTGCGCCACATGAAACCTGCATCAGGTTTCATGTGGGCGTTCTGTCACAGGGTGGGCGTTGCCTCGCAGGAAAGCCCCGTAAAACTGACGGTGTGAAAAATACAAGATTTCACTGAGTCAGTTTTACGATGCTGCTGCGTCAAATCCTTACGCCTGCTTGAAGCAGGCGTAAGGAGTGACGCACCACGTGAAGTATGTGCGGCCCCTGTGCATTGCAGGAGTTGCGTCGCACTTGCGACGTGACTCCAGCAATGTGCCGCCCGTATGCCACAAGTTGCGTCACGCATCTTCCCCTCCTTGCACCATAGTGCGCCGCATTGTAAATGCGACGCATCCGTGGTGGCGCAAGGGGGGGATTACGTGACACATCTGTTCTGGCGCATCCCTACTGATTTGCAGAGATGCGCAATAATTTGTAAATCTGCCTCATGGTTTTGAAGTGTTTTTCCTACAACCAATACAACAAACCCGACTAGCTTTATTAACCCCTTCAGTGCCCGCCCCTTTCCCCGCCCTGTGCCGGCCGTTGTATTAGCGGGCGGGGTCTATGACGAGCTGGACTCGTCATGGGCACAGCGCCACCGCGGCCCATGACGAGTCCAGCTCGTCATGGGCACTGAAGGGGTTAAGGAAAGTCAGTATCACAACCTTCTGCAATATTATAGGTATGAAAGTTGAAGAGGGTCTATTGCATGTGATGAAGAAAGTCTATGGCTCGATAAGCTGGACTTTCACGTAGAGACGCCTGAGCAGATGATTTCTTGTCAGCTATTTAACCTGGATCAACATGATTTATCATCAACCAATTAATCAGATTCAGAAGTTTGACTTTCAGCTGGCTATAGCATGTTCTGGGTTCCATCTAAGTAATCATTGTCTCCGCTTTTTTTAATCAATTTTCGCAATTTAATCCACTGCATACATGGTATAAGTACCTATCAATATTTAGGGGATCGCCTTAGCTTAAGGTGAAATAGAGTTTTTGCTGCAGACGATGGCTTACTGATACAGTGAACAGATCATTATTGACCTTTACATTCAACTTCTTCCTACATATTGAACAATGCTACAGGTTGAGGTATTGTAAAGGGAAGACTGGAACAGTAGTTGTAAATGGACGAGGCAGTAATTATCATAATGTTGATGTCTATTTGGGTGTCAACATACAATAGAATTAGACAACTGTTCTCAAAGGTATTACAGATATATTATTTGATATTAAAGGTGATTTAAATATCTCCTTAGTTTTAATTTTTCTCCAACAGGGGCAAACGACCAGAATAATGCCTTTGTCATATCTCATTTATACGTCTACATATCCTTTATTTAGCATGAACTCTTTCTTTTTGTACAGGATCGGGGTGGTGTCCGATATCATTTAGTAAGGAGAGAATGGTTTAAACAAATGCAACCCTACAAATGCCACAAGATGGAGGTAAATGGAAACGCTCCAATGTCTCTGCCTGTCGTTTGTGAACATTCCAAGGAAGGGCTGCCAGTAAATTCGATTACCTTAAGTTCCAAATGAAATACTAGGGCTCTTGAATTAGTGCACCCAGTTCAATTTAGTAGTGAGTCTTTTGCCATTTATTGAGGTACAGCTACAGACTCTGTAATTAGGTATAATATGTAAAATGGCCTACTTGAGTCTGTTGGAAATACAACCAAAATACAACAAATCAAACTGTTCCTCAATAAAATGCTGAACCGATAGCAATGCCAAGTATTAGAATCAAATAATAGAGAACATTTCCCTTTTTTGACTAATGATCTATCTCATCCTAGAGCATTGGTACTCAGAAACATTATAAAAATTGAGAGAATGCTGCATTGTCAAACAAACGTGGATAGGTCTGAAATGTAACAATTCCAAAGGATGTTCAAGTAATTCATAGAAAATGTGCCCCTTGTGGTATAAATCACACACATTAGGAGAGAGGAGTTGGCCTAACGGCTAGGGCAGTCGACCTCGCATCTGGGGAACTGGGTTCGAGTCTTAGCAATGACGCTGAACATCCTGGGATGCTGGGCAAATCACTAAATCTCCCCCTTGCCTAACAAAAATGAATGTGTGTCCTCATGTAACGTAACTGGTGCTATGTAAAGCGCTCTGATACCCGATTCGGGTCAAGTTCGCGCTATATAAAACTCTGCAAAAAAAAAAAAAAAAATTGATGTAAGAATGATAAGCTCTGTCAATTGAAAGTACATTTACCCCAACACTTTTTTAAATGTCTTTATTCCGCCAAAAAAGTATAATTCCGATTAGGTACTTAATGCAGTATGATTATTAGGTATCACTGGCAATGCTGGAGAAACGTCAATAAAATTAATATTCAAAAATGAAAATTAGCTGAGGTATAAGTAGTTCCTTCATATCACACATAAATAGATTCAGTGAAGACATGCAGACTACTAAATTCTCAACATCCTCAGGGTCTCCCCGTTGGGCCCGGGTCTGTGCTGACGTTTGCCTTTGCCAAGACAAAGTTCTAGTTTAGCCTACAAAAGGTCAGCATATGTAGACGACCAGGCTTCCTATTGTTTGTGTTTTGCACCGCTGAAGCTTCCACCACAGGGTGATAATGAAGAATAGGTACTGCTCATGGTGGAGCACAAACAAGACTGAGCAAAGGTTTCTTAGCCTTACCAGCAAACCATGAGGCCCCCTGCCTACATTGGGTTTCGGACATCTGTCACTAGTAAACAGATCATAAAGGACCTGAGTCCTTAAGATTAACTTAAACATCCCTCAAGGAAATTATTGGTGCTGATGAATGAGGCAAGTCACAATACCGGACTGCTGGTCCCTGAAACCTAATCACACTTTCAACAATATAATAAGTGACATATAGTCGAGCAGAGGGATACAGGGCCTGATGTACGACCCTTGTAAATTGCGCCATGCAATTTGCGCTCGATTGCAAGGTGCAAATTGCGAAGCGCAATTAACAATGTACTACAATGTCAGAGACACTAATTGCTATTCCCAATGGGGTCGCAAAATGCCAGGCTCATGAATATTAATGAGTCACTCGCAATTTGCGACCCCATTGGGAATGGCTGGTCCTCCCAGGGATCGTGGCCTGCTGGGCTCAGCAGATCACCGTGTCTGGGACTGCTTTTCAATAAAGCAGTTTTTTTTAAATGCAGCCCGTTTTCCTTAAAGGAAAACGGGATGCATTTAAAAAATAAAAATAAAATGTTTTCGTTTAATTTTTTAAGGGCAGGCAGAGGTCCCTGGGACCACTGCCTGCCTCCCAAAAATATTTCCCCCTGCATTTGCAAAGGGAAAGAGGTCCCCTGGGGACCCGTTCCCGTTTGCGAGTGCATTACCGCCCTCTTCAAGAGGGTGGTAATTTGGTCGCAAAACATTCATATATGGCTTTGGGGTCACTATCAGGCAGGGAACGCCCCTTCCTAATAGCGACTCACAATTCCTAAACAGCAAGTCTCAAAAACATTGCAACTCGCTATTTAGGAATTGTACATGCCCCTGTGACATTTTGCATGCTCAAACGGGTCGTAAACCCGTTTGCCCATGCAAAATAGGGTCGTACAACTGGCCAACAGTATTTGCAGGCGGTGAAACCTGATGTGTACAACCTCTCCTCAAAAACAAACCCTAGCAAAGCTGGCTCCGTCAAGGTCCTTTCTAAACTCAATCATGGAACTGTGCTATGTATGTATATAGTACGGACCATGGCTACAGAAACTGTCTTAATAACAGATCAGCATTTTACAACTTATAGAAGATAGTGTTGCTCCCAGAAACTACAACTTCACAGTAACTTCTACAGGGAAAATGTTACACTCCTAGATACAGGGAACTTCAACAATTCACCAAACCCTCCTTCCCCCTCCTCATTGTTACCCGTGGCCTCCCATCCCCTGGCAAGCTGACTTACTAAAGTGAAACTCGGGCTGTAGATCTCGGTGCAAGCTGCCTTTTTTTAAAACGCCCTTCTACAGGCTACTTGATATCAGAGTGGCTCAGTGAGGCAACAGGGTCTGCGGATGAGGTGAGGCACAGCTGGCAATGACATGGACGAGGTGAGGCTGAGGGCAGGTATTTGTGGAAAAAAAAAGTCAGCAACCTGAATGGCATCAGAGGGGCTCAGTGCGGCTAGGCAAGGCACAGCTGGCAATGACACAGATGAGGTGGGGCTGAGGGCAGGTACTTGCGGAAAAGAAAGCCAGCAAATTGGGTGGCATCAGAGGGGCTCAGTGCGGTGAGTCAAGGCACAGCTCAAGAACCCAAAACAGTTGAAAAGATGCTTACGGAACATCAACCCACATGATCTGACTGCTCTCTGTGATAAGATCCTGCCCCCACCACCGAATATGTCGGATGTCCACGACCTTACGGCCCATTATAATTAAGCAAAGCTGAATGTACTAGATTCGGTCGCTCCACTACAGCTCAAAAGAATCTTCTCTAAACTCTCCAAACCATGGTTTACCGATAGTCTTAATTCAGAAAGAAGAAACCTAAGACTTGCTGAAAGGCTGTGGCGGTCCAATCCATCCCTTGAGCATCTCTACCACCTAAGATCCCTGAGAAGCACGTATCAAAAACGCATCAGATACTCGAAGGTTACCTTTTTCAGAACTCAGTTAGACCAAGCAAAAAAAGTCCCAAAAAACTGTTCAAACTCATCAAGTCCCAAGCCAATAGCCATCCGAACTCCGCATAACTGGGTCAAGGGACATGGCCCAACTGCGAAGAATTTGCAAATTTCTTCACAGATAAGACCAGTAAGATTGAAACTGAATTATGATCTGCTTGTAACTACCTGACGATCAGTCCACTAATCCCCTTATGCCCACCTGGTAGGGATTTCCTGGTCCCAGCGTAACCACACCACCTTAGAAACAATGCCTCCTGGAGTCTCTTCCAAACCTTGGATGAATGCGCTATACGCAAAATGCTGTCGACTCTGAAACCTTCCAACCACTACAATGACCCGTTGCCATTGAACCTTTTCCCGGAAGTTAGATCCTCCCTACTAACATTGTGGACTACGATCGTCAATGCATCACTGCGGCAAGGTGCTATTCCAGATTGCCTAAAAATGGGTCAGGTCACTCCGATTTTAAAGAAACCTACTGCGGATCCCTGGGACCTTCATAACTTCCGCCCAATCTCCAACATCCCAACCTTAGCAAAGCTCCTAGAGAAATGTGTGCTTGCCCAACTCTGCAGCCATATCGACCATTTCCAACTCCTGAAACAATGCCAATCTGGTTTCTGCTTGGGCCATAGCACAGAGTCGGCCCTAACGCACATTGTCGATGATGTGAGTCGTGCCTACTAATCCCTCTTGACCTTTCGTCAGCATTTGACACTGTCAAACATGATACTCTAATTGACCTCCTGGAACACAGGATGGGGTTGTCTGGGTCTGTGCTTAATTGGTTCTCTTCGTTCCTCCAGAATAGATCCCAATGCTTCAAGGTGAACCAATCCCTGTCCCATCCTGCACCAGTTTCGCTGGGGGTTCCCCAAGGTTCAGCACTCTCTCCCACGCTCTTTAACTTGTTCATGGAACCTCTAACAGAAATGCTGAAATCATCCAGCATTCACTATCACATGTATGCGGACAATACTCAACTATACCTGAAGATCGCCTCCCCTGAGGACATTCAGGGGTATATTCACAAGAACGTTTGATAACTACCGCAAGAGTAGCTTAACGCGACTCTCAACATCGCAGCCCATCGCAAGAAAAATACGCCATGCCAACCAAGTATTCACAACGCAGCGGTAGCTTGCGATAGTCACCAGATAACATGTCAAATGTCAGCATGAAAATCAACTGCACGCTGCAAAAATGCCAAACACAAATGCAAAAAATCAAGTGATGAGGCCAATCGCGGTACAAAAATCAGCGAAAACCAGCTACAGGCCTGCAAATCCCACGCGTCTGGTGGGAAAATGCACTATAAAAGAAAGAAAAACAAAAAACAAAACCAATTCAAACTGCGTAGCAACATGGATGCACCGGGACCAAGTGCAGAGGACAAGCCAAACTCCACAAGCCCCACGAAGGTCCAGCCAGGAACCCCGTGTCCGGGGAAGGGAAAGGAGAAGAGAAAGAGGAAGATGAGGTTCAGTCCGCAGGAAGACTGGATCATCGTCACGTAGGTGATAGAATACCATCAACAACTGTTCAGCACCTCCACTGCGGCACTGGCAACCCAAACCGAAATATGGCAGGCCATCGTCACCAACGTCAATGCAGTCGGAGTGTCGAGGAGGTCACTGGAGGAGGTCAAGAGGCACTGGCATAAAGTGCACAGCCAAACCAAGGAGAAGCTCTCCGCCAACAGGGAGGCAGCAAGGGTGACTGGAGTTGGAAGTCCTGCGACACAGGAGGAGCTGGATGAGCTGGAGGAAATGGTGGCCACAGTCAGCAGTGTGGAAACGGTGTCAGGATTTGGGGGCCTGGACACAGCTCTATACGACCTGACCCAATAGCAACAGGGTGAGTAACAACCAGGGCCAGGGGGAGATGGGCACAATGGCACACATGCACAATTATGTGTAGCACACTGCACACCCACAATGACCGTGGAACATGTCCCTGATAGCCTTGGCACACTGCAGCAGACATAGAAACACCAAGTAGGCCCTCGTCCACAATGAGGCACAAAGGGGCCCCCCTCTATATCACCAACATCACAACCGAACAATGCACATGTGCTGAATCCAGCAAAGCGGCGGCTCTGTGACCCACACTGACTATGCAAGTAACACTGCATGCCCGATAGCATGGCAGCAGCCAAAAAACATGGCATGGCCCACGAATCGACATGGTGGTAGCCCGGGGCGGCTCACATTCGTAAAGGAGCAGGTCACACTCTGACATGTCCACGTGCACCCACAACCCATGCCGTACAATACACACAGCAGACGAACAATGCACCAGGCCACAAAATCTGTCAGAGAGCACATATGACCCAAGTCAAAAGAAATTCAGCCCCCGAAAAGCACACAATTCAAAGGCACCCCGCCTCAAAGGGAGAAGGCTACACAAAATCAGAGCTGCAGGGGCAACTCCCCCAAAATGCAGCACACACACATAGCAATCACAGAACATCATCAATGATGGCAATCTGGTACAAAGTGCAACACCAACACCACAGGACAGGGCTCACAACAGGTTCGGCACGTGCGTAGTAGCTGTCCACTCACATCTGGCATTGCCTGACACTGTGTGATGATAATGCTCGTGTACTACCACACATCCGTCATGTAGTCGAAAAACACACTGACTGACATCAAATAGCCCGCTCCACCAAAACAGTCACAATGCACATTGGCATGCAGTCTGAATGTAAACATCTGCAAATCTTCAACATACATGTGTAACTCTGTTAATCTGCATCTCCCTTTTACATTGCAGAGGGACAAACAACACATCCTGCAGGGCACACCACACTTCCCATCATTGATGATGAAGAGGACAACCTGAACATATGTCAAGACACCCTCCAACAGATAATGGATAGCGTCCACACCCCATCCCCAGGAGCAGGGCAGGCCAGCTGCCCAGAGGTGATCCCACCACCTGCACAGACCACACAGCAGGAAACACACACCACCACGGCTGTCTCCCCGGATCCCCCCGACCAATACATGGAGTTCCAATACCGTGTGTGGGTTTGCCAGGTGGAGTTGGCTGAACAGCTGCGGGTGGGTTTTGAGCTCGTGGCAGCCAAACTCGATTCCATACATGGGTGTCTGAGTCCCATCAGGGAGCACGTACAGTCCCTATCAGACACCCCCTGTACGCACCATGCTCCACCACAGACCTTGGCTGGCCTCGCTGGGGCCATTAATCGAATACAAGAACTGTGTGGTCAGACAGGCACCAGAGATGACAGCACAGAGTTGGCACAGATGCGGAGGTCAATGGAGACCATGGAGCAGATGCAGGCTGGAAGTATGGCTGCCACGGCTGGACACCAGTGAGTAGTAGCTGGGAACTTCAATGCCCTGCAGTTCTTCATCTTCCCATTGCTGCCACTGAGCTGGTCCCAGATGACTGCAGCGGGAACATCGACACACACAACTCCGACCCCTTATGTGTCAGTGGCACACAGTGATGCTGCCCCATCACCTTCGCAGTCTGATGTGTCAGTGGCACACAGTGATGCAGCCATCATCCCGCCACACACACTGGACACGCTGGATACAGAAAACCTATCAGGGGAGTAAGAAGGGGATGGTAATTACTGTGTGAGGAAGGAGGCAGTAGCATGCATCACCGCCATATGGCCTGTCCCTGCCTGGTTCTGACCTATGCATCATGCCCTGGGACAATACCTCCCACTGACCCCTGAAACACTCTGCGACATTCACCCGGACCCCGACACGGACTGCCATTTCTTCACTGCTGGACAATTACACAGCAATCCTGCTGCAGACTGCACTTCCACTCTTCCTAATCACTTTTCAATCCCCAAAGTACTCTGGTTGGCCCACCACTGGGCTTCCATGTGATGTGGGCTTGGATGGCCATGTACAGCTCCAGCTCCGTCAATCACCCGAATGTGAATAAAACATTCTAAATCACACAGATGTGTCATTACTATGTTCACTCACGTATGGTAGCATGGCTGGATGTAGGGACAATGATTGCACATGAAGCTGTGTCCCCATTGCACATCAACAACAATCTCACAACCCCCCAACATAGGCCACGTCCATGTTTTGAATAGGGCTGTGTGTAGGAATGACCAAATCGGTATCAGGCCAGGAGTGTGGTACTACACCACGTGTGACAACAGAACTTCACGTTGCATACCTACTTACACACATCTGTTGGACACATTCTGTTATGATATAGGACATTGCTCCACATGGTCAGAGGTTGGACACCATGCTCACATTGTTGAAGTCACGTACGTGCACATGTCGGCTAGCACCTATCCCAAAACAATGTCTGGCTCACAGAGGTGGAGCTTGCAAAAGGGGCACACCCCCATTGCACATGCGTCAGTCAGATCCTCCCTGTGTAGGGACGATGCTCATTGTGGCACACGAGTGGACAATCTAATCAACACACCTCACAGTTAGACACCAGTGGAGTGGCATAGACTTTATTGGCATGTGCGTGCCAGTACGGACGAGGCAATGCCACAACAGGCAGGGACATGCTTAAGACACTTACACGCAGCATGGCTACATGTCGAGCTTCAGGTTTTGGTGGGGCAAAAATGGACAACAATCATCACAGATGGCAACGGTCTCAGACCACCTTGCCTTGCTGGATGAGTCATGTGTTGTTTGGTATCTTCCCATTGGAGGGGGCAGGACTCACTGCCCATGGGATCCGCATAGTACTCTGCCACTGGAGTGCGCCGATTGTCTGCTCTGCTGACAGTGATCAGGTGAAAGGGTCCAAAAGGTTCACATGGCATGCTACATTGCCTTGTGTGTGCTCTCCACCCAGCTGTGTGTCCGAATTGGGAACATTGCCAAACGATGCTGTGTTGCTCCGACCATGGACCTGCATCACCTTGCACAGGTGTGTGTACACACGCGCAGTTCCACGCACATGCATCCAGAGTCCTGTCGAAGGCAGACGTGTCCTCTGTTGTGGTGGGATATGTGAGCAATCCCCATGATGCCACAGGTTTACGGGACCTGTGCTGTGGGTAACAATCGCATGTGGCTGCAGGAACATAGTTACTCGTCCATGAATGCCCGTGCAGCTTTATGTGCAATGTGTTCCAATAGTACGTCGTTGTCGTGTTCAAGGAACACCAGGATGAGCCAATCCATTAACTGTTCCGGGCAGGTGTGCTCAGCCCATGCCGTTTCACCAATCCGCAACACAGCCCAATAGGGTAGCGCCTTGATGTGGTCACTGCACACAAGGAATTGTGCAATCTCCCATGCACAACTGCCAATACATACGCAGTATGTCAAGGCATCCCATGCACGGCTGTCTCAGTTACACTCCTGTTTGTGATCCAACAGGGGGCGCAGACACAAGTCATAGTCCAATTCATCTACGGTTGTGTTGGATAGGCAGACATCTATGGGACACTCGAATGTGCATGTTCGGCAGTGGAACCAGGGCTGGACGCAGGTGACGTAGGCAATGCTGAAGCTCAGCCGGTAACTGATCCGCAGCACTGCCTGTGGCAGTGCGCCCAATAAATGCAGCAAACGTGCACAGTACTGTTCCACATGATGGGGGTTGTGCATGTGCCCGGTATGGCCGTCCATTGCGTTGGTGCGTCTCGTGGAACCGGCACTCTTCTGAACTGCGGCAGTTGTGTTGAGGATATGCCACAGTTCTGAGCAATGATTCGAATGTGTGTGCAACGTTGGGGAGAATGGGTTGCTGTTTCCGTGAGTGTCAAGGGCATACAAGGCGGGGGTACCTCAGGCACGGGCTTCTGTGTGTGGGGTGTGGATAAGTCAGATAGTTCATTTGCGCAATGCGTGGTGTGGGAGTCGTCTCCATCTGCCATGGCATCTCTCTCAGGGTGTTCCAGCCGCGTTCTGGACCAAGGTCAGAGGTGAAGGTGTCCTCCCGCCGTCTGCATTGGGACAATGGAGCTTTCATCCTTGATGTTTGTCTGACTACTACTGCGTTTTCGGAATGCAATGTGGCTTGGGCGCTGGATTGGGATATTGCCTTGGGCTCATGGGGTACGGATGGCGATACACACACACATGTTGGCATGTGGAGCCAGGAGCCCGAGAGGCCTTGCGCTGCTTGTGCAATCTCACTCCGTCTCTCTTCCTCGCTCTCTCCCTCTCTTTCCTTTGTTGGGTGCATTGAACACCTTCTTCTCTTGGACTTTGTCTTCCAGGCTGTGTCCTACGGATTGTCCAGTGAGGACCCGCTAGGACTCCTCCAAATGGTTGTTTAGGCTTTTGTTTGAATGGTGTTTTGTGTTGGTGATTGCATTGATGTATGACTGATTCTCCATTTTCTGGCCACGCATGTATGTTGATTTTCCTGCTTGTGTGACATCAGGCAAAATATTTGTTTTGGGATTCGTGGTGTTGGTGTGCAATTTCTTTATCCTGGGTTGAGTGTGGGCCCGAGAGTGGTGTTGCGGGCCTGGGTGTGGCGTCAGTGGGTATTGTGGCCCTCTTGGGTGTCCGTGCTACATGTTCAGTTGCTCGGGGGCATCTGTTGCTCTTCATGTGTGGCGATGTGCTTTGCTCCCTTGTCTGGTGCAGGTTGTGGGCCTACTTTGCACCAGGTCTGAGCAGGTGTACATTTCCTGCTGCTAATGCGCCTTATCGCCTGTTTTGAGTTCTTATCGCTGATCTGGCTGGTCGTTGAGAATGTTGCGGTGCGATGTTGTCACGGCTTTTTGCTCGGGACTGCCTACTCTGCATCTCATTAGCGATAGTTGCCGGGGTCATCTGTGGCAATGTTTTTTGCGGCTGCTATCGCAGGTAAACTGGTTCTATGGACTGTTAGCACAAGTTTGTAAATTTATCGCGACTTTGGCTGCGGTAAAGTGCCGTTAACTCGCCCATAGCTCCTTGAAAATATGCCCCTCAGTCCCTCAACTCAGTCCTACTGGAAACACAAAGCTGAGTGACACGTAACCACCTGAAACTAAATGCTCTAAAAACAGAATTCCTCCTTATCTCACCCCATAAGCAATCACCGGTCATTGAACAATGGTTGAATCAGCTTACGGCGCTTAACTGTAGACCTCACCTCGTCGACTCGGCATCCTCGCTTGGTATCATACTAGACACGAGTCTGAACATGCAAAAACACATCAGTTCCCTCACCAAAGGCGCAAACTTCCAACTCAGCATCCTTAGGATGCTCAAACCCTATCTCCCTGCTCATGACCTGAAGGTTGCAATGCAAGCATTGGTGATCGCAAAGCTGGACTATGGCAGTGCTACGCTGTGTGGCCTGCCCAGAGTGAAAACAGCTCCCCTTAGGGTGACCTTCAATGCTGTGGGCCAGGCTCGTAAGGGGCACAAAAAAATTCAACCACATCTCTCCGGACCTGCTAGTTCTAAAATGGCTCCCATATGAAGCTCGGATACAGCTGAAAATTGCATGCATGACACACAAAGCCATCCACCTCAAGACGCCGATGTACCTCTCTCAGAGACTGGAGCTCTCATGTGGTTAAAGAACCTCCAGAAGTGCAATCACCCTCTTACTCAAACCACAAACATTCAAGAAAAAAAAGACCTATAATCGAACATTTTCATGTATGGCGTCAAAGATCTGGAACTCTCTTCCCCCCGAAGTCAGGGTGATCCCTTCCACTGTCCTCTTCAAATTAGAAGTTAAAGGGCTTGTGATGAAGAAATAGCTGCCTCAGTCTGCCTTCCCCACTTAACTCCCGAGCCATTTGACACTGTTTTGCATTCTAGATGCTAGGCTCATGAGAATGTTGGACAGTCTAAGTCTATTTACTTTTTGATATGTTGAATATTTGTGTTTGCATGTACTCGTCCTACTGCACAATCTGTAAAGCGCTCTGATACCGTCGGTGGTCATGTTCGCGCTATATAAAACTTTCTAAATAAATTAAATAAATAAACAGCTGGCAATGACGAGGTGAGGTGAGGCTGAGGGCAGGAAACGGTGGCAGAAAAGAAAGCCAGCTACCTGTGTGCCCCCTTTTAAAAGCCTCTCTCTCTCAAGTTAGCAAGTGATGTCACTCACAGAGGCCGATGATGGTGGTGGGCACAGGTGAGCTTGCGAGACTCATTGTCTGCGCATGCCCCTTTGATGCTTTTCTGGCGAAAGCCACCCAGAGAAATCACAACAGGTAGAAATGGCAGTGGCTCTGAATTCTTGACAGCTGTTTTTTCCCACGGGGACTGAATGGAAAGGCCTGTAGGGACACTTAATAAGGTCAAGAAGCCTAGTCTTGATCCCTGGGTGGAGAGCAATTATAGACTAATCTCTTTACTCCCAGTAATTGCTAACCTGCCATACAAATATTTGCTCAATGGCTCTCTCACCATTTAGAAAGCCACAACCTGCTTAATGTTGTCCCAGTCATATTCTATCCAGGCATGCACTTATTTCACCAGAATTGTGTCTACAAAATATTGTCCTACCAAAATATTATGAGCAAAATATTTAGTACCAAAACATTGACAAGGTACACATCGAATAGGTAAGTGTATGTACATGTATATCATCATCAGTGATGTCATTTGAGATGTTATCAGTGATGTCATCAGTGATGTCACTGACCAGATCTTGAGTGATATATGAGGTCATAAGAAGTGCATTGCAGGGACGTGTTTATAGTCAGCCCAGCTAACTATAACTGCTAATTATAACATCTCTGTAACCTTTGTTTTTTAGTGAATTTCTAAGATTTTTAAAATTCCATTTTCTAACTATAAAGTTCCTGTAACCTTTGGTTTTATCAGTGAATTCTAAAGTTTTTAAAATGCTAATTCCTAACTATAACGCCCTTGTAACCTTTATGTGGTGGAGAAAATGGCTAGGCCTCTGACCAGCTCTTAGGAATCCCGCTGTGTATGACTTACACAAGGTAGCAGAAGGGCTTCTTGGCCAGGTACCACATGAGTAAAGTGAAGTTCATCCTCCAACCAGTAGTGCACCACGAGCAACGTTTGCAGATTGGTGGAGAAAGGGGGCGTGGCCTCCAAAGACAACTTAGCCATCCCTCTGTGTCGGACTTATTGGAGATAAAAGGAGGGGTAGTTGGCCTCCAAGGACGTCCTTGGGGGCCAACTACCCATCCTATTACCTCCAGTAAGTCCCACACAGTGGGATTGCTGAGACCTGATAGGAGGACACGTACCCCTTTATCTAAAACTCTGCAAACGCACCTTATGGGGCACTACTAGTAGGAGAATGAAGTCCTTTGGCTATAGAGGGTCCTTGGGGGCCAACTACCCCTCCTGTTACCTCCAGCAAGTCCCACACAGGGGTTTGCAAAGAAACTTTTGGTGGCCACGCCCCCTTTCTCCACCACTCTGCAAACGTGCCTCCTGGTGCACTACTAGTTGGGGGATGAAGTCCCCTTGGCTCTTGTGGGCCCTTGAGGGCCAACTAGCCATCCTGTTAAAACCCACACAGGTAGGTGGCTGAGAGGTTATCAGAGGGCACACCCCCCTTCTCCACCACTTTATAAATGTCCACTTTAGTCCAGAGGCTCTCAGGAGGCAAGGGGACCTCATCCTCCCACCAGCAGTGCAGAGGTGTGTTTGCAGAGTGGTGGGGAAAGGGGGCATGGCCTCCAACCAGCTCTCAACAATCCCACTGTGTGGAGCTTACTGGAGGTAACAGGAGGCCTTTTTTTATTTTTTCTTTCTCCCAGGCTACTTTTGGTCCCGGGGATCCCATCCCCCGTGGCCAGGCCCCTTCGTTGGGGACCGCGGGGGCAGCCTGAAGGGCCCTGTGGTCCCTGCCGGCTCCCTGTCTCCTGCGGGAGTCGGCATTGCTTTTACACACAGGGAGCTGCTGACATGCAGCCCCCTGTGTGTAAAAGCAAAGTGCTCCACTATGAGCAAGCGAGAACAAAATGCTCTCGCTTGCTCAAAGCAGAGCGCAGTGTTTGCTATGGCATGGCAGGAGCACTGCTCCCACCATGCCATAGCAAACTGCAATGCCCTGGGGGTGGGCACCCTGGGACATGGCTGGAGCCGGCACTGGGATGTGCCGTTGCAGAGGGCCATGTAGGGCTACTGGAGGGGTGATGCGCAGCCCCCCTCCTTTTTTCACATTTGCCCCGGGGAGGAGGTGGTCCCCAGGGATCCGCAACAGACCCCCTTAATTATTGCATTTGTGCACCGTGGAGGTGGAGGTCCCTGTGGCTGCGAGAGAAGCCCTACAGCCTCCTCTAGATTACTTTTTAAAAAAACAGTGTGCCACAGTGAAATGGTGGTCTCCGGGGCAGGGGGGTCCACGAGTCCACCCCTTTATTATTTAAATTAGGCCCGGGGAGGTGGCAATCCCCAGGGCAGGGGGGTCCGGGGGCCCCCCATATTGTATTAATTAGCCCTGGGAAGGTGGTGGTCCCTGGAGCAGGGGGGCGATGAGCGACATAATCAGAAATAGCCCCTGGGTGGTGGCGGTCCCCAGGGCTGCAGGCGGGTCCAGTAGGCCCGTCCGCATTCATAATGAAAAGTGTCCCGGCAAGGTGGTGCTTTAATAAGTCATAGGAGGGAGGCCCTGTGCACCGCCCTCTTAAATTTACCATATGCCCTCAGGACCTGGCCCATCTGGGGTTGATTTTGAAGCTGGTTTGTTTTAAAATGTTGCTGGGATTCGCGGATCCACCCGTGAGTTTACAGCAAAAAAAAAAATCCTACCCTGCCCCTTTTCTTTTTTTAAAACATTTTTTCTGGGACTTGGCTTCAAGCCGAGTCCCAAGATGGCTGCGAACACTTCCTGGTTGAAGTGTTGACTGCCAATCAAATTTTAGAATGATTCGCAAGCCCACTGCAAGGGCATGTGTCCCCAGATATCTATGTTTTTTAAACATAGATATCTAAAAAACTACTGAACAGATTTACACCAAATCAAAAAAAAGGACGCTTTTTGGACAAACATCTAGCTTTCTGCCAAATTTGGTGTAATTCCACTCAGCAGATCGGGCTGTAGTTGTGTTTAAAAAAAAATCCCCATAGTCTTAGCATGGGTAAAACGCGTTTGGGGACCCCCTACTTGACGGGTCACCCCGAAACTTTCAACACAGCAGCTGAACCAAAAAGGGGAAGTTTTGAGAAAATGTAGTGGAAATTCATCAAGCGGTGCCAATGTTATTGGCAAAACAAAAAACGCTTTTACTGTGGGAACGTTGGTCCTAACTAGAACTACCTACCATGAGGTAATATATATATATTTTCTCAACATGCTTGCTCAAGCATACAAACAGACACCAGCACGCTCCAGCTCAAGTAAAAAGAGCTTTACTATGGCTACACACAACCAGGTAACACATTTCAACTGCAGCCGCGGTCAAAATATATATATATACATACAATGCAGTTATTTCTTACAGTGACGCACTGCCAGTCTTGTCAGTGTCAGCATCTTGCGGAAATCATTCCTGTGAAGTAATTGCAACAAAAACCACCTGACGTTGTAAATTATCCAGTGATGGTCACCACTGGGTAGTTCTAGTTATAACCATGTTTAAATAGAAAATAGATGTTTTAATTTGCCAATAACCTTGGCCTCGTTTTGACAGCTTTCCGCTAAACTGTCCAAAAAAAGGTCCAATCCACCTCAGCGCGCCTTTCTGGCAAGTTTTAGCGTGTTCTATCAAGCGGGCCTGAGAAAAAGGAGGGGGGAGGGCTGCCCATAAACATGTTTTCCCCAACCAATTTTCCATTTGACATTTAGGCATAGGTACAGCCAAAACAGGAATCACACCAACCGGACACCCCATTTCCTAAGGCCGATTTTATTTTTTCGGGGAATTGGGGCTGAGCCTTTCGAAAGCCTTGAGGACCCAATTCCTGGGGTCCATTTAACTTCAGTTTTTTTAAGGGGATGGAGGCATGAGTCCCCACCAAAAAATAAAAAAATGTCCAGCTCCTGCCCTTATTTATTATTCATCGCTCCCGAGAAGGAACGTCCCCTTAAACCCTCTGTGGGCTAATTTAGATATATTTTGGTGCATGGTCACGCCCCAACCTGGGCAAGGGCACCACCAACATATTTATAAAGGATTGTGGGGGCTGCAGGGATCACAACACCACCCCCAGAAATACTTTAAAAAACGTAACCGTGTTTCCTGTGGTCTATAAACCACGACCCAAGAAATATTTGATAATATTTGTAAGCCTTCCCGGGCTGGGTGTTTTTGCTCCTCAGCTTGGGAATGCAGGAATCCCTTGTATTTGTCTGCAATATGTGGCTTGAGGAGTGTAAAAGACCCTGACACTTGCTTAATGTTATTTTGATTCCAAATGCTTTATTTAAATGTTTATTGACAGACATTGCAACAACCCCTTGACAAAACCAATATGTTTGCCTTTTATATATTGACAGTGACTTACACTAAAATAGAAATTCACTGAAAAAAACAAAGGTTACAATGCCAGGTATAGTTATGTATTGAAAAAACCTTAACAATTTGCTTGAAAAACAGAGGTTAAAGTGATGTTATAGTTAGGTGACAATGTCAGCCTCAACATAACATTTTACACTAAAAAAACACTGACCTTCACCAGTTATAGTTAATGGGAGTTAACTATACCTCAAGCCCTGAAGTAACTCTAACTCTAACCATAGTTATGTATTGCTCATACCCTCATATAGTACATCACTCATGACATGTTCAATGACAGCATTCATAACATCACTGATGGCATATGAAATCCATATTAGTTTCCTTCTTGGACTCTATTGGGTGGCTGGTGGGACGGGCCTGGGCAGAGTCAGCAGTCTGCCTAATTGAAAAACAACCGAAGGAGAAGGGGTACGTGCCCTAGGTGCGTGGGGCACAGCATGAGGAGGGTGGGTCGGCTCACCCGTATGGAAGCCAGGGGTTGGTGTTTGGGTGGGTCAGAGGCCACAGGGATGGGGGATGGGGATTATTTGCTTACCTTTCTGAGCATTTGGGCATTTTCTCAGGCAATGTGACTTGCAGCAAGTTTGCTCATGGTGAAAGATACATTAATATATCTTGGTTTGGCAAACAATTAAGGATATGGTATATTTCAATTTGCTAGGCGGAGAAGAAACCTGTGGACTTCGTGGTGTCATGGTAACAGCTAGTCATGGCGGCGGTTCTAGTCCTCAGCTGGATATTCTATTATGGAACATCAATGGGGTTAAGCTGCCACATAAGCGTAAACTTGTAAGGGAAGAAATAAACACTCTTAGGCCACAAATCCTATGTCTCCAGGAGACTCATTTGTCTCACACCGAGGGTTCATTGTTAAAAGAACTTGGGGGCCGATTATGTTGGTGGGCAGATCGTCACCGCCCATATGGCGGTGGCGACCGCCCGCCAATTACCCCCGCCCGCCTTCCATTTCCCCCGCCATATTACGATAGCGGGGGGGACCCCAGCAGATGGAAAGACCATCCGCTGGTTTTCCGCCGGTTGACTTGTCAACCGGGTGGAAAAAGGGCATGATATGGTGGGGGTGTCTGCAAGACACCGCCATCCATATCAAGATGCAGGCTGAGATATGCCTTTCCAAGGCATGCGGTCTGCTGTATTGGGGGCCCGTTGTGGGCCCCCAGGGTGTTGGCGGTGTGGGGGGTGCACTTGGGGGCTGCCCATGGTACCCCCCTACATTTGCATGCACAAGGTGGCAGGCACCGCACGGTGCCTGTCACATTGTTCATTCAAATGCACAACATGCATTTTGTACCTTGCAGTGGGTGCTGCTTGCAGCACCGCCCGCCGCAATGTAAAAAATGCGGGATGCGCCCGTCAGTGTGGCGGGCGCATCTTCATTCGTATGGCAGGACCGCCACAACAATGGCGGGCGGTCCCTTTTGCCATTGCGGTGGCGGCATCGCAATAGACCCCTTGGATATCAGACTTTAGTCCCTTTCTTGTTATACTTCTGCCCAGAGGGGGGGTTGCACTTCTGGCACAGGATAGTCAGTGGGAAGTAATGCGTCAAATGGAAGATCTGGGGGGGCGCTGGGTGGTGGCATCTTTTCAGAAGGACAGGGGCTGCTTTACTATCTGTGTCCTATACAGGCAGAATACGGATGACCCGAAGGTCCTGGACTTTTTTTTATCGGAGTTGCGTCTTTGGATCCCACCCTATATCCTGTGTGGCGATTTCAATGTGACGCAGTGTCTTAAAAACGATTTGGTATCCCAGCTTGTGTCCTTAGACCAGCCTTCTAATGACCAAGCTCGCTGGGGCAAGCCCCGGCTTCGGGGGCTGTTCATCAGTTAATTACCTCATATGTTCTGGTTGATCTTTGGCATTTTAAGCATCCTAGTGAATCAGGATATACGTTTTATTCTGCTCCCCATAAGGTTATGTCAAAGTTAGACATGTTTCTGGTTAGTAATATTTGGTTTCCTCTTCTAGGGTCGCACGTAACTTTAGGGTCCTGTCAGATCATAATGCCTTGTCAGCTTGCCGAGTCTATTCAGGCATCAGGCCCCAGGAGTTGGACATTCAAATGCAGGTTATTGTTGGACGATGGCTACGTCAGCTCTAAGAGTGTTCACCTAAGGGAGTTTCTTGAATTTAAGGTCAGGTCAGCATCACCTCCGGTGGTCTGGGATACCCTAAAAGCCTTGTGCTGAGGACAGACTCTCCAATTTGCCTCTCGTCAATGGAGGATGGCACTGGTGGAGGAAACTGTGACCCGATGGATTCTCAGTTCCTTAGAATCCGATCTGGAATATTGCTCTATGATGAAAAATGGGGCTCAGGTTAACCTGCTTATGGAGCAGTCAACCGTTCTTAGAGCCTCCCTAAAAAAAACTCATCTGTGAGAGGGCGGTCAAAAAATGGAAGGTTCTGACAGGTGACTTACTTTGAGGATCGTGAGGAAATGGGATGAATCTTATCATTCAGGGTACGAGCCAGATCTAGCTCGAATAGTATCCAGCAGATCAGGGATGAGAATGGGTCTTTAGTTGCCAATCCAGCCACAGTCTGTGAGGACTGGTTTTCTTCCACCGAGGACATTTCTCTATTTATTATTAGTTAAAGATGCCATTAATTCCCTGGCCAATGAGAAGGCCGCGGGTCCCAACCAGATACCATTAGAGTTTTACGTCACCTCCTCGCAGACTCTAGCTCTGGTGCTAAGGGATCTCTTTAATTCTTTTGATCCGTCGTATAGTGTCCCTGAGTCTTGGAGGGAGATTGTCATCTTTCCAAAAACGGGGAATGATCCTACACTTTGCGGGTCATACTGCTCAATTTCCTTACTTAACGCTGATTGTAAAATGTATATGCGCATTCTCGATAATCAGCAGTCTGTAATTATTTTGGAATTGGTGGACAATAACTAGCACAGCTTCATCCCTGGCCCAGATACATCATTGCATGTTAATACGGCAATCACAGCCTTGGAGGTGGCCTCTGCTGGAGGGGGTTCAGTTGATATGATCTGTTTGGACGCCAGAAAGGCCTTCAATAGGGTTCCCTGGCCCTTCCTCTGGGGGGTCATGGAGTCCACTGGGTTAGGTTCCGTTTTTGTCTCAAGTGTCAGGCGCCTTTATTCTTGCCTTATGGCAAGGATACGCAATGCAGGCCTATTATCTGACCCTATTTCTATTCTCTGCAATACCTGGCAGGGGTGCCCTCTCGCCCCTCAGTTATTCACTCTCTATATCAAATCATTCACCCAGTCTTTTAAACAGAACAATGAGATACAATCTCTGAGACTGCACCACTATTAAGTAAAAATCCTTGCCTATGCAGATGAGATCGCTGTCCTGACCTCTGCTCCGATTAGAGGTCTACGAGCTGTTTTGGCAGCAGCGCAATCATTTGGGGAAGTTGCTGGGTACCAGCTAAATTCGGCTAAGACTCAGATCTTATCTAATGTGGCTCCTAATGGCCAGGATCAGAGGAGGGTGCAGTCCTTGGTTTATCTCGAGGGTCATCTTAACATTCAAAATATTCCTGAGATTCTGGTGAAAAACTATGGGAAGTTGTATCAACACTCAGGGAAGTTTTTCTTAAGTGGAGCTGTCTGCATCTGGGGCTTATAGGTTGCTGCAATCTTATTAAGAGCATTATTCTCCCTCTGTATCTTTATCTTTTCCGCTGTATCCCACTTTTTCTTTCAGTGGCTTTTATTTTATTAGAGTTGAGACACTACGGCAGAAGTTCATCTGGTCCTATCATAAACCTTGGTGTAAGATCCAGTTTTGACAGCAGTCTAAGTAAGGTGGGGGAGTCTTGTTTCCGATTCTCAGGTTCTATTATCTTGCATCTTTCTTCTCACAACTCCAGCTGGTATTGGGGTGGGGATCATGGGCATTGGGTTGCATGTTTACAGAGTTTCTTTTGCTGAGCAAATCGATAGTGCCCGATTCTGGCATTGTTGACACAATGTATTTTAAGCGTATTCTCTTTAAGATGTAAAAAGTCTTTCATTATATCTGATATTCCTTATAGAGGTTATTTTCTGGCATCACCCCGTTCAATCAGCTTACATATCTAGGTTATAATCCCAACTTCCCTATGGTATTCATGACAGTTTCCGGGAGATCTGGGGAAAAGCTTTAGGACAAATTTTCGAGGGTGATGTATTTTCCAAAGTCGGCAACTACCAGCAACAGGTTCCTCTTCCATCTATGTTTTTTTTAGATATTTGCAGAGGCAGCATTTTAACTTCAGCCGTAAGGAAGAGGCCCTGAACTGTGCTGATAACCCCTGTTGGGACCTTATTAGGAAAATGGCACTTAAGAGAAATATTGGGCTGGTCTACAAGTCAATCTACTCGTCATCTCACAACCATGTGGATGACCTTTTTGAACATGTGGAATTCGCATCTTAGAACGGAAGTTACAGTTGCTGATCTCTGGTGTAGCAATGTGTTGTTTCATTCAGCTCTGAACGCATCTCATATTAAGGTACATCATCTCAATGTATTAATGATTGGTATTATACCCCACATAGTCTCTTTATTATGAAGCTGCGGCCCGATGATCAGTGCTTCCACTGTGGGATAGTGGGAGCAAATGTGGTTCATGTGTTTGCAACTTGCTCCGTGTTATGCTTGTATTGGCAATTTGTCTTCAACAAATTATGTGTCATTTCTAATCTGGCGGTCGTGGCAGATCAGAAGGTTGTTATGTTGGGTCATTCACCAGCTATTCCTTCCTACCTATCTAGTTTATATTTCTTTTCTATTGCATTAGCTACACTGGTTCTGGCATGGTTCTGGCATGATTCTGGCTTGCTAGTGAGCCACACGATCCATGGATTTGGTGGCAGAAATGTCTGCATATAAGTAGGCTGGAGATGGTGCTAATCGAGAACGATTCTCAAAGAAAAAACTCGGTCGGATTTGGGACCCCATTTGGAGCTGGCTGGCCGAGGTGGCTGCTTCTTAGGACTGCTTTGCCTAGTCTAGGTTATTGGTTCTATTGGTTTTCCACGGTGCTCTACTCCGCCTATGTTTCTTTAGGCATTAGACTGTTTTTGTTGTGATTGTTTTTATTTTTTGCTTGTCTCTGTTAAAGCTCTTATTTTAATACAACAGTTATGTTTGATATACTTTCATTGGTTTGTTAGTATCATTTTGGTTTTAAGTTTGCTCTTTTCCTCATCTTCTCATTTGCTGGATAAGTTCTGTTTCTCGTCATCTAAAACTCAATAAAACATTTTTTTTTAAAGTAAATAAAAAGCCCAATTATCTTGAGTCGTATGACAGTAGCTCTAAACTTTGATAAGTTCTCTCTGTTTACCCATTGGACTGAGGATGCTAGCCAGAAGAAAAAGCTTGGTCATTACCCATAGCCGAGAAAAAGCCTTCAGGAACGTGAACTATATTGAGTACCTCAATTAGAAATGATAGTAGGAGGCAATCCAAGAAGGTGAAAACTGTCAGTCAAAAAACAGTGGACCATGTCTTCAGCTGTTGGTAAATTGGGCAAAGGAGAATAAATGGCTTAGTTTGTGGAGATCTATGCTTGGCACAAATAGCGCAGGCAAAAACAAACTTCTGGGTGCAGAATGAAATGCTGGCAGTCAAAAAGATTGTAAAACGAAATCTAAAGTAGACTTAACTCGACTATAATCAGAAGTAACTGAATCGTGACTCACATTTATCACATCTATTTATAATTCCTTTGCAGGAACAAATACAGCGTATTGGTTGAAATACTGTTCATTTAATCAAACTGGATAAGTCATTAGATTAAGTTTTCCATCTCTCTTAGATTAACCTGTTTTTCAGCCAATTTGACCTTATCCAAAATTACTGAACAATTCCAACCACATGTTGAGAGGGACTCATAGGTTGATCATATGTAAGCGAAGACTCAGGATGTACTTGTGATAGGGCTTGAGCTAACACATTCTTTGAACTAGGAATGCACATGATACTGAAATCAAATTGTACAAAAAAGGTCCACCTGGTTTGATGACTATTCTTCCATTGCAGATTTCTCAAACACTATACATTTTTGTGCTTTGTTCACATTTGATAGAGTTAAATAATGCCCATAAAGAGGTACTTCCATTCAGTGCAAGTCACCTTCATGCCTACAGGCTTTCTTTAAAGTACTGAAAACTTTTGCTCAGATTGTGACAAAACATCAGATATATAAAAGGCAAGATGCTCTTGTCTGTCATCTTTTTGCTCACATTTTTTAGGAAAAAAACTGGAATTGGACTTTGCTACTTTTTGGGGAAAAATCCTGAATTATTTAATACATCTGATTTCAGAATGAGACCTTTTCACTTTTTCTTAGGAAAAACATTTAAAAAGTTGATTTGTTTCATTCAGAAAGTGACAAAGTCCCATTCTGAGATTTAGTTAGATAAAATGTCAAATTATGTTGCAGAAGCAAAAGAAAGAAAAGTCTAGATTCACATGTTCTTGATGTTCTGCAAAAGAGAGCTATAATATTATCTAAAGAAGTACAAACTGAATCAAAATATCAGTAAAAATGGCTGGAACCTCTCACAACCCAAATTTCATTACATGGAATTCAAAATGCCCAAGCTGGGTGCGAAAAGTCGTTCTTCACACATCACCTTTCTTTATGCGATGCAGATGAAAAGCACCTTGTAAATCAAGCTTTGTAACAGCTTGTGCACTATGAACTGACTGCAAAATATACTTTCGAAGTAGTAAAGGATCATGATCTAATTTAAACCTCTAAAATCAATGAAAGATTGAAGATCTTGTTCTTTCTTGTGTACGAAACACAAAGAGGCTCTAACATTTAATGAAGATGGAGCCATTAAACCATTTTGCCAATTCTCTTGTAAATAAGACTTCATGGGCTCCGTCTATTTCTCAGCCAAAAAATAAATATATCTAAAGGGATTGAAAGTGTCAGGTTTAATTGGTATTGAACAATCAAATTCCCTATGAGACGAAGTTAGGAAACTTTAGGCTTATCAGAAACTGGACAAAATCCATGGTATTGCAGTGGAACAAATGATAAATTAGCCACTTATAAATTAGATACTGAATCCTTTATCTCATCATTCTGAGACCAATCTCTTTGTCAAGTACAGCAATGATCATGACTAAACTGTGACAACAAAGAAAAAGAGTGGCATTAGGATGTGTATGAAGGCCTGAGCATCACCACATGGACATTAGTAGTGTGGCTATGCATAAAATATGTGTGTAAGACAAACAAAGTTTAATGCTCCTCAGTACCCAGCTGAGGGGACAATCCCCGATACCAGTCGTGTGTCACTGATGCAAATGCTGTTGTAATAAAGAAAGACACCAAGAGGGTCCATATATGAATGGAAGATAAAGGAGTTGTGGAGAGAATAAATAGATAAATATTAAAAATGTGCATTAATCCCAACACATTAATATTACAAGTACTAAAGCACACCTACCTTGCATTACAATAAAATATCTTTAAATAGAATACAATTAAAGTCTTTAAAATGGCCAAAGAAAATGGACTCCATGGAACAAGAAATCACAAGAGATTTCCATGGACTTGTGAGAACCTAATTTAAGGACACAGGGAACAGTATAATATTGATATCCAAAAAGCACGCTTACTAAACGTACACCACAGAGCAATACCCATCAGAGATATACTAGCCAGAGCACATAGCACACAGAGAAAACACATTTCCTCATCCTGTAGGTAGGAATGTGAGTATTAATGTAGCAAGTTTCTGCTGTCTTTTCTCTGCACTGAACCTACTTGCTGTGGGATATCCAGAGTTTGAAATTTGAATTTGCACAGCATAGCTTGTTTCAACTTAAAGTAATTTATTAGACCCTTTGATTCATAAAACAAACACAGATAGATAGAAAATCAAAAAACACCAACAGTCCAAACAGATTTCTCAAATTGCAAAGAATTATAACAAAACTGATTATTTGTCTAACAAACAAGGTGACTTTTTGTTTATGGCATCTAAAGTGCACATGCCATCTCTTTGATCTCCATCAATTACTTGTCTCCACCATAACCGAAAAGTTCATAGTGTTTTCCCTCTTTTCTAATTTATTCAAGTACTAGCCTCCTCCTACACCTCATATGTGAAAAGCAAATGTTTAAAACGTTACTTTACCCTATTCTGCACAATCATAAATTATTTCTTCTGACATGTTGAGCCCAACCAATGGAACACCAACATCTGTGTTATTCAGAAGTTGAAAACTATACTTACAAAGCCAAATCCGATCTACGCAGAGGCAGTGATGCTGTGTGTATGGAGAGTGGAGAAATGGATTAAAACAGACTGCATCCTGCTGCCACGATGATTAGCTATTAGAAGTCATCTATATGCAATACACCATCTCTCAAAAGGCTGTGGCTTTAAGTTTCAGCTCCAAATATTTGAAGAACTTGCCCTTATCACCCAAAAACAAAGGTCTGACCAAGCTGGGTTACAATAGGCACTGTGGAAGCCTTCCTCAAGAACTTGG
The DNA here is from genome assembly GCF_964204655.1 of Triturus cristatus. NCBI lineage: Eukaryota > Metazoa > Chordata > Amphibia > Caudata > Salamandridae > Triturus > Triturus cristatus. Next base: position 720,312,849 of record NC_140591.1, on the reverse strand, counting down.
CTGCAGAAAAAGTCAGACAGTGCAGCATTTTATTTCACTAGCGATCCAGATACTATCCGCATTCTGGATCAATGCAGTCACCTATAATGGGCAGACCACATATTAAGCATCTCTCCTATTGGGTCTTAGATGTGGTAGGCCAAGGACATGGATCATTGGGTGTGTCTCCCGATGACTAGAGACTGGTAGCCTTGAAGGCTTTGATTAAGTATGTGGCTCTACAAAACAGAACGCATCCTGGCTCGGATTGCACCAAAACATATGTGAGTCTGGTTCCTAAGGAACAATACACCACAGACTGTGGTACTTCCCTGAAGTTTTATCCGTCTAGAAATGCTTGTTGTGTTCTTTTGCCACACATATATAGTAAATGTTGAGTTCTAGGAATCTTGACACCATCTGCAAAAAAAATATAAATTTCAAATACAGAGTAGTATGGACAGCCAAAGCAAAGATTCATCTGAGACTTGTATTCATCTGCTTAAGAGGGATTGGGAGTGGGTCTGAAGATAATAATATTTAAAAGAACGAATAAATGGCGCAAAAATCCCAAAATTATGATCAAGTTTTCAGTAGAGAGGAACAAACCTTGACCTTCGAATAAGAATGTCTGCCTATAAAAAGCACAAAGGCAGATGCAGTGTCACCATTTGAAGCTGGAGTTTTGTCGATTGCAGTAAATGAAAGTCTGTTCAGACATTCAAAAGCACCATCTTTGTTGAACAAAATGTTCAGCTCTAGCTCTGAAAAGAGCCATTTCTTACTTTATGTTCTGACCATTCACTGAATTAGCCCATAGAATTGTAATACAAACATTTAAAAAAAAGCCTGAGATTTCAGTATTGTCAAAGGGTCTCCAGTTGAGTCACTGTAGCATTTGCTCTGCCAAAAGGAAAATGTGTATGTAAAGAGGCTTGCATAGCAGGAGGCAGTGTCCAAGTCTTTGAAGCAGGAATTAAATGGACATTTTGGCAGGCTGTCAAGTGTCTTTGTAGGATAATTGAAATCAGCCTTCAACCTTATGCCTCTATCCGTTTCAATTCCATTAATGTGGGTGGGCTAGGCCAACACACACACTTGGGATATACCAGCAGTTTAAATGCCTCCTAGAGCATGGAGTTACTGAGGTAGCCCCCAGCAAACTCAATCACATCTTGCCAGACTGTGCTCAGGGCTTTCTATAGGTGCTGACTGTACCCAACTACTTGGCATATATCGAGGCAGACTCTTATTTGCTGCTTTAAAGCCTCAAATGCAATACTCACTCTCCTCCTTGAGGAGAGTAGTGAAGTTACAGAAGCCATACAGCTGTGGGGGCAGACTGCGTCTGAAAAGGAAAGTAATCGGAATACTTACTCTCTCCTTTACTTGACCATATGAAGAAATAAGAGTCTAGCCATCACAAGGCCCCTGGATCCTAAAGGACTCCAACGCAAAATCCCACCACACCATTCGAAAAAAAACACAAATGAGAAATATCACATCCTAAAACATCCTTTTACTAAGAAGCTCTTCAACCAAATGAAGAACTGATAACCAACAGGCAACTTCTTCCCAACTAAGTAATATTGGGCCTACACATATAGAGAACTTTGTATATGTATATCACACCGTTTGCACCACAAAGACTAGACAAGCAGTGCTTAGTTTGAGCTAGTGGTTTCTGGTGCTCAGCAGCAGCACTTAATCATCAACATCAGCGCTTTTCATGAGCACCGGTTAAGGACACATTAATTTACGGGGAGACTAAGTGAATAGCCCAGAATCACAGGATGTTGAGCTGACGCTGAGACTTGAACCTGGTTCCCCAGCTCTAAAGTCAGCAGCTCTGCCCATTACACCACATTCTCTCCCCAATTTCATGCTTAGTAGTTGGTTCTGTTTTAGGCGGTGCTAACAGGTGAACTGGGCTGATGCAAGCTGCCTCCTCATGAGAGTCCAGGCACTTATGTTTTTTACATATTAACCACTGTAGACAAGACTATAAAAACCTCATAAGAAACAACCCAGGAACGGGTGATTGAATATAGGGATCTCGCTAACATGCATATATCTGTAAAAACAATATCTATGTAAAAAGCAACTTTGTACGGGTGAACATTCTTTGTATATTGTACAGCGCTCTGATACCCTAAGGTCATGTACGTGCTATATAAAATGCTCCGTAAATAAATCGATATTTAGTATCACAGACATAATTAAGTGGCCAGCATAGGTAAATAGGTCAACTGCCATAATTTAAAATCACTAACAGCATAATAAAGCAGCACCACATGCATAACTAGCAGCAGCAAAGGAAATATTGAGCAAGAAAATAAAGGTAATTGTTAGGCTGGGAGGTGGTTGTGTTAGACCTGGCTTTTCCAGCAGGTTTATCCCCAGACTTTATGCTTTTTGGCCTCCTGATTTGGACCCTGTTTGTGTTGGTATTATAACTCTGGCACTTTACCAATGCTGAACAGTGCTAAAATGCATATGCTCTCCCTGTAAATTGTTGTTATGGGTTAGTGTTTCCATGATTGGCTTATTTGATTTACTATTAAGTCCCTTGTGCAGTGCACTGTGTGTGCCCAGGGCCTGTAAGTCAAATGCTGCTAGTGGGACTGCAGCACTGATTGTGCCACCCACACAAACAGCCTCTCAGAGGGGTCTCAGACCTGCCACTGCAGTGTCTGTGTGTAGTCTAGTAGTGCCATGTCGACCTTGACGAATGCACCTACTTGCCAGGCCCTAACCTTCCCTTTTCTTACATGCGAGTCACCACTAAGGTACCCCTGTGGGCAGGGTGCAGTGTATGTGAAAGGTAGGACATGTCCTGATGGGTGTGGCATGTCCTGATAGTGAAATACTGCCAATTTTGTTGTCCACTATTGAATGCCTATCTGTTCCGTAGGATAGAATGGGAGTTTATTTATAACATCTTATAAATAGAACTTTTCACTGGGACGAGATTGGAAGATAAAGCTTAGTATGCCTGAACTTAGAATCTAAAGATGCATATTTTAGTAAGGATGATTTTTACATTCTGTGTTTGAAAATGCCATTTTTAGAAAGTAGGTATTTTCTTGTTTAGCCATCCTGTGTGCCTCTGCTAGTTTGTGTATTGACTGTCTGGCTTTGGAGTGTCATGGGCTGGGGATGTGCATTCACTGTAGAAAGCCACTGGGGGGGTTGAGGTGTGTCCTGCCTTTCCTGGATGAGTCAGGGCTGGGCTGAATAGACCTGGGCTTCATTTAGAGTAAGGTGAGGAGATTTCCTTTCCCCTGAATGAGGCTGATCTGCCATAAGGGTGTCTCCACCTCCAGCCGGGAAGCTGCAACAGAGAAGACAGAACTGGTTTGGACTGAGCACAGAGCCTCTCTGACACCAGAGCACAAAAAGAAATGGACTATAAATGTTGGAACCCAGACCCCTGAACTTTTTATCACTTTTGGACTTCAAGAGGAACCTCTGCCAAGGAGAAGAGCTGGCAGAAACTAGAGGAGGATTACTGCCCCTTTGCTGTGCGCTGCCTGGGGTTGGCCTGCAGAAGCTGTTTCTGCCAAGGAGAGGGACTGTGTGTGTATCCTGCTTGAGAAAGTATCTCTAAGGGCTTGGAACTGGAGTTTTCCCCCTGTTCAAGAGGTCTCAGGAACAGCAAAGACCTCACCATCTTTCTGGGTCCCGTCTCTGGAACCGCAGGTTTCAGTAGCCACAGAAGAAAAGGGCAACCAACTCTGTCACCAATCGGTCGCAGGATCCCGTGTCCTCAAGGCCCTGCAGAAGGCACCACCTCACCCTGCATTATATGTCTTGGTCTCACCAACGCAGTCTAAACAATCGTCATCGAGCCGTTGCTTGTACCGCGTGTTGTGGGCACAGCACTCTGCACCGCCTCGCTTCACCTTGCCATCACTGACACTGTCACTGTCCGACCCGAACATTGACCGAATCTGTCGCCTGCACCCCAACTTACCAGCACTGCTTCACCCTGCATCAAAGGCCTTGGTCTCACCAACGTTGTCTGGACGATTGTCACTGAGCCGCTGCATGCATAGAATCGCGAGGTTACAGCACCCTGCACCGGGCACAGGGGCGTTCCCTTCCTAATTGCATCCGCAAATCAATGTACAAATGTTTTGTGGTCGCAAAACACTCGCAAATTACCACCCTCTTCAAGAGGGTGGTAATGCAGTCGCAATTTGGAAGGTGTCCCCAAGGGGACCCCTTACACTTTGTGACTGTCTCAAAAAATATTTTTTAAGGGCAGGCAGTGGTCCCAGGGAACACTACCTGCCCTTAAAAAATGTAACGAAAACGTATCATTTAAAAAAATAATAATTGCATCCCGTTTTTCTTTAAGGAAAACTAGCTGCATTTAAAAAAAAACTGCATTATTTAAAATCAGTCCCAGACATGGTGGTCTGCTGAGCCCCCTGGGAGGGCTTGTCATTACCAATGGGCTCACAAATTGCGAGAGGCTCATTAATATTACCGAGCCTCGCAATTTGCGACCCCATTGAAAATCGCAAACAGTGTTACACACACTATTGTACATGGCAAATTGCACCTCGCAAATTGTGACTCGCAAATGAGTTGCTGTTTGCGAGGCAAAATTTTGCTGGTCTTACATCTGAGCCCTCATCTTTTCTCCAAATTAAGCATGTTCCTCCCTGTGCTCCATAAGAGCTTTTGTTAGGGTCTGGTTATGGATCAGTCTAGTCTCAAGGTCTCTTAGGATCTTCTCCTGTGCCAAGATCACTTTCATCAAGGTTGGTCCTACTGTACATACCGTCTTGATATACAGGAGGAGAGTCCCATCAAAACATCAAGTTGCTCCCATTTACTCATTCACTTCCTAAAATTCTGTACCATTTTGACTTCAGGTCACCATGGAGGTCGGGGAAGGGACCTGTCCAATGCACCATCAGTGGTACAATTAAAACCAACTTCCCATATTGCTGGTGTCAACATTTCAAGCGATAGAGTAGTTAAAAGTTTAGTCAACATAATCACTGGCATGACATTTAATGCATAGTGTGAGGGGGTCACCATCTAACATACCCATTATCATAACACATCTGCCTTCCTGGTCTACACCTGCATTGGTGAAACATTAGGGAACCCGAGGCTTGACCCATGTGAGCAACCCACTATGAAAGGAGCAGAATTTTAGCCTCTTCCCTTTTTATGTGACTTTCACAGCCCCCCATCTCTTAGATGTATTTCTCACAAAATGCACCCATTTCTGTCAAATACAGGTGTGAACTTGCCATTTCTCTTACTTTTCAAATGATAAACTTGTATTAAGTGCCCTGTTTGTGTTGCGGTGGTATGTACACCTGCAGGACCTCAGGACATCTGTATTTCATTAAAGTGGGACACATCAATGTGAAGTCTTCATTACCCTGAGTGACAGAGTAGGTCCCGTGATTTCTGCTCAATCTGCATTGACTCCACTATGTGTTTAGAAGCATTGGATCATTCTAGCCATGTTTTGCAGTTAGGGCCAGAATCTGTCACATTATAATCTCCCTGAGCAATGTTTTTATTAGCTTCATCCAACATTTCCTACAGTTTAGAACATATTAACAAAGAACTGAGTAGCAAAGAAAAGGAGGAAGAAAAGTGTGGAGACAGGATCCGCACTTATTAGAAAAATAGCTTGCAAGATTGCTAAACGGGTCTACTTCAGTATTCATGCTAGAGATGCAGTGACAGAAGTGGAAGATGGTGTATCTGAACAGAGAAACAGGCCCTACTTGCTGAAAATTTAGCTTGTAACTTCCCTAACGAGTATAACTGTTTATACAAGTAGATTGTTGTTGTGGGGGCAGTATAGTGATATAATACTTGAGCATCTTGTAGGCATGTGCATTTCAGATGAGCTTCTCCAATGGCAATAGGGTGATATGAAGGATGAGGGGCGAGCCTGCCATGAAGTTCACTATAGAAGAGTCAATCTCAGGTGATATCTTATCGTAGTCAGTGATCTGTTAAGGTCAGTGATTTTAACTGTGCAGAGCTCCACTGTGCCACTGTAGCTGCTCTGCCCTCAGTATCTCTGAGATTTCTTCAACATCAAGCATTCCTCAGTCTGAGCCACTGGAGGTCGGCTCCCTTCTCCGGAGATCCTTCTCTTATAGGTACCTATTCGCATGTACCACTAAAGAAGACGTCCTGTCGATTTGCTGAAACCTTTAATTGGCAAAGAAAAGGAGCATGTACCTGATGTTCAAGTCTCATGGTCAGGTATGAATTACGCTTCTATTGAACTGCCTAGGAATAATATGGAAAGATCATGACAGAAGTATTCTCAAAGTATATAGGGTCATGGTGTCTTACTTACTAAAATATAAGTCACTGATCTATGTATTATGATGATAAAACTGGACTATGCTAATCTATAACAAATGCTTAAGATGCTAAAATAAACAAAAATAATATGACCTATCTATTTGTGGGTTTTATTTCATTATCATAAATTGATTATGATGGGAGACATTGTTAGAGACGGAGTAGGGTGACCATTACCCCAGTAACTCCTGAACCCAAGACGAAATGAGCTGTTTTTTAGGGTCTAGTTAACTGGACTGTAAGTCCAGAGATAAATACTAACGCGCACCAACTGCACAGAAGAATTTTGCAGAGTCAGACCCTGTTTGAAGGTCTGTGCAGCCCTAACATGAAATGGTACTTATGGGACGCTGCACTCTGCCCTATTTTATTGTGGCTCTGTACATCTTCATGCCAGAGAGCTGCCAGTTGGATCCATACTTCATGTTACCTCCTTGGGTGTTGGTGGGTAGCAGGACTGGATCTTGATTATCAGAGGTGTTAGTGCCAATCATTCCATGACAGGGCATGGGGACGTTTAGAACACTGAGCACACACCATGTTAGGATTACATTTTTTGGCCCTAGAGCACATGTAGCAGCCATTTTGAAGTGGGTGCAGAAGACAAAGTCAGACTTAAGAATAGAGGGAAATTGGACATGTTCCCTCACAAAACAATGGTGATAAAAGGAGCATCCCTTATATGGTGCATTCTGGTCTATTATGGAAATTTAGGGCATGTATTTCTACTCTGGTAGTCTTTTTGTCTAGTCCTTGATGATAACCCCTAGTCATAAAAAAGCACGATGAACATTGAGCATAAAGGAACTTCTGACTTTTTTTTCTGAATGAGGGATCAACGGAGATGGGATTCCATAGAAGCAGAAGACCCTATTTCTTCTCATCGTCAAAAATGTTCTTCTAAAAATACTGGGTAATAGAAAAAAATACTGTTGGAATTAATGTCAAATTGGACATACTTATGTTGGAATCTTGAAAACTGAGAGTGCATGAGCTTAAGGTCAGTGTTTGACAGTGTCATATTAGGTCTTGGGATGTTGCTTCTGAAGTTTGAGGGATTAGAACTCTGAATGCTGCTCTTATAAAGAACAGATCCTTGAGGGGTTGTATGGAGAAGATGGAGAATTTTATGAAGTCTGCTTATCTGAGCTTCATTTTGGGAGTGGAGGAATCAGACATCAAAGGATTTATGGAAACTTTGTTGGAAGATGGGTACACTTTACTGCAAAAGAGCCACCCAAAGGGTGTTGAATGCTACTGTAGCAGAACTAACAGGGACCAGCTAACGATGATCGGATGGCTTACAATTGTTCCCCATCTGAAACATGAGATTGACCAAGATATATCAGGATTTAAGGGAACATTTTCCAGGTGGTTCCTATCTCTAGATATTTCTTGAGGTGTGTAGCCATGCTGAGATAAGAGAATGGTTTTAGAGACCCTGAGGAAGGTGTTCACAGCTTTCAGAATTAAAGTTGGGATATTTTTCCATCCTATGAGTTAAAATGAGAATCACTACATTTTCAGGAAGGGAAAGGAAGCTTGGCCATTTCTACATGAGTACCAAAATTGAGCAACCGAAACTGCAGTGATTTGAAAGCAGTGTGTTTCAGTTTGGCCCACAGCATGCCTCCTGACAATGATGGTAACAGTTTTTGTGTGCTTGTCATTCCATGTTAAAGTTTTTTATGTCTTGAGATACATTCATATCGCACGTCAGAGCTCTACAGTAAAGAGAAGAGTATTCAAGCTCCTTTAGTCAGTGGACATCTAATATAGACTCAGAAGAAAAGGAGAGAAGACGCAACTTCCACAAACAGAGCTGAGGAGGTGCTTGTGTATTACTGTGGTGATTTTGCACTGATAATAGTGTTGTTACATGATATCTTTGCATTTGAATTTTGTTTTCACTATAAATCTAATAATGATAAATTTAAAACAATGAATACACTACCGCAGTGAATTCAAAGACGTGAGTTGAAACAACAAACGCTTAACACATACTAACTCATCGTCAGTAGATTTACCCGTAGAACAACAAATGACAGCAACTGAGCCCTCAAAAATTTAATTCCACTCATGAACTGATAGAGATCAATAGGCATACATTTTAACATTTGCACTTACTATTTGCAAGCAGTAGAGAACCAAAGGCAGTGATGACAACAAATATTGCACAGATGGCATCCAGGCGCACAGCAAGCCACCGCGTGGTAGTTAAAAATAAGAACCATGCCTCTGAGAAAAAAGACATACATGTATATTAGATACACTAATATTCAAATTTGGAACATAACAATAGTAAAATAGTATTGTCAACACATCACATCTCATCCTCAGCATTTGGTGGATATAATAAAACTACTTAATGTAACATTGACTCAATTTTAATACTGCCCCTTACTAAAAGAGCAATGTGTTGGGCATCATCTTAAGAAGTGATAAACAAGATAGCAAAATAATAATAGAATGTATGTGAGTCTTGAGCCAAGTACTGTAGCAGCAAACGTATCTAGCCATGCAGTGGAGGATGTACCAGTACCGCATGGAATCTCGTGTTGAGCAGTCATTCATTATTTATGTACAGAAGCATCACTGGGTTCCTAATAGATGTCACACCTCTTCCCTGACAGGGCTTAATACACAGGCGATATTTCAGAAGGGATATAAAAATAGTATCAGGGAACTACAACTCAACGTATTGAGCTACAATTAATCTACAAAATGTCTGTTTCATAACAACCATGCACTTGCCAGCACTCCGCTTGTTGACAAAAATATGTCTTTCAATTCAATAGCCACAAACCTAGAGGTGTAAGGAATCCATTTCCTCTTAGCCATACTAAATGTACCCACTTGACCATCTCATAGGAGTTAAGCACCAGAAAGAAGGATTACAATTAAACAGATTTATTTAACACTGATAACATACCCACAACAGTAAGCAAGGATGGTTTTAATCTAAAAGTCACCTTGATTGTTGAAAAAAGATAGTGTAAGCTATATATGCTGACAAGCCTAGAACTCACTGAGTATCCTACAGAACGTTGCCATTCTGTGCAGGAAATTTGACATTGTGGTATATCTATTAACTGAGTCAACACAGAGTTGATGAGGTACAACAAAGAGGTAATGGTTGCAACCTTTTCAGAAACTAAATTATCATAAGGATCTCAAACAGAGAAAGATTATTCCAGCTTCCTCAGAAAAATGGAATGTGTATACAACTCTCCTCTTAATTTCTCATGAGGCTGTGCAAGGAAAATTCAGCACTTCAGATGATTAAGTATAAACTGAAATCACATGCCTTTGATCATACCAGTAAGAGTTTTAATGATCTTCATCTATCTACATTAATAAGGATGCATGGCACTCTTCTGTCTGATATCCACCATCACATTCAGTGCCTCATGAAAGAAATCAAGAAAAGACAAGTTTAGCCTATCGGGAGCATGCAGATGACTATAGGCTGTTTGTTCTGGATAAAACAACATTCCCCTTTACCGTGAAATACTGATGGAAAGACAAAAAGCCTAATTAACCTCCACTTGCTGAGAAGTCAGATTCCAATAACAGGCTCCCGAAGCCAACATGATCGTTATTGTCTGAAACCTCCTGAATCTGTTAAAGACAATCTAAATGAAATGAAAACATGTGAAAGCAAATACCAGATTGTAGATTTAGGGAAACACTGAATCTTCAATAGATCCCTTTTAAGCAAATTCGGAAGAGCAGAACTAGGGGAATTCCAATGAGGTCTTTAGAGGTCTTTGGGAGCAGATCCCATCTAAAAAACATATGAACTTTATCAAAATGGCAACTATGATTGTATAAAAATGAATCATATTGAGAGCTTTTGCTTCAGCGCTGCACTCTCCTACCAAATAAACAGGCTCAACATAAGACACCCATGGGGATGACCCCATACCAATGCATTATGGCCTCTTTGACTAACTTAGGAGATCCTACACCTGCACATTTGCTTATCTAATGTGGTGCAGTAGTTTTCTATGGCAGTACCAAAACTTAAACACCTCACATACAGAAGCAAAGCCAAACCGGTAGCCCTTACCTACAACAGACTGATAAAGAAATGAAGCTAACGCTGTCAAAAATCATAACTCACATCCAGGTTCTCCAGATGCACACTCAAACCTATGGCTTTCAGCAAGTTGCTGGTGAGCTCTGGCTGATGCTCAGAGAAGGCTGAAGCCCACCCCTCATCTGAGAAGCTTTTCCAGCTCCGGAGAGCGGTTAATGTGGTGGTAGTCTGTGATGGTACAGAAAGGGTATACTGAAACTGACAATTGCATGGTCAGTCCAGGTCATAGTTGCTGGGCTTTTGATTGTGATGTTGCTGACTGAGGATAAGATCAGGTCCAATAAGTATCTGGCGGTGTGGGTGGGTTTTGTAACATGCTGGTTGAGGCCACAGTTTCTGGGGTTTTCTAGAAGAGCCGAAGAGTTTTGGTTGATGCAGTCTACTAAGTGAACGCCAAGGTGTCTGAGGAGGGTGAAGGTGCTGGATTTGATGATGAGGGGTGCAACGAAGTTCAAGATGTCGCAATGAAATTGGTTCAGGTCAAGATGATCTGTATATGAGGGTTCTGTCCAGGGAAAAGTTGGCGGTGGCATGTATCCTGATTGTAAGGTGTTCCATGTAGCTGGTGGGAGAGCCTGTGTAGGTGGTGCAGTTGATATCTTTGAATATGATGGTGATTCAACATCCAGGCTTGTGCTGACATTCTTGGCTAATGAAAACAAGGACTAACGGCGGACTCCAAAGGCCGCACCTCTTTACTGTGTTCCCGTTAGGTGTAGTTAATAATATGGTTACAAATAGTGTGCACAAACTGCTCATGCATCCGCCGTTAAAGGACGCAAACTGCCAAGCAGATAAACAAAAATTGATAGATAATGGAGCGGTGCACCACCATAATGTTCTGTTTAAGTCACACCAAGGGGTCAATTTTCTTCAATGGAAATGCTCTTTATTGTAATAATCCAACAGGATAAAGCAATTGCCTCCTTGATGGCTCCAGAACCAACCATTGTGCCCTTATCAAGGAGGCAATTGCTTTATCCTCAGACCCGCCATATGATGTGGGATTGCTACTTTAGCGACATTGGCTTTTCCTGAGACTATTCTTCACCAATACAGAGAGTTGCCTTACTGTGGAGTTATTATTCATCGTTGCGCATGCCCTGACGAAGTTCAATTCCTGAACGAAACGCGTTGGCTGAGATTGTCTTCATATTTCTGTTGGATCATTACAATAAAGAGCATTTCCATTGAAGAAAATTGACCACTTGGTGTGACTTAAACAGAACATTATGGTGGTGCACCGCTCCATTATGTCTCAATTCTTGGCTAATGATGTTGTAGCCAGCGCGGATGGAGGTAGTGATGCATGGTGCACAGGTTGGGCTTAGCCATGTTTCTGTGAGAAACAGCAGGTTCGGAGCGTGGTTGTGCAGTAGGTCCTATATGGCCATGGAATGTTTGGTGAGCGAGCCAGTGTTGAGGAGCATGCATGCGAGCGTGGTGTTGTACTTGGTGTGTGTGAGCGAGTAGGGTGCTGGATGCTGTTGACATGTGAGTGGTGGGTTCAGGGTGTGGGAGAGTGCATGAGAAAAAGCAGGACGCATACGTGAACACTCCTTATGTGTTCTGTGGTGCAGTATGGCAGCAGTGCTGTGAGCGGCAGTCAGGTTTAAGAGTATGGAGGAGTGCAGAATGGCATCAGAGGGTGGGGAGAGAACCAGGGTTCCTGGTACTGCGTGTGGTCCAGGTGTGGGCGGGCACAAGCGGACCTATGTTTGGTGTGCCTTCGCACTGCAGCTGCCAATAAATAGGTCCTGAGAGGAGGGAGGAGTTCAGGGTATGATGGGTGGGAAACCAGTGATGTCTCTTGCTGTGCCAAATGGATGATGGGAAATCCAGTGATGTCATTTCCTGTACAGATTGATGATGGGAAATAAAGTTCTCTTGCTTGGCTTCTTCTTTTAAACAGGGTTTTAACGAGAAACCAGTGATGTGACTTCCTGTGCAGATTGATGATGGGAGATTCAGTGATGTCACTTTCTCTGCAGATGGATGATGGGAATGGATGTCCTCTTGCTTGGCTTCTTCTTTTAAAGAGAGTCTTGGTGGGAAAATAGTGATGTCACCTCCTGTGCAGATGGATTATGGGAAGTCCAGTGATGTCACTTGCTGTGCAGATGGATGACGGGAAATGAAGTCCTCTTGCTTGGCTTCTTCTTTTAAAGAGAGTTTTGGCTGGAAACCTGTGATGTCACTTCCTGTGAAGATAGATGACGTAAAGTCCGAGGATGTCACTTCCTGTGCAAATGGATGACATCCTCAAATTCAGAACCCTCTGAACTGTCCACGCATGCCTGAACAAATTAGACATCTCTGCTATGTGATGCACAGAACCCGAAAGAACAAGATGCCATCAATGAAGTGTCCATCACAACTCCAAATAGTTACGCTCCCTTGGTTAGTACCAGTTTTGATTTTTGAAGGTTCAGAGATAATGTAATCTTTTGGCCAAACTAATCATTGTCTGAAATAAAACAAGCACCCCTTCCTGGCCAACACTGTTTGGGAGCTTGTCAGCCATGTGAGAGAACAACTGCACTCCCTGCAACAATGAGGAGAAGCCACCACCTCTCACATCCTCATGAACACCTGAATTGACAATGTGAAGGGAAAATGATACCATGAATGGGCATTGCCAACATTCTGCTACAGAGCAAAATTATTGCCTGTGTGCTGTAGAAAAATGCATGTGGAAAATGTGTGCTGCATATCCCAAAATACCATCCAATGGTCATTTTTTAACACCGCAAGATTTAGTGGCAAAAAAATTATCCTAAACTTTTCTCTTCTCATATACTTGTTGAGACTCCTTAGCAGTAAAGAATATGAAGAAGAATCCCGTTCTCTCGTGAAACATTTTTTATGTGTTTTTTGTACAGTATTTTAGAAACTTCTTCTACAGGTTCTTTGCTGAGTTAATATGTTCTTGTATTTGGGAGTAGAAGACAGTTTGTCAGAAAGATTTTCAAAGATTAAAAAGCAACTATTTTTCATTATCTATAGGACCCACTGGTTAGTGGTCATTCTCCTTCACTCCCTGTAGAATTTGATACATTCATCCTTCTCCTGCTGTCACAATCTGTAGAGATTACAAAAGCTCTTATCCAATGAGGCAGTTGATGCTACAACTGAAGATCGAGTTATTATCCTTTGTTTTGTCTGACTTCAAGCTGGTTTCCTAAACTGGGGCGGTCTCCAGAACGATTAAACGATTAACTTGCTGCAACTATTACTACTTGCAGCATTGACATCACTGACTAAATACTGTTTGAGATAAAAGTACTTAGCAGTAGCAAGAGCCTTAAAGACATTACCATCAGCCTGGAGTACCTAAATATTTTTTCTATGTCTATAGCCGTGTTCAGACTTTTTCATTCCATATTAAGGAAAAAACACCCTCAGCAATAATTGCTGCCTCATCGTAGATGAGGGTCAGCATCTCAATACCAGCAAAGGGTATAAATGCAATTGTTCAATCGAATAAAGGGATGTTATGTTAGCTTTACAAGATTCAAATGGTAAAGCTCCAGAATACAGGCGATGGATAGAGAACGATGCAAATGGGCATTGGAGCATGTCTGAGAAGGGGCGGGGCTTGGTGTGGAGTGGTGCAAGAGGAGAGAAAAGTGTGAAGCTGCTGCAGAGCTTTGAACAGAGGCATCTTGCATGGGGAGGAGACAGGGCAAGGGCTCCCTTGGATTTACTGAAGGGTTCTAAGCAGGGGACAACTGCCAAGATACACCACTTTACTTGTCAGATGGAGCAGCTCAGAGCAGAATTTCCTGCAGCTTTTAAAGACTACTAACGCTGCCATCTTTTTTTTAAAACTTCAAACGCTTTGCATTTTGCAAAGCTTTTGAACATTAAAATGAAATAACACAGTTGCAAGGTGGCCAACTTCTCAGTCATAGTCCAAGGGACCTATTTAGGAAGGTAAATTTACACGTGAGTAAATCTACAAATACAAATTTACTCTCGAACTTTGTAGTAAATGTACTACGGTTTGCTATTCACCATTTCCAAGTGTATATTTACTACAAAGTGTATACATACATGTTCCCACCCATTGAAACAGTGGCTGAAGCCAAATTCACAAGTGCAAAGATACTACTAGTAACTTTCCAACTGTAGTTGCAAGTCTCCTTCATTGAGGCACAGATCTCTCTATGTAATGTATAGAGAATTGTTTTAAAGTTTTTTAAACTTTACAAAAATATAGTAAAAACATTTTATGTTAAAAAGTAATGTAAACTTATCATATATATTTATTTTGAATGTAGAACAAAAGTAAAAAGCTACAGCACTGCTAACTTAATTTTGATTTAAAAACTGAATTAATTTAAATAAATTAAAATTATATTTATAAGATTTATTTAAAAAGCTCCACCAAAAATAAAATATTTATATTCATTTATTATGTATTCATATCAATAAAAGTTAAGTCTAAACCAATTTAAATCTGTTTCATTATTTAAAAATAATAATTTACATTTATTTTTAAATTGAAAAGTGATAATTGCATAATAAAATATTGTTTTATTATTGATATATTTTGTTTAAATGCTAAACTAAATGTATGTGTATTTCTAAAAAGTCAAAATAAATTGAATTATTTAACAATTGTTTCCTATAGGGACTTATTTTAAGTTCCAGCTTCAATTATGTACAATGAGAGGGTGTTGAGGTACTAATGGTTGGCCATATGTGGTCGTGTGTGGTGCTGGACCAACTCTATGTCTGAGCTGGAGTACATTTAAGTCTCTTTTGGGAACTTTTTGGTGGCAGCTGTTTTAGAAGTGTGGTTTGCAAATAAGAATGGGCCTACTCTTTTGTAGGGGGGTGGATGTCCCTCTCTAAACCTTTCCTTATCCCTCCCAGTCTTTATCTATGCCTGTTCCATACTAGGAGCATCACTGCAAAGTTCTCTGCCCTCCCTTGTGGCCATGCCATTTCTAGACACTTCAGGGCATATTTACTATTAGCTTATGCAACACAGTCAAGCAAGGCAAGCCGCTGCGAGGATGGGAGAGAGCTGAACTGCACCATATTTACCAATATATGGCACTGTTCAGCTCCCTCTAGGTGCTGGCACACTTCTGGCTTCCTAGCACTAACGCTGGCACCTTTGCGCTATGGTGCAAGTGTGCCTATATTATTGGCAGGATTGTTTTTGTTCATTAAGGAATAATTTCCTGCTCAAAAACAGTCCTTAGAGGCATATTCCTCTTTCTATGTGTGATGCAGGAAGTAACGAAGAGCAAAAAAGATACTTCTCCTTTTTAAGCCTCTAGGGTCGGCGCACCATTTAGACCCAACACAGTTTTCCAAGTCTTTGTGAATTTGAGTATGTGTCAAAATACATGGGTGGATGCACGGAGATGCACTTGCTCTACCCACATAATGCCTTCACTATGCAGGTCATGCGTTACTTTGTATTTACTAAAGCACGCAAAGCCACGCAAATCGACCTTGAGTGGCTGATTAAATGCCAAAATAACACAAAATCTTACCCTCGAGGGGTAAACAGGGGCCATAATCTTTTGACCTGTGGCAGTGATGGGAATGTCTCTACAGGACATGTTACATTTTATAATGGTTTGCAGTTTTTATGTGATACCTGTGGTACCCAGGAAGCAATATATCCTTCTCACATTAAAAAGGGCTAATTTTCCTCAGGTCTGCCCAGACCTTATTTACTTACAAATGCTTCGGGAGATATTGTACTGAATGTTCTTTCTTTTTTATAAGCTGCAGTTAGGTTTAGAAATAGTTGTGATTAATAGTCTTGGGTGTATAGGTCAATCCCTGTTTCTGTAATGCCTTTTTTTGTAACTGTCTTCATAGTTTTATTGGTGGTTTTTAAAACTGTTTATTTTTTTATATTTGTTTTTATCTATTTTTTAAACAACGATCATTGTAACATTTTGAGGTCGGCTTTTTAACTGATGTATATCTGATGTATATCTAATTATTTGTTGCACTTTTATGGATTTTATTTCTAAAGCCGATGAAAGTTTATATTCAATTGAACACAGAATATTAGTAAATCTGGGCCTTCTTCTCTACCTTCACCTTACATCTCTCCTCTTAGATGATTCCTTCACCATAGTTAAGTACACAGATATCGCTAGAACTAATGGTTACCTTAGCAGCACCATCACAGCTCCTGATGAGAATAATTGTTCAGATCACTTCTGAAACGCCCGTGAAAGTGACAATCCTCACTACCATTCAACTGCAGCTGTCGATTGCGACCAATAGCCACAAATGAGAGTTAACTGATGTTTAAAGGATGTAACCCTAGGGCTAGGGTGGTCGACCTCAAATCTGGGGAACTGGGGTCGAATCTCAACAACGACGCTCAACATCCTGTGATTCTGGGCAAATCACATGGGGGCATATTATCAAGCACGGCGTTAAAATTATCGCCGCTTTAGCGGCAGAAAACTGCCGCTAAAGCGGCGATAATGGGATTGATAATATGCCGCAGAGAATTCCAATAGAAGCCCATGTTGACACCAGAACCTGGGCTTCTATGGGAATTCTCAAGGGCATATTATCAAGCCCATTATCGCCGCTTTAGCGGCAGTTTTCTGCCGCTAATGCGGCGATAATTGTAACGTCGTTTCTTGATAATATGCCCCTTAATCTCCCCGTTCCTAACAAAAATGAATGTGTCCATCTGAACGAAACTCGTGCCCATGTAAAGCGCTCTGATACCCGATTTCTCGGGTCTAGTTCGCGCTATATAAAACAAAATAAAAAACTTATCTGACACTTCCTCTTATGGAAGAGCTTGGAACAAATTATCCAGTCCCTTTTGAGGACTCGCAAGATAACACTGCAGTGTAGATTTTTACATTCATAATAGTGGACGACCTGCAGTACTTATTTTTGTTTTTATATGATAGGTATTCATTACGTTTTGCCACCAGAAGGAATTTAGGGGCATATTATCAAGAAACGGGGTTAAAAATATCGCCGCTTTAGCAGCAGAAAACTGCCGCTAAAGCGGCGATAATGGGCTTGATAATATGCCCTTGAGAATTCCCATAGAAGCCCATGTTCTGGTGTCAACATGGGCTTCTATTGGAATTCTCTGTGGCATATTATCAAGCCCATTATCGCCGCTTTCGCAGCAGCTTTATGCCAATAAGTTGATTACTTTGGTCTTATTCTCTATTTTAAAAAACACACATGGACAACTAGCACGCGCAGTGTTTCCACGCGTCACCCACCTGAGTGAAGGTCCTGCTGAGCGTCGAACAGCTCCTGGAACCTCTGCTCGGATTTGAAGGCCCGGATTGTCCAGAGCCCTTGAAGTGAGGAAGACAAGAGGGAGAAGACCGGGCTTCGGGCTGCAAAGCAAACACGAGAATGACTGGGGGGTAAAGAAGCGGAACATAATCTGCCTCCGCTAATACACGTATTTTTATCATAAATGCCACATAACATTTGAACAAGCCTTCGTACACAGACTACTTACCGTTAAAGAGACGCAAATTAATCGTTCCCATCTTAAAATGCTCGAAAATTATTTATAGCACAAATAAGGTGAGGGGTTGTGAGCTTCTAAAAAGGGTCCACTCAGTAATGAATACATATATTATGTCAATCTACACAAACACACACACAGCTGGCAATTCGGACTTCAAGGCCCTCATTACGACAGGGCTCAAAATAAATGTCCGTTAATGCCCTCAACTGGATTTATTGTTACCGGAGGTCCCATTAATTTCAGAGGGGGAGATAACAGGAGGAAATATGAGTTTTTGGGACAATAACATGCAGACAGGGGCGTAGACTGGGGTGGGGGGATTCAGATTTTCCAACAATTACGCTGACATATCATGTCAATCATTACATGGGAAGCAGGCATGAGGGGGGCTTGTGGGGCAGTGGAAAGGAAAGGAGTGCGGATTGTGAGAGGTACTTACAACACAGTATTTTGTAAAATAACCATGTTTGAAGACTTTCAAAACAGAGAGTTTATGTGTGTGTGTTTTTGGGTGACTGAAAAGCCACGGTGAAATCCGACCGAGACCTTATCATGCCCGACTGAAAGCTGTACCCAACTATTTATCTATTGGGGCTGTAACAACCCAAGCACCCACCCTGAAGCTACGCCCGTGCATGCTGGGAAATCGGCCTTACCATAGTGATTTCCATATGTCCTCCTCTGCATTCCACTTAGACTTTAGCTGTGCGAATGAGGCTAACTCTCCAGGTGGAATAACACTAAGGAAAGGATTTGCTGCCAGGGCTGGCTCTGGCACTGATGGCGCCTGGTGCGAGAATCCTTTTTGGGTGCCCCCCCCCCCCATTACCTCCTTCTCCACTAATTCCCTCATTACTAGTCTCCAATAGTGCCCCTTATTTCTCCATAGCTCCTCTCTGACATTCATTTCATTTGTAGCGCTACTCACACCAGTGTAGGGCGTTGAAGCACTTTATATCGAACAACTTATACAGAGACCAAGAATCATACATGTGTAACTCAATCTATAGAAAATGTTAAATAAAACAATGAGGATTATAAGGTGTAGGAATCACGTCATCCACACCTGTAGGCAGTATATTTTAAGAGAGTTTGGTCTGAAGAAGCACAAAACGTACCCCATTGGTTGTAGTTGGCTTTACCAATAAGAATTTATTTCTACCCCAAAAACCCTCTTTAGCAACATTAGGATAATTGAAGACTGTGGGATAATAAAACATAACGTTCTAACCTATACCATGCAACTCTTTGATGACAGTTCATAGATCACTGTTCTGTATTAGGATTGTAACTTATGAAATGCAAGTAACAAAAGGATGTCTGTGACAAAAGCAGTAACCCACTGTGCTAGCCACACAAAATACAATTCTGTGATCTGCATGGTACACGTTCTTTGCAGGAGGCATACCAACCTTCTGCACTACCTAATGATGAGTTAAAACTACCACTAGACAAAACTGATCTCTCTCCAGCAGGAACATTAATCACGTGCTTTATCTTGACATTTTTAATATTGCCCAAGATCTGCTGGACACACATGGAACTGTGCATCAGGTGCTTTTAAAAGCTTACGTTATTTCTACACACAACGCGCCCTAACCTCAAGGTCAGCGCCAGGTGCACGTGCACTGATTACACCGCCTTTTCCTTGCTTTGTCACTGCGACAAATCATCTGTACTTTTTGCACACTTCACTGACCTCAAATACAGGTTTCTTACCACTTCTGCAGAAAGGGTGTTACATGCATCTGCTGGACCCTCAGTAACTGCTTTCTCTCCAGTACATTCTAAATTCTCAGAACTCTGTGAGTGTTTCTGGTGTGTCTAGTGGCATAGCTGGGCCATGGACATTAAGGGAAGCATGGGTTCCCCATGACCTCCAGATGGGTAGTGAAAAAGAGCTATAATTGGGGTGCCTTGGGCCCTCATCCCCTGAGCTGGAAGCTATGTGGTTACTGCAATAATGCAAGCTATGCCCTTGAGTTTGGGCCAAGTGATATACACCAGACTCATGGAGCTACCACCACGTCACGCACCAAGAATAACTAGAGCTGCTGTGCTCCTCATGTTTAACAAGCATAGAGGACTTTTCTTACTTCTGTATCAGAGATTTGATTTGAATGATTCCTCCTAAAATTTTTGGCATGTTTACGGGAACCCATTTGTGCTCATGAAGCATGTATGTCATGGATCCACTTGCACACTGCCCGTACCGACTGTGTCATGATAAAGCCTGGGCGACAATGATGGTGCAGATCCTCACAGCTGTAAAAAATGCCCCTAAATATGGCACCAGCAGAAGATGTTTAACTCAAACAGCAATGGACTTGAGTGCTGGAAGCGGTATTTTTTACAACATTTTAACAGTATGCCTAGCAAACACAAATTGGCTATAGGTATAGAATCAAACCAGCATATCAAGTACCAATAGCTTCTATGAGTAGGTTCACAACAATAGAAAGATGAGTGTGAGGGGAGGTAAGAGAGGAGCAAGGGAAGGTGTATTGGAGGCCAGTTACCTTCAGGACCGTCAATATGCATTATAATGCCACAAGGTGCTACCATGTATGGGTCAAATGGGGACAAATATTCAGTCTTCAACTATATCCTAATGAAGGATATCATGGGGCTTGGGAAGGTATTGGAACATATGATGGGGTCTGTAGCTATGGCCAGGGTTGGGTAGGCACACCACTTTGCTTCCTCCTTCACATCCAATGTTCTATGGGCCAAAATCTCTAAAATGGACTTCATGGCCAAGTAGATGTGGGGGAATGGAGGTACAGTATGAAATCCATACATTAAAGTTACACCTAAAACTGTGGTACTAATGGGGCAGAGGGGTGAAACCATCGCAGGAATCAGCGTGTACTGTCTTGTGAGTTAGAGATGATGGAACTCTTTTGGTTCCTGACGGACTCCGTAGAACAGTGATGTAAGAGTGTGAGTGATAGAATTCATGATGTGGAATGTTCAGCTAATGGTTACACACTGAGGAATAATGACATGTAATACCAAGCTCCATGTGCACCTTGGTCATTTGCATGTACTCGGGCTGGGGAGGATGCTACAACTAGTGATGAGATATGGAATTCTGTAAACCCTGAAACCCGAAGAATGAAGAGAGCTCTACCTGAAATTTTCCCATGGTCTAGCAAACAGCTTGTGAGCGCCACGTGTGCCTCAGTCAAAGTGAAAATCGACGTTTGACATATGTGGTGTTAAAGCGCCATTCCAATCAGTGCTAGGCTTGTGAAGAAAGTGAAGGCCTTGCAGAAAGTTTGTTTGTTGTCGGCTAGAAATGTTCTAGTAAAGTCAAGACAAGGGACACTGTACCACAGCCTAGCACTGAGCCGCCATTCATACAGTACGGCAACACTAAAGGCAGCAACAACCAGTTACAGAGAAGCACCTAATTCAATGATTGCCGAGTGCAAAGAGGCACTAAAAGCAGAAAACATTTCTTAGACAAAGAAATACTAAAGGCAGTGACAGCCTGGTATGGAAAGTGCAACGAGCGGCAACAGCCAGGTGCAAATGAATGCTATGAGTAGAAGCAGATAAATGCAAAGAAATATTAGAGGCGTCGACAACCCGATATATAGAGAATGCGATCACACTTACTAGAACCTGAGCAAAGAGAGCCATCTGACCTCAGCACCAGGCACCACAACTCAATCAAAAGCCCATGGATTGTGCTTGCAAGGCTGGTGAATCACGTCGGACCGACTGAAAGGCCGTGAGTGACGGTTGGAATAGTGACATTTTCTTTTCCAATGGCTTCTGAAAAGAGTGTCAAATACAGCGCCGCTGCCTTCTTGAAACCACCCCCTCCCTCCCTTAGATACGGTCTAAAAAGCAAAATATTGGAGACAGATGGACAACCTGGATCGAAACCTTCAATGATTTCATTGTTGCGCGGGAAGAAGTAAATGACAAAAAGATCATTAAGTATTTGAAGAATTTGGCAGGTGAAAGAGTAAAAGAAGTGATCAAAAATAGCACATGGTGGTGAAGTGAGGTACCCTCAGATCAAAGAGGACCTAAACACCAAGTTTAATTCAATGCCAAATGTTGACTATGAAAGGTATATTTTCAACCAAGAAAGACAGAAAGCTTATGAAACAATGAATGAGTTTGTAGAAAGACTTGATTCGCTCATCAAGCATTGCAAGTTCAACGAGTTCAATGATGAATAGGTCATGTGTCTTATAGTAATAGATGGTTCTCTCTCCAGTTCTTTCAGACAACGTATGCTGAAACCTTGGTGCCACACTCATATTGACAAGTTGTACCTTACCCCATAAAGTTAGCTATAGACTCAAACTGTTTTTCAAAGTCTGCCGACATCTTAGTCAACAGAGGTAAGATTTTGCCCAGTACCTTGTTTTTCAGGCTTTGGTTGATTAAAATTTGTAGACTGAGTGGCATTCATCAAAATGAGTGGTAGTCCAGGACTGTTCTAGTTGTAGATCTGGACACTGGCAGTGCTTCACTTTTGAAACAGTTAATATGGAATCTCAAGATAAGGGAGAACTTCTTGTTCAAAGACAAGATGTGAGGGATAAACATTTTTGGATCAGAAAGAGTCTGCAAAATGTTGTCAAAGTACACGAAATTCTTCAGAGGACCTGGCGAAGTAATGTCAGTAACAGCAGATCCTGGCAGCCAATTTTTCAAGAGCCATAAGAAACAAGCAGTGATAAAGGGCATCCCTTGCATGTACCCCAACAGCCAGGAAGTGTATCAACAAGAAAGCCAATTCAGGCAATCTGGGCCGAGGGGGCCTTGTATAGTCAGTGTATGTTACTATTAGGTTCTCTAGGGGTCTATAAATGTAGCTGCACTCTGAATGATCAAACACTTTTTCAACATCAAGAGAAAGGGCTACCTTCTTGTCATGGTTTTTCTAGACTTACCACAGAAGATAGAAAAGAGTCCTCATCTTAGTACCTTAGGATCTACCAGGTTGAGGTCTGTACAAAAATGTCCTAAATGTTCAGTATTCGGGAACACTTTGCACAATAGCTGCAAGATTTTGGGTTTATTGGTCTTCTAGTACTCAATAAAGAACCTATATCCTTTAAAATATAGTGTGACATGGCGGATATGCATTTTGCATAACTACGTGTAATTCTGTCTATTGTGCCGTATTTTCACATAATTACGCTAAATTATGACATTTTCACACACCTCTAATTTAGACATTGCTATCTGCCTACAGCATTTAGTCAAAAAGTACATACTCTTCGTTATCCAGAAGAAAGTATGCAAGATATGCATGCGGTTTTCTCTGGTAACATATATGTATACATGTTCATACACCATGTCATGCAGGGGGCACTACATAATCAAGGTCAAATTGTAAAAGGACTTAATTATGGTTTGATATACTGCCCTCAAAATTAGACATGATACTATCTTTGTAGGGGTATGGTTTAAGCTGTCAATCATTGTGGATGCACAATACAACTCCGTAATCCCTATCATGGGAATGTAGGTGCCTACACACATCTTTGAGTGAATGGTCCTCAAGTAAAAGGTCCTGATCCATAGAGCGGCCCATGTGTGTTTTACTTGACCTGTTCAGGACTTGATCAGTAGTCATCTTCCAGTTGCCACCCACAATCGTTGTGTTTCTGTCAAACTCTGAAAGTTTCCTGGACAAGAGCAAGAAGAAGGGTAGTTGGTGGTCGTTAGGAGAGCCCACTCTCAAGACTGAACCATGCACAGAGAGTTTGTCAAACACATAGCAGACCATACTGTCCATACAGACCCTTTGAACAGTTTCAGGTAATGATTTTGTGATTAAAATAGCCAGCCAACCATTTTTATAATCAGCAGAAGTTGATGACCATGATTGGGACTCTCTTCATTGCAGGCACAGAGTGGTTTGCCCACCAGTCCTTCATGAGTTTAGCTGCCTCAGAAGGGAACAGTAAGAGAGGTGCAAGAGAGTATTTTACATTTGATGTAGTGAGTCAGTTGACTTTTAGAGAGATGCATTCATCTCTGTGAGCCAGGTGCATGGGTTAGCAATTACAGTATTTCTGTGGAGAGTGAATGCCCAGTGTGGGCCATCTGATAAGAATCTCTGGGCTTAGAGTGCACGATGGGACTCCACTCCAGGAGCACCAAGCAGGAGATCTCTCTAGGTATAACGGCATTGAGCAGTCTGGACAGTATGGGGTACTGGGAATTTCATCTGCAGAAGAGGCATTTGCAGGAGCAATGGGCAAAAGGGACAGACAGACAGTGATCATTGAAGGACAGCGAGGGTAGTAAGTAAGATAAGATGGGCAATGGGGTGAAAGGAAAATAGGGACACTACTCCACTCGAAAGACTGATAATGCGAGGTGACTGCTGACAGATGAGAACACTCATTCTACAGAGAGTAACGGTAAAAAAAAAAACATAATTGTAAAAAACATCAGAGTAAATCCCTTTAATAATAACTTTAGACAGGTGAGTTGAACACTCAGGGACAATCATTCCGCTCTCACTCAGAAATCAAGGGGACGAATCACAGTAGAGGGTGTAGGGAAGAGGACCCACAAAGTAAGTCCCCACATTTGCACAATAATTACATAATATCACTGAATTCAACTTTCTCAACATATCCCGACTGTAGGAAGGTAGGATCCTTCTGCATGGTTAACCCCACTTTTTGCCTGGTGCTAAACTGCTTTTGACCAGTCTGACTGGGCTCCTGCTAATCAGGACCCCAGTCTATCTTCTTTTTCCCTTAAATTGTTATGTTCAGTACTTAGGTACATCCCAAATTGGATACTGGGGTACCCTTACAAGTTCCAAATACATATTTTTTATAAATACCTTGTGTGGTTCTTTTTCACACAATCTATTCTATAAGATTGCATTCTGGTAAAACAAGCTGCTTTACACTCCTTCTGGACTAAGCCTGAAGGCTGCTCTCCATAGCTACCACTTAGAGAGATTTTTAAGGTTGTCTAAGATCACTTAAATCACCATAAGGGTTATCTGGACTGGTGCAGGGTGCACACTTACATTAGTGGACATCATATACCAGGCCAGCTTCTCACACCGACATTCTCACATCTGCTCAATCCTTTGGAGTGTCCACAGCTGCTCGCCCAGATTAGGCATTCTGCTACTTTGGTATGATTGTTCCCTGGAGCATCCAAACATCTTTTCAGAGAGTCTAGTCTGGTTTGGCAATTTCATTGTGGGTAGACTTGATCTCTGCATTCTTATCTGCTGTACTCCCTTGGACAGCCATTAATGATACTCTGATGAAGGTGAGTTCCTGTAGGATCAAGTCTATAGTGTCATCTGCCGTGGTGAAAGGCTATGAAGTCAACAGGTCTTTTCTTGGTTTGCCGGAGAACTACCACCAAAAAGTAGTTGCCTTTGGGGTTTCTGAAAAGGACATTAGGAGGTACAGTGGGCTTTAGACACTTGATCACCCTGCCTTCTGTCCAGGGAGCACACCAGCCGGGAGTGATCTCCTTATGGGCTGGTGTGGTCTCAGATAGTCATATAAGGAAGGTCTTCTGCTCCCACATCATTGGAGAGGATTAAAACAAGGGTGCTGCATCAAGAAACCACGCAATGGGGCACAATGGCACCCACAGTTATGAACAGAAGTAGCAGCAGTGGAATGAGAACTCATTATCTGCCTGGTTTCTGAGTCAGGAAGTCAAACCTGTTGGTATAATGGGTGGCGCCTCAGACATGTAGCAGGTCCTGGGATCTTTCTTTTCTTAGCCCAAATCTGATTCAGACCAAAGGAAGAAAGCTGTGGATCTACAATAGGACACCACTTACTGGTCATAGTAATTCAGGATTAGTCAACAAAGCTGTTGCAAGCCCTAGGTTCTCAACTCGTGAAAAGGAAAAAGGCCCCTAGAGTCAGCAGTAATCATATCTTAATCGAATGCACTCTATCATTTATTGTATCTGCCCCAGAGGTGGTGTTTCATGTCTTGCATAGGTTTGTATGTTTAATGCTGTTTACAGTATCAAGAGGCGGGCACTGGCTGTCCTTTGCTGTCCCAGTGCTGCACAGTCCCTTGTGAGTTGGTGTGTAGTTGTATACTTGTTCCCTGCCCTTGCCATCGCTTCATCAAGGGTCGGTAAATCGGACCTCATTTTTTTCAGGACTGTGCTACTGTCTGGAGGTGGGCAGCAGCACCTCCTTATGTCTCTACTGACACTCTCTGAAATAGAGCAGACTACAAGTGATGTCCATACCGCCGAACAATTGTTGTCCCCTCCTAATACAGATCTCTAAGATCATCTATTGGGCAGGTAACCCCAATCTGGACGGGTATGCCGTTAGGCGCTGCTACATGCTTTCATGACTCAGGCCCAAGTTAGATGGCTCAACAAGCAAAAGTGGGGTTTGACGGATTTACTCCACTATATCTTTAGCATGAGGTAGGTGAATCCTATACGTTTGGAATGCTGGCAATCAGCTACAGTCACCTCCCCTTCAGTTGGTCATTGCTGCAGGTATGAATTGTCACAATGAATGGAAGTGGATGAGTGGCGGAGTCGGTCAGAACATTATTGAGTGGCTGCCATCTTAAGCGTTGTCACAGTCTCTCTGCCAGGTCTATCTTAAAACAGCAGGCTAAAGGACGTTTGCACCTCAGAATTTAGCTGATTGTAGGTTCCAGAGACTCAAATGAGAAGAAGCAGGCCATGTCTCTCATTACAAGATACAGACTCATCTAAATTTGGCCATAACAAAGGTTGCTTCACTAATCGAGATTATGAGTTACGTTGAAAATTCCAACTCATGATTTTATTCACCTGGACATTTCACTAGGGAAATCCTGAAGAAAGATCAAGCTGAAAAAATTTCCAGAAATTTGGGGAAACCTGCGGAATTATGTTAAAGCAAAAAGTCACAAAGTTATCCAAAAATGTAAGAGTAAAACACTCATAATGGTCTAGTAATGTTACACCTTGTTTTCATCAATTCCCATTCTATCTGTAAATTGGGATTTGAAATAACATCACAACCACTGATATCTTTGGAATGAAGGCCTGAAAGTTACATGGCCATCCTAGATCATTTTTACTAGACCAATTTACTTGTCATTGCCCTATTACCAACCACTTAACCCACTTACTAGTAAAACCAAAATTCTAATAGTATTTAGGCAACCATCTCTTCATGAGGTCTAATGATGAAGCATTACTAAAAGATTGTTTTTAAGAAAAGACGTCTCAAAAAGATCTTCGGTAACCTCTGCCTAGACTTCTATGTATCAGTGGTTGGCACGTGACTTAACACAATGCTTAAATGTACCAATTCACTGGATTTGAGTCACTCTACATACCATCTCACCCACTTATAAAGATCCCTCAGCTCTTCTGGGAGACTTCTCGCTGTTTTGAAATAAATACTTTTTATGTCCCCGATACTGAAAACCTTTACTGCCTTATACTGTCAACCTAAAGCTAGTGACGTTTCTATTGGAAAACATCGTTTACATCGTAGTGTTTACACCGCAATACCTTTACACCGCGGGTATTTCAACGCAAGTCATTACAATGACTTGCGCTGGATAACCTAAGGAATAGTATGATTTACTATTCCAACACCTTCCCTACTGTACGTAGACTGGAGTTGGAATAGTTAATCATACTATTCCTAAGTCCAGCGCCCTCCAGCGCAAGTCATTGTAACGACTTGCGTTGTAATGCCTGTGTTGTAAAGGTATTGCGGTGTAAACACCGTGATGTAACGTCATATATTCGTTTCTATTGAGTTACAAATTCCCAAGCATGAAGAGGTATTCATTTACTTTAAGAGAAAAGCACTCCATTTGTCCTCTTGAAACTCTTTACCAACCTCAAAAACTCTTCACAATGGCATCTTAGTACCTCAACAGGAGAAACAATGGATTCTAACAGTAAGGCCTGAAAAGCCGGACCCCCATTTGCATCCACCTTTGAGCACATCACACCAACTTTGTCCTTCAGGAATGCTATAAGACTCTGCCTTTTACCAATTCCAATTTAGCTCATGCTAACCAAAGGTATCTGTACACTGGTCAATGGCAAAGAAATGCGTCTAAACGCACCTCTTGAAAAAGGTTGATGTCTGAACAACGTTAAGAAAATGCACTGTGGTATAGTCATGTGTTTAATGTGTTTTATATTCATGCTCATTCTGTAATGACATAGTAAATGTTCCAGGATGACATTTCCAGGTTTCATGAGAATGTTGAGACCAGGGAGAGAAAAAGAGAAGCCATTGGACCTGGATTTCGTCTCCTGGGTTCTGTTATGTACAGCTTGTGTTCATTCTTATTTGGTCAATAAACTTATACTGATTAACATACTGGTGACTTTATGGTCAATTACACCTCATGCACCTTACACCCCTCTATAAAATAGTGTCTGTGAGACATTTATGGAACAAATGCCAGATTTCCAGGGGCTTGCTAATAGGGAAATCTGTAACACTAAGCAATACAATATCAGTTCTACTACAAAACTGTCTCTGAAGAGGTGGCATCTACCCAGAAAACAGTTCTATACCTCTGAGCGGTCTATTCATGCTGATCTCTGTCATCCAGGTGGGTAAGAGCCTTTGTGTCAAGCCTTTGTTCCCGCCTCCTCTGCCATCTTACCCACCACATGATGGTGCCCCAACTGCCTCGCATCGTTTGTCCATGGTAAGCAGTCTTTCCCTTCTGGAAAACGGATCTCTGTGAATCTGGCCAGCTATCTTCATCACTGCTTTGAGTAACTGGCTAGTGGTGGGGTACACCCTGGTGGTGGAATGATGAGTTATGCTCAGACCAAACTGTGCTGAAGCTCACCTGGTAGAAAACAACTGCCCAGCTTACAAGTGCAACTCCTATGTGTTGCTGGAGAAAAAGCAAGGCAGACTTTTAACTTTTCCTTCTGTTGAATTTGCACGCACATCCCTGTTGATGTAGGAGATAGTATTCTTTGGATTGGAATGCCAAGCATTTTTAAAGATACTTGCCTACAGGTTTTAAATCTTGAGCATGGTTAATCAGAATGTGCTAGAATCTCTCCCTCTTCATTCCCAGGCCTTAATAAATCCAATAATCTCTTAATAGTGAAATCCCAGACTCATCTCCCAATGACTGAGCAAGGCTTTATTTGCAAGCATCAAAGAACATATGCCTCCAGTACCATTGTCGTACACAGAAATATGATTAAACAGTAGAGAACATTAATTTCAACTCAGCTTCCTATGTGTACCGCCTTCCTCATGGACTGTTGTCCCCCAAGAGTCACCCCCCTAGGAGGTCATGCACATTTAATTTGTGGATCACAAGCCTACCCTTGGCTGCCTCTGGATTGGACTGTAGCTAGCTATTCTGAGCATACTGTTCCTGACATAAGTCATTTTAATGATCATCCATTAGAAGGAAAAGGTGGCAGGGCGGTTCTTTTTGTGAACTCTAGATTGTATGGTATGACTGTGACGACATAAGAAGAAATGGAGAGATGTTAGAAGCAATAGCGAATTTAACTGGAATAGCTTTGGGACTAGTAGCAGAACAGCTAGATACGCATGCCAAAAAGCTGATCCAAAATAGAATGGCTATAAATTACCTTCTATCGGCCAAAGAAGTGGTCTATGAATTCACAGGGACTCACTACTGCACCTACCTTACCAACACTTCCCCCAGTATAAACGAGCAAATTGATGATATTAAGGGTAATGTGAAGAAACTGCCGGATATACAAAGTGGCCCCAACCTGAATCCAAATGACATGATGGCGTCTCGGGGGGGGGGGGGGGGGGCATGCAGATATTTGAGTCTGTCGTTGGTATCATTCTAAATGTGGCTGTCATTTATTTTGCTATCCGATTAATCTTGTGCATCATTTTCAAAAATAAAGGCACTGTCAATACTTTTACACGTGCTACTTTTCAGGATGACGAGGGAAGTGATCATGATGAAATGAAAATAAATGGTGAGATTGTGTTGTATCGAATTCATGTAAACTGTCATTTTTACTCTCAGAAAAAAAGGGACAAGAAACATATTCAAATCATGCTGCATTATACGTACATATATTCATGGAAAGAAATGTTAGCAAACACACACACATATATATAATCACAAATGTATTCACTGTTAATCAAATATGAATACTATTTTCTATTTGTTTGAAGTCACACATAGTATTTATTGAATTAGCCGAAAGCTTTCAATAACCTTAGTGGGCCCAGGAGCCATAATGCCCTGTGCTGTATATTACACATTTTAAGCAAGCATAACCTCATTTTCAAACTTGGCAAAGGGAAGCAGAACTCCGTGAGAAGAATGGAGCCAGTTCTTTTGGATATGAATATCTCCCCTTCGTGGCCATCCCGTACTTCCATGAGGGTCAGATCCTGGCACCGGACCACTAGCTAAATTTCAGCTGAGAACAACAAATTCCTATTAGATGGCCATGCTACAGTGACTTGAATGGAGAGAAACTGTATGCCTACTAGGTCAAATGTACATGTTTTTTTTTAGCTCATAGCTCCAGCTTGAGCAGTTTCCAGCAAGCCCCCTGGTCAGATGAAATGAAAATTGTGTTTGGATACTATGCTTTGCAGCCTGCTACTTTGTGTTAAACTCTAGTTGGACTTTACGCTTCTTGGTGTGTTGTGTTGTTTTTTTTAACAAGTCCTTCTCTCAGGAGTCAGAGCTGCACCAGGAGAGATGTTGGAAGGCATGACATCTGCATGACAAAGTAGCCAATAGAAAAATAAATAACATACTTAGAGGTTGCAATTTTTTTCTGGATTATTGCATTGGCTGGTAAATTCTCAACAACACAATCTCTTCTTCCCTGTCGGTGAATCTCAGAATGTTCCCTGTGGTGCGGTAGAAGTACAATATGTGTGAAACTAAGAATAAAGAGCTTAGGTATTTGTACTTTTTACAAGATTAGTGTTAGTTCTTGCGATAACAAGCAGCACTAAGGGTGTACCAGTACAGCTGTCACATTAAATTAAGGGAATTGAGTCTAGAGTACTCCATTGATGCTCTTGGGAAGTTATGTAAAGTTGAGAAACTGAAAGAGTATGTAAATACCCAAATAGGAGAGGGCAAAACTTTACTTTCCATTAATTTACTCTTGAAGCACTCCTTCAAATTTCTTTGAGTTACTCCTAGTTGAGTGATAATTCTTGAGCTAAATATAGGATTGCTGCATAACATTAATACCGCTATGGTACTGAACGTGCTCCATACTACCAACCTTTTTCACTCAAATGTCTATGGAGTTAGAAGACACCAGGGGTTAATATGAAAGGTCCAAAGGACCAACACAACTGACATTACTGGTGTAAAACCAGTCTGTTGGTACCAAAATTACCTAGAACTAGATACTATCAGGACACACTTGTAAATCAAGAACACAGAGGAGAGCCAGTCATCAAGCAGACAGAGAAAATGTTGGCCAAAAATAGCATTACCCCAAGTGCTGAAAGAAGATGTGGTGATCACACTAGGTTTCTATGTTAGAATTTTCTAAACTTAAAACCAACTACGGAGCTTCCCACTATTTGTCAGATCGCTGTAGGCTGTGGCAAAATCTCAAGCGAACAAGAAAGTGAGCAAAGTCCAATGGAGAATACCTAATTACTGTTCAAGCTGGTCTTGTAAACAATTATCTGGATAATCTTTGATTGTTAGCAGATTTGTTTAAGGTTAATGCACACTATGTTTATGTTTTGTAAAGCGCAAGGCTACCCGAAGGCTTCCCTCTGCTGGTGAGTACGGTGCTGAGAGTAGGGCCTCTAGTACATTAACGGGGAAACAGCCATATCTTAAGTTTCTTCCTGAAGGAAAGTTCATTTTCCAATGCTCTGAGACTAGGTGGAAGATTGTTCCACAACTTCGGTACTACGTGTGCAAACGATCTTCCTCCCCATCTCATCCATTTTTCCCTGGTTGTACTGAGGAAATGAAGATGCGAGGATCTCAGGTGTCTAGTTGGAACATAAGTGGTTACCAACTCTCTGAGCTTTACTGGGCCCTTGTTATTTATGGCTCTATGAGCAATACAGATACTTTTGATTATTTGGAACCAAATTTGGATAGACTCTCTTATGGCTGTTATATGTGCTTCATGGTACCTTAGGTGACCTACAAATAGGTGACAAAAAAGCTCTCTCTCAAAGGCTTATGGACACAATTCCACCTTTGACTCTTCCCTCTCTCACCACAACCACACACTAACGTAAGTTACCTTTGAGCATTCGTTATGAACTCGGCACACTTGTTTTGGAAGGTACTAATACTATGACCAATTGCTGAACTACAAAACAGAGAAGGCAACAGTCACATAAACCGAGAACGCAACAGTCACGTAAACAGAGAACGCAACAGTCACGTAAACAGAGAACGCAACAGTCACATAGGATGTTTTACCATGAAAACTCAGTGAAAGGGAAGCTTTATCGGCCATCAAGGCTATCTAGTTTTCCTTCCTTGTGTCTATAAATGCATCAAAAAAACACTTGCAGTGACATTTTTCATAGGCCATAAAAGTCAGAATTACTGGCATATTCTCAAATCTAATGTTTCATGGAAAAATATATTTTTATTGGTATGGTTTCTGTTAACAGATGCACCATTGACACGTACTCTTTGACCTACTGTGCTATTTTTTCTTTAATAAGACAAGTTTCTCTACCACAGATCTGTACATTTGCAGGGAGATTCAGCATTATTGCTGCATGAGTTATCTGGCAAACCCGCAGGAAATAAATACCCCGGAGCGCCAAGGCTTGCTTCTGCTGACTGCCGGCACAATAGGCAAAGAGAAAGGACAAACGCTGTATGGGCCTCACCTGAAAACAGACTCTGAACCGAACGCTTAACAGCCTGTCTGCTCCTTTTGAGCCCTTTAACTTAATGTCATGCAATGTTCACACACACACATAAAAGCGGCGCACAAAGGGCCAAGAATTGGCTATGCCTATCAGCGGGAATGACAGTTTTACAAAGGGAGCATTTTAAAGCCTTTTCAAGCTGCTGTACCTTTTCCATTTTTTTTCTTTTAAATATTTTATGAATCGGAGACCTTTCTTTCATGGGGGAAATAACTGTCACTTAACATGGTGTGAACAAAATGCAACATGACAGCTATCACATTTTAAAGGGGACATGCCTAATTCCTCTCAGACAACTAGTAGCAAGTCCAATGAACACCGCCGATGTATATACTTTACTTGCCCTGTTGTGTCTGTAGTAGAATTAGTTCCCCTGGCTTTCTTTCCCTTGCCTGTGCAGCTGCGGGAGGCCACACTAATTTTGGGGCCATTATGAAAGCACATTCTAGTATCTATAGAGATTCTCTGCTCAACCCCTCCACACTTGAGCATAGGGACTCAAACGTGCAGCATGAGTAATGGGCAACAATTATATCACAACAGTACACTAGGACAGTGGTTCGTAACTTGGGCTCCATGGAACTCGGGGGTCATCGATGTATATTCAGGAGGAGTGACACAGGGTAGAAAATTAAATTAAATATTATCAGAACAAACGACACAGATTTAAAAAATGCCAAACTGCAAATTTCAAAAGACTGTGTAAATATGAAAAAATGGAAGTTAAACACTGGTATGCACTGATAATAAAGCATACATTAAGAGGGAATAAGTTAAAGTGATATCCTAGAATTTAGCACATTGCTTTGACTTTCAGAAATAAATTAACATTTTGAAACGCTCCAACTTTCCCATTCATTAAAATTAAAATGTTGATTCTTGTAAATGTTTTAGATTGTAAAATAATTACAATATTGTATTTCAGCATTTGATAATTTGTTCAATGTATCAAGCCACAGACAAAGGGTGATGGGGTGGGTGGAGGGAATGCAGGAGTGGTCGCATCGAAGGGGGGATTGCGTTGCGTGGGAGGGGATTATTACTAATATATAATATATAAAAAACTGATCTGAACCCGCCTCCTGCGTCACGTCGCCCCTCCTCTTCCTGGTCCCAGCAGCCCCTGGGACAGACTCCCATTCAATCACCGTGCTCCAGGGCAGAGCAGGGATTTGCATGAGTGGGCTGAAAACTTCTCCGCTCAGGTAATGTAGTCTGTGGGGTTTCTCCAGCCCGGCTGCACAATGCAGCTAGGCTGGAGAAATCTAAGAGCGTATGTGTGTTTTGGTCGGCATGAGACGGCCGGCCAAAACACATATGCACACTTAGGAAGAGCACATAGCATTCCTCTTCCACCTCCCATGCCTAGGCCCCGCCCCTCCCTAACGCTGTCTCACACTCGGCAATGAAATATAAAATGATGCTGGAACATTGTTTTATTTTTCATTTGCTGACTCCGAGCCAGGCAGTGGGGCGACGCTCTTTCACCATTGCAGAGGAGCTGACACTGCAAAGTATACTTCTTTCTGTATTTTTGTGTATTGTCTTGAGGTTCAAACAGTAGAAAACGGCAATGCTGGAACTACAGCTTCCAGTAGTAAGTTACTGGTAGTACACAGAAATCAAAAGGTTAAAAATTGCTGCACTAGGAACCCAGGTTTCAGACTGATGAGGGTGAACCTCTAACCTGCTGTCTGGCCTAGTGCTGTCTTGGAATGTAGGATGAGTATGTTCCGAACATTTGCTAGGTGTAGACATTCTGAAGTAGTGGGAGTTTTTGGAAGTTTCGTCTCAGAGACCTAATGCTGGCCTGCTGGTTGAATACCAGTCTTGCTTTGTTTTATCCTCATTTACATGGACTTATGTTCCAATATTCGAATCTTTATTGTTCTTCCACTGGGACACCATCTTCATAGCACTTATAAGTTGTTTTGGGAACAGAGGGACCTTTTCACAAACTGCATTTTAAAATACATTTAGTAGTTCTACGATATTCCCACTAACATACTACAAAATGCTATTCACAAACCTATGTGCGAAGGTTCTGCCTATTCTATCTTTTTCTGTGGGGAGATCGATGACCTGACTGTGGTGTCTCAGCACACACAAGTGTACATTTTAGTGGTAAATGTGGAAGGGACAGAAGGGAGTGGATGGAAAATAGGGAACAATTCCTACAAAGGGGAAGCGATTAAAGGAGGAGTAGGGAGAGGTTTAGGGGGGGACGTGCACTCACCCACAAAACAGTTATCTAATTCCTATTCACAAATTACATTTCTTAAAGTTACTATAGCCAAAAAGTACTCAAAACAGTTGTAAATGTACTCTAGCTCAGAGCTGGAATAAGTTCAGCATCATGTATGGTAAACCAGTGGCCCTGGAACACCCTCCCATAGAAAACAATAGAGCCAGGAACTAAAATAAATCCTTTAGGAAATAATATTACATTAAATTGTTCAAACTAGTTAAAAATATAAATACATTTTATTTAAGATTAAAAAACTTACCTAAAAATAAAGCATTTTTGGTATTTAACATATTTTAATAAACCTTTTTTAATTAAAAAGTTTATGTAACTTTTTTTATTAAAATATAATTACATTTCTCTTAATTCTATGCATCACTTTTAATAATTTTCAATCATTTAACACATAATAAAAAGTATAATTTTTTTACTGGAGGTGGGAATTTATTTTCCTACAAATTTCAGACAAATAGTTCCGATTTAATGTAATATAATCAAATTAATTACATTTTTTAAAATAAAGTTATTCATCCTTTAACTTTATTACTGTTCTATAATTAGAATATATCTATAAAATGATGTAACAATAATATTTTACATCCAAATATTTTCTCTAACAGTTTTTAAGCTTCATACACATTCAAATTTTTCCCTATACTTTGCCATGTGGAGATCTACGCCCCAGAGTGTAGATCCTGCCTGCATGTGAAACGCTACCACTAGTAACTTTAAACTATTCATTTTTTTAAAATAATTATTCAATTAATAAAAATATATTACATTTAATAAAAAATAAATTTTAAAGATTTATTTAACACCACCCTTTTAAAGTAAAATGTCTGTTTTCAGTTATTACATATTAAAAATATTGAAAATGCATATATGGAATTAACTGAAATTCCTTTACATTTTTTTACAAATTAAAGTTACATTTATTTTTAAATTGAAACAGTTATTAAAATTAACTACAATTAAATAATATTTAATTTTAAAATATATATATTTTTAAAATATTATATACATTTTATATATATTTTAATAATTTCCTAATACATTTTTTAATTTACCATTATTTCCTATGGGGTTTTATTTTAAGTCCCTTCAGTATTCTTTATAGGAGGGTGTTGCTGGATCAGTGGTTGGGCATGTGTGGTGGTGGACTTATTACTGTAACTTTTCGACTGTAGTAACTATACAGTCGTAAATTTGGCTCCATCCCCAGTTTAATGGGATAGAGACATGTAAGTTTACACTTTTGAGTAACGTTACGCTTGTAAATGCTGAATAGCCTTAAGTAGTAAAGTTGCTCAAAAGGGCAAGAGTGAACTTACACATGTAAATTTACTCACATGTAACCTGACCTTTGTGAATAGGCCCAATGTTGTGACTAAGAACAGCATAAATTGCAAGGCCAGTATTGACAAAATTTTGGTCTCAGCTCTTTTAGTCAGGTTACCCTGCGTTCTGCACAATTTTTCCCAGTGATGTCTTCGTGAGCCTCATGTGATACGGTTGGTGGGGACGGGATATGCCTATTGCTGGAGTTCCAGGTATGGTGATATTCTTTCTGAAGATCCGGTGTTTTGATGTGGATGCACAACAAAGCATCTAACCTTTTGCCTCTATGCGAGTTCTACCCTGCACAACTATTGTGTCTGAGTGGTTGCTGCATGCAGTCTTCACTTACTTCCCTGTCCTCATGGACCTGCCGCGCATCTCCCGGCAGTTGGACTGGCTTGCAACTACAGTTATGGAGCCACAGGGATCTACTTTGTGTTTTTCAAAAAAGCTATCAGCTGCATAGAGAAGCTTTACATTTTGGTATATTCTAACTTTCTATTTGTGGCTGTTGAGAAGTGATTTGTGTTCTCGTGACTGTTAACAAGCACCTGTTTATGTTAGATGTACTTGAGCTGTTGACAACAGTGACTTCATTATGTTTGTGTGAATGGGAGGTACAGGTCATGGAAAATAATGATGTTTTCGTTATATTAAGTTGTTGTGCTTCTCCTCAAGGCTACCAGTACTTTCTTTACGTTAAGTGTTTCTAAGCCATTATGATACCATTCAGTTTTTTTAATTGACGTTCTTACCAAAGCAACACTATCTAAGCGGGCACTCGATGTTTGTTTTTCAGAGGAGTTGAGCGCCGAAGGTGTTGATGCGCGCATCGCATCGTTCAATTTATGAAATAGACAAGGACAGAAGTTGTTGCTGCTTTATTTCAAGTGAATAAGTAAAAGGTGGGTATTAACAGAACTTTTTATCATTTTTTTTTCTCAAGTGAAGGATTCAAAGTCATTAATTCAGAAATGGACAACGCTTTGTTCATTTTAATCATTACATCAGAAGTGGACAACGCTTAGTTCATTTTAAGCCGTACCGCTTTTTTTTTCAAGTGAAGGATTTAAAGTCATCACATCAGTATGGACAATGTTTAATTCATCTTATGCCTTTTGGAACTAATGCCATTTTTTTTAGCAAGTGGCACATTTTGTGATTAAAGCGTCTCTACAGCGAGGAGGTATCACATTCATTCCCAAGTGTCAACGGTGACTACTTCATTTATTTTATTTTATTATTTTCTATAATATGTGTACTTCATGTATTTTCAACCTACTGTTGTTGTGATCTGCTCTGCATTATTTATTGCATTTCAGTATCGATATGGTCAACTAGGTTCTACATATTTCACTAGTCATAACATAACATGGATTTGTCAACCATTTTAGCTCCACCTAAGTTCTTGCAAAATCCTGGCGAACCTACATTACCTTGGGAAGATTGGCTGGAGTCTTTTGAAACTTATCTTGAGGCAATAGGTGGAGAAGATTTTGTAGCTTCTCGCAAGGTTGCGTTATTAAAGCATAATTTAGGAATTGAAGGTAGGAAAGTACTTAAAACCTTACCTATACCGTCTACCACTACCACCAACACTGAAAGTGGAGAAGGAGATGCTGTTGATGACACTAGTGTAGTTAATGTAGATGAATACTTAGTAATTGTCAAGGCTTTAGAAGAGAATTTTGGATAAAAGTCAGAATAGTTGTCGAAAGACACAAATTGTTTTCCAGAGCTCAACAACCAAGTGAATCTGTTGAGCAATATATTTCTGTACTTAGGACCCTTGCATCTACATGTAGGTTTAAGGATTTACATGAAGAAATAATTAGAGAACAGTTTATCAACAGAACAAGTAATGTTAAAATTCAAGAAAGAATATTGGAGTTAAAGGACCCTTCTTTACACGGAACGATTGAAATTGCCAGACACATAGAAAACTCTTCTAGGTATGTCAAAGAGTTGAAGTCAGACCAGAATCAAGATAAGAGTAATGAAGATGATTCTACCAAGGTTTGTGCTGTGGAGAACAGTAGTGTAAAAAAAGTGATTAAAAAAGTGATAAAAGTGTGAAAAACTTTTCCAAATATATTCGCATGTGTTTCAGATGTGGCAGTACCAGACATTCTGCTGATTATGACAAATGTTTTTCACTTAAAGAAAAGTGTCACAAATGCAAGAAAATAGGTCATTATGCACACATGTGCAAGGCCAGTACTTCCAACAGTTGGAAATCCTTTATTCATGCTGTAACTGAACACTATGATGACAGCTCATCTGATGAAGTGGAAATTTTAGTGATAGGTGTTGATTCTATCAATGAGATTCAGGAGGATTATAATCCTCCTAAATGCACATTAGGGTTAAATAGTGCTAAGGTTGCTGTTTGGGCTGATTCATTTTCACCCTAAACTATAATCATCAAAGATATCTGGGAAAAGATTGGCAAATATGAATTTATTACCCCTGATGTACATCCTGTAGGTTATTGTGGCATTCAGTTACCACTGTTAAGGTTATTTCATGTGTAAATTGTCGCATAAGACCAAAGAAGTCACAATCAAGGTCTATGTAGTAGTAAAAGGTTGATCATTACTGGGCTGGTGTGAACAGAAAACGTTGGGAATAGTGTTAGACCCAACCATTCACAACAGATTTTAGTAACTGAAAATTATGAAAAATCAAGTGGAGAGTCAAGTTTCCTCAACTTTTCAGACAAGAGCTTGGTTGTTTGAATAAATTCGAACATCGAATCGTATTGAAGACCAATTATGTATTGTATGTACATAAAGCTAGAAATGTGCCTTTTGCCCTTAAGGAACAGTTAAAAAAAGAACTGCAAAGACTTTGTGGAGCACAGGTAATTGAACCAATTGAATCTTCAGAATGGCTAAGTCCCATTGTTTTGGCGCGCAAATCGGACGGGAATTTGCGCATGTGCATAGACTTGAGAAACCTCAACCGAAACATCTAAGTTGACCGTTTTCCACTTCTGCACATCAACAAAATGGATTCCTCAGAGATTGATGCAAATTTTTCTCTTTAATGGATTCATCCAGTGCTTACCATCAAATTCGTTTACCTCCTTCCTCAAAGCATCTTTCCTCTTTTATCACTCCATAAGGTGCTTTTCGTTTTGTGCAAATGCCTTTTGGACTGGCATCCGCTTCCGCAGTATTCCAGAGAGTAATGTGCAAAATTCTCAAGGGGTTATCCAAAGTCATGGTTTATCAAGATGATGTTCTGGTGTGGGGTTCACACCATGAGGAACACAATAAATTCTTAGATGTTACTTTGAGCAAGTTGGAACAAGCTGGTCTGACGGTAGGTATGCACAAATGCAAGTTTGGTGTTGAACAAATAGATTATTTAGGGCACACTTTATCTAAAGAGAGTGCTAAACCCCCCCAAAAATTGTTGAATGCCATCTCTGACGCACCTGCCCCCAAAGACAAGGTGAAGCTACGATCTTTCCTGGGATTAGCAGGATTATATTCCAAATTTGATCAACACTTTGCGGATAAAGTGCATTGTTTAAGGGTATTAATGAAGAAAGGCAATCCGTTTGTGTGGTGTGGGGAATGTCAAAATGCATTTGATGACATTAAGGAACAGATTGCAAAGGCCGTTGCATTCAAACCTTTTACCCAAAATGATCAAACCATAATAACAGTTTATGCTAGTGCCGAGTTGTTGCTTTTGCCTCAGGAACTTTGAGGAGGGCTGAACCTACGTATTCTGTAATAGAGAAGGATGCTTTAGCCTGTTGGTGGGGAGTTGACCATTTCAAAATGTATGTATGGGGCACACACTTTGAAGTCAGGTCAGACCACAGACCCCTAATAGATCTATTCACCACCAAAGATGCAGGCAAAGCTACTCCTAGAATTGCAAAGTGGTTGTTCAGACTTCAAGGTTACGACTTTACACTAAATTATGTTCCTGCCATTCACAATATCAATGCAGATTGTCTATCTAGGTTACCCTTACAATGTATGGATGATGAGGATGAAGTGAACGACCAATTTGTAGTTGCAGATATTTCTGTAGCGTGCAATGGTGCCATATCTGTGGAAGAGTGGAAATCTGCTGTGGTGGAGGATGTTTCTTATGGAGGTTTTGAGTGAACTATCGTGCTCATCATTGTCCAATGCCATGTTAAAAGGGAAATTTGGTGAGTTTTGGACGGTTTGGTCTGAACTTTCAGTCCAATATGGGATAGTATGGAGAGGTGACCGGTTGATGGTTCCCAAGGAGTTACCGACCAGGTTGTTGAAGTTATTACATGAAGGGCATATTGGTATATCAGCAATGAAAAGAAGTGCTAGAATGACTTTTTGGTGGCCGGATATGGACAAACAGGTTGAGGAAAGTGTTCGTAGATGTTTTGACTGCATGTGTAGTGACAAGTCCCATCGGGTTCAGTAATCTACTAGTGCTCCTACTGAATTTCCCAGCAAACACTGGGAGAGAGTTGCTATGGATATTTGGGGTCCATTTTCTGCCAAGGGAATTTCCAACAAGTTTTATTCCAAATGGCCTGAAGTAGTGTTTTCCAAAGAAGTTAAAGCTGCTAATGTGAGAAGGTTTTCCGCAGAGAGGGTTGCCCAGGTTCCCTGGTGACCGACAATGGTCCCCAATTTGTGGCTGAAGAGTTTTAAAATGATCTATCTAAAATGGGAGTGGTACATCACACCACTGCTGTTTACAATCCCAGACAGAATGGTCTTGTTGAGAGATTTAACAGAGTTCTAAAGGAGTGTCTACCACTAAATGAGAGCAGTGTTTATGATTGTAAGGAGGCTGTCCGAGAAATGTTATGGAGCAACCGTACCACTCCACATTCCGTCAAATTAGAAACTCCATTCATGCTTTTGAAGAGCAGGCAGCCTAGTACCAAGGTATCTCCTGCTTGGATGCTGAAGGAACATACTCACGTGTTGGACAAACTAAGCTACAAGAAAGAGTTCGTAAACACCAAACTAAGTATGTGAGTAGACATAATGATAAAATAATGAAAGGTAGAAGAACTTTTAATTGCATTGGAAGGTTGGCAGAACTGGAACGGCTGTTGCCTGAAGAAGAGTCCTCATGGGTGGCTCTCCTATACCCAAATAAACCCTCATCATTTGAACCTCTGTGTCCCTCTTCTTAAAACTTACCTTTGGTAACAATATTTCTGGTGGGTGATAATCTTCCCACTGATTCCTCGCTGCCTACCATCATCACCAGAAAGCTACAGCAGTGACTAATAAAATTCTAAGGACTCAAACATGTTGTGTTTTCCATCTATACTGTTGTAGCCCTCTCATTTTCCCTACTAACTCATGGAAAAAGACTAGGTATTGATGCCAGCATGCTGGTTGGTGCCTACTGTACTCTGGTGTTGAAATGTCTGCTGACGGAATGAAGCTGGAGTCCTGTTTCGCCACCTGGTTGCACTAGAAAGCCATTGCAGAAGACAAGATTTCCAGACTAGTCTGAAGAGATAATTTATAGGGTGAGTAATCTGCTGGAAGATGCATCCATCAGAAATCCACAATTTCAGTGTGCACCAGCAGTTGTGATGTTGGTTCTTTTATTGCCATTATGTGATCAAGAAATGGGAGGCCTAGTTTCGATCATGTATATTGAGATCTTCTGAAATAAAGTATACAGTTATTGAATGAACAATAAAATACGATTTGTTTTGAAACCCGACCATAAGCTTTTACGAATTGTTTTTGGGTCAAGCAAAGGAAAGATGTTAAGTGCAAAGACAGCTAAACTACCAAGTGGCTTGGTAAAGTAAGGTGGATGGAGTACAATTCTAGAAAGTGTTGGTAATGTGATTACAGATGATGAATGGAGAACTTAAAGTGAATAGTACATGATGACAAAGGATGACTAATTGATAGAAGTGGATTTGGATCTTGTGAAGTTGTGGGGGTGAAGTGATGAAAAAGAGATGAGGTATCTGAAGGTATAATAAAGAGTTACATTATCAGGAAATAAGTGATTGAAACAGGTGCATGTTCTGAGAGAGGTATCAATATAGGTAACTATGGGGCATATCAGCAAGGAACGGCGATGAATAACGCAAAGCGTGCTTAGCGTTTTGTTATTCATCGCCGTCTATCTCTGGAATTTATCGCCCTGGTAGCGCGTTATCAACAACGCATTGCTCCAGGACGATAAAAATTCCAGAGATAGCGGGGGAAATCGCCGTTTTGCAGGGAACATCGCTGGTTTTCCAGCGATGTTCCCTGCAAAAGGAATGATAACCTTGCTGATACGACCCTGTGGTCGTAGCAGCATAATTCACCCCCTATGTTAGGGATGGGTAAGTCAAGATTTTAGCAGACGTTAGTTTTTAGAGAAAACAGCGGTTTTCTCCAAAAACTAACGTCTGCTAAAATGCTGGGGCAACCTTGTAAATATCGCGATGTGCACATCAGCGATATTTGACCCAGTGATGCCCGCTTTGCATCTCATTAGAGATGCAGCGGGAGGCGTCGGGAAAAAGGGTGCTAACATGCGATTATGCATTTTAGCACCCTCTTGTAAATAGAGCAATAGTTTTATCTCCGCGTTTTGGGCTTTTAAAGCCAAAAAAGCGGAGTTAAAGCCCTTGTTAATACGCTAATTGGTTTGGCCCACGAAACCTCACAGTAAGAGTAGGAGTTCCTCTATTTGGTCAAATTCTCAGGAAGTGGTAGAAGTTTGTTACAGTTAAGTAAAACTTAAGTATGCCAGGTGTCGAATTTAAACAGTCATACAGTAATACAAGTCATAAGGAAGGCTGTGTTTTGACTTACAATTCAGGTCATCAGAACTTTGAAAGGAGGACGGTGGTAAAGTGTCAGGTTACGAAGCAATTTTTGAGTGGGTTGACTGTGGGCAGGGGATTGATAAGAATGGTAAATATAGGTTACAAAGAAGGAGAATGTTGCGTGTGCAGCGCCTCGATGTCAAAGCAGGCAAGGCAACTGCTGTTCAGAGAAGTGGTCACTTGGAAACCTCATAAGACTCCAAAAGACACCAATAAGATCATACAAGATACAGCTGTGGACTCAATTCTGAAAGAATTGACTGCTCTGCAAATATCGGTTTCCTACAATAGAAGAGACTACCTCTAGGACACCGGTGGATGGCCTCAAGGGGAGAAGCAGGGAATGCTTTACTTTTACACAACAATTCTGCTCAACAGGCCAGTGTTAACCCCTGTGGAAGGGATGATACCCTTGAGATTGAACATGATCCTTCGCTTGATAACCACCAGCAAATAAATTGAAAGGGTTGAGAGGCAGGCTATAGCAGAAAACTATGGATATATATGCTAGGGACTCTCATAAGTAGTCATGGTCCCTTGGAGTTGTAAAAAATCTGCTCAGGACAATGACTTTTGAACTGCTTTGGCAGAGGAGCTGGTGGGCTTAAGGACCCAGGTTCAAAGAATCTTGAGTAATACTCTGAGGTTCTCTAGAAGACATGATAAAAAACTTGGTCACACCTATTATAGCCAGATTTAACTCCATGGAATCATCACAGAAACAGATATCTAATGTGGAAATTCCGCACCGGTTAGAGAGGAAGAAAGGTAGCGGGGTGCTCAATTCTAATGAGGTCCTCCAGAGGGTCTATCACAGTTTCCCAGCCAAGCCCAGTTGTGAACCTTTACACATCCTGTCAAGCTGTGCTGGTTAGTACAACTCATAATACCACTCAATGCTCTGGAACAGCATATGGTTTACATCCAGGATTTCAGATCCCAGGGAGGTTGGATAGTGCTCCTATTAACTTATTACATCTACCACCTGAGTGCACACACTAGCTGGATCATATGTGCTTACCGGGGAGGAGACAAGATAGGGGGTGGCTTAGCCATTATTGTCAGGGATACCACCGAGGTCTTGTCCTTAATAGTGGGTCAAATCAGGAATATTGAGGGTCTCATCATCTGCATTAAACTTATTTCCATTTTCTCCTTCGCCGGCTTGCTAATCTATTAGCACCAAATCTGCCCCAACAGCTATCTCCCACAGCTGTGTGATGACATTGGTCAGTTATCATTACAATACACCAACTTCACAGTCCTGGGAGATTTTAAACTGCATGTAGAT
The DNA here is from genome assembly GCF_964204655.1 of Triturus cristatus. NCBI lineage: Eukaryota > Metazoa > Chordata > Amphibia > Caudata > Salamandridae > Triturus > Triturus cristatus. The sequence goes on along the minus strand of NC_140591.1, from coordinate 720,268,346 downwards.
GCTCCTAATTGCTAAGTCACAAAGATCTGGGTTTAATCCATCGTTCTTTTGCTCACCACACCATCCCAGTTTGGACCCAGCTGCATGCAAATCAGTCTTGACCCTGCTCCTTCTGGGAACAGTGCAGCCTGAACTACCAAACCAGGTCCGCCATAGACCAGAAACAGCCATCCTGGGACCGGTTTCGAGGTATCACCCCTCATCAGCCAGCCTAGCTTGACTCCAGTGGACCTGAAAAACTGTAATCCAAACTTTAGTGATATTATGTTTGGACTTTGCAGCCCTTATTTGGGTCTCCCTGTCTTTCTGATCCACAGGTTACAGGTCATACAGAAGGTGGCCGCGAAGCTGATCCGAGGGGGCTATTTCTGCCATCATATCTCTGGTGACAAAAATAATCAAGTACAAGGCACTGACTTTGACATACAGAGCCCTTGCAGGCATGGGTCCTTGATATTTGGGAAATAGATTGGGTCGTTACCAACAGGAGAGATAGTTGAGATCAAACCACCTCCGACTCATGCGCATTCCCAGGTTTGTCAAAGTCGGTCATGGTGGCAGTTCTTTCTCACTATTGGCTGATAACCTTTGGAACACCCTTCCAATTTACCTCCACTTGACTGAATCAGAGCACTGTTTCAGGAAGAATTGAAAACCAGTTTTTTCTACCAAATCTAGATTTGACTGTCCAGTCTTACTCTCAGTCAGGTTGATTTATCTGATTCTTTTAAAAAGGGTTCCCCCTCTGGCCCAGAGGCAGTATGAACGGTGGGAAGAATTGAGCAACAAGGTAAAGCATTGGATAAATAGGAGAGTTGGTAGATTTCAGTATGCTACAAAAGGCATAAACATGGTGAGGAGAGTGGATTGGATTAAGCCTGGGCAGAAGACTGATGATAACGATTGTGGCGTTGTTGTGAATTTCAATTCAGCTTTTTTTGGTGAGAAGGCCCTCAAGGCATTGATGGATCACGTGGGGCAATGACAAGATTTCTGTTGCCCCCTTAGGGTATTTCTATAGACCCCTAGTGTTCAACTGCATCCCACTTTGTGCCCAGTGTTCTTCTCCTCCCAATACTAATTCCTCTCTAGGGAAGGTGATAAGAGCAAACACGCATCCACCATGTTGACTCCTCACTCAAAATCAATATATTCCTTTAAGTAATCTGAAGGATCAGGATTGTCCATTTCAGCAATTGGTGGGGACAGGTACTTCTGGGGCCAGTAACATCAGGCCATCAGTGGACAGACCAGAGAGTTAATCCACGGTATTGGGGAAATCGAAGATAAGGTGAGTAGTCTGCATCCTATACAAGGGCATTTTATGGATTTAAATTGAAATGTTGCTGGGGTAAGAAGCAAATCAGAGAATAATGAATGGCATACCTTACTCCAACGCTTTCCCAATGCCTGTTTAAAAGAAACATGGCTTCTGTCTATATTTTGTGTAGATGCTACAATACCATGTTTACTCCAGCACTCCCATCTTAAAGGAAAAGGCCAAAAGGGGGTCCTGCAATTCTCCTGGCCAATAATATGTGAGGAAGTGTGTGTTATAAATACCAGAAATCTCCAACTGTTCAGTTGGTTTGTTATAAATGAATGCAGGGGCTGAAACGATTGATAATTAATTTTTGTAATAATATTTTTGACTATTTTGTGGTGGGCCTAATCTCATCTCTGGCAGGGTTGGATTGGGATCATAAATCGCCCCGGACACACCAAAAAAACAGTAGCCCACAATTGCGTATTGCCTTTCCGCAAAACACTGCTTCAGCGAAGTTTTATGAAAAGAAAGGGGTTGGAGGGCATATTTTATTAACCTCACTTAGATTAAAAAAAATGCACAGATTAATTAGTTCACACTGCTGAGCCACACATGAATGCAAGTGAGACCAATTCTGCTCAGGCCCGCTGCCCCGCTCAATCAGCATACATTGTTGGGCTGGCCCAGCGAGAGAAAGGGAGCGATACCTCCACCCATCTGCCTCTAGAAAGACCACTCAGGCACCCACTGGGCCGCTGGCAGCATCCTAACAGCACAGACAGTCCCCAGGCTGCCCCAAAATGCAGCCCACAGCTGGAACTCGGCTACCGGCCCTTCAGCCATTTCCCAAGTGCCCACCTTACCAATCCGACCCTGCTCTCTGGAAAAGGACATAGAAACATTTGTGAACTCATGCCCGGGTAAATTGTTTAGTCTTTCAGCTTGAGATTTTAACATACCATACTGCAGTTTAAATTCTAGCAGGATCTGCTGATACTTGAGCAATGAGGGTGAGGTGTCTACATATTTCTTGTATTTTAGGTGTAAGGAGGCTTTAAACAACATCTTAATTAAGAATAATTTATTGTTTACTCTGATTTTTCAATCTCAATAGAAACGAGGTGGCCATCTTATGTTGGGCATGGTAAATCGGGCACTATTGATTTAATTTCTTTAGTGTGACACAATGCTAGTACCTGTGGAAAGGATTGCCATGTATGCCCTTTATGTTTTAGTGACCATAATCCCCTGAAAGTAAGATCTGACATTAGATTTGATAAAGATGGGAAAGCCTTATTGGGCGAGGAGTTAGCAGTCAGCCAAAAGAACGGGGTGACCCTGAAATGGGGTTTAATTAATAAAGAGCAATTTTTAAGTGAGTTGGCTGGTCAATACAGCGAGCAGATAGAGCAATGTCTAAATAACAGCATCCCAGAGAGCATATCATAGACCAATATTTTGTTCCTGTGCCATTTCATATAAAGTCAGAACTAATGCATCCACCGAGAGAGTAAAAAGCAAACCAGGCCGGTTCGGTAAAGATTGATTTAGGGATGCAAATAAGGCCCTCTTCAGTGCCCTGAAGACAGTCCCGAAGGATACAGTGGCCATCAAACTTAGTAAATCATCTTATTTTTAAAATATGTTTTAATTGCTTTTTCATAGCAAACAAGGCTTACAACAACATAGTGCCCAGCAGTGTATTGACAATAAGATAGAGCAGTTGGATCTGTATGTCATAACCTTCACACATTTAGATATAAAAAAAATTTACATTTCCAAGAAATGCGCCATGGTTTGTGGGAATTGGTAGAACTTTAGAGGTGGCTTGTGCACTATGCCTGTCTCTCCTGATGATAATGTCCTCGGCTTGGGGCTGCCTGCACACAACAGGCTTCGATCTCCTGGGGATGGGCGTGGCAATGAACCAGGAAGTACTGTATGACCTTTTGCACATCAACGAAAGCAGGAATGTGCTGTGACGTTGTGCTGATTCTCAGTTCCCTTCTTTCAAGAAAAATATTTATTTAAAAAAATCCATATCTATCTATCTGTCTATATATATATATATACATACATATTTATATAAAAGCGGTGAGGGGCCTCAAATGTCTTTCGGACTCGATGGCCATGGTAACTCCTCCGTATATAATTACAGCTGTTCTCTGCAGTATACTAGGTACAAGAGCCACTGTCACTTGGTGGGCCCCAATGTAGAGCAACTCTCTGCTTTGCCAAAAGTAAAGCCACAGCTCAAAATCAATGATTTGCCAGTTGGAAGTCTTCAACCATCCCCAGCAAGCATATTTTGGGATTACAGTCCACTGTCTCCAACAACATAGCATACTGGGCCTCCATGATTTTAGCCCAGAACTGCCAGACTGAGATTCTGAGCCAGGCCAGATGCAGGAAGTACACGTCTAGTGCTCTACAGCGCACACAATCTGCATACCTTCTCAAACCATAGCTGGATAATTCGGCAGGTGTATAGTCAGGCCCGGTTCTAGCGGGTGGGCCGTGTGGGTCAGGCCCACCCAAACATGAGCCTGGCCCACCCAAACATGAGCCTTGGCCCTGGCAGGGACGGCACAAAGGCCAGTAGTAAATGTTCTGGGAGTTGTGTGATTGGGCATGGGCTCTCTCTCACAGGCACCCCAATCACGCATCTACTTTTAAGAAAGGTGGGCTGTGTCCTTGCCTACTCGTGCAGGTAAAATATGGGCATGGCGAAGGGGACAAATTCTCTCTTTGGCACCAGGTAACCTTAACCGTTCTGCTGTGTGGATATTTCCTTTTCTATTCCACGATGGAGAAAATACGTTTGTTTCTCCGGATTCACATTTTCTGGTCCCTGCAGCTGCTTATCAGATCGGACTGTGACGAGGAACCAAGTTGGTGAGAGAATTTCTGGCTATCTGTTATTTTTAAAATCATCAAGGAAGGCCCAGCAAGACTGTATGCTGTATTTAAACAATTTATATCATTATCAAGGCCAGCTCGGCCACAGATGTAGGACAACAACAAAAAATGTCCAGATAACTGGTGATTAATGATGCTGCCAATCCTTTGTCTTTTGGTAGTTTTGAAATGCAGATAAACTGTAGTTTATGTGGATAGCTCAGTGGCTTACTGCCTTTGTCACAGAGATTCTTATGTTACTTGGAGTTCAGAAGTTACAATCCTATCATAGGACAGTGACCTATGACCTGTCATCAAAGAGATGCATGCAAACCTGAATGATATAGTTAGAACATAGCTTTTTTGTGTTGTAATATAGTTAGAACTTCCCCAGTCTTTCATTATTCTAATGTTGCTAAAAAGAGTTTGTTTGGGCAGATATACATTTTTATCAGTAAAACCAACCCTTAACCACTGGGGTATGCTTTACATCCTGAGTTTGTGCTTCTCCAGACTAAACCCTCTTAAAATATTGTGCCCACCAGAATGGATGACATGTGATTCCTACACCTTGTAATCCTCATTGGCTTATGCGACATTTATTTGTAGACTGATTTGCATACTTGCATGATTGATTGTCAATGTATAATGTGTGCGTGATATAAAGTACTGTGACACCCTACACTGATAGGAGAAGCGCTATACAACACATGAAATGCATATGGGAGAGTGACTAGGGAGAGATGAGGGGTGCTGGAGGAGGGTGGTAGTGAGGGAGTCCAAGAAGGAGGTCAATGGGGGGGGCTACGGAGAGATGAGGGGTGCTTGAGGAGGGTGGCAGTGAGGGAATACGAGGAGGAGGTCAATAGGTGGGGCAACGGAGAGATGAGGGGCGCTAGTGAAGGGTGCCAGTGAGGGAATCTGAGGAGGAGGTCATGAGGGAGAGCCAGAGAAGTGTCACTTGCCTGATACTCCCACCTCAGAAACCTCCTCCTCCCATCAGAAAAACATTACATGGAAAAAAACACTTTTTGAGAGTGATAGCATTTAGAAAGAGATTCAGAAAGAAAAGAATGCCTTTTACTGGGCCCTTGTAAGACTGAGGAGAGATAAAGGAGGGCCCTGAAGCAGGCGTGCCTAGACATAGAAGTGACAAATCGGGCCCGGAGTGGCCCACCCGAATGCATCCTTGGCCCACCCGAATAAACATTTCTGGAGCCAGACCTGTGTATAGTACATTTGATGGTGTATATACTTAAAGTGTATTACGCACAATTTACAGTTAGGCGAAGAGTACACTCAGCTGGGTGCCGCAGAAGGCCCAGTCCACCGGCTCCAGTGGGCGGTCCAGAACGGCATTCCACCTTGCCAGTGCCAAATCAAGGGCTGCCGGTCTGTCTGCCTGCACCCCGGTATATAATGTAGTGATCAGGTTCCTGCGTGTGTCACTAGTTAGCAGGGTTTTTAAAGCACAGAGTGTTGGGGGTTCGCTGAGAAACTGAGGCTAGTACTCATGAAGTGCAGCTCTGAGGGAATAGTATGTGGAGGTTAACAGTGGGTTTCTGCGCTGCATCTATACAATGCCATGCAAGACTATGACAATGCCTCTAGGGTAGGAATCCCCCACTGTCTTTAGTCCAGCCCGACCAAGCAATCCCAATGCCCTGCTCTCCTGCGTGACCGATTGGGTGGGATGTAAGTTCAGCTGGAGCATATAAAGGGACCTTGCCTGCTTGTATCCCTAAAGTCGGCCAAGCGCATGTAGTGGAGTGGATCATTCTGATTTCTGTTTGTGTCACACCCTCTCGCTTATGGGGCAGTATAGCTTATAGTGGGATAGGAAAAGCATTATCATGCTCTACCACTAAAGGTGAAACATAATCATGGGAGGATACCAGTAGTAGCTGAAATGGGCTTGTGCACATAAATAGTATAGAGGCAAATCTGGCACATTAAAGACTCCTGGATTGTATGGCAGGTGAGTGCACTCCATCGTATCTGTCGTCGTTTCCCTGCCGACTCCAACGTAATCATGTGTGCTCAAAGTGTTTTGAAAAGGTGTTGCAGTAGTACTATGGGAATGATCATAAAAAGGTAAAGACATTTTGGCAGTACTACCATTTTCAAAATGGCTATTCTGTCTGCTAAGGATAGTGGTAACCTGAGCCACCTTTGAACTTGATATGCCAAGTGCAATATGGCCCTGTCATAGTTATAGTGTGGGACAAGTTCGGGATCTCTATGGATCCAGATTCCCAAGTATTTAACAGGGTCCCAACTCCACAGCAAGGGAAAGTCTAGTGGGTATGCTTGGTTCTCGGCATTAGGGGAAATGCCACTGATGTTGAGCAGTTACTGCTCAGGCCGGTGTCTCATTCAAAATGAATATATTCCTGAATTACTGGCGCTAGATGTATTGCAGGGTTTCTAATGGACAGTACCATATTGTCTGCAAATAAGTAGATACCCAGGGGGTGCAACCGGAAGTGGAGTGCTGAAGCGGCATGGTGATGCTGGATTAGAAAAGCCAGGGGCTCCAGTGCGATAGCAAATAATAACTAAGACAGGGCGCACCTTGTCATGTGCCCCTATGGACAATGAACCCCTCGCATGTGCTACCATTTATACGCATTCGGGCCAGTGGGTCTGGTAGAGCAGGCAAATGCACCGCAGGAAGGCTGCATGTATTGCCTTATGGGCCAGAATCATGAACATGTAGTTCCATTTGATGGGATTGAATGCTTTTGCAGCATCCAGCAGGACTGCTGCTGCCTGCAACGAGGAATTCAGTTGGAGTGAGACTGCGAATAGGGTGGTCAAGGTTTGTGAGGTGGATCAGGCTGGTGTGAGGCTAATTGATCCAGCAAAACCAGGCTGGGGAGCAGTGGATGCAGCCAGGACGCCAATATCTTGGCCAGTATCTTTGCATCAGTAGTAATTAGAGACAGTGGTCTGCACGATTTTCAGCACTCTGGTGCTTTGTCCGGTTTCAACAGCTCAACAATGAGAACTATCCACAAGGAGGAGAGTAATGTCTGCTTAGTGTATGCCTCTTAATAGAGGGCTTGTAGATATGGCGCCAGCAAATCAACAAGGGGCATATTATCAAAGAAGAGTAATAAACATCGCTTAGCGCGTTTCTGTTTATCGCTGTCTATAACTGTCTATCGCTGATTAACATCGCCGCGTTAGCGGCGTATTTTCAATGCCTTGCAAACAGGCGATGTAATTCCAGCGATAGACAGCGAGATGCAGAAATAGCGCCTGAAATCCAGCGATGATTATGGAGATGATTGCTGATAGGGGAGTGGGGTCGTAACATGGTGATCCACCTCTCATTATCAGCATAGCTAAGTAAAAGAAAGGCAGACGTTAACTTCATGCGATAACCGCGGTTTGTTAATAGTGCGAAGTTGTGTTTGCCACGTTAATCATGCAGACATTGTGAGGAACACCCACTTTGCATGTCATTAGCGATAATAATCGCTGACATGCAAAGTGGAGAAAAAACGGACGCTTTTGCCACTAAACTGTCGCTAACAGCTGTTAGCGACAGCTTGCTAATAGGGCGATAAAAATATTGCCGCTTTAGCAGCAAAAAAGTGCCGCTAAAGCGGCGATATTGCCCTTGATAATATGCCCCCAAATTCCTTATAGAGCTCACCCATTAGGCCGTTAAAGCCTGGAGCCTCACCATTAGGGAGTGAGTGAATGGCATCTTTAATCTCCTCGGATGTAATAGGCTGTGTCAGATATTCCCGCTGTCCTTAGGACAGTCACGGTAAGCCCCCAGTTTGGCTTCCGCAGCAGAATTGCGGGTACCAAAGAGGAAGGTATAGAAATTCCTAAATTCATTTAGAATAGAGGGGGTATCATAATGGTTCTACCCCTTCTGAGGTGGTGATCTGTACAATTTGTGTGTGCCCTTTCGGTGATCTCAGCTTTCCAGCCAAGCTACGTCCCAGGCTCTCACCCTCTCCGTACATCCTAGTCCTATGCTGTTTGGATATGAATTGCAGTTCTTGCGAAGAGAGCTCATTGAAGGGGTAACCTTTGTTGTGCAGATACTAACCTCTCAGGTAACCAACCAAGATGAGAACACAATCCATGGACAGATGAGACAAAAGTGCCCTCATGATGAGTCATGTTGCGGAGTCTCCATATGTCGATAACTCCATATTCCGCGATACCATCACGTATAACCTGGGCAGAGTGTTTGTCGTGCCAGTCTGCCACCACTGACTAGTTAAGCATGGGGTCTAGGTATGTGTATAAATCTCCCCCCTCATGTAATGTTCGTCGGAGGAGGGTATGAATGTGGTGGCATATTGTCTTGATGCCCCTAGAGCCCTAGAGTATGAACAATAGGAAGAAGACAGTTTATAAGTAGCCCAGCGGGACCCAATTGCTAGCTCTGTGTGGCGCGTAAGGTGTGTTTCTTGCAAGAATGCAATCTATATATGATTCCTGTCTGGATAAGAAAGTACCTGTCGGGTTTTGCAAGTATTGTAAAGCCCTCAAATATTCCAAGTTAGTAGGGCTACGTGTCCTCGGGGCAGATCCAAAGGGACAACATGCGGGCAACAACTGTATTGTAGATCAGGGTAGAGTGTGTGCAATGTATAGAAGTAGGATATGGAGAAGAAACACTAGGTTAGTCACAATAACAACAAGAAAACAACACTCCCACCACCCACTTCAGCATCCCAACCATGCTAAAGGCAGTCCCACCATCAAAAGACAAAGAAATCATAAACAAAAACATAAAACCAAACAGTATCTCAGTCAGTAAATTACCATACGTAACAGCATATGGGGTGTTCCCTCTGGGGGACTGCCAGATTCCCCACACTCCTCCAGGTAACTGAAGGTGGCTGGGAGGAAAACAATAGTGTTCCGGTCAGCATAGCTGGACCAAAGGTCCAAGGCTGGCAGTGTCACAGGGAGGCCAGGGCTCCCGCCCTCCCTCGCACACTTCACCCATCTTGAACAGTAGTTACATGGTAGTGTGGAGTTGCATCTCTGAAGGCCAGAGCCAATTTCCATCTTCATTGATATCCTCTGCAGGTTCTTCTCTTCGCTTCTGGTTGATGGTCTTGAGGAATTCTTTGGCTGGCCCTGGAGTCTCGAAGGTATCCTGTGTACCACGATAGTCTTTGGGTAGGCATGCTGGGTAAAGCATGGCATAAGAGACTTCGGCCTTTTGCAATTGTTTCTTGATGGGTATGAACTATGTGCAGGTGTCCTGCACTGCTACTGTGAAATCAGGGAAGGAAGCAATTTGATTTCCCTGATACTTGATGTCTTTCGTCTCGAGTGCCAGTCAGAGCACTGTGTTCCGATCACAATAATGTAACAGGTTTGCTGTTATTGGGCACAGAGGCACCCCCGGAGCTCTCTCTAACACCAGTAGCTGTGACAACTGTTCAGGACTAAAATGTATAGTGAGTAGCATCTTCATATTAGTCTCCATTTTGCCTGTATTAGATTCCGGAATGCCAGTGATGTTGTTTCTAAATGAGTGCGCGTCCAAATCTTCATTTTTGGACTGTATACCTGCCAAGACATTTTCCATATTAATGGCATTTCGTGTTCACTGACCGTAGGTCATCCTCAGTCATGGAGATTTGCTGATCCACTGCCTTGATGCGTGCTGTTTGCTTGTATAATTTTGTGGACATGTGGTCTAGTTGCAAATGTATTGAGTCTATCTTTCCATCTATGGACTGGAGGCTGTGTTGCATGGCTGCCAGTGTGGCCTCCAGGGCAGTCACGCTCTGTGTTCTCGCCTCTTGTTCCTGGACCGAGATTGTCTCTGATGGGGGGCTGGTGGTGCGCCAGGATTCACAATTTAGGCATACCATGGTGCGGTCCACTTTCCCCATAGTTCTGTAACCAGCGGCCCCAAGATACTCAGATATGGGAGAGAGAAGGTTCCAGGACAGAGGCAAGATGCGATAACAGGAGCCACCGAAAGGGCGAGCGTAACAAGCGCAACCAAAAGGCAAACTTTGCACGGTGTGATTTAGTGAGGATATTACAAGAAGGGTCCTCAGAGAGCAAGGCCCAAATCCAAAGTTTCTGAGCCTGAGCTCTTTTAAAAACAGCAGTAAAAAGGCCTGGTGTCGCAGCGATATCACAGAGTTCCCCACCACTCTTTCTCTCAGTTAATGAGGATGGGATTAGCCGGACAGGTGCAAGGAGGCCAAAGTGTACAGTCTCACAACATCAAGCATGGTAGGGCGTTGTGCCTGTGAGGGGGGGCCTGTGCGACCAGCCTGGGTCACGGGGTCCTACAGCAGAGATGCGGGTGCCACCACAGCAATGACACAGGCGCAGGGCAGCATGCAGTAAAGAGCTCTGCCTCTCTCTCAGGGGTGGTGTGACCTGCAAGGTTATGCATGCTGGCAGTTCCGCTGTATAGATCTATCACGTAGGAGCACATCGTCACCGCCCCAGTTCGTATGCAACTCACTCAGTGGATGGATTGTCAGTGTAGAGGTAAATCCCAGGCCTTTGGCCACAATTTTACACCATTGACAGATTGCCCGTCTCCAGCCGCTTTGTCTCTGCAGTATGCAGCACAGGTCACCAGATCACTCCTCAGTGGACTCCTGGATCACCCACGCTCGCTCACTGCTTTATGCTCCAGAGTGCAGTCTATAGTTATTCTCCCCTGCAGCTCAAGCCGGCTCCCACCCCAGCCTGTCTCTGGCACTCCCCTCACAGCAGTCACAGCTTCGTCCTCAGAAGCTGCTTCACGAGGCCCATGGCCGCTGTCTGCTAAAGTCAGCTGATGAGCACCAGGGTGCGATTTTCTCGGGTTTTGTGGATTGCCCTTACCGGCCACGCATCCAGCCCTTAAATTGGCAGTGTTGTAGCAACCGGATGACAGGATTTTAGTCAGACTCGAAATCCTGGCCAGCAGAACTGCACTAAGGTGTGGTTATTTTGCCATGGGCACTCTAACGCCCATGTAGATCATCTTACAAGAGATCTCTTGAATGTAGGAAGTAGATGTGTAGGGGATCTTATGGAAGCCAGTAGACAAGGAGATAATGTTATATTTTGAAGAATAGTTAATAATCCCTTTCTTTGGGAGAATGGAGGGTTAACAATTGAATCTAACATCCCAACGGATTAGTAGGTTTCTCATTTCTTTACTATATTTTCAGTTGAGGATGTTCCTCAGGAGTTGGCTATACCCTATCTAGTAAGGGACAGTGGGACAGAATCTGTAAGGGGCATTGTTTTTGATTACGGGAAAGTTATTGAGGCACTTAATAGATCCAATCAAGATAAAGACCATGGGCTGGGTGGGGTTCCTTTGGTTCTGTATTTTGCTTGTGTTGAACTTTGGGCCCCATGGTTAGGTAATGTTCTAAATGCTGTTGCCAAAACAGGTCCTATTCCCTCCTGGAGTAAGTCAATGATTGTTCCGATTTATAAGAATGCAAATGAAGCTGACCCGGCTTGCTATAGGGCTATTTCGCTTCTTGATTCCTCGCTCAAGGTAGCAAGTAGGATACTTTAGGCTAGATTAAAAGAATGGGAATTGGATAATAATGCTATCAGGACCACTCAGAATGGTTTTAGGAAGGAGAATGGGTTGACAGAACAATGTCTCAACTTGGCTTTGATGATTGAAAGTACACAGTAGCCAAGCAGGAGACCCTTTATATGTCTTTTATGGACCTTTCATCCACTTTTGATTTACTAATTTGTTCCTTTGTTATGGAATCTATGATTAGGTTTTGGAGTGGATCCAGAAAGTATTACATTTTAGCTGTCAGTTTTATTCAGAGACTGTAGCCACGGTACGTAACAGCCATAATGGAGAATGCACAGAGCATCTTTCTATTTATGTTATCTATCTATTGATAAATTATGAGAACAAAATCTTTGGATGTACCATGTACTGGCAATTGCCCAGATACTATTTTATTGTATGCAGAAAACACTGTTTTGTTGGCTCATACTGGCAACTTATTTGAATCCCTCTAAAACAGCTTTGTGGCTTTCATGGTGGGCTTGGGTCAACAGAGGCAAAAGGTTTGTTAAGCCAACAGGATATGGTAAGAAAAAGGCCAGGTCGTTTTCTATTCAGGGAGGAAAAATTATGGAGAGAGACAAATTTTAATATTTGGGGATTACGTTTAGCTCTGTACTTCCATGATTTAAGTATGTAGCTGCCCAAAAATTTAATTTTGAATGGACAATACATGCAGTGGATGGGTTTTATATTGTTTGTCTCTGGATGGTGTCAACCGCATTCCTTGATTTGAATATATTAAGACCATCTGTATGAAGTTGGGTAGGCTAAATTATTTAACTGACCCCCAAGGTCTGCTGAAAATAGGGAGGTAAAATCTGCGGCAATCTATGCTTGAATTTAGAGAGAATGAGCATGCAAAGACAGAAATTAATAATGGGACTGTTTGTTCACATGATATGTTGTTGATACATCCTGGAACTCAACAATATATTTACTGGGTGAATAATACTTTTCATAATTTCTGTTGACTAGATTTGGTCTAAACACTCTTCATATGTATGTAGCTTTTATGGATGGGACAAATGGCTTTTTAACTTACCATTGTGCCCATATGATGTTTTTTTTGAACAATCAGTTTTACAGCTTGTATTCTTTTGTGGTTTTTACCATGCTTCAAGGAAGAAGTATATTTTACCCCTGTTGAAAAGCCTATCCTTTGTCCAATGCAGCCCGGCATTGTTATATATACAGCCTCTCAATTCAAATTCTATTTGTTTCTCTATAGCAAGATTTTTAATATGTGTTGTGAGGACAAGGAAATGTATCCTGTGAGTTTTTCTATGAAACAATATCAGAATTAATTGTTTTTGAGCTTAGATTGAAAACTGTTTCAGTGTAATGGATTCTGAGTCTACTTGACTTTTTATCCAATGTGTGATCTTTTTTTTTAAATGACGTATTTTTGATATATATTTTGTTTATGGAGTCATGTGTGCTCCAAATAAAGATTTCTTGATTGATTGATTGATTGATTGACCTTACAGCGTTTAAATCAGTCTTTTGGAGAAAGAATGCAGGTCACAACCATGAAGCATAAGATAATGAGAGCAAAGGATTGAGAACAGAATCTCAGGTATATACAAGCAAAGCTCACAGAACTGGAATATGGAAACAGATGATCTAATGTGCGATTCTCAGGGTTTCTAGAGGCAATGGTAACAAATAATATAATGGTCTTTACACTCCGATTTATCTCCGAACTGAAGAACCTGATCTTTAACCCGCATTTCGAACTGCAAAGAGCTCACAGAATCAGAGCCCACAAAGAGGACAGGGAAGACGCTCCAAGGCAACTTAGATAATGTTTCTTACAAAAACAACATGCTTTAGTTGCACTACTGACCCTACTGATGGTTAAGAGACGAGGTCCTTTTAAGCATGAAGGTCACAAAATACATGTCACTCATTATTTTTCCAGGTACAATGTTAAAGAGAAAATGCTTTCTGTGCCTGAGGCCCAGACTGGAAAAATTGAACATCAGTTGTGGACTGCTGGCCCAGGAAACTATGATAGTCACTACAGATGACCACACAAGAGAGTTTGATGAAACAGGACAAATGGAAGAATTTTTGGACACTATAGACCCGTCGGAAATGAAAACGTCCCGTACAATATAATATAAACGATAAATTGGCTCCAAGAAGAAATGTTGATGGGAATATGAGCAAACGATCACAGATGGAAAGAGAGATACTGGCAGATGTCGAAGGAGTTTGGGCCACTGGACACAAACATAAGTGCTTGAACGGAGCAGCACCTATGACAGATAAGTCTTGATCAATGCTAAAACCATTTATGGTCTCCTGCTGACTCCCAAATAGCTGGGGAAAACGTTTGCCATTTGCCTGCTAATGACTGACTGGCTCCCATGGCATCTTATCTGCGATTGACTATGGAAGTCAGGAAGATGTCCATTTTGGTGTCCTTGTATGACTTTGCTTTATTTTCCTTGTTAGAGAAATATTACAATGTTAGAGAGCCTTATGGATCTCTGTATTTCAAGGTACATGGTAGAAACAGATCCTTAAGGGAGACTGCTGATGATTGACAAAGCAGTCATCATTAACAAAGCTTAATTCTTAATATTGACTGGTACTGGCCCCATCTTACACTTGCTCAAGTACATACATTCGGTTGATCCTGCACAGCACCTTTTAATGAGATCTACATCAGTCGATGACATATCAAACACCCTTTGTCTCACCCCTATTATTCAGGCCACACTCAGTGCAGTGGTTGTTTTACTCAATGTCAACAGATTTACTCATTATGTAAAATGTAAAAAATACTGTTGTTTCTCCACAAGACCAAAGCCGGCATTGCACTAATCTAACAGATGCATCCATTGCAAAAGGAAAGTGATAGACTTGGGTGGGATTGGATAGGACTGCAAAAACTCCTGACAGTCAATGGGGCAGGTACCTCTAAGACTTATCACGAAGAATGGTGATCATCTTAATTCAAAAAGGAATTCTTATATGGGCTGGTCAGATGTGGTCAGCCCAGGAGGAACAATATGTATTTGCAAAAGCATCTATACAGCGTCCAATGATCATTCTAAGCTTAGTCTATGCTCCGGTTGGGGATAATAGTCTTTTCTTTCGAGCACTCGACAGGTTGCTACTTGCCTTCATACGGGCTAAAGTGTTGAATCGAGGAGATTGGAACCTAGTCTTAGACCCTTTCATGGAGAAATCGGACCACAACACACTACATACGTCCTGTCACATACACATCTTGAGTGCTTTAATGACTGATCATTTATTACTGGACCCATAGAGGTTGCTTCAAATGATTGCTCATGAATTAAGTGTGCATGATTATTTCTTAATATTGTCCCTACTCCCCCTGGTGTTGGAGGGGTGATCTCTTTTTGTCCTTCAGCCCCGTGGTGGCCACAGTCAGTTAAACCCCATCAGTGGGGCAGCAGATGCCAGGGCAGCCCCACTCTCCATTCCCGGAGGTCACCCACCTCACAGGAAGCGGCCCAAACTTTGTAGCAATAGGGGTCCCCACCACCCGCAACCGGTACACAACCTACGACCAGAGGCGCATGGAGGCTCCCCTGCCACTCCTCCAACTCCAGGGTTTTGCTCAAGTCCGCCACCGAGCCCGCTGTGTTGGCACTGCAGTCTAGTCAACCCTGTTTAGGACCTTGCTCGGTGCTCCAATCTATCTCGCTCCTCTTTTCACCAGCCACTCCTTTCCTTTCACAACAATCCAGGCAGTCGCTACCAGCCGTTGGTTGCCCCTCGTTGCTCCACTACAATCTATAAAAGAGGAGACCTGGAGTCTAGGACTGTTCTAAAAGGGTAGCGGACGCCATGTTGCCCGCCTTCGTCCTCTGCAGCTCGCAGCTGGTTTTAGCGGTTGGGCCTCAGCTCCGGGGCACCATTTCTGTTCCTCTCTCTGGCAGGTCTGGGTGGGGCGTCTCAGTTCACCAATCTTGTTGTTCTTGTGCTGCATTTAGGGGGTAGATAGGGACTCAAAGACAGAGCTCATGGGAGACATGGCTTGGCTGGTCTCCTTCCAGACCAAACCCCCTTGGTGGTATTTCGAAAAAGTAGTTTGGAATATTGGTAGAAGCTTATTTGAGCACCACACTTGACTGGTTACAACAGGATATAACACAATGATCGCCCCTCAATCTTTCTTTATGGGGAAGGACACAAGTAAAAAAAATGAACAAAGCATGGAGCTTTAACTATGTATTTGTGATGTTCCCTTAAAGATCCCAAGAAGCATGCTGACAGAACTTTCCTCAATGCTAAAAATATTTGGGGCGGGAATGAGCCCTGCTTGAAAATGACCAAATTTCATGTCTCTGTAGATTAAGGAAGGCTTAGACATCCACATTTTGAGTCATACTGCCTATCTGTTCAATTGACCCAAATCCTCTACTTTTTGCACGGTACACTGGATACACCATCGCACACGTGAATAGAAAACATCATTTTGGGTAGAATCAGGGGCATCAGAACTCTATACTCCGGTGTTAAGAAGGGAGCATTTCTCAAACAACCTATCCCAAATGCAATGTCTTCCCCCTGGCAGAAAGCACATCATCTCCTGCACACAGAAAGAATGCTACATGTAGGGGCACCTCTATTGGGCATTAGCTTGCTGTGGATTGCGGGAGAAGAACCTTTCTGCAGATCAACTTTACAATGTGGAGAACGTGAAATCATACCTTTAATAGACCAGGACAATCATCTCTACTTGATTATATTCTAGTGGAGGCAAGCATCTGGCATTGGGTG